>NW_027181815.1:6796444-8230556 GCF_029961685.1 Aristolochia californica
AACTGTATGGAGTCCACAGCTGCGTTTCAGCTGCGCGAGATTGTGACAAAGGAACTGAGAACCACAATTAGGACAACAAATCCTCCGTCCAAAGAAGAGACTCAGGCGTCGGTGACTTTACCAGCCAAACCCAGTCTCAACACGCCGACTCCCCCCAATAATCCCGAGAAACCCAATGCATCGGCACCCTCGACTCTCTGTCGCAAAAGAAGCTCGATTGCCTTAAAGGCTTCCGATGATTCAAAAGCAGCGGACAAAGCGAAAACTGAAGTCGAGGAGAAGCCGGATGTTGAGCCCGTGGAACCTGATAACTCTTCGGCAAATTTGAATACCGAACACCGTATCACCAAGAAGCGGACGAGGGAGAGGTCTGGAACCGGTCCCAGAGGCGCAAGGACGGGCAAAGGTCGCAGTAACGGTAATAACAGCAACAGCAAGGCCCCCAGCTCTAGCCCTAATCCTAGCTCGTCGGCGAAAGCCACACCTACGGCCGAAGATGCAGAAAAGGAGAACACAAACACTGTGACTGTGGCGAAGAAGCGCAGCGCAGCAAACTTCTTAAATAGGATGAAACGAAATTCGTCATCTAACGGAACTTTGTTAGAGACGTTGAAAAGTACTGTGAACAGTGCTAACAATAGCAAGGGACAGGACGTGAAGAAGGGGGGTAAAGGAGATGGGCGTAGAGATCAAAATTCGCGGGCGGGATCCGCTTCGAAACAGGTGATGCCAGAGCAGAACATTCCTGTTACGAAAAGGAGCGTTGGACGGCCACCCAAGAAGGCGACCCAGCAGTCCGCGGTGACGCCGGCGGCCCCTGCGAGGGGGAGGAAGGAGCCGGGGGGGATGGAAATGAGGACGCCCGCGAGGAAACGGGCGCGGAGATGACTGGTAGCAAAGGCGGATGATGTAAATTACTGGTTAATTTTGTAACCATTTACTGGCTTTTATTTTTCAGTTTTTTTGTAATCTTTTCTTCCTAGCACCACGGGAATGTAAAACTCCACAGTCAGTAGCGTTTAAACTTAAAAGCGTTATTTTAACGAATTAAATGATTTCTTTTAGGCAGTAAAGACCCAAGGCAATTGGTATGTGCTGAAGTGGACAATTATGTCAAGAAGAGTGATCCTTGAGATGTCGTGTGTGCATTGATAATTCAGAAGTGATCTCAAACAATCACATGTCAATGCCTTCCCATTCATGTATCAATTTCCTCAATGTTGTTACAATACTTGCTTTGTAAACCAAAACGACCCTTTCCTATGCCCCTCTCATATTCATTAATACAGGTTAAACATATTTGTGGTCATCCATTACCAGTAAACTATATAATATATACCACGAGTTAGCAAAGTTGTAAACCAAAAATGCTACGTTATCACATAGTTGTAGTTCACAAGAGTATGCCAGATTTCTATCAAGATTACAATTTACAAGGCGGCTATTCCCAATCCTCGCCATTAATTCAAAAGAGAAGGTTACATAAATGAAAAGACAAAGAGGGGGACCATCTTGCTTTTCCACCTTGAATCATAAATATTCATCAAATAGAAATTTTGGATGCGTCGATTCAATTTCAGGACCCGAACGACTCGGATTGACTCACGTTCCCCTCCGAGTCACAGAATCCGCCTGAACCAGCGAAATCCATGTCCTTAATCCTTGCCAAATAACATTGTTCTCAACCGTTTCTCTCAGTCTCACTCGTCACTTCTGCCTTTTATAAAAACAAACTTGCGCAACCCAACAAAACGTACACCATAATCTCTCTAGAGCTCAGACGGTAACTTCTCTTTACCTTCTCTCAATGATGACTACCACCTTTACTGTGGACTCCTGCAAATTCGAAACCCCCGATGGCGTCAACCTCTACGCTCGGATCAGGGACGATTTGGTCATTGTACTCCTCCATCCCTTCTCTCTACTCAGTGGCTCTCAAGTCCTCCTCAGAGAAATTGCGGCTGGGTTAGCAGAGAAGGGTTACAGAGCTGTGACTTTTGATACCAGGGGCGCTGGTAAATCTTCTGGAAGAGCGTCGTTGACGGGCTTTTCTGAAATCCGTTATGTAATTGCTGTTTGCAAATGGGTGTGTGATAATTGTCCACTCAGAGGAGTTTTCTGGTGGGATCTTTGCAGGTAAGTTTTTTTTTGTTTTTTTTTTTTTTTCTCTGTTTTTGCTTCGATATTTCGTTTCAATTTTTGTTATGTTTCGAGTTGAGGGATGGATCCTGAATGGCATGGAATAGGAGACTGAAGTTTTGGAGTAAATTTGATATTTGTATACATTTGATAAACTAATTGTGACTTTGAGTACCAAACCTGTAGGCTTTCTTTGATGGAATCTTTTGCCGAGGGGGTGATGATTTATAGTATGGGATTCCTGTAAATTTCTCATTCAATTCGTGCTTACGTGGCTTCAATATGAGACTTTGAAAATTTTGTTTGCTAAATTAACTATCTGAAATTTTATCGGGAGATATACTCCCAATGAGGTGTACAAAACAAAACAAGAAATGGATCTCTTTGATGTGCTTTAACGTATTTTCTGAAATTTGACCTTCTGTCATTCTGACGGTGAAGCTCAAGCCTTCTGTTCGAGTATCTATTTGATCGTTCTGTTTGTTATGTAATCCAGCGAAGATTAGATTTCAGATAAATATGTGCCTTAGATGTGCGTGGATGCAGTGGCAAGAAACTTTTAGGGGACGAGGGGAGGTAATCATGAAGGAAAGGGTGCAAAACACATGAGTTTTCATATTTTAGGGGACAATTTCCCCCTAGGCTCCAACACTTCTCGTACATATGAATATCTGTATGAGGCCTGCTGAAATTATGAGCCTGACATGGGTGTCCTCTGTTTTGTGCTTGTGCTTGTTCATACGATTCTTCTGTTCAAAGAATAAGAGAAGCTTCTCTCATTCAGAGATGCACAATGTAGGGCTGCTGTATCAATGTGTTGGCAAAGATACAGTGAGTGTTTTGTTAGGATCATCTGATTGAAAGCTGAAGTCTTGCGTTATGAGAGCCTATCATGTGTTTTGGTGGGAATTGCAAAAATGGGATGCTGTGTAGAATAAGCAAGTTGTACATAGGTTGGTTCCGTTTTTCGAAATGTGAAATACCACAGAAATTTTGGCAATGAGAGCCTGTTTTTCATTGTCATTTGCAAGAGATGGTGTGTTTGACTTCCAATAGAATATGTCAAAGAGCAGTAGTTATGACAAATCAGACTGTCAGGACTCTGGTAATCTAATACAGTTTCTTGATACACGTGTTAGAAGAAAGTAGTGGAGCACAATTGCTCTCCTACTCATAAAGAAAAATGTTCTCCAAGTTGACAATCTTTTATTCCTCCTTTACAATATGAGCCTAATGGTCTGAATTCCAGGTGGAAAAGAAAGATGGTGAGTATCTGACTTTTAATTCTAAATAACCTTTGTCAGAAGTCTTTTGTTGAAGTTAAGGGCTTGCTTGACTTCAAAATGCTTTAGACTTTCATTTAAAAATAAAAAGAGGAAGAAGAAAGGTTTAGGCTGTGAGGAATAAATAAAATATTAGATATCCAGCATGTCATAATCAATAAAATTTATACTTAGGGGCATGTGAGTGTTCAACACATAACTGAACTGTTAGTGAAATGGTGCAAAGGAAAGGAAAACTAGGTCCATTGTTCTTGAGCAGTTAAGATGGTGACTGGTGGGAGAATATGGTGGAATATGGTGGAAATGAGGAAACTGTGGATCAGGGAGGGATTCCAACCAGTGTCCAACCAGTGGCTCACTAAGGAAAGACTCAAACAAGTAGCATGGTGTTGCAATTATCACAAATATAACATCCACATAGTGCCTACTAACCTCATTTTATGCTATGGTTGGAGCAACTACATATATGAATTCTGAGAAGTGTGGATCAGGCTTAGTACTGTGAATCTTACACAGAAATATGAATATGACTCCAGCCTTGTAGCAAATGGGGCTATGGAGCACTCATATGAATGGGAGGAAGCTTATCCTGTTATATTCCGACTACGATAATGCTAGTTCTTTATGATAATGGTCCACAGAAATGTGGATCTTATGGAGCTAGAGTATATTCTTATATAGCTGCATTCCATTCCTAGCTGCCAGTAGCATGTCAGTGAGTTCTCTTGAGTTCTCACTGCAGTGTATCGTATTGCTCATTAACTCATTAAGTTCAGAGTAAGAATAATGACTAAAAATCTGGGAGTGAAGACAGTTAAATGGCATGAAATCTTTATTAATTTCAACAACAAAATATAGATAAAGATATGTTGCAATGTGGATTTTCCATTAACAAATGAAAGCTAGAAACACTAAAAGTTCTGAGGGAACATGTGTCATAACCTTAACATTTGTCTCTCTTATAAATTTTAAGAAATGTAGGGGTAGCTTACTTTAAGAGGAAAATGATTAGTCACTCAGCAATTCTCTTTCAAAAGAAAAGAGCTCTCTTTAAAGCTTCTAGGACAGTTCCCCGCCTCAAAAGAAAGCTTATAAGACCCAAAATACAGGAACTTCTCCAACTTGCTTCCAGGAGCTGAATATGTCATGAGATGTAGCACGAAGAAGTTAACAAAAACATAAAAGTATCACTTTGAGTAAGGTCATAGGAATTATGTTTCTTCATACAGCTTTACATTTTCCAATAGTATGATTATGTTTTTATGTTTAGTAACTGATAAGTGCTGTTTGAGAAAAGTTTTAGACACCTGGCCAGGTTCCTCCTATCCTTTTGCTCTCTTCTATACTGGAGTGAACTGGCTCCTTTAGGAGTGAAATTAAGGGAGAAAAGAAAGCCCACCCATTGATTTGATTGTCACCACATAAACACATTATGAAATTTTCCAGTAGATGAAACGATCCAAAACTTTGTTTCAAACCGAATACAGAATAGCTTGATATGACCAGCATGGAGGAATAAAGAGTGATAGTCGTGTATTCCAAGATGAAGATTACTTGGGATGTAGGCTTCTTTATTATAATTTGTTTGTTTCTCTGGACGCTTGTAGTGCTTTATTTGTTATTTTTTATGATAGGGTTTTTATATTTTAATTTTTAAATGCAGGAAAACTCTGTTTATCCATGAGTTGATGTCATACATCGTACTGTAGCTCTCCCAAACTCTACTCTCATGATTTTGTTCTTTTATATTTTTACTGGATTATAACCCTTGCTGTAGACTTTTGAGAAGCTTCCTGATATTTAAACATAGTATGACATGCAGCACCAATTTCTTCCCTTTTTAAGAAATGGTAGAAGATGCCTGCATTTTAGTTTTCCTTTGCATTCTTTTGGATTCGACTCTTGCCTATGAAATCTTTTATCAACAACTTAAGATTCTACTGTAATGTTTATTTTATGTTCTTTGATTGGGTGCACCGATTTCAGGTTCTGCTGTTGATCAAGTTGAACAAGTAATTGGTTATGTTAGCTTGGGATACCCATTTGGTTGGATTGCATCCATTCTCTTCGGTAGGCACAATAAAAGCCATTCTGCAGTCTCAGAAACCAAAACTCTTTGTAATGGGCACCAGTGATGGATTCACTAGAGTAAAACAGTTCAAAACAAGCTCAAATCTGCGGCAGGACTTGTTGAAACAAAGCTGTTTGAAGGGGTAAGTCACCTCCAGATGGATGGATCTGATTATGAAAACGAGAAGGTTGATTTGAGCATTCGCTTCATCGGTTCCTTGTCGCATGGCCAGCGTCCAAGCATGCAATCACTTTGTCTGGTATATTGATTCTCAGCTCTTTCATTTTTCCATTAGAAGACTTGCGTATTGTGGATGTATTTACCTGCAGATTGATTGAATTTTTTGCAGATTTGCTACCGTTTTATTGCCCAGCAGGGTTCGAGCGCGGGCGGAGTAACTCAGCACCACCTTGTCTCCTGCTGACCATTACCTTTCATCGTCTAATTTGAGGACTTTAAACTCTCCTCAGGCAATTGATATTTCTTCTAAGAATGCCATGGATCCACTAGTAAGTCCTTGCCTGCTATTTCAATTGATAAAGCAGAAAAAAGCGAAGAGTGATTTTTGCAAAAAATCAAGGCTCTGTTCCAGAATTTTAATGCATTGTCATGTCAACAACAAGTACATATTTATGTCATAAAGGCAAAACAAAGATAAAATGAGTTACTATGTAGCTAACGCCAGCAACTCTACAAAGGAAGCCTATTCCAAGAAAATCTTTACATTGTCGCAAGATGTTTGAATTCTAAATAATTTTACATGGGGCTCTCAGCAGTTCTCGTGGATCTCACTGAATTGCTGCCCTAGTGTTACAACAAAAACATTAACACATCCATTTTCCACCATATGAAGGGCAATTGCATGGCCATAGGTCATAAAAGTGGAGCACGGGCTCTCCATCAGGGTTTCAGAATTGCACGAGTCGCTCTTCAGCTATTTCAGATGTCTTCATCAGCTTCTTCTCAATATTGCTGGTCATCCGAGCCGCCGCCCCTACCTTCAACAGCCATACGATCACCCTCCGATCCGTCACCTCTACTCCCTACACCCAAGTCATCGTCGAAGTCTGCATGCTGGGACCCACCACCATATTGACGGTTTCTCCACCCTCGATCTCGATCCGTTGATTGCCCATGTGAAAAAGGGTGCTCACCCTCTTCTGCGGCAGGCCACAGCAGCCAGTATCATAAATCATTCTCCAGTAGACAAAATGGATGTGTCATGCAAAGAGGCAAACAAAAAAACAAAAAAAATCAACAAAAACTTGCTGCCAATGATGATGAGAACTTTTTGAAAGGTCATACATGAGGCTCCGAAAAACCCCAACTACAGCTTTCTAGGGATATTTTTACACCACATAATAATGCTGGCCAGTTTTAACAACGCCAATCCAAAGAAATCACGTGCCACAAAAGTTTTCACTGGGGAGATCATGAAAGTTTATGAAATTACTGGCAGTGAAAGTTCACGGGTTGCAACGATTACTTACTACTCTCGGCAAAGAAATTCAGAAATTTACTTTTCACTTCAAAACACAGTTTCTTTGGGACAACAGGCCTTACAGTAAGCAAAAAACACAGATTTTATCCATATGGAAAAAATTATCCATCCATCCACTATACAATATACAGAACCTAAAAAGGTATAAAATATCAAATAAACAGTTGAGGCCTAAAAATATTTACCACTTTCACCATCAGAAGCATCTGCAAGCCGTGCAATTGCATCAATTAAGGATTGTTCATGCTCCTGCCATTCATTCCAAAATGCTTAGTTCGTGTACAGCTGAAAATGAGAGCACTGACAAGCTCAAGAGAATCAAGATCTTTCAGGAGTAAGAACAAAGCTTACTTTCAGTAATTTCTTTGCTTTCTCTATGTCAAGAGGATCGGGATGACTAGCACCAAAAACTCTTTCCACCTGCTCAGCATAACAAAAGAAAAGAAAAAAAGGGCAATAATTGAGATTAACATGTTTACCTTGTGAATAGATGGTCAAATAGTCAAACCATACCTCCTTTATTAAAGTATCTGTGTGTAGGATCTCAATATCATCTGAATTCTTCTTTCCGATGCCATTCTGGGATGGAGGAAAATCTTTCTTAAATTGAGCCTTCGGTGCCCCTCTCCCCCTACCTGCACCAGGAACAGGGGTTCCTCGCCCCATGGGCTTTTTTATACCACGGCCTGGCCCGCCCCGACCTGTTCGACGGGAAATACCTGGATCCTCACCTTCCCATCTTATGTCCTCAGGAGAAATCTAAAAAAATATCAAGTAGAAAGACAATTACAAAAAGACCCCCTTAAAGATAACCGAGTGGCTTGCACTATTCAATTAGATAACAGTCAATTCAATTAGCATATAATTGAAGATCAAGGCCCTATTATGTTTTCTGTTCAACAACAAAAGCTGCAAACGAGGAGAGCAATGATCAATTTTGTTGTTGGAATAAGAGCAACACTAATCCACCTATACATGGTTGAAGTTCGGAAAAAAAATGACAAAACAAAATTTTTGGAGTATATGAAATCCAATCATTGATGATATTCGTTCTTAAAAGCATGGAGTCCAAAGAGCCTTTGAATTTGATCAGGACTGACATCAACCATGCTAGTTACAGGGCTAACCAAAATTCAAGAGTCCAGATCATTAAAGACCCTAACTCGTTTTCTCTGCCATTGCAACAGCTTCAGTAAATGATTTTCATCTTGTGGATGAGAGATTACTTCAGTTCTACTTCAGGGTTATGCAATTTCGTAACATCACCAGTTGCTGTCATCTCATTACTCACGCAATTTAAGTTTGATCCACTTAATTACCACTGCCATTATACATGCATCTGATAAAGCATAATTGTTCATGAATGCAGGATACTCAACTCAAGCAAAACCTGCTTGGAATGACTTGTTATCTACTAGTCATTTGGACTTGGATCTGCTCCATTAATACCAGTATTAAATATGAATATCACCAAATCAAGGTTAGATTACCATGAATAACAGTGATAATTTTTATTTTTTAAAGAAATAACAGTGATAACTTAGTACCTCGTAAATTGTTTCTGTCAATCTTAATCTCAAATCTCACCATAACCATTTCATAACACCTGATTTTAAATGAAACTATAACCAACTCCAAATTTGGATCCTGTGAAATAAAACACTGACTATGACACCTGCAACTATGGAAGTAACTACATTATTAGCTCAGTAATTAGTAAAATATTCTTTTGGAATCAAAACCTAAACCAAGGGTGGCCATTTTCGAAATCCATAACGTATTGGGATTTCTCGACAATCAATACATCTAGGATGTTATGCATTATGTAACATTGGAGATGCCCCCTGTAACATTCTCTTAATTATTTCTACTGAAAGTCACACATTTATAGGGACGTTTTATAACAGGATGTGTTCAAGGGTGTAAAAGAGACCTCTGCTTCATGTGGCACCCTGTTGGCCATAAATAAATTTGACCAACTCATATTTAATTTGAGGCCCCTCAAAAATTTGTGACTTATCAAGATATGTTTAGGTGAACGCCCACCTATGACTCCAATACTCAGCATAATCATTTCATCCAGACCTTATATTCATCCAAATTTACATGGGTCACCACTCAGCAATCAGCAGATTACCTGTTTCCAGACAACCTCAATACTTAGGGTATTCAACTTGGTGGAAGAACCTGATTTTGACCGTTACCCAATGGTGATAACTGCCAACACTGTCATCCAAACAGACCTTCAGGTCCAGGAAGCTCTATCAATTCTGTTGTCTCCAGATAAGAACTAGAACTCAAACATAACTAGAGAACAAACTGTGTTAATTCACTAGTGATTTTAATTATTGAATTCCATCCTAGAGGAACCCTGGGCCAGTACTTATGTAGTCATAATTCTCTGTTGCGAACTAACAATTCCAAGTCAAGGTTAACTATTGGAGGCAAATTTTTGTTTCAGAATTAAAAACGAAGTTGAAATTCAATCCATGCTACCCAAGCTACGAAAGCAAAATTTCCTAATAAAAAATGACCTCAGAATCCAAAGACCATTACATTCTAACTCACATTCTGTTGTGGAAGTCCTAATTGAATCCAACTTGCCTGTCTAACCTTAGTACCTTTCTAAACTTTACCACTTAAAAAATTTCTCTCCCAAATGACCCAAAGAACGATATGGACAGGTTAAATGTTCAATTAATGTCATACATATAATAACCTTGAGGGGACTGTCAACACTGCAGCTCGACAGGCAGGAAGAAAAACCCCAGTGAAAGAATCAGTTAAAATCATGAGATAGATTTTAAGTAGAAAATCAGGAATATAAATCAAGTTTATATAAGGACATGCATAATCTAATTTAACCATTAAATTAAGATCTGATGGCTTGAATTCCATTACTTGCTATTCTACAATTTCTAAAACAAAATCCTGTGTGTTTATTGTTAAAATCCATGTAGTTTTTTCTCTCTAATTTTTCCTGTTTAAGTTGTACTCTTTAAGATAATGACATTGTTATTAATACAATATAAAATTAAAGGCAATCTTATCAGTATTGTGACTTTTTCAGAAATGGGATGGTGCAAGCAACAGAATCCAGTTGCATGCACAGAAAAAAGAATAATGTTGAGTGAAAAAAGTCCCACATTGAAAAATGAGAAGAAAAGTTAATGGGTTATGAGGTTAAGCAATAAATCTCCTAAGTAGCTAGTCATTTTAGGATGAAAACGGGCTCAATCCAAAAATCCAACTTGGTATCAGAGCAGGTCACATGTGCAGGCTAAGGCCCAGTTTGTGCTATCTAAGTTATTTGTAGGTTGTGGGCTCCATAAGGTAGGAGTCTGCGTATTGTAGGCTCCATTGAGGAGTCTGTGTACCCCATTAGAGGGTTTGTGCCAACGTCTCAGGCCCATTACCTTTAAGCCTGCACGTGAGGGGGAGAGTTAAGTGGGAAAAATCCCACATAAAAAAATGAGAAAAAAGTTAATGAGTTATTGGGTTGAGCAATAGACCTCCAAAGTAGTTAGTCATTTTGGGATAGAACCGGCTCAACCCAAAAATCCAACAAATAAATAAGTAGAAAAATGTGAAAGTAACTCGCTTTAAGGTTTAAAATAACCAAGAAAACCCATAACTTTCTAGTTCTTCTCACGAGATGAATGTATAGGTAAACTGAGAAATTATATTTCAAAAAGTCTTTCTAATGTAAATATCTGTGTTAATCCTTTTCCTTGGACAAAAAGGTCAATCTTAACAAAATCCATAGACATGCTAATTCTTTGCATGCGATCATCTCCATTTAATTTTGAATCTAACCATACACACAATAGAAAATTGGAGATATTCAATGTGACAAGAAGAAACTTGTTAACATCGTCTAGTGGCTTAGTGTTTGCATGAGTTTAAAACTTGACTAGGTCTGAATTTAGGCCAATGCAGATCCATTTTAAAGATTCAAGTCCTAAAAGAGATTACTGAAATGAAATATTTGTCTGATTCCAGCCCAATGACATGGTCTTACGTAGGAATACGCCGTCCTAACAAGGATGACTGACAAGATCCACTTACTGGGCCAATAAGATCATTCCAGTTGGGCAATGATATACACTTCCAACTTAAAATAACATAGAGGATGTATTAGAGCAATTGATATTGATAATTGGCAAAAAAATGCCTAATACTTTCACTCAATGTCAGAATTTTGATTTCCTTTTCTAGATTAGCTTATCTCCTTCTTTTCTAAATGATACTTAAAATTTGACCTTGTTACCATGCCATTCACTTAATGTTGAGTCAGCACGCACAGAAGCCTTTTCTCCACTGAATGGTTTTTTCACTCTACTGAAATACTAATAGCATCAAAGTTTTATTCTAAAAACATAAGCTCCACATCCACTCCCCCCCTCTCTAAATGCACGCATTTATATTGGCAGAAATTTCCATCGCATAGCATAACCTTCATGAAATGATAGAAAAATTACATAAAAATTTCATTGGCAATGAAAAAATTTGTCAGTCAGACCTCAAAAGTCCAATACCTGAAACAGTTAAGAGCAAGGAGATTGCTATAAAAATCAAATTAAAAAAAGACACCAAACATAAATAGGCAGGTCATAATTATCATGATGATAATCTTTACCCAAGCAGCATATGTCACAAAAAGTAAACAACACAATCATCCCTTGTCATAGCATAGATATTCAAGGATTCAGCAAATTCTTTTTATCTGTTTCAACCATAGATTCTTAGAAAATCAATCCTCGAATTTCTTCTGAACCAGTGGTATTTTTCATTGATGAGCCTAATCTTCATAAATTATAGGAAAAAGTGTAACACCAGAGACATGCATTTGGTTTGGGAAGTTTTATACAATACAGTACCTCTTTGAGATTGACCCACTCCCATGTCTCATTTGTTGTATTCATATCATAAACAAGAGCGTGCAGGCCCTGACAGTGATTCATAAATGCACCATAAGCTCCAGGTTATGCTTAAGTTGAGACCACAAGAGAACTTCAAAGTGCAAGTATCCAGTACCTTCACAGGGTCATAGTCAGTTATTACTGCATCATAGAAACTGTTATCTTCAGGCCAACGTGTCATCACTTTCCGACCAACAAGTGGATCAAAAGGCGATGCTTCATTTGGTTCATTTGCAGCAAGTGCACCAGATGAACCTCGATTTGCTACCTGACCGATTCCAGTAGGACCTGCAGCTGGATATTTCAAAGAAGATAAACCAGCCACTGGCTGACCCTGTAAAGATAGAAAAACACAAAGACAAATTACTTTTAAGCACATAAAAGCAAGCCTTCTTTTCAAACACTTTAAACTTACCGGTTTAGGCTTCTTGCCCCTAGCTCCTGCCGCAGCTCCTCGTTTTGCCATGGATGATGATGGTTGCATGGGACCACCAATTGTTTGTTGATGCAAAGAAGGGGAAGGTGCACCTATTGAAAGAGAGGGAGGGACAGATTGAGATGTCTTCTGTTTTTTGCGAGATACAGACACAGTTGGACTGGGTAATGCATCATGAGCAGGTTGAGAAGTACTGATCAAGCCAGGCTGCATCCCTCCCGACTGTCTCCACTCCCTAAAAACAGAAAGATTTTAACATACTCTGAGATTAAAAAATATTCTCCAGATAATTTCTAAAATCAGAATTTCAAATTTCTCAATCTAGAAGAGCTGCAAAATTCAACTAAGATTTCCAGATGAACCTTATCCTCCGAATAATATCATCCGCATTAACCCTGCCAAGAAGCTCTCTGTGTTCTTCATCAGATACTCTGAGCTCCTTCCGAAGCTCTGTTATCAAACTTTCTTTTTCCTGAATGACACAAAATCTAATTAGAAGCTGCAATTCTGAAAATAGCTCATATTATTGAGGAAATCCATCGAAAGAAACAAAAAGTTGATGGATGCATAGATGGGTACCCAGGTAATAGCATCAGATTGGGCTTTAAAAGCACGCAAAACTGAGCTATAAGCTTCTTGCTCAAGCCGGTGAATCTGTGTCTCCATATCAGTATGTACCCGTGGGTTATATGGAAGACTACCTGCAATTGCTGTTCTTCCATTTCCAGCAACACGGCCCCCTCTGGCAACTCTGTTTTGATGTGAGGGGGGCAGATCATCATCTGTTCCTGCAGAGAGATTGGAAAAGAGCACAAGAATGATTCACATGATGTAAATAACCAGAAATGAGTGTATGTAAATCATCAAGAAAATAGAAATTAACAATATCCGACTCATTATTCCTGATGTTTACAGTTTTTTCAGTCTGTTAGTCATGCATCTGGAAGCACTTGCAGCAAACAATTCCAGCAGAGAGTCTTCACAGATTTCATATCCAGCAAGATAAGAACATCACCCCCACATAAAGTACATCAACTTTTGATGCAAAGTAAATGTATGCCACTGCAACTACCATTATCTGTTGAAATCTATCCACTAAAGACAGATGTAGGATACAATATATGCATTTCTATTTGTATGTCTAATGAATGGAAGGTGATCGACTGTAAAAACAAACAAAAAAAAGGGTATGAAAGTCTTGCCAGAGAATCACATTATCTGAAAAAATCTTCTCTAAAAATCATTTGAGAAATGGGTTGACACTTTAAAAAAATTGCCATATTTTAACAACTTGAGGCATTTTCTCTAAACTGAAAGATAAGCAACATTAAGGGGCAGCTTATGCTCATCAATGATTAAATACGGAAGTCAATATCAAACAGAATATACTCAGAACAAGGAGCACAAAAAGGAGCTCCTAAATCCTCTATATGAGAAACCGCCCCTAATGGTCAAAACTTCTAGGGCCTCAAACTAAATAACCACCGGAGTAAATAAATGGCTGATAAAAAATTATTATTAAATAATCACATTCAGTTACCATTAGAAGTGATCACTGACACAAAAACTAAAAGTGAAAAAATTCTGCACTTCCATCTGTAATGGTTGATATATAGAGAAGGCAAAACTTCGAGAACAGTCGCCAGACTAACAATAACTTCTTAATTTTCTCTTCTCCCAACGAAGTTCAAAATTGGAGGAATAAACCCAACCACGATGAACGCAGTGAGGAGCCACAGAACTGCTTTTTTATTGTCAGGAATCGCCTCTTTCAACTAAAAAAGAAACTTTCCTACCTACAACGGACCGGACCTCGGGTCTGTTTTGAGATTACGAGCATAATGACCCAGCAAAATAAGACAACATCAGGATTTTGGAACAAAAGCAACAGTACCTCAATATGTCAGATAAGCTGGCTAGGAAAGAAAACGTAATCGTGCGAAAGGGTATCCAAGCCAAAAATCCTAAAATAGATCACTAAAAACCAATGTCCAAACCCTAATTCTCTCTCCTTCACTCCAACGACTCGTCAAAGTGCGCTCAGTGACCCCGAGGAAAAATCGTTTCTTTAAAGAAGAATGCCGAATGAATTCTGGCACAGTGAACCCAAGTCGAGATCCAAAGAACCAAGACCAGCGAATTCACACCAAATAAGTAAAATACATAGAAGAAACTAACCACTGCTGTCTGAAGGATCGTAGTCCATCGCCAGATTTATGTAAACGATTGCACTTTCAAATGAGGAACTTCAAATTAGATGAAAACTCGCCGAAACGCGACGGTGGAGAAACTAAACGCCTCCTCACGACCGGCAACAACGAATGGCAAAACGCGAAAGTTCCATAATCCCTTGTAGTGACAGCCGAAAAAGCATCGTAGAAAACCAAAGAAGGAAACTTGGAAGTGGTGCAGCAAGCGAGAATTGGAAGCGCGAGGGAGAGAATTTTTTAGCTGGAGTGGCAAAGACGAGGAGAAAAACGCGAGGGGGGCGAGGGAGGGAGCGGGATGGGGGGCTACGGGCAAACACCGAAAGAGGCAAAACACGGACCCGAAAGCCGTCTAGTGACGCCCTTTCTCTTTGGCTTATAACAGGTTTGAGTTCCGGGATTCCTTTGTTTCATGTGTAGTGAGAGGCCTTGAGACGTGATCTAGGGCTTAACAGGTTCTGGTTTGAAAATAAGAGTCTCCAGACCCTCCACGCCAATCTCCGGCAGAGATTCCCTTTTCCTAGCGTGTTTTTTCTACAAACCGTTGTGAATATTCTTGGGGTGATCAACCTGCTGAAACCCGATGCACATGTGGGGCCTATCAAGTATTAAACCCTAAGTAAACAATTTGTTCATAATTGAACCATAAAAATTTACTAGCTGATTTTTCTTTTTCTCTGGGTTTTTTACATGTAACAGACTAGAACTAAGGACCGGACCCAATTGAACCGGTTCAACCAAATTACACATAAATGTCAGAAAGGATTTAAAAGAATTCTTGTTTAAAAATAATTATTTAATGTTTTCACATGATCTTATATTTTTAAGAACCGAGAGATAAGGTTGATTTTACTCTATTTTATTTTGGATTGAACCAAAGCCGAGTCCTGGGTCCAAACCACGTTTCAAAACTAGAACCGAAGGAAAAGCCGGCCGAATTCCTAAAAGTCAGATGAAGAGAAAATGAGAGGACCTAGGTTTCCATGACTGTAATCCAGAGTATCCGTATCCCAAAAGCTCGGGCTTTCGTCACCTTCCGGTTCTACTTCTTCATCCTGCAAAACCATACTTTCTTCTTACATTCACCGGCCAACATACGTATGTAGAGAAGATAACATAAGCGGAGGAAAGAGGTTCAGGATGTTGCCGTAACCGGATAATCAGAACTGGCTGGGTAAAACCTCCACAGATAGGGGTGCCAGTTCCCGGCGGCGAATGCGGTTTGCACATTCAGAAAAGCCAAGGAGATGAGAACGAGACCAAAGAAGAAAAACCCTCTAAGCTTCATGATTGAATCTCTCCTCCTTCCATCTCTTGCTTACATACGATAAGATAGTCAAATGACTATTTAAAACCTATATTAATACCGTCTGTATTCTTACTTTTAAAGAGTTTTTCATAATCCATTTATTTACCTCAAGAAATGGGTACACATAGTTTCTAAATTTAATAAATAAAATCACAATGAATGTATAAAAAAAATCTCTATAATAAAGTCAAAACACTACAAATTAAATAAAAATATTAATTAGGTAATATTCTATAACTCTTTTATTATAAGTAATTTTGACTTCTACCAATGAATTTAAATTCCATAGCCGAAAGTGTCTCCTAGTAAATGTTAAAGATCATGACAGAGCTATAGCCCACCGAATTTGAAGCCTGTCCCAACAAATTTCATCAATTACTATAGACATCTCTCCCAGTGAAATACAAAATTTATTGGCATGAAATTTCCCAATAAAATGTTTTCACCAAGTGACATTTTAACTTCTCCCACAAAAAATTTGTTGGCGGAAGTTTTATTTCTTGTAGCGCATCTAATTTAAACAACAAATAGTTAGACATGTATTGAATTAAGACGCTAAAGGAGAGAACGTTCAACATAATCCACACCATATGTCTAGGTATAATCCTTTGCAACCAATCGAGTCTTGTATCGATTAATAAAGTCATCTGAATTATAATTTACTAATTAAACCCATCAACAACCAACTATTATACCACCAACAGGTAACTCGTACAACCCCTGAGTATCCCAATAAATCAGATTAACCATCTCCTCATCTGTCTCATGCTTCCACTCACTACAAACTGTCATTTTCTACACAGACTTAGGAATAAAAATAGAAGACAAAGAAAGACAAATGAGAAAATATAACAAATTCAAATGAGGGATGATGAGTAATAGGATTAAAACATTCAAGTTCATGCAAAATAATAGAAATGGCAAGGTCATCATAACCAGGTTTAGAATTCATCGGATTAGCAATCAAAGGTAATGACAATGACAATGGTGAAGAGAGAGGTTAAAGTTGTTGATGAAATATCCACTTACTTATCAACATGTGAAAGCAATGAAATATCATACTCCCTCTAAATAAAACATCATCAAAAGACATAGGACACAACAAAGTAGATTGACCAATATTGGAACCCATACTAAAAGACGTTAAAATAACATAGTTTAAAAAAATGTGACATCCATAGATACAAAATATTTGTTAGAAATTAGATCATAACACCTATGTTCTTTTTGAATTCTAAAATATTTTAAAAAACACACATTTAATAGCCTATAGTGACAAGTTATCATGAGGAACTCCAACAATTTGCATAAAACAAATAGAACAAAAAAATTACGAATGAAGATCAAATAAATAAGAATAAGGTTTAATAATTTTAAATGGAATCTAACCACACAAAACTAAAAATGACATCCTACTAAATAAATAACATGAAGTAAGAACTGCATCTCTCTAAAAAAATTTGGAACATTTATATTAAAACACACACACATACACACATATATATAACATAAATCAATCAAATGCCAATTTTTTCTCTTGACTACCCCATTTTATTGAGGTGTATACACACAGGATGTTAGATGCACAATTCCGTGTAATACGAACCAACTAGGATCACAAGAATCCATACATTCAATACCATTATTAATGTGAAAAACTTTAATAGGAACATTAAACTATTTGTATTTCCCATCAAAACTTCACAAATGTATCAAACACTCCAAACTTATCTTTTAGTAAATAAACCCACAAGATTGGTGAAGTCATCAACAAACGTAGCAAAAGAGTGAAAACAAAAAACACTGAAAGTACAACACGAACTCTAAACATCTTATTGAATCAATTCAAAAGGAAAATATCACTTGTGTGATGCTTTTCCAACTGACATAATTCACAATCAAACTGCAAATACGATGGAAACAAAGGAAACAAATGACAAAGTGTTTTTTAGATGGATGACCCAATTAGAGATGTCAATCACATGCTAAAGCAAAATTGCCTAATGCTACTTATTTGTTACTCAAACCAGTGTCAAACTAGTAGAGGATACATATCTCATAACCCATACCAATCATTTTTTTTCATTGCAGATCTTGAAACACACAATACGAACGAAAGAATGTGACAAAATAATATAACCAAGTGATTAATTTACTAATAGATAGCATATTCACAAAAAAATATAAGAATACAAAACAATGAAGACAATGAAACGAATAGTGATAATTTTATAGCATAATCTTCTTCAACACAAGTCTAAGACTCGTCTAGAAAAATAATGGAAGTAACAGAAGAAGAATCTACTGGTAAGAATGACTTGAAAAAACAAGCATACATGGTTGAGGAAACAATGTACTTACAGTGGCAGAAGAGTTAGGCTAAATTGAGGAACCAACTCCATTCAGTCCACTTGATTGACCCTTCCCCTTCTTAAGTAGTAATAGTAGTTCATTTGTGAAATCGCCCATATTTGGAGTTATCCAAAACTCTAGCCACACTTTTATTACCTCATTGGTTTACTAAATTTTTTTCCAGTACTTTGCAAAAATGTCTCACAATGCCACAAAAATAACAACTTCTATCTTCGGTAGGACACCTACCTTGACCTCCTCCTCTCCCTCTAGATGTCTTTTGGTGAAAATTTTATATAGGAGGAAAACATGTGAGAGAAATTAGAAGGAAGTCTTAAAATAGAGGGATCAATCAAATAACTAACTAGTCAATGATCAATGTCTATATAAAGATTGATCACTTCCAAAAGATTTTTTTTTTTTTTTTTTTTGTTTGATTGAACAACTGTAAAACAACACTCTAGATGATCAATAAAGTTACAAAATAATCTTAAAGGAGATAAAATAAAATAATACTAATTACGTAATATAGTTAAATAAAGATGATTAATAATGTATTAAATATATAATTATTTTATTTTTTCCAATCATTAAATATTTATTAGTAAATTTAAAAAGTAATATCCGTTCCTTGCTCGCGGAAAAAAATTATCTTCGGTTCCATCCAAAGGAAAATGTAAATTTCCTCGTCGATTCCCTGTGCACTAACAGCCTTACATGTTTATTGGCCACTCGAATAATTTGTACGCCTAAATGACATTAATTGCTCAATCGACTTGCTGTGTCATCCACAGTTAATCTTCAAACACAGTTGTATGTTGTAGAGAGCGACAAGTTAGGAAAAGACGGAGCACGACGAAGCACGAGACGAGAACGAAAGGAGGATGCGTCTTTGACCCACAATTGATCCCATCGCATTTTCCTGTTTTTTCCTCGCTTCACACGCATTTTCCAAAGAGAGAGAGAGAGAGAGAGAGAAAGAGTGTGAAGGGAGAAACTTAATAGAGAGAACGGGATGCTGGGACACCTCCAATCTCCCTCTCGTCTCTCCCTCACCGCCTTCTCCAAACTTCCCGCCGCTTTCCTCCCGGCTCTCCTTTCCTCCCATAATCCTCCCCCTCCCCCTTCGCCCCACCAACGCCCACGAGCCTCCTCTCTTCGCTTCTTCTCCTGCAGACCACCATTCTGTCCGGTTGATCGCTTTCAACCCACTTCGCTGCCTGGATTTGCCTGCATGGTCGGCGAGGGTTTTTCCGGCGGCGTTGCCAGCGATATCTTTCCTGACAAGGCAGCTGATCCACAGATGGAGTCTGGCATGACTGCTGGCGTTGAAAGGATTACGGGTTCTGGTAAGGAACGCCCCAGATTGAAGCTTGAAGAATTAGAATGGGATCATTCTTTCGTCCGCGAGTTGCCGGGGGATCCTAGATCCGATACGATGCCTCGGCAGGTACTTTTTTTTTATTTGCCTGATAATTTTAAGTTGTTTCGTTTGTGTGGGATTTTAATTCTGATTTTTTTGAAAGTTAATTTTTTAATCGGATATCTAAGGTGTTCTTTCTGATTTGAATTTTATGAATTTTCCTTCTGACAGTTCTGCTAAAGCTCAACCATAACCAAAAATGTGAGAAAAAGGAAAAATGGAACCAACAATACCTTCTTTCGTTCTGTATTGATTATCTTTTTAAAATAAATATGGATTTTTTGGAGGTATATATAGTGGAGGGAACAGTGTATGGTTGGTTTGCAGCCTATGGTGGGAATTTTTAAGATTGTGAACTTCTGTCTAGTTTGGTCCTCGGTGGATGCTCCTGTTCGATTTGCTCTCTCTCTCTCTGATGGTAGAAACCGGTCGAAGTGGCAGAGAGTTGACTGTTCATAGGGTTCTTCGTAGGCACAGTGACATTTTAGACGAGGGAGTCCACTCAATGGACTGCTTGTATATTAAAGCGTGATTTTCATTTAGAAGACTGGGTTTATGGTTATGATTTTTAGTATTTCTTTTCCAGGTCCCACACGCTTGTTACTCCAAAGTATCGCCTTCTGCAGAAGTGAACAACCCTGAGTTGGTGGTATGGTCAGAGTCTGTCGCTGAGTTGCTTGACCTGGACCCCAAGGAGTAAGTGGTTCTTCTCAATCATCATACGACTTTCAATGTTAGTAATTTTGTTTCCTTAGATGATGGATAAGGCGTAAATTTTTTCTTTTGTCTGTTGACCGGATGATAATCATTGGTCAGAAGTTATAACACAAACTGATGCAAAAGGAGCCATAAATCTTTTGAAGCAATAGGTAACCAATGATAGAGACCAAATGGCGTAGGTCCATGAATCATTGTTATGCAACAATTCTCTGGTTAGGTATTTTCTTAGTGCATCCTAACTCTGATATGGCTCATGCTAGCATCCATCTCAACTAACTAATTTTTTTCTGAAAATTTGTGTCCAAAAAATTCACCTGGCTTTCCCTTGCCAATTAGTGCTAATGGTATGTCTATATCCCTGCTTCAGTTTCAATTTGAATAAGGATATGTTTCCTTATGAACTGTCATTTACATCTGTAGCTCAAGAACCTTGGAAAGCCACCAAAAACAGTTCCTTTATTGGTTGCATTTATCTCAAATCTATGATGTCAAGGTTTCAAGGATAAATGTTTCAATTAGACCAGGACACATGAGCTAGATAGGATTGCATTATGCTGGATAATCCAGTTCAAAACTTTCCAGATAATCCAGTTGGATTGTTTTGTCCAACTGGGACCTGGCTGACCCAACTTGTCTGAGTATGAGAGATGCAGGGCGTTTGCTTGTCATGCACATGCTTTACTATCCCATACCTATTTTCTTATCTCATATATAACTCGACTTTTTTGAGAGGAGTTTTAAGGTTTTTAATCAATTTTGACTTTTTCAAACATTATCCGCAATGTGATGTCAAGTAAGTTTTATATTATACAATGAAGCTAAAAGTTAACTTGTAATGACTATCTAATGATCTGCTTTCTTCTTGGACAAAGCAAACACTCAAATTTATTAAAAATTAAATGCTTAATTAAATTGATTCACTGTATATATGGATGTTTATAATTATTTTTGTCTTATTCATCGTACCAGTTGAACTTGTGGACTAACTGGTTCAACTGGTTGGACCGGTTTCAGTAACTTGACCGGGTCAAGGATTGGATCAGGTTTAAACATGCCTTTTCACTTCTTCGAGCCATTTTTAGTAAGTCGCATAACCTGACTGACGAATATGTTTGCCCAAATTGGTTCCGGTCTCCTTGCTTAGTGTACAGAGCGATCATCATGAATGATATTTTCTTTTTTAATGCATTTGCTTCTTGAAGATGATGTATGGACATTTGTTTGCACTTTCAGGTTTGAAAGGCCAGATTTCCCACTTATTTTTTCCGGGGCTTCCCCTTTGGTGGGAGGGTGAGTATTGGCTGCAAATATCGTATTCCTCACTTAAACGTTTTCTGCAGTTGCTATATTATATTGGATTCTGTATCCTGCTCTTTCAACTAATATCAAATTTTTCTTTTTTTTTTTCTTTTGTAAAATTCTTTTGACAGGTTGCCTTATGCCCAGTGCTATGGAGGTCATCAGTTTGGCATGTGGGCCGGTCAGCTGGGTGATGGCCGTGCAATCACTTTGGGAGAACTTGTAAATTCCCGAGGTGAAAGGTGGGATTTACAGCTCAAAGGAGCTGGAAAGACTCCTTACAGTCGTTTTGCAGATGGTCTTGCTGTCTTGCGTAGTAGTGTCAGAGAGTTCCTCTGCAGTGAATCCATGCACCATTTGGGAATTCCAACCTCTCGTGCTCTTTGTCTTGTCACCACAGGGAAGGATGTTACTCGTGACATGTTTTATGAGTATGTGCTACTTATTTCACTAAAAAATGGTGCTTTAACTCATGTGCATGCAGTTGGTGTTGTCTTTTGCTAACATGCTGTTCCATCTTCTGTATGAAAGTTTTCAAGATACTGGAATAGTGATTCCTGCCTTTCTTTTTGAGACTTAACTAATTGCTTCTTTCCTGCATCATCTGCTGATTTTATTCATCCGGTTTTGATTTTGTTCTTCTCTTCTTGTGCAGTGGCAACCCAAAAGATGAACCAGGGGCTATTGTTTGCCGAGTTGCTCAGTCATTTTTGCGTTTCGGATCATTCCAGATACATGCTTCTAGAGACAAAGAAGACATTGAAATTGTTCGCATTTTGGCAGACTATACTATAAGACATCACTTTCCTCATTTGGAGAACATGAACAAAAGTGAAGACTTATCCTTCAAGATAGAAGGTC
Source organism: Aristolochia californica (assembly GCF_029961685.1). NCBI lineage: Eukaryota > Viridiplantae > Streptophyta > Magnoliopsida > Piperales > Aristolochiaceae > Aristolochia > Aristolochia californica. The sequence continues at coordinate 6,818,968 of NW_027181815.1, forward strand.
AAGAAGGGACCTCAGCAGTGGATCTGACAGCAAACAGATATGCAGGCATGTTTTTTCTGTGCTTTTCTTTTCCTCTCTATCTTTCTCTCTTAAGTTAACTTGTTCCAATTGCTTATCAGCATGGTCGGTTGAGGTCGCTGAACGCACAGCTTCATTGGTTGCCAGATGGCAGGGAGTAGGGTTCACTCATGGTGTTCTGAATACAGATAACATGAGTGTGTTAGGTCTCACTATTGATTATGGACCCTTTGGATTCCTTGATGCCTTTGATCCATCTTACACACCAAACACCACGGACCTCCCTGGAAGGAGGTACTGCTTTGCAAACCAGCCAGACATTGGCCTGTGGAATATTGCACAATTCACAACAACTCTATCAGCAGCTGAATTGATTAGCAAGGAGGAGGCCAATTATGCAATGGAAAGGTATTGTGGAAAAGTTTGATTGGTGAGGTACTCTTAAGTAAAAACCTTGTTATTCTTAGATAGTTTTCTTGATTGATTGCCTGTTCTAATTTCTGACAGATATGGCACGAAATTTATGGATGAGTACCAGTGTATAATGACTAAAAAACTTGGCTTGCCAAAGTACAACAAACTACTTATCAGTAAACTTCTTAATAACATGGCCGTGGATAAAGTTGACTACACAAATTTCTTCCGGACCCTGTCTAATATTAAGGCAGATCCCAACATTCCAAAAGATGAGCTGCTTGTGCCTTTGAAGTCTGTTCTGCTAGATATTGGGAAGGAGCGGAAGGAAGCATGGATCAGCTGGGTGCAGACCTACATCCAGGAGGTATGAGAATTGCCAGTCCCATCTTGTATTTATATGAAGACATTTTTTGGTAAAGTTAGATTTTCACCTTGAAAAATTCATATTGACTTTTTTTTTTTTTTTTGTCTGTTTCAAAGCTTGAATCCTCTGGCATATCAGATGAGGAGAGGAAGGTTGCAATGAATAAGGTGAATCCCAAGTACGTTCTGCGGAATTATCTCTGCCAAAGTGCCATTGATGCAGCTGAACAAGGTGACTATGAAGAGGTACGAAGGTTGCTAAAGGTTATGGAAAGACCTTACGATGAACAAGCAGGGATGGAAAAATATGCACGATTACCTCCAGCGTGGGCTTACAGACCGGGTGTATGTATGTTGTCTTGTTCGTCTTGAGCAGGTTTTGCTTGGAGAATTTTACAAGTGTACTAGTGTATGTAGATGGGCAGGAAGTCTATAATGATCCAAGAAATTTAGAAATTTAGCTAATGGGGCTGAAAATCATGTACATATATTGCTGTTAATCTAGTCGTTTTGAGTTGTGACGAGAGCGGACTTGAGACTACCACGTTGGTTGATAGGCAGTACAACATTATGCAACTACTCCAGCTTATGTCAATTTCTGGTACAATTCGTATTGGACTATTCACAGGGATGATCGAGGGCCAAAGCTTCAACAGAAAAATGTCTTTTAGCTGCATTTTCTTACCGAAGTGGGAGCGCCAGGTTATTCAGCTTTCCATCCCCATTTCTTGCATCAATCTAGACATTAGTCACATATCAACTACAGAAAAAGCAAGCTAATTTCTCTATTAAGAAGAAGACACACACATATGCTGCCATTGATGCTCCTGACTGAAAGAAGCGTTTTCCTCCTTGTACTAATAGCCGAAATTGTGTTTTATATATCAGCGAAATATGTGTATTGCATTATCCTTTTTGTATTTTTAGTTTTTTGCTATTGAGGCATGGCCTTATAATTTATTGAAACCAACCTTACATTTTGACCATTTTTATGTAGTTATTGTATTGGAGCGGCTTTTTAGATGTAATATCATCCAAATTTCCATCTAAATGTAATAATGCGACTATTAATAACAATTTACAGAACCTTTAGATATTGGATAATGCAATATATAAAACTTCGGCCCCTATAAAAAATCTGATCGAATTGTCTTTCTTAAACTTTAACTCAATCGTACCCAGAAGTCGGTAAAATATGAAAATTGAGCACTGTGCGTGGTTCAAAACCAATGATGGGAGCACTAAGAAATACTATCAAACATCAACCGATTCAGAATCCATCTGTGTCTACTTTAAAATACCCGGTAACGATATCCCAACATGGAACCCATCCTCGATGTTTTAGTTGGAATGATCCATCATGGTTATGCTAACTTGCAACGTTTTTTTAAAGAGAGCCATTTTGGTTCAGGGGTTGAGGAACCTGATTCGAACGTACACCAGATTCAATTGATCTCGAGTTAAAATGGACCCAGTGAAATCCGGGTTGTTGGTGACTGGGGACAAAATGAGGGACGAGTCTCACCCCTGGCCTGATTCATCCTCTCCAAATCTGGATCGACTCAGCTAAATCACAGCTTAACCCCGACACATGGTAAAACCATAGATAAAACTCGGATGACATGAGTCAATCAAAATGGTTAATTCCAACTCAGTTGGGTTTCGTCCGCGCTGGACCAGATTTTCAATGTTCTGGTCCAGTTCAACCCAGAGAAAAGGATAGGGAAGAGGTGGGACGGTTCACGTGGCAGACTCGGGCTTGGAAAATCTAATATTCTTAACCCAGTGAGAGAAACCTGAAGCAATGTAGTGAAGGCAAATGTTTAACAACAACGTGCGAAAGCCAAAATAATTATTGAACGGCACAACAACAGAAGATGCAACAACTGTACACTTGCCGCTTTGCCGCTGGGTCTTGGTAACTTTTTCACGCCACTCGCTTTTCGATAATTGAATTTACACAAACACTAATTGACCGAAACCGGACAACAACCAGGCACCAGGCCGCAGGTTTCTTTCATAATTTCCTAAAGCAAAAAATAGGCAACAGAAACAGATGGTGGCATTGGCAGCAAACCAAAATAAGCCCTCCCAAAATGAATAAACTTCGCATTTCGTATTAGGTTACCTGCTATCACCGACCGGGTACTTAAAAACCAGCCCACCCAGCAGGCTGAGAAACCTGCTTCGGTTCTCTGCTTTTAGGCTCACCAAATCGCTGAGAATGACTTCCTCGTCCAAGATTCCTGGATATCTGAGACCCAGCAGTAGTTGCGCCAAAATTATCCTGACCGAAACCCCAGTTGTCAAAAGGAGAGTTTGCTGCAGGCTGACTGCTTTTGTGATTATTTATTGTTCGAACAGATTTAGATAGGTTGCTCTTCAATGAAGGCGTTGGCTTTGACTCGTCTGAGAAAGCCTGCCATGTGTTGGTGTTGGATTCTGTTGATGCGGTCGAAATGTTTGCAAACATTCCCTGCTGGAGCTCCCAAATAGAACCTTCAATTTTCTCCCTTTGCTGCCAAACAAAAACTCTTAGTAAGGAAAAAAAAAAAATCTTCCTAGAGTTTAAGTAAAAAGTCCTAGAAGAACAGTCGTACAAGTTTTTAGGATCTATGAATCTTTAACACTCTCAGGAGCTAAGACACATTTTGACCGACTTGAAACACAGAAGCATTTGATCTATTTTTCTCTTCTTGTTCCTTAAATTCTAATAAATGTTCTCAACTGAGTATTTCTCTTTTTTTCTTAAATTCTAATGACTGTTCTCCACTGAGTATTTCTCTTCTTGAATTGCATGTTTCCTGAGCTAAAAATATTTTTCCAAAATGAATTCAACTTCATGTCCTAGAAAGTAGCAAACTGTATCGATCACTCATAACAGGACACTGATTTGGAGTATTTCTGGAAAGAAGCAATACCAGAGAGCTTCCAGGAGAGCTTTGGATTCTTGAGTCATCCTTTTTAGGGGATGGGGATCTTGCTGCTAGTGCATTTTTTAGCTCCTGGATTTCCTGCCGTTGCGAGCGACAAATTGCAGAAAGCTTCTCATACTTGGAAGTCATCTCAGCCTTCTCCAAGTTAGCTTGCTTCAGCTGCTCCTTCAGTCTCTCCACTTCAGATTCTAGTTCTTCCTTCCTTGAATCACTGTTGGCCTTATTCTTATCCCCTGTGTTGAGCTTACTATTATCAAATTCAGCTACAAATGAGTTGAATGCCTCATTCTGGAAAGTTCCCACATTGTCGAAATTTGATGTTTTCGGCTTTTCTAAACCATGGTGTTGTTTGTCCTCTGAGAAGAACCTTATCTCGAAATCTTCATTGTGGTTATCATCAAATCTCCTCAGCGAATTTCCATGACCACTTCTTCTGAATTGAGTCCTTGCCATCTGAGTATGATTATGATCTCTTGGAGGGCTATTGTTGTCTTTGTGTTGAGTGTGTTTTGGTGTTATTTCATTGTGAGGCTCATCAAACATTGGACCCTTGTCCTCTGCAACCTTGGCATCCTTTGCATGCAGCGTGGACCAAAAAGCACCCAAGGGCCCTCCCTCACCAGCTACCTTTGAAGTAGCATGAGATAGCTTAGACTTTTGTGGGGAAGTATGTCTAGCTTGATCTCCAGAAGGTGGAGGATGTGCCTTCTGAGGAAAGGGAGATGTCCTCTTAGGAGGACCAAATTTGCCTGTACAACCAATCCGTAAATAATCAATAAAGGAAACTATGAATGACCACAATTTAAGAAACCCACTATAAGACCAGGTACACAGTTTTACTGCAAGAAGTGATTTACACCTATCTTGTGGCTTTCAGAAAAAGTATGTTCTGACCTTCATCAGAGACACCTGAAGTAGTTGAGTCTGGGAGCTCCTTCTGCAACTCTGGAGGTAATTGCTCGTTAACATGAAACCACACCTGTTACAGAGGAGACGTTGGGCATAAATGATCAGAAAGGAAGTGTATCAGCATCTATGATTACTCTCACAGATACAGATAATCTAGAACTAACCTAGATTCATCGAGATGAATGTCCAATCAAGCAAAGCCCTTGCCTGCGTGATGTCTGGTCTATTGTCTGGAGAGGCTTGCAGCATGTCACGGATCAAGTCTATCAGTGCAGGACCATATTTTGGAAGCTCAGGGATGCGATAATTCCCATTCAGGATTTGTAGCTTTGATTCACCATCAAATGCCGATTTGAAGTAACAAATGCGATAGAGAAGGCATCCAAGAGCCTGCAGGATAAACAGAAATTAGTGTAACTTCTATAATTGAAGGAACAGAGATGTAGATGCCCGGTATATTTGGCATCATTTTAGAAACAATTATGTCATTTCAATCAGAAATAAATTACCAACAACTACATGTCTTAGATAACATAACTGTCATTCATCTTACCCATATGTCCACTTTCTCACTAATAACTTCTTTTCGGAAAAGATCCCACATCTGAACTTTGATAAAAAAACACAAATATAGAAGTTACTGGTTGTGTCAAAATGGACCACTTTAACTAAAAACAGCAGATTAAGGTTTCAAATCAACCTCTGGTGCCCTATATGCAGGCGTTGTATGCTTCCTGATGTTATCTTCTTCAATACCCATCTCTTCGGGCCTATCAAAGCGTTTGTGGTTTGTTGAAGTACTACCAAAATCACATAATTTCCATGCTCCATCAGGTCCTAAGAGTACATTCTCAGCTTTCAGGTCTCTGCAAATGCAATAGCGATGAAAGGCGTTAAAATAGTCATCAATTTTTTTTATAAATATAAATTACAAGTAAATTATTTAGTATATCTTCCACCAAAAGGGTCACACAAATCCTGGAGTACATATTGCATCGTGGTTTAATCAAAGGAATACAATCAATAAGTAAATCACCTAAAAAAATCATATGCCATTCACACAGAAAATCAGTATCAAGGCCAATAGATTACAGGCACAAAACCAAGATTGGTCCTGTCAAAACCGAACTCAAATAAAATGCAAAAGTTCTGTTTTTTACAGCTGGCTTTTCAGCCAGACCTCTACAATATCATTTTTTTCTTCATTAATAAATTCCAGGTTAACTTTCATAACAAATATACCATTTGGTCACAAAAACTAGGATTTGGAGAACCAAAATCATTAAAGAAAATACCAGATTTCACATGCACTACTGAAATAGAGAGGGAGTTGCCATTCAGACGATGAAACTAGACAAAAATCTGACTACATATCCATCCTAAGCAACATGATCGGTGAAAACCCTCATCGGATATGACTAAACAGGATTATGATGATAGCTTCAATCAAACAAGAAAATTATGATGATAGCTTCAATAAAACAAGAAAAACAGAGTCTAAAGTTGAAGAGAAGATAGAAACCATAGGAACAAGAAGGAATTACTTGCAAACAGAAGTTCTTACCTGTGAGCAGTTGGTGGTGACTGGCAGTGCATAGCAAATACTGCGTTACACACATCCCTGAAAATGGAAAGGATTTGTTTCTCCTCAAAATAATCGGCACCTCTACTCTCCAACACAGTAACCAATGACTTTTCACAAAATTCCATCAGAAGCAAAGCTTCCTTTGTCCTACCCATATCAAAAATAGCGTGAGAATGAAGGGTGACGACATTTGGGTGCCCCATGAGAGATTTCATGACCGAAACTTCCTTCTTCACAAGATCAAGAGATTCCTCATCATTGCATATAATATGTTTCAAAGCGTATTGCTTTGACGGATTAATAGCATCACGAGCGGCATAAACGCAAGAAAATCCACCCTCAGCAACAATATTCTTTACATGGACTTTGAAATTTCCAATATCGACTGTGCGGCCTTCAAGACCCGTGTGTTCTTTGGGCATGAATTGTTTGAACCTCCACATGATTGGAAAAGGTAACGATACCTTTGCCTACGACTCCAAGCAGCAGATATTAGAAAAATATGAGCTTTCTACAGATCAAAGGGTGAAACTACGAACTTGAAGACTGTTATGAAGAGAGAGAAATACTTGCTAAAGCCTGCAGGTATCCAAAATTTTGGAAGAAGAAGCAATTATCAACAATCAGAAAAGCTCAACAGTCGGATCCAAGATCTTAACGCCGTTCCGGAAAGCAAGCGATCTCCGGTGACAGATCTGCAAAAGCCACCCAAATTCAGGACATTTCAGATATCATTTATTAATAAGAGGATTCATGAAAGTAATGGTAAATGAAAAAGCTCAATATCTGAATCAACGGCTACACCTACATTCAAGCTAACCATCTCCGGCACTCTACTAATGACTTGAAACGGGGATAAACTCTGATGAAGTTCAAAATACCGACAAGTCACAGATCTATCAACATAATCAGAAGTTCAAAATAATTCCAGACACATGTTCAAAGTTCAAACCGGATCTTTCTCAACAGATTGCAAAATCAGACAGGAAAAGACAAACAGAAAAGCCAATACACGAAGGAACCAACCATGCAGAGAGCGGAATCATCGAGAAAGTAGCCAAAAGGTTCAATTTAGCAGCCGGGGTAAGAGGCGAAGAAGCTCTCAGCGATGCCACCCGCAGAGGCGATCGGTTGAGCGCGTCCGGCAGGGAGAAGAATAAGCGTGAGAGAAAAGGAGAAAGGAGAGAGAGGCCGGCAAAAGCAATCGCGATGGCGGGTGAAGGTTGATTTTATAGGCGAAAAGCCGTCGTCAAGTATAAGCGCGGTTTCCGCTCACATGAGCAGTGCGTGACGTCCTTGCTCTTTCGGGCGGATCGGCGCATCGAGGCACCGTACTCGTACATGCTGCCAAAAAGAAGCTCCCGAGTCCGGTCCCGACTCGGGACTCGTCCCTCGTGTTGGAGTTGTTCACTTGTTCCGCCTTCGATCGGCGAATCATTAATGGTCCCCACTAACATGGACGATAGGCGATTGATTGTAACGCGTCGATGAAGAAGATGCAGACGACACGTTGTGGGCCTATACTGAAATTATAGCCATATGCTTATAGGCTCTCAGATTGGTGTCTAATAAAGAAACGAAATTAACGAGAAAGCTTTATGAAATTAATCCGGGAAAGGTGCACCAAATTCTGCGGTTGAAGAGTCAAAATTAGCTTTATAGCATCAATTACGTGATTAAGGTGTCACCCGGATTAGTTAATTCAATAAAAAAATTTATTTCTTTTTCTACTTTCAAACAAATAAGAGAAACATTAGTGAGGGTTGAGTGATGACAAGGGAAATAAATCCCTTGCTTAGATGTTGGGCAATTTGAGGAACAAGTCATCCCAAATGGGCAATATGAAAAGTGAAGTTTGATGATTCGGTTTAAGTCGGCCAAAATGATCAAAGATGTTTGCAATCTAAATTAATTACAAAAGCTTAACACAAATTTTCATAAGCATTGTAAAAGATTGGTAGAGAAAGATACACATCGAAACAAATAAAAAAAAAAAAATCTAATAACTACTTAAACAAACTAAAATATTTGTCAATTTTTAGAGTTGTTTAGTGTAAACTCGTTTGTTTAGTTGATTTTTAAGACTGATTTTTTCTCTTATATTTGTTTTGTGCAAGTTGTACCACTTAAAAAAGAAAGATCGATCCCTAGCTCGAGGGGAAGAAGCAGAAGACAAAGTACATATGAAGAGGCATTTATGAGCCTATGATGAAGAATTTTACGAGTTGTAATATGAATTTTTATGCAACTAGTAATACACAACATTCAAGTAAGAAGGGGAATAAAAAATGAAGAATTTAGTAACTAAAGAATATTGATGACTAAGAATTTTTTCTTTGCAAGATGAGGTTTATAATTCCATTTCGAAGGGACTGTTGAAGAACAAATATGAAAAAAGTGTTACATGACTATTGTCGTAAGGACTCTCACAAAGCAAGAATTAGCATAACAAAGTCTTATAAGAGTCTCATCGAAGGACGTCTCACATAAGTGTTTTAGTTCAAACATGTTTTAATTCTTTTAGTTCTCTATAATTTTTTTTTTACTTCGTTTCTTCTTATGAGTTCTATCATGGGTGTACCTGAAACATGGGTTCTTCAGTTTTACTTTGATTCTATGTATTCTCTTTATTATAAATAGATATCAATATACTCAATATATACATAGTCAATGAATTACTTTTTTTCCTAAAATTTGAATAAAGTGATTACAAATATTTAAATTCAACAACAAAGAATTTGTTATATGATATGGTTGTCTTTTTTTAGGTAATGATATTTTATAATTTAATTTTATAAAAATATATGCACAATTGAATGTTTAAAAAAAGAAGATTGCCACATTCACACATACTTATGATATTAACAAAGATGATAAAATACAAAGTATTGAGCAAATCGAGTAAATTATTTCGATCTAATTACTTGATAGAGCAATAAGTTCTAAGGTTTAAGAAGCAATAGTAAGATTTATGATGCATGATCCATGTGGTACGTTGGATACTAGCACACCGTGCTTAATAAAAAGTAAATGTTCCAAGAAATATCCGAATAATTTCAATAAAGAGACTGTTATAGATAAAAATCATTGCGCTCTATACAAAAGACAAAATGATCGTAAAGTTTTGATTGTGAAAGAGGTTGAGTCACGTAATCATGGGTAATATCATACAATGTGAATTTGCTTAGAAAATATGATGCTCATATTAATGTACTGCCACTGAAGAGCAAGGCACAAATAAACTATATAAAAAGCAAAATTCACAAGTATGGGATCAATGTGTAAATAAAAAGTAACTGCAAAATGAGGGTAAGAGGAATTGATTCTCAAGGCACTACATTAGTTGATAAATAGTTCACAAATTGAATTTTAAATGTTGGTAATAGAAATATCAATAATAAATGTTGAATTTCCCAAGTGCAACTTTCATAACAGGAAATTTTAGCTAAATATTGTAGCTTACATAATCCATTTTTAAGGTGATGTTATTGATCAGTTTAGTCTTCATAATGTTGTTGTCCTTTTGTGATTGAATTAGAGGACTAAAATCATTTACTTGGTGCAAGTTTTTCATAAGCAACCTTTATTTGAAAAACAAGCAACAACTTTTAAGCCACATGAAAGAGAAACATGCCTCTCAACTCATCTAATTAACTCTCATATATGAAGCCCCACTAAATGCATGGTCCCATAGCCAACCAATATTTCTACCCTAACATATATATAAGCATTGGAGCTTTAGGACATGCAATTCTTCTAAAACCATGTCTTAGCGATGCATTCAAATATTTCAAAAACTGTAATTTCCTTAATAAGGCTTAAATCATGCTTGGAAATCAATTTTGCACACTTGCAGTAGGTGTGATCGATCATTCTACAAAGATTTGATATATCATATAGAATGTAGTTGGACAAACTTTATAAAGCTTAATTGACCATCCTGCATAGGTGTGATCAATCATATAGAATGCAATAAGGTAGGACTTATAAAGCTAGATCGATCATTCTAAACAAACATGATCGATCATCCACTGTAGCATGATCGATCATATAGAATACTATTTAGCCAATTCTATAAAACATGATTAGTTAATTGATGAGACATGATCGACCAACAAGTTTTATAAAAAGGTTAAGAACTTGTTGATTGATATCTTGGTCGAATATACTTTTTCATTGATTGATTAACACTTTTTACAGTTTTTTTTAAACAATAAAAACAATCATTTTGGCTAGGAATTTTATAAATAGGTTTTAAAGCTCATTGGAGAGCAGTAACTGAGCATTTATTAGCATCTATAGTTAGCACGTAGTTTTTAAAATTTTATGCAATTTTATTTATAAACAAGGTACACACAAGATTAAAATCAAACCCATTATAATGGATGGATGAGATTGTAAGGTACAGTAGGGTTCAAAAATAACCCCTTGCAGGTGAAGCTGGGATGGAGTTACGAGGTGGGGTTGAAAAACTAACCCCATCATAGGGAGGGTGTGGATGTGGTTATAGGGTTGGGGTTGGGCTGTCATGTGTTAGAGTTAGGTTTCTTAAAACCCATCCCACCTGGTATCCCTATGTAAGAGTGATCCTAGGGACAAATTCATATCGAAGAACGAGGAAGACGAGCAAGGCCTCTGCAAGGATTGGAGGAAGCTAGTTTGTAAAGGATAACTATCAGAGACAACCACCATGTGTACACACTGGTTAGCTAGAGAATAAAAGTGCATTGGAGATGTGTGATATAAAAACCATATAGAGTGTGTTAAAGTTGGGTTTAAGTTCATTTTTAATTGAATAGCCAATAACTTCAGTTGATCCTCCCTACCTTATCATTTTCGTTGCCGGGGCCCCTTTTAAAATTTCTTCACTTCAGGACAGTGGAGGGTAGTTTTCTTTGAAATTTCAAATGCTGTCTTCGTAGGAAGATGACCAAAAAGCAGACCTCAGCCAGTTGCTTCTCTCTTTTCCCAAACTCTTTAAATCAGAGGAGACCAAAGGTCTCGACATGCCTCTGTTGAAGTTTTAATTTCTATTGGGTAAAACCAGCACAAATGCTGGGAATAAAGAAACAAAAAGAGAAAAGAAACCTCTCTTGGATTTTGGATTTTTTTTCTCGATCTTCAAGACGCCAAAAGAAGGGAAAAAAAGAAAGCCACAACCCCTCAAGGCCTTGACTGTCTCTTCCAACTACTACTCTGTTAAGGCGAACTCTAATCCTAACTAAGCTACTCAAGATTAAATCAACTCTTTTTAAGGTAATCCATCAAGAAATGATCTTCCATAAGAGCCCTACAGTACGGAGATCAGGCAAACGGGTAATCATTTAAAAAGTCTAGCAGCTCGCGTCAAGTTGAATCAGGCAACCTTGTCATTCGAGCTTCCTAGTGTCTTGACCCAGCAATGGATGAATTGGTTGTGCAATATGGAGATATTGCTTGACTGGGCCAAAGCTTTTATCAACACTGAAGCAGCTTGACTGAATCAATACCCTTCATACCAACAATTGATGGTAAAAGTTCTAAAATGATATCTATCCGCGTTACGAGGTACACTTCAATACGTTCTGAACAATTTCGCACTAACAGCACCTCTTTTAATGGCGGAGTAGAATGACAAGTGATGTGTTTTAAACTCCTCGTTCTACTCGCCGGTTTCTTTTTTAGTTAGCCCGAAAAGAGGTCATGAACAAGTACCTCGTCGGACCCCTTTTAGGCCTACCTGACACAATTTGTCTGCAAAACAAAGGAGTTTGTAACGCCGGATGTATCACTCTACTCCGCCATTAAAAGAGGTGCTGTCAGTGAAAGATCATCAGGAATATGCTGAAATTTATCAACTGGTAACACGATTAGCCACCAATAATCTGACAATCAGAATTGGAAAATGAAGATCTTTGGAAGTTTTCATTGATTAGTCTTGTTGAACCCGTTATGTTGGTGGATGCATCAAACAATTAGTATAATTCATAACGATTCAAGAACAGAAGGCTGGCAGACATTAACTGAAGGAGAGCATTCACCGTGACAAGTTTTGATTAATAAAAAAAGAAGAAAAAAATTGGAAGTTTTGAGTAGGTAATGATCGAACAGCAGAGTGTCAGGCCAACCACCAGACCAGGCCTTCAAAATAAGGATCATTAAAATTTCCAAACAGTAAAACCCATAAATTGAGTACATAGGAAGAAGAAAGAAAGCGAATACCATTGAGACCTTTCATAGTGACTTATAATTAATATAATCCAATACCCTTGAAAGAGGAAGAAAATCAAAAGAGAAAGTAAAAAGAAGTAATCCCACTCTACAACCAACAATGTCTCCTCATCTCAGCACCACGCAGGAAACGTAAACGAGAGCAGAGTACAGCTCGTTTACAATCCTCTAGCCAGCATCTCCTGAAACAACCTGTAAGACTCTTGCTTTTCTAACCTAAATTTCTCGCGACAATTCGCGATAAAAACATCAGCAAGTCGATTAATCTCATCTACATCTCCATCCCCTGTGTGATTCTCCGCCTGCTTCTCTTCCAGCCAATGCGGTAGACCTGTCAAGGGAGGTCCTGGTTCGCAGTCACCGCCGTCCTCGATCGTGACAACTGAGTCGTAGTCCACGTTGTTGGCATCTGTAGGTGCTGGATCCGGCATGGGACGGACGTGGGAGGAGCACCAATTGTAATGCAATCTGATGAAGCCGTAGAGACTGTTCTTCTTGCTTCTCTTATGCTTGTCACAGTAGCTTTTGTTCTTGTTGACGAGGTTCATGAGCATGGACTTGACTCTGGTGAGGATACGGAGTAGATGGCACAAGTGTCTTAGGACCGGAGATCGAACTAAGGTTTTGATCTTCATGGAGTTTGGAGCTGGGAGAACGACCTGCATGGTGAACTGATGAGAGGTAACTGGAAGGTGTTGCGGGAGGCAGAAGACCATTTGAGCAGGCGAATGGGTAGAATGTCTTTATAAAAGGGGAACCTCGTGAACTTCGGCTGAATACCGGAAGTACCCTCCAAGGCCACCTGACGTAGTAGTACTACTACGTTCAATTCAACAAAAAATAAAGGAAGATTGGAACTCATCACTTTCTTTCTGAGAGTAGCAGATGTGAAGAGAATATAGAACAAAGGAAGCAAAGGGGATGAGGAGCAGTCACAGTAAGAAAATCCCAAGCTAACTTTAGTCAGATACATCCAATCGCATGGAAGATTGGAATACATCACGTCCTTTTCTTTATTCTCTACAAATTTACTAACTTTCTCCCTTTGGAAAACTCCCTTTTAATTGAATCGTCTTCTTCTCTGCCGTGGGATCCTAAAAACAGTCTTTTGTTCATTCCTCAACAAACGAATGGAAATCGGGGCGATATCTTTGTTGAGTGCGTTGTGGCATCCAAAATGTGACGTGGGGTTGTCCTAGTTGAGCCATTGATCGAGGCCAAAGAAGGCACTCATCCTTTTGGTGCGGGCCGGAGGGTTACTACGTTGGGAAGTAGCAGAGATTGCGGTCAGCATCGATTATTTCTCAGTTGCTTCATCCCCTTCAATCATTTGTACATGGGAGAAAACATGAAACGGTGCACTCTCACATAGGAATACAAAAACATGCTAGGTTATCTAACCCAGACCTATATGGAGATTTTCCAACAGTTGACATGTTATTTTGCCTAGATCCACAAAAGGGATTTACAAGAGCTTATTAGGGGCACCAGCCTAGACCCACTTAAATTTCCAACCCTACTTGTCTACACAAGGATTTAATGGCTCACGACTGTAGCAACCAAGCCTTAACAACCTTCACCGAGTCACATAGGCTTATCCTAATCAAGTATGATGATGATGATGGTTTTGCCAAGCCAAGACTTGACCTAGAAATGCAAGGGGTTACTTGCTTATTATTCAAGTGCAAACGATAAGCACAACCAGTCTGATGCGCCCACCTATGTAATAGCACCTCAAATAATTGTTGATAGTTTGATTTCTAAGTATTTTGAATATTTTTCAAAGGAGGGGAAACACATAAAACAACTCAATAGAATAATGACTTCAAAGTATAGCCCATAATTAGTAATTTGAACTTTAATGAATAGTTTGATTTGTGCTATTACACTAGTTTAGTATACTCAACTAAGTATAATCAATACGTTACAGAGCAAATGCATTTAGATAGTTGGGATTTTCAAATTTTGCCCCCAATTTCCCTCAACTTCTCTTTGTCCCTCAATTTCCCTTTTAAGTTTTATGTTAGTCAATCAAATAACTAAAACTCTTGATTGATCTTTTGAGATAGGAATCCAAACGTGTGTGACCGGTGGAAGCCATGAAAATGGTACTTTATTACCAAAACAAAGAAGTGACTTCAGCAATGGCAGCCTTTACCCAACAAGCCATCCTATGACACAACAGAAGCGAAATTTAGTCCCCTTACTCAAAATTATTTGTAGTCTACCTTATGAATCTTGTGAGTTAAGTTATCAGCCAGATACATGGATATTATTTGTAGTTTACCTTTCCATATAAACTCAAATTTTTTTCTTGGAGATGAGCCATATTATTCAAGTAGTCCACCAGTTTTTAACTCTTCTCCGAGTATGCCATAATTTCATCTCTGACCGCATATCTTACTTGTCTCTGTTTCAAATGCAAAACTAGCTCCATGGAGGATTGAAGCAGGTTTCCCATTTCTGCCAGCCTGTTGCTGTTACAGTTTACAAAGAAGATGGCTCTGATATTAGGAGGTTGAAAGGGTGGCAGCAATATCTACTACATATATGATTCGTTCGGAGGTTCTTTTTTTTGTTGGGGTAAATTAGTTCCTAGAGAGCTGAGGCTCCATGAAATCTGTTCCTCTTTGGTCCCATGTAAATGTAATGTGTAGCGCTTTTCTTTCATCTTCTCTTTTGTTAGTGTACACTTGGGTTAAATGAAATGTCACATTGAGCTTCACACCAGATTTAGTCTCAGGTTGAATTTTATTGTTGATAGCAAAGAGAGCTCCTTCCACCAATTGCCCTTATTGAATCTGAAGGATTTAACTCCACACCTTTGTTCTGTCTTATCGACAAAAATTTTACTTTTTCTTTTCCAATTTGTAGCACTTAAGACCTTATAGTCTGACAAGCCAAATTACTTCTGAACTGTTTATTTACATGGTTTTACTTGGTCGAAATGCTCGATTTCCCACCGAAGTTCAGTGTTCATGCTGAAGCAGCAATCCTGTCCTCACTACCACCAGCCTTACAAATTGACCCTGTGAACAGATATTATACATTTGAACCCTCTCAATATTTCCAAGGATCTATTCACAGTAAAGTTAAAAAGTTTCTGGCAATCTGAAGGAAGCAATTTAATTGACATCTATGCTGAATCCAATCTTACTTATAATTCTTTTGTCTGCTTGCTAAGACATGAATGTATAAACAACGGAGGAGTCATTCCAAAACTTATGACTGCCAATGGTTGCTTGCTTGAGATCCTATAAGTTGGTATTAAGAAGAAGAAAAGAGCCGACCACACAAAACTGATGGTGCAGATGTTTGATCCAATCAATGAAGGAAAAGAGATTTGACAAAAAGTTGCTAGGAAATGAGAATATGCAGCTGATAGAAAACAAAACAAAAACCTCATAGATCTTACGGGGAACTACACAGAGCTACGACGATGAACTTTCAAAATAGCTTCGGCATGAACATTCGCAACAGAGAGTATGGTCAGTTGAGGAAAATATTTCTCTTTCGGTAATGGAATTGTGTTTGTAACAATAACTTCTTGAAAAAGGCCTCCAGACAATCTCGCAATTGCATCAGGACTACAAAAACAAAGGCGTTAAACAAAACCTGTATTCAACATTCAATGAAAGAAACAACGAAAGCAGCATCCATAATGACGATGAGATACCTGAAAACAGCGTGTGTGCAACATGCATAAACTGCTTTTGCTCCCTCTTTCTGTAATAAAGCTGCAGCATTCGTGATAGTACCTGCAAGTTCTGAATACTATCACGCATTTCCTCAAATCAATAACAACCACCTGGAGGCTGGTTTGTGCCATTGAAGGGAACGCTGATCTGACAAACAGCTCACCTGCAGTGTCAATTATGTCATCCACCATAACGGCCACCTTTCCACGCACATCCCCAATCAAATTCATCACCTGTCAAATTTGGTTCCACATCTCCTCAGAAAACAAAATAACATCCTAAGAAGGCAATGTTTAACTTCAAGGGCACAGGCATTAATTCTTCGCACTAATATCAAATGACATATACATTGAAGCATGATCAAATACATACTGCCATTAAAATGTCATATAATATCATATCAAATTCATTAAACAACAAAAAACTATCACCTCAGACGTATTATGTCCAGGGCGCCTTTTATCCACAATAGCTAGAGGTGCATCAGATAACTTTTTTGCCAGGTGTCTTGCTCTAGCTACACCTCCAACATCCGGAGAAACAACTACCAAATCATTTTCTGAGTTCATTTTGCTGGCCAAGTAGTCCACAATCACAGGCTTCAAAACAAAAAAAAAAAAACAATCTAGTCAATGTTTTAACAATGTCACTTCTTTCAAAGAAGATACAAATGAATTTATTTCAAAAAAAAAAGTAAAACACCCATACGACTTGAGGCTTTCTAGTGTGAGCTATTAGATTCAAATCTTGTCAGGGGACAAAGGCGATGTGGGAGCAGTATTCAAAAGAAAGATTAAACACCCCATACAGCAGAACAGATGGACTAGAGTTACCTCCCCATAGACGGAGTCCACTGGAATATCAAAATATCCATGTGCCTGTCCAGAATGAAGGTCGCAAACAAGAACACGATTTGCCCCTGCTTCAGTGATCAAGTTGGCAACAAGTTTCGCAGCAATTGATTCTCTGCCTTGAGTCTGAAATGTGAGAAATCAAGAATGACTATCTCACATATGCATTCCCTTTTAACTGGAAGAACATGTAATTGAGTCCTCAATAGTTAAAAATAGTAAGAGCATCATACCTTACGATCTGCTCTGGCATACCCGAAATATGGAATCACAGCTGTAATGGTTCTGGCAGATGCCCTTCTGCATGCGTCTATCATAATTAATAGTTCCATAAGGTTTTCATTAGCTGGGGGGCAAGTAGGTTGCACAAGGAACACCTCACAGCCCCTTACACTTTCTTGCAATTGTACATAAATTTCCCCATCTTTAAATCGTTTTATACTGATTTTTCCAAGTTCCAGGCCCATGAAACTAGCAATTTCCTTGGGAAAAAACACAAGAAACAGAAAGAAGGTAAGCCAACATTTAACTGTATCTTTACTGATGAACACAGAGTAAGGATATTAGTACAGTGGTTTGGTAAGAATATGAACAGTTAGTGAAACCTTTGACAGTGGCAGATTTGCTGTGCCAGAAAAAATGCTCAGTCTAGCATCCGGTTTTGGAGTAATTGCAGGCTCAGGCCGAGTAACTAAGCTATCGGCTAATCTCTCGTCTTTAGACTTTGGTGCGCACAACTTTCCATTTATAAATAACATTATATTCGCTGAATTGCATTTCTGCATCCCAAGACAAACGAAAACATATAAAATTATAACTGAATGCGATCGGAGCCATTAAAGAGGCACATTTAACCTCTAAAAACAACCATGACCACAAAAAGCAAAAGACTGAAATAGAGCAACGGATGCTCAATAGACTGCATCTGACATAACATTTGTCGACATGTACAAAACAAACAAGTTCAGTAGAAGTATTGCATGTTCAATAGCAGACATGTTTTCGCAAAAATTGCAACGCTATCAAAGTACAAGATGCTTCTGGATGATGGACTTACTGCCTGCACAATGGGCATGTAAAATTTTATCATCCTGGGTAATATATCAGCATTTAGTCCTTTATTTGTATCGCAAAAACAACAGATCCATCTGAAAATTAGCAATATTGCCAACTTTGATGAATTCATCATCTCTATTAACTGTTGAGTGCATTTATCATTCAATTTCACTTCACTCTTACAAGATAAGAAGACAGCAGAGCAAGTCCACCTCAATTAACATTTTGTTCTTACTCTAATAGATCAAATCATGTGGAAGCCAGCAATCCCGTATTCATCTCCAACTAATGCCTACGCATCTCTTTCTAATGCCTCAGTGCCATTCCAACCTCCTTTGCTAGCTACTTCACCGGGACTCATGAGCTCTAGTTCCCGAAATTCCCAGTTAAAAGAAAAAACACAGTATAACTCTACTCCACATATTTTATAAGCCATATTAGAAGGTTTTTTGTACAAAAATAGAGGACTAACGAAAGATCAGGAAAAATAATAATAAACAAAAACTTGATCAAACACAAAATTTAAAAAATTGGAACCAAAGTACAACGAAATAAAAGAAGTGCTGAATTCAGGGACGCGAATAAAAATATGACATCCTTATAGCATAACATACCATACCACAACAAACATAATCCACAATAGACCAAAGTTCCAAGTCGTTCAACGCCAGTAAAGAAAATATCCAACAAAAGCTACCAGAACGACAAAAAGTCACTCGAAACGAAAAAAAAAAAGAAAAAAAAGAACTCTCTCAGGCCGGAAACCAATTCAATGCAAGTACTCCAGATTTAATTCCTGTCATAAAATATAAAGGAGTGGAATTTTATCAAATGCACACCACAAAATTCCCGAAAAGAGTAAAAAAAAAAAAAAAAAAAAAGGAGAGAAATGATCATACAGTCTGAGAAAAACGAACAGTCCTCGAACCTAGGGCAGGGAAGTTGGTCTGAGCGTCCAAACTTGCGCCGAAAAAATGAGTACGGATATCTGAAGCAGAAGAAGGAGCGAAGACGTTGGCCGCCATCTTCCTGGAAAATGAGGTTTTGAGGGAGAGAGTGAGTGAGGGGTTTGCGGCAAATGGCAAGGGTTCTAGGTTGCCAAAAAGAGGGAAAGGCAGGGAGGAAGAACCTCCGGGTTTGTAGGGAAAGAAAGGCGCTGAGGGACTCCCATCCTCTCGCTCTCTCCTCCGACAACAAAATGGCCTCTCATTTGCCTATTTTGATCGAGCTCGAGTCCAAACGGGGAAGCCGCGTTATATAAATTTCAGGCGGTTACTAGGACATTTGGGAAGATATTGACGGGAATGCCACTGTGGGATACGTTTGGAAAAGAAAATTTGACCAAACTTTGTACTCATTCCCACGTGGAGTTTAGGAAAGACAAAGACATGCCAGTCTAAATCGGTGGTTGACACTCGTGACTCTCGCGTGCCAAGTTCGGCTCAAATTGGCTTCCGCAATTTGGAAATAGCAGGTATTATTTGCGAATAACTTGTATGCAGCTTTGACCATAAGTTGTGGGGTCAAAAAGTCATTTATGTGTATATGAGAGGTGATAATATGTATTTAACTTGGAGTATATTTTCTTTCCAATGTACGTATATTTACATGTATGTGTGTAGGGTACAAATTGCTCTAATATTGAGCGATTTTGAATTACTCATAGGTCCGAGAAGGGGTGGATCACAACATATCTTTGATAGTTTCGAGTAAACTCTTACATGTTATTGGAGACATTGATTGTGAAGGAGTTGATGAACGAATCAGTGACAGATTTCCGGTTGAAGAATCTGTTGAAATAATCATCGCAGCTGACCGTGACGAACTTTGCTGGATTTTCAGGACGAAGAAGACCAGGAGAAGGCCCTATAATGGTGTTTTGTCGAGGGTAACAGAAGGTAACGATGGATCTTCTCTCTTTCTCTCCGTTCACAATTGCTCTGTGTTCTGGGCCTCTGTACATACCGTTGCTCATAATCTGAAATTTTCAACAACCAAACCGGCGGTCAACGTTCAGTCATGAATTTCGATATATATATCTTGACCTTAAAAACAGGCAACTTGTTAATTCCCTCACCTCTAAGATGTTTCCGATGTTCACCGTGATCGCGCCGGATACAGGCTTGACGGTGGCCCAGTAACCGTCCTTCCGAACCTGTAAGCCCGCTGTATCGTCGCTCTCGAGCAAGAGAGTGATGCCGGAAATATCCGTATGTGGCGTAATTCCAATAACTTGTTTGAACTGAGGGCAAGGTGGGTAGCAGTTCATCCTCACATTATATTCACCTTCCTTGAAACTCTCAGAAAAGTCGTCCGGCTCAGCCCCAGGGCTATGGCCATGAAACCCAGCAGAGAAACTGCTAGACTATTCGTCTCCTCCGTGTAAATCGCCAAGGCTTCCCTGAGGCACAGAATGTAAATCCACAGGGGGACCTCGATCGATAACTGGGCGATGAGAAATAATATTGTTTATAATTACCTCAATCCTTGAGGACAATCGTGCCAGAGTCTTGGATCTCTATGACGAACAGGAAGAACCTTGAAATACAGCATGTCGTTCCAGTCAAGAGGTTGATCGTCTGATACCACAAAGGCCTGGCCGTAACCTTCCAAACTTCCTTCTTGTTGTGCTAAGTGCAACTTCTCCTGCAATGGCAGCAAAAAGAAATCCCGGATCTCTTTCCTTATGATTTCTACAGTCTCGTCGGGGATCCCATGATTAACTACCTGGAAAGTAGGGCAGAGAGATTCAAGAATTTTTTATTTTTTTTTGATTTGTCATGAAATTATTTGAAGTCATCCCACAAACGTATTAATAATCGAGCTGAGAAGTATATATGAAACAGTGATTTCATTAATAATCAAGCATAAAGCCAAGTACTTTAGTTGCCAATAACCAATAATTTGGTGTTGCTCTGATAACTAAAAGGTAATTTAAATGAAGTACCTGAAAGGCTCCCCAATCTCTGCAAGCTTCTTGAAGCTTCATCAGCTCCGTCTCCCTGGTGTCTATGTTCAGCAGCTTTGCCATGTCGATGAGGGGGACTCGGAGGGAATCGTCGGTAGGGTTGGTAACCGGATCGTCGGCATCAGGCCTCACATACCGGCGAGGGACCGTTGGTGACGGTTTTTTGACAAGTTCTTGGACGCTACTCACCGGAAGAGAGTAATTGAGGTTTGGAACACCCATGAGTAGAGGCGCAAGAAAGCCAGGTCAACAAAGAAGAAAGCGTTCCGGTTCTCTTTCACCGGTGCAAGGCGTTGGAATATATGAAGAAGAGAGATTCCTTGCAGAATGGACGAGATCAGAGTACAGATTACTGATGCTTGACTTTCCAAGTATTATTTTGAACTCTTTGTCGACAGGCAAGCAATATTTTTCTAGATTGGAGGCTATCGTGCATCAGCATGTCTGCAATAAACTTATCTTTAATATTCCTATCAAAGGTTTGACTATTGACTACATCCCATTTCAAGCAAAAGCCGGTCATCTCTGTTGTCCTTTCTTCAATGAAATACCAAAACACCCTTCACTAAATTATCGAAAATGGCATATATGTTCTTAAAATATCTGACTATAAAATACTTACAATGACAGTTTTATTTTTTTTAATCCACTAAATGATTATTAAATATATTTTATTATATTTTATGTTACAAGCATTTTGTAAATTTAATAAATAGATAAGGTAAATTATATAAGAAAATTTTAAAGATAAACGATAAAAGAGGTATATTTTTAAAAAGTTTTTTAGGGCATTTAAATTTTTAATTGGAGCTTAACCAAAAGTGAAAAAGTTTTAGCCAATGGATGCAACATCCAAGTAGTGGTCAAAGGAAAAAAAAAAAAAAAAAAAAACTTAAACCAACAATTAAGCAATACTGAAAGTACTTTGATAAAAAAATGTAAGTTCAAATCCATAATTACAAATACTAACTTATGGTTAACCTAAATTAAAAAAGTCAAAGGTATTGACTAGTAGGGGCCACCACTAGAATTAAATCAAACATGTGGATCACTCTTTAAAATACTTTTAATCAAGATTAACAATCTAGATCATATCAGCATAGGAGTGGCCTTTAAACTAAGGCAACAAAGTAACATGTAGTACCAACTAGGAGTGACATGTGATGATCATGAGGATATTCTATCTAATACCACATATCACATAAACAAAAGTCACATGCGTGTATTGAATTTCACCCATGCATACCCACATGTCTTGTGCTAGACACAGGGCTTGGGTTTGCCACACTTGTATCATATTTATGGAAGGAAGACTTGGTTTTGTCATGTGTTCTCATCGTCATGGAAGGGGGATTTCACAATAAGGAGATGGAGAGTGTCATAAAGAAGCTTCACCTAGCTGAAGTTTCCCCTCATAACTGTAACAAACAAATTCCTTCTAAAGGCCAAGCGGAGGCTAGGTAACTCATTGTCTTTTAACCCACTCTTTATTTTGTCTATGGAAGTGTTCAAAACTATGGGACCTTATAACATCACATTCTTGTAATTTGGTTTTGTTATTGTACTTGGAGTCATGCCTCTTTTCACATACCAAACACTTAGTAGAACTATATTAGACATAAAATAATTATACTATTGTGACAAACACTTAGATAAATTAGTTAAAATTTTGAACCTTTCAAATATTAAAAATATAATAACTAACATAATTGAATATTATCATTTAGTACTATTATTTTTATTAAAAATAACTTTAAAAAATTATATTCAACAAAAAGAGTGTTTATTCTTATTAAAAATCTTGAAAAGAACAAACAAGGAAACTTTCTATAAAACTTCTAACCCCAATTTAGGGTTTCTTGAAAAGAGAACAAATAACTTGAGCAATAAGTGGAGATTTGATACAGAAATTATCAAAGTGAATTTGTAGCATATTAAATCAATCAAAAGCAATAAGGACTTAAAAAAAAAAAAATTGAGTTCAACCATGATTTTGGCCAAATTGCACTGAATTTTGGGTAGATTGTAAAATTGATTCTAATATCACAATGAATGAGTTTAGGCAATGTACAAGGTATTTAATGCACATATTTAATGTAAGGCCTTGTTGAAACTTGGAGAAAAATAACATCTTTACCTCTTCTAAAGGCCGGTATTTAATCTTATTTGCATACTTCAACACCTTAAAGTAACTTTGCTTGAAGAACCTTAGAATTTCTGTTCTAATACCATGTTAAATTCTAGGAGTTTCATCACTAGAAGGTCTAGCTTTAAGGAAGAGAAGAGAGAAGAAAATAGAAGAGAGCAAGAAGAAGAGACGAGAAGGGACGAGTATGAGAGAACTAGGTTTCAAAAAGGGAACAATGAGAGCATGTAATGAGTTCTCCCCCCACCTCTTATTTATAACTTGTGAGGGTAAAACCCCTAATACACTAGTAAATAAAAGGAACTTAACTTATTACATAATTACATCTCATGTCACTCACTCACTTAATTACATATAATACCACTATCTTCTTTAACATCAACTAGGGCAAAATATGTCATACACACTAGAAAGATAAAGAATTTATGAAAAACAATTAAAATAAATAGTTTTTAACTTATACAAAAGTTGTACCACTGTCAAATATATCTTAGATCAATCCATCAAGTAAATAAAAAAATAAAAAATTATGTAATCATAATCAGTTTGGTGTTGAGAAACCTTATATGTACATCAGATTTTGTGGTACTCGTTGTCTTCTGAGGCTATCCCATTCATACTCCATTTTATCTGTTCAAAAGAATGAGCTTATTCCCATTGTAACATAATTTTATCTGTTCAGAAGAATGAGCTTATTCCCATTGTGATGTAAAACACTCTAGTTCTTTGTGTCAGAAAAATAATAGATGATGAGAGAATAAAACTTGTCATCTTTTGTGTAGAACAATAGGAAGAGTCATGCATGTCTGCCTTTCTTGATTGTCTGTTGTGTGAATTGACCTTGCAATTTATGGTGCATGTTGAGCCATGAAGTGGTGGTTCTCAATGTATGTTTAGCGTGGTCCAAGGCTTATCCCAAAAAGTCTAACCAACTTAGGAGACCTTTTTCCCAACTAATAAACTTAACATCTTTCTACTCACTAATCCATGTGGGATGAAGGCCTACATATGAGTACCTGCTCTGATACCATGTGAAGTTGGGTCTAAGGTCCATCCCAAAATGATTAGTCCATTGAGAAAACCTCTTTTCCAACTAATATACTCAACATCTTTCTATTCACTAATCTATGTGAGACTATTCCTTGACAACAGAAAGGTTTTTGTTCTTCGCTTGGCCCAAGAAACTACATGAGAAATACTAGATAAACCTTGTGTGCAGTGAGTTTGCATTGTGCTATTTGTGCATTTATTTGGTCTGCTTGTCACTATTTCATTGTCTTTTAGGTTCGAAAATTTACTTATTTATATTCTATATTGTAGGTTCAGCTTTTTTAGATTCAACTGGCAAGATGTCAACGCAAAAGTTGTGTGTTGGGCTTTTGTTACACATTATGTAGTGGAGTACTCATTCAAAGATATTTGAAATTCTCTTTTTTGCAGGCTTCAAGGTATGTGGAGAAATAGAGTAAGCTCTCATCAATGATAAGGCTACTGGAAAATCACATACAATGACATAGAATCAACTCATAGAGCATTAAAAGAGAACCAAGCAAGCTGATTGAGGTACAATAGATGTCGTTTCACTTGCACCTGTGAGGGCCCGTGACACTTTTATCTCCATCTTGTCTGTTGTTACTGGTATTACAGTACGGGTAAGTGTCCATGAGACAGTATCTCAACCGTGCCCGGAGGGCCTAGATAGCATTTCTATATCCACATATCTTTCACAGAGGAAGCTGTATATCGTAGGTTTATATCCAGACACATCAAGTGAGACTCTTCTCAAATTTTTTCAGCAGACATGGGGTGATAGAGGAAGGTTCAATTGCTTATGAGAAAGAAGAAAGGAAATCATGGCACCAGTTCAGAAACCTTTTCATTCTTATGTTTCTCATATTTGAAACATTTACTTCGTCTTATATTTCTTGTCTTTCACTGTACATACACCCACTTTCCACGCCAAACTGAATACAAGGGATCTTGATGCAGTTGTTTTGGCTTTAAGACCTATAAGACAGCGGAGGCAGGGAGACGGGCCATAAATGATTCAAATAAAGTTCTTGGTGTATGTCAGATTGTCTCTTTTTTTTTGTAAGTGAAGCTTCTGTAACAGATGTCTCCAATCAGGAGAGGTTTTGAGTGCGAAATGATGGTAGGGAATGCTCTACTGGACATGTATTGCAAATGGGTGGTCTTGTTGCTTGCTCGTCGGTTGTTTGACAAAATGCTTATAAGAGGTGTGGCTTCATGGACTTGTTTGATCTGTGGGTGGTCTTGTTGCTTGCTCGTCGGTTGTTTGACAAAATGCTTATAAGAGGTGTGGCTTCATGGACTTGTTTGATCTGTGGGTGGATCCAAATGAGTTTACGTGGAATGCCATGACCTTTTATTCAGAATGAAAGGAGGATTAGATGCTGATTTGGCAACTTGGAATGCAATGATCTCAGGTTTCAGTCAGAAGCATCAAAGTCTAGAAAAGGTAGAGAGAGTGAGAAGGCTGATGAAGGAGAAAAAGGTTTCTAAACGACCCGGGTATATTCAAAGAAAGAATGACTTGATTCAGTAAGAAGACTTAAAGTTTTGAGCTTATTCAGTTTTGGTTTCAAAGCTAAAATTGCAAAGAAGACAGTCTAAAAAAAATGTAGTCTGTATTTATTTTATTTCAAATAAATTTAATCAATTTCAAAGCACTGATTGTATCAGTTAAAGTACATGTTATATATTTACAAGGCTTTGCCAGTATACTTCCTGCTTTTGACTGAAGCAGAGAGAGGATATACAGATCAAAAGGTCTCTGATGAAATTTCAGAAATGAAGGAAAAATGAAGAAATTCCTATGACTAGATACAACTTTAGCTTGGGGAGGATAATGACTTCTTTAATCTTTCCCATTCCTGGGGTCCTTCCGGATGGAGACTTACTTGATATCTAAGAAATCGGGCTTCTGAACAAGCTAGTATCGTGTACTCAAAGCTATTGGCTGCTTCACTACACCTTTCTCCTTTAGCCACCTGAACATAGAAAATCTTAGTCTAATTCTCTCTATATCATAACACAGGTATGTTGGAAATGTAACCACTGACTGCAAGGGATAACCCAAATGTTTTTCAAGAAAATAAATCTTATTCCCTATCACATCTCGACTCTGGTTTAGCACCGCTGGGGCTTCTCTAATCATGGACGAGACAACGTGATAGTCCAAACCAGCATCTACAAGACAGTCAAATCGTTCTTGTAGCTGGTCTCCTCGACCTCGGAACTGTTTCAAAGCCCTGACCATCTCATCCGAATTTTCAACAAAACCCAATTTCAGAAGGAAGTTGGTCTTCTCAAGAAGATGCAACCGATTGTCACCTGCATCCTGCAAGAGTTTTCTCTTGGATCTTGATGCTATAGTGCTCAGCTGAATTGGATCTTTCTTTATGATATCACATAACTCATCACGGCTCACCTTCAATCTAGTCAATAAAGCTCTAGGTTTATTTAGTGAACACGAACCTAAAACTTGTGGATGAGTCTGAACAATCTTTGTGATCTCTTCAGTTTCCATCCCAATCTCAAATAGAAAATGCACAGACAGATAATGTGCGAACTTTCCAGCAAGAATGTGTGGGTACTGCAACAGCAAACTCAAAATCTCCTTCGTCTTAAGACCTAATTTCATTAAGAGAGCAACCAGCACATAGATTTTGTTGCCGGAATCATCAAATAAAAAACCAGGACACTCTCGGATCAGCTTCCCCAAACCGGTCTTACTGCAACCCATTTCCTTGAGGAAAACCAACATTCCAAGCATTCTGTTCCAATGGTAAGTGTTCTTGACCGAGAGACACTGTGCAATCCAATCATTTTCACTGTCTGAGCCCTTCAATTCTTCAAGTACTCCAACAAAATCCTGATTTACGCCACCAATCAAGAGTGTTGGACAACATATAACCAACTTAATAATTGCCTGCTTGCTCAACCCCAACTCTTCATAGGCCTCTAATTTGGAACTTAGCACACCATATTCATATTTAAAGATCTCCACCCCTTGTTTGAACATTTTACCAATTTTACTACGAGGAACCCCGTAATTACACAAGACATGAAAGTTCTCAAGCATGAGATCATCTTCAATGAGAAACATGAAGCGTCGGGGGAGGAGAGGTAAAATCTCAGATGGTTTCAGACCCAAGCTCTCAAAGAACGGCTCAAATTCATTAATAGGATTGTAGCGAAAATATCGACTCAGTGACCAACCGATATCTTGCTCGTTTTCAACCTTTGAGAGAAGACGTTGAAGGAAAATTGGTGAATTCTTACTAATGTGTTCGGCATCGGTGAAGTGGAAACCTCTAGTTGAATGGAGGTAGTCGAAGAGGGCATTTTGGGCCTCATTTCGCGCAACACGGGAAATTCTGGTTCCAGCAGATGACGTGCTGGTAGTACAGAAAGAGATTTTGAGCACAGGGGAGCGTGCAGAATGGAGAAAGGATTGGTTTTTCCACGAACTGAGAGACAAGCATGAGCGCAAATCAATGCATTTCTCAGGTGCCATAGGAGAACCATGAGGGAGGATGTGGATGGAAAACATTTTGTAGAAACTAGAGATCTTACAGAGTCGGCGATGTATCATGACGTGTTATGGCGGACAATAAGGTGCTGTCTAACATCTAGAAAAAAGGAAAGAAGACAGGCGACGCCGTCGATTCCAGGATGATCGGGAGCGCCGGCAACACCAACAAACAATATCAGCAACGACCTCGCAGCGAAGAACTCACTCAAGGTTGCGACTCAGAAGACAACCTCCAAAGATGAGCTATGGAACCAGAGACAACCATAGCACAGAATAGGGCAATGGAGGACATCGATTGGATTCGTTGTGTTGCGGCAAGACTCGGAGCAAGGAATTCAGGATTTTGGACTAGCAAAACACAGAAGGGAGAAACCTAGGGCTGCAACCCGTGCTTTAAAAGTCGGACCAGACCGGTTAAACCACATTCAACCGGACCTGGCCCCTTACCTCGGTTTGATCAGTCAATTCACCGGCGAGCTGAAAAATTGCTCCCTCAGCAAAATGAAGGAAACCTAAGCAATTGCCAAATATAGTTTCCAAGTGATCATGGGTGATTAGGAAGTGGATAAGGGGGAAATGGTAGCTTCTCATTAGAGAAACTGTTGGAAAGGGAGGGTATAAAAGACTCCACCCTAGGTTTTATGTTTTTGTGTCTCTCTTGCTCAAGTTCCATGCTACAACCATCCTCATCTCTTTTTCTTCCCTTATTGAAGCTCGAAGATGTCGATGGCGGCACCTTTCCCCATTTAAATTAACCTTCTTTTGAGTTGGGTAGGATTTCAAGGGAAAATAGGGTTGAAAAATCAACTCTATTAACGGAAGAGGTAAGATAGGGCAGCAAAGTAGGGTTGAAACGAGGGATGGGTTTGAAACCAACCCCATTACAAAACAGCTAGAAACAAGGTTATAGAACAAATTCAAGACATATGGAGGAAGTTGTTGTTCCATGTATTCGGTTGTCACATCGGACTAGGATTCAATCCTAAAGCTATGACATGGGACCAAACTTACATTGGGCGAAAAGCTAGTAAACTTTTGTTTGAAGGGTAAACTAAGCCAAAATGAAGAGAAATAACCTTTGCCAAAAATAGGATATTCTTTGCATGATTTTCAAGATGAATACATCAATTTTACAAGGCCTATTTATAAGGAAACGAAGGACAAACCACCCTTGTACCCTATATTACATAAGCCCATGAGAATTTGCCACATAAGTGCACTGTGCCAGGTGGTGTTCTGAGCCACTAGAAGTTGTTGCTGCCCTCGGGTGAGCTTTTTGATAGCTTGGGGTTCATACCACATCGAAAGTACCATTTTGATGTCATTGCCCAGTGTTCTCTATTTTGTCTGTTTGATATACATCCGTCTATGGCAGAGTCGCCTCCGCCCTCATATCATTCTCCCACAACAATAATGCAATCCTCGACGGTTGAGAAGAAACACTTACTAAATCGAATGCACTCTTTCAATACTTTGGCAAAACGCAAGTCAATTGGGCTCCTCCCAAACTTGCTAAAAAATGTGTCATGATACAAGGGTATATTGTCCCGCCGCAAATGCCATCAACTTGCCCAAGTCAAAAAATTGGTCCATTAACTTCTCGAGTCGCTTAAGACGTACCTTCGGATCAAAGCATATTTCGTGTCAAAGTCACTATTTTGGCACTTTGATCGCCCCCGTTTAATACCTCCCTCCATAGAGACAAGTTATTTGGAAAATCTTTTGGTAATAAATCATTTTTTAGGACTTCCCCTTCTTCAATCGACATGGATTGACCTTCAACCCATTATTCGTCACATGCCAAAGAAATAAGAAGATTAGACTCTCCAGCCTTAAGACTCGTCTTAAGTTGTAGGGCTAAAAGTATAACGAATTTCTCCTTTACATAGTCCCCTACACCGGAAATTACACAAGGCTACCCTCGTTCATAATCTCTATCATTCCCAATTTCCCATATAAGGTTTTACAAAGGCCTTGCTTTTATAAAGGAAACTCGCCTCAAAGATTACATTAAAGTCATTCAAATGATCTAAAAAAATTTATAAATCATACCTACTCCCCAATAGCGACATGGACATGTTTGGCCACCCCAAGCACAACTTTGGCTTCGGAATTGATAGTTTGTATTCAATTGTCTACCTCTTTCCTCCTTAAGTGTAATCGTCTTGTTCTTTCGACGAGATGAAGTTGTGGGTAACTCCAAAATCAACAAGAGTTTTCACTTTGCCATCATTTAGCAACACATAAAGAAAAAGCAGTTTATTGACCATTACTTGGATTGAGTTGAGCAACATCAACGAACTAACTCGACCTTCTTCAACATGATGGTTGTCACCAATCCCCCCCCCTAAGAGTTTTCACTTTACCATCATTTAACAACACATCAAGAAAAATCATACCATTATTTGGATTGAATTGAGCAACATCAACGGACTAACTCGACGTTCTTACAAAGTTATAATCAAGAGATAATTTTAGTTGATTGGTGTAATTAATTTATATTAATAAATTAAACTATTAACATTATAATTTATTTCATGAAAATATAGCTCAATTATTATTTTTTAACTTGATTATTATGATTATTATTTACTTACATGATAACAAACTTAACTTTTATTTATTTATCTAATTTTTAAAATTAAAATTTAACTAATTAACTAGTTTAACTTATTTAAATTTAATTAAATTATATTTTATCAAATTACACTGAGTGTAATCAGCTTAATTAAATTATAGTTTAGTTAGTTAACTTATTGTTCCTTTAAATATTATTTAAATTACAGAGTGGATAATAATTGTTATTGATTAGTTAATTAAATTTAAATTTAATTGTTATATATTCAATTATGTTAGAAATTAACATTTTTATTTATTTAAAATTTCAAAAAAATTATTGAAGTCCCCACCCACTCTGCACTGATCCCCCATGTGACCCATCCCCACGTGAGCCCCATCACCGGTCTAACCCCGCATTTAAGCCCCCCACCTGCAGCGTTGTATAGTTTATTTAGTTCATCAAGTTTTTCATGAGGAATTTCAGACAAGTCTGCAGAAACAAAAATAATTAGAAATACGAATAAACAAGAAGAAAATCGATCATTCAAATGTCATCAGAGTTTTTGTTTTATATTTTTTATTCTTATGTATTTAATTTTCATAAAATTATATAAAAATAATAATTTTCTGCTAGCGTAGCATAGTTACTTGTCAACGACTGCATGTAAAATTAAATTACTAAGCCTAGTAAGAAGGAGACCTTGAAAGTAAAAATGGCACATTAATAGAAGAAACCAGGTAGTTTTGGCGGCTACTCCCGGAAAAGATGGTGGCCCCAAGTGGGGAACCCTTTTCTAACCTCAAAAACCAGCCCCTCTGAACATTTAATTCCAAGTGGACTCATCCGGGGTCCATGCCTTACCAATCTTCAACTCACCCTTTCAGAGGTTGGCAACGAGAAACCCCGAATCAACCTAGCGTGTGATTTCAACCTAGTTGTATGATTGTATCCATTATCCACCCCCTTTTGCAGTGAAAAGAGTAACCGAGATGTGGCCCTTCCGGATTGATTGATGTCTTGTCAAATATTTTTGTGGGTTTGAGATTGGAACAGTTTCCATCAACTTTTACCTATCAGGTTTTAATTACCCATTCATCTTTAATTTGTTTTAAAAGGCTCAACTGACATTTAATATGTTTTTTTAAATAATTTTTTAAGAAAATAAAAAACTATGTAAAAATAAATAAATTTAATATTAAAAAATAAGAAAAACATTCACATATCAAGATCTTCCCTTATTATTATTATTATTATTATTGTTTTATTACTACTGCTAGTATTTTTTAGGAGAATAAATATGCCTAAATTATTAAAAAAATAAAAATGGCCAAGAATCATGGGGGCACACAGATTACATGGGTAACAGAAGTGGTTAAGAATATCAAACACTGGAGATTTCTCAAACAGTAAGGTCTGGAAGAATCGGTGAGATTTACTTGTAGTGAACCAAATCAGAAGCCCATTAGAGTTACTGGTCTGCAGTATATGAAACTGGGTAGATTCAATGGGTGGAGCCAGTTGCAGTTTACCAGTCACTAGTTGAGCAG
Organism: Aristolochia californica; assembly: GCF_029961685.1. Taxonomy (NCBI): domain Eukaryota; kingdom Viridiplantae; phylum Streptophyta; class Magnoliopsida; order Piperales; family Aristolochiaceae; genus Aristolochia; species Aristolochia californica. Next base: position 6,850,790 of record NW_027181815.1, read on the forward strand.
AGGTGATATATCACCATCATCCCCAATCCTCGCTTGCAGATTTGGTCAGTCCAGACTGATGCCCTTTCTAGATGTAAATCATTCAAAGTCGGTCATCCAATTGAAGGAGGTTTACTAACAAACACATGTTGGTGTAAAAAAATGTAGTAAATGGGTACAAGAAATCATACTGGGGCAGTCGATCTTGTCGGTCCAAAAAGTGATCCAAGGGGTATAAGGGCTCATCTCACCTTCGATTAATTGAATTGGTCAAGAGATGACAGAAGCCTGCTGAGTGAAGATGATTCTCTGGAGGATGACTTGAAAGATAGCAAGCAAGCGCAAGATAACATTTTGGACTTTGGTATTAACTTAAGCTAAAATTGTTGAAATACAGGACAAAAGGGGTATTGTGGAGCCTCCTGTGAGTTGTGCTCTGTCCATACAAATGACAGTCATCAGTCAGTTTTTAAGCTTATTTATTCCACAAAGCCAGCAATAAATATCTCAATCCTAGACGCTCATCTTCTCTTCTTTCACCTCCTCGCCTCCTCACCTCCCCTCCTCAGACACAGCAGCTCTTCAAGCTCAGAGCTAAGATGTCAGAGGTTCATCTTTTTTAATCTTTATCTTCTTGACTGGAATCTTCACTGATTACTTCCTCTCCAATCTGGGTCTTTGTTTGCTTTTCGTCAGATCACCATTACAGCCATTTAAATCTGGTCTTTCCCTTCACGCTCTAAACCTTACAAAAACCCTTTTTACCCTGCGGTTCATGTTCTTCAGTTTCATATCCGATTATCTTCTTTTGTATCGTATTGGCAGATATGGTTTTGGAGATGCACTTGCAGAGAAAGGTATTTCCATTTAAGGTCAGTCGGCGCGCTTCCTTACTCCTCTTATTTGCTTAGTCTTTGTGATGTTTTCACTTGTAGTTGATGGTGTTACTTCTTATTGTAATTTATTGATTTTGATGTCAATTGAAGTTTCTGAATGAATGTTTCTGCTTCTTCTAAGATTTGTGTTTTTGGGAGGAAATTGATCTTTTCTTTTAATCCGTTAAGATCGATGGCTCGTCTACTGAGTTTGGTGTAGGATAATAGGTTTATTTGGGAATATAAGGTCACGACTGGTTCTTTATCTCTCTGTCTACTTATCCACGTTATCTACCTATCGTCGTTTTCTTCTCTGATTCATTATTCAGCGTTCAGAGTGAACTTTTCGATATCTTTTCATCTTCTTTTCGATAAATAACGAGATCTTTACCGATTTGCAGGACTTAGAGAGCTATATTTCGTTTTATGGGTTATGTAGGACATTAGGGGGCTCTTCAAGCTAATGATTTCTTCTCTACTTATCTGATGATGGGTTTTTTGTATGTTATTATGTTGAAATTTTAGTTATCGCAAAGTTTGTTCTGTTTTTTGTGGCAGCAATTATATCCTCTTGTTCTTTTATTTCTCCTGGAAGTATTTGTTTCATATTCTCACTCGTCCCTTTCTTTATAATACTTTTCTCATTCAGCCTTGTTACTGGTTTCTGATTTTCTTCAACTGAAGCTTCTTGCAAATAGTTGCAATGGTCTTATTAAAAATGAGAACTCTGTGTTCACTCAGATAAATTCCCTCTTGAATTCTATAGAGCATAAGGTATTGCCTTCTCATTTGAAATTTCTATAATTTGACAAGCTGTGTTGGATGAATAATTGCAATGATCTTATTAAAAATGAGTACTCTGTCTTCACTCAGATAATCTCCTCTTGAATTCTATAGAGCACAAGGTATTACCTTCTCATTTGAAATGTCTATCACATGACAAGCTGTGTTGGGTGTTGTAACAAGTCCCATCTTTCTTAGTGGGAAAACTTGACTCAGTGTTTCTCTTTTCTTTCTTTTGTGATATTTTCAATGCATTTAGTCCTCTCCTAAAGCTGATGTTGTTATCTTCTTTCTAGTTGATTCCCACCTGCGTGCTGTCATCTGCTGAACTTTATTAGTGGTGGAAGGAATTTTCTGGTTTCGACAGTTTTGGATCCTGCATTATAAGTCTCTTGAGATGGTCATATAGTTTCCTTGTATTTATTCTGTGCCTAAGGATTAGTATCTTTGTTTCTGCAGCTTTTCTCTTTGATTGTTTGAGTTTATTACTTTTTGGAGGGTTAATGGGTAGAGGTAGAGGAAAAGGAAAGAAATTGACTGTTGTTGCGAGTCATGAGGACCCGGGAAGTGGTGGGGAAGAATCTCTTCCAGCCTATAAGAGAAGAGGGCGGCCACAAAAACCTTTGAAAGACGAACCTGATGAAGAAGATGTTGAAAAGATTGACGAGGAAGATGGGGACCAGACAAAACAGATTATTGCATGTAAAGAGCTGAAGGTTCCTGCAGCAGTGACAGAAAATGGAAAGAAAAGAAAGAAGTATTCCCAAGTGAAAGAAACTGTTGACTTAGTCAAAGAGGAGAATGGTGTTGGGGGCCAATCTGGTGCAAATGAGTCAACCAAGTCCAACGGTTTTCGACAAAATGGGAGCAGGCGCAAGAGCAAGCCTCGAAGGGCTGCCGAAGCTGGAGTTGAATGCAAATGAAATACAAAATAGGCTTGCAGATGGAGATCTCTGCCTTGACCCACGTTGTGGATAATGAATCCATACATTTCCATCTTCCAATTGTTTTTTCCAAAATATTTTTCTTCTTTTGATTTTGTTTTCTTTACCCCCTCTCCCATGAATGATTTTTACATTGGCGGTTATGGACAGGTTATACTGCTTTGTGTTCTTCATTGAAGTCACAAGGCCTCCATGTTTACTTTGATTAGTTTTCTTATTACACTATACGAGATGATGTGGAGCTTGTAACCAGAGTATTTCTTCCCCTGTTTTATAGATGTTAGTTTGTTGCTCATGAAATTTCAGCTTTTGAGAAGGCTGCATGCATTATCACAGTTACAGTAATGAGAGAGCTCATTTCTATATTTATTTATAATGGTGTGTTGGATTGCAGACTGGTTCTTCTCTTAATAAATCTAAAGGATCAACTCTTGTCTTTTGGATGTTATTGAGAATTTTGTCTCCAAAATAGTGCTTCAAGTTGCTATCTTTATATTGCTTTTTTTTAAAAAAAAATTGTGACCTTATTTATACATAGTTGCAATGAGGCTCTGATGATGATGAGATATACAACCATATACATTACTTTTTCATTTGATCCAGTAGATGATTTGAAGAAACGAGTTGTTTATATTATGGTACTCGTTTTTGCACATATGGATTTGGGTTATTTGAGACTCTTTCCCATTCACATCTGTTCCTTACCATGTTAATTTGCTGAGGCGTCTCAGCCACAACAGGACATTGAGAATCAGTTCTGGGAGAAGTTCAAAACCTATAAAGATCCTTTTTCTTTTGTCATTGTGCGTGTACTTGGCATAATTAGGAAGAATGAATTTCGTTGCTTCTTTATAGCGAACTGAATCTGTTGGGTGATCTCTATGGATTGGTAGTTGCTCTGAAATGTGGCGGCCGTGTTGCGGAATTGCCAACACTGAGAGGTGTGTTGCAATGCAAGAGAATCCAGTGAACGTGGCAAATGCTTTACTGATGTTCTGGCCAGCGAACCTCAAATGTATTTGGTTTCTCCCAATAACAGTGAGACACCAATTAGGACGGTGATAAGCCACGATAAATTTGTCTAACTCTGGTACTTGGCTTGTCATTTGTTCGGAAATCTTGTGATCCCCACAAAACTGGTTGAAACCGGACGAACATGCCCACTTCAAATCTATCTATAATATTATAGCAACTGAGCACTCAACAAATAGCCTTGGTTGTTTCCAGTTTTCCAATTACTAAAATCTAACAAAATATAACATAATTGAGAAATCTGGAAAAAACAATAAGAGAAAAAATAGAGAAGAGCAGAAAATCTGCCGTATGTGGAAAATTGGCGGAGAAGACAAAAATTAGGAGAAAAAAGCGAAGCTCCTATCTTTTATTTTTTACTCGAGAGACTTTAAGAAAACATCAGTTTTAAGAGGTTGGTTAGGGTTAGGGTTAGGGTTTTGAAGGAGATTAAGGTAGAGTGAAAGAAAAGCAAGGTGGGAACACGATTGGCTTTCCAACCTGAGGTTAGTCCCGCATCAAACGTCGTGGGCTTGCAGGTGGAAGGAAACTTTTTCTTGCAGAAAGTGAATCGATTCCTATATTCGCATGGAGATATATGTTGTTACAGCTTTATGCAGAAAGAAAGTGGAGCAAAATAGGTGGGCAAAACCTAGCGGAAGAGAAACAATTCGAATATCGGTAACGACGGGTGCTTCGAACATAGTCCAAAAAAATACTGGCTCTTAAAAGCCAACGAGAGAGATAGCAAACTTCATCATTGGACCTATCACCGTAGCTAAAATTAATGCTTCTTAAAGTCCTAAAACATTGGTAATCAATTATCTAAAATTACAAGTTTTATCAACTCTCCATTCTGTTTCTCCATTTTTGTTCAAACACTTCGTCTGTTTCTCCATCATCGGTTTCTGCTAGTATTAAGACTATACAAAGAATCTCGGGTGCACGCTTTCCGAATTAGAGTTCCTGTAGAAGCAGTAGGGTGGCATAGAGCCGAGCCTGTCTGTGTTCTAATTGAATTTGATTTAAATATTTTGAGTTCGAACTTTAATATTTATTTAAAAATTTTTAAAAAATACAAGTCTCAAGTTTGTGCTATAACATATATTTAAAACTTTTTTAAAAAATATATATCAAATAAATTATACATAAAATTATACATAAAATTGGGCATAAGGGTGAACTTTGTTCAAGTCGAACTTGATTTAAATATTTTGAATTTGAGTTCGACTGACCCTAGTCTCAAACCTAAAATTGTAATCGAACTTAAGTCTAATAATTTTAACTTAGTTCTAGTTCGAGCTTTAGCTGAGTTCAAGCTTAACTTACATTTAATACTCTATATAAAATATATGTCAAATAAATTATATATATAATTATGCATATATTTAAAAACAAATGATAGGGGACGTTCATAATTGAATTTCAATAATAGATTAGAATACACCAATATTAATTTTTTTTACTCCAAATGTTATCTAGCTTATTTTGTAATTTTTGAATCTGGCCATAAATTTACTATGACTTTCTTAGTGACCTTAGTTGAAAATTTATATTATAGGAAAAACTATAAATGTTTTTCTTATGATACATATTTTTAAAAAAACCTTTAATTAAAACCCTATTACTATTAGTGACTTATTAGAAAATTACAAGAAATATTTTAAAATTTTCTTAGGAAAGTTAAATGGACCTCTTATTGCCTCTTCTAGGGAAATAAATAAAAATTAATAATCAATCTAATATATTACTATACTTATCGATAATTTTTTAATCAAATAAAATGTCAAACACAAAATTGCTATGAAAATTGCCTCATGCTAAAAGTATTATAGTATCAACAGTCAAATACTTATTAAAAAAATTTCTATACGGTTTTCTAGACCATCTTGCAGGAAAATCTTACTTAAAAAATTATATAATTTTTTAATAAGATTTTTCAATTAAAAAATTATTTACAAAAAACATGAGACACTAATAGTCTCTAGAAACTTATTTCTACCTAAATGTATTTTCAATTTTAATTTTTTCAATTTCTTTCAATTTTTTTTTTCACTTTTATGATATCGCACGTGCGAAATCATCTTTGCGCCCCTTAATTTAGGTATCTTTGCTTCTGCTGGTTCTGGTTTTTCGCCGAGACGAGGAACGACACCTAGGAACTTTCGTTAGGGATAACAGCTACGACGGAGGCGGCGATGACGAAAACAAAGCGACGGTAGACAAGGAGAAAGAAATCGAGCGACGGCCACATAATGGACGATGATGAAAAGGCATAAGGCGACTGGCAAGGCAGCTGTCAACGAAGACAGAGGTGGCCACAACAGCACCCAAAGGAGCTCGGCGGTGACAAGGGGAGGAATAATTTCCCCCCCTTCGCTCTTGCTCCCGCTCCGCTTAGTGCTCTGGTCCAATTCCCTGGTCTCGACTCCCCCGAATCCCGTGCCGACTCGTTAAATTAATGAGCTGGCTCGCGAGCTTTCGAGCCGAACCTCGATTCCATTGAGTTCGACTCGTTAATTTAAACGAACCAATCCTAGATCTATAACTCGACTCGAAATTCGGATATACCGAATTGAACCGAACCAAACCGGAATTGAAACAAATTTGATGCCGCCCTGCTTGCCACAATCTTTCCGCTATCGTTACTGCCCAGAGTGCCGGGAGGACTAGTTTTCTTTTTCTCGTCAGAGGAAATCGTATGCAACTGTTTACAGTATCGTTTAAAATGACTAAATTCTAAAACAAAGAGATCCAATATAGAACTAATTTTATCGTCTTTCGCTTTCAAAAGAATATTTCTTCTTGTATGAAGAAAACAAAGAAAGACGACAACGCCGACGACGATGATGACAGTGACGGCCGTATGTCTTTGTGGCTACAACTGAAAGACGTCTCCCACAAAGTTGCATTATGTCAGCTCTGCACCCGCACGTTTTCCCTTCCGTTTTTTCTTATTTTTTGGTCGATTTATTCTGCATAAAGTGTAAATATGTCCAACCGACTCATGGCGTCTGTTCATCCTGACTCGTTCCGACCTGCCGGCTCGCAAGGTGGTCCAAGTAATTAACTCCGCCCGGACCCACTTCCAGTTCAATCCACACTTTCAAAGTACCGTTTTGTCCGAGCTTCCTGGGCAACTCATTTGCCAGCCACAATTCCACATTTAGTAATAAAAGCCATCGATTTGCAACTTATTTGCACGAATACCATTTTGTCAGTGATGTGTCACGTATTTATTGGCGAGTGACGGTACTCTCTCTGCGATCCATCAACACTTTTTGCAGAATTTTACAGGTGGTAGATGCACATCAGTTAATCCAACGTGTCAAAACTGATGATCAAGCAGATAACATTTGTGGGGCCGAGGCAGTGGATGGTCGCCCTCGAAGTGGGAAATATGTGGTTAGAATTACTCGCGATAAGCGCCCGGTGCCTGTGTTTTTATTTTCTGTACTGGTGATGCCTTTTGTCAGCAAAGGCTGCTGAGTTGCTGACAAAATTTACTAAAAATCTTCAGAAAAATGAAAAGGGCACCCATTTCAGTGTTTTCCGTTGCTTCCTGAAAGATGGCAACCATCGAGAATAACCTTATGGAGACTTTTTACTGGCACGAGTAGTGACCCACGGCCACCAGGATCAGGCTTCTTCTTTCCTTCAATAATAGAACCTTTCTGTACGCGCAGACTCGCTTATTTTGGTATATATGATTGATTTGCATTTCTGTTTGCTTCTCATCGGGTGTACAAATCAATGTGTGCGATAGAAAACTACTGAATAGTAATGTTAAGCTACCGGAAAACTGTCTGTCTTTATGGTGGAACCTCGTAAAGAATCTGTGTTACATTTGTGTACAGGACCTAAGCTCTTCACGACTACGTCATGGTAGAAGAAGAAAAGGGAGAAAAAGTTTCTGAACCAGCGGAGCCCTTAGATGAATCTGAGGCTCTGAGCTGGCTACTGGGTTTAATTGGGAAATCTCACAGAAAGCCTTCAAAGTTCAACCAATCCAAGCAGATAACATTTCGTAGCTCGACGTTTTTTTGTTTTGTTTTGTTTTTGGTAAGTATTTCAATTTCCACAGCTCTTGTAACTGTATTCCCACTTTTATTGAGGGAGAAAAAGCGAATAAAAGAGTACGACGCAACCAAACTCATAGTGATTGGTTGGTTGAACCAGTGCCACTTTTGCCACCTGAGAATCTGACCAAATCTGCCGATGGGCTTGCTAGATTTGCTGCAGTAGTTTCTCACAGAAAATCCAAATCCCATTTACTCCCAGCTTCCCCCCACCCCTTCCTCGAAAGGATCCAAGTGCAAATCTGTTGCTTTCCTTGTCAACTCTTTTACTTTAGTTACTCTCCTAATTTTAAACTTGAAACGTAAAAAATAAATTTACATACCTATATTTGCAGAAACAAATGAGCAAATCAACTGTGTGGCCAGTGGACAACATGAACGCAGACCCTTTTACTTTTATATCATAAAGAAAGAAAAACAAACAAATTTGAAATTTTCTGTTGCAGCTTCAAACTGTGGAAATACAGATATTGCCAGTTATAGAAGTTCGAGGAAGAGGTAAATGTTCAAGTCTGTCATTTACTTAAAGCCGAAGGAACTAGAGGTCAAACAAATTATTTTTTCCCATTCTCCAATCCCAACTGCTGCGCACGGCGAAAAGTATCTGCTTAAGCAAAAGTTCAAAAGAGCTTAAAAGCAAGAAGATTAAAAAGGTCCCTAATGTTAAAAATCATTGCTTTTCTGGGATGGGGTGAGGTTGTGTGAGAGGAAAAGCTACTCAAGACTACTGAGAAGTGAGAAAGTACCACTGCCCGTTCTCTCTCTCTTGACAGCTTCTCAGAGTACTATAACCTTCAAGCTGGCATGGCCCGAGTGGCAGTTGTCGGCTTTCTGCAACACCACCAGCTGCGGCAAAAAAACCACAGAGCTATAACAGAGCAAGGCCCATTCCTCATTTTTCTACCAGGGATTTTTAAACTGGCATTCCTAGTTCTCTCCTTATACCCCATCAGAAAAACCCATGCATGGAATATCTGATAGGAAGCTGAAATGGAGATGGGCTCGTCCGCTTTGGGGTCTAATTCTGGGTCCAGTGATTCTCTGAATGGATTGAAATTTGGCAAAAAAATATATTTTGAAGATGTCGGCAGTGTTGATAGCTCTTCTACTTCAGGTCACCCTCCAGCGGAGCCCGCGGCGGCGGCGCCGTCAAAGAGAGGAAGAGGGCTGGTGCAAGGAAACCACATTCCGAGGTGCCAAGTTGAAGGCTGTAAGGTGGATTTAACTGGTGCAAAAGCTTATTATTGCAGGCACAAGGTTTGTGGTATGCACTCAAAGTCGCCCAAGGTGATTGTAGCTGGACTGGAGCAGAGATTTTGCCAGCAGTGCAGCCGGTTAGTCTGCTCTCTTTCAAAATAGTCTCATAAATTGGGCTTGCATAGTTGTTTTAGATTTCTTTTATAAGGGGTTTGGTTGGGGTACTGACAGTTGCTACTAACGTCGTTGTCTTGGGTTTTTTCGGCCTTCTATTCTGGAAGGTTGATCTCATGAGGTGTTATTCTTTTGTCATTTTTGGTATTATTATTATTTTTTATTTTTTAATCCTGTTGTGGTTGAAATTAGATGTCTGCCTAATCGTTTGGTAACCTTCTATTTATTTCTTCTGTGAGCTGCAGTTCTGGAGAACCATTTAGGTTTCACTGCTAAATTGGTGCTGTTCTGGTCTCTTTTTTTATTTGAGCTTGCTTCCGTAATTCTGGTCATTAGGGTTCCCTTTCTATTTTGGGTAGGTTTCTGGGGTGGTTTTTAGTGGTCTCTGTTCTTGTTTTTGAGACATCAGCTGACGGATGGCGTCGATGTTGCTACCTTTTTTTTTTTTTGGAAGCCCTTCTGCTTGACTGACTTCTGAAACTTCTTCCTTCTCTTTTCAATTACGAGTTCAGTAGTTGTTTTTTGGATGTTGTCGCTGGGTTTTTCGTTAATCATAGCAATATCTTCATCAATGTTTTAGATTTTTTCGTTGACTATTTTAATATTTCCATTATTTTTTATTTTATTTTATTTCTTAATTTTCTGTCGGTTTGAAAGTGCTCGGTTTCTTAACAGCTGTGTTACTTTTTTTTTTTTTTTTCTTTTTCTCTTTTTGTAGACTTTGGCTGTGTTGTTCGTTTAGTTTTTTAATTTTTTGCTTCATTAAGATTTAGCTGTGCTACATTTTTTTGTATTATTTATTTGTTTTTTATGCAAGAAGACGCTCGCATCTTTTAGGTTGATATGTGAACTTTAGTCGTTAGTTGTTGTTGGGGATTTAGCTGTGGCTAATACATGTTGAATTTCTGGAAAAGAAAATTACTCTACTGACTTGTTATAATTTGAGTACAATGAGTTTATGTTTATAATAAAGGAAACAAATAGAATCTAATTACAATTAAACTACCATTGTTCCAGTTACACCCAAAGTTAAACACTAAAAGATAAGTTCTAAAATAATTAAACAATTGAACATAAATAGAAGACTAACATAATTAAAACACTTGAGACTCTTCTATTAGACCTCCTGCCACCATATTAATTCTAGTTATGTGAGATTTCTTACTGTGAGAGTCATGTAAGACTCTTCCATATCTGCTCTTCAACACTCCCCCTCAAGTTGGAGTTTATAACTTCAACTTGCAATGAAAAAGATTATTTGTCTTCAATCTTTTTTGGTTAAAAAAATTTCATATACGTTAAATCTTCATCATTTGTTCTCCCCCTTACTTAAATATTTTCTTCACATAAAATTACCACAACATGTAGAACACAATACCACTTTCTTGTACTTCTTCTTCTACCTCTCCTCAAGTTGAGGATTAAAAGGACATAGCGACCCAACTTAGACAAAACACAATGTGGGATAAGAAAATCACTCCACGTCGTACGACAAAACTTCATACACCAGTCAAAACGGTTATAGTTTGAAACACATTCTATTCAATTTTAAAGGCAGAAAAATGACCCAATTTTAGGGCTTAACAAAGATACTACTCACTTTTTAAAGATAGCTCAAACACAAATTACCTCTTGGGTGAAGAATAAAATATTTGACTCAAGTTGGAAGTTGAGCATACTCTTATACTTTTTAGGTAGTGGGTCTAGGCATTACTTTGAAGTGATGAAAACACAAAAAGATACGTTGAAGAAATACTAGGGAAAAACAATTTTAATCAGAAGGAGGTGACTATGTAACATTCATACTTCCAAACGAATCTAGAATATTTTTTTTTTTAAAACTAAGGGAGACTATAAGGGTAGAACTTAATAAATTAGACCAAGTATAACTTTTTTTTGGAGGTGACCACAATTTTCAGTGTTGATGATGCGTAAGCTAGACAACCAAGTAAAAAAAAAAAACGCAAAACTTGAAAACAGCATCGAAGTAGGAAATTTTTGCATACCTTGAACGAATACATCATGGAGTGATTAATTTTGACCAAAATTTTCTGATTAGAAGAGAAATTTGGGTAAAAAACTAGGGTTCTAGGAGAAAAGGAAACTCAATTCATGCCAAAGCATAGATATATTATAGGAAAATGAGAGATTTTCGGTATAATTGATTTTTAGTATTTCTGATATTAATCTCCCACAATATAGATCAAAATCACAAATCGTTTGTTTCTTAAGAAACTAGACTTAAAAGAGCTTTAATTTGATACCTAATTTGACATAAAAATATTTGTTATTGAATCTATTATGACCTCTTTAATTTATTCATTATGTAGCTTGACTGTTGCCGAGTCCAATGCGAATATCTCCTTACGTATAGATCAGATCGATATGAAATTTTCTCCTTCTGAAACTAGATTTCGATACCTTCATTCACGTATAATATTTCTTTATAAAATATACTTCTTTTGGGAGAAGAATTTGATAGATTTTGGACTCTGTAATCTGACTGAACCGAGTACTCTTTCGTCTTTGGCTAGCATGACCATTGAGTCTTCCAATATTGATATCTCCCTCTAGAAAACTCGGATTTAGAATTTTTATGACAAATAAGAAAATAAACTTATAGTCCCTTCGATATAGAGCCTTAAACGAAGTCATCCCAGTTGCTCGGTAACAAGTGGTATTGTACTAAAACTCAGCCCATGGAGTCCATGTGGGCCAGGTCTTAGGTTGTTCTCCCACGAAACAGCTGAGGATGATAGGCGGAGCTCATTCATGATTTAGTGCTCAAGTGCTTGAATAGTTCTTTCCAGAAATAGCTAATAAACATTTGGTTCCGGTCGAACACAATTGATTGAGGAAATCCATGTAACCGTATGGGTTCCTTGACCAATAAGTAAGCAACTTGCTTAGTAGTGAATGGATGGCTGAGGAGTAGGAAATGGTTCGACTTAGTCAATTTGTCCACGACAAACAACATTTTGTCAAAGCCACGAAACTTGGGGAGTCCACCTAAGAAATCGAGTGATATGTCTAACTAAACTTGGAGAGGGACATGAAGTGGCTGGAACAACCCTACTAGTGTGAGGGCATTATATTTGTTTCTTTGGCAAAACTTCACAAGATTCCACAAATCTTTGCACGTCTCTTTTAAGACCGGTCCAATGTACCACGCTGGCAATCTTGTTATAGGTGAGAATGCACCCTGAATGGCCTCCTGAGGGGGCGAGTAAAACTCATTGGGTTAGTTTGAGCTCTTGGTGCGCTCATATTTGATCAGATATGAATTGGAACTAAAGGTGAAGCAACTCCCTTCAAACTCATATTTATGACCTGGTATATGGAATTTCCCATTAAAATTCAGTCATTAACTTGCTAAACTGCCAATTATAGCACTTCCTTGGACTGAAATATTTATTTACAACTGAATTGGACCTATTGAGACTGTAAAAGAGTGTGAACTTTAGTGTTCTAGAGAAGGAGAAGGAGGGGGAGAGAAAAGAGGAGAAAATCAGAGTTTTGAAAAGACTGTGGGGGTCGAGCTCGATCCCCGGTGCTTGTATAAGGTTATGAAAATCAAATTACAGATGCCCTTAGTCACTTAAAATAATTAAACCCTTACACCTCCCTACATACTAGTCCAAATTACATGAAAATTGAACTAGAGATAAAATTAAACACACAAAACGAGATAGTGTAGCCATTGGACTTTGTATTAAGTGCAAGATGACAATATTGCCCTTTAGTAGATTTTCTAACATTCTCCCTCAAGTTGGAGCATATATATCCATAAAGCCCAATTTGTTGTAGAACACATCAAATTCATGTTTGCCCAATGCTTTACTGAACATGTCTCCAATCTTATCATTAGACGTCCGAGGACATCATTTTTCATCACAGTATCTCGAATGAAGTTACAATCTACTTCAATGTGTTTCGTCCATTCATGAAACATTGGGTTTCCTGCAAAAAATATGGCACTTTGATTATCACAGTACATAGTCATCAGCCCCTCCTGTTGTAGTTTCAACTCTCTGACCATAGATCTCACCCACATTAATGCACTAATTGTATGAACCATGACTTGATATTCAACTTCAGCACTGGAACAAACAACAATATTTTGTTCCTTACTCTTCCAACTAATCAAATTACCTCTTAAAAAGACGCAGTAGCTAGTGGTAGATTTCTGGTTCAGTTTAGATCCAACATAATCAACATATGGGAAGACCTCTATCTTTATGTGATTGTGAGGTTTAAATATAGTCTCTTTCTAGGTGTCACTTCCAGATATCTTAAGATCAGGAGGGTAGTTTCCTGATGAATCATGTGAGGGAACTCCATGAATTGACTAACAACACTCACAACAAAGAATATGTTAGGACGAGTGACAGTAGCATATAGTTTTCCAACCAACCAAAGACACGTTCTCTTATCGCGGAGTTCATCACTCTGTTCATCATGAAGGTTATGTCCAACCTCCATAGGGGTCTCAACCATCTTAGCAGCCAACAATCCATACTCATGTAACATGTTTGTAACATATTTCCTCTGAGTCATTATTAGACATGCCTTGCTTTTAGCTATTTCAATACTAGAAAGCTCCCAAGTTTTTAGTTTGAAATGTTGTGCTAAATGGGCTTTTACCTTTTTAAAGCCTTGTATATCATTACCAAATAAAATGATGTCATCTACATATACTAGTATTACTCCGATACGAGACGATCTTTTCATAACAAAGAGTGAATGGTCATAATGGCTCCTAACAAACCCTATCGACATGACTACTTGACTAAACTTCTCAAACTATGCCTGAGGACTTTGTTTGAGACTGTATATGGTTTTCTTTAGTTGGTATACTTTGTATTTCTCTCCCTAAGTAACATACCTAGGAGATTGCTCCATATAGACTTCCTCATCAAGGTTGATATGCAGAAAGACATTTTTAATATCAAGTTGATACAGTGGCCACAATGACAGACATCAAGATCTAAACCGAAGACAACTGTGCAATAGGAGAAAAGGTTTCAAAGTCGTCAATTCCATGTCTTGGTGTAGCCTTTGGCAAACAGTCAAACCTTGTATCGTTCAACAAAATCGTCTAGCTTATACATTACAATGTATACCCATCTACAACCATTAACTATAGCACCAACGAATGGATCACACAGCTGCAAGGTGCCTCTATTCAGTAGTGTCTCCATTTCAACATCTATACCGTTCTTCCATTGAGAGGAGGAAGGAGCAGCCTACACTGGTGAAGGAACAATACGAGAGGACAATGACAAAGAAAACTTTTTGTATCAGTCAAAAAGTGAATCAAATGACACAAAATGAGACAAGGGATAATGATAGCCTTTTTCTAACACCTTTCTGAGAGGAATGAGCAGGTATAGATCACTTACCTCAGGATCGGTAGACACGGAGGGTTTTTGGTCTAATGGGAGAGAGGGAACAGTTTCATCATGAGTAACTTTTCATTGGTGATATACTTGTCACGGTTTCTCTACAATAGCATCAGGAAGTGGATTGAGAATATCATCCACGGGTGTTGGGGCAACAACCTTAAGAATAAAAACGAATGGAGACACATCTATTGGGAATGAAGAAAAGAAATGAGTATCTTAGAAAATGTCACGTAAGCAGAAACAAATGTTTTATTAGTTGAAGGACAATAGTACGTATATCCTTTTTGTGTGCGTGAGTAGCCCAAAAAGATACATTTGACAACCCAAGGTGATAACTTGTCTCTAGAGGAACCAAAGACATGTGCAAAACCGACACATCCAAAAATCCGAGTAGATACCGAAAATAAAGTGATTGATGTTAAAAATACCTAGATAGAAAATTTTCCATCTACAATTGAGGAAGGCATTCAATATATGCATATGGAGAAGTATAGTACAAGCCCTTCTAATAGATGACGGTTCTTATATTCAACAATGCCATTTTGTTGTAGTGTAAAAACACATTAAGATTGATGTATAATACCATGATCTTTACAGAATAAGTCAAAACTTTGGATTCATAAATTCAAGGCCATTGTCAGTGCGAAGTACATGAATAGAAGAGTATCAATTGATTTTTTATCTCAGTATAAAAAAGTTTGAACACATCACATACTTCGGATTTCTCATTGACCAAAATCATCAGTAATGGACAAAAAATACATATAGCCAAAAATAGTTGGTACTAGACAAGGCCCCTAAACATTGGAATGAATAATACCAAATGAGCGATTGCTTTGAGATTGACTTGTCTTGCCCAACTGGCGGGTCACATTGGAAGGATAAACTTGAAGGAAATGCAGGAAATAGTTGAATCTTTGAAGGAGAGGGGTGACCTAACCATAGATTCCACTACAGAGGGGAAACCGTAAAATGCAATGCTTGTGGAGTATTTTGTGAATCTCTCTCCTCATAACATAGTCCACCTCTCTCATGCGCGAAACCTATCATCCTCTTTGTCGTAAGATCCTGAAAAACACAATGTGAAGGTTAAAAAGATAGGGAGCAATTCATAGATTTAGTGAGTTGACTTACTGACAACAAGTTGAGAGGAAATTTAGGGACAAATATGACAAGCTGTGGTGATATTAAAGTAGATGGAATTCATGTACCCATTCCTCGTACTAGAGAAGTAGATCCATCAACCAAGGTGATTTGTTTAATGGAAGTTGACTCTTTCAAATTAGAAAATAAGGTGGACATACATGACATGTGAGTAGACTCTCTCGAGTCAATGACCCAAGTGGAGGATGGACGCACATGAAGGGAAGATGTACCTAAATTGGCCAATGTGGTTGTAGGAGTGGAAGATTGAGTCACAGATGTTGAAGAGGAGGCAATATTCAATTGTGCCATGTGCTGAATCAATTGCTGTATTTCATCAGAGGCGCCTATTACAACTTGCACAGAAGGCTCAGTAGGCGATTCAATACTCTCATGAACAAGAGAGTTGGCCCATGCAGGTTTACCAAACTTCTCCTAACACTTGTCAGAGAAGTGATTCGTATAGCCACAATGAATACATTTTTTGTTCAGCTTAGAGCCACCTCTGCCTTTTCCTCTTCCTTGATTATCTTTGCCCTTTCCTCTAGTGCTTCCAACTCTGTCCTTAGATGGTTCTAAGGAGCCCAGAGAGTTTAGGCCGATGCTAGAGTGCTGGTCATATTTGTATTCCCTGGTGGTGCAATAACCTTCTCTGCACGCAGTACTCGGCTATAGGTTGTGTATAATTTTTGAACATTCTCATAGTCCAATAATTGGGCTCTAATAGAGTCAAATACTGAGCCTAATCCATAAAAAAATTAGCAATGTGCACCTGTCCGTTCTGTTTTCTTATTTCCCTTTCATTTGTAGTAACGAGATGGAAAACACTAATCTCCTACAGTATACTAACCAATTCACTGTAGTATGCAATGATAGACCTTTGACCTCTCTTGAGGCTAAACATCTTGGCTTACAGCTCCAAAACACCTGACAAATTACTTTCTTGTGCATAAACATTTTCTAAGGAATTCCACATTTCCTTAGCTGTGCCATAGTTCATAACCAGATTACTTTAATAAAGTTCCAAGTTGTTAAGTATCTAGGTCATAACCTGACTATCCTCGGCTTCCTAGTCTTTATTCAATGGGACAGGAGGATCATCCCTAATGAATTTTGTCATTTTCTTACCTTTCAAACATAGAGTGACTGATCGTGACCAGCTCGGGTAATTTTGACCATTTAGTCTCTTGGTAGTTATCATAATAGTATCTCTTCCTTCTGAGCTTACAGACCCCCTTGAAGGAGTAAAAACCTCACCTGAATCAGCCATTATAGTTTTTAAACAGCCCTAAAACAACACACAGAGACTATCCGTAGGTGCTGTGGGCCCCACTTTGTAGGAAAAATTAAGTTTTTATAAATTGGAAGAACCAATCTACCCTAATATGCAATTCTTTGCTGCTGTAGGTAATTCCCTAAAAAATCCACAATTTTTAGGGCTGACGTCACTTGATCCAGTGATGATATAGGTAGTTCAACCTAGTAATAGGCTGCTCAGTAAGAAAAGGTTGGAATTTCAAGGAAAGAACTCTCCTTTAGGATATAATTCCAGGTTTAAACACTTAAGTTTACACAATTTGTGCAAAAATAAAAAAAGATTAGATGATGCAAGCAGAGGACCCAGTGCTGGGTTTGCACTGTCCCAAAAAGTGATTTTTTATCACTCAGTGATGATCATCATAGGGCACTAATTAGTTCAAAACTGCTCAATAGACAATTAGAGCCATCAACCTTGGGGTTATGGTAGGATAGGAAGGCAAAAGTTTTAGATTTTTACTATCCTGTGGAGGTAGATTCTGGAAAATCCCCTTTATTGAAGTCACATGCTTTGATTGAGAGATGTGGAGAGGACTGGAAGGCTTCAACCAAGACCCACTGCTTTGATACTATGTAAAAGAGTGAATTTTAGGGTTTTGGGGAAGGAGAAGCAGAGAAAAGAGGAGAAATCAGAGTTCTGAAAAGACTTTGACCCCAATGCTTTGATAAGGTTCTGAAAACTAAATTATAGAAATGCCCATAGTCACTTAAAATCAATTAAGCCCTTATATCTCCCTACATACTTGTCCTAATTACATAAAAATGGAACTAAAGATAAATTAAACACACAGAACAAGATAGTGTAGCTGCTGGACTTTGTAGTAAGTGCAAAATAACGATGTTGTCCTTCAATAAATTTTCAAACAGAGACTGATATAATTATATAATTAAAAAACTTTAGAAGCTAATGAGGAAAGCAACTTTTGAGTTGCTAATCATAGATTTACTGATTTTAGAGTTTCTAAAAAAAAAAATTGATACCAAAACGAAGAATTAGGGCTTACAAACCACCTGAGATATTAAGACTTTTGACTGACTTTAAGAACTCTAAACCTAGAATACATACTGATTTCCTGTTAAAATTCTGAGAATTTGAAAATCAGAATGAAAGATGGAGAAGTTGAGAGAAGAGAAGAGCTTACTGAACTCATCCATCCAGGCACCAGTGGCCTGCCTTTGTAGCTTTTTTATTAATAGATTTTTTTTAGTACAAGGAGTCTGAAGATAAACATAAACTAATTAGGACTCCTAAAGCTAATTGACTTTGACTGCTATGCAACTCTCTTCCAATAGGAAAAGACTTAGATTAGAATTCTAATCCTTCGATATGGATTCTCTAATAACTACACCTGAAGTTGGCATATATAGGTTAGCTTGCCAACAATGACATTGAAGCTGATGCCAAAATCTTGGTAAATACTCCTTAAGTTGAAGCTAATGAACCATTCTGTGTAGATCCAACTTTGTGCTGCAACTTGTTTCACAAAAAAATTATAAAGCTTCTTGGCTTTATATGTTCCCTGAACTTTTGCATCTGTCGAATATATTTTTGTTCCAATCTTCATCAACACCAATGCCTTTATTTTGTAACTCCCCTTCAAGCTGGAGATTTCAAAACATGAACTCCACCTTAAACCAATAAATATGTGTACCATAATAGAAAGCCTCAAATTGCTGTTCAACTTTAAACTTTTTTTTTCTTCTCACCTTTAAATAGTAACACCATCTCAAGAAGTCCAATTGGATTGAACTCTTTGGCAAATTGATAGGCTATAAGACAATTTATAAAGTGAAGAGAGGTACTCTTATGTACAAAATCAGAAGCGTAGGGGTAAAAGAAAGGGTGATGCAAAGTGAAATTCAAAATCAACAAAGACATGACAGTTTATTTCATGCAAAAATTAGTGATAATAATCACTAAGTCAAGAAATTTAGATCAGATAATGTGAAAGCAGTTTTATCCCACACATGGCCTTTAAAGCATGAAAGAATTACCCCGTAGATTCCACCAGAAAGAGACTTATCCAAGGAACATAAAACATAACATATAATTTAAATATCACAACAAAAGGATATTGTTTTTCCCAGAACCAAACAATGTAATAAAAGGTTCAGAAAAAAAAAAAATAAAGTGGGTCTGAATTTAAAAACAACAAATCAATTAGTTCCAAAAGAAAACACAAATTTGATCTCAGGAAAATCAATTGAGCCCTCCTTCACTTCCTTTTTTTTTTGGGCTGGAAAATGATAGCAGTTTTTGGGACTTAACAAATTGACTCCAGTGAAGGATAGACCAGCCTTGGTGAAACAAAGGGAGAGGAGGCAGTAGAGGAGCCTCTAATAAGGGAATGTAATCTTTCTGGGTTTTCCGGTTTTTCAAATTTTCTTTTTCTTTTTAAATTTATTGGGGATTTTATAAATTTTGGCATTTTTGAGAAATTTTTATAAAGTTTTTAAAATTTTCTATGTTTTTTTTCTGAAAAAATTGAGGATTTTTCTTGAATTTGAGGATTGAACTCCCAAGAATTTTGGGGAAATTTCCTTTTTTCTCCAAGATTTTTGAGACATGTTATGGAACATTCTTGGATGTTCAGGATTTCTTTTCAACAGGAAAAAATTTAAAGAAAAAGAAAGTTCCTAGAAAGCTAGTGTAGGAAAGTGTTTTTCTAAAAACCAATTTCCTCGAAATTGATTTCTCTGAAAATAGTTTCTTTGTAAATAGTTTGTTTGAACGTAGTTTCATGTAATGAATTTTGTGAAGTTGATGTATGTTCTCTAATGGTTTATAAGAAATCAGTTTATGGAGAACCAGATTTCAGGAAATTGAATTCCATAGAACAATAACTTTGGAATTGTAGGTCCAGCAATATAAATTGTATAGAAAAACATGAAATCGAAGTAATAAGAAGAGAAGAGAAAGAGAGAAAAGAATGAAAGGCAGCGGGAGAAACTGCTCTCATTAGTGGAGGAACTCAACTCCTAACCTACTTAAAGGTCAATAATGCCCCTCATTACATGAATTTATATACAGTTAATTTTGAAGTTGTATAATAGATAATACTATAGACTCGAAGACTAACTTCCTAATGTGCTATCTATTAGAAGTAGATATTACATAGTTAAAAAGACCAAAATGCCCTTGAAACACATTTTCTATTATTCCCTCTCAAATTGGAGCATAAATATCTAACATTCCCAATTTGTTGCAGAGTATCATATGCTCACATTTCCCAAGTAGTTTGGTAAAAATATCTTTTAGTTGTTCAAAAGATCTTACTTAAGGGGCAACTATCTTTTCTTGGATGACAACGTCTCGAATAGAATGACAAAGAACTTTGATATGCTTTTTCCTCTCATGAAACACCGGGTTCTTTACAATTAATATAGCCGCCTAGTTATCACATTGAATGACTATAAGCTCATTGACTTGGGAGTCTCATTTGCACTAGAATTGATTTTATCCACATAAGTTTACTAACTGTATGTGTCATGGCTTTATACACTGCTTTTTCACTAGACCTAACCAGCACACGGGTTGAACCTGGTTCCATCCCAAAATGACTAGCCACTTCAGGAGGCCTATTGCTCAATTTTTTAACTTATTCACTTCTCTTAAGACTTTTTAGTATATGACTTTTTCCCACCTCTCATGTCCAAGCGTACATGAACAAACTTGCGACATGTCCACAACACACATACAACTTGGCTCTCATCTCATGGAGCCTAGGGGTGGCTTTGAACCGAGCCGGCTCGCGAATAGCTCAAGCTCGGCTTGATTTCGGCTCGGTTCGATTCGGTATACCCGAATCTCGAGCCGAGTTCGAGATCTAGGATCGACTTATTTGAATTAACAAGCCGAGCTCAACTGAATCTAGGTTCAACTTGAAAGTTGGCGAGTCAGCTCGTTAATTTAACGAGTGGCGCGGGATTCAGGACTGGGGAGTGGGACCGGAGCGGGCGCAAGAGCAAGAGGGGAAAAATTCTTCCTCCCCTCGTCACCGCCGAGCCCCTCTGGCCGCTGCTGTGGCCACCTCTGTCGCCGTCGACGGCTGCCTCGCCGGCCGCCGCTCGATTTCTTCCCCCTTGCAGCTATTATCCCCGACAATCGCCGGTGTCGCTAGAAGCTTTTCCCTCGGCGTTGTTCCTCGTCTCAGCTGAAAACCAGAACGAGCAGGGGAAGACATAATTTCTTCCCCCCTGCGAAGATGATTTCGCACGTGCGACTTTCGCTTGTGTGAGATCATAAAGTGATTTTTTTTCCTTAAACTCTCCTTCCTCTTGGCTCTTGAAGAAATTGAAAAGGGACTATTAGTGTCTCATGTTTTTTGTAAACATTTTTCTAATTGAAAATTCTTATTAAAAAATCATATAATTTTCTAAGTAAGATTTTCCTTCCAAGATGGGCTAAAAAACCGTATTGAAATTTTTTGAATAAGTATTTGACAATTGATGCTGTAATACTTTTAGCATAAGGCAATTTTCATAGCAATTTTGTGTTTGACATTTTATTTGATTAAAAATTTATCAATAAGTATAGTAATATATTAGATTGATTATTAATTTTTATTTATTTTCCTAAAAGAGGCAATAAGAGGTCCATTTAGCTTTCCTAAGAAAATTTTAAAATATTTCTTGTAATTTTCTAATAAGTCACTAATAGTAATAAGATTTTATTGAAAGTTTTTTTTGGAAATATGTATTATAGGAAAAACATTTCTAGTTTTTCCTAGAATATAAAATTTCAACTAGGGGCGCTAAGGAGGCCATAGTCAATTTATGGCCAGATTCAAAAATTACAA
This sequence comes from Aristolochia californica, assembly GCF_029961685.1. Lineage (NCBI taxonomy): Eukaryota > Viridiplantae > Streptophyta > Magnoliopsida > Piperales > Aristolochiaceae > Aristolochia > Aristolochia californica. The sequence goes on from NW_027181815.1 coordinate 6,872,496, forward strand.
AATAAGTTAGACAACATTTGGAGTAAAAAAAATTAATATTGGTGTTTTCTAATCTATTATTGAAATTCAATCTTGAACCTCCCCTATCATTATTTTTTTAAAAATATATGCATAATTTTATGTATAGTTTATTTGACATATATTTTATATAGTGTATTAAATGTAAGTTAAGCTCAAACTCAGCTAGAGCTCGAGCTCGAACTCGGTTAAAATTATTAGGCTCGAGTTCGATTATAATTTTAGGTTTGAGGCTAGGGTTGGTCGAGCTCGAGTTCAAAATATTTAAATCAAGCTCGACTTGAACAAGGTTCGGACTCAGCTGGATTCGATGCCACCCTTATGCCCAATTTTAAGTAGATGTCATTCCCAATTTTATGTAAAATGTATGCATAATTTTATATACAATTTATTTGACATGTATTTTTTGAAAAGTTTTAAATGTATGTTGGAGCATGAACTCGAGACTTGTATTTTTTGAAAAGTTTTAAATGAATGTTGAAGCTTGAGCTCGGCTTGAACTCGGTTAAAATTATTAGGCTCGAGTTCGATAACAAATTTAGGTTCGAGCCTAGGTTCGGCTCAGTTCGAAATATTTAAATCAAGCTCGGCTCAAACATGGGCAGGTTCGGGCTAGGCTCGGCTCGATGCCACCCCTAATGGAGCCCATAATACACAAGTAACTTGGGGATCACACACTCAACCTACTTTGATATCACTATTTGGGTCCTTCCCAAAATGACTAGCCACTTAGGATACCTATTACTCAACCTTATAACTCATTCACTTCTCTTAAGATTTCACTATGTCGGACTTTTTCCTACTTCACAAATTCTTCATTGTATCAACACTAACTATCTGGCCCAAAATCCTTTCCAACCTCAGGTAACCAACAAAATAAGTGTTGGAAAAGTCTGCCTTAGCCAGTTGCGGTAAGACATGAATAAGAAAAACAAACAATAGAACTGGTTTTGAATTGAAAGAGTATTAAAACTAGAAATGACCGAGAAATACTAGAAACCAGAAACTTCAGCTTCACCTCTGTTGGAATTATGGTTTCAATTATATTATTTTTGAAATAAAATTACCATTATTTTATAGGTGTGGGGCCCATTTCTAGATGCTTTGTCATTGGATGTTCAGTACTGGAAATAATGGCCAGCACATCCCCCTGTAGAGGTAGATTAATTGGGTGCATTGATTTAGTGGACACATCCCTTGGGAATAAGGAGATGTATCTCTCTTGAGGGGATGTATCTTTCCTTAGAGGATGTATCCTTAAGAATAGTCATTAGTGCCACACCCCACACCCTTTGGAAATCTATAAATTCTTCCATGGTCTTACAAGTGAGGCTAATGCTATTTGCACACCCAGTTTGGCTGAACGGGAGCAAGCTTATCACTTGTAAACAAATTATCAAAGGTTATCTTGTGCACTTCAAATTTTATTTTTGTTCTTCAAGATGAAAGGTGCACTCACTTTATTCTTCTTATTTCAATTCTATGATATATGTATGGCTCTCATGATAAGGAGAATTATGGAGGATTTAATATCAATTTCTATGATGTTTATTTTATTATTATTAGACATCAAGTCTAACAATTACAAGTGATTTATGTCTCTGCTTGTATCATAGAGATAAATTCTATTTTTCTATATTTTTCCATATTTTTTTGGATTTTTGGCTATTTATTTGTGAATGGATATAAGCCTAGTTTAGGCTTATTGTGTTCTGGCGCCGCAGGCGATGGCCTTCATGCGTGCGGACCTTCGTATGCACGGGCCTTCATGCATGCGGGCTGCTATGCACGGGCCTGCTAGTGCGAACCTGCCAATGCATGGGCTAATGTTTGGGCATACCTGTTTATGTGTGGGCTTGTGTGGTCCGGGTCTGTAATGACCCAGGTCCATGAACCAAACCGGGTTTTGCTTATATAATGAGTCAGAATGTGTTTTAAGGGTTTTTTTTACCCTGAATTTTATTTTTAATGGAATTTCCATGTTATTTGGAATTTATTTGCCTATTTGAAGATTTATATGTTGATATTTTATAAATAGTTCATATCTGATTGGTTTAGTTTGTTATTTGTTTTTAATTATTTCTTTGCTATAATTTCTTGAAGTATTTATAATTTGTCTTATTGCATGCCTTAATATATATTTATGTATTTGTATGTGAAAATTAATTTAACTATATAATTTTCAAAATCCCCAAAGGGTAATGCATTTTGTATAGATTAAATTAATTTTATGTGTGTTTATTTTGAGTATAATTTGTTTTATGTGTTATACTAATTTCATTATACGATTAGCAAAATCCCCAAAGGGTAATGCGAGTTGTATAATTAGATTAGTATATTGTAAATTAATTCATATGAATCCCCAAAGGGTAAGTATGAATTAATATTTTTTGTTTGTTTGTGATATTGTTGTTTGTTTATAATGTGTGGAATGATTTGGCTAGTAACTCTCATGCATCCCCAAAGAGTATGTGGGAGTACTAGATGGCTGAGATGATTATATAATTACGTATGTTCTCCCAAATATTTAAATATTTTCTAGATGATAGGAACATCCAGTAGTGGACATAATTTTGCTGAGTCCCTAAAGAAAAATGTACTTGATGGGACTAATTATGTGATCTGGTCACAACGGGTTGACTTAATGCTACGAGACTATAGGTTTGATAAGATTATCAAAGTGGATACTCCTCCTCAAAGACCTTCCCGAGTAAACTACCCCGATAATCTGAAATAGTATAAGAAGGACCTTAGAAAATTCAAGGAATGGGATGATGCTAATGAAAGGAATAAGAGTCTCACTTAGAGCCCCAAGAATATGTGACCTAGAAATTTCATTAGCATCATCCCATTCCTTAAATTTTCTAAGGTCCTTCTTATACTGTTTCAGATTATTGGGGTAGTTTACTCGAGAAGGTCTTTGAGGAGGAGTATCCACTTTGATAATCTTATCAAACCTATAGCCTCGTAGCATTAAGTCAACCCGTTGTGACCAGGTCACATAATTAGTCCCATCAAGTACATTTTCTTTAGGGACTCAGCAAAATTATGTCCACTACTGGATGTTCCTATCATCCAGAAAATATTTTAATATTTGGGAGAACATACATAATTATACAATCATCTCAGCCATCTAGTACTCCCACTTACCCTCTAGGGATACATGAGAGTTACTGGCCAAATCATTCCACACATAATAAACAATATCACAAACAAACAAAAAATATTAATTCATACTTACCCTTTGGGGATTCATATGAATTAATTTACAATATACTAATCTAATTATACAACTTGCATTACCCTTTGGGGATTTTGCTAATCGTATAATGAAATTAATATAACACATAAAACAAATTATACTCAAAATAAACACACATAAAATTGATTTAATCTAATACAAAATGCATTACCCTTTGGGGATTTTGCAAATTATATAATTAAATTAATTTTCACATACAAATATATAACAAGGCATGCAATAAGACAAATTATAAATACATCAAGAAATTATAGCAAAGAAATAATTAACAACAAACTAAACCCATTAGATATGAACTATTTATAAAATATCTACATATAAATCTTCAAATAGCCAAATAAATTCCAAATAACATGGAAATTCCATTAAAAATAAAATTTTGGGTAAAAAACAACCCTTAAAACACATTTTGGCTCATTATATAAGCAAAACCTGGTTTGGTTCATGGTCTTGGGTCATTATAGACCCAGACCGCACACGCCCGTGCGTAAACAGGCATGCCCAAACAGCAGCCCGTGTATTGGCAGGCCTGCACCAGCAGGCCCATGTACAGCAGCCCGCGTGCATGAAGGCCCGCTTGTATGAAGGCCCGCACGCATGTAGGCCCTCGCCTGCGGTGCCAGAACACAATAAGCCTAAACTAGGCTTATATCCATTCACAAATAAATAGCCAAAAAATATGGAAAAATAGGATCTATCTCTATGATACAATCAAATACATAAATCACTTGTAATTGTTAGACTTGATGTCTAATAATAAAATAAACATCATAGATATTAAATTCTCCTTATCATGAGAGCCATACATATATCATAGAATTGAAATAAAGAGAGCATACCTTTCATCTTGAAGAATATAAATAAAATTTGAAATGCACAAGATAACCTTTGATAATTTGTTTACAAGTTACAAGGTTGCTCCCGTTCAGCCAGACTAGGTGTGCAAATAGCATTAGCCTCACTTGTAAGACCATGGTGGAATTTATAGATTTCCAAAGGGTGTGGCACTAATGATTATTCATAAGGATACATCCTCTTAGGAGAGATACATCCCCTCAAGAGAGATACATCTCCTTATTCCTAAGGGATGTGTCCACTAAGTCAATGCACCCAATTAATCTACCTCTATAGGGGGATGTGCTGGCCATTATTCTCTGTACTGAACATCCAATGACAAAGCATCTAGAAGTGGGCCCCACGCCTATAAAATCATGGTAATTTTATTTTATAAATAATATATTTGAAACCATAATTCCAACAACCTCCTCTTCTTCATGTTAAAATCTGAGAAAAGAAGTTGAGCTTCTCCTTCCAGCCACCAGTTGACCTACCTTTATAGAAATTTTATTAATTGACTTTTGAGTACAGAAAGGAGTGTGCAAATACTTAGAAACATAAACTAACTAGAACTCCTAAAGCTAATTGAATTTGATTGCTAGACAACTTTCTTCCCATAGAAAAAGACTTGTAAGAGAATTCTAATCCTTCAGTAAAGATTTTTTCATTACTCCAACATTTCGACTAATGAACATACTATAAAAGTTTATATTTTAAGCTGCTTCTTGCTTTTCTGTTAATGTGCTTTGCATAGGATTGTTATCTTTCTTTTCTCTTTCAGTCTCCTCACTCAGGAATATATTAATCTGCTCTCAGTGTCTCATATTCCTTTAAATTATCCCCTTGGATTGTGATGTTGACACTAAAAACATCATGAGAGGTAATATAACTCAGAAGCTTCAATCTGTAGCTATCAATAATTATTCTCTATAATTTAAATGTTGGAACTTTTCATCTTTTGGGAGTCTGTGAACTCCTCCACTGTCAGACGTGTAATTCTTGTGCTATCTATTTGGAGCAATGTTTTGTATGGATTGGTTGGCCCAATCTAGGCACTCTTAGGTATGACATCATGGATTTGGTTTTTGAAAATTCTCTTAGATACGTGACTTAGATGGCATCCAATTGTCTTTTTATTGTTTCAACCGATTTTCTTAGTGCTGCAATGTCATTGCTAGAGTCCTCGTTTGTGGAGAGCTTGACGACTTTTTCCTTTTCCTCTGTACTGTTTGATATCATCCAAGCAATATCTTAAGCTTCAAGCTTTGGTACTAATACTCATCTGATGCAATCTAGGAGCTAGGGTTGAGTTGTGAATCTTGTAAAAGTGCAAGAAAAACAGAAGAAAATGAACATTTGAGCTATAAGTCATTTTCCTCAATCTTCTCTAATGTTTGGTGTCTTTCAAACAGTCTCTTAAGCTTCACATTTAGTCTACTAATACGCATCTAATGCAGTCTAGAAGCTAGATTTGAGTTTGTGAAAGAAGCATGCAAAAAACAAGGAAAAACTAAGAAGAAAAGATGAAGACTTGAGCAATAGGTTCTTAAAAACTTGATTTATATGAATATCAATCTAATTGTGTTCCTTCAATCCCTTATTTTTAACATCTTTAAATTGAGGATTTTTTTTTTTTTTTTGTTGTATATCTTACTCGTAGACTTGTTAGGCTAAGTAACTTACTAGATGCAGAACTTTCCTGGGCCAATAATTACAACTTTTTTTTTAAAAAATAAAGGATATATAAACTATTAAATAAGGAGAAGAGTGCAACAAACCTAACTAAGTGGGCCTTCCTCCACAACAAGTTATTGGAGTGAAATACCCAATTTAGCCTAAATGTCTACCAAATTGGCAGATCTAGGAATGTGCTTCCAATTACAGTTTATAAAAGAAATTAAATTACAAATATCAAAATATATATCCCAATGCCACCAAAGAGGAAGGGTTGACTTTCCATACCTATCAATGACAATTTTTGAATCCTCTTTGATACAAAGGGGGCCTGTGAGACGGCTTTTGAAGATTTGAAGCCCATCGAGCAGTCCAAAGAGTTCTAAAGTGGTGGAGTTGGAGACTCTAAGTGGCCCAACAAAGAACAAGAGGAGACAACCGTTTGCATCGTGGATAACTCCATATCCCGTAGGATTGGGACAGCTAAAAGCGCTACCATCAAAGTTTAGTTTGTAATGGCTCGCTGGTGGAGGAGCCAAGATAGCCATAGTCGGGGGACGGGAGGTTGTGTCAACCCAGCTACCAACTGCCAGTTCCTCTGAGATTGGAACCACTAAAACTGCTAAACTCCTTTTGGGTCCATAGCCAAGTTGTTACATGACCCATAATATTATCTATCAAAATTTCAGTATGGGTAGATTTAAAATTGAATTTTCTGCTATTTCTTTCCTTCTATAGAGCCCAAAGGATATGTCCAACGCAGCATGAGAGTAGCAACTTTCGGTGATTGAGAGAATATTGATGGCAGATATTGTGAGGAGCAGTACTGAAACCCAATTTTATTTAGGAGGCCAATAATTACTACTTGACTTGCTGAAACTGAAACAATTAGCTAACAGTTAGATTGCTGGAAGCTTCTGGGAAAGAACAGAGGCGTATATCATACACATTTACTCAAAATAAAGCAACTACTAATAAAAGATGACATTTAATTTACTAACTGAATGCTTTTTATAAAACAACTCTCCTAGATTTTTCATTTGAAAAAGAATTCTGGAATAAGGATAATCAGCTAAAAGAGGGCAGTGTGTGTTAGCCTTCCAAAAGCAAACAGATGATAAGATTTTTTAGCAGCTTTCCTCCTTGCTATGACTATTTTTATGTGGAATTTGTGTTCCATATGCTCTTTGCCAAAACATGTGATATGTAGGAAAATATAAGCTTGATCTTAAGACAGAGGAAGACAGAATTTGCGCACTAAAAAAATGGATATTCACTAGAATTTGAAAAATCAGCAGCAGTGACTTAGATGGGGACAAAAAGTGGATCATGTGACATAAAAGAGAAGGGTTTGAACTGCATAAACCTAACATAGGCTTGACTTTCTGAGAGGCCATCCATGAACACTGTCAAATCAACTCCAATCTACCAATTTTCTGATGTAATCAATATAAAAACAGCGTTGCTGTATAAATTAACCTACAAAGATATCTTATGTATTGAACTTTGTACACCATGTCTGTTTTTTTCAATTATGCCGAGTCCAAGGTATAAGCTAAACAGATTCGGTGAGTATTATTTACTTTTTATGATTAATCCCAAGGCAGAGAGTTTCTTACAGATTTCATCAGTTGGTAGAGTTCGACCAAGGAAAAAGAAGCTGTCGCAGACGACTTGCAGGCCACAATGAGCGTCGCAGAAAACCACCTCCTGGTTCTCTACTTTCTTCTCGCTATGGAAGACTGGCTTCATCTTTCAATGGTCAGAACCACTTACGTAAATGTTGTTATTTTTAAAAAGAACTTTTATTTCTCTTTTTTTAAGCTTGTATGCAGTTTCATACTTTTCAAACTGTTAACACTTTTCATTGACAGAAGACACCGGCAGAGTTGGAGGTCTTTTGAACTTCTCAAGCTCAAGGCTACCTGGCCGAGATGTATGGCCCACAATCAGAAGTGGTGAACAGGTATCCATCGGTCAAGTGCCACCTATGGGGAAGTACCTTCCACATCTCTGGCAGGAAGGCTTCGAGGAGTCCAACAATGTTGTCACTAATGTGGCCCACCCATATCTGCATGGTTCTTCAGGTGGCATAGTTTTTCCCAGTCAAGAAATTCCGGTGGGTGAACGTCTCTCAGCAGTTTCAGACTCTAGTTGTGCTCTCTCTCTTCTGTCAAGTCAGCCATGGGGAAACAGAGGTCGACCTTCTGGTTTAAACAACTTTGTGCGGGAAAATATTCCCCACTTGGGTCAACCAATACAGAATGGCACTGCTGCAAACAACATTGCTGGCAACAATGCTTCTTGGGGTTTCAAAAGTGGTGTAGCTAGTAGTGGCTCACTGGCACATGAAGTCCCTCATGACCTGGGTCACAGCCAAATTCAAGGGTCTATCAGTAATCAATTCCCTTGTGACCCCGAGTTAGTTCATCAGGCTAGCAGACAGTACATGGATATTGGACAATCCAGAGCCTATGAATCTACTACCGATCAGATAAACTGGTCTCTTTAGAAGAGGCCAGTTTGTTGATTCTCCTCCTACTGATAATAGGCAAGAGATCTGAACTAACTTTTGCGCCAATTCAAGCTTCATTGGTGTTCCTGATGGAGAAAGGAACATGAAATCTTTTAAGGGAGCTGACATGTCAAAAAATTTCCTGCACTTTCAAAATTTGGCCAGCTTTTGACGGGTTAGGATTCTAGTAGTAAGTTTGTATTAGTAAGGGCTCTAAACACAGATTTGCCTAATACCTCTGGTAAGGAGGCTATTTTGGATTCCTGCAATGACTATTTGGTAATACCAAATTTTTAAAACTTACTTTAAATGGTGAGAGGATCATTTGAGTTTATAGATATACCTTTTAGAGTATCTTACAACAAAACCTTGTGGTTATTTCATATGAATTTCTTCTTTGAGTTCTCCGTGAAGGGAAACATTCTACGAAAACATTCGAATAGTCATTACTTTCACTACTAAGTTGAGAGTTTCCCATGTTTTTGTTGCATCCTTTGGCTCACTACAAAGGAAAATAACTTGTTCCGGTAAAAAATGTTTGCCAATAGAAAACATCCACCAAAAAAAACTGTTTGCATGGAAATTCCACCAATAGAATCTCGGAAAAAGAAGTTCCATTGTGCGACTAAGAGCATGTTAAAATCCAAAATAAATTGCAAAAACTTTGTCAGTGGAAATCACAATTTTTATTGAAAGATATTTTTAAAATAGAATACAAAAAATTCCAAGAAATCCCTAGCGATGGAATTGCAACCTTTTTGTCGAAAGAGATCAATTTTTTTTCTAGAATACTAGCAGATATAACAATTTTACACATATTATAAGGTTCGGTGAAAAATAAAACTAGGGATGTTATTAATTTTAACTCCTTTACCTCAATTCTTTTTTTTTTTTTAAAGTTAATTCAAAGAACAAGGTCAACTTTACGTTATTGTACAATGATCAATGGTACTAGTAGAAGCAATTATAAAGCAAATAGAATTTTTAGGTAGTTCACGGTTGGTTTGTTACAATAGCTTGAAACTCCCTATGACAACAACAATAAATAATTTTTCTCACTGGGTATACATGCTTAGATCCACACAGGAATTCTCAGAGACTCACTTGACACACCAGCCAGTGATTTACAACATCTTCTACCTATTACAAGGTGTTATGACTCAAATTTTCAATCCATTCTTCTCAATCACAATATTAGCTTCTCTCAAACTCTTAGGTACTAAATCAATCTTACGCCTTGACCCAAATAGGAGATGGTCGCCATTGTAACGGTGGTGGAACTGTAATTCTAACAACAGATGCAAACATCTGGTCCATCTGAATGGCGCACGAACTCAATGAGAATGCAACTTATGCAATAAAATAAGGCCGAATCACTCGGTCAAAATAGTCGCTATAAATTTTGTTTTTGTCATCTTATACAACAGAACACCCTTCAACGACGACACGCTTCCCTTGTATGAGGCTGTTTGATGTGACCCAGCTCATCATATTCACGTCAAACTCATGTATACCTTTATCCTTCCGATACTCTTAATCGTTGAACCATAGAAAAACTGGTCCCAGGGTTTCAGAATAAAAAAGTTCGAGTTCATCTGCACACTATTACACACTTTTTTGGTATCGTGCTCTAGAAGCTATTACTCCATTTTCGTCCTTGGATAAAGCCCTAGGTCCACAATAATCTACACCATTGTTATCTGACCGAACTCTGGGGATAACTTGCTGAGAAGGCTCATTCGAAACATCCCCAATCCCAAGCTTGACAACAAACGTTGCAGTGCAACCCTTTCCCAGTCCTTCACTTTCAATCCAAATATGACCTTCCATGAGGTTTACGAACCTGATTATAAATTATTTCCCAGTTAGAAAAAAGAACCAACAACAGCGACCACTAACAAATAAGCACTGTTTTGTCAGTTGCCTTTAAAACAAAAGATTACCTCTTACAGATGGCTAATCCAAGTCCAGTCCCACCTTGACTTCTAGTTCCACTTCTAGACTGCGTGAACTTAGTAAAAAGGTTTGGAATATCTTGAGAATTAATTCCACAACCAGTGTCCTTGACCTGCATTGAGAGAAGTGAACATAACATTCACCGGTGATGTAGAAATACAACAACAGTACTAACACAAAGAACCAAAGGAATTGTAAGCTGCTGACAAACCTGCACGCGCAAGTAAAAGTAACCATCACAGGAAACTGGATAAAATTCAGGAGCTCGTGAATCTCTAAGCATCTCTGGCTTTGCAACATAAGCTGTGACTGTAACATAACCTTCCTTGGTGAACTTGACAGCATTACCCGCAACATTGAGGATTGTTTGCATAAACCTCTTTTCATCACCAACAACAACAACTGGTAAATCTGGTGCCAACATCAATTGTATGGACAACTTTTTCACAGCTGCAATTGGCTTTATCAAATTCATGACCTAGGGGTGAACATAAAAAAAGATAGATTGGTCAGACAAAAAGGAAGCAGCATGTAGCATAAATCAAGAACCTTTTTTAATCTAAAAAATACCTCTCTGAAAACCGTGTGGAGGTTGAAAGTTCCATTGTCAAGTTCAAGGCTCCCATCTTCTAGTTTCGAAAGATCCAAAACATCATTTATAAGAGTTGCTAAAAGATTACTACTCTTTAGAACTGTCTCAACCATCAAGCGTTGTTCTGGAGTTAGTTCTGTTTCTAGTAACAATGACGACAATGCAATAATTGCATGCATTGGAGTTTGCATTTCATGGTTCATGACTGAGAGAAAATCATTGCGAGCACAGATAGCCAGTTCTGCCTCCCTTCGAGCTATATCTAGGGCCACATTTTGTTCCATCAGCAGATCACGGGCTCGCATGGACTCCTCCAGAATTGAAGCATGTGAGAGAGCAACAGCAACCTGGACCAGACCAAAAGAAATGAAGAGAAAGATTTGGCTGGATTTCTTTTTTTGAATGTTGGTTATATACATGCACACACATACTAGGTCACAGATACTTGAACCCAATACCTCACACTAAAAACCCCCCAAGTGACCATTGAGCCAAATGCCTCATTCACAACTGGCCACAGTTCCTCGTGACAGTAAACTACAACATAGTCAAACATTGCAGAGCTTTATGGAACAGTTACGCTAAAAGTAGTCTAAACCAATCAGTAGCCTTCACCCCCCCCCCCCCCCCCCCCCAAGCCAAAAAAATGAAAAACTGAGGTTCAAGATGGAGAGAGAACAGGGACAATCAGACTCTTTAGTTTTCAAAGCTAGTTTCCCCATTTAAACCTCTCTTTTTCTTCTCATTTCTTTCACTTTCCCTCTAACCAAAGGGCACCAAAAAGGTCATAAACTTATACTCAAGTAGTTAATTGTATATAAAATCAGTTCAATTAGTTGAGATGATAATCAGACCCAGGTTCTCTTGACATGCCAAGAACTAGTTAATGTTAATTTAGATAAAAATGAAGGAAAAAGAAAATTTGAAGATAGAAGTGGAAAGAGTAGAATGAACCTGATCAGCAACCACTTCTACAAGTTCCAATTCATGGACATGCCATTTTCTTGCACTATCAGAGGGAAGCATCAAAACCATAATAGCATAGCCCCGTGCTGAGAGCTCCGGCCAATCATTTACTTGGAAATTTGAAAGATGAAGAAGAGGCACTCTCACAGCAACAACTTCTGGTGGTACATATCTTCCTGCTGTTGTTCGAATCCTGGCTAAAGGACATGTGTGTGGAATTCTAATTGCTCGGTTGCTACTGAAAACCTGACGGACAAAATGCTTTGATTTAGTTCTATCATAACAAAACAATACTACAAATAACTAAGAACCATATATAAAGAGACCTGATTGACCACAGGCAGTTGAATGGATACAGTCAACCCAACAGGTATTTGGTGCCGCAAGGTATGAGACAACTGGAGGCTCAAACCAGTACGTGCTGGCATCCATAAGGCACACTCCTCCAAACCTAGAGTCCTACCAAGCTCAACAAGAGTGGTGTTCAAAATGGTATGTCTGTCAAGAGTGCTTCTAATTTCATGAGTTAGCATACGAACATGTCTACCAGTTTCTTCTTGTGTACGGATTAGGCCCATCTCCCTATCCAGCTCCTCAGCCTTATTTTTTAAAAATAGTTCTCGGGTTTTTACACTTAATAAATCAGGAATTATGTGGACAAGCATCAGTGCAGTCGCACATGAGACAACAGCAGTGGAAACTTTTGCAATGGTCATTACCACTGCAACAGTTTTCGAGTGCATGGTGAAAGTCCACAAATTTATGAGGTGAGTAGCCCCACAAAGAACAATAAATGCCCCAAACTGCATTAGCACCCATCTGTATGGGAAGAAGGCAGATTTCTTTACAAAATACACAAGTTCCAGAGGAATAGAGAAATAGGCAAGAGCAATAAAGAAGTCTGACAAATACTGATATTTCACCAATAGCTCATCAGCAGGCCATTGTGGCTCAATGCAGTCACAATTCTCCATTCTTAATAGCCAAATCTATCAGTACACAGCCCCTTTTAACATTATATCCCTGAAAATGCAAAACCAACAGACTAAAATAAGCAACTGAATGAGAAATATGAAACATAAAAGACCACCCCATATACATTGCAAACATGAAGTGTAATAGAAGCTTTACAGGTACCTACTTGTTATCATGATGACAAAAAAATGCCCAATAAAAGAGGTTCGGCAAGTAGCGTAAACAGACATACAAGGGCAGAGGAGGCTAATAAGTAAGAAAATAAGGGTGTTAAACTCCAGGGTCGAAGAGAATGAAAGAGATTTATGAGCAGATATATTTCATTTTGGAGGATCCAACATTATTTGATGGTTGTTCCTATCAGAATTTAGTTTAATGATCTAAACAAAGGTAGCACAGATTAGAGACTTTTCTTAGAGACTGAAATGTTAGAGTAGATGAGTGATAAAAGAAAGTTTCAAATTAGAGGCCTAACTATGCAAATAAAAATTTCAGCTGTTCAAGCTATTTTTCTAAAGGTAGAAGGTCTAGAACTTGACTCTCAAGGTTTACAGACAGCTTCTTTCCATTGACCGACTAGCACAATTCCATCTTTTACAATTTTAATGGAAGTTCACTTTGAGAAAAGCACAAAATTGACAACAAATTTCAAGGATAACGACATTAAGGAATCAAATGATCATGTTTAGGCTACTAATGGCCGACTCCTGTGCTAGAGGTACTTCAGTGTAAGAAGATTCAATTTTGACTTTCCAAGGCAAGCCTACATTGGACCCACTTGGTTCATTACTGTCTGGGGCTATTCCAAATTTTCAATTGACAAAATAAGCTTTCTCATTTTCATCATGCTGTTTTTCACAAAACTAGCAACAGGGCCTGTGTATTGGACAGGTGATCAACATACATGTTATAAACTTTTTAATAAAAATAAAATAAGATATTAAATAGTATAATAATATTATAATTAAAAACTAGAAATTAGAAGATAAAAACACCTGAAATGATTTTAAAAAATAAAATAAAATAATCTAAAGTATATCTTGCTTCTATAATTATAAGAATATATACCTAAAAAACATTAAGATGTCCAAATGATATCTAGGCAGATTAATTTCTAAAATCGATAATAACGTAATTATTTTATTTTTGTGCATCATAAAAACTAATTATTTCTTTTTCAAAAAACATAAATAAACTAAAAATTGTACGCTAATTTTTTTTTATAAACTCTAGCCTACCAATGAGAAATTTTCATTTCTTGCAATTGAGAAGCTCTTATCTAGATTCTTGTAAATCTATAGATAGTCCCTAGATACAAAAGATTTGGCTCCTGGAAGAAAAGAGGCAGAAAGACAAGAAAAAAAGAATAACAATAAATAAATCATGAAAGACATTATAAGAAGCAAAGTTAATAGTTGCACATGGGACTCCTAGCCAAAATACTGCAACATGAAAAACATATTGACCATCAGCACTTAAAAAATGGAAATACAGGTTAAATGTCATTTATGACGCCCTCACCTCCAAATGACAATTTGAGAAACACTGTTCCATTCACCTGTTTGACAATGCTTTTAAAGCCAATCCCTAGATTGTCTATCTGCATAAACCTGTACATTATACCCTTACAATTTGATGCTTTATATATTACAACAATATTACCTAGTAGTTTCCTAAATCAATTAATTGCAAAATTCCTAACCCCTGTGATGATTGACTCTCTCTACATGCATCCTCATGTGTGTGCACATGTTCGTCTGGAAGATGGTGCTTGGTTCTAATAAAATGATAGAAAACACCAAAGATTTAAGTAAAGAGAAGTAGAAAAAAGTTCACAAAGTCAAGCTAATGATCAATAAAAATTAATAAAAAACTCAAATAGTATATCATGAATAAGAATCTTCCAGACAGTCATTGATTTCTAAATATTGTAAACAAAAACATTTGAAACAATTCCTTCTTGTTATTAATTTTTTTCTAAAAACAGACTTGACCAACATAGCTTCAGGCCGCCATACGTCAGACCCTCCCATCAAAGGAAAATTCTTGCATCATATTAGTTCTCTGGTAGAAGTAGCAGTCTTTGGCTGGTTTTGCAGCCATTGATAAAAAAAAAAAAAGCCAATAACCAGAAAACTACGAGAAGCAGAAAAACCCATATTCTCCAATGCATGAACTTCAACATAAGAACTGACATCTTGAGGTACAAGTCAGAAAGAGTAAAAAAGAACAAAATGCCAGAAAAAAGGAGGGTTTTTTTTAAGAGACAATGCCCAAAGGTTACACAGGTAGTTGGTCAATGAAAGAAAATACCCACCAAAGATTGAAGGGAACAGAGATGCAAGAATTTCATAAGCTAATTCTTTTGGAAACAGCAATTTCACAAGCAAGTTCAACCAGACAGTAGAAAATCCATTCAGGAACAGGAATAAAATCTGACTTAGGGCTCAGACATAGGCAATAACAACCTATCTGTCAGAAGCAGGCCATGCCTAGTTTAAGTTGACTTTGCTGTTTGATAGCAGAACAATTTTTTTCCGGCAAGACACAGTTTAGAGTCGATCTCTGAGCCAAAAAAATTTCTCCTATTATATACGTATATATAGATAGTAACATTTCTCTACTAAACCTTATATTCGTTAAAGGTCCACCGTAGACCAGAAGCTTTCGAATACCGTTAGTGCCATAATGTAACATAGTAGTCATGCGTTCTTTTTATAATTGAAGGATCAGAACGAGAATAAGAAGAAGGGGTA
Organism: Aristolochia californica; assembly: GCF_029961685.1. Taxonomy (NCBI): domain Eukaryota; kingdom Viridiplantae; phylum Streptophyta; class Magnoliopsida; order Piperales; family Aristolochiaceae; genus Aristolochia; species Aristolochia californica. The sequence goes on from NW_027181815.1 coordinate 6,888,047, forward strand.
ACTAGTTTTGATTTCCTCTTATCCTAAGCGTCAAAGATTAGAATGAGGAGGAGTAGCGCATCAAAATAGCCGAATCAGCTAACAACATAAACTTCTTCACACTTAGATGTCAACCTTATTAAGAACAGACAAGCGTGTTGACAATAGAGATACAGATAATTTTAAAAAACTAGAGATACCAATAAGTACAGTAAGCAAACTATCATATTAAAACATAAAAAAAGAAGAAGAAGAAGAAGAAGAAGAAGAGAGAGAGAGAGAGAGAGGCGAAAATGGGATCCGAATCTCGAACATCAATGAACTACTATAGTAAGGAAAAATCTTCTAAATGTACAAGACCAGGGTCCGCAAAACTTACATGAATTAAGATCACCAAGAACAGGAAAGGAAGATAGAAATAGATGAACAAAAAAATAGTAAAACCCTAACGGTAACAAAACCACCTAAGCTAACAAGATTATGTGCCAAATTCTGCAGGTACATCTCGACCATCATCGTGCAAGAAAGCTCACGCTGCCATCGCCAGAGGAAAATCCAGAAGACAGACACCCTAGCAGGTACTGAATTCAAAATCCTATCGCAAGGCTCTACTTTTTGCCAAGGAAAAAAAGCAAAACAGATGGAGATAACTCCCACATAAACCAACCATAACAAAGCAAAATAGTGGAAAAGAAAAGCAAAGAAAGACATAAAAAAATTACCGAGATATCGAAGGAGTCCAGCTGATATACCTCAGAGAATTCCAGTATCCGATCGGAAAACAAGGAACAATGCGTCAGCGGCCATGGCGTGGAGCTGCAACTGCCGCTTTTTTTTCTCACGCTTCTCAACGACCAGTTGAGGTGGGAAATGGGAAAAAGGGCATCACGGACCCAAAATGAAAAGCGTCGTAAGCAGTAAACACTCTCAACAAAAGGTCTGAACTCCCACGTGCGTGTCAACAGCGGCGACTTACCCGCGTGCGATGGCGTCCTGGGCCTCCTGGGCCTCCTGGGACCTCGACAAGAGGAGCATTAGTCAGAAGAGGCGACAGCACTTGGCCGAAAGAGCAACTAACTTCCTGAAAGAATACTGTTTAAAAATTGAAAAAAAAAATTACTACGCGACATATCGTGAGTCGTGGGAGACATTTATCGAGGAAGGCAGACCTAGCTCCGTAGGCAGTGAAAGCACTCCGAGAGACATTTATTGAGGATGGCGGACCCCGTAGGCAGTGAAAGCAGCGCGAGAGAACGAGAGGATGTGAACCGGACGACGTCAGTTTGCCGACCCATAGGCAGTGAAAGCAGCGCGAAAGAACGAGAGGATGTGAACCGGACGACGTCAGTTTGCCGACCCACCGCCGACCGAACCGTTACATTGAAACTAAAAACAGAAAAAAACAATTCTTCTGTCGAGTCGTCTAGTTTTTTGTTATCCTTCTCTTACGAGAAGGAAAACAGTGAAAAGACCAAACCCATGGGTCATACGAGGGAAATGCGTCCGGCATGTGGCAACAGTAGGTAATTAGGGTGGCATCGAACCCAATAATTTTAAGAGAGTTCCTCCTTCAATATTTATTTAAAATTTTTCAAAAATTGCATGTTTGGAGTTTAAGCTCTTACATACATTTAAATTTTTTTAAAAAATACATATCAAATAAATTATGTATAAAAGTATACATATATTTTACATAAAATTGGATATAAATTTTACATAAAATTAGGCATACATTTTACATAAAATTGGACATAAGGGTGACATCGAATCCAGCTAAGTCCGAACCTTCCTATGCTTGAACCGAGCTTGATTTAAAGATTTCAAACTCGAGCTTGAGCCGACCTAGCCTCGAGCCTAAAATTGTAATCAAACTCGAGCCTAATAATTTTAATCGAATTTGAGCTCGATCTCTAGCGGAGGTTGAGGTTAACCTATATTTAATACTCTACATAAAATATATGTCAAATAAATTATCTATAAAATTATGCATATATTTTTAAAAGAGAATAATAGGGGAGGTTCGTGATTGAATCTTGATAATAGATTAGAACCCACCAATATTAATCTTTTGTTACCTCAAATGTTGTTTAACTTATTTTTTAATTTTTGAATTTGGCCATAAATTTACTATGGCCTCCTTAGTGCCCCTAATTGAAAATTTATATTCTAAGAAAAACCTTTAAATAAAATCCTATTACTATTAGAGACTTACTAGAAAATTACAAGAAATATTTTAAAATTTTCTTAGGAAATTTAAATGGACCTCTTATTGCCTCTTTTAGGGAAATAAATAAAAATTAATAATTAATTTAATATATTACTATACTTATTGATAAATTTTTAATTAAATAAAATATCAAACACAAAATTGTTATGAAAATTGTCTCATGCTAAAAATATTATAGCATCAACTGTCAAATAATTATTCAAAATTTTTCTATACGGTTTTTTATCCTAATTTGGCAAGAAAATCTTATTTAAAAAATTATATAATTTTTTAATAAAATTTTCTAATTAGAAAAATGTTTCAAAAAACATGAGGCACTAATAGTCCTTATATTTCTACTAAAAATATTTTTTTAATATTTATTAAAAAACCACTAATAGTCTATATTTCTACTAAAACGATTTCTCTGTCTGTTTTTTTCCTCTATAGTGACACATACGGTCCCAAAGTAACAAATGAGAATGATTTACTTAGCGCTTGCTACTGCCTAAGTTCAGCCACACTCGGTCGTTTAGGTTTTTATTATCTTTTGTTTATTTTTTAAAGCCTCTGATGACACAGCTGCCTTGCGTATTAAATGAATCCTTGTATTTCAGATATTGCATCAGGCTTTACACACGACTCTCGTCTTTTATGGCTTCTCTAATAAGATGTAACTTGCAATTGTTCTCTACCGAGAGCGACGGACTGGAGTGCAGAAGTGAGCAAAGGGCCTGCAATTATTCTCTGATACTCCTAGTTTGAAGATTTCCCGGGCGTGGTAGTGGGGACCGACGCAGCAATTATTCGGAGTGCAGAAGCCAAAATATTTCTAGATAACCTAACGACGAATTTGGAAAGTATCGAGTTTTCTGATTGGATTCATTGTCCGAGAGTGACATGACAATAGTCGCGCCATCCGTTCAATCACTTCTAGCTGAGGTGAAGCCCCCAAAGCCAATTAGCCAAGATGGCAAGTTGTACTGGACCAGGCTGTGGTGTCCCACTGAAAAAGTTGAGGCAGCGCATCCAGCTATGAATACGGACTCACCGTCCTTATCAATCTAATCTTTCCTACATCCCATCACGTATAAAAAGATTAAATAAAAGGGTACAGAGTTTAGCCATTGCTGATGCGTTCCATCTTATTGCCCGTCTGAGAAGACCCAAGGAGGTTTTGATGCGACACCACATAACCTGTAGAGGCTTTATGTTTTGCTTGAGAAAAGACGCAGTTCGTGTGATTGAGTTTTTGCTATAATAGCCAATGGCTCTCTTAATTCAACTAAAACCAGCAATCATTCATGAATTCGATTTTTTTTTCCAGATTTATACAAAAATTAGGAGTCAAACTGGCAAAAACCCATGAATTAGTCAGTCAAATCAATCCTCCTAAGCATTTCAGAAGAATTGGAAAGGCAATCTCCTCAGCATTATTTTGAATGACTCTCACAATAAAAGAAGTTGAAGACACACTAACCTGATGTATTCATAACTGAATTTTATAAAAGAGGCTGGGATTTTCTCAAGCATGATATAAAGGAGATGTTTGAGGAATTTTTACTTCTAAAAGTCTTGGAGCTGCATTCATTGTGCCGTTTCCTACCCTCATCCCCTGTCAGGCATGTGTAATTGACTGAATAGAAGCAATTCAAAAGGAAGTTTCTACCGTGGGGAGTCTTAGAAAATTTTTACACCCTGCTTGTTAAATGGGAAGCAGTATGTGTCAAAAGAAGAAAGATGGGAGTTTGGGCACAAGGAGGCCGAAGCTAATAGATGAAGCTTTCTGCACCAAATGGTTATGACAGAGAACAATTCCCAAAGTTATACAATATAGCTTGAACAAAGAAGTTAGGGGAACCAAATCAACATGGAACTTCCAGTTCAAGAGGGTATGAAATGATATGGAAGGTACTGACACGTCAGAATAGCTCAGGAAGCTTGATGCTAGGTCTCAGGAAGGAATATAATAATTGGCCAGTTTGGACATTTTGAAATACAAGCGTCTTTTAGAAGCCTCCCACTCATGAAGCACCAAACAAACTATGTCATCCTGAGTCAAATAGGCTATCAAACCAAGTTCACCTCGGTTTAACCCGTCCCAGTCACCTACTCTAACTAAAAAGATTTTCTAGTACTTTATACACAATTATTCCTCTGTCACCATCTTGCAAAATTTTCTAGACTCCCACATCGTCTTCCTGGACTAGACCATTAGATTTTTCCCAAGGGTAATTCTACATGAGCACCAGTCTACTGTTGGAAAACTTGACACCTGATGCTAGTGGTGAAAATGTTGCAAAGTCAATGACAATCTAGGGTTTGTTTAGGTACAATTAATAAATCAATGAATGGATGGTTACAATCGCGCATAAGTTTTGACTTTCTTGAACTGCAGCAAGATTGGAATTAGATTTCTCACTTTGACATTTATAAGTTGTACTTTAAGAAAGGGACTGATCATGCTGATGTGAGTGTTTCATCTCACCATTCCACACCAAACCTTATTCAATATTAACTATGCAAAAGTGCTAAGATCAACCTGTAAATTGGACAGTCATCGACCTCATATAAGGAAAAAAACAATTGAGTTATTGTGCCGAGATAATTATGATGATACAAACAACAAAGACATACAGCTCTACTCGTCAGATTACTTTTGCAGGAAACACTGAGCACTGTCCAGGCCCAACCCCTTCATATTCCATTCAACTGGACATGAAAGTATACCAACTGTAATGAGATTTTGGCAATAAGTTACGGTTAATCCCTACCCAAACAAAAGTGAATATCCTCTGTGACTTCGAGATTGAGCTCCCCCCTTCAATCACATTATTATATTGAAAGGCTCATAGAATACAAATGACCATCCTCATCTGGTTCCTCTCAACCTTCGATAGTGTCTTAAGTATCAACCCAGTTTGATAAGTGTTTAGTAAGCTGACAGATGTTGAAACTTGTCACTAAGGTCTCACTAGTTCATGAAAGAAACAAGGAATTGCCTGAACAGGAGAATTGCTGTTCAATGGTCTTCTTCATTCGGACCAGGACAATTGGCTGACAATGCCTCCATTGATTCATACTGTATAAAAGTAAGTACGCATGTGGATTAAGAAAGTTTTAAAATCAATCAATATAAGAAATTTCACACAATTGAATGAAGATTAAGGAAAAATCAGTATCAAGATAAATACTGGAGCTTTTTTTAATTTTAAATTCATTAAAAAAAAATACTGGAGCATAAACTCGACTGAAAATATTGAACATGGATCCAGCAGTACAAACAGCTCACCTTACACCCACAGTACAAGCAGTAATGATGTTCATCCCTTAGCTTTATCAGTACATCCAGTAAGTCCTACAAATCAAGTGGACAATCAACCTCCTAAGAACAAAGATTGATGAATGGCAACAAATTCCAAGTTAGGTGGTCCAAGAGCAAGTCATTGGAAGCAATTCTGATGCTCCAGAAATAATTGAAGAAACTTTTGCAAAAGTTAATGTTAGTAACATGAAGATACACCTAAGTTTCTAAAGCCACATGAGGTGATTACTCTGATAATTCATTTCAGCTGTCTCTGCAACCACCATTCTATAAACTGATTCAATTCTACTCTATCAAAAATATGCCAAGACCTATTCGGAAAGTCACAAGTTAAACAAAAAACACTATTTTTTCTCATTGTCACTGAAAAAATAAACAAAACACAAAATACAAGTGGGAGAACTATGCAATAGCAGTTCCTTTCAAAATCACAACATCAAAGTCATACTCACTGTGGCCCTGGCAGTAATATAAGGGCAAAGTCATAACAGCATGTACAGAAACAAGTTACTCCCAAAGTGGAATAAAAAGCCTATCTAATTTTTTTTGGACACTCCAAAATGATCAAACCAATGAAACTCAAGAGGCCCTGGAAGATGAATAATTGGTGAAACAGTTTTTTCCTGTAGGCAGCTTCAAGGCTCTTGAGCAAAAATTACTTCCAAGAATTTGTCAGTTGATAAATCAGTACTTTACTGTGACCAAAAATGAAAACTTTTTTTTTTTTTTCTGAATGTCGCACTATTTTCAAGCCACCGTTGTCACTAGAACAGAGCCAAGAAACCTCCCAATACACATACAAGGAAAACAGTAAAACAGTACATACACAGGCATGAGGCAGCATACACTCAAAGTGGAACAGAGAGCCAAATAAAGTTCTATTGGGAAAATTCTTTTGTTTTTTTAGAATGAAATTTAAAAATTTGAAACTACTTGAACTCATACCCCTTTCTCGCATGACCACCAACTTGCCTTGATCAAATTGAACAATTTTTCATGCCCATGCAAATAAAAAATTAGATAATTTAATGACCCTTTGAGTGTATGCTGCCTTGAACTCATACCCCTTTCTCGCATGACCACCGACTTGCTTTGATCAAATTGAACAATTTTTCATGCTCATGCAAATAAAAAATTAGATAATTTAATGACCCCTTGAGTGAGTATAATATGAAAGACGTGAGAAAGCACCCCCGCTTTCTGATCATATAATTCACATGTTTAAATTCCCATTAAAATTTAGTCAAAACCTGATAAACTATAAAATTATTTGCATAAACACCAATCTCCTCAAATCTGGGAAGTGGGAAGGATGCAGCATTGTTGAAATTGCTCCTTGAACACTTAGCCTGGTTCCCGGGGCAGAGCTATTTTTGGAACGAAAATGAAGCCACACCATCAAAGTTTAGCAGTGCTAATCACAGGACCAAGACTAAAAAACTTGTTCAATAAAGTTTAAACCGAAACATTTCCACCCTAACAGAGACTGTCATATGCAACTCGAAATTGGAAATATAAATCCAAGGAAGTTTAGTGAAACTCATCAGTAAGAAAACGTACCTCTTCTGTGATGACTTGCTCCTCTTCTTCCTCTGGTTTCTCGTCGCCATCATTCTCCTCATCGCTGCCTTTCTCAGGCTCCATAATTTCTTTATTTTCCAACTGCATAAGTGCCATCTTGGCCTTATTGAAATCTGCAACAATTCGACGGTTTCTCCAGTGCGATTTTAGCCGGACACCAAACTCAACCCTCAAATCCTCTTCCTTCCTCCTTTTCTTCTCGAATTGAAGCTTTCCCTTTTTCTCCTTCTCCTTCTCCGGGTCTTCTCTTCCCAGGCCGGCTCGAGACCGTCGTATCTCCAACCCGATCGGCTCTACTCGCCCGAGGCCGCCTCGTCCCAAGGCCGAACCGGGCTTGTATCCCATCTGTTGTAGCATCTTGAACCCCACATTCGAGGGGGGGATAGCCGATTCGCATTTCGCTAGGGTGTGCTGGTCTTCTTCTCGCTGCTTTAGTTCTCTATCGATTTTGCGCTTCTCTTGCCAGTTCTGTGGTTTGGGCTTCTTGTCCTTAGAGGGCGGTAAAGCAGGGGATGTTTTTTTCGATATCTGCAGAGAAAGCACAATTAGAGATTCTGCCTTTTGGCCGTAACAGACGAGGGAAAGACGAACTCCAAAACAGTCACCTTCATAGGAGGGTCTGGGATTTCAGGAGGAAGAAAAAGAGAAAGATCCCCCATGTAATCTTCTTCTTCATCTTTCCGCGACATCGACTATACGATGCCAAGACTCAAGAATTGGAGTAGATATGAGCAGCCAGTTCGGAGGGAGGAGGGCACTCGAGCGAGATTATTTGCGCTCTCGTTCGCGATTTGGATAATCGGATATACGTTTAAAGCCTAGTGCTAGAGTCACGTTCAGCCTAACCAACTCGTAAATTATTAGAGCTCAACTCATTCAACAACAAATTAAGTAGATTTTTCAAAGTTCAGCTTGTTACACAAATTTTCTTATGAGAATACATTTTTCCTAATTATTCTCATCAATTTACTCTTTAGTTGATTAATGATTACTCTTATTTAGCACAAACTTTAAAGATGATCAGTGATTCAGTCCTGCATCCTGCCCTCGATATCGGATGTTGTTGTTTGCCAAAATAAACGCTATTGATAGAGAAGTTTGTTCTTTTTATATCTATTAAGCTAACTATTGTATATTAGTATGTTCCATTGCAAAGTCTTAGATCCCTCTATGATATGCAGTTCAATGATATTAAACTCATCACCAAATTATCTCTATTTATTTTTGTGACTTTTTAATTTTTGTAATTTTACATGTATCTTGAGTACAAACTTGGTTTGAGCTCGAACTAGAACTTATTTAAAAATTTTGAACTCGAGCTCGATTTCTATTTAAGGTTCGTCTTTGAGCTTGAGCTTGAGCTTGAGCTTAGAAGTCTTAATGTCAAGCAAAGCTTAAATCTATATATCTTCGAGTTTGGCTCTACTTGATGCCAACCAAATATTGTTTGTTGTTCATTTAATTTGGATCAGATATCATTGGAGTCCAAATGTCTCCATGGTTATAAGCATCCGAATTTTCTAAAACACATCTCCCTAAAATTTTCCTAGAAAGGCATATCTTCCTAAAATTTTGTAATAAAAACTCAATTTTTAGGGCGTATTTATTATCTACAAAAAACCATTTTCCACCGTTTGGCAACACAGAATCCTAAATAGAAGAAAATATAAGATAAAGGTGTTTTCCCTTCTACGTGACTGGATTTTCTGTCTTAAAATGCTAGAATTCGAAGAAAAAATAAAAGAAAGAGAAAGATGGGAAAAAAATTTAGTTGGCTCACCCCCCTTTCTTTGAGACATTGCCTACCTCAGCAAATGAACCGATTCCTCCTCTCAAGCTCCATTTCCCTTTGTTCATTGTCTCAAGAACCTCTCTAAGCAAATGAATCTTAAACTCTCACTCTCATGTGTGTGATCTCAATTCTCTCATCATTATTAATGGAGATGACTCCTTCAACTCCCCTACCTCCACCATCGTTGAGTTTTGATGTGCCAATGGCTTTGAAATCCCCCACGAAATGCCATCAAAGCAATACCCTACTTCCTTCTTCTATTTTTATTCTCCTGGTTGGTGCTTCAAAGTTACTACGTTGGACTGCATTGGACACAATTCTCAATTAGACTGCGTTGGACTCTTCTTATGTGCACTTCAACCTTGTCGTCAGTGAGTTACTGCACTGTAATTTAGGAAGACACAATCATGGCTTGCATATCTTGAAAGAGATAATAAAGAGCAATATAATGCAAGAAAAACCACTAGGATAGTTATCGAGAAGTTGACCTTGTTTGTCTTTAGTAAAGTCCACTAAGATTAGTAGAGATCTTCTCTGCTTGTAACTCATCCATTCACTACTTGTTTGGTTTTGAAGAGTTGTAATTGTTTTATTTGAAAACTATTCATCTAGACACACAACATTTCACCCAACCTTCAAAACATTGGATGTTTGACATTCATGATATGGATATTGATAAATCAATGAGGAAAAATTGTTTTATGACATTTGTGTTTCTTTGAGAGCAAGAAGATTCTCTAGATGGAAGTATTGTATGTCACTAAACTGTGTGTTGTTAATCTTCTGAACTGGGTGAGATAATTTGCAGCAAGTCCATCCTTAAATAAGTTGCCAATAAGTTGAACCGAGTGTTGTTAATCTTCTAAAAAAGAATAATTGAACTGAGTGTTGCTGGTTCTGAGAGCAACTACAAGGTCTTCTAAAAAATAGAAAAGAGTAAATAAAACAATAATGGTTGTTGTTTCCACGCCTATTGCATCAATGATTAATTCAAACACTATACTGAGAGCTAGTCATATTAAACCAACTAATTAGTAGCCTCTGACATAAGTATCATGTTTCTAAATATAGTCCATACGTAGAGAAGTAATTACAAAATGAAACCGATTATGAAAGGAAAGATAAAAAATCAGATGTTAGACCAGTATAGCTCGAAAGGATTTCACTGAGTGATAGGCTGAGCGAGGTTGTTCAGTTCATAAGGGGATAAGTACACCGAATATTACTTTAACATGTTGTTAATATGTTGCAAGGATTTCTCATAACTAGAGAACAAACACTCATTTTGAATCTAACCCTAGATCTTAATTTCCTAATATATATATACTTTTGTAATTTGTAGCATTAAATCAATTAACTACATTTTTGGGAAGTTGCCATAATTCAGAATATAAACACTTCTTCTTTTTTAAAAATAAATTATTTCATCCAAGTATAATATATCTCCATAAAATATACATGTTTTAAGATAAGTAATCTGATAGATTTCAGGCTCTGTAATCTGGTTGAACTGAGTACTCTTTCTTTTTTGGCCAGTATGACCATTGACTCTTTCGAGATCGATATCTACATCTAAAAAAATTCAGATTAAGAGTTGGCTGGATAGGTAAGAAAATAGACTTATATATCTTTCTTTTGATATATAATTATCCATATAAAGTCTCGTTCTTGATGGCATAAAATGACTCAAAAGTTGAAGCTTTCTGCTGCTACGTGAAACTTTTTTGCTACTTGACCTTTGCTGCTTCATATGTCAATTTATATTTCTAGAAAAATCTTATTTCAAAGATTCTTTTTGAGTTCCAAACTAGACTAAAATATATTTCCAATGGTTTATAATTTTCTATATGAAAAATACTGAAAGAAAGTGCAACATCCAATGAAAAACAGGAATTGGGAAAGAAGACTAAAGAAAAAAACGAAAAACTTTTTTTTTTTTTTTGTCTGGGATTTCTGACCTTGATAACATACAGTTTGATTCACAACCAGATTTTGATCTTTCTATATGTTTTCTTGTCATTTTTTTCATATGTTATTAATTCATAAGCCATGTTCCTACGACTTTTGTCAATCTCTTCTAATCATTCTTTCTTATTGTAAATGCAGGACTTGCAATTTTGTTCACAGGAAAGTATTTCGGGTTGATTGGACAAGATTTAGTATGGAAAACACTCATCACAAAATGATAACATGGAGAGCCCAATTTTGACAAAGAAGGTGATGTCCCTTATATTGACAGACATGAATGGGACTTGAGGAATACAAGTATAAAACTTAACAATCCTGCAACTAGAGTTTCTTAAACCCTTAAAATGTAATCGACATTTTTAAACTTGTAACTTTTGTTGGGACAATATTTTACTTAATGGAAAGATTGTCTGCTTATAATCTAATGTTTGATGACATAGAAATAAAAACAAAAATGTTGTCTTCTTAAACAATTAGGACAACATAAAAGAGAACAAAATTTACAGGATGAAAACCATAACTTTTTGTGCAACGAGGAAAATTCAGTAAGGGAAAAGGTACCGAAGATTCACCATATTTGCACTACCACATTGTACAAGAACTTTCTTAGAGTGTAACTGATATCTCAAAAAGATAAGCTTAATAAGCAAAAAAGATGAAATAATGTGCTTTAGATATTCATTTACAGAGCCAAATTGAACTGACCAATTTATACCAATAACCACCAAAGTGTTTACTCTAATTGATGATCTCACTGGGTATTGGAGCAAAAACATCATAGTTCTTCATAATTATATAGTCATATTAGTCCTACACAGAGGAAATCGGTTGAACTAGAATCTGCCATCTTTTCAATGGCCGAACCAATTTTGAAATATCGATGAGGGAGGGCACACCTCTTCCTTACAAAACACTAAACAATTGAAAAAAAAGAAGAAAATTTTGAACATTGATAAAACTATGCCTAGACTTACATAACAGTTACATGGTGAATGGCAATTATTACATAATTTGCTATCTCTGATCTTTTTCTTTGTCTCATGCGCTATGTTGAAGATACCCAAAGTGGGTTTATTGCAGATATAACACTTCTTGTTCCTGGAGTGGTATTGCATCCATCCAAACAACAACCTAGTCAGATTTTAGATGATTACACAACAAATTTAAGAAATAAGAAAATATTAATGAATAGAGGTTACAGTAAATCCATATTCCAGTAAAAGAATGAAGTTCACTGGAGCAAAATGAGGAAAAAGGAAAACAATTTCATGAGGGAAGAAGCCATATAGAGAGGATTACAATGATATGTTTGAATCGGAAGATGATAATTCGGGTGATGAGCTTGGTGGAGGAGGTGATGAGGTCCGATTAGCAGGTGTAAATGAGGATAAAGATAGCGATGATCTTGTGGATGAAGACAACCTATCAACAAACATGCGGAGGCGGCGTGCATTAGAATCCACAAGAGCCGCACAATTTCAAGATGCCATAGCGACTAACATGTGGAATAATCATTGATGTTTGTATCTTATTGCTTTTGAACATGTATTTTGTCGTTCGTATGTACTAAATTAGTAAGTTGATGATTTTAATATTAAATGCATGAACTCGTTGTTATATTCTAAAGCATAAATGTTTGCTTTTATGCTGTAAATTGTGGACTATTACGAGTAACTCGGTTCATTTTCAAGCATGTTATTTAAGTTTTAATTATATATATATTTTATTAATACAATAATATTTTTATTTATTTATTATATTCATTAATTTTATTACTACATTAAATTATAAATTTAAGACCAGTAATTAAAATATTGTTAAAGAGAGCATTTGATCAATTACTTTGGTTTAATTATCTTATTTTTATAATTAATTAAATTAATCATTTTTTATTTTATAAAAACATATTATTAATTAATAGTACGTAAAAAATCCATCTTTTGTTATTAATAAAATAATTATTTTTATTTATTCAGTTCAATTAATTAATTTATTAATTTATAATATTCACTTGTGTTATTTTTTACTTTATTTATTTATTTATTTTATAATTTATTCTAGTCACACGCAATTATTATATTAATTCATAATACACTGCAATCATTAATTAATATAATATATTATTTCATTAACTAGTATATGAATATATTTTAATACTACACATTAAATCACTTATAAGTATAGTAACCATGTTTACTTTGGTTAGTTATCTGTTTAGGTATATGTTCTATTTAAGTATATTATAAAAAATTACTCATTCTCTATTTTATATCATATTTTTCATTTTGGGGTACTAACACTGGAATCTGTTTTCCAGTGCACTTGAACTCGTCTACACTAACACCTAAGGATGACTTGAAGTTGAATCAATTCATTGTTTTGAATTTGAAGTCTAACTTCAACTTCAACTTCAATGTCCCTGATATGGGTCTAGGTGTTTGTACCTAGTTGTTGTAATGTACACATTTGTTATAGATGTCATTTGATTGCTAAACATAGTGAATTAATTATGAGTTGCAAACATCTCAAGAGTGAATTAGCAATACCAGGACAATGTTGGATTGTGAGCCACTTTAAAAATCATTATGCATTTGTGGTTGATTGCTTTGTTTGTTGTTTGAATTACATAGATTTAAGATAAGAGTTTAAAATTTGTCATTAGAATTTGATAAATCTATGAAACCCCTCCCCATATTATAATTTATCCTTGCATGACCTAACAACAATACTCTAATTACTTACTTATCATTGTGCTTCCAGTTGTCTGTAATAACATGACAAATACTTGTGCACTTTTGGGGTTAAATTCCAATATCAAATTTGACAAAGATATTAACTAGATGAAACTACCACCATAATAGTAATGTAAACACTCTTGTTTTAGAAGACATAAAATTGACGTGAGACCTACCTCATAACCTTTTGTTAGACAAAAAAATAAAAGGTATAATGTATCTTGTATCCTTTCTTTAATAGGTACATTGACAGCACCATCACAATTCACAAGCAACCATCAAATGTTCTTTTTAAATCTTTGACCAAAATGATAGCAAAGTTTACGCCAATAGAAAATCAGAATGTCTAAAAAAGTGGCCTTAAAGACGACATCGGTGATGAGATATCTACCACCTAGCTCTTTAATTCAGATATAATGAATTAAAATCAACTGAAAAAGATATCTTCCATTATTCTAATATCCTAAAATTAATGCTGCTTGATTGTGACATATGAATATGATCCAAATAGTTGGCTTACCCTCTTAAACTAGTTGCACCAAGTTTTCTGCACACACCCTTTCCCAGTTTCTAATAGCGTTTCTGAATTCTCCAAATGGATTGTAATCCTTGGGACATATTGAGACGGTCCTTGTTTAGCGACGTGGATCAATTCAGTTCGATGACATTGTGGGAAGGTCATTCAAGGTGGTCAATGGCGTACATGAATATTATCCATTGTTAGAGGGCACATTTGACTGGCAGGGGTTCTTAAATCTATTATTTATTAATCAAATGATAAATTTTTAACTTTATATTGCCGGCAGTTGTTGCGCGTCGGGTCCCTTATAAATCAAGCGTAAGGGATCAGTGAGACGTAGATGAAGATCAGCCAACCTCCAGCAATGGAGAATGACATGGCAATGAAGCTTAAAGCTTCTCACCACCTCCTTCTCTTCCTTCTCTTCTTTCTTCTTGTACATGGGATCGCTGCTTCTACCGACAAAAACAGCTTTCTTAACCGGGTAAACTTTCCTTCGGGTTTCATCTTTGGCACTGCTTCCGCTGCTTATCAGGTTCGTTAACGTGCAAAAAGCTCCCTCTTCCTCCCTCTCTCTGTCATTTCATTTTCTGTTATGTACTGATCCAACCACTTCAAAGCTGATACGGTAGAAATTAATGGGTAACATATGAATTGCAGTATGAAGGAGCTGCAAATGAAGGCGGAAAAGGATCCAGCCTTTGGGATGCATACACTCACAGATACCCAGGTTCTCTTTGCCCAACAGTAGCTTAATTTGGATTGTTAGTTTTAAACGGTTGACACTGGTTCCTTACATTCAATCCAATGGGTTCTGAACATTCAATCTTGTCATTCTTCGTCCACAGCAGTTCCTCGGGTTGAATCTAACTCCTGGCAAATTCTCTTTCTATATTTGTTTATGATAGATGAGTCATAAAGAACTAAGGGTCCACCTACAAATGGAAGCACGTTTCTGGATCTTCTCTGTGGTGTCACATCGTATTTGAGTCTAAAGGCAACTAAGGACGGTTGGGGTGACCTCTACAAAATAAAAAGTAGCCCATCATGTTTCTCTCTAATCATAACTGGGAAGAAAAGACTCTTGTTCGAATAGAAAAAGAGTCACGTCGAGTCTTTCCCGGAAAGTGGCTTCCATCATAAACCGAGCCCCTTAAATAAATTTTCAAATACGTTTAGTATTAGATTTGGGAGGAATATAGACGGGAAGACTGAGAATTTTATGTCAAGAACTTGAACCCTAAAATGATGGTTGACTGGACAGAGAGGATAAAAGACAGGAGCAATGGAGATTTCGCCGTTGATTTCTACCATCGCTATAAGGTCTGTCTCCACCTTTATTTTTTTTTTTAATCTCGATTTTGTTCAATTTTATTTATTTAGTTGTGCAAGCTATTTGTTTGTATACAGTATTCTGTAAAATAAAAATTATTAACCCTAATGTTTTATTATTTAATTCATATTTATTTACATCCTTCAATAGGCAAATTCTTTTTCCCACAATTATGTCCTCAAATTACGAAAAAAAAGAGACATAATGTTATGTATAGATCGATGCTCATGATGGCTAATGATGTTGTGGTTTCTGAGCACATCAGCACTTGTGAGGCTCTCGTCCATATATGCTAGTGGTGGAAATGTGGAGATGTAATAATTAATAATATACATCAACAGAAGGCATGCTCATGACTAGGCTCACTCATTCCTTCACATTGCAGATCATTCCTGTTGCATTGATTTATTTGTGTACTAATCTTGCAGGAAGACGTGAAACTTATGAAGGAAATGGGTCTTAATGCCTTCAGACTCTCCATCTCTTGGCCAAGAATTCTCCCACGTAAGACCAATTCCTGTAACTCTGTTTTGTTCCCTCATGTAATCGAACAAAAACCCAGAATTTTTTTTTTCTAATCCATAAAAAAAAATTAAATCGCAGATGGACGGCTCCGAGGAGGAGTGAATGAGGAAGGCATTCGATACTACAACGATCTCATCAACGAGCTCCTAGCTAACGGTGCTTTTAACCAATTAATCATCTCTCTTTTGCACTCATCCAGCCATCGTTTAATTGATTATCATAAAGTTGATATCATTTAATACTAATGACATCCAGGTCTGAAGCCCTTCGTGACTCTATTCCACTGGGATACTCCTCAAAGCCTCGAAGAAGCCTACGGCGGCTTCCTAAGTTCGAAGATTGTGTACGCTTCCATTTTTTTGGCTTTTCATGATTTCCATATTTTCAAATTTAAAATTTACCCGAGTAATGCAAATCACACCGTGTTTGCTGCCAAAATGAATCCTCAGGACGGATTTTCGAGATTATGCAGATGTTTGCTTCAGAGCATTCGGTGATCGAGTGAAGCACTGGATTACTTTAAACGAGCCATGGACTTACAGCATGGGAGGTTATGATCGGGGAAGTCTCGCCCCTGGCAGATGCTCTCCTTGGGTTGCAAACTGCACCGGTGGTGATTCAGCGACGGAGCCTTATATTGTAGCGCACAATCTCCTCCTCGCTCATGCTGCTGCAGTCAAATGTTACAAGACTAACTACCGGGTAAATTAAAGCTTTGTTTTTCTTTCCAAAATAGAATTGAGACACGGCCATTTTCTTTCTCTATGCATGCTTCAACCTTTCGAGATGACAAGCTGGGTTGCAGGCCTCTCAGAAAGGTTCAATTGGAATAACCCTGGTGTCCCACTGGTTTCTACCCTCATCTAGGTCCACATCCAATGGCTATGCAGCTCAACGAGCTGTCGACTTCATGTATGGATGGTGAGTGGGAATCATCCGTGACCGTGATGGCATCAATCATCCATCTAGACATTCTTACCAAGGGGGGTGATTTTCGCAGGTTCATGGACCCATTAGTCCATGGTGACTATCCACTCACCATGAGAAGCTACATCGGAGATCGTTTACCCAGATTTACCCAAAAACAGTCTCAAATAGTAAAAGGATCCTTCCATTTTATTGGATTAAATTACTATACGACTTACTATGCAACCGATGCTGGGATGCCTAATAGTGTCAATGTGAGCTACTCAACTGATTCTCGCAGCAATCTTTCAGGTAAACTAATAGTCAGTTACTACTTAAATGTATTTTCTAATTGTTACGAACTTGGTTTCTCAATTGTTTTGACAGCATCCGGCTGTTATTTTGGCAGGCATCCGAAATGGGATTCCCATTGGACCTCAGGTAAGATCATATCGATCTGAAGAACTCTTTATATAAAATGTGAGACCTTCCATATTACGCAGGCGGCTTCAAGATGGCTGTTTGTCTACCCACGAGGGATTCGAGATGTTTTAATGTACACAAAAACGAGATACAACGATCCCGTTGTTTACATAACAGAGAACGGTATTGTAACAAATTTTCTGATTGGAAGAAGAAGAGTCTGCTGCAATTGGAGACAGGAGCGCTGAATAAGTGTTATGGTTTCAATTGACCAGGGATAAGTGAATTCAACAATGACACACTGACGCTCCATCAAGCCCTCCAGGATCCTCTGAGAATCGACTTCTATCATGGTCATCTTAGTAACGTTCAAGAAGCCATCAGGTTTGAGCACATATCCACTCCACTTGTCTGCTACCTCATCTTCACATAGAGTGATTGTTTGAATTATTGTGGGGGCATTGGTAGGGCTGGTGCAAGGGTGAAGGGTTACTTTGCGTGGTCGCTTCTGGATAACTTTGAATGGGTAGATGGCTACACAGTTCGATTTGGAATCAATTATGTGGACTACAAAAACGGGTTGAAGCGGTACCGGAAGCAATCCTCCTACTGGTTTGAGAAGTTCCTCGAGGCACACTAGATGTAAATGCAATCCTTGTTATGTAATAATTAAGCTCTACGTGAAAACAATTGTGAGCGTGGTTTAATTTAAAAGTCGTTGCCAAGGATTTTATTCTTCTCTAGTCGTGAACTTCTTCTTCTCCAAATTAGGAATATCTTTTTTGATCAATGCTACATTGCCATTGTCATCCGTTAAGTACGCTTGCTAAGGAAATGCATTAGTCACTTGGTCACCTCTATACCATTGATCATAATCTTTTGTGGCTCCTACACGCATAATTTGAAAGGCAGATGGCTACATAGTTCGATTTGGGATTAACTTTGTCAACTTCAAGAAGAGGTTGAAGCGATACCAAAAGCAATCCTCCTACTGGTATGAGAAATTCCTCAAGGCGCACTAGAGGAAAGTGAGATCCTTGTAAAGCTATAATCTGTTCTTCATGAAAATAATTATGCATGTCGTTGAACTCAACAACCAGTAATTATAATGCACTAGGTCTAGTCGTTGAGAAGGATTTTCTTAGTAATTCTCTCGTGGTCATGAAGTCAAATGAACGTTAAAGTTTGGCAATAAGGATCTCTTAATATTGAGGTTTTGA
This sequence comes from Aristolochia californica, assembly GCF_029961685.1. Classification (NCBI taxonomy): domain Eukaryota; kingdom Viridiplantae; phylum Streptophyta; class Magnoliopsida; order Piperales; family Aristolochiaceae; genus Aristolochia; species Aristolochia californica. The sequence goes on from NW_027181815.1 coordinate 6,906,560, forward strand.
TGGCCGAAATTTGTTATAAAGAAGGGAATATGCATGTGTTTTCCTTTGCTTCTTATTTTCCGTTTCAGTTTGAATGTGTGTAAGAAGAGTAATCAACGTATTAAGGTGACGACAATAAGGAGCTGTCCGTCGTCCCAGTTTAAGCTTGCATTACTCCGTTTCTCAAAGATTACAAGTTGTGAGGTTTGGGCAATTAAAATCTGTTCTTATAACTATTCTTTTCCATGGAAGCACTTGTTTTTGTTAATCATCTAAGCATTCAGTTTCGATACGGCGTAAAAGCAAATAACTGAGTTTCTATATCAAATATAGTTCTGTAGATAGAGCTTCAGTACACTAACGGTGGCAGCCCCCTGGAAAGGCCATTCAAATTGTTGGATAACATTACGGTTATTATCTACAGTTAGAAGGCTTATCTGATTTCAGTGATTTCCTATTTTTAATAATTTTAATTTTTTTTTTAGTTGGCTGGCAGTCGGGCAATGGAGCTTCTTTCCTTATAAATAAAGGGGAAGAGCCAACAGTGAAGATACATCTGGCAATGGAGCTTAAACCTTCTCACGACCTCGTTCTCTTCGTCCTCTCCTTCCTACTTGTAAATGGGTTCGCTGCTTCCGCCGATGACAAAGATTCTCTTAACCGGACAACATTCCCCGCCGGTTTCATCTTTGGCACTGCTTCTGCTGCTTATCAGGTTCCGTTAACGAGCAAAAACCTCGCTCTCTCTTTTTCATTTTGTTTTCTGTTATCCTAATGCTTGCATTTCAAAGTTGATGTGGAAGAAACGAATGTGTACGATTTGCAGTATGAAGGAGCTGTAACTGAAGGAGGAAGAGGACCCAGCCTTTGGGATGCATACACTCACAGACACCCAGGTTCACTTTCCCCGACAGTAGTTTATATCATTTTAGTTTCCTGACTTGTTAACATTGGTAGCTTACGTACGACTGCACAAGCAAACTTAAAAAGGAGTTTGAAGAAAATAGCTTCGTTCGTCTAAGGACTCTGAACTTCTTCTATTATTTTTTTAAAAAAATTGGCACTGATAAGTAATAATAACACTTAGGAGTGGGTGACAGGAGAAATGGCCGAACCCACATGCACTCGCAAATGAGATCTGTCAAGGATGGCACTAAAAAAGAGTCACATTTGAGAATCTTCCAGTCCAATCAATTGTCACATCTTATCTCTTTGGTCTGTTTTTTAGGGTAAGAAGTTCATCATTGATCATATTATAGGAAAACGTTATACACATGCCGAGCAAGCAAAGCACTAAAATTTCAATATGTCTAGCATAGTCAGCAAGGCTTTCAAAGCTAATAATAGAGATATTGGACAGAGAGGATAAAAGACAGGAGCAATGGGGACGTCGCTGTGGATTCCTATCATCACTATAAGGTGCGTTACTCTGTTGCTGTTTTTTTCCCTTTTTTTGTTTTTTCAGATTTCTATCATCACTATAAGGTGCGTTTCTCTGTTACTGTTTTTTGCCCTTTGTGTGTTGTCTCTGCAAATGTTTTGTTATCAAGGAAGAGCTTAAAAAATAGCTTTATTCACAGGAGGACGTTAAGCTTATGAAAGAAATGGGCCTTGATGCCTACAGATTTTCCATCTCTTGGCCAAGAATTCTCCCATGTAAGACCAATTTCTGTAACCCCATTTTGTTCCCTTTTATGTAGAATATACCTTCATCGAACAAAAACCCAGAAAAAAAATGTTAAAGAAGTCGGCATTAATCTATATTCCATCAAATTATAACTAAATCGCAGATGGACATCTACGAGGAGGAGTGAACGAGGAAGGCATTCGATACTACAACAATCTCATCAACGAGCTTCTGTCACACGGTACAAACGGCCTTCCGTTAATTTCTTCTCATGAAGTTCGTCCATGCATGATTAAATCCTAATTAATGACACCCAGGTGTGAAGCCATTTGTGACTCTGTTCCACTGGGATACTCCCGAAAGCCTCGAAAATGCCTACGGCGGTTTCTTAAGTTCCAAAATTGTGTATGCTTCATTTTTGTATTTTCATGATTTTCATTTTTTGGAGTTTAAAAGTATCCCCGTGTTTGATACCCAAATGCATCCATAGGGCGGATTTTCGAGATTATGCCGATGTTTGCTTTAGAGCATTCGGTGATCGAGTGAAGCACTGGATTACTTTAAACGAGCCGTGGACTTACAGCATGGGAGGTTATGATAAGGGAAACCTCGCCCCTGGTAGATGCTCTCCTTGGGTCGCTAACTGTACAGGTGGCGATTCAGCCACGGAGCCTTACATTGTAGGCCACAACCTCCTCCTCGCTCATGCAGCTGCTTTCAAACGTTACAAGACTAAATACCAGGTAAACTGAAGACGTTTTTGCTTTTTAAATTAAGAAATAAATCATTGCTCTTGACTTCCTCTCTGGTTGCAGGCCTCTCAGAAAGGTTCAATCGGAATAACCCTGGTGTCCCAAATGTTTCTACCCTCTTCTAACTCCACGTCTAATATCAATGCAGCTCAACGAGCTGTCGACTTCATGTATGGATGGTGAGTGGGAATCATCCGTGACCGTGATATGGCATCAATCAACCATCTAGACAATCTTACCAAGGGGTGGTTTGCGCAGGTTCATGGACCCATTAGTCCATGGTGACTATCCACTCACCATGAGAAGCAATGCTGGAAATCGGCTACCCAAATTCACCCGAAAAGAGTCTCGTATGGTGAAGGGATCCTTCGATTTCATCGGACTAAATTACTATACCACTTACTATGCAACTGATGCTGGCTCCTCTAACAGTCTCCATAAAAGCTACTCTACGGATTCCCACTGCAACCTTTCGGGTAAACTAAATAGACAGGAACGACTTTAAATGAATTTCTAATTGTTACATACATGGTTTCTCAATTGGTTTGCATTATCTGCCCATTATTTTGACAGGCATCCGTAATGGGATTCCCATCGGACCTCAGGTCAGTTCATCCTAAACTTTTCAATTAAAAACAAATAAAGAGGAGTTTCTGAATTGAATTGGACTAATTCCTAATGGAACTTCGTATAGGCGGCTACAAAATGGCTGTATGTCTACCCACGAGGAATTCGAGATCTTTTGATGTACACTAAGAAGAGATACAACAATCCAGTTATTTACGTAACGGAGAACGGTATTATTGTACTGTGAGAAATATCCTCTTATTACGAGAATTGGACACAGGAGGAGGCTGAATAAGTGAACTGTTTTCAATTCGCAGGGATAAGTGAATTCAACAATGAGAAACAGACGCTGCAACAGGCCCTGCAGGATCATATGAGAATCGACTATTATCACGGGCATCTTCGTAACGTCCAAGAAGCCATCAGGTTTGAACACACACGCTTGCTTTTGTTTACTCATGTACACATAATTTATCAACATTATCATTTCCGATTCCGAGCACTCTACTCTCTTCTCATAGTGATGTAATAATTGTCGGACATTTAATAGGGCTGGCGCAAGGGTGAAGGGTTACTTTGCATGGTCGCTTCTGGATAACTTTGAATGGGCGGATGGCTACACAGTTCGGTTTGGAATCAATTATGTGGACTACAAAAACGGGTTGAAGCGGCACCGAAAGCAATCCTCCTACTGGTTTGAGAAGTTCCTCAAGGCACACTCAGATGAATCTGCAATCCATGTTACGTAATAATTTGCTCTAGGTGAAACAATTAGGTGTGCCTGTGTGCGGTTTAAATCAAGGATTCTCTTATATACTCTCGAGTAGTTTGGCTTAAGGATTTTTTTATATTTCAGTTTTTAAAGCCCGATCTTATTTACTCTGTATGGTCCTTTTTCATGTTATAGCCATCCTATCTTTTCACAGGAGATAATGGTGGAGCTGAACCCATAAGTTTGGTGGTCAAGCAAATATTGGCCGCCCTATATAAAATAACGTTATAGGTCATTATTACGTGTTAGACAGCATCGTTTCCAGAAGAGATTAGAGATATATCTCATCCAGAGTAGCGAAAATCTTGGTCGACATAAGCGAGGAGCGATTCTCCTTCCTCTTACCAGGTAACTAGAGGATTTTTTCTCTTCGTTGTTCTTTCCAAATTAAGAATTAAAACGCTGCCATTTTCTTTCTTTAAGACTGCCATGAATTAATAAACAACCTTTCGAGCTGGGTTGCCGGGTTCTCATAAAGGTTCAATCGGAATACCCTGGTGCCCCACTGGTTTCAACCCTGATCTGGGTCCGCGGCTAAGAGCGATTCTGCTCAATGAACTACGGATTTCATATATGGTTGGTGAGTGAGAATCACACCACATGGTAATGATCCTTAGCTTCATTGACCCTCAGTCCTTGGTGAGTATCCACTCACCATGAGAGCCTGTGTTGGAAAGCGGCTATCCAGATTCACCCGAAAACAGCCTCATCCTGTGAAAGGATCCTTCGATTTCATCGGATTAAATCACTATACTAATTATGGAACAATTGGCTGTTTTTCAAGTACAAGCAATAACAATGGCAAACAAAATCAGTAAGCAAACACTTCAAGAACTAAAGGAGAATTAGCATCAAGGTACTTGAATTAGACCAACCGGACATATAATAAGGAATTACAAGTCCAAAAGAATCAGAAACATACTAATTTCGGCCATTTATCTGATCGGGAATCAGGTAAATAAACATAAATGAAATACTCTTACTTTTATCAGATGGAACAGAAACAGAATAACAAAACAGTAGTTAGAACAATATACAGAATAACTTATTCTATCTTGTCCATATACCATTTACACCCTAGTCAGGTCCTAACAGAATGATTGATTGACTTCCTATAAGACATGGTTATTACATACTAGAAACTTTTAGGTGGACCAAGCTTTAGATGATACGAAAGAACAGAATAGATATTTTGTTTGTACATGATAACATCTACCAGCAGTTGTTTATGCATTCTGAATCCTTGGTCAAAAAGCTTCTATGTGGAAAGAGATTCATTTGAGGGTACCTTAGGAAGGATAAGAAATTGGCACATCAAATGCAAAGACAGGAGAAAATGCATCTATAACCAAACCAATTCTTTTTTACTGCTCTCTCTACTACATCACAACCAGTGGAGAGCAAAGCATTATAATCGACAGGTAACATTCATGATAACAGATGAATTCCCCCAAAGTTATGTGTGAACTTACAAAGATGGTTAATCTGAACCAGGCAGTCATAACTAACCTCAAAAGATCTTCAACTAGCATTTATACCAGAATAGTATTTTAAAGATATAAAGCAAAAGAATTTGTGGGGAAGAGACATATTTTGTCATATCAAACAATTAACAAAAGTAGTTAAGCAAGAAAGTGAGGGTGGATCATTTAACTTAAAAAATAGTAATAAATACTTCTAAAAAGCAATGCAGCACAAGGCAATGAATGTAATTAATAGAAAGCTGTAAATATTTTCAATGCCCTTTCCTGTTCCACCTTTGTGAACAAGCTTGTTGCAGGCAAAAGTTCAAATTCCAAACATGCTTCTTTACCTACAGACCACTTCTTTTATACCTTCTTTATCTGTACACGGATGGAAGAAAAAACATGCTCTCTTCAAGCTGGGTAAGTGCAGCTCATTGTCCATGTAGATATCTCCCAAAACTGAATAAAGACCCACTTCTAGCTTCGGCTCATGAGATTCAACAGATTCATATCTACCGGCATACAAAATAGAAAATTTTTCATTCACAAGTAAAGCAAAAGAAACTCTTTTTTTTTTTTTTAAATGTATAGTGAAATGTAAAGATCTGAATATCTGATAACTGGTGTCTAAACTGCTGTTTGAAATTTGTAAGAAAATCCATATATTGGAGTACACAGGAATGGCGCCAGATGCACCTAAACTCAAATCCAAGAACATAGAAAGGTCATCTGCACTGACACTCAGTTTTTCGAGTCCCTGAAGAACTCAGATCTCAAGTTTGAATAGTAGATTTTGGTCATATGTAGGCAAAAAGTTTGAAAGAGGAGACCAAGAGGGAAAATCAAGATGGTGCACCTAGAGGGAAGATCTAAAGGGGCAGATGAAAGTTCAAGTGAGAGGGTGGGCAGTAGCAGGGGCAGGGGAGAAACATTTTCACCGATGACAGCATGCTGTCACCACTACAGTATTCACAAAACAGCATTTAATCAAGTTCTGTGAGAATGAATATCTCCTGTCAACACCTTAGTGCCATCCATTGCCGGAACAATATCCTCATCTGTCATGATGGATGAAATGTTATGGGAGCCGTCTGCTCACTAACATTAACCCAGTTACAGTGGCCAGCAAGTGCTTTCGCATGGCCAATATGTAATTCTGTCTTGTAATTTGAGGGCTTTAGATACATTGTCTTGCTCTCATCCCTATTTTTTCAGAACGATAAACCATAAGCTTCCAAATATATGGAGCGTGAGAACTACCAAGAGGAAACAATGAATGTAAAAGCAGGTGATAAGAACAACCTGTTTTCATTTGGTGCAAATTTGGAACAGAGTGTTACACCTCAAAGTTTCAAAGTTGTGTATAATTAAAAAAATAGCCTAAATGTTCAAACTACAGAAATTTATATTTCATGAAGTTAGACTACTCTGAGCAAATGGCCGGATCCTACAAAAAGAAAAAAAAATGGAAAGAATGCCAATGTAAGCCAATTTACATTGATGGCCTGCCTCCAGTTTTCATTGCCTGATACTGCTTTTGAAATGCTGGATTCATCACGCACGAGAAGATTGATGGCTTAGGTTTTTTGGATTTAATCCCAAATATGAATGACCTCAGTGGAATTCGAGTCCGACCCATTGTGTGCCTCATGCTGGGGAAGTGGTACTGACTGTGGTGACTATGTCTGAAGCCTGGTTCCCCATATTTCTTCCTTAATTTGGCAAGGATCTTCTCAACTTCAGATAGAAGACCCATTACATACTCTAGACCTACCTGAAGCTCTTCTGAAACCATATTATTTTCTTGTTCTATGTTCAAAACCTCTCCCTGAAATTTTGCAGCTTGTAAAGCTGTGAATTCTACTTGTGCATTATCCAAACCCATCTTTAAAACTTCTGAAATCTCTTCTTGAACCTTTGCTAAGGATGATAGTTTGAGCCGCAGTTCTTCTTTAAGCATAGCATTTTGACTTAGCCAGCCAGACATTTCAGCCCTTAGTTCCTTCAGACTTCTGTCTACATTAGCAATGTCTGGTTTCTCCAAAGTGGTTGTGGAGTTAGAACTACTGCTTGGTTGTTTTTTCCTTTCCTTAAATTTTGAGCATTCAGTCTTTAACCCCTGTATTGATATCTGGAATTTCTGTATCTGGTGGAAGGAATTACTAAACCTGAGCCAAAATTCTAAGTTTTCAGCTAATAGTCCATCTATGTCTCTTCGAAATTTGTCTTCAACTGATGAAGGAGAATTTGGTTCATCAGCAGGAAACATCTCGCTTTGTTCTTCCGTTGGGAGGGGTCTGATTGAATCGTCTGTTCTTTCTGTTGAACCTCCTATTTGATTGTTGGAAGCCGTTTGGTTTGAATCATCTGTTGTCAAAACAGGCAACGAAGACTGTGATGTGTCAAGCTTGCTTCGCTGCCTGCAATGCTGTGATTTTTTTATTTCTGCCAGATGGCAATCAGTACCTTCATCACCATTTTCCAAAAGATTCATCTTTTGCTTAAGGGACCTAATCTCCAAATCCTTCATGGTGTTTGCACTTTTTAATTCTCTTACTTCTGCCATTGTTCGAAAGATGGTTTCTTGGTTCTTCTTTTCTACTTCAGAAAGCCTTTTCTTGACATCCTTATAGTTTCGAAGAATGGATGTGTACTCTGTTAGCAAGACCTTTTCCCTATTTTCCAACCCATTAAAGAATAATTGCTGCCACACTGGATCTTCGAGCTCCATCTCTGGTCCTTGTCCGTCTATTTTGTTAGGAACATTAGTGCTTACTTCACTCCTGGATGAACTCTTCCTCTCAATTTCCTCCTTTTGTTCAAATGCTTCTTGGTTGACTTCAACATTAGTCTCCTTAAATTGATCATGAGCTTCTTCCGGACAAGGTTTGGGATTCATGGTTTCATTTATTTCTTTTTTTGCTCTTACCATCATGTCCTCTGAGCTACTTGAGTCATTTGGAAGGGATATCTCATATCCATTTTCTTTGAAGGCTTCACTTAAGTGGATCTGGGTCTGACCATTGTGATCATTAACTGAGAGACTGAGATCCAGACTCCCATGTAACTCGTTATCAATCTCTTTTACCTTTTCACTCAAATTACAGCCATTAATCACACCGATCTTATCCTCTTCCAAAGTTTGCAAACTTTTATGAAGTTCATCAGTCTCCAATCTTAATCTCTTTATAAGAGCAGTCTGTGAAGAAACTGAATTATCCAAACTTAGTACTTTGTTCACAAGCTCATCAATCTTCTCTGCCAGTTCAGACACAAAGGGAGAAGCATCCGGATTCATGTCACAGTTTTCTTTTACTTTCTCATGTATAGATAAACCCTCTTGGTGAAGAATGTCAAAATTTTCCACTGAAGTCTTTGTAGCAGAACTAGATATGTCAGTATCATCAAAAATCTTATTTTCTGGAGGATTTTCCAGAGACTCCCCTTTAAGAGCCTTTAGTTTCTCCTCCACATTCTTCACCCTCTCAGATTCAACTTTCGACTCTTCAACAGATCTTTTCTGTTTCTCTTGCAACTGGGCCAAGGTTTCCTCACACGACTTCAAAGCTGTGGCTGCCATTATAGCTCGAGCTTCATCATCCTCAATCACTGAATCTACATTAAACTCATCTTGCAATTTAAACACTTCCTCTTGCATCTCAGTTATGTGAGACTCGATATCCCAATATTTCTCCACGGCACTCTCGTATGAGCTTTTCACAAATTCTTTCTCTGTCTGGAGAACCAAGATGCCTTTTTGAAGCTTATCTATCTCCTCACGTGCCTTGTCATCGACCAAACTGGTACTGAGAATTCCCTGATGTTGTGGTATTTTGGGAGGTAATTCAAGTTTATTCCCTTTCTTTGGCATCCTGATATTTAATTTTGGGATATCTGGTAAATTTTTTGGAGCTTTTGGGGGATCTACATCAGAAACAAGTTTTTTCTGCATGCCGTCTTCATCATCTTCTTCATCCACAGGGAACTGAACTTGATCGGGGAACACATTAGCTATGGTGTTATTGGCATTTTGCAACTCTCCTGAGATATGATCATATCTTTCAGCCAAGGCTCTGTAAGCCCGATAAGTTTCTTCTACAAAATTTATAAGCTCGGGCCTTTTCCTGTAATACATTTCAGCTCTCTTGGCAAAGGAATCTGCATCCTCTTCAATAAGTTTTAGGATGGATGTCACCTTATTCTCCATATCTGCAGTTGAAAAATTCATTACAGATAATCATTACCGTTACTGCCGCTTCTGCGGCTATTACTTCAATTACCTCTATTATCAAAAGTGCTGAAGATCAACAAACTCTTCTAATTGTTTAAACATACTGCGTTTAGGACGAGCAAGACCAAATAGAAGAGACAACTGTATGATGAAATGAGAAGTATTAAGGCTATGCAATTTACTTTTCATTTTTCAGTAAAAGCTGAAATATGTAGCTCCACAAAAGCTGCCTCCCAGGCAGTAGGATGAACATGATGTAGAATTGTAAAGCCAAATAATTTTTTTTTTATATTTGCTTATAAAAAGAGAAGAAAGATTTCATTAAGACAGTCCCCAAGGGAAAGAAAGATACAGCCAAGACAGGCACAAAGAAAAAAAAAATATAAAAAGATATTGAAGAGCACACAAACTATTAGATATTGCAAAACTATGAATTCAACAATTAGAATTTGTTTTGGTTTACTTTTCTTTGACTAAGTTAATAATTTCTAACTCGTTCACTTATATCCCTCTGTCTCCTCTGTTTCTTTCTCCATTTTTTGTTAGATCAATATTGAGAAGTACTTTTCCACCTTCCATTTTTATATTCAACAAAGACTTAGGAACAACAAAATTTTGAGGGTGGTTCAAAACTATGGAAATTCTGTATGGAGAGAAGGGATCTGTTGTCAACTCGAATCACTCAAAGAAACCCGAGAGCATAAGGCTTCACTAACTCGAAATCCTAATGTTTTTGATATCATATATAGCATGCAAGATATCCAGAAACTCAACCAATTCAAGATTTTATGATTCCAAGCTTGCAATAGAAAATCTTTTTTCCGTTTTCTGATCTTTGGAACTATCGTTACGTTGAACGGGTACCATATAGAATGGCGGGTTGTTAGAGAAATGAAGAAATAAAATTTGAATTATTTTCCTTTTGGGTTCACGGTGGACCACAGCAATGAATCTTGCTGCACTTCCCAATTTTAGTGAGAACATATAACCCATCGGCTGAAACTGCCAATCCACTGGAAATTTCGTAACCGGTGGAGAAAACTTTGTCACTCACCTATCCAACAATCAAGGCAAAAGAAGTCATCTAAGATCAAATGACAAGAAACGGAAGCAAAAATACCTTGGAGGTTTTGCTCCAGCCATTTGGATTGTCTTGTTCTGATGTGGCTGACCAACCACCAGGAATATGCATTATTTGCGGCTCTGTGCAGCATATTTCCACTCTCTCTCTCCCTTTCTCTATCTTCTCTGAAAGTCTAGAACAAAGGCATTGACTGTTCCCTGGAAGAGAGAAACTCGAGTCGCTGTCTGCCACTTTTCTTTATTGTACAACATCGACAGAAAGATGGAAATTCTTAAGGAAGAAAGGAGAAGGAAAAGGAAGGAGAGCTAAAAATAGAGAGTTGTTAGTAGCTATAATGGAGGACTGAATTTGTGGGGGTCTGAGGACAAAGAGCTGCGCGAGACTTGTGGGGAGGTGGGTGGGCAAATCGTCGGAAAGGCGCCGAAGAAGGGGAATCCGCATTCTGGGGCGACATTCGCCATCTATAGAATCAGAGAAGACGTGCATGTCATTATGTGTCTCACTTGCCTTCACCTTAATTAATCATTGCCATCTGTTTCAGCAATCGTAATAAAGTAAGCCAACCAGTCATTTCTATTGCTAATTACTATCACAGGAAAGGGCGGGAACGCTGGATTACCCCGAGTTATCCGGGCTTAGTTCGTATGTGACCGGAAAGTTAAGGAAACAATACCGGACGAGAGAAGTTTTGGGCCTTAGGTATTATATAAGCAATTGATTCCAAAACGGCAACTGAGAAGACATAATTGGTTGGTCCTTTCACCATGTTCGAAGAACCCTTTTCCACTTCGTCGTCAACTCTCACGAGGTCTGAAACTCTCCTGGAAATAAAGGTGGCCGTCACTTTCACTTTTCGCACGTTTCTTCCTTCCTTTCCGAGTTGGGAATTTCACTTAAATATTTATTTAAAATAAAATATTTTTAAAAATATCAATGTCATCAAAATATTTCTAAAATTACCCAACTTTGACCGCTTATGTGTCACCACGTCATCTGTGTAATAAACATAAATCGACACGTCGTCTGCCACATCATTATTTTACCATGTCATCTCCCACGTAAGCTAACATGTCATTAAATAAAAATTAAATAATCCTCACTGTATTCCACTGCATTGTTTTTCAAAATAAATTATTTTAAATGCCTTATGTGTTCCCTCCCATCTTTCTCTCGCCCTCTCGCCGCGCCGCTTGGCCTCCTCTCCTCTCCTCTCGCCCCCTCTCCTCTTGCTCTCTCGCCGCCGCTTTGCCTCGGCTTCCTCTGGCCTTGCCGTCTCTCCTCTTGCTGTCGTCGCTTGGCCTCGACCTCCTCTCCTCTCCTCTCACCCTCTCATAGCTGCTTGCCCTCGGCCTCTCTCCTCTCACTGCCATTGCTCAGCCTCGGCTTCCTCTCCTCCCCTCTCCTCTCCCCTCCTCTCCCCCCTCTCCTCTCCCCTCTCGCAGTGCCTACTGCCGCCGCTCCCCATCGCTCGGCCTCAGACTTCGCCCTCGACGCCCCCCTCTCAAAAAATTAAAAAATATTTTAAATCGATAATAAAATATGTTAAATTAGTAAGAGTAATTTTTTTAATTAATTATATATTTATTTTATTTTTAATTATTTTAAATATAAAATAAAAATAAATTTGAAAAAAACATATTGATAAATTTGATTTTTAAACTCAAAACTAAAATTTTCAAAATTTTTTATTAAAATAAATTTTAAATCGATAGTAAAAAGGTGTTAAAATGGTAAGAGTAAGATTTTTTATAACTTATTATTTTAAATATAAGGTAATAAAAAGTGTACTGGTACATTTATTTTTTAAACTCAAGTAAAATTTTTATATTTTTTCAGTTAATAAATATTTTTAATTGATAATAAAAGGTGTTGTAAGATTTTTAATTAAATAATATATATTTTTAATAATTTTATTATTTTTTAATTAATATGATAAAAATTATACAAATAAATTGTATTTTTAAACTCTAAAATAATTTTTAGGCTTCGGTACATAACATTTATTACTTTTGCCAAAGATGAATGTCCAATATTGTAGATATTAGGTAATAAAAAATATATCTGATTTTTTTATTTTTTAAAAAAATATTTAATTTTTATTTAATGACGTGTCAACTTACATGGCAGATGACATGGTAAAATAATGATGTGGCATACGTGCGTGTCGATCTATGTTTACTGCACAGATATTGTGGCGACACATAAGCAGTCAAAGCTTATGTATCACTTTTGACTGCACACATAAGCATTTGACCGGTCAAAGTTGGATAGTTTTAGAAATATTTTAATGACGTCGGTATTTTTAAAAATATTTTATTTTAAATAAGTATTTAAGTGAAATTCCCTTCCAGAGTTTTAACCCGAACATCATGGCCGTGACAGGCCTCTGATCGGAAAACTTGCTGTCACTGCGAACGTATGATAGCTGCCTCACATCTTTTCCGAATCAAAGAATTTTATCGCACCTGCCATTGTTGGGATCAAGATATGGAAACTAAAATCCAATGTCACGTAGGTTGCAGGGACATCTAGAATCTTAGAACATGATGAAATGAACTGCTATGAAGTAATTAAGCGCAAACATGAGATGCGGGTCTGTCAAAAGTTAAGATTATATTTTTTAACTATACCACGCCGGTGTTCGTTGTTTCTCGCCGTATCTATTCGAAACTACACCTGACTAACGATTGCAGTTCGAGGTCCAGTACTTTGTAAGTTGGTGCAAAGTCTTTATCACCTTCTTTCCAACCTTGGAAAACTCCATCATTCTGTTCCTTCTTAAGCTGGTCAAGTCCTTTCCAGTCGTTCTTTTCATCATTTGTCTTGCTGAAGAGTCCTCCAAGTAGAATGTAGTTCAGATCACCAAACCAGAAGACTTTTTTATGTCGAGTTGCATGTCAGGCAACCAAATTACTTTGTTAAAACTTAGAAAGATAAAATCAACATTAGCAACATAAAAAAACATGGAGTGCTGGGAGTAAGATGGTTTTATTGAGATACTTTTACTAAATTACTCGTTTTTAACAAATATTAACGAAAATAACTAACATCCAAACTTAATATAAGTAATACCGAACTTTGATCAATCAATTACAAAGGTGTACAATGGAAGATGACACTCATTTTTTTACCGTTATTGCGGCACCATATCAGCACCCTAAGGAATTAACACCATGTCACCTGACTCATCATCATGTTGCCATGTCATCCGACATATGAACGACATGACATCATAGCACGTCATCATATCCGTGTCAGCACTCTACATGAGTTTACCGTTTTTTCTCTTATTTTCCTCTCATTATTAATTTAAGTTCTTTAATATTTTTAAAAATATTTTTAAAAAATAATTCATGGCTTTAAAAATATTTTTCTTATGTAATCAATACCATACATTACCTATTTAATATAATCTTTGTTAAAAATTTATTTAGTTTTTAACAATCTTAATTTTTGGTATATATTTAATTACCTACTTTTTATAATAAAAAACATAAAATTTATATAATAATTAATTAAAAATTATTTTCTTTTAAAAATATTTATTGGTACGTGTGTCACCTTCTATTTATTGTAATAAAATATCTATTTTTTACATTAATTATTTAAAAAATCTAATGTAATTAACATCTTTTATTATCAATTTAATATATTTTTTAATTTTAAAAATATATTATAATTTTTTTAGTGTTAAAAAATCTTATTTGTAGGTGCATGTTTTATTACCTTCTATATACAATAAAAAAAATATAAAATTAATTTTTAAAAATAATTAATATACAAATTTGATATTTAATACGATTAATAAAAGGAAATGAAACTTGTATCGACAAGTAAGATTTTTTTAAAATTAAATTTTTTTTTAAAAATTAATTAGAAAATATCTTCTATCCATAATGTAAGGTTTAATCAAATTAAAAGAATGTTTTTGTACCAACTAATATAAAAAATTTATATTTTTTTTCAATAAAAACAAGGTAATGAAAAGTGTGCCAACAAATAAGATTTTTAAAAACTAAACTAATTTTTTCCAAATTATTTTTTAAATTAAAATATCTTAAATTGATCATAAGAAATTATTAATCAAATTAAATTGAATTTTTACTAATTAATATATAAAATTTATATTTTATTTCAATAAAAAGAAGGTAATAAAGAATGTACTGATAAACAAGATTTTAAATAAATAAAATTATTTTTAAATATTTTAAAATTTTGAAATATCTTAAATCGATAATGAAAGGTGTTAAGTAGATTATAATTTATTTTAATTAATTACTATACTAATTTTTAATTTTATTAAAAGAAATAGAAGATAATCAAACACGTGCAGACAAATAAGATTTTTAAAAACTAAAATACTTTTTTAAAATTTATTAAATTTTAAGCTATCTTTAGTCAATAATGAAATATGTTAAATAGAATATAATATGATTTTTATTTAATTAATATACAATTTAATAATTTTTATGATAAAAAAGAAGGTTATAAAATATGTACAAACAAATAATATTTTTTAAAAATAAATTAAAATTTTAAAAAATATTGCATTAAATTAAAAAATATCTTAAATTGATAATAAAAGGTATTAATTACATTATAAAAATATTTTTAATTTAATTAATTAATTTTTTAAATTTTTTAATAATGTTAAATAGAAGGTAATGAAGTGTTTAAGATTTTTAAAACCAAAAACTAATATTTTTAAAATATTTTTTAAATTACGAATGAACTTAAATCAATAATAAAAAGAAAATGGAAAAAAATGTATGTTGATGTGGAGTGCTAAAGCGGCCTGTGATGATGACATGTCATTCACTTGTCAAATGACATGGTGATGTGATGATGTGTTAGGTGACATGGCTTTAATGCATTCAGTTGCTGAAGTGGCACCACATTAGTAGTCTAAGCCGATGTGTCGTTTTGGATGGTACACATGGGTTGTTAATCGGTCAAAATTGGGTATTTTTTTTATTCAGTTTAGAAGTTGGTTATTTTTGTTAACATTTGTGGGTAATTTATTAAAATTCTTTTTTATTAACAACTTACTCGTGTCCCAATGTTATGTGGGGAACCTGGATTGTTTATCACCATGTTGAAGTAGATGAGGGAAAGACATTTCGTACGAAAATCTTGGCTACCTTAGAATTCCTTCTCATTTCGTCATCTTTTTTTCTCACCAGAAGTCAAATGAGTTACAATGAAGCAAAAACTTGTTCCTTCAATGCACATGCTTGCTCACAGCTACAAAGCCCTTCATTACCGCAACCCACCATGCAGACCTTTACACAGGGAATTCGGCGTGCAAATACTAATAAAAACATCAACCATCTTGCTCACCAGTATTACGTTGCATCGGCTGTGTAAAACAAGGAAGTTTAGTTTTCCGTATGTTGATTTCTATTGAATGAAGAGGTAATTTATACAAGCGTTTTACAATCTATAATCGCGATTCTCACTATTTTATACAATCCATTTACAACGGTTGAGTTTATCGTTGATTTCTACCGTGATTTTCTCAACACTCCCCCTCAAGTTGGAGAATGAATATCAAGAACTCCCAACTTGCACGTCATAGTTGAGAAGGTTTCCTTTCCCAATGGCTTGGTGGACACATACACAAGCTGATTTGTTAAAACAACATATTTGGTTACAACCAAACCATCTTGTATTTTGTCTTGAATAAAATGACAATCTATCTCTATATGTCTGGTTCTTTCATAAAAAACGGTATTGGCTGCTATGTGTAAGGCAGCTGTATTATCAGCTTCGGATGTAATATTCTCAACTCTATCAACAATGACCATAGCCAGGATAATTCACAACATATACTTGTCATGGTTCTATATTTGGCTTCTGTTGAGGAGAGATACGGTTTTCTGCTTCTTTGTTCGCTAGGAAATAAGCTAAGATCTGTAGTGGATCTACGAATCAAAAAATGCTCGCAAGGATACATCATTTTGAGAAAGAAAAAAGAAACCTTGTCCTAGACTGCTTTTTAAATAACGCAACACACGCAAGACAACTTCCATGTGTGGTTTGCGTGGTGCATTCATGAATATGCTTAACACATGGACCAAATAGGTAATATCCAGTAGGGTGATAGTCAAATAAATTAGGCATCCAACAAGTCACCTATACTGAGATGGACCGTTAAACAATTCTCCTGAATTTGAAAGCTTTATGTTTTGCTCCATTGGAAATTTCACAGGTTTAGTACCCAAAAATCCACCATCTTTTAAAATTTCCAAAGTATATTTTCGTTGTGAGATGGAAATACATTTCTTTGACCGAGACACTTCAATACCCAAAAAATACTTCAAATCACCTTAATTTTTAATCCAAAAATGGCTATGCAGAAAGTTCTTGAAAGCTAATATGGCATTGACATCATTACCCGTAATAAAAATGTCATCAACATGTATCAACAAAGCTGTAAAAGATTTTCCTTTCCGATATGTGAACAATAAGTAATCTGCTTTGGATTGAACATATCCAACTACTTGGATAGCTGTAGAGAATTTGGCAAACCATTGTCGAGAAACTTGTTTTAAGTTATATAACGACTTGTGAAGGCGGTACACAAGATTCTCTCCCTATCGTTGAAACCCAAGAGGTGGAGACATATAAATTTTTTCATGGAGATCACCATGAAGAAAAACATTGTTGACATCAAGTTGATGAAGATACTAAATTTGAACGGCTGCTAAAGCCAATAAACAATGAATAATAACCATTTTAGCAGTGGGAGAAAAAATGTCATGGTAATCTATACCTTCCAGTTGTGTGTAACCTTTCACAACCAAATGAGCTTTGAAATACTCAATAGTACCATCCGAGTGTTGTTTGATTTTATAAACCCAACGACACCCGATGGGTTTCTTACCAGGAGGAAGAGAAGTGAGGGACTAAGTGTGATTGGCTTCTAAAGTGACAAATTCAAATTGCATTGCTTCGTGCCAAAGGAATGAGAAGATACTTCCGTATAAGATGTAGGCTCAATATCTTAATTGACAACAATAATATAAGAATAATGTTATGGTGAGTAAAGATGATAAGAGACAAAATTGCTAAGAGGATAACGCGTACCTTTTTGTGATCCTGATGACAAATGCAACAAATGGTTGGGAGACGTCACTTGGTTGTAGATATAGTCATGTAAAGTCGAGGGAGGGTTATGAGGAAGTTAGGAACGGTCTAAAATAGGTTCGGAAGGAGTAGCAGATGATGGTGGAGAGGGAATTGGAGTTAGTGGTAACGATTGTTGGGAAGGATCGGGTACAGAAATAGGAATCATCGGGGCTGAATTTGAGGGAGTGAATGGAATAGATTCATAAGGGAAAATAGTTTCATGAAAAACAACATCACGGCTAGTGAACATTTGATGAGTGGTAAGATCATATAGCTCGTAAGCTTTCTGACCAAATGGATAACCAAGCAAAATATAATGTTTGGCTTTAGGAGCGAATTTATGGGGGATGTGAGCATAAACAAGACACCCAAAAACTCAAAAATGGGAATAAGAAGGGAGCTTGTCATAAAGTCGTTCAAAAGGAGTTTGGCGGGAAAGGAGTGGTGTGGACAAATGATTAGTTATATGAACAACAGTAGAAACACATTCTGCCCAAAAATGCAAAGGAAGGTGGGTTTGAAAACGAAAAGCTCGAGCTGACTCAAGAATATGGCGGTGCTTGTGCTCTACAACCCCATTTTGTTGGGGAGTATAGACACAAAAATGCTAATAAGTGGTCCTTTTTTGTTTAAAAAATTTTCACAAGGAAAAGAATTATCCACCATTATCAACCCGAATGTTGGCTATAGAAACATGAAATAGTGTTTAGACAAAAGAGAAAAAATTGACAAGTAAATGTTGTCTTTCACTTTTGTGATGCATAAATAATACCCATGTGAATCTAGAATAATCATCCACAATAGTCAAAAAATATTTTGCACTAGAAAGAGAGGTTGTTTTAAAAGGGCCCCAAATGTCGCAATGAATTAATTCAAAAGGTCTAATAAACGAAATTGAACTAACAGAAAAAGAAAGTCTACTTTGTTTGGCAAAAGCACAAGCATCACAATCATTATTAGACTGGAAAGAGATATCTAACAGATGTTTTGCCATAAAATCTAATCTAGAGGAAGATAAATGTCCCAGTCGGTGATGCCACAAGGTGGTGGAGGAGGTGACATGATGATCGGGTGAACGACATGATGTGGTTGTTGCAGATGGAGATGGAGGCATTGGCTTCTCTGATGCTAACACAACCAAACGATAAAGTTCATCTTGTTGTTCACCCAAACCAATTGTCGTTTTCATCATCAAATCCGGCAAAATACACCAATGAGGGAAAAAAGATTACTGAACAATTGAGATCTTTGGTAATTCGACTCACCAGCATTAAATCCACCTTAAAGGATGGCACACCAAGCACATTTTTTAAAGTAACAACGAAAGTCAAAGGTAAATTCCCAATAGAAGTAATTGGAGCTTGTTCTCTACTTGGCATAACAACTAGTGGCAAAAGAGTGTTCTTGCTGTTGTTGGTGAGCAAAGTTGGAGATGAAGAAATGTAGTATGTTGCACCACTGTCAACAATCAATGGATGAAATCTCAATAATCTTTGTAACAATCCTGAGGAAGTGGTAGCATCATTAACATTAGGATTGGCGGATAGTGTTATCCCTTTTCCTTACATAATAGATAGGATTTGTTGGATTTGCAAAGTTGAGAGACCAGTCATCACTGATGGCACTTCTTGCAATATTAGACCCTCCTTGACATTGTTGACGGAAGACTAATGACTATTGTTGCGTTTGAAATGAGTACTTCCTTGAATAGGCCTTTTTGAAGCATGTTTAGGGTGATCTGGTGGGTACCCATTTAGCTTCTAACATGTTTTTCAGACATGATGGTCACGATCACAATAAGAGTAGTGCAAATGTTTTTGATTAGGAGTATAAGAGAAACTTTGTCCACATTGAACAACCAAAGCTACTGGTTCAGTCCGTTGAACAACCATGGTTGAGTTCTCTGTCGTCTCAAGTACAATCCCAAGACTTATTTGCTTCTCTTCTTGTACAATGGAAGAGTCAGCTTTGGCAACATCAAGAAGTGAACTCATCAATAGAATTTGCCCTCGAACTGCACTGTAGGACTCATTGAGGCCCATGAGAAATTGCATTAGCTTGTGTCTCTTATGGTCTGTCCCACAAGAGCAAACCATGTGATTATAGGATCATAGTTCATCCCATAATCTTTTAGGCTTTGTGTAATAAGCCGCAACAATCTTCTGATCTTGATCAAGATAAGCAATGTCCTTCTCAATCTGAAAAATATGTGGGGCATTGCTTTAATAAAAACGATCTTGAAGGTCTTCTATACCTCCTGGGCGGTGGTCGAAAAAATAATGTTGTCTGCAATATCCGATGTGAGTGAATTGAGAATCCAAGAGAGGATCATATCATTACATTTTCTCCATGAAGCATACTCGTCTGGTTAGTTTGTGGCTGTCGACATTATGATGGTTTCATCTATAAACCCTAACTTGGATTTCGCATTCAAAGAAATCATCATGGCTCTACACCATGTCGAATAATTTTCTTCATTGAGAGGTTTGAAAACAAGCACTATTATTGGATGATCGAAATGGTGAATAAAATATGGATTGATAGCATCAAGTTTGCCTCCATTCAAAGCTTGATCGTTCATCATGATGATAGGAAACAGAGATAAAAGGGAAGACAAAGAATAATTTACCTCGAGCAGAGATTGATAGTAGAAAACCAGGTTTGAGTTGACTTGGTAGAAAAACTGTTGTGGCTCAATTCGACTCGGACCTTGGGAAAAGACACTAATTTAATTCAGCGCAGTAGCACCAAGGTTTGTTGTACATCTTCTTGTCTCTCACTTCGGAGCAGAGCAAGAGAAAAAAATTGAAGAAGCAACGAACAACAGGTAAACGACGGTGAACGGAAACATGGCGACGGAAAATAGTGAGCAGCGAAGCTCGACGAACGGAGAGAAAAAAACTTTGGTGAAATTTATGAGAGAAGAAAAGGCTAAAATTGCTCAACCTCTTGGCCGACAAGGGAGCGAGAGTGGCAGAGCGACTGCTCTGATACAATGTAAAACAGGGAAGTTTATTTCTATTTAATAAAGAGATAATTTATACAAGCATTTTACAATCTATAATCGTGATTCTTGAGATTTTATACAATCCATTTACAATGGTTGAATTTATTGTTGATTTTTACCTTGATTTTCACAATACATCGGACTCTCGAATAAAGAGTCCACCTGTAAATGGACTCTTGGTGGGGAGGGGGGTTCTGGTTCTCTCTGCCCGTGAAATAGAAAGGACTTTTCCGACGACTACAGTGCTTGTTGCAGACTTTTCCCTCCAAGGGTATCCATATTTTTTGTCTAAAGTTCTCCTGATGAGTGTGTTCCATCTTGCTGTTGGGGTTGGATCTTGTGTTCTAATGACTTTGCTTGTTTGAAAGGGCACTATCTCTTGAAACTTGCTACAGTTTCTTCTTTTGTGGTTATATTGAGGTTTATGATGAGACCGAAAATCGCGAGTAGAAGACATACCCGAGGACGTAGATGTTAGCTGCATCCCTGAGATTGAGCTAGTCATCTAAATCCACACCCAAGCTCCCCACTGGAGGTCTCCCAGCTAGGTTCCATGTGCCCACAAAGATTCTGACAGAGAGTCGTGACGTTATACTTGGTTGAATCAAATGGAAGCTCAAATAAAACCGTGGCTAATAGACAATCCGTCATGCCTGAGCTCATTGGTACTCCTAATGCCGTCACTCATCTCCATCGACCTAACAAAGTCTTCATTATCATTCGTTGTATTCTGGACAATCATCGTCTGCATTATCTACTGTTAGCGTGAGCTGTTAAACAGGAGGAGGAAAGATCCGTTTATGGTAGTATTCTTTTTGTCATGGAGTATCCATGCAATAAGGAAGAAAAGTTTGTAATTTTTCAAATTCTCTTCTTGTATTGTAAATCAAAGAGAAATTCATTCGGAAATAAAAGGATTTTCTGTTTATCATGGTAACAGAGAGGGTCAATAACCTAGCGATCTGATCATCATTCTTGCTCTAAAAGGTATTATTGATTCTAAAGGTATATCAATTCTGCCAAGAAGAAGCTGAAACCCAGCATCTTACAACACGCAAGGTATATTTCTTTCTCTAAGGAGATATGTGTTAGATTTATTATCAGAAGTTGGATTACTAGATTGTAAGTCGGCCAACAATCTGATTGTCCAAAATCACAAACTTGGAGAGTATGCAGATCAAGTGCTAACTAATAAAGAAAAATATCAAAAGTTGGTTGGTAAGCTAATATATTTATTCCATACTCGACGAGACATTGTTTATGTTATAAACATTGTGAATCAATTGATTCACAGACGTAGTGAAGATCATATGGGAGCCGTAATTTGGATTATTCGCTATCTAAAGTCCTCTCATTGAAAATGCCTTATGTTCTAAAAAAATCATCATCTAAATATTGATGAATACACAAATGTAAATTGGGTTGGGAATATTATTGATAGAAAGTTTACCTTGGGATATTATACCTTCATAGGAAGCAATCTGGTCACATGGAGAAGTAAGAAGCAAAATATAGTGTCATTACCCAATGCTGAAGCCGAGTTTAGAGGAATCCCCAAGGGTATGTGTGAACAACTTTGGCTTAAAAGACTGATAACTGAGATTGGATTTGCTCCTAATACCTAAATGAACTTAAAATTATAAGGGTATTTTCTTAAAAGATTAGGCTTATTTAGACAAGAAACAAAAAAATGTGTCAAACTCAAAATCTTAAAGTTGAAAAGTCTATTGGAGGTTTGAAGGTCCAATCAGCATGTGAACAAAGCACTAGAAGCCCATTATCTATCCTTCCATGAATAGGAGCCAACTTGGTCCAACCTAAATTTAATTTGGGCTCCTCTTTCAAGAATTGCCCGGCTTTCTCTCTTCTTTCTTATGTAGCAAAGTCAACAGAAGATGACCTAACATCCAAAACGGTATCGAAGTAGAGGATCTAGGACCTGTAATTTTTTCACTGCTCACAGATTACCCTTTTGCCATCGATCAAAGATCATGATCTACCTCACAAAGTTCAAATAGTCTGAGTGATGAAGAAACGAGACCTAATCGCTTTAATCTTGAAGCAGTCTTCCTCGGACATAATGCCTGTTTAATCTCAGAAAGCGCAAGAAGAAGAACAAATATAAAAGAAAAATTAGAAGTGGATAGAAGAATGTCGTTTAGCTCTTTGTGATGCCCTGGAAGTTCTGACAAAGCCCTCACCTTTCCCCACTGAAAGCCCTCCTTAACCACCCACAAGAATGTTATAAACTGTCATTCACTTATGGTCCAGCAACAGGCAATGCAAACCGTCCACATGGTGGGTTCCATTAGCAACGAGGACATATGTATTTTTCTCTATTGGTTTAGATATCTACAAAAAAAAAATTATTTTCTAAAACAGAGCTTAGGAAGTTATCTGTATTTTGTCATGTAAAACTCCCCACTACGCATGGAGCCAAAAGGACTGATGCATGATTGCTCCACAATCATGTAAACTCCCCACTACGAAAGCGTCTCTTCCAAGGTCCCATCTGTATTACCCATATTCACAGGGTCAAATCGGAGGCCAAGCAATGATTCTTGCTGGTTACGTTTCAAAAGGGTCACAAGAAGCGAGTTTACTAAAAATATGTTTGGAAAGAACAAGCCACACAGCAGGTCTCAACTACAAAGTGGTTCTACCCACTCAACTACAAAGCAGTTTTATTTTTTGGCTAATGACGTCCATAGTGTAGTTGTAGACTGTATGTAAGCCAAAATGCTAGCAAGGTTGGCATCATTAAGTGAGGGAATTTAGCATCTTTGCATATTTTAAATTTCAACGCCAGAGCTCAGTTCAGAAAATCACAAGTCAACATATGATTGAAGCTGACTGAGTTCCGAACAGTCAAATGTGAGGAGCTACTGCGACTGTAACTATGGAATGAGAAGAGACCCAGAAAGAAAAAAATCATAAAAAGAAGATGAACTTTCTGAAAACGATACCCGCCTGTAGAGTCCATTTTGTCTAGATTTGCGTGAGAGACACATGGCACAGTTCTATAAGTGACATTGGACGTTTTCAAGCATGGATAACAGAATTCAGGGACCGCATATGCGTCGCGCTTGGCCATGTGAGGAGGCTGCTCCTCTGTCAGCCGGCAGAGAGCGACCGATTCCTCTGGACAACGCCCATGTGAATATTTGGATGTAACTGGCAGGCTGCAGCTGTAAATTTTTGTGGCTCTTCAGCAAATAAATCCCGCTAGTGGTGATTCAGATTGTTTTGTAAAGCTCAATCTTCTACATGAAGCACGGGTTTTGGGTTTTCCAGTTTTTGGTAAAATGGCTTTTTCGACTCTCACTCTCAGATAGGGGCTCTATTTGTTAAACGAAACAGATGATGCAGGATTGCGGCCTATAGAGAGAGTTAGCGAGTTGCTTGAACGCGTAACAACGAGGCTGCCCTGTTTAGTTCGACAGCAACTCTTTTGACCACGGGAAAAAAAAATACAAAAATGGGGCCCGACATTGCTAGATCTGAACTCAAACAATGAATTAATTGAAGATAGTACTGAAAAAGGAGAAGTGTTAATTTACATTTTTGACGAGGGTCCTGTTCCAACTACCGACCTAATCAGGTGACTAATTTGCACAATTGAGGACCCCATTAAATTATTGTGTGTTTCTGAAGTTAATTGTACTCTTTCTCAGGTTGTAGTAAAAATAATGAAATTCGATTTTTCTTAACATAAAACAAGAGCGATTTATAGCCCTAGGAGTTTACTAATATGTGGTCAAAAGTAAGAAAGGGGAGTCCATTAATATTTGTCACCTTTGTCACAAACTTTTTAAAAAGAAAGACGGTGGTGCTCACAGGCTTTCTTCAACGTCCAAGTAAACCGTGAAATTGCAGTTTCTGTCGATTCATATATTAAATTTGGTTCTCTTGGAATTGAAGAAAGGCCAGAAAAGAGAGTGAGATACATCACAATGGGTTATTCCGCACCTAATTGTACCGTTCATTCTGGAAATGGGCGTCTCACCAAATGTTAGGAAAATGTCACATTTATTGGTGACCACACAAATATGTGTCTATTAAATGAACAGGAACTTCTTTTTGGCTTTTTTGTCCCAATTTTTTGCTCGGAAATTTCCATAACGAATTGCATCAATTAACGCTCATAAGGATGTGGTAGAAAAACCAATCACATGACGCATGGAAATCTTGTGCAATCCTAAGGTTTATGGGCTTAATAGCCAGCGATCGTGGGATTGTAATTGGAACCGCATACGGCACTTGAAGAACCGAGCTGGCAATGTCCTGTTTGGTTTACTTGTCACCGATCCAGCTCACCAAATAAATGGAATAAATATTTTGGTAATAAATAATGATTAAACAAAATTTGTCAACGACATATTCTATGTACTATTTATGAACTTAGAGATGGTTAATATGAAAATTAAAAATCCATTCATTAAATTTCATATACGATGCAAGATTTATAGGAATATAGCACATGGGAGTCACATTTGGATTAGGGTGGCCCATACGAGACACATGGAGGCACATTGCGATGATCCGGTTTTCCCATGTGGTGGGCCCTGTTTTCTATCGTTTGGTACCTGCATCAGGCGCAAGGAGAGTATCAATCCACCTCAATCATTTGATTGGCTCTTCAAAATGGATAATTAAAAATACATTTTCACATGGATGGAACCCACCCCACCACTCGTTGCGGTTACACTTTCACGGTTTTACCTCCTCGGTACACGCTGGAAGTCCCTAACTAACCCCTCGCGCCCTTTTTCTTCTGGTTTTTTTTTTTCGCGCCACTTTAATAACTTCTCTAATTCACAGCGGCCTTAATTCTGTTTAATTTTCTGAGTTGACAAGTGAATAGAAAGAAGAGAGGAGAAAGAGATAAATCACTCCTTGAACTAGTACAGAAAAACAAAAAACGTAGCCAGCAGTTGAGTGTAGTGAAAAGAAGACTCTCTCTCCGTCTTTCTTCTGCACTCTTCCTGGCATATAGATTTATAACTCCCTGGAGACAACCCGCTGGAAAACCAAGACGACGGAGGGAGGGAAGAAACCCAAGGATCCGGTCGGAATAATCTCCGCCGGTGGTCGGTGGAGTCGACATTCACTCAATCTTAAATGCCGGAAGCTTCCTCGAACGCGCGGTCTTCGTTCTTATCCCTGGCAATGGCGGCCTCAAAGCCTTCACAGAAACGTTCCACTCGATCCTCTTCTCCTGCCGCTGATCTCAAGTACAGAACCATCTCCTGTCTCAACAAGCTTTCAGATCGGGACACCTTCACAATAGCATCCACCGAGCTCGAGGCGATAGCGCTGACGCTGACTCCGGATTCATTCTCTCCGTTTCTTTCCTGCATTTATGACACAGACTCTTCGCACAAGTCGCCGGTAAGGAAACAATGCGTCCGGCTTTTCTCCACCTTGGCGGTGGCACACGAAAACGCGCTCTCGCCCTTTATACCCAAAATGCTGCAGAATGTTCTTCGCCGCCTCCGGGACCCGGATTCCGCCGTGAGGTCCGCATGCGTCGATACGATCAGTACCGTTGCCTCGCGTGTTACAAAGCTCCCATTTTCGGTTTTCCTGAAGCCATTTTCCGAGGCCATTCTGATCGAGCAGGACTATAATTTGCAGATCGGGGCGGCGATGTGTCTTGCGGCGGCTGTTGAGGCAGCGCCGGATTCCGACCCCGCGCAGTTGCAGCGGATATTGCTGAGATTTTTTAAGCTTTTAAAGTGTGACAGCTTTAAGGCGAAACCGGCTCTGATTTCCTTGATAGGGAGTATAGTGAGTGTTGGCGGCTCTAGGAGTGGAAGTTTGCTGGGCGTTCTGGTTCCTTGCTTGGTGGACTTCCTGAGCAGTGAGGATTGGGCGGCAAGGAAAGCCGCGGCCGAGGCGCTTTTGAAGGTTGCGGTGGCCGAAAGAGATTTGGTGGGAGAGTTTAAGGATTCGTGTTTGACGGTGTTCGAGGCACGTAGATTTGATAAGGTTAGGAAAAAGAAACGCGATGCATTTACAGTTTGTTTTCTTATTTTCAGTCCGTATGCATTTTTGTTTGTCGGTGCTTGTTAATTTTCTTTTTTATGATGTAGATTAAGGCTGTGAGAGAGACAATGAAGCAGATGATAGATGCGTGGAAAGATGTTCGTGCCGTTCCCTTGAGTGTTGCCTCACAGCCAGATCAATCTAGGTCGTCTTCCAGAGGTATTGAGTCTTATCAGTATTCATAGGAATCCCTTTGCTGGGCTATTTGATAATTCATTTCATTATTTTGTTCCGTTCATAACTATGCATATATAACCTGATGGGAATCGTAAGAGAGCGTTTAAAACTACGCATACTAGGTTCTTTTTAACAAATAATCAACGAGTATGTCTGTTTATATGGGCTTTATCTTTCATTATAGGCTATGGATGTGCCTTGTTTTTCTTTTTGTTTTCCTTTTATTTAATAAGTAATGTAGGTAATTTTTTTAACGGGTAGCTCATGAATTGTATAGAGAGTGGGGCAAGTCTACAAATTTTAAATTCTTGCTTTTATTTGGAGTTGAAAATCTGTTGGTTCTTGCGGTTGCTTATATTATGGAGAGAACACTGGCAGCTATATTCATTGAGAAGTCCCATCGTTATGCCTGCCTAAGCATTTATTTTGGTGTGATTTAGAAAATGCAAGTGACGGGCACTTCGCTAGTGGTCTTCAAAGTTCCAGCACTATAAAGACAGACTCATTATCTAAGGAAAGAAGGTATTCATCCACAAATAGATCACCTCCACCCTTGGTAGGTAATGCTTCTACTACCAATGGCCGAAAGAATGGTGAGAGAAGAGTCATCTCTCCTTTGTACCAAAAGGTTGACCGCAATAAGCCCACAGATTGGAAGATCGAGATTGCCATTCCACATGATTCACCTTTGAAGGTCATATGTGAAGACAATCACCAGAGCGGTATGAGGAGGGATAGTCAGGTTATTGAACAAAGAGACAGCAACTCAAGAGTACAGCCCGAAGTCAAACGAGATAAAAATTGTGATGAGAAAACACGCAGGTTTGGTGGGTTGAGATCACAATCGCGTGTGGTTCCATTATATGATAGAGAGAGTCCAGAATCTACTGGTGTGGTTAGTAATGTGATGGAAGGATCTCAAGAAAGTCAAAAAGCTGGCGATTTGTCCCTAATCCGTGAACAACTTGTGCAGATTGAAAACCAGCAGTTGAGTTTATTAGATCTTCTTCAGGTATGCCCATGGAAATGCATCATGCTTTCGTTTTTGTGGCTCTTAAAATTTCTTGTCACTTGTAGAAGAGAAACAATTTGCTGTATGGTAAAGAGCTTGATTTTGCTTTGGATTACCATCATTTTGAATCAGAAGAGATAGTGGCAAAGATGTATACGTTGTTGGTTGATCCTCGTTTTTATTCTTAGGATTCTGAATTCATTCAAATGATTCTTCTTCATTTTACTCACGATTTCTTGTGTGTGTTAATGTCTGAGCTTTTGCCCATCCACATACTCATTCTATTTTGCAGCCTTCCAATTGATATCATTGCAAAAGCTCAAGTTGTTAGAACAGCTTAATTTTTGGTTTTATGTTCTGTTTTTTAAGAATTTGCCCTTTTTGCACCTGTCCCACTTTTTTCTTATTGGAAATTTTTTGAAGATGTCCTCTTTGAATAAATGGAGAAGAAAATAGAAGTGCCTTCCACTTGTTTGGTTGAAAGTACCTTTCAACTAATGTGGGGCATTTTTTCGTAGGACTGGATGAAACTTGGCCTGTCATTTGAGTATATCTTTGTTGCAGTAATGACACCTTTGCCTTGCGCACACATGATCTCTCAAGTTTATGATACTATGACAAGTTCAGTTGACTTCAAGATAATGTGTCAATACTCGGATCATTGTGGTCAACCTTGTTTTTGTATGGCTGATCAGGTCACTCATTTGATAATATATTTGTGAAGGCCAAAATTTTTGTTTTAGGTAATTACCAATGGAATGAATGTTATAAACTACTTTTTGTTTTGCCTGCCACTTGTTGGACCGCTTCTGTTTGGGTCCTTTTCTTGTGTCAACAATGAGAGAGAGATTCCACTAAAAGAGATTGTTCTGTTTAATAGATTAAAAAGCCATAAGAAGTGCGGAGCATAGCCTGTGATTTTTTCTTTCCATCATATCCTATGGTCTTTTTGTTCAAAAAGTAAATTATGAATGTTGCTCATAGCGTCATCTCCTTGGGCACTTAATTACATGTAGTTCTTGTAGAAGAGATTGTAGTTTCATTATGAAATGCTTGGCTTGACTTCAATGTTCTGTTTCTCCCATCCGTAGAAATTTATTGGGACCTCACAGAACGGAATGAGGTCTTTGGAGACAAGAGTCCATGGCCTTGAGATTGCGCTGGATGAGATCTCTCATGACTTAGCTGTCTCAACAGCAAGGATGACGAACTCTGACACTGAAGAAAATATATGTTGCAAGTTACCTGGTGCAGATTTCTTGAGTTCAAAATTTTGGAGAAGAGTGGAGACAGGAAGATGCTCGAGTTCTCGGTTTCCATCATCTGGTGTGCTACAATCAGCCGGTGACTCTTATATGCTGGAGAATCGCAGATTCAGATCCCGTGGGGGTTTTGTAGTGAACCCATTGGCAGAAGTCCACTCACAGTCAATAACAAGTTCAGAGGTTTGTTCAAACAGAACACCAGCAAGTTTAGTATCACATGAGACTGGAAGAAGGCACGCTAGTGATGGTGTAAGAGTTCCTGAAGTTGCACCTGTGACCTAGGGTTTGCCAGCCAAATTGGTTGCCAGGTAATGCAAGTCCTCATCATTGACTATCATGAACAGTTTAATTAAGAGAAATATAAGAAACATAATTTTCATAATTGCTGCAGTTGTGGTGGTAGTTTGTGGTATGGGTTTTTGGTCAAACGTGCACCGACGTATGTTTGAGCTCACCAAAATGTGCCTGTCACTAAATTGAAGGGGTTCATTTAGCCAGAAGAGTACATACTGGTATTTCTCCTACAGTGAGTTGTTGTCCAGCTGCATTCCTTTGCTTGGTTCGTTCGCAACAGCTTGTGTTTCTCGCTATCATTTAATCAATCGATTCCTTCGTTAATTCGTCGAAGAAAAAAACACTTGGGAATGTTATTGCTCCTGTTTCAAGTTTTGATTGATTTGTCCAGCTGTGGGAAAATGGCAACCGTATTGATGGAAATTGCAGGCAAGTATTTATTAATGAGAGAGGGGGCGTGACGGATCATTGTTATGAATGGCAATGGAAGCAAATTGAATACAGCATACTCTTTTTAAGTTTCAGCAGTACAGAGTCGGTTGGAGCGATGTACTCAGTGGCAATAAAGTCTTATTTTTATTCACGCGAAGAGTCTCTAAATCCTAGAAGCCAACCAGTGGTTCTGGCTCTCAACTTTTTTTTTATGTTTTACTTTTACTACAGCTGCTAGTTGGCTGAAAACCATGACTATATTAACCAAAACAGTAGCATCTGGCCCTGGGACAAATCTTATGCAAACGCCATTGTTCGATTGTCGGCGAGACTTATTTCGTCTCTTTCCCGTCTGATGTTCACGTTTCATGGTTGTGTCACGGAACGCCACATGGAGTCCTGATGCCTGAAAAAGACAGTGTTGTGTTGGGGAATCTCGCCGACAGTCTCCCAATTTGCTCAAAGAGAACACTCGATTTATTATGAGTTGCCTAAAATCGATAGTTTGATTATTCGGAAAAACAAATAAAAATGAGAGCGTTATTTTGATCCTCGTCGACGTCAAGGCCCCAACTCCTTTTGTTTGATATTTGATAAGCGTGAGTGACTGACAACACTTTATTTTCTCTGTTTTTTGAACATTTTATCGACTCTGTAGTCTGTTCCTGCTGTGTTTTAAGAATTAAGACCATCTTTCACTTCGCTTTACGCTTTATTTCTTTGGATGTGGCAGTATCGCAGAGTGGTGTCCTCTCTGCACAAAAGATTTCAAGGCTCCCGGAAAGTTACCATCTGTCGGTGGATGAACTGTTGTTTAACAACGTCATTATTCTTCTAATTTCGCATGCCTTAGAATACTGATTTCCTGCATTCATGCCATTACAGATAAACAAAAAAAATCCTACTCACGGGTCTATAATGCTTATGAGTTAGGAGGTGGTGTAAAGGAAAAGGGTTTGCTGGATGATCCAATGACATCTGTGAACTAAAAGCGGCCGTCACATATGGTTCATAAAGGGAAGACGAGATCGTTATTTTGGTTTTATCACATCAAGAGTCCTGACAATTAAACATCGACCTGCTTCTCATTAACTTGTTTCAAAACTTCTTACCAAAAAAACTTCATTTTTAAACCCAAATATACTAAAATGGTTGTATGTCGTTTAGGAGTGGCAAAAATCCACCCGTGTATATTTTGTCTCCTTTGAGATTTTCTTGAGCTAGCATCTCTGAGTGAAACAAGTTATCCATGAACATGTGAGATCTGACGACTTTGATTACCATATTATATTTGGGATTTGCTCACAAAACGGTGTGTCATTGGGATCGGATAATACTAGGCCAGGGGAGTTGGACAAATAAGGATACTTCCTATGAAGTTTTTAAGCTATTCCAGCAGCTACACGTTACAATATTGACAATAACAAGAAGATCCTAGAATCCCTACTCCGAGTCCATGTTAAATTCTCATGATTAAGTAATTTAAATGTTTGACTTGAGTGTGAAGTGAGAAGGAACCAAGAAGGGAGAAGAAGATGATGAAGAAGATGCAAGAGTGGGTTAGGGCATGAGTTCGACCCTAACCTCTCCTCCTTGACTTTATTTCATTATTTTGTATGCAAAAATTATACTAATACCCCTAGAATGGGCTTAGAGAACAAAAAGACAAGTAAAAAACGAAAAAACTACGTAACTAGTAATTTGAACTTCAATGAATGATTTCAAAGTATATATTGTGGCTTTGTACTCGACTAAATATAATCAATTTATTTCAAATTAATATGTGCATGTAAATAAATGGGTTTGAAATCTTATTCCCATATTTCCATTTTTTTTTTAAAAAACTATTGCAAATGCCCCAATAAATTAGGATATAAGCATGTAAAATATGATTTGAAAATGAAGAAGGTTGCTAATTTAGATTTTGGGCGGTAGTTAATCTCACATATACTCATAATATAATGGTTGAATAAAAAATGATGTTAAAAACACATGGCACATGTTCAACAAACTGCGTTCCCAAGTACTCAATCAAGGTTTATAATACCAACACTCAAATACTTAGCTCAATGAAGACAACTTCCAAATTTGGCTTGGATGAGGCTAAAATTTCTCAAAACAAGTGTGAGGGCTTAGGAAACTTGGTTATCACTATAGGAAGAGGGAGGGAAAGTTTGTTTGGAGCAAGTTTGGGTTAAATACTACAATTCCCAACATAAAAAACTAAGTCGTTATGAGCGGATAATGTCATTTTTTGAATTTAGTAAAAATAGGTGAAAACAAGGTCCAAATTTTTTGAAAAAATAATCAATAAATCTTGTTTTTATTGTTAGACATGTTGGTAGGTCATTCACAAAATCTGGTGACTTATAGCCTTCTAAATCTGCTTCTGGCATTTTGAAAAGTTGAATTTTTACAACAAGGGTTTGAATCATGTGCCAAAGATTAGATTCCATTCCTTCTAGCAATATGATTTTGTAGTCAAATCCACCTTTGGATTTTACTCAAAATTTCAAATCTATAATTTGTGCCAAAATTTTTGTAACTAGGGTTTCACCTCCTTTGTGTTGTTTTTCACTTAGAGGGGTTTGAATCCACCTATGGGCTCAACTCCTATAGTGTGTGTTTTCAGTATTGGCTTCATTCCATTTTTAATTCCAAAAGTTTCTTTTACTAGGGTTCACATCTCTTTCCTTTCCTCTACTTGCTTTGGGATTTGCTTCCTATCATTTGGGTTCAAATCCTCCTACTGGGTTCTATACCTCACATTGGGTTCTATAACTCCCATTGAATTATATTCCTTTTTTCATAAGAACTTTTTACTCTCTCTGTCATGACAAGGGTTTGAATTCTTCCATAGGAGTCAATTCATTTTTTTCCTTTTTCACCATATGTTTGAGTCTTTTTTGTTTTTTTTTCACTTCAAAGCTTCATCTTTTTCACGGGGTTGCATGAACTTGACTCCTTTAGCCATTGATACTTAATTTGATTGCTTGTTTTACCTGTTTTACTCTTCTTACCTTTTCTTGGCCGGCTTGCTTCCTTGTCTTGTAAAAATAATTCTCCTTCCTCTTGGTTGGGAAAATAGTGTTGCTATGCTGTTTGGTTGGTGTGCTTTAGACATGAATTGCCTATTCCTTTTTTATGTATGGCGTCGTTCAAACAATCTTTTGCTACTCGAATGGATGTACTACCAAAAATTTCCTTTTAAGGCTTATTGAACTGCACAATATTCTCTAACGCACATCATCAGTACTATAGTATTCGTTATCATCAAAATTATTTCAATGAGGATCTTGAAACCAACACCACCTTGTCCCCCTATTCCCTTTCCTTTTTCTCTTCCTCTCTCTTCCCCCCATTTGCTTGGTCATCTTGCCCTATATTCTCTATCTCACTAATGATCCAACAAGATCCCCCTCTTACCATACATCAACAACATCCAATATTAAAAAAAAAACACATATCTAGGTTGCAAAGGAGTGACCCAAGTGGAGAGCTGCTAAGTGGAGATGCTGGAGGAGAGACATCGGGGAGCGATACTAGAGGAGGGCTAGGCAGGGACACCAAGAGCCTCATGGTGAGAGAGAGGATTGCTTAGGATAGCTAGAGTTTTTTAGTGATTTTTTCATGGGAGTACGAGAGTTTTTTTTTTTAACTTTAAGTAATCCTTTGAACAATTAAATGAATAATTTCTTAATAAAATATTCCCAGATATAAGATATTTTTTAATGGGGAAGTTTAAATTTTGTCATTTACAACATTTTAAAGGTAGAATATTAACAATGAAATAAATATTTTGTCATTAAAAATTATTTTTTGAAATTTTTTAATGAAAATTAAATTTTATAATAAATAATTTTTTTTAACATTTTACCAATGAAAGAAAGATTTTTGTCTGCCAAAATAAAATTATAAACTCTTTAAAAATTAAATGATACTTGTCATTAAAGAAGTTCATTCCAGCATTTTAAAGTTTCACAGGGGCGAACAGCTTTTTCTTACAGTATCCTAATTTCATAGGTAGTGAATCCCCTTTTAATGACAAGAATACATTTTCATCATAAAAATTTGTTACAAAATTACTTATTTACCAATGAGATAGTCGGTAATAATGAGATTTAATCATAAAAAAATTTCTTCATTAAACAATCGTTGTTAAAAATATTTTGTTTTCATAGTGAGCTATGCTACATCCAAATTTAGATCGCAGCCCTCAATCATCCTTCTTGTGGAGACATATGAAGCACGACACGAATAGTAGAAGTCCCATAATTCTCTTAATTTAATTATGAACTAATCCATGAGCAAGCACCTTTGCTGGTTCTCTTTCATTTAGTTCAGCTAGCTGCAAGATTTCAAGTCATGCAAGCACCATCACAGGACAAACTGGTTGAATCAAACCGGTCTTTTACAAAATATTGACAATTTAGCAAATAAGCTAACATATTATCCTAATCGTAATTACTCTTGGATATTGTATCAAATCCCTAGCCATCTATTTAGAGTTGTAAAAAAGCAAGAATATTTGAATGAGCACAAGAATAATACATTAGTACATGAGAATGCTAACAAGTTCCCGTGAGTATTTTACTGAAGTCTGCATTTTTATTTTTTTTAAGGGAGATTACTCAAATTAAATCGTCAGAGATCAGTATTATATGCCTAAATACTAAATAATATGCAACTTGGGCAACGGATATATTCCAGCTTGATTGTTGCATGGCTTCAGAGAGTTACCTAAGATAGAAGAATCTGCAATCATATAAGTACTCTTGTATCATGGCTCAATTGAGAAGGCCTTTATTTTTCCTCCTTCCCTGTTGAGAAGATCCATGGTCTTGAAATCATGGGCATTTTTCAAAGGTTCCCTCCCCACCCTCCACCCCAAAGCAGAAAAAACAAGAAGAAACCACTTCATTAGTATCGCATCACCATGACTGCCAGAGGCTACACCTTAATAAAGACTTACCAGTTGGATCAACAGATTCTGTCCTGCAAAGCAACAACAGATGGATATACCACACCTGCACTTGATTTTTACCATGACGAGGCTCTGAAAGCACCAATCAGAGAAAAAAAAAAAAACTGAAAGAAAGAGAACAGAGAACAAATGTCTAGAGAGGTGGATGAAGAGTTTGACGAACTCTGAGAGTGATATTGGCGCGGCTCAATCTGAGATCAGTCTTACAATTGAGTGTAGAACCATCTTCGGATTGAACCTCACCAATATCGCTTTCTTCTCCTTCCCCGCCAGATGTTCTCTACTTTCCATGAAATCGCCGCAACAAAATTGAGTAGGGCCAGAGAAAAGTATGAGCCACCTCCTGTAGCACTAATTAATGGAATTAGAGAACATGTATATAGCGGGATCGAGTTGGGAGTAATGGAAGCGGTTAGTGGTGGTCTTTCTACTGGAAATTGTACTGGAAGAAGTGGAGCACGCAAAAGCATGATTTAGTGATCTGACGAGGACGCATATGAGTGAAGAAGCAGTGAACACAATGGTGACTTAATTTAGGGTTGGGGGTTTATAGTGCACATACGCCCCGGCATGACCGTAACCCAATATTATCCAAACAGAGAAAGAGACGACGGTGAATTGTGGTAGACTGTTGGGATCCTTTAAGAAGGGCTTTGGATTGAGACTAGATTGTAAGGTCGAGTTGGGCGTCTTGTGTGAGCCGAAGAATAGAGAGAAACTCCGGCAAGTACTCCTTCAAGTGTCATGGTCTTGCATGAAAATGGTTTTGATTTGGAAGTATTCCTGCAATGAAAGATTAACTGTGAGTACGAAGGATGGAAGGCAGGAGTGGAAGACTAAGGCAAGGATTGATTTGAAGGGAGGAGGTAGAGAAGTGGGGATGAGGATGCAGTCGAGGAGGAAGGGAATGTATATGAGAGGAGAGGTTGCCTCGGGATGGGGAGGAGGAGAAGGTGAGTGGAATGATGGAGAAGGGAGCAAAACTGCTTTTAGGAGGATGTCATGCCTTAGATTGTACTCATAAAATCAAACCCTTCAAGCTTGCGCATGCACCTGCAATATTCGCCACCAAAAACACCAAACGACCCCTTTTGCTCCTGACCATTCCAACATATTATTATCTCTGCTGAGACTTGGTTTCCAAGCTTGTTGAGTGCATATTTACCCCAAAAGAATTTCGTGATACGAATGTGTTGAGATCCTCTGTGATGTCTGTGGACCTCCAAGCTTGGATCAACTACTCAAATTAAGCACCGGGGAGGAGATTTTGTGTGTGAAATTGAGCATGGTTGACTGTTGACTTGGTGAAGGTGGTCATGAGAGGTTCTGGTCTTTTTATGGTAAGGGAATGATGAATGAATGGGATGGGATATAAAGAAGGAATGTGAGAATCTTGGGAACAACAGCGCAGAATGTCAGCAAAGGGCTTGTCTTGAAAGAAGTTTCGGAAGGTACGTACAAAAGGGAAGGACCCTCTCTCACTCTTACTAAGAGCCAGTAGCCAACCCAAAGCGGGGACAACGCCGCTGAAAGAGCTCTGCTTTGGGCTCTATGAGGGAGACAACATTGGGTTGCTACCCTTTTTATTTCTCCCCACTCTTTCTTCTTTTCTAAGGTTTTTAGGGACCTTTTCTAAAGCACATTGCTCGTATATACGTACCCGCAGAAAATAAATTAAGGGGACCTCTTTCCTCATGATTTGAGTGGCGATCAGTTGGCGTGCCACCTCCCTTTGAGATTCCCTCACGCCTTAAGGTTTTTTTCTTCTACTACTACTATCCAAGGCCTTTCTCTTTCACTCCCTCGTCCCATTTTTTTTGTCTTCTGTTTGAAATCTAAACATTGTCCGCTCTCTACTAATTAACTGAGAGGGAGACCCACCATTTGTGGCCACCATTGAGTATAACAGTGAGACCGAATGTTTTTTCATGTCGATCCCACTGCTTCCACCAATGAGGTTGCTGACAACATGTCTTTTTCAATTTACATCATCCACCAGAAAGCAAATTTGAACTAGATCATTGCAGCATCTCAATGACCTGCTTTCACGTTGAAAGCAGAAACAAGGACAAACGGAGCTTCAGGTATTCATGCACGCCGAGTCCCACCAGCTTCTACTGCACCAATTAAACTAGTTTCAGTTAAGAGCGGTCTTTAGTAATTGATCTGGGTTAGTTGAACCAACAGGAAGCTTGGTTTTATTTGATCAACTGGGTCTATATGTAATCCCTGTAAAAAAGAAGAAGCCTTATTGTTTTTTGACTAATGAAACAGTTTCCAAGTGAACATTATCCTGGGAGACCTGTTAAGCAAAGAGACACCCATGTTTTGCTCTTGCCATAAACTGCTCGCCTTGTTGGGTCCACCCTGGAGTTTCTTTGAAAACCCTCATTCCACAATGCCACCTGCTAGATAGCATGAGCCCATAAAATAATATCACGTACTCCTCTTCCCTCTTCCCAGGGAAGAAGAGTATTCTGGAGGGGTAATCAGAGGATACTTTTTCCGTGCGGTCGACGAAGGTGAGAGATGGGACCGTCTCTCTGTAGCTCCGTTGGGCATGGGGCTCAATAATAATGAACTTTGAAAGGGGTATGTTTCAATCAT
Source organism: Aristolochia californica (assembly GCF_029961685.1). NCBI lineage: Eukaryota > Viridiplantae > Streptophyta > Magnoliopsida > Piperales > Aristolochiaceae > Aristolochia > Aristolochia californica. The sequence continues at coordinate 6,943,995 of NW_027181815.1, forward strand.
GCAAGGCAATTAGGCTAAAGTTCTTGTCACTTTGTGGAGACAAGAAAGACACCTCTCCATCCTTGAACTCGAGTTGCTATGCTTCATGTGGGACTCTGCACAAAGTGCAACACTTTTTCTATCTATTTACGAAGTGTAGTCTATGAGCTTCAGAGTTCATTCCATGCAATCCACAACGCCGTGATTCACATTGGCTACTATCCCGTATACTATCACATGACGTATGACAGTAGAGCTGAGGCCTGAGCAGCAGTAAAGGGAAAATTATGCTTTACTGTTTTACGCCTTTTCTTTTTGAATTTCAATGCTCAAACTTCCTCCTGAGAAGATGTCTTTGGTTCCTCAGGATTAAAGGCATTCTTTTAGGTTTTTGCTTTTGGTGTTTTGGACAAGATGACGGTCCCCACTCTTGCTGCACTAAGAAAGGCCTTCTCAGTGCCCAATGTCAAATAGAACGGGCAGTGCTGAACTACACAAATGACCAAACACCAAACAGAGCTTCTGGCGCAACGAAAAAACAGGCCGGCCAAGCGTCCTTGACCTTAAGTGCTTAGTGGAAAGTATATTATATCGGGTTTAAGATTCTGCTTCTTAAAAAGAAAGGAAAAAGCACTAGGGATACCAAATGGGAATGAGCTAGGGAGATACTTGTCTTTCACAAACCTCGTTTGAAGACCAAAATGAATTTAAACCTCTTAATTTTTCCTTATAATATGAATTATCCAAATGGTTTCTTTAACATTTGGCAGAAGCTATTGATCATTGTTTTTTTCTATATACTGTTAAGTTTTCCTTGTGCTTCGTGTTTCTATATCCCATTTCAGTAAAAGAGCAAGGTGAGTTAAATCCCTTATATTGGAATGGAACCTTGAACAAATCTAAATCAGGAAAGATAGAAAACCCAACCAGACCAACCAGTAAACACGAAAGACAAAACGGTTGATCAATGGTATTTTGTTTTTGTGAACGTAAACTAGTAACGGGTGGCAAAATTAAGTTGTATTAGGTCATGATGTTTCTAGCTTTCTGCCATTAATAATGGCTTGGGCTAAATAACACAATAAGGAGGTGTGACCACTCAGGTTTTTCATAGAAACTGGATCTTTCATGGGCAAAGACTTGCAGATATGATTGTTCTTACCATAAAGGGTACAAAAGTCTATCATCAATAAAGAACATATTCGTCCGTCTGTCGTCCATTGAGCAACCAACTCATTTTCCAGAACGAAATGGCAACACGTCACTTGCAGCGGTTGGAGGGAGCATGAGGAAGAAGGGAGAAAGAGAGAGGGGGACAAATTGATCAACTTCTCCGTATAGCTTTCTAGGGAGAGGAGGGTTTTTCAGCCTCTTCTTGCCCGAAATTTCTCTTTAGAAAATGACATGATTTTTTAGGGAGATATATCTTTCCCGAAAATGAGTTTCCAGCATTTTTATATGCTTCCCTCTCGAAGACATTTCATAGTTGACACATCCTGATGCTACGTTCATCTATAGATGAGACTGGGGTAGCCCAAAATAAAAAACAATTCTTATGGAGTAAGACTTTCATCAAGTATGCTACAAAAAGTCAAGCTAACGATCCTGTATAACGTGCAAAAGGAACTCATTTTATGTGCGATACTTGAAGACCATTATCTCATTGATTGTTCATCTGCTAAATATCTACATGATCATATTTCAGTGTTCATGCACCATATAATTCCTCCCAAGCATGCAAAGCTTAACACACCCAAGAGAAATGGAAGCCAAAACCATTTCTTCGGAGGTTTCGTTTTCCCAACTCTGTGATAAAGTATCTTCAGAATGTGTAGCTAGCCTTAGAGACCACATCCCTGAGTTTACCAATTTGGTTGCATTTGGCCTCTGTTTTGCCAGGAACTGTTCAGCACTAATAACTGAATAAAGAAAATTCAGCCTCTTCAGCAGGTGTTCCTCAGCCAGGCAACACGAACCCAACCCTTGTAAGATCTTTTTCTTCCCATGGACCAAAATCTAGCATGAGCGAGCCAATGCCTCAAGAAATGTGTCGATTTGAACTCTTTATGCCTCAAGAAATGTGTCTCCTGATCATTGAGGGTGCAATAGCTTTCTTCCTCTTGATCACCAGCAACTTCTTTTTGTTTTTTAACTTTGCAGTTTGTTCCTCGGACATTTGGCCCTGTCATGGATCTTTAGAGAATGTCATTAGAACCATGATTTGGAATATAGGGTCAATGTTTTTCATTTAACAGATCAAAGAGTTGTGGAGATCCACCCAATCAATGCCTGTAGCTTCCAATACCACTCTTAACTCTACATGCCACATCTGACAATTTAGGCATGTCATTGAAAAGTTATTACATGAATAAGACATGGCAACATTACTGCAAAAATTCAACAAGCTTAGCCATCTGTCGACAAAGTTCAAATGGGCAGTTCTGGCAGAAATGTCCACAACTAGAACAAAAGTATTTGATTGGATGGATAAGGATGCCCTGTTATAGAAAACGTTGCCATGGCTCATCCATAATGGCATGCAATCAACTTTAGATATAGTAAAGAGAGTAGCAAAGAAGATGCCTTACATAGGATGCCCTATGAAAGCTGTGTTTTGATATCTTTGTTCTTTCTTCACAACTGGACTGTAATTAACTGAGATATGCCTAACGAAATAAAGCTGCAATAAACAAAAAAGCGGGTAAAAAAATGGAGAACAAAATGGAGGGTTTGCATAAGGATAAAAATGGAAATAAAATCTATGAGAAAAATCTGGACGGCAACTACTTCTGTTTTATTACAAGTATGGAAGCAACTGAGAGATTAAACCTCATCCAGCTTAGAAGTACATTTAATGTGATGTGTGTATCCCACTTGAAAAATGCAACTTACACTGACACCTAAACCAATTGTGGTGATCATCTGAGAATTTCATTAGTATGCCTACTGTAACAGCTCCAACAAAATATGTAATAAAATAAAAATAACATTATCATTATTAATAAGAATAACAAAATGGATAACCAAAAAGCAGGCCAAAACATTTACCTCATTAAGACAATACAAATATTAGAAAGTGAATACTACCTATAAAAGGTATGGTATTTCCACACAGAAAATACTCTTTCATTTCTAAACCAGCTGAAATATTCCCTTTCTTTTTCCTTTCCTTGTACATTTCGAATAATTTTAAAAGAAATACGAAGTGTAAATTCTTTTATCTTTAGATGGTCCAATTTCAGTAAGGTATCATAGAGAACATGAATGGAACCTTTAAAGAAATTAGATGGCAATTGAATTTTGGGCACATATCTCATGTTCAAGAGATTTTCACCTTCCTTTGAATCTGCATTGTACTATCTACATTATAGAGTTGTGACATTACAAAAAAAGTTAATGTCTGCAATTCACATTAGCAATTGTCTTCTGATAGTCCATTCATTGGATGGTTGATCAAGGATTAGTGCCTTGTCGCAGGTGACCCACTTGTTCTTAGATTTGAGGTATTAGATTAGGAGAGAAGAACCAGATTAAAAAGTGAAGGCCACTTGTACCACTTGAAAGCCCAACATTAGCTATTAAGAGAATCACCAAGAGAGAGGCCGAGGCAGAAAGATTAAAGATGGGGCTTTTCATATGCTGAGGATAATTTTGAAGGAACAGAGAAAAAATTTGGTGCTACATATGGGCAGCTTAATGAGTCTGTTGGGTCAAAGAGACAGGTAATTGGACAAACTCAGATAAAACCTAGTACGCTCCTTAAATTTTCTAGTCATTTGTCACATCTTTGGCTAGGCCAAGAGATTTGAAATAGGAAAAGCATTTAAAAACTGCTGCCTTGAATAGAAAAGGAAGATGCATGACGATTTTATGAAAACTAACCCATTGTAAGCTCCTTCAGTGCATGTAATTTCATGTTTTTTGCTTGAATGCAATTCTCCAAAAAAATTTCTCTAAATTTCAGTGCTTGTCATGAAAATGTGGCAATTCTATCGATTCTTAAATACACTAAAAAGAATTGGAAACTTACAAATCAATTGAGGCTACAACCTGTCAGCAGACATGCATTTTAGCTACAGCAACAACAAAATCATCTTATGATCAATAAAATGAAAAAAGTGTTAGCTGCCCTTTATAACTTTGAAAGAGGTCTTAACAACTTCTCATGGTTTGAAAAGATTATGTTCTTTGTAGAACCAGGAAGTGACTTTTTTTGCCACACAGTGGTGTTTTGGCAATGATGTTAGGACGTTCTCTCAGGCTTGTTATTCAACTGGCTCATATTCATGCCAGGATCATACCTCCTTTACTTATCCAACTCCAAATAGTTCTTAGTAGAACAGTTCTGCATTCAGGAATTGCTCCCAAAAGAATTCTGTAAAATGATAACTCATTAGATTTTTGACATTCATTGAAGTTTACAATGAAGTCCAACCTATACCTGCTCTCTGCCATTTTTTCAGTTCAAGTGTTATGAAGCCAAATCATCCACTTTTCCCCTTCAATGTTTCACTAACCTTCATATCTCAAACATAACTGGCTTGGACTTCTCAATGAAAGAAATTTAAATGCACTTCTCAATGAAAGAAACTTAAATGCATTGCATAGCACATATCTAAGTTTCATGTCAAGCAAACCAATACCCTGATGAAGATACAGAAAATGCGTGAAAAATGAACCTTGTGATAATATGTTATCCCTCCATTTCAAACGAAGGCTCAAATAAAGTGAAGCAATATTGAGCATATAGTTCAGAATGAGCTCTTCTCTTTTAAGAGTTCATCGTTCTCAACTTTCAGCAAAAGCAACGTCAGTTAGAATGTGTGCAATACATAATGGGATGACCACAAGAGTCTTGCATCAATTAATAAATGGAAAACAACTCAAGAGATAGTCTAGTTTGAGGAAAGACATCAAACTCCAGAATAAGAAAAGCGCGGGCATAAGGAGACGACTTAAGAGTGCATGAGCAAGAGAATAATGACGTTTCCAACACAGAGGAGGAGAACAGTTACAATTTATAACGAACATAAAAGAACCAAAGTGCACATAATTCCAGACATTCATCTTCGTAACAAAATTGAGACGAACCTGATCACCATCTTGGACGCCAAACGTACGGAGAGAGACTTTGTTGTTGACCAATTTATCGCTTTTGTAGCATAAGCAGAAATGGCCCCATAGAAGAGACCTGAACGAAACACATTACCCTTGTTGTATAATCTATTATCACAAAAGCCATGACGATAATGCTCCATGGAAATGCGAAAGTTACAGACAGGGGCTGCAAGAATCCAGACAAATTTGGGAAGAAACAAACAACAAATTTGAAATTATGTGGAAATTTGCTTTCGTTTGCAATGAGTGTGTGTGAGAAATATCATATTTTAACGAAGCGGCTCTCAGTCATTACCACGAAATGTTGTCATCCTCCTCATTGGGGTAACGGGAGAAAACCTCCTCGACGGCTTGCTTGAGCTCCAAAACTGATGCCTTCTTCACAACTTGGACATCTGCGGGAAAATGCGTTTGATTTTTTTTTATTTTTTTATAAAGATATATTAATAATGAAGCTAAACAAAGCGGGAAAAGATAGCGAGAAATCAGTAAGAGAAGTACCGAAAGAAGAACCGTCCAATTTGAGGATATTGAGCTTGAGGAAGATATCATGGGGCAGGCGGCAATAGGTGAAGCTTCGTCGTGGAAGGCAGTCATTGCTTATTGGAGACAGAGGCGCACTCGACCAACCCTCCGCCAGAAACAGAGCTCCGTCGTCGCACTCAATTCTTTGCATAATAATCCCTCTAGAGTCCCTCTAAATGTCCCGCTCCTCGGAACACTTTCAACGAGGTAGAGCGGCCGCCAGTGATTCCCGTGAAACACAGCAGACAGATGAGCTGCAGAAGGAGGAAGGAAGATTCCTGGGGGAAAGGAACACGCTTTGTTTGGAGAAACAGTTCCTTCTACTGTGGATATTTTCCTTTTTGGTGGAGACGAAGAAGAAATATTGGAGAGGGAGGTGTGAAATATTGGAGATGCTTGCCGTGGGTTTGGCTGGGCTTGGAAAGCGGGCAGTTACGTATGCGAACTTGGACTATTTGCATTTGACCCAATCAACGCCGGCCCGTAAGCCCTGTTAAAGTACGAGAACTGAATGAAGTTCCAAACGCCTATTAGGCTCCAATTTTGGATCATGCAACAGGAAGCTCAACCAACCAGATTTTTTTGGAACACCGAGATCCCATTTTTTGGTAGTGACAAGATTGGACTTCCTGCCTCTTTAATGGGGTCTTCCATTTCTTCCAAACACTTAACCTTGTCGTCTTCCAGGCTTCCTTCTAAGACGAATATCAGAACGGGTCCCCATCCCAGCATGCAGGGAAGGGAGAGAACAGCAGCAACACCGCTTCGGCCCTCTCAACATTGGAGCTTGTGATACGGAAGTTTCGCTTCCTGTCCAAAGTAATCAAGTTAATGTTACTAATACTAAGCTTCACGTTCTGCATGGCACTCCTCTGGTTCATAATACATTCACTGTGAACATTTGACGCCGAGCTCCCTCTTATACTGTCGAAAACAACGTTATGGATCTTCACACGCAATGGAGACTGCATTAACCAAAGAGAGATTAATCAGAATCTCAATAAAAGATTAAAATCTTTAGAAGACGAGTGTTCTCAATCTGATATTTGTTAAGAGTTATATCGTAAAAATAATACACAATTTACATTACCTCATGTCAAAGTTTAATGCTTTTTCAACGTTATTTAAATCATTCCTTTAATGGATTCAATATGATAATCATATTTACTGCAGAATATCAGTAAAGTATTCTCATGTCATTGTTGCTAATTCCATCTATTCTTATTTCTTATGCTTCATTGAAGAAAAAACTATTTCATCTTCATACTGGATTACTGCAGAAGCGGAAGACAGGATGCATTCTTACCTTGAGGCAAACCTATATAAATCTTGTTGTATTTCCGTGCTTGCTTTTTTTTTTTCTCTGCGATTATTATTATTATTTTTTTGCTAGTTTGGAATTTGGGCGTCTAATTCCTAAAAAAAATTAATGATCTAAGATAGAATTGTGAACCTGGTGTGTCTTTAGTGTTAATGCTTAGTTGTTTCGTGTGTATTTTGCCTTGAGCTTTAAACTTTCATAAAATTTGCAAGACACACTAGCTCAAAGAATTTTAGTGTGTGCACACCTATTCAACCCCTCTCCCTCTGTAGGTTTATACCTCTTGTAACCTAAAAACACATGCATGAACTATTTAATTACTTCTCCCAACTAATTTCACAATGACGAATATCTATTATTTAGAAAGTTTTTCAACTTAAGATCAATTAAAGTTAGTAGTGGATCAAGCTAGACATAACAAAATTGAGAACATGAATAAATGGTCTAAAAGAGAGGATAACTCTAGATGGATTAATGCTCTCAGTTCCTCCCTTTATTTGATCCCTTTATAGTTAAACTTAAAAGTAAGACTAATTTCACAAGTTCATATAATAGATTTAATTCAATAAGGGATAAGATAATATTCTCAATCTATGGAACAGACGATTTAGTTGAACCTAGACTTAATGAGCTAGATTCACCTAGAGTGAATATAACAAAAGGACCCTAGTGTAGAAATGTTCCATTAAGGTATAAGAAATCTTCTTTGGCTAAGGTAGAAATTCAACCTCTAAAGTGAATGAATCAGTTAAGCACATATTGAGATTTAACTAGCTAGTATTAAAAATAAAAAAAATAAAACAAAAGAATGAAGAAGAAAACAAGAAAGAAAGTGAACCTGACATTGATCGTTTTTAAAGTTGTTAAGCCACAAGAGAACATTCTATTAAGGCCCAAATGCTCATGAAAACTAGTCATAAAAATAGTAAGAGATATTTTTTATCAACCAATCAAAATGTAACTAAACCAGTAAAACATATTGAATGAATTAAGCTTTACTCAAAGTGGTTATTATTTTACAAACATATTCTATAAAAGCCCCATAAATTATGCGGGAAATGAACCCTTAATTGTATCCTTCTTGAAAGAAGTTCTTTTGCTATTTGACAGAAGCACAAGCTTGATTGTACTAGCATATCGGCTCGATCCATGCTTGCATCTGTAACTTCTAGACTTGGATAGAAAGGGAGTATTTCCCTTATCGAAATGACTCTACCATATGGCACAATCATGGTCGTAACTGAACAAGTACAAAGGTGTGAAGTTAGGTCCAAGGCACATCCCAAAATGACTAACCAACTTAGGAAGTCTCTTTCCGAACTATTAAACTCAAAATCTTTGTATGGGAAGATATGGAGGATTGTCATTTTATACGAGAAGATCATATACATCATTTGCAACAAGTTGGGAGTTCATGATATTCTCTCAACCCTAGCTTGAGGGGGAATGCCGAAAGATGGACCCGAGCTCACACGACCAAGAAAGACCCACATATCCAAGAGTGTTGGAAGAGGGGCCCAAACCCATAAGATATGGACCCACCATGATCACACGAACTTGTGAGACCCACCATGATCACATGAGGTGGCATCTACATCAGCTGTGAATGTTCACGTGAGGTAGGACCCACAGGTGATGCAGTGGAGATTTCTTTATTCTACAATCCAAAGAGTTGTGACAAATGTCTTTTCTGGTTCAACCTAAAGACTATTTTCAGAATCTTCTTTGTTGTCAAGAAAACAAAGGGTTTGTCGTCTAAGTATATTATTATTTAGACCTTAGATACCAAACTTGCGTAATTAAATGCAGTAAGATACCACGTTGAAGAGGCAGATTAAGAAGTCTCAAACAGGAGTCGGTGAAAGCATCTGCATCAGCTTTGAATGTTCAGATTAATTACAGTGGACGAAAATACTTGTCTAGTGTTGTCAAAAAGCCGTGAGATTCTCGCAGTCTTGAATATGATGGAATATATGATTAGATGATTCAGAGATGCCAAGACTTAACCGGAATATAAATGGGCAAGGTAACGCCGGTTTCTTACGTTTGCCTTCTCGAATGAATCACCCAATTAACTTCATCATTGGGGTACTAATTTGAATACAAACCCACCGCTCTTTAATTAGTCTATACCGTAAAATTTGTGTTAACATCTAATACCTAGGAATTAGAAAGCAGAGATGGAGTAGAGAGGATCACAGCAGCACTTACCCTTTTCCATCTTCCTCTTTCTTCGATCCGACGTCACGTCGATGGGGCACCCACAGTCTGTACCAAGACTCAACCGAGATCCAGATTAATTTGATTTGTTTAGTGGGTGGCTTTTTGGATATTTCTACTTAAGGCGAAAATTAAACTGACGGCGAATTTCAGTCAAAATTTTAGAAGTTTTGAATATGATATAAAGAGTCGTCACGGACCGGGATCTTTTACTGAATTCGATCAAATTGTTAGTCTTTTTCCCGTCACACGCAGGCAGCTTTCGGCTTCGCCAATGTCACTGATGTATCTATTCAATCGATTTTGATTCCTGGAATGATGCATCCAGTAGGGCCATTTTAGACGACTTTTCAACTGTGCTAGTAGATGCATCCAACTTTCGAAAATCTAGCGCATTTATGTCATCCAGATCATAACCAGGAAGATGAATAGAATATCACTGCTCGGACGTAGGAGAATTCAACTCAGTCGTTAGATGTTGATTTCCGGAATCATTGATGTGTTGTCATGCATAATTGATTGTTTTTATTGAATTGTTTGTTTCTGATAGATAGGAACAGACACAAAGAACCAGCTAATAATACATGATTTCAGCTCATGCTTAGTGATGCTAATGCCGAAGAGCAAAAGGGATCTCTTTCTTCCTTTCATACATTCACATTCTTACAGTCAGATTAGCTCGACTCTATTGATCACCAACCCCTTGTTTTATTTGCACGTCAAAAGCTGAGTTTTTTTCTTTACAAACCAACTACGGCTAGATAAAGAAGAAGGCAGGGACGAAGAATAATTCAATCTTCCGCTTAGATCGGATTCCTTGACCCGATACGTAACGGTGTTGAGAAAACCATACACTGATTTCCTGCAGACTAAGAATGATATATCCATACGATTTATAACTTAAAAACTTAAGAGAGGTAGAATTCTAAACGTCAAATGGAATATTTTCACAGATTCTGACCGTTGACCGTTGGATCATCCTCCGTGCTCGAGCTTGAAGAAGGTCGCCGAAATTTTTGAACTTCGTCATTCTATTTCTTCACTTCCAACAACTGTACCAAATACAGGTACTTTTACATTGCAAGCGAAGGGAAAAGGAAGGTAACCAACGCAACCCGCTTGCGATGGAAAACGAAACAGTACTCATCGTCATTTATTTGTCACGACCTGTGATGCAACCATGGGTGACGCACAAAGAAATGAATGTCGTCTAAGAAGATTTTTAGTGAACAATTACTGATAAGATCTGGCTCATTAATTCCAAGTGGTGGCAGCCCTCTTTTTTTAACCCAAGATTGAGAGCTACTCTAATCTTCTTATGAGAACTCATTAATCACTTAAATTTAAATGAATCTCCAATAATAAAAATCATCTTTTGTCATCTTAATAAATTCTCATCAAATTTCTACTCAACCATCATAAAGGAATAAACGGATAATTGGCTCTACTGAGTTAGATGGGTTTTGACTGTTAAGTAATAGTTCTATACGGATTAGTGAATATAAAGATATTGAGTTTATTAATTGAAAAAGAACATTTCTAGAGTGGATCTTGGTCAAGCGATGGAGTCGGCTAAGCATCTGCGTCAACTGGATGTTTGGATTAAATATAGTGGAACCTGGACGACCAAAAAACACTGGGGACCATGGACTTTCCAAGTCTGCAGCTGACATATCACAAACAAACTTATTTTTATCCTAAATAAACTTATGCATGCATCCAACACCCAGATAAAATTTAGACATTTTTGTGCAGATAATGACCTAAATTATATATATATATATATATATCTTTGTCGCCTATATGCCCAAATCATACTTGTAAACGTTTCAATGAGGTCTTTATCGGAACTCGGATCAAATAAGAGATGAGTGTCGTTAATCTTCCCATTTTCCCCAAAAACAAGAAAAAGGAAAACACTATTAACGATGAGCGGCTGACGAGTTTGGGCTTGGGGACGATGATCATCGAGTTAAACGGAGCATTCTTTTCAATTGTTATTTTCCTTTTAAGTTATTCAGTGCGATGTCGAACGTCTTAAGCAGATGTCCAGTTCACCAGTAAGAGGAACTCATCATACTCTAAACTGAATCGAAAAAGAAGAAACAAAGAAAGAAAAACTCACAAAACGACATCCATATATTTAAAGTATAATATGCACATACCAGAGCAACCAAATCATCCCCCCTCCTTTAAACATCCAAGTCCGAAGACACGCATATAAGTTTTTATATACAGACACGACGACAACCCTAACCATTTATCCCCATTCTAAACAACCAGTGCTTAATTGCACTCTGGACGCAGAGATACTATTACCCTAGGATGAAGACGAGGGAGGAGGAGGCTTTGGTGCATTTGATATTGGATTCGTCCCTCCCAAGCAGGAAGTATTTTCACGGAAGACGGATCCAACGCCGTGGACGATGGCTGCAGCTGCTTTCTTTGTCACTGAACCTCTCTTTGGCGGAAACCTCGCAGTCCCAACGTTCCGTTGGCCTTCTTTGCCTCCTTCTCCATCCTGCTCAGCCCAGACCCTGCTCGTACTCGCCATGGCTCGACTATCTGTTTTGTTTGCTGAGAGTACGACAGAGCAAGCACGACGATATGAGTCGACACGAAGAAGATGAGTCGATTTTATAGTAAAAAGGAAACTTAGCGCACAAGAAAACATCGACGTCTTGGATGTCCAGAGATTGTGTTATAGTCACGTACAGGCGCACCTAAACTATGATGTCACTTCAGTTTCTAATAAAAACGCTAAAGCTGCCCAATCTCCTGTGTGAAAGGCAGTGATTCTCGTACTTGACTGTAATACCAGGGTTTCTCATGCTTTCACTCCATAACTAACAAGCCCATTCAGGTAGATCATAGTTGGGGGCAATTATATTGATGGCTTCTTCCAAAAATACTCCATACGATCAGGCCACCATTTTTAACATAAGCTTCGTATAACTTTTAATAGGGAGAATTAATTTATTCTTGGCAGAAGAAAAGATAAGACCATTTGAATTTATTTAGAAAAATACCCAATTTTGACCAGTCAACTGTACATGTGTACACAACTTTGACCGGTCAGTTGTGCATGTGTATAGTCAATGGTGACACGTAGGATTTGACCGATTATGTGTCGCTACATCATCATGACACATCAACACTCGGTGAGTCGATTGACATGTCAACTGCCATGCCACCATTCTGACACATCATCACCCAAGTAAGATGCCACATCATTAATTAAAATTTTTATATAATTTATTATTTTAAATATAAGGTAATAAAAAGTGAAATGATAAATTTGATTTTTAAAATCTAAAATAATTTTTAAAATTTTTTTAATCGATGATAAAAGGTATTACATGGATGACAACGCGGTTTGCCATGTTATATTTTAAACTGTGGGGTTTTTTTTGTCATTTAATGACATGGCATCTTACTTGGGTGATGAATGGCAGTCGATGTGTCAATCGACTCACCGAGTGCTGATGTACCATGATGACATAACGACGCGTAATCGATCAAAGTCTACGTGTCACTTTTGACTGTACATATGTATAGTTGACCGGTCAAAGTTTGGTATTTCTCTAATTAAGTTCAAACAATCGTCATTCATCTAATTAACTTTTAAAAATTGGGAAAAACCCTAAATTTCTCTTATTTGAATTGTAAGAAGTAACGAGAAGTAAGTTATTATTAATGTTTATACTTAATTTTTAAATAATTTCGTTTCTTTTACAAATGCATAATTTGTAAGACTAAAACTTCTCCGAAATGAATAAAAATGTCTACATAATTTCGTTTTAAACATATTGAAAGGCGGGTAACTCAGGATATATACCACCCAAATTATTAGGTCTACTGGACTGAGCATCTGCTGTGGATGTCGCAAACTAAGTCTTTATCAAGACTAGTTCTGGATGAAACAATTTTGTTTGATTTGTGTAGTAGGTTATTGTCTGCATATCGGCTGAATCCAATTGGATGGCTGGTCAAGTTTAAATTTAGAAGGTTGTACATCGGTCCATAATCAACTAGATGAAGTCAACTGGTTTGAATATGAAATAGAGTTAGGCATCTTATCTTTACTGTCTTCCAATCGTGCTACCATCTTTTGCACCGTTCATACGGGTCAATGGTTTGAAACATGCTTGATGGGTTTCCATTCAGATGACTTTTCAAGCTGAACTAGCAACTTGTAACTTTCAAAGATCTTGCGCCAATCACCCAGATCGTATTTCATATCTGGGAAATCAAGACAGCACGGCTAAGATATTGGAGAGTTCAATCAAGTAATTATAACTGCACTTGGTTGTTTTATTGAAATGCTGGTTTCTGAGTAAAAACCAGCAGCTCTCCTATATTCGCACACTCGCATTCTTTCAGTCAAACAGACTCCTGACTCGTGAGTCTCCAGTCCCGAGTGCTGTGTGTTGATCGATCACCGACGTCCCTGTTTGTTTTATTTGCACGTCAAAAGCTGAGTCTGTTTCTTTACAAACCAACTACGACTGGAATAGACCAGGAACAAAGAATCAATCAGTCTTCTGCTGAGATTGGAACCACTACTCAAGCGAGCAGAGAATAAACACAGGAGAAACGGAAAAGGCCCAGGTAAAGCAGGTAGGGGACCAAGGGGACCACAGTGCCGTGTCCAGATTTGCTGCTCGATGGTCTCATTTCATATTATGCAAGATTATACTCTTTGAATTTCTCCCTTTTAGACCAGCTGTGCCATGGACCATATTATTGTTTCTAGAACCTTAGTTCGCGCACTGCAACCCACAAGTTCATTGAACTCAATTTTGACTTGACTGTGGTCAGTGATTCTGTCTTTTTTGCTTGAATCGGAAACTTGAACATGCAAAATTCTTCTGCATTGGAAAAGAGAAAAAGGAAAAGAAACAGATGTGCCAATATTTTCTTGTCTTTGGACCATAACAGTAGTAACTGTTGATTTTAGATGAGGTCGATTTAATCAGAGACAAAAAAAGGGGAAGAGTGAAGAGAGAAAGAAATGCCAAGGAAGAAGAGAGAAAGAGAGAGGAGAGAGGGACGATTTGCATGAGAGGAGATAAGTGGACGTGGAGAATGGGAGGATTAGGATTTTGAGAGTTTTCCCTAATCTTCCCCCTTTAACCTTTATTTATATGTGTAAATGAGTAATATTTATATTAATACCTTTTACCCTAAATAGTGTGGAATACGGAGAAGAAATTAAGAACTTTTACATTAATGCTACTATAAATAAACTACCTTATTGTGTTATAATCTTAGTATAACCCTTTTTTTTTCTTACAATGAATATATCATTGATTATAATTTTGTCCGTGAAAAAAGACACCACAGTATACCTCAAAGTTCACCATATTCTTATTATTGATTAACTCGCCGACATATTTACCAAACCGCTCTCTCACAATTGGCTCTATATCATTAGCAACAAGTTGAATGTGTGCTTTGTCTCTCGATTCAGCTTGAGATGGGCAAGCACTCCTATGAAAGGCTCACAACATAAATCTTAGCCTCACCATGCATGTCCACGGTCTCATTCTATGAAAGAACCTACTTGACCTAACCATGCACGTTTACCATCTCATTCTATGCAAAAACCAACACAACCATGAGTCATGTATGTACACCTCATCACTCCATGCAAAAGACAAAATCAACTTCCACATGTATTGATTAAGAGTGATATTTATATAATTTATAATTACGGAGATCTCATCTCCTAAACTAAGGGATAAGGATAAATACAAATTGAAGATAATTCCTTCATCGTCTAAATGATAACTACCGTTGCTTAAAATACTTTGGATAACGTTTCTACCAATTTGTAATTAGTAATTCGTAATTGTTTAAGTTAATGTCCTTCTTGAAAGGAAAATAATGATACGATGATAAAGAAGAAGCCGGCATTGTAACGTCAGGCCGGGGTCATGCTGTGACGTCTGCTGAGCGAATGCTGGAAAAAGTTGTCGGCTCTTTATGTTCACAGTGCACACAGTGGAGATGTGCGGATGAACTGTTGAGAATTAATAATTCCTCCATGGTCTTTTTTTCGCAAGAACATCAGGTCCCAAATAATTCCATTTCAAAGGAGATGCTTATACGGGAGACGGATGGAACTGAGGAAGAACTAGGAAGGAAGCAGAACGGACTTAGAAAGCCGAACTCTTTTATGGTTTTTTCTTCTTCTTCTTTTTTACTTGAAATGGATATGAAATGAAATTAGAAAGTCAGAATCGAATGGCGATAAACCCAAATAAGACGGGGAAAACCGCGCTCGCCGCTTACCACCCTGAATCGGACATATGAACGGGAAGAGGCAACATCAAGGGTATCATCGGATAAGATCTAGTAAAACGTAACGGAGAGGCGACATCAAGGGTATCAGAGAACATACTTCTCGATATCGGATAAGATCTAGTTAGACGTAACGGAGAGAATACATACAAATCACCTTCTACACGGTGGAAAGCAGCCTCGCTGGTGCTCTTATGATGCAACTAAAGCTTAATTACAACTAAGATGAAGAACGGTTTGGTCTGTTCGAGGGATCGTTGTTGAAAAGGAATTCAAAGTCATCGCGGATGCTTGAGATAGTATTCTTTAACACCTCACCTCTCTTTGGCGGCAGTCTCGCTGCTGCCGACTGTCCCCCAGCTTCTTCACCTGTTTGGGCCCCTTTCTTCTGAGCCGCTCGAGCTTCTTTGCGTTTCTGAGAATCCATCTCTCCCAAACTTCCCTTCCTCTCTGGTGCTGTGACTGGTTTCGAGTAGAAGAGTGAAAAAAAAAAATGGAATTAAAGAGCTTGAGAGAACTGCAGCTCCTTTATGGTTCCGGCGGCCGGGGCCACCACGTCCTGTTGTTTTTTGTTCGTACCAAAGTTTAACCGTTGCTTACTTAACCCCCAGGGTCATTTATTACTAGAGGCACAATTCAGGAAGTCTCCTGACTTAAACTATTTTCTTTCGTGAGAAGGTCGTAAGTTAATTCCCTGTTCGTCTCCTTCGCATTGAAAAGTGGATGTCGGTTCAGACTTTTACACTGCATAATTGGGACTCTGTTCTGTCTTTGATATCGACTAATAAAATGCTGGAAAAGTAAAAAGGAAGCCTCGGCAGTCGGCACTGCACTGGATAAAACAAAACGAAACGGGCAAAGCAATTTGGTTTCTTTCGTCTTCTTCCTCCTTTACTGGTGAGTGGAGAATCTTCGACATGCTTGGCTTCCAATGAAGACGATGCCGTGTCAAAGTTAAAAAGAGATTACCTGCCCAGGCCACTGAGTGCAATTACTATTTTTCTTTAAAAAAAGAAAAAAAAATGTGCTCTGTCATCTGCCATGTCATTGGTTTTGCCTACGTGGATTTATACATGGACCCAATTATTGGTTACATATTCTCCATCTGCCATATCCCAAATAATTTTGACTGATAAAAAAATAAAAAAATTCAAACATTTATTTTAAAAAGAAAAGCTTATTGTTTTTATTATAGACTACGTTAAAAGACATGAGGATCAACTTTCCCTCGTTAGAGATAAGAGTTAAAAAAAAGGAAATTTTTTAGTCTTGTGATTAGGAAGAAGATTAAGCAATTCCTTTCTGTAAACTATAAAGTAGGACGGAAGACTTCCTATGACTATGGGGAGGCAAAAATGACGGAATTCCGTGCGTGTTCCTTCGAAAGAGGAACTCCTTGACGAGCCAACTTTAGTAACGCTCAATTGTGGCAAACCTTAAACTTTGACGTTTATAAATTAACACAGAAAAAACCACGTTAGTGCTTTTGTAGCCTGCTCCGTGGGATTCCTATGCAAGTTGTCTTTTCTTTCCCTAGCCAGGTTTTGGAAATAACGGGCAAGAAGGCCTTACCCTGTGTTCCATATCACAGTATTCAGGCACATAACACAGAGTTCCCCGAGTCCGGACTTGTGTTCAAAACCTGTGGTTAGAGAATTTTAAACTTACCATGAAAACTGAGACACCAGGTGATGTAAAAATTAAAATAAAAGTTCGAAATTTGGTACAGCATAAATGTATCATCTTCCCTGATGTTTCCAAATGCCGCAAATATTTTGGCCTTGATCTAGTATCGCTACCCTGTAAGCACTTTCGAATTTCTTGATTGGGTTTTACCAAAACTTTGCATTCTGTTGCCACCACCACGATTAGCATTTCCAATCGGAGCTGCCTTGGATACTCGCACTCTTTGTCTCCTGAGGTCGTCATGTCTTCTCATCTCTTCTCTTGGTCCCCTACTAACCCGGGTACTCTGCCTGGCACCCATTTCCTCCTCTTCATCCTCCTCTTCACTCGAACCATCAAATGATCCACTGGAATATCCCTCTTCATCATCATCTTCCTCACTGCCCATGTGGTTATCCTCAATGCCTTCCAAAGCATCAACCCTGGTACGTTTTGAGTTAGGTGCTGAAGCACGAGTCGCCGTTTTAGCAGTGTTCCTGCCCTTATTCATGAGGTGTATGTAATGGTATCTTAAACCCATCAAAGGATGTTTCTTAACCAACAAATCTCTCTTGTAAGCTTCCCTTAGAACAACTGTATGGGTCCGAATCTTGTTAGAAACGTAGAAAATGCCTGGGTGATGTGTAAATGCCCTCTTAAATCCAGATCGGAGCCCCCAATGCTCCCCAAGGAAGAACATAGTCTCCCTCTCTGCCTTCTTTGCAACAAATAGATGAAAAAGCTCATGCAAGAGACCCACCGACCACTTCTCACCAAGATCACTTTTTGGGTTCAGATGGGTCCCATCTTCATATGGTGTAATATAAGGCAATTTCTGCCACTCATCCACCCATTTCTTCACTTTTTTATCCATTTCAAAGCCTCGTGAGTATTGAAGGGGGAAGGCAAGAGGCATCCCCCTCTTATAGTCAGTGATGGTACTAATGGCAGACCTCTCCATGGCAGATACAGCAAGATCCTTGTTCCACCAGACAAGGTCAAGGACAAGCTCTTCAGGAGAGCCTTGACGTTGGAGTGGGCAGACATCAAAATAGTCAGGGAATTCAGGAAGTAGAGACAGCAGATAATCATCAGGAAGACCCAAATCCCATTTGAGGCTATCAACAACAGAGAGAGGAAGCTTCTTGTGCGGTGTGAGCATAAGGAGTTTGAGGAGGCGATCAGCTGTCTCAAAGCGGCAATTCTCGTAGATGGATTGTTCATCTTGATGAAGAGCAAGGGCTTCAGGAGTGAGGCGAACATGAGGTCGACGGTAATCAGTGGGGCTTGGGTACTCGACAAAAATAGTTGGGTACTTTCGTATGAAATCAATGGCCCTGGTGGGGAGGGCCAGTTGAGGTTTATGCTCAGCCACCACAGAAACAGGGAGGGATTTGGAGGGCTCAGAGAAGATGAAATTTTTTAGAGCAATCAAGCAACGGAGATTCTTTTCCTTCTCAACAGCATGATCAAGACCACGGTCTCGCACCCATTTGACCTTCACCTCCACAAAAGTTGCATTTTGAAGGTAGAGGTAGCTTTGTCTTTGATGGCAGTGCAAACAGCGAAACACATATTGCATCATAATCAACTACGAATGAACTAGCATGCAGAACTTGAAGGCATCATATCTTTCTTCTTCTCCACAGTGGCAGCAACAACTCTTTACAAACAGATGGCAATCTGCAATCACTAGGCCCACATTGCACATCAATTTGGATCAGATGATATAATCAGTTATCTAATTTGTATAATTTGTAACCACTAATTAATCAGCCAGTATAAATCTGAAATAGTGCAAATAATACTAAGATGGGCCACAATAAATAAAAAAAAGTAATCTAGCATACTATTATGATGATAGTAAGCACCAAATGAAACCAAGTGCCCATGCTAAATGAGTTTTCAACACCTAATGGCTCATGACTAGTCATGAAATCCTCCAGACCTATTATTACTACTTGTTGGGTAGGAAATGCTAACAGAATCTAAGCACTTTAATGGTTGAATCGGGGAAGAGGATGCACATCAAAACATGTGGAAGCAGGAAGTAGCATACAGAAGAAAGCAATTATGTTTCTCAAATTTTACTTTCTAAACTGAAATCTAGGTGCGCTCTGAAATCTAGATGTGCTCTGAAATGTATTCTTACTATATTTTAATGGTAATTTCAGAAAATCCAAAGTGGTTTCCAAACCTAAGTTAAAACCCTTACCTATATATTTCCTCTAGAGAGAAGAAGGAAGAAAGAAAGAAGAAGAAGAAGAAAAGAGAAGGAAGAGAGGGCAAGTGTGCTTGAGGCAGCACATGTTGAGACTCAAAATCGAGCCCCCTTTCTCAATTAAATACCACTTTGAGTAAAATCGATACAAGATTATATAAATGCCCTTTATAACTTAAACCTTCACAAATTTAACGAAACTTGGACTATAGACTTCTAACATGATATATAGCTTATTGCCACTTCAAGAACTGAATATCAGGAAGAAGCAAATGACTAAAATAGACTACTACTAGACGAATGACTAGAAGGAAATGACGCTCTTATTTGCTTCCCAAGCTTACATGACTCACACAGGAAATCAAATTTAGATGGCAAGGCAGGAATTAAATGAGATAACTTAACTAGTGAAGGATGTTTTAGTCGAAGATGCCACTAGAAGGGTGTAACACCTACAATAAATGCAAAAGAAACATAATGGGACGAATCCTCCAAGAGATAAAGTCCATCTCTCTCATGCCCTGAACCAACCATCCTCCTCGTCTGGAGGTCCTACAAAACAATATGAGTAGGGTAGAAAATTTCTGAGTAGTTAAAAGAATTTGTAACCCAACTAACAGAAAGAAGATTAATAGGAAATTTGGGAACTAATAAAACTGAATTTAGGAGTGCAGAATAGGTTGAATGGAGGCTACTCCACTAACCAATAAGGATGAGCCATCAGTAAGTGTAACATGTTTACATGGTAAGGCTTGACTCAAATTGGAAAAAAAATAAGACATACCTAACATGTATGAGTATGTACCAGAATCGATAACCCAAGTAGACACTGGACCCACATGTAAAGCAGATTCACCTAATTTACCTAAAGCGGTTATAGTTGAAGAAGTGGAGTGTGGTGTGAACGTAGAAGATGAAATCAATTGGGCCATCCTTTGGAGTAATTGTTATCTCATCTAGAGTACTGTGCACAATATCGACTACATAAGCTATGGAATTTTCAATGTTTCTAAGAACAGTGGAGTTTGCCCATACTGGTTTACGAAACTTCTCCTAACATTTATCTGAAAAAATGTTTGGTATGCCACAATGTACACACCATCTGTCACCTCTACCCTCATCATTGCCTCTACCACGACCAGAACTATGGCAGCCTCGTCTTCTACTACCTCCACCACGAGGTACAGTTCGTAGTGACTGCAAAGTCATATAGGCTCTGTTAAATTAGGTCCAAGGCCCTATCCCAAAATGACTAGCCAACTTAGGACCAAAAAGGCCCTTCTTTCTTCTTTATAATCAGGGTTTAAGTGGAATTTTATAATAGGACAAAAATGCCCCTCAATACTCAAAATTACATATCTCCTAAAATACATGTCTAAATTGAATGAAAATTTAACTAGAGATAAAATAAGACATTCTCTATCTAATAGCCATACTATAAAAGAAAAATGTAATATTGAAAATATAAGAAATGACCAAAATACCCCTGAACTTGTATTTTAACAATCCCCCTCAAACTGGAGAGTAGATATCAAACAATCTCAGCTTGTCACTAACGGATACATGTTCACGTCTCCCCAAAGGCTTGGTAAATATATCTCCCAACTGGTCTAAAGACTTTACATAAGGAGCTACCACCTTCCCCTGCATAACTGCATCTCTAATGAAGTGGCAGTCAACCTCTATATGTTTCGTTCTTTCATGGAATACAGGGTTGCTGGCAATAAAAATGGTTGCCTGGTTATCACAATTCATAACCATAGGGTTAGGTAACATAAAACCAAACTCAATTAGCACAAACTTAATCCACATAAGCTCACTAACTGTATGAGCCATTGCTCGATACCCGGCCTCTGCACTGGACTCTGGCAGTGCATAAGTTGACATCAACTTCCCTTCAAACTGAGAATTTCCCCATACTTCGAGTTAAGGATGAGTGATGAACACTAGTATTGGGAAATTCTCAGTTTGAAGGGAAGCTGATGTCAACTTATGCACTGCCAGAGTCCAATGCAGAGGCCGAGTATCAAGCAATGGCTCATACAAAATCTGTGTTTCTTGAGTTTAGTTCTATGTTACCTGACCCTATGGTTATGAATTGTGATAACCAGGCAGCCATTTTTATTCTTTATAATCAGGGTTTAAGTGAAATTTTACAATAGGACAAAAATGCCCCTCAATACTCAAAATTACATATCTCCTAAAATACATGTCTAAATTGAATGAAAATTTAACGAGAGATAAAATAAGACATTCTCTATCTAATAGCCGTACTATAAGAGAAAAATGTAATATTGAAAATATAAGAAATGACCAAAATACCCCTGAACTTGTATTTTAACAAGCTCTACTAGGGGTGTTCGGTGAATTTCGACTTGATGAGTGTGTTTTTGCATTGTTCTAGTCATCTGCAATGGAATTAGTTTGATTAATTTGTAAATGTTATAGAATGTTGTTGAATAATTTTGAAGTGCTATGGAATGATCTTGCCATGTGGTGAGGAGATTCGGATGGCTTATAAATATCCATCACGCGGTTTTTTAAGTGGTTGTTTGTGTTTCCATGTGTCCCTAGTTACTATGACGGGTAAAGGTTGTCTGATAAAGTTTTTTCCATGAGGACCATCTCGGATTTAGATTATAAATGGCTGGAAGAAGACAACATACTATTCGATCATATGAAATTTGGACCTTCGGTGAAACGAGGGAAGAGGAAAGGGGGAAGAAGGAATTTTAGGGTTTTAAATAATATGCTGACATGGTGCCACAGTGGACAGGTTTCAGTGATGTGGCAAGTTGAACGAGTCACATGGATTTCAAACTTTGAAATCCGGTAGTTTGGGAAATAAGTGTTGGAATTTGATATCTTGGTAAATAGGATTTTCAAATCCTAGTAACCCTTATGATAAATAAAGTTTCGTCGTTTCCTTTTTTGGGTATCGGGCTCAATTGAGAGAAAGAAGGTACAAGGAAAAAGTCGACCAAAAATAGAGAAAGGGTGAAATCAAAGAGGAGAAGCCCCTGGCTAGAGAGAACATTGGGAAGTTTTGCTGCCACCGCCGTTGCTACCACTGTCGCACCACCAATTCCGTTTCCGGTCATCAGCGTGTCTTGAGGTAGGTTTGAGAGAAAGAAAGAGGGGTTGCCATCCCTGCTTCCCTTCCTGAACTGTGTAGTTCACATTGGAGAAGTCTCTCTTTCCTGCTGCATCCAACATAAGTCTCAGACAGATAGTTGATGCATCCTTTGAGTTGAACTGCTGAATTTGCAAACCAAATCCCTTTTAAAATGATAACAGCTCCATAGCATATGTAAGATATTTTCGTAGCCCAACAGTCTGTAGTAGTTTTTGTGTCATCCATTTTCAGTTGTAGCCTTGCACCAACATTTATCAAAATGGAAGCAAAATAAATAAAAACATAATAAGAATAGTTATGCCACTTGCTCAGTTGGTCCTTGTTTCCTTCTCTGGTAGGCAGGAAGATTTCTTACAGTAGGTCTACATCATTAACTATCAGTATTTGAGTGGGCCAACATGTGACCTTCAGAGCTTCACTCATCCTATTATTTTGTCAGACTGTACCATAATATGTGTTTGTTAAAATGTCTACTGACATGTTGTAAAATGACTTTAGTATGGAAGAAACCAACGATTGTATACTTATTTAAAATTTTTGTGTGAGGAAAGTTATTAAAAGTTCACCTTTACCCGGACAGGGAACCCTTGTCAACATTATTCTATTGGTATATCAGTTTTGTCTATAGAGAAGTTAATGCCTCCTTTTGTTTATTTTTCAGTAGTGAATAGGGAAGACCTATTTATTTCTGACAGTATGTTCTGCTAATATCATAGTATTTTTTACTCAATAAACAGGATGTTTTTTAATGATACATATTTTAATGTCTGGTGGCATTTTGTGAAGTTGGATCATTTTGCTTCTTCAATTTCTTCAATTTCTTGTTCTCATTGGCATCCTCCTGTTTATATTTGAAGATGGTAATATTTTACTGGATTTTGGTGGACTTCCTGGTTATAGAATAAGAGAGGTATTAGAACTATGCAAGGGTATTTTAATTATTTCCTTCTTCCTGATATTCAGTTCTTGAATTAGCAATAGTCTATATATATCATGTTAGAAATTTATAGTGCAAGTTTGATTAAATTCTGAATAATATTGAGTGAGTTATGAAGATTTAAGTTATAAAGGGCATTTATGTAATCTTGTATCAATTTCACTGACGTGGTACTAAGTAGAGAAAGGGGATTGATTTGGAATCTCAACGTGTGCAACCTCAAGCACACTTGCCCTCTCTTCGTTCTTTTTTCTTCTTCTCTCTTCTTCTTTTTTCTAAAGCTTGCACTTTTACATGATATCAGAGGAGTGAGGTCCCTATGAAAGGCTTTCTAGGTTCTCTTTTTTCTTCTCTTTCAAGGTTTCATCTAATTCAAAAAAGAAGATTTCCATAATTCTGACTGATTGAAGTTAAAAGGTTTGATTTTTCTTCTTTTCCTACTGCCATAACCTTAGTTTTCGGTTTCACTGCTAAATAGAGCAGTTCTATGTTAAGATTGTGCCCGAGAGGGTTATATGTAAGGTTAAGTACCTATGTCTTCTGCTCCTAACAGGCCGATCTTTTGGGTAGTATTAGCTAGGTACCTAACATTTGGTATCAGAGCTGGCGCTACATCCCGAGTTCGACTCCCGCGCGAAGCGTCTGTGTATGTTAATCCCGGGCGTCCCGATAGTTGCGTGTGATTAATCCCGGCCGACGGCTGCGTGTATTAATCCCGGCCGACGTGGTCGTCGGCTCGTGAAGGTGGGTGTCCTGTTATGGTCCTGGGGTTAAGTACCTATGTCTTCCGCTCCTAGCAGGCCGGTCTTTTGGATAGTATTGGCTAGGTGCTTAACATTATAATAGTGGGTTTCTCCCAATTTCTGCCTGTGCAGGCCTCTATACCATGCCTACTGCTTACATCACTTGTTTGGAAGGTGATGTCATCCTCATTTGTCCAATTTTTTTATGGATTTGGCTAGAATTGGATATATTGCCTACCAAATTGGCCGCTTATACTTGAGTTGAAGTTTTTTACTACCCAAAGTGGTCTAGTGTGGGACCCACATAGCCTGTGCATATCTTGTTGTATAGGGTTACATGATCTTTTGAGACATAATTGTTTGGATCAGATATGGCTGATTCTGGTGAAGTGTTTACCCCTACCAAAGGGCCAGAGAAATGGGAAAGATACAATTGTGATTACTATTAAGAAACTAAATGGACAAAACTATTTAAGTAGGTCAAAATCAGTTCGGATGTATCTGAAAGCCAAGAGGAGGACAAACTACATAAGAGTTAATCCTTCTGTTTCGGTAAATGATGACGGGGAAGCAGAAGACATGTGATGACTTGACTACTCAATATCATGGATTTCAGGCTTAGGAGCTGAATAATGAATTGTGAAACAGTCATAGAGATGTGAATATCTCTCGAGTCTATGAATGCTCAGGAGAGTAACTTGTCCAAAATTTATGAAGTATATGCCAAGTTATTCAGGTTGGAAAGGGGTGACGAGAAAGTTATTTATTACTACAGTGAGCTGCAAAGTATATTACAACAGATCAATATTTGTCATCCTTTTACTACTGATGAAAAGGAGCTTCAAGTACTTATGTAGTCAAGCTTTTGGATGGACTGAGGTTGGAATATGACGCGATTTGAACTCAATACTTGCCTCAGATGATGTTCCCTCTCTTTCTAATACCTTTAATAGAGTCATGCATTCAGAATCTGCTGTGATTATACTTGGTAAAGAAATAACTCCCACTAATGTTGTTACCCTTAATATTCAACATGCACCAAATCAATTCGAGTCCACCAGTGGTCATGGTGGAGGTAGTAGAAGACGAGACTGCCATAGTTTTGGTCGTGGTAGAGGCAAAGATTAGGGTAGAGGTGATAGATGGTGCGTACATTGTGGACATACCAAACATTTTTCAGATAAATGTTAGGAGAAGTTTGGTAAACCAGTATGGACAAACTCCACTGTTCTTAGGAACAATGAAAATTCCATAGCTCATGTCCCTCTTAATTTGCCTATCTAACCATTCAAGAGCGCAAAACTTCAACTGTATCGGTAGGTCCAGGATTTCCATGAGGGCTTCGAATCAATTATTTCCGACATTACCATCTTTAGGTTTGACAGCATCACTAAATACCGTGGCGATTTCCTTCATTGCATCCATGAATATGCAAGTGTCATCAGTGGACATTTCGGTTCTCTTTTTACGACGAGTTGAAGTTGACTGGTTACCACTTTGAGACTGATCAGGCGCCGACTCATTCCCGCTAAGGAATGATGGAGTATCCCTACCTAAATCGACATCCTCGAGCATGTCCAAGGGTGAATGTAACTCACGTTGGACATCATTGCACATCTCTACGCTAGTTTGACTTATTGTCCCCATAGCTATTGAGTTTCCCCCTACCAAAGCCAATTTGTCGTAAAGCGGGCACCCTTCACGTCTATACTGCTCAGCATCTTTATACTCCTACAAGAAAGAAACATCTTTTAGACCTCTTGGAATAGAGTTCTAATAATACGAAAAACATACAAAATGTTTTGCAGTTTAGCATGATTTACTGACCATGTTGTAATCTTGCCATACAGAATAACATGCAGAACTCGTTGTGGTTGCATCCCAGCCAAACCCACTAGTGTTGAGACAGCTCGATACTGTTTGGTAAGTTTTCTTCTATGATCTTGTTTGATTCTTTAATCTGCTCAACAGTTTTTTTATTAACTGCGTCTTCATTGAACCTATTGACACAGTCCATATACACCTCATGCTTCCAAACCCCATTGGGCAAGTTGTTCCCCATATTGACTTGCTCAACCAAGAGATCGAACATTTTGTTGTCATCCTCAAAGGTCCAAATATCATATGATCGAGCAGTTTGCTATCTTCTTTCAGCCATTTATAATCTAAATCCGAAATGGTCCTCATGGAAAAAACTTTATCAGACAACCTTTACCCGTCATAGTAACTAGGGACACATGGAAACACAAATAACCACTTTAAAAAAAAAAACACGTGGTGGATATTTATAAGTCATCCGAATCTCCTCACCACATGGCAAGATCATTCCATAGCACCTCAAAATTATTCAACAACATTCTATAAAATTTACAAATTCATCAAACTAAATCCATTACAGGTGACTAGAACAATGCAAAAACACACTCATCAAGTCCAAATTCACCAAACACCCCTGGTAGAGCCCTATATAACTTCACAGTCACTACGAACCGTACCTCGTCAGATGGGGATTGGGTTTCGTTGGCTAATGGACGCCCGTGTAGGCGACTCAGCCTAGTTTGAACTGGACTCAACCCACCCATTAGCCCCATATACCATAAACCCTAAACCCACCCTCCATTAGCCCCTAAACCCTAAACCCTAACTCTAATAGCCCCTAAACCCTAAACCTAACTTTTATTAACCCTGAACCCTAACTCCATCAGCCCCTAAACCCTTAACCCTAACCCTAATTCCAGAACCTAACCCCTAAATTTTTTACACTAAATCCCCTAAAAGCCCTAAACCCTATAACCCCAAACTCTAAACCCCTAAACCCTAACTTCTATTAACCTTATCTTGACCGCGCTTTAAAAAAAAAAAAAAACTCTAAACAGTAAATACCATAAACCCTAAATACCCTAAACCCTAAACCCGAAATTATACCCTATAAAGACGAAATTGAACCCTAAATACCATAAACCCTAACCCTATATCCCAAAATTATGTAGAAACTAAACAATAAATACAAATACCGCACACGGAAATTAAGATTAAATCAAATACAACAGTAAATTAATTAAAAAAAATTAGGGTTTAGGGTTACCTTCTGAAATTTGGCGAAAACCGAAACCCAATGGGGAAATCAAGGGAAATCGAAATAGAATCAAAGAAATTGATGCTGGAATGTGGAAATCGAACCCGAAATGGATTAAATCGAAGGAAATCGGAAGGATTTTTAGGGGAAAAGAGAAGAGCGAGAGGGAGAAGGGAGAGGGAGCCCGAGAGTGACAAGGAGAAGAGATGAGAAGAAGATGAAGGGAGAAGAGATGCAAAGACGATGAGAAGGGAGAAGAGATACGAAGACAACGAAGGGAGAAGAAGCCGAAGGTAGATGAGAGGAAGAAGAGAGCGGGAGAAAAAAAATTCGGGGGAGGAAGGCTGAGAGGGAGAAGAGAGCAAGAGAGAAAAAAAATTTCGGGGGAGGAAAGACACATCCCAAACAATGGCTTCAAGTGGATGATTCACAATTTTGGGCTGAATCCTGATTCCACAATTTTAGCCTAAGACAATTACCTACGTTTTTCAGATGACACTGGCACTGGTGCACCACTAACAGCTTCATTGAATGAACTATGTAATGCAGGTGAACTTCATCTGCTCTTCAATGTTGAGTAACACCCCTTACAGTTACAACCACTTTCATTTCAAGTAAATCAGGCAGACCACTTGAGTGAATTTACAACAAACCTCACTAACAAAGAATCCTCCTCATCTCCATAAAACTTCACAAAGAATCATATATGCTTCATTTTTTCTCCTTAAACCTCCGAAATGAACAACACATTCTGTTTCATTCCCTCTCTCATCGTTGCCAATGATTCAAACTAGGCTAAAGGTTGAAAGAAAGCTCTGACATTGGTCTGTTTCACCACACTTGAGCATATCAAGCTCGAAGTCACCAATCCAGCATCAATGCAGCATATCAAGCACTTTGTCAACAACCCAGCAGCTTGATAAGTACCCATTTCCGTGCTTGATGTACTTCTCAATGTCTACTTACAAAGCCTTTTTTTTTTTGGCAAATTTCCGTCCACAACACAGGCTACACGGGAAATATATAACCATCAAACAACATGAGCCACTTGTTAGAAGGGCAATGAGACAACCTACTTTTGCACAAAAATGTTTAAAATCAAGCAAAGAGAACCAACATGAACCAAACAGAAACATTTCGAATAGTATGCACTGAGAACATACTACAAAATTAAGCAAAGAGAACCAAATGTTCCCCAAATTTAAAATCGTGACTTCTCCAGGTACGATTGAGTAAGAAAAAACAGAAACATTTCGAATAGTATGCACTGAGAACAGACAAATTCAAAATAAAAGTACCTGGTGATGGAATGGGAAGACCATCACTGGAAGAAAACCTCCGGTTTTATAAACGAAAAAACGGTTTGAAATGTGGAAGAAATACAGACAGTTTTAAGCAGCATCAAAAGCAAAAGGGAAACAAATCTTATACGAAAAATAAAATGAGAGGCAGGAGGAAACAAATTCCGAACCAGGAAGAACAATTTAGCCTCATACATTCGAATTCCAGGAAGAACAGTTTACCCTGATACCTTCGAATCAAGATGGTGTAGGAGACAGTGCTCGCGGGAGATAGATGCTGTAAAGAATAGCTGGGGACGGCGAGAGAAGATTGCTGGGGAGAGAGGTTGCAGAGAGGGGGAAAGAAATCGCGGAAGGTCGTCTGAAACAGTGCTGCTCGCAGAAGGAAGGTCGTCCGTGGCACGAAGCGTTGGGGACGGCGAGAGAAAGAGAAGAGGTTCCAACAGGAGGGGGGGGGGGGGGAGTGGTGGTAAGGTTGCGGAAGGGTTTCAGAGCTCGACCCGAGTGAATTCACTGTGACTCGGGTTTATGCGTAAAACGGGGGAGAGTGAATTACATTGTAGGTATTGAACTTTAGCTTCAAATTCATTTTAATTATTTAACTTCAACTTTAAATTTATTTTAATTATTTAATTTTAATTTTAAATTTGGCGATAATATGGACGAGTTCATATGCATTAATTAGTGTCCCAAAATGAAAAAAATATAAAAAAAATAAATAAATAACTTATAATAGTATACTAAATTAAAATATAATACCTAAACCTCAAATTAGGTAAAACAAACATGATTACTACATGAATAAGTAATTTAATGTATTATTAAAATATATTAATATATTAATTAATTAAATTAGATATTATATTATTTAATTATTACAATTTATTATATTATAATTACGTGAACCAATTAATTGTACACATGATTAATTATAAATAAATAAATAAAATTAAAAATAACATAAACTAATATAATAAATTAAGTTATTAATTTATTAATAACAAAAGATATACTTTAATATAAAAATAAATAATTATAAAAAAAATTGATCAAATGCTAATATTTTTATGTATTATTAATTAATAATATTTTTCCATTAAATTTAAAATAATGGGTTTTATTAATTAAATTAAAATAATTGATCAAATGCTTGATTTAATAATATTTTAATTATCACTATTAAATCATTAATATAATATAATAATTAAAAAATAAATATAATGAATAAATAACGCTAGTTTAATTTTTGTTAGGAAAAATTAAATCAATAGCGTTGTCTTCTTCACGACACCGATAAGTGCAGGAGACAACGGTGGGCTAGCTGGCAATGGCGACGGAGGCGGCGCTCCGACGGTACGCCAGAGGCAATGATACGCTGGAAGCAACGGCAATGGTACGCTAGAGGCGTTGCAATAGAGAAGCTCCAACTGGATGCTTTGCAACGCGTCTCTTGTCGTTGGCCACCGTCTCTCATTGCTCATCGTCGCTCGTCGCTGGCCTTTGTCTGTCGTCCCTCGTTGGATGAAGGGATGGCATTACTCATCGCGGGTCGAGAGGGAGAAGAGTGCGAGATAAGAAGGAGATTGAGAGAGGGAAGAGTGTGAGAGAGGCAGAAAAAACACAAAATTGACTAGCTTCATCCGAATGATTCGTAATATGCTATAGAATCCGGATTCCCCAAATTAAACTATGGGTGTTATTTTCGGATTTATCTGATTCATCAACATGAATCGAACATGGGTTTAGGAGATGAACTGAATAATTCGGCTAAAATTCATCTCCTGATTCAAGTTCATCTCCTGTTGCGATTTGAGGAAGCGGGGAAAGGGACAATTGAGAAAAAAAAACGCCAATCGTCCATCACAAAATCAAAAGTTGTTCTTTCTTCGATTTTTTTTTTTTTTGGTCTCTGGAAGGATCCATCGTCCCTATCTTCCTTTGTCGCTTAACGTTGATGATTTAATTTAGGCGCCATTATCACGAGCGGCAACAGCTCTTCCCGCTGCTCCAGACTCACCGAGCATTCCGTTTCCATCCATCGAGCAGCAGAGCCAGTACAAAGAGGACGGGAGAAAATGAATGAAGAGGGAGACAGAAAAAGTCCTTCCAAGTTAGAGAGAGGGAAAGGAGCAAGGACACTCTCCCATCTGATATCTCTGACTCTGCCAAGTTCATACTGGTTATAAAATCACTCCCTCAAGCCCATACTGATGACACCCCATCGGTCTCTCCCAAACCGACATCGATGCATTCACTAGGTCCCTACCCATTCACAGAATGGCAATACTTTGGGTAAAAATTTTATTCACTTTTTCATTTAATCATTGGATATCCAGGGATCATTTATTTTAAAAACCATATGATCTTACTCTTATAAACAAAGGAATAAGACTAAAATCACAATTTCGAAAGAGTGCAACACTATGGAACTAGTTATTTAATCAGAGCAGAACCGCCACTCTGCTTCGTTGCCCGAGCAAAGATCGATACATAAACCTTTCATCATGTCTTGTGCATTTCAGAGCCCCTTTTATATGTCTTTCAACTGAGGCTTTCTTTGACCTTCACAGAAGCATAGCCAAATTGTACAAGACCACAGGTTAATGAGAATCAAGCAGCGAGATCAAAGGAAATACTTGCGTAAGTGATATCCAAATTCAGGGAGCTCAGTTATAACTGCGACTACACAACTCAAAGACTACCTCGCTTGACAAATACATTTTTTGTATCAAGGCTCCGACTTCGTCACCTCCAACCTCATATACCATTTGGGCCAATGGAGAACAGACTGACAGGCCAGGCATGTTCTTGATACAAGGGGAAATGCAACCACAATGTCATCATCTACATTGCTGCAAACCCATGTTAAATGGAGAATCTTTACTGTTTTTTCTCTGTGTATGAGTCGCTTGCCTGGTCCCATCTGCTTTTTTCTTGCGTCGTGCCAGTTGAGATGAACGTGGATGAAAAGACAAGATAGCCAAGTCGTTTAGATCCTGCAGTGGTGTTAGACCTTTAACAACTTCATCCATTGAAGGACGAGATTTAGAGTCCCTGCTTAGGCAGTAGTAGGCCATTTGTGCAACCTTCTGCACTCCTTTAATAGAATAATTAAGCTCCAGTCGAGGATCCACTAACTGGTAAAGCTTTCTTTTGTCTGCTAAGTATGGACGCGCCCATGCAACCAGATTTTGCTCCCCACTAGGCCGATTCTTATCCATGGATCTTCGACCAGTTAAAATCTCAAGCAAAACAACCCCAAAACTGTAGACGTCACTTTTAGATGTTAAATGCCCTGCTCAATAGAAATAATATACAGATTTCAGTCCTACACTCGGCACGAGGTTTAAAAAACCAAAGGATAAGAAGACAAAAAGTTCCACCTTCCCATATATTACTGTCTCAATGGTTGGATACTCGCCAAAAGTATTTATGCCCCAAAAATAAAGCCAAAGCATCACATCAATGACAATTATGTACCTGTCATCACATACTCTGGAGCAGCATATCCATATGTTCCCACAACCCTTGTTGATACGTGTGTTTTGTCACCCTGGGGCCCTGCTTTTGCCAGTCCAAAATCTGAAAGCTTTGCATTGTAGTCCTACAAAGAGAAGTTTCAAATTCTAAAAGGCAGAACAGGAAAAGCACTGGAAGTAACACGAGTCCAAGGCAGTGCCACCTACGGAGTCCAGGAGAATATTAGATGTCTTGAAGTCCCTATAGATGACTGGTTCAGTGCCTCCATGAAGGAAGGCCAATCCTTTAGCTGCACCTAGTGCAATCTTTATTCTGTTTGACCAAGGAAGAGGTAGTGCCCCTGTGGAAGTCAGAAGAGTAGGGGAATTTTTTTTAAAAGCTATTGCACTAAACAGTTGCAATAAAAATCTATTGCTACAGTCAGGAACATCATTGAAATGGGAATTCCATTTCTGGAGCTCATTTATCTTTACTTTAAGCTCAAGCTTTGTCCCAGCTCATGCTAAAGGTAAAGTCACGTAAAGATTCAGTACTTTCTTAGAAAAATGACAAAGTTCAAAACTTTAAGCTAATAACACTGAGTCAAGCTCTAGCAATAATATCAGTGACACTTCTGGAATCAAGACAATATGATGCTTGAGTTAACTACGAGGCCTCATCAGCTCAGGTAGCTTCTAAAATTAGCCTTTAAAAGAGTATGTCATAGCTTGTTGAACA
Organism: Aristolochia californica; assembly: GCF_029961685.1. NCBI lineage: Eukaryota > Viridiplantae > Streptophyta > Magnoliopsida > Piperales > Aristolochiaceae > Aristolochia > Aristolochia californica. Next base: position 6,976,740 of record NW_027181815.1, read on the forward strand.
TGCCATAGCAAGCCCACACTCAATACTCAGAACATCAAAACCAACAGGTTCAGCTTTTAGGTATGGTGGCTTCAAACAAGTAGAGATAGCACAAAGTTTCAGACTATAAATGATTTCTCATCTAAGATGCTTCAATGATAGGTGAATTCAATGCCAAGATCTATTTCAAATTATAATACCTCATCTTACAAAAGTAAAATCGTATCCAGAGGGTACATACGCTTCTATGTTTATTCATCCATTAAATAGGAAACACAGGAAGCACATTTACTTGTGTCACAATTTTGCAGAAGTCATGAACACATTTTATATGAGAAATATTATCATTTTGTCTGTTTGATCTACTGTAGGCCTATGATTAAGTCCCCTCAACAGTCAACAGAGGCGCATTTCAGAAAACTGCATGCAATGTTTCATCAATAAGTTGGTAGCTTGCATAGCCAAAAAAAGCTGCTGTTGCTTCTGACCAATTAATTAATACTAATAGAGTTCAAATAGATTGCATGAGTTCCATACAAAAGAACTAGCGATTGTAAGAAGAGATACTTCCTGAACATATAAGTCCAAGATCTTCCAGACTATGGCAGATGCAAGAATTCTAGTTACTTACAGAGCTAAAGAGAAAATATTCTGATAGACTAGCATTGCCTCCTTGGTTGGACAACAGGCGACCTTTGTTTTTGCTTCAAATAAAAAGAAAATCATGCATGGGCATATGGTATTTGTTTCTTGATATCAATTGGTTAAAACAAAACATCAATAACTTTGTTCTCGTTATATTAAAATTCACGTTAAAACATCATATGAAATAAAACTGAACCCAACAGAGGTTTGAACCGGTCATCATGTGTAAAGAAGAACAACGTGCATATGGAGCCTGAGTAGAAAACAGACTCCGACCAAGGATCAGAAGCATTCATGTCCACACACAGTATGTATAGATATTAATTTGATGAAAAAGGAACCATCAATATTACATAGGAAGCACACCACTTAAGTGACCATACACTTCCTAATCTAGTACTGGCAGAACTACCTATCAATTATGGAAGTCATAAATGATTAAACTGGACCTTTCTCTGCTTGCAAAAGAGTTGGCTGCTTGCTTGACTTCCTAATTTAACGATCAATCACACCTTTCCCTCATTGTATCTTCCTTCTTTCAGTAGAGCTGTTTTTAAGTGAAACCACCATTGCTTACTACTTAAAAATTATATCTAGTATATTTTCTACATTAGAATTGGAAAATATCTGGGTCCATTCTATACAGGACTATAATAAATTAGGTTATAATGCAGGCACAAGCGAATCCAAGTTCACTCATAGTTCAAATGGAGTTGAAGTTCTCTTAAAGAAATTGTTGTTCAATGTTTGGATGATCAATGTTTAACCTCCACTTAGTCCTCAACTGAAGGGAATACTCATTGACATTTGAACTAACCAAGGACACCTATGAAGCATATTCCAGTTGAACAATCTCAAAGGGGCAAAGCAATAAAGATACTTTCTCTTAAGGTTAAAAAAAAGGGTGATTGCTGTATTGAATCAGAATATGAGCATATAAAAGACATTGTACTCGAGAAAAAAGACCCTGGGCAGGACAAGATAAAGAATAACAAATGATTTTCTCAAACTAAAATAAAGATGCTCAAGCTTTCCACATGGCATAGCTGAATAAATTTGGTAACTGAGTAAACATCGGTATCTTGTTAGATATGGCTTATAGCTTCCAAGGCCAAGGAACAAAGTTAAGGAGGTCTGTTCTAGAAAAGGGTCGGGAACCTGGGGCTCCAACGCCCTCAAAAGTTACAGCCTCTGCCTCTTTGGAAATCCTTGACTTCCTATTTTCAAATAATAAGAACAATCTGCTGCATCATAACTCACCTACACCCACAGGTCCAGTTCAACTTCCAACAGTAGGGAGTATATAGTCAAACAGTTCTGAACTTTTTGTGGTTATAATAATCTAAAACAAGTAAAAAAAATCTCCAAACTTGATATTAAGATATAGATGAATCTGAAAATGTAAAATTTGGTGGAGGGCCAAGGAATCACACATGAAATGCTACTGGTGATTTTTTATTGGAAGAGAGTTTTATCTCTGTATGTGCTATAACTTTCTCCCAACAGATTGAATATAAAATTGCAAGACAAAAAGATTTCAAAAAGTTCTCCACAAGGCATGAAAGAACTCAGGCTGCAGTTAACAATGCTGGAGCTAGGCATACCCCATCTGATTTCCAGAGCGACCCAAAAATATTGACAAGCTCTCAATCATGTAATACAAATCACAAGGACATCATCGGTTAATAGGAACTTAGCAGGGAAGCACGTTGGTCTGGTATCTCCTATCACAGTGGTGAAGGCTTCTAATAGTTAGAATTTTTCTTTTTACTGGAGCACAGAACAAAAGAAAGGTCGTGGAGGGTAAACAAAGACAAAAATCTTCTAAAGGCAGGAGGCAGGAAAAGAGTCAGAACAGAGTCGTAGCTAATATATGGAGCTTACTGTAGAACTCTTATTTGGACAGGGAAGCCAGGGACAATCTTGTCTTAGTCTTTCTAGTTTATTCAATATACAACGTGCTGAGAAAGGCAGAAAAGCTGTTGGAATAGTACCCCATCAATTTGATGTCAGGCCTCTCTGATGGAGAGTCTGCACTAACCATGCAGCTAGTGCAGAAATATAAGCAAAAAATTCGTCCAAAAGACCAAATTAGAGTTTGAGAGATTGCTTTTTCTTTTGTTCAAGAGAAAACTCTTCTGGATTAATATCCATATGCTAAATACAACCACTAACGAATTACTTACTTCTGAAAAGATGGTTCTCAAGGCTTCCACGTGTCATAAACTCATAAACAAGAAGCCTTTGATCGTCCTCAATACAGTAGCCAATAAGTTTAACTAGATTGGGATGGTGAAGCTGCCCAAGGAAGTCAACTTCTGCCTGCATTTGAAGAACCATTAAACTATTCAATTAAACCATGTCGATTCACAGAGGTAAAATGATTTCTTACCAAAAAAGAGAGGTTTTAATGATTAATTAACAACAATTTTAACACAAGGAAAAAAAAAACTTCTCACTAACCACCCATTCTCTATGGCCTTGAAGAGCATCTGGCTTCAAGCTCTTAACTGCAACAGTGACACCTGTCCCTGGTTTTGCAGGGGCAGTGCCATTGGCTTCGATCCATCCTTTGAAAACAAATCCAAAACCACCTTCACCAAGAATGCTATCAGGTCTGAAGTTCCCAGTGGCAGACTTCAGCTCTTGGAAAGTGAATTGAAGCAACTGAGGAAATTCTCTACCCTCAAGTTTGGGTGGTTGGATGTTGTCAGCTGACAAGTGAGTTTCTTTTGGATCAGAGAGCTCTCTGTTGCTGGCGTTCAAGTATCGGGTCTCAGTTACTGTGTCTCAAAAATTAAAAGGGTTAACATCCTTGGTTAAAATACTTAAAAAACTTATTAGAGGTCCATTGAGAAGGAAATAATGCAGAAACATGTCACAGAAGAAATCTAAGACACAGACGTAATGCTTGAGAAGTAGTCATCGATGACCAACCATCTTTTCTGTTTAATTTTCCACGAAAAACAGGTTCAAAATCCAAACTTCCGAACCTAGGAGATCTAAACTGAGAAGAACTATACAACAGCAAAAATCTAATTATACGACTAGAAGCATCCGTTCTGCAAAGATGCAAAATGAATTACCGATTTAATAATGGAAGAAAGTAAAAAGAACGAATCAGGCAATATGAAAGTAGAAGTTTAGTTTACTAAATCAAAATTCGAAAATTGCGTAGTGGCTGCCACAAGCCAGGAAATAGAACGAGACAGCAATCGGTAACGGCAGATAAAATATCGTTAAGTTCATAACTAGGGAAAAAGAGCAAAAAACAAAGAGAAGAAAAAAAGAAAAAAGAGAAGCCATATCAATTTCGGAAAGAACATGGTAGTCAGTCATGGCCAAGATTGTATCAGACGATACTTAGCTACAAATACGACACGCAGACATGGTGTGATGAGTGATCCTACAACCTCCCTATGAAAGACAATTGATCAAAATTGAAATTCAAGAAAGGAGTTGGGCCTTTGCTCATTTGAATACGGAAAAAAACGATTCCTAGGTGGGAATGAACAAGCGTCCAATATCGTAGAAACCCAGAAACAGAACGCATACTACGAAGCAATCACCTGCATCGTAAACAAGGCTAGTTCTAGGGAGAGTGTTAGCGTTTTCTCTGGATGAGGAAGGCTTGCAGGCTCCCTTTACTCCGCGTCTAAACGCACTCCAGCATCCACAATTATACTCCATAGCTCTTGCTTCTCCGCTTCTCTTCATGGGTTAAACTGATGAAATTAAAACAAGAGAGACGAATGTAAGAGAAAGCAAGGAAAAACTCTCCCCCACCAGGAACTGCGGAAGAAAAAAACAAGGATAAAGCGAGGTGGGGGAATTTGTTTTGAGAATGGAGGCATCAAAACTATCATCATCACGATCATCGTTATCATCATCACAGCATGTACAACAACTACTTTTTCCCACCATTCTATTCTCTCTCTCCAAAAAAGTTAAGCTATTCTCTCTCTGTTTCTTTTAGTGCTACAGTGAATAATTTTGGAAGGGAGTTGTCTTTGTGCTCTTTATGTTTTTCTTAGTTTCCTACTTTGTCTCTTTACAGCTTAATCTAGTGAAAATTTTGGAATTTTCTTGGGTCTCTCCTCCAGTTTGGAGCTGTGGGAGGTAGTGGTGCTCCACTTATTAATGTTGGACAAGTTTTTCCTGATTTAGGAGGACTAATCTTCCAGTTTTCCCAATTGAGTGCTGAGTGTGATCCAATCTTGAAGTCCAAACAAAAATTGTGTTTCCACTTTCCCTTTGAGCATTTGAGATTGATCATACGTTGAGGTCTGAGGGCGTTATCTTTTCCCATTTTTTGACTGCTAGAAAAGTCAACATGCCGGGATGGTCAAGGGTATATTTGATTGCAATGACATGATCCACATCTAGTGGGTATATGGATCTGTTTACAGAAGACCGAAGAATAATACTGGTAAGAGCACTCATGTTGACAAAAAAAAAAAAAAAATTGCAAGAGGCTCCATGCATGAGAGACCAAAGGTGTGAAGAGAAGTTAGATTCTCTGAAAATGGAGGAAAGAAAGTGGGAGGGAATATGACCAGTTACGAAATCTGTCCATGGGTTGGTGGAGGGACTGTGGAGAGGTCACTTCATGAAGCAGCCGTAAACAAACTCTATGATGCTGCTGGAAGAAAAAAAAAAAAACAGAAGAAGCATTTTAAGATCCCCATCTTGTAAGCTGTATTGCTAAGCCTATGTGGAAAGCGGCGATGCCCATGTTAGGAACACATGGATGGACGGCCTTAGCTCTCTGTTTGTGGCCAGAGTGCACCCCTACCAGTTTTGATTTTTCTTCCTTCCTTCTGTGGACTGTGGGTCCTTTGTCCTCCACAAATGCCTCTGTCATTGACTCGCATGCGCTTCTCTACATTTATCTTAAATTTTACTAATAAGATCTCCAACTTTACGTAGATGGGAGTAATTAACTACAAATTTGCCCTTTTTCCGTCCAGATGTAATTAGTCTTCATTACACAACATGTGCTTGATTTAGAGTTGTCTCTCACTTGGTTCCCTTTCTAATCATATCTCTCTCCTTTTCTCTAATGAAATGATAATCTCGAAAGTGGTTAATTCCATGAATGCTAACTATTGGAGAAAAGGGTGACCCTTTTTCAGCCAAAAACCAAGATCAAGCATCAAAGGATCAGGGATTAGAAGTTGGTATCAGGTTGAGTTAAACAGATTAGACTCAGAATTAGATGTGGGTATGGGGCTGGGTCAAACAGGTAAGGATCAGAATTACTAGGGGTTGGGTTCAACTTTGATGACTTTTGATGATAACAAATACTTAACAATTACTAATTGTGAAATTTAAGTAAGCACAATTAACCAAAAAAAACACACACCTCAGACAAGACCGTTTGACTAAATGTTCAAATGGCTAGTCAAAGAAGGCTAGAAGAATAATCGAATGGAGCTAAGTGTGGGCAAGAAGTGTACTCAACCGGACAGAGATAAGTCAAACGGGTATGAGAGAGAAGAGGCTTTATATGAATCCATTCAATCAACTATTAGGATGGAATTAAGTTTTGGTGGTGAGTCTTTTAAATTAGATTCTTCTTTGGAGCATTTCATAACTATTTTAAACAAAAAAACTCTAATTATTGAGTTTTCAAATCTCACTGTGCTTATACTTTAAAATCATATTTGAATGCAGCGTAGCCAGTTTATCTGGTCCAACCTTAAGTTCGTTTGTTTGGAGTGGACACTGCCTCGGTTGAGAAACAAAATAAAATATGTTGAAAGTACAAAATACGGAACCTGAATTAAAATTTCGTCTTTTCCTGTAATTAAAGAGTCAGTTCCTTGCATAGTAGTGCCTCTCTTGGAATAATTCTCTCTCTGAATTTGTCCATGGAATCTACCTACAACCACTCTGCTAGTAATCTTAATTTTCACGCGGTGTAGTAGTCTTCTCCAGACCTGGTTTCTGCAACTTCCAACTACAAACGCCCATGATTTACCGTTATTATAGTTTCACGCGGTTTGTGAGATCAAACGTCGCTTGCAGCTTATCTCTCTTCAGCTTTAAGGCAAGGTCTTTGACGTCCCCACACGCTCTTTATTCTTCTTCCTCTATCTTCGTCTTCGTCTCTTCGTCTAATTCGTGGACATCATGATGACCCTTTTCTTGCTACCGGCGCTCTTCTTTTGTGGCTTAGTTTGTTTTTTCTCTACATCGAAGTTCATTTCCTGGGTTTCTGCTCTCCTCCCCATGCCCACTTCCAGGAAAGTCGTCGCTGCGCCGACCAGAGACCCCACCACCAATATAAGCCACATCGACAAGGAGGAGCTGGAAATGGTCTTCGCCACCTTCGACAAGAACGGTGACGGGTCCATCACGAAGCGGGAGTTGCAGGAATCACTGGAGGATTTGGGCCTCTTTGTCACCGAGGAACAGATTAGTACCACAGTGGAGAAGTTCGACTCGAACAAAGATGGTCTGATAGATTTACAGGAGTTTTGTATTCTGTACGAATCTATGGTAAAAGGGGAAGAAGATGGAGGAGAAGGAAAAGAGCTGGACGATTTGAAGGAAGCTTTCGATGTGTTCGACGAGAACGGGGACGGGTTGGTAACCGCGGAGGAACTGGGTCTAGTTATGGCTTCTTTAGGACTAAATCGAGGGGCGGAAGACTGCAAGAACATGATCAAGAAGGTGGACAAGGATGGCGATGGTAAAGTTAATTTCGAGGAATTTAAGCTCATGATGCAGTCAAGAACAAGTCCCACCTAGTGCCTCTCCAACCATACTTACCTTGTAAATAAAGCTTGTAAAGTCGTTCACCACTCTCTTTTTAACTCCCAACTTGAAAACCTGAAAAATGTAATGATAGATTGTCGTGTCCAGTCACTGTACTCTCTTCCCATCTTTTTAAGTTTTGATGACTAAAAACATAACAGCGCGAAAGGAGGATACTATTAAAAAAGGAGAATACAAAAACTTTGGATGTATTTGCAAGCATTGAAGACGTTTTTTTTTTTTTTTAATTTTCAATTATTGCAAGCATCGATTGATGCTATACATCTCTTGCAGCACCTTCATTCTTCAGTAAAGCACCGATTTTGATCCAAAAAAGATGCACCGGGTGTGTTAGAACAGTTGTTTTCTTGCATCAGTATTCAAATCTTGGACAGCAAATTATTGATTACTTGCACCTAATGGCTTTGGCCGAAGTACCCAAAGATCTGAGGAGGAAGGCGCAAAGAAGCGAAGGAGAAAATGATGACCATTACCAAGTTACCATGCAATCATCTGAATGAACAAGATATATAAATCGTTGTCTGTATAAGCAGTATTAAGAAGAATTTACGCAACACAGCAAAGCACAGACCAAATCCCTTCTTCTCCAAACCACGCTTTCCAATAAGTATACAACAAAAGCCTTTCTTGCACAAATGATGAAAATACACGTTGGCACAAAACAAATCAATCAACCACTTTTTCTACCCAGGAGCCGAAACAGACATCACTAGGTAAGTTTTAACAAGAATCCTATCAGGTTGTCCGCCCAATTTATATTGGGGACTACTTTGTATATGAGTTCAAAACACCAAACAACTACTTGCTGCCATCAGTAACTTCACCTCCAGAACCAGTAACTTGTTTAACCTCTTTAAGATCCTTTTCCTCCGAAATGAACTCTGAGCTATCTTCCTGAAGGGGTGAGTCACACCTGAATAATTCATCATTTTCCAAATTAGATAATTTCTCTTTTGACTCTCCTTTTAGCAGTTCCACCACCTCAAGTATTGTTGGTCTCTTCTCAGGCCTACTCTGAGCACACACAAGTGCTACAAGCACCACCCTCTTCAGTTCTTCCTGCACATACTTTCCACTCAGCTTTGGGTCTGCTACTTCATCGAATCTTTTCTCACGAACCAAAGGGAGAGCCCAGTCAGTGATGGTTCTCCTAGTTGTGAGATTTACTTTCTCAATGGGTTTCTTACCACTAGCTATCTCTAGTAGCAGTATGCCAAAGCTGTACACATCACAACTCTCTGAGGCTTTACCAAGCATGGCATATTCAGGAGCAAGGTAGCCAAGCGTACCTTTTACCCTTGTTGTAACATGAGTTGCTCCATCAGGTATGAATTTTGCAAATCCAAAATCAGCGACTCTGGCCTGAAAATCTGAATCCAGCAATACATTACTTGCTTTAATGTCCCTGTGGATTATATGGGGAGTCGCATGATGGTGGAGATAACTACAAAGCACAAGAACTTAGTCAATAGATACAAGAGAAAAAGAAAAAGAATGCAATAACAAGTATCAAAACTAAGAAGAGCTGAGTGGTTTGTCCTCGTAGAATTTGTCTTTTGCAGTTGTATTAGTTTAATGGCAGGAACAACAGGCACCAGAAGTTTTTCAACGTGATATGTTGATACTAGAATGATCTGCCAGTAATACAAGCATCATAAAAAGCGCTGAATGTGAGACTTACAAGATACCATCAGCTGATCCAAAAGCTATCTTCATCCGTCGAGGCCAATCAAGGAGGCATTCTGATGAATGCTGTCCATGGAGATGAGATAGTAAACTCAGATTGGGCATGTAATCATAGACTATAAGACGCTCTTGCCCTTCAGCACAGTAGCCACGCAAACTGAGCAGATTTTTGTGTCTGACTCTTCCTAAGATCTCAACCTCAACAGCAAATTCCATTTCAGCTTTGTTGCTCCAGACTTTCAGCCTTTTAACAGCAATCTGCAAAGGTACCTTAGTTAGATTATCCATTCTTAGAGAAAGTTCATAATTAAAACTCAGTAAAATGTTTAAACACTTGGATGCCGAAATATATATTGATTTCCGCAAATTGAATTTCAATAATCTTATGTCAAGAAACGAACACCTTAGCAATTTGAGGGTAAAAAATATAAAACAGCAGAAGTTATGGTAAGAGAACTAAATAATTTCTTTAACATGCAATGTCAACAACCCCAAAAGTAGGAAGTTCATAAAAAGAAAAAAAGGAAACCTAATTTCACTACTTTAAAAAATAATAAAAAATAAAAACCTCATGTTCAAGCACTTTGGTGATTTTTTAGTGCAGAGACCTAATAGTACAACAATCTGAACACTAACCTATGCTGAAGATCTTTTATCCTAGACTTTGAGAATTGCAGAACTTAAAAGATTTGGAAAAGAAAGAATCAAACAAAATCGAAGCATGATCATCACCTGCTTTTCAGAAAGCTTAAGCCTCAGAAGCATTTCAACTACATACAAAAACCCATCAGACAATTCCAATCCCAGTATACATGTCTCAATTACAAAAGGTTCCCCAAGAAAATAACATCAAAGATAGTCATGGAGCATTCAATTCATTCTTGTTATCATATACAGAAAACTAGATAGACCCAAAAATTATTAAATTTTAATATCAGAAGTGATAATAATTAAAATTATGCATTACAATATTAAATCAAACCATTTTAATTCCCTCATAAAATAGAGTTCTCATTCTCAGAAGATATAAATAACAGATTAGAAGTTGGGATTGATTCCACATTCCACAGACAAAATTTTCTACATTCTACACAATTGCAACAAATACAGTAATTCTAGCCAAAGAAAATTGTATCCAGCATGAGGAAAACACCAGAACTGATAACTAAACTGATTTGAACAATTCATCAGACAAATAACATAAATGAATAGTTTAAAGCCCACGCCTGCAAAATGAACTTGTTCCAGAACAATAAAATAATGGCTTAAGAAGGAAAGAATACAAATTTGCAATTATTAAACTACTCACCCTATATGAAGTTGATGTTCAAAATAACTCATTAGAAAATGATGAAGGGAGATATACAGACAGAGCATCATTTTCTCAGTAAAAAACTAAGACAAAAGAACTAGTACAAAGTTTAAATGACAAAGAACCATCTCCTATAAGACAGTGAATCCTAAAGACATGTGATCAAGAGCCTTCAATATTTTTTCTTGAGAAAATATCTAGAGCCAATTTTTAATCTAATGAGAGCCAGATTAATGGTTTATTCTGCCCACTTGACCAATAAATAGTGTATGGAAGTTGCTTCAAGAGTCTATTGTTTGAATTATTTTAAAAAATTTACTTGTTCAAGCAGTTAGCATAAGTGTCTTTCCTAGAAGCATATGCAGCTTTCTACCGATGAGTTAAAAGTATCAGAATAAACCAATAATTTTTAAATCAGATTAATCTCAGAAATTTTCCCCCTTTGCCAAGGGTTCAAAATTCCATCTGTCCAAGTGAAAAGCGATCACTAACAACACATTTGAACAAATTATCAAATTCAATAGGTATATTATATCACCTTCTATCAGTAATAATGATCAGTATAAAATACAAAACTAGGGTTTTAACAATAAATAAGGGCAATAAATTAATGTTCTAAGATATTAGAGGAAACAAATTAATGACAGAAAACCATAAATGTTTCTTTGTAAATCAGAATAAAGAAGTGTTGGTTACATAGTTGAGACAAGTGTCAGGAGCCCTAAACTCCTAAAAAATAACAAGGCAACTCAAGGATCCTTACCTCCAGTATATACAGCAAACAGCTCTCCCACATTTGATGTGAAGCATCACCACTTGACCGTGACATAAAGGTTGTTGTGGTGGTGGCAATAATGATAATGATGATATATTTGTTTTGGTTTCAAAACTAAAATCTGAAGCCCAATCACTACTTCAATTTATTAAAATTAAGACACATATTGGGCTAATTATCTTCAATAGGCAGGCATTTCTTGTACTGAATTCATATAATTATGAAGCATGCCTAACCAAAGCCTTATGATCTGAAGAAAAATAAAATTTAATCATGCTTAATACAGTTTGAAAGAGTCAAGAATAAAGAAAGACTTAGTATTGTAAAAGATGGCACAATGTGTGAATCAGCAATTACCAGGATAACCTTGTGCCAAGGCTATGACCAAGGTAATCTTGTACCCAGATAAGAAAGAATTATCTTATCTCGACAACTAAACAAGTTCGGAGTATCTCCCCAGCTAAATTCTCAGGGACTCATCCTTGAGAATAAGATCGTCATTCTTTACATCTCTCCTCCTCCCTCTCTCTCTTTCTAACAGTGGAAGGCACTCCCTAATATGCCCCAGAATGCATCTGGACGTTGTCTAGAGAACCGTGACAATCTATTTCCTTTTATTCTTTTACTTTTCATATGGAAAATGGGAAACAATTTCAAGTAAGACTAAGAAGCATACATAAGAAAAACAATCTCTAAAAATGAGTTGGACTGATGAAAGGGAGACTTCGCTTTCTCTAAATAGGCAGTTAAAACTGTTTTGGATCTCTGAGAAGCAAAAAGTGCAGACATCACTGCAGGGAAATTGCAGAAGATAGTATTTTAAGTTTGCTGTAATTGCTACAACAGTAACCCAAATTCTCCTGATCCGTATGAATTAATGGACCAAAAATTACTTTTAAGCGCAAACAAAATTTGCCTAAGAACTGGCAGGCCAGTGTCGCCACCCATAGGAACAATGAAGAAATCTATGACATGACATTGGCCTACACCTGCTATTTGATCTTTCTAATTTGAGCAATAGAATTCCACCAATCAGGCTGCTAACTTCTATAACTTTCATAAAAGCAAAACCAGAACTTGATTATTTGCTACCAGTGAAGAACACAGTGGAATTCAAGAGAGTAACAAAAAACCACAGCCAAAATGCAATCAGTAAGAACAACGAAGTAAATCAAAGTAATGGCATAAGGAAAAAAAAACAGAAGTAGAGTATATAAGACACAATGATTCCGTACTTGTGATCCATCCCACAGCTGTCCCCAGTAGACACTTCCAAATCCCCCTTCTCCAAGCTTGTTGTCATAGTTAAAATTGTTGGTCGCAGAATGCAATTCCTTCAAAGAGAAAATCCTCCACGTCGTTCGCTTGTGCTCTTTTCTGTAATACCGTAAAACATTGCCAAATAAATTAAAAGCACCAACTACAACCCTATCCCAGACATCAACAACCACTCTATGCAGCTTATTGCTATCCAAGGAAAAAAAAAAGGAAGAATAAAAAACATAACAATTCCATATCGGTTCTTATCTCTCTTTCCCTCCACCTACCGATCCGAGTCCTTTCGACAGCACAACTTAAAACAAGAAGCCATATCGAAACACGCGATTTTGCCGTTAATGAGGAACAGCAGAGAGCATCACAGAAGAGCCACTTCTTCTGCAATTCCTTGTGCTTACAAAGTGATGAGAGAATAAAACGACGAGCGGAACGGAAGCGTTATTCACATAATGTGAGCAGCCATTTTGAGCAAGGGGGGGGGGGGGGGGGGGGGGGGGGGGACGAAAGCGATAGCCCCTACGGAGAGGGAAATTACAACGGAAGCAAACGAGTAGCAGCCTTGGCCAAAAATTATTAACGCTCAAATCAAGCACATGAAACGGCCTGTTTTTTCTCCTCGTGCTTTTGCCCTTTTCCTTCCCTCCCGAATAATCCCGAGAGTGATTCAAAGTAAACCGCACCGGCGCAGTTTACTTTACCTTCTAGAAATAAAACACCTTCTTTCTAAAAATTCAAAACGACGACGAGCCAATTTGCCTTCTCTGACGTGTCATGAACTCCAAGCTAACCTTTCCTTGGCGTACAGCCGTCCATTCCAAACAGGGCCCGCTCGTAAACAAAATGTATTGGCTTTTACCCCGGAGCAAGTACCGAACAGACAATAGACACAAAGGATGAGATGGGAAGGATCCGGGATAAAATTGCCACCAGGAACACTTTGGCTCCCACGACAAAAGCGGGCCCGGTGGCTGGACTCGAGAACCGAGAGGTTGTCCTGTAATTCAATCACATTATAGATCACAAAAGACGTAACAAAAGTGGAGGAATTAAAAAACGAATCTGATTTGTATTATTAAGGTGGGAGCACACTCACAGATGAGCTCGGGCTAGGGATGGATTGATTTCGGCCCAAAAGCCCACGTAAGTGGGAGTGCCATCAGCTATCACCTATACACCACCCTCCTCACCCGGAAGGTCCCGGACGGGTTCGATCGAATAAGCCCTAAACTCAGGGTGCGGCAAGAGATACTTGAAAGCCGAGAAGAAAAGACTCTTTGCTCTTTGGAGTTCTCATGGATAGTGATGACGGCTCTGATGCTCCGGAGGAGTTCACAACCGAGCAGGTTCTTTTTACTTTCATCTTCCTTTCCTGGCTTTTGGATTTCTAGAAGTCTCTACAGTAAATCCTTTCGTTTGGCTTTTCAATAGCACCGTTAATCGGTGCGTACTCATTGAACATTACATGCAGGGAATCAGACAGGACGGTGAAATCAAGAAAATTCAGTGGGAAAACAAAACAAGGTACATAGATTCTCGAGATAAAATAGTACTTGATCTGCTATGTCTATCTTTTGTTGAAGTGAAGCCTTGAAACCTAGTTATAGGCATTTAAAGATGTCGGAACTGCTGGACTTTTTTACTATCTAGGAAATAAATGTGTTCATTCACTGTAACATGCATCCTTGACATCTCCGGGTGTCCTGACCATTCCTGTAATATTAGCAAAGAAATCCCTTTAACTGCCCTTGAACAATTAGAACAGAAATACTCTGATTGGAGATGCATGCACTGCTACCACAGGGTTGATCCACTTCTCAAGTTCAACATGTTGTGTTAAGCCGTAGTTTAATATCAGTTCACCGGTTATGGAGCTAGTCATATGGATTAAACAACTTGTATCATGGTTTTTTTTAAGCAATCTCAATAGGTTTTGTTTTTGGTGAACTTTGCTGCATAAGTAAACTGAGGCTTTGGAAGCAAAGACTCATAATTCTTAAGAGAATGCTCACTAGATAAGTGTCTGCCTCTGGATTAATTCCTTGTCTACCTAATTCCATCTAATCCAAGTTTAATACAAGTCATCTGTGTTTTCATCCAATAAACTGGCGTATATGAGTCAGGAGTATTTCTTTGTCTATGGTTCGATATCACTGTTGGAGAGATGTGCGTCGATTAATGTACCTCTTAACCTGTTGATGGGGCAATAATTTGAGGTTTACCCATGGAGGAAAGAGTTCTGAAGAAAATGGCCCAATTAAAAATTTCAAGTGGAAAAATCCCTATGATTTCTGAGAGCTAAAGCCATTGCTTGCTCATTAAGTGTCCTATTTAGTGACTTCCTTACCCCCCTCTTTATACAACATCAACTCTTCCCTTCCCCTTGCTCTGTCGAAGAATGGTAGTAGCTTCAGCTCAATTTGAGCTCAAGCTTCCCAGAAGCTGTCAGAACCTCTTCACCGCTGCTTCCATGTCCTTCTCCGTGATATGGAACATGGATTGTCCTTTTCTTTTAAGTAAAAAAAGGATGTGCTTATGGTCAGATTTAGCCATAAATGGGAAAGGGGATCGACACAGGATACTATAGCTACCCATAACTCTGCTTGGATTTTATGCAAACCAATTCTTTTTTGGAGGTTGTTGTTGTGTACCTTTTCCCTGCATAGAGCACAGGGTACTCTGATGTTAGCACTGAACTGCTTAATACTTCTTTTTTATTGAGGCACAATACTTGTTTTTTATTGAGGAACATATTCCTCTGTGTATCTAAAGGAATTGCCTCATGGGTCTCGTGCCAAGATAATCTTCATCTTTATGGCAAATCGCGTGTTTAACTGAGAGAAAATGTGGGAAAACAAACTTTTCGCCCTGGTGTTGGAGCTGAAAAGAGAGACAACATATAAGAGCTATTTTGATAGAAATGGCCTTCCCAGACCATGAATCCCAGTTTAACTAGTACTGCAAATAAGAGTAGGTCAGCAATGTTCTACTTTATGTGCCCCTGTATTTTTTCTTAAGCTCATTTGAGGCTTAAGAGCACGAGCCTTGATTTCATCTTTGTTGCTGTTGTTGGTCCTCCACTGGTTTAAGCTCTCACTCCTTCAGCTTGCTAATGCCTACTTTTTACCTCTTTACAGACTGGTTATATGTTTCACCAAGTTTTTTTTGCAGTTACTTGAATGGTTGGTCAGTTTTTTTTTTTTTTTTTTGTGTCCTCAATGTGAGTGGAGTTAACATTGCTGGGTGAAGTTCAGAAATTGTATTCCTATTTACTTCACTACCTATAACATTAAGCTTCTGTTAGAGCTTGCACTTGGGATTCTTTGGACTTCATTAGTTTTCTCTCATTGCCTAATGCCCAGACAATAGGATATTTCAAAGTATTATTTTATTTTTCTTTGAATGTTGATGTTGATTACACGTGCACAAACATCCCCCCCCCCCCCCCCCCCCCCCCCTTCCTTCACTCCTGGTGAGACTGAACTCAAGATCTGACACTTAATTCCCCCTCCCTCCCCTCTTCAATGCCTAATTATTATTAGCTCTTGTTGTAGGACCCTACTTAAATTGGTTTTTTGTCTCTTTTTATACCCAACTTGCAGTTCTACTTCTTTCAAATTACTTTCACAATCCGAGCTTTCCTTGGGCATCTTATCCTATCTTCCCTCACACAGCTTGAAGTTGGTTGTACAGTCCTTATGTCAGCCTTGTGGAAATCTCTTGTTGTCTTCATTGTAGTAATCCTTCTTACATTTGATAAAAAGTTTTGTCCTTTCAAAAATTCTCTTATTTTTCCTTATGGAAGGAGTTTGACCAAAAAAAAGAGAAACCATGGAAGAAAGGATTGGCAAGTTGGTTGCTGTTTCACACACTTCTCTCTTAATTTTTTTTTTCTTTTTTCCAGATGGTGTTTCCAACATTTCTTCATGCACCAAATTCACTTTTGATGGTTAATTGGAAAATTTTGATCACCACAAGTTGGACTTTGGATTTAGTGGAGATCTTAGAAACCATGGAGAGGCTTGTACAACTTTTTAAAATTGTTATTGCTTTTGTAAAATTTTAAAAGGTTATAATGTGTTTTTGTGATCAAATTTGGATGTGTTGACTGATGGTAGGATTTTTAATATACCTGTCAGTGTCTTTACTGGGGCAACCGTTACTTATTCTCTTATTTGAAATAAGGTCAATGAGTTGACATTTTTGGCAGAGATTCTCAATGTAAAAACTGGGCTTGCAATCCAATTCTTTACTTTCTCCTAAAGTTGTGAATGTCTTCAAAGAGAGCTGTCTCAAATTTTAGATATCAAAATTGATTCTATGGCACATCATTGAACAGATTTAAGGCATTGTCAAAGGTCTTTTAGATATCAAACTGCTAATTGCATAGCTGATAGTTAGCAAGGGAAGGGACTGACCAACTAGTCATTGCGCAGGGTCTTCCCACTTCCTATAATCTTGTGTGTGTGCCCCCCTGGAAAAGAGATGGCTTACTGCTGTACTTTTTTTTTTTTTTTTTTATCAATAAAATTACAATCATTGAAAAAAGAATAATATGTACTGTTCATTTTGATTTCTGCAATATATTTACACCAAACAAGGCTGCAGTGTTTTTCCAGTCATATGTGATAATTAGAAGCAATTTATACAATAATTACATCTGTCTATGCAGAGTTGCTCGTGAGGCTAAAGAAAAACGGAGGAAGTGGGCCCTGAGAAAAACACAAGTAGAAGGAGAGACTGTTAGCAAAGCAATTTCAGAACCAGAACTGCCTCAGGAGGAGGAGGAGGAGGATCAGGAGGGGATGCATGGGATGCTTCCAAAGCACATTGTTGATGTTCTTGCAGCCCGTGAGAAGTATGTGTTTCTTTGTTATATTTTCTGTTTCAGTCTGTCGGTGGTTCATTTCTTTGCAATGTAGCACAAGTGCGACCCTTGGATGGGTTCTTTTAGGTTCCCAAATGCAAGGATGCACGTCACTACACAAGTGCGACCCTTGGATGGGTTCTTTTAGGTTCCCAAATGCAAGGATGCACGTCACAATTTAAAAAAACACCACACCTAGATTAGGAAAGGAACTTTTCCAGAGTGATGTTTTGTTTATTTACGTTTAAGTCACAGAAAGTGCTCACATAAAGCCAAACATATCTTTTTCTTCAACCCTTGCCTTATCATATTTGCTCTGGCCTTGTATTAGTTAAGTCTGGGTGCTGTTGGGTCTGAGATTCTTGTGGTTAGACAACCTGTTAAATGTCTTCTTTTTAATCATATTTCTGTTTCTTCTTTTTTTCTATTCTGAGAAGAACGGTGAAATTAAACAGTTTCACTTAATATTATTTTCTAAGTAGTTTCCACTCAGATGGCCTCATTCAGTGAATCTTAATGGGTTCGTGGCAGATCTAAGATAAACTGTTCAATATTTGCAGACAAATCTTCCACTCAGACTCTGAAGATGAGTTGATCGACAAGAAAAACAGATTGAAGAAAAGAAAGACTCGAAAATCTGGGTAGGCAGCTATCTTCCTTAAGTTTATTTAAGTTGAAGCCCTCCCTTTTTCATGACAAACAACAGCTTCCTTTTTGTCAGTTAAATTGGTCTGCAGTATTGTATCGGGGCAAATGACATTTGTTAAACTTTGGTGTCTTTTGCAGGTCTGATCCAGTGATTTTGAAGGACATACCACCTGCTCATTGTGTGCAGAACTCCATGGAGTTTTTAAAGAAGAGGAAAATGAATGTTTCAAGATCTCATGCAGTTTTGAAGAATTCTAACCAGGCTTTAAGGCTTCTCTCCACTACTGTATTGCTGAAGTAAAACATGGAAGTAAATGTATGATCTTTCCAAATTGTCACAGCATATACCAAAAGAGACGACAGAGCAAACCAATTTCTCCTCATTTGGTTTTTGCCTCATGTTTTATTTAATCTTCTTGAAGGAATTCTAGTTATTCGGTTTTGGGATTACATTTAGGATAATAAGCATCATTTCCTAGAGGTGACGGATCCTAATGTTTGATGTGATACAAATCGCGCTTTCTGTAGGAGAGAGGAAGGAATTGATAGGCTTCCAACTCAGTACACTAAAGGCGGAAGACCTGGTCCTTGAAGTCCAATGTGTATTGGTTAATTATATTTAATATCGTGTGTGACATTGGATTGTCTTTTCTCGGAATATTGTTATTGTTATTCAACTTTTGTTAGTGAGTTCCTCTGGTAAATACAGTGATCTGTTTTCTTTTGTAATGTACATGTATCACTGTAACGTTTGTAACGTTTGGGCAACGTAATACGGGGTGCGTCTCATTTTAGACATATTGGGTTTTTGACAAACTGATACATTTCTGAAAACCAAAATGTCTACTCTTACAATGAACCTGTTTAGAGCCAGGGTTGGAGTCCCTAAATATTAAAAAAAGAAAGATATAACGTATCTGTTTAGGGTATTGATACTTTCAAATGGAAAATATACACAAGGAAGGTCATTTGCAGGCTTATATGCCCTTCTCTCCTGCTGTTGTATTGTTGAAGCTAACTGAGAAAATTTGGATCATCTCCGCTCCCAAGTCGAGCATCATTAGCGCATCAGATAATCTTTCCCAAGTCTGCTAGCCCCATTAACCGTTTAATCCTTATAACAACTTAGAGTCGCAAAGATCAATGAGAGGATGTAAACCAGAGGTTGGCCCGCAACAGGGCGGCGCACTGTCGACGAAGGCGGCAAGCCAAGTACTGATAGAAGGTTTCTGGTGAGAGATCGTACAGAGGTTCAGAGGGAACCGGGCATTAAAGCGTGCGTGTGCGGCATGCAAGAAGAAAGCCGCTGGTGGTGCAATAAGTTAATAGACGACGTTGTCATTCGTTTGGTGGAGGACAGCAGCTGCGACGACCACTCCGCCTCTCTCACTCGCTGCTGCTTCCCACCCGGGTTTCTTTTTGAGACAGGTACATGAACGCTGCCCACCCCCTAACACTATCGCTGTCCATAAGAATTTTTATGTTTTAAAAGTATAATAATCTTATGACCCTAAAATAATGTTATGTATTGATCGTTGAACTGAGTTTAATCGAAAAAACTCAGATGCGACCAGCAAATTGAACCGAGTTTATTCTTGCTCAGGTAAGCGTAGGATGACATCACTGGAGAAAAACGGGGAGAGCAATCCGACGAACTTCGCTGACATGCAGGCCAAGTTGGCATCTTTGGAATCGGCACAGCATTTATTTACTTATCCTCCTTCTGAATCGTCAGAACCTTTTCTAGCCACCGTTAAAAAATCAAAACCCACTTAATAGTTCAAACATTGGATCGCCTTTCACTCGAATGCTAACAGAATGATCGATCGCGTATTCAGTCACTCGTAAACGACTACCAAGACCATTGATTTCTGCTGACTGCGAGATGTTCAGCTGTAAAGAAAGAAAAAGTGCTCCAGACGCGAGGGGTACTGCGTAACCAATCCGCGTCCAGACACGGAAGGGAACTGGCAAGAAAGTACAAATGCTTTAGTGTTGAGAAGGAAGAGGGAGACAGGGGAACTGGGCATTAAAGTCGGCGTGTGGGGAGTGAAGTTGAAAAAGCACGAAATGAGAGAAGGGAATAGAAGCAGATAAGTGTCGGTGTCGAGAGCTGCTGGAGCAAGAGAGTGATAGACGACATGACGCTGTCTTTCGTTTGGTGGAGGACAACCGCCGCTACGGCCACTCCACAATTCTCAACCGCTGCTTCTTGCTCGGGCTTTCTTTGTGGGCACTTAATGCCAACACCGCTACCCTACGCTAAACCTTATTGCATCTCGCTGCTTTCGCTGCCCTGCTCATTGACTAGCAACAGACACACAGACAAGATGTTCGGAATAATTCTACCATTGCAGCCCATTTCAAGCTTCCTTCGAATGCCAGTTTTGTGCTTCGAAGAAATGATAACAAAACGAAGACAAGATAATAAATCTTTGCACAGAATCACGCGGCAAGCGATCTATGCAATTGGCCCCTGCATCCTAGCCATGGAACAATGACAGGATGGTTCAGATTTTACTTGTCCGAATTTTTTGGTTTGTAGATTTTTGTCCGTGGTAAGCAGAGATTGTTGGAACGAAAGTTTCCAAATCCTGAAAGAGTAATCGAAAATCTTGAAATCCCTTTTTGAGTTTGAGCAGCTCAAGTGAATTAACTAAAAAAATTTTGAAGCTTACAGGCGGGTTCGTCCACTGGAGTTTGTCGGAACATTATACATCTTACATGAACTATAGAATAAAATAAAGAAGTAAAGGAGATAAAAAATAAATAAATCAGGGAGCTGTTATGCGAATAGGATATCAAGTAGGAACCAGAGGCCAAAGAAATGATAAGGTGTTATCTTGTTTTAGCTACGTGTAACACTCACGGCTGGGCAATCTTTTCTACTTCCTTCCAGCAATGGAATCTAAGACTTGGAAGGAAAATCTACCTCAAATCTTGGGCAGTTGCTGCTGGAGCAACTCCTAGATCATCTTTTACTGGTAAAGCTGTTTTATCTTGTCTGCTCATATCAAGGTCGGAAAAATGATAAGAGCACGTAGTCGAGTAAAAATTACAGAATAAGCGAGTTCTTTGTACTAGGCACAAAAGTCCAATACTTGATGACTCAACCGGACCCACACTGCCACCTGTTCCACAGTCCGACATCCTCCACGACCTACATGCCCACAAGTGTGGATGTGAGGAACAATAATGGGGTGGATGGTTGTGCCCTGAGCCAGACCCTGGGCTGAACTGGCTCCTTATCCGATTGACAGTTGGGGTAGATAAGCAATTGCCGATGGGTCCTCTTTACTTCCCGAGATGGTATGGGCGCATTAGTTTAAGAGACATAAAGTGGGCCTCAGCCACACGTGCACAAGTCCAGTTGTGGGTGATTGGACTCAACGACCCATTCCGATTAGGAATGTGTGTGATTCTCCCTACATCTGTCACATGATCATCACATGGCCTCGGTGGGCCTTTCTAACCTAGCTCCATTGACACCAGCTCAAAGTAGTTTCATTACTTCTGTGGGATCATGTTGAAATTTTTTGGCAGAATATTCAGGGAGGGAAAGCGTTAGTTTTAATGGTTTTATGGCTTTGTGCCCAAACTTGCAATCAGCCCGTGTGTTGGGATCTGTCATCTCTGTCGTCCATGATTCCAAAAAATTTTAAGCAGAAGAGAAAAGACCTCTAATGATGGCATTAAGAAACAATTATAAAAGTGAATCTCATCATCAGATGGCAATCAAAACCAGGTCCCTCTGGCTTTCACTTTCACTAGTCCAGATAAAGGCATCACCGACGCAAGTAGAAACCTGCAACCGGAGTTCTCAGGGGCCAAATCCGGCAGTGTTTGGAAGTGGTCCTGCACGCTGGTATGCATGCGGATGGCATTAGGTGGGATGGTTATATCACGGAAGTCACAAAGCTTGTCTCTTTCTTGCAATTTAAGGGGCACAGCTATGGCAGCTTTGAACTGGAACCCTGTGTCGCCAGGCTTGCAGCTCAAGTGGTCCAAGACCACTACTAAGGTCTAGTCTCCAGTCTGCCCTCCCCACCAAATACGTGAAAGGAGAGAAACTCAGAAGGTCTTCCTCTCCCATGTCTGGTGAGGGAAGAAGACAGGGAGATGAAAACGACTCTCTCCGCAAAAGGGTCATCTATAGGAACAGCATCGTATCCAGTCGGGAAAAAGACCGACAGAGAAAAGGACGCTGGTAAAAGGGCAGCAGAGTGCACCCAGACCACGACGCCCTTCTTCTAAGACGGCCTCCAATCCCCTGTCGGTTCCCGTTCTGCCCGCCTCTTATCTCGCCCTTCCTGATCTCCTCCGGGTATAAAGCCCTCCAGCCCCTTTGTTCATCTCTCTACCTAGTCATTACTCACCAGTCACCACCCCGTCCTGCGCTTCTTGCCTCTTGTCTGCTCCCAACGTTGACCGATCCTTTTCTTGCTCGAAAAACTATGGAACTTGAACTGGGTCTGGCTCTTCCCGACCATCCCACAAGTTTCTTTGATCTCAACTGCGACGATCCCAAGGAGACGAGGATCCTGACCACCAAGCGCCCATTCTACGAGGCGTTCGAGGATACACGTTCATCGACTCCCACGCTCCCGCTGTTGTGGACCCCTCATCCTCGGAAGGACGACGACGACGAGATCCCCGCCGACTCGTCCTATGCACGACCCAAGTTAGTCTTACCGCTTCCGCACTAGAAAGACCGAAGTGTTTCATTGATCGGTTTGTCACTAACAAGCGAGATTAGCGACCCATTGTTTAATTGTTTCTGGTGTCTCTACAGCGAGAAGAGTGTAGTGGGATGGCCCCCCGTCAAGTCATGGAGGAAGCGTCATTGCACTGGAGGAGCAGCACCTTATAAACAGGGAGCCGCTGCGCAGTCCTTGTACGTGAAGGTGAAGATGGACGGAGCGGCCATTGGAAGGAAGATCGATCTCTCTAACTGTGATTCTTACCAGAAACTCACGTCCACCTTGAGTCGCATGTTCGGAATTGGTAAGCAACTATCACCATCCCTAATCTTTTACCACTCTTATTGACCTGTTTGTTAATCCAACTGATCATCTACTCTCTCTCTCTCTCTCTTGCTGGACCAACAGATGAGACCAGCGCCATCGGCACCCATACTCGTTACACTCTCACCTACCAGGACAAAGAAGGAGACTGGCTACTCGTCGGGGATGCAACTTGGGAGTATGTCTTCTTCCTCGATCATCTGATAATCTTAAATAAATTCATCACTTTTACCCATTAATTTCAATCATCAAATCGTGTCTTCGGGGTGGGTTCATTTTTGTTAATGGTGAACTTATTTCTTCGTGTCGCAGAACATTTATTGAGTCTGTACATCGTCTGAAGATACGGAAGAAGGGACAGTAGATGGAGACCACTCCGGTAGGCCACATCTATCTACGTACCAGATTTCGAACATCTTGTGCATCTAAGACGGGGTGTATATTTATATATATATATATGTGTACACTAAGTAGACCTCGGCAGGATTTATTTAATTTGATCCAATGTTATGTAACGTGTATGTCCGTCTTCTTCGAAATAAAAGGGAAGAAAACGTCTTATATCGTGTGCGAAGAGGTAGCATAGTTACCTTTCATATCAGTCAATTGAATCATTCTAAACGATACTCTTGAATGTATCAAAAACCATTTTAAGTTTTTTTTTTCTTATTTTTTAATAAAATATTGATGTTTAAATTTCGATTAAGTATTTTTTTAGTTTCTAGATTTGGCACTAAAGATAGTAGTATATTCCCAAATATGACCTTATCATTAGTAAACCTTGATATAAAGTTAAAATCATGCAAAATAGCAAGAATTATATTAGTTATATAAAAGATAAATAAAACTGTATATAAAAAGACAGTGGGATTAATGTTAAGGAATAGTTCACATGGATTAGTAAGTAGAAAGATCTTGAATTTATTAGTTAGGAAAAAGACTTCCTAAGTTTGGTTAGTCATTTTGGGATGGCCTTGAGATTGACTTTATTCCTTTTTATCGCATAGAAGGGGGAGTTTGGTTGCCTTTTCCTCTATTTTGTGAAAAGTAGAGGAAGAGAGGAGGGCCAATGGAGCCCCTAAACATGCCCTTTTCACTTAAGACTCCTTAGTTGATCTCTCTCTTTCCTTTCCTCTTCTCTCCACATGAGCCTCTCTCTTCCTTCTTCTCTTCTCCTTTCCTTCTGTTCTTTTCTCTTCTCCTCTTGATCTACCTTTCTCTCTTCTTCCAGATCTCTTCATCTCTAGCTTTCACTCTTTTCTTGTACTTGGCTGAAAAGAAAAGACCTTTTTCAAAGAGATTTCTATCAAAGAAGAAAACCCTCATGCACAATTCCAACACAAATAAAATAAAGAAACCATAAATTGGTGAACAAGAAGCATGAGTTAAGGGTAATTTAATGTTTTCATAGTAAGCTTGTGACTTTTATATGTTTTTAAGTGTAATGGGATGATCTAGAATAAGAGAGTCTGATTTTATTCTTTTATTTTCTCTATTTATTTATAATTTGTATGTGGGTAGATGAGGAGGATATTTTTTCCCCGTTACTCTAATGTCTTACTTAAGTGGATTAATATAAAGGTTAGAGGTCAAGATTCAACCCCTAATGAGCTGCTTTCTCTTGCATGCAATTCGTCTTCTTCTTCTATTTATTCTCTTTCTTATCTTTCTCTGAATTATCTTTTTACAGACTACATACCTAATACAAAGTTAACAAAGAAGACTGATTATTTACCCCTGCCTTAAATACTCTCAACTCTAGTTTATGATTGAAATGTCATTTCCTTTCCTTCTTCTTTCAGGCACCTTAAAGCAAAGCCACATAGGAAGCACTAGGAAAGAAAATGTAACTTAAGTGGATTGGAATGGTAAGGATTCAAGTTGTAACTCCTGTCCCCTTGCTAGTAGTTACTGCGATGATCCGTGACCATGACGGTATGTTACCCTTTTGGGGTTTCAGTGTGTTTGATTAGTGTGCAAGTTTGTACTGATAAAACAGAATACGTCCACACTATTGATTGTATTCTAATCACTTTTTGGTCTGATATTAATATTGAGGTCTTGATCCTTGAGATAGGAGTGTTTTTACCTCTACATGAAAACCATAGAAAGGGCTCATATGCCGAACAAATTGTGGGAAAGGGTTAAACTGCTCCGTAAGTATGAGAAAGCACTGGGAATCGTTGATAAACATTTGGTATATTTGTTCCTTCCACAATTAAAATTTCTGAACTATCTTGTTTACACCCTTGGCATGAGATGCTTCTTCCTTCATTCTCATTCCGTTGGGCTGTGGCAGGAGCACTGGCCTAAACTTTTTGTGCACAAAAACTAAGCAGCGTAGGTGCTTCTCCTTTCCCATGGTTGGGTTGCAGAAGTTTTTTGAACCAGAATAGAAGGCTCAGCGTGTGTTTTTTTTTTTTTTTTTTTTTTATTTAATTTTCGGGGTAAACTTCAGATAAACATGTTCTATACCATATATTATTCTGTTCTCTATAACAGCTTTCTGTCTTACCGGTAGAGAGAAGACAATGACAATTCCTAGGAACGAGAACGCTGAAAAACGCTGCAGTTTTAGACGAGGTTTTTGCTATGGTTATTTAGTCTCCTTGGATGTCTAAGTAGTTGTTTATAGAATAAAAGTGGGTGCATGAAGTCTTCATTGTTCTGGAGATCTAATCTGCTAACCTGGAGTAGTCCCTTTCTGTGACTCGAGAGTTATGATTGGTAATTCTCAACTCAAGAACATCATGCGGTCGAGACGGCAATTGCATCTGCTTCTAAATCTTTCTTTTTCCCTATATTGAAAAAGTAGAGGATGGCTAAACCAAATCACCAATACATGACCCAATGTACTACCTTCAGGTAAATACACCAACGGAAACAGCTCACTAACTGCTAGTTTAGGGTGATGAGTTTATTTCTTCAATCTCTAGTTTGAATGAACGGTTTAGAACTAATAAATAATGACATCCGTCATAAAACGCTTCTTAATATAGCCATTTTGGATATACCACTGGACATATAACCTTTTGCCAAACTTCTAATTTAACATTTGTTTTGTTGCCATCAGCACATTTCAGAAAGCAAATCATCCTTTACAATCTTATATACAGGCGGAGAACACTGGTGACTTAATAGTTTACATTGATGGTGGTAAAGTTACACTTACAAAGGCTCGTCTTTTAATAAAAAAGAAAGAAAGGCATTAAGTGTGGTATTACCTAAGCTACATCTAAAGAAATAATTGTGTGCGTCTAGAAAAACCTGTACAAGTTCATGGTGCACCCTCCATGGAGAGTTCTCTTGTAGGTTCTAAAGTGCCCAATGGACTGGCAATCGGGTAACATTTGTGAGTTCATCCTGCAAGTTCACTTATAGGCGGCCGGTCCATGATATTAGCTGCTACCTGTGCATTATTTTGCAGTGAGGTATCAATATCTGGCAACTTCGGAATCTGCAAACAGCCAACACCAAATTCAGTAAGTGATAAGAATTCATAAATAATTTCTTCCACCTCCTCTCTAAAGAAATGATTGTTCTTAGCAAATAAATTTCTATAGGAAAAAGAAAGAGAATCAGCTGTAAAAGACAAATGCTTATCAAGGCAATGTTGTAACAAGAGGTAATTACTTCGGTTTTTTTACTTATCCATCAAGCCACCGTTTTGGGTCTGTTACAATTCATAAGGTCCATTTTTTCCTACAGTATGTAGTATAACTAAGAAATAAGACCATTTCATAATACATACCTGAGCCAATAGATCAATAGTTCGTCGTAAGAGACGAGCAAGATCTCCATCATCCATTGCGCAATCCATCATGATTTCTCTCCACGTTAATCCTGAAGCCCATGCTTCAACCATGCCAGAGAACTGGGAATCCAGTCCACAAAGTATCTGAAAATTAAATTTGATTACATTAAACAGTAACTATCAATTCAGAGTAAGGTGCATCGTCAAAGGCAAAAAAGGTGTGCTAGTCTACTCACATTTGTCCCATGTTTATCCTGCAGTTGCAAGAGAGAGCTCCTCTGCTCGTCCAAAATCTTGATGACATCAATCACAGTAGGAGAAGGTTCATATATGTAGCTGCATACATCAAGTTCTAGACTTCAAGACAAATCCCTTTTAATTGTCACCAACCTAGTGGAGGTTTTCATGATATTACTACATGTTGATATGTATGTCCCTATGGTATCACGATAAGAGTATACTTGGGGTTCCCCATACTACAATTTTCTTGTAGTAACCGCAAAATGATTTTCACCAACATTTTAGCATAAAATCGTAACCTGTGGCTAAAAGTGAGACTTGCTTCCAGCTCTCACTCACACTCATTCTGGTATTTTTAATAGACGGTTTTCCTCGACTAGTAGTGGAGGTGTGCACATAAGTAAGCCTTATTGGACTCTAAGCCAGCTTGACCACTAACTGAAGCTATTCAATAACCATTCAGATACATAACTAAACATCGCAAGGTGTATGTTCATACACTCCTAAATGTCAGCCTTTGTAAAGTACTTGTTGAAAAGAGAGTAGAAAGAATGGGAAAGAAGAAAATTGCCTCTCAACACCTCATAGATTCCTCCGTTATTAAAGAAATCATTCTTATGTTTTTCAAAAAAAGAAAAAGAATAATAAGAACGTGTTAGAAATTCGGATTTGATTGAAATCCCAAGATTTCTGTGAATAGCAGTAATTGTAGGGTCAGATTTGTATTTCTAATTATAGGAGATTAGTTGTAAATTAGTAGATAATAGTTTCCTGATTTCTAGAGATTAGAATCAGATTTATATTAGCTGTAAATTAGATTTGTATTCCTGATTTCCTAGATTAGCAATACCTTGCTATATAAAGTCCTTGTATTCGATCTGTTCAATATGAATAAAACTTTCAGAATTTACTTCAAAAGGCCATAGACTACAAGCAAGATCTTATTTTTAAAAAGGTTAATCATTTTCAACCCCCTAAAAAATCTCAAATTACACTCAACTCTGTAAGAAATGTTAAATTACTATCAATCTCCTACTTTCAAATTTGTCTCTTGCATCCATTCTTTTCACTTTTATGCAAATAAGACAAAAATGCCCTTAAATTTTTTGAATATCTTATTAATTTATAACTATGGGACCTTGTGGGCCACACCATGTAGAGAGCAATCTCCCCCAACTCCCTCTTTCTCTTGCTGGCCATAGAGAGAGATAGTGGAATGGCCCCTCTTCCCCTCAGTCTAGAAAGAGAACGGAAGTGGAAGGATGAATATTCCCACCTTGGTTTAGGCATTGTTCTCTAAGAGTGAGAGTTGTTGTGTGTGGGAGAACAGTCTCACATTGGTTAGGATTTGAAAAGATCCAATGCTTATTAGTTGGAAAGAGGCCCCCTAACTTCAGCAAGTCATTTTGAGAAAAACTGGCCCAACCTTAACAAGATATCAGAGCCAACCAAAGCCCATGATATGTCCTATATGACCTTTGTGCTTGTCCTCTATGTGTATGTTCTCCATCTTTTGACCCAAGCTGTTAGAATAGGTTTGGATGTAAGGGAAAGTGTCGGTGGGTAAATGTAACTGGTCTATAATTATACCTGTGCTCTCGACATCTCAACTTAGTTGTCTAAGAGTGAGAGCTATCGTACACAAAAGAGTAGTTCCACATTAGTTGGGTCTTGAAAAGATCCTTTCTTATTAGTTGAGAAGAGACCTAATTTCGACTAGTCATTTTGGGAGGAACATGTTGTTATGCACCTAGCCAATACTACCCAAAAGACCGGCCTGTCAGGAGAGGAAGACATAGGTACATAACCCAGTATCCCATAATCCCTCAGTGGCACAGGATGCCCATAACATCACCCCCCCCCCCCCCCCCTTCGCAAGCCGACAGCCCCGACGGCTCACTCGTCGTCACAACGACACAGGCCCGACCCGGGTTCCGTTACCTGGTGTTTCCCCCGACCCTACCTGTATTTAAATCCAGCCTATGCGCATTGGGTGGCTGCCACCGGGATTCGAACTCGCGACGGAGGGAAGAAGCTCTGATACCAAATGTTATGCACCTAGCCAATACTACCCAAAAGACCGACCTGTCAGGAGAGGAAGACATAGGTACATAACCCAGGATCCCATAATCCCTCAGTGGCACAGGATGCCCATAACACAGGTCTAACTGTGATAGTGATAACTAGTTCAAAGCAGAGCCCTCATTCGGGACTCCAATATGTATTACACAAAATAGATGACATCTGTGTGCCATTAAAGATAGTTTGGCAGCATAATCTTCATGCTGCCTATAGAAGTGAGAGATTAAGAGAGAGAAAAAGGCACGAGTGTGAAACCTGAAATACTGCCATGACTGACACTAGGTTGGGGGTCAAAAGTTGACCTCCAACCTTCTTAAATATCACTGAAGTAAAAAATAAGTACAAAGAAAGAATACCCCTCTATACTAATATATCATAACTTTTAAAATCACAAAAATACCCTTGTTACATATAATTTAACACTCCCCCTCAAGGATGAGCAAATATATCTAGTAACCGCTACTTGTTACAAAAGATCCCAAATTCTTTTTTTCCCAAAGCATTGGAAAAAATATCACCAAGTTGACCAACGAATTTGACATAGAGAGTGACCATGGCACCACTCATCATAATATCATGAATAAAATAGCAATCAACCTCTACATGCTTGTTTGTTTCATAGAACACATGATTACTTGCGATAAAGATAGCACCTCCATTATCACAATGTATCACCACAAAGTCCTTTTTAACGAACCCAAACTTGGGCTAAACAGATCGTACCCATATAAGTTCTCTAACAGTGTTGTCATTGCCTTATATTCTTTTGCACTGGACCCAAGCCACTACATTTTGTTTTTTTCTTTAAGATTTCTTCCAACAAACATACAATATGCAGTGTTTGACTTGCTATCCAACTGAGATCTAGTATAGTAAGCATTTGAATACCACGCAATTTCCAAATGGCCATGAGGTTCATATAGTAAGCCTTTCCTCGATGATTCTTTGAGATACTTCAAAATTCTGTGTTGCCTTCAAGTGAATCTTTCTAGGAGTCTCCATGAATTGACTCACAACACTAACAACAAATGAGAAGTCCAGTCGAGTCACTATTGCATAAATCAATGTGCCCACAAGTCTTCTGTACATGGTACTGTCCTTAAGTATTAAACTTGTGTCTTCATGAAGGTTCTAATTTACCACCATGAGTGTCTCAATCAATTTTGCTCTCAACAACCTATATTCTTGCACCATGTCTCTGACATACTTTTTTTGTGTTAAAATAATTCATGTCTTACTCGTCACTACCTCAATACCAAGAAAGTACTTGAGTAACCCGAAGTGCTCGTTTGAAAGTAGCTCCTAAGATGTTTCTGTACTCCTTCGATCCCTTCATGTCTCTTGAAAACAGCATTTAGTCATCAGCATACACTATTGATACCCCTAGACCAATTGGCCTCTCTATGACAAATAATGAATGGCCTCAATAACTTTTGATAAACCCAAACAACATAATCACTTTATTGAATTTGTCAAACCACACCCTCAGACTTTATTTAAGACCATAAATAGTCTTTTTGAGTGTACACACTTTTCCAGTCTCCTCAAGTCAACATAAAAAAATACATTTTGAATATCCAACTAAAAGAGGGGTCAACCTTTTTTCATTGTGACGGAAATAAAAATCCAAACTGATCTGAACCTTGCAACAAGAGAAAAGAACTCAAAAACATCCATAATATAGGTTGGGGTCTAACTCTTAGCCAACTACTAACCATGCTTTATATCTTTTGATAGATACATTAGCATTGTACTTCAAAGTATAAACTTAGCAGTAGCCTACAATGGCTCCATCTAGTGGTGGGTCACATAATATCCATGTGCCCCTTTCATGTAACACATCCATCTCCACATCCATGGCTTTCTTCCACTTAGGAGAAGACATTGCCTCTTGTACAAAACGAGGAATAGCACAAGATGATAATGATAAAGCAAAAAATTTTAAAGGACCCAGACGAAGAGTTAAAAGAAACATATTTAGAGAGAGGATGTTGAGCACATGCATGGACACCAACTAAGAGCAACAGGAAGATCTAAAATCACTTACCTCAAGAGCCACAGGAAAAAAGAGAGCTGGCAAGGATAGGCAAAGGGTCCTTTGGAAGGCATCTTGTGTAGTTTCCTACTCTAATAAACTTATAGAGTTTGCTTCAGTTTGATAGTTGAGGGCATAGGGCTAGGCAAATCCTCCACTGGAATGGGAACTACCACATCTATGTCAACTAAGGAGAAATTGAGTACTCACTAGACTTGAAAAAGCAAGGACATCTTCAAAAAATGTTACGTCTATAGATATATGTTTTTCCTTGTGCAAGAATCATAACATTTATATCATTTTGGAGTGAGAGTATATCCAAGGAAAACACTTTTAGAGATCTTGGTGACAACTTATCATGAGAGGGACAAAACCCATGAACATAACACACAACACCAAAGACACGAGGACACCGAGGGAACAAATCACTGGTGTGCTTGAGAATTTGCAATGGAATTTTGCCTCCTAAGACATATGAGGCATCCTATTAATGAGAAAACAAGCAGTGGCACTCTAGCCCCAATAGGATTTAGGAACCTACAATTGAAAAGGCAAGGTTTGGGCAACCTCTAAAAGATTGCGACTCTTCCTTGCTGCTACCTCATTTTGTTGTAGGGTATAAACATATAAGATTGATGAATAATACCTTATTCTTAACAAATACAAATCAAATTTATTGTTCATAATGTCTTAGCCCATTGTTAGTTCTGAATACATGAAGTGAAGTATGCAAAAATTTAGAAATACATCAAATACTTTGAACTTCTACTATGGGAGAGAGGCCCATATAGACCTACTAAAAATCAACAATAAATGAAACAAAGAACTGATAAACAAAAACACTAGGCACCCGAAGGGTCCCATACATTAGAATAAACTACTTCAAATAAACTAAAACTTCTTCGACTCTGACATGTTGAAAATGGCGTCCTATGGTTCTAACCAAGTTGACACAAATTCACATTGAACTCGAAGGAAACAATAGAATTGGCTCGGCTGGGGAGGGATGTCCTAGCCTCAAGTGGCAACTTGTAAGGTGATATATCCGCCTCTAGATCTAAAGAGGAATACGTTAGTGTACTTTCCAAGTAGTAGAGCCCCTCTACCCATGCCCTTAACCCATTGTCTTCCTCGTCTAGAGGTCTTGCAACAAAATGAATTGGAAAAAATGTCGTAGTATAATTCATGGATTTAGTGATTTGACTAACTGACAAAAAGTTGACAAGGAATTTAAGAACAAATACGACAAACTATAATTGGCAAAGACCGAGTTGGCTGAACCACCTCTACACCACTCACTAGAGAGGAGGATCCATCAGCAATAGTTATGGACTTGAAGAATGACAATTTACTAAGAAAAGTAAATAAAAGGACATACAAAACATGTGAGTAAATGTACTAGAGTCAAACACACATGTAGGAGAAGGGGTAACATGTAGAGCCAACATGCCAGAACTGGCCATGGTGGTTGTAGGTGAAAATCACTACACAGATGTAGTGGAGGATGTCAACTTAGTCATCCTCTAGCCCAACTGCTAAAGCTCATCTGGAGCACTAGGAATAATGCCTACTATATGGCAAGTTGAAGTCTCACCCTCTGTTGAAACACTAGAATTAGCCCATGTTGGTTTGCAAAACTTGTCCCAACATTTATCAAAGAAGTGGTTGTTGTGCCCACAATGCGCACTCCTCCTCTCACTCCTCCATGGCCTCGACCACGACCAGGTTCATCTCGGACTCAGCCTCAACCAGCCCCTTCATGTCCATGGGGTATCTAGAACTGAGTAGAAGCAGGCTGAATATTGAGGGGAATAGCTTCTCTCCCCTTGCTTGCCTTATTGCCCATAGGCACCATATCACTCTTTTAAAAGCCTTCTTCAAGTGCACATACATCATCAGCTGCTAGCATCTAAAAGCCCAAATAGCATCGTACTCAGGATCTAAGCTATCCAGGAATTTCATTACATTGATCTGCCCATCATTCTTACAGAGTTCTTTCTCATTGATAGTGAAAGGAAGATATATACTGATCACTTGTAGGATCCCTTGTAATTCACTACAATAATGAACAATAGTAATATCTCCCCTCTTGAGACTAAAAAGCTTGGCACATAACTCATACACCTTGACAAATTACTTTCCTGATCAAAAGTGGATTCCATGGAATTACAAATTTCCTTAGTTGTCTTACAATTCTTTACTTGACTTTGTTGCTTCACATTCATACTATTAACCAACCAAGTCATAAACTGACTGTCCTCTACTTTATATTCTTCTGTCATAGGAATAGGTGAATATCCCTAATGAATTTAAATTTCCTTTTAGCGTTTAGGTACATCTATACAGATTTGGGCCAGCTCAAATAGTTTTGTCCATTCAACTTCTGAGAAGTAATTTGGATGGTGTCTTTACCATCGGAATTTCCAGAATCTTTAATAGGAATGATAACTTCTCTAGAATCTGAAATTTTATCTCAAAACAACAATCTAAGGTCAAAGCATACACTTTTCTGCTCAAATAACCCAAAAATTACCGTGCACAAACAAGGTGGGGCGACACAATACTAAAATTAAGGCAGAAGAAGTACAATTGGAATCACTATAATATTTTACGCCTTAGTCAAAGAAATCAAGTTCAGGGGAAAGGAAGTTGAGGCTGCTGTCAGTCCAAGGGATGATGACACATGCAATTTTGCAGGTCAAGAGGACCTATGCAGGAGCAGTATTAGGAAAACAAACAAACAAACAAACAAACAACCCTTTAGGGGCACAGAGAACACATTAAACTGCCTAATCAGCGGTACAAACTATAAACCCTAGGGTTATGGCACAATTGCCAAAGAAAAATCTGACCTTTAACTTCGATCAGCAGGAAAACTTGACAAAGATCCTTCTTTTAAAAATCGCACAGCAGTAGAGAACTAGTCATTTCTTAAATTCTTCCACAATAGGATTCTATCACTTTGATACCACGTAGAAGTAAGAGAATAAGAGGAGAGAAGGAGAAAAAAGAGAGAAGAAGAAGAGAGAGAAAGAGAAAATGGCACGAATATGAAACCTAAAGTGCTGCAATGTGACACATCAGTTGGGGTCTGAAGTTGACCTCCAGCCTTCATAAATACTTTTAAGTGAAAAAAGTACAATAACAAAAATACCCCTTTATACTAATCTATCCATAACTTTCCAATTACAAGGCATAAAAAATGTAAATTTAACCAACTACTAAGTAATTTAGAACACTTTTCATACTCTAAGTTGGGTAAATTGGTAGGGTAAAATGACCAAAATGCCCTTGTTATATACAATTTAACACTGCCAATAATATTTTGGATGTTCCAGCAAAAGAAGGTGTATCCTGGCCATCCTTAGGGGTTAGGGAATCCATCCCCCTCGGTGCAGTCAATTGAGGCATGGCCTCTTATTCTTATATGTACTATTTTCTATTTACAAATGTAATACTCTACAATTTCAAAATAAATTACCTGTTACTTTTCCAAGGACGAATCTGTAGTCAATTGAGGCATGGTCCCTTACTCTTATATGTGCTAATCTCTATTTACTAATGAAAAACTATAATTTCAAAACAAATTACCTGTTACTTTTCCAAGGACGAATCTTAATTCCTTCAGAAACCAAACTTCCACAGACAGCAGCAAGCTGGGCTGGCTTTAGGCCTAATAGATTTCTATTCCGGAGTACCATGGCAAGCCATAATTCATTTTCACCTCGAATTGCTGCTGCAGTTTCACCAAGAGGAAATATCACATGGGTGTTGATGTCCAGCGCTCTAGCTTCATGGATGACATTGCTAATCTGTAAAACATGATAGATTCAGTCACATATTCCTGAACATATAGGCCTTTCACCATTTTGTGCGAGACATACAGTGGGCAAAATAAAAAACCTACCACTTCACAGGATCAGAAATTTCATTAACATTAGGCCAATACAGGAGTCTTGTAATAGCACTAATTTTCCGGGAAGAACAGAAGTCATTTTATGGACCTAAGACTGCTGGAACTATTAAGCTAGGAAAGTTGTATGTAGAGAATGAAATAGAAAGCCATAACAATGATCATAAATTTTCCCAGGAAAAATCATACGACTACTTCTACTTCTTCTCTACATGAGGCTAATCAAACATTATTCCTTAATGAAATAACATACTAAGAGACTTCTAACACATCAGTCATAACATTTACGGCATAACAAGCATAGCCACAATAAACACTCAAAATAAAGTTGACCCGTGGATAAGTGAAATCACTTTTATAATAAAAGTAAACAAAAGTTTACAGTTAGACTCATCTAACAGAAAAAGCAAAATATGTTCCATAAAAATAGCTAAAAAGGGAAAAATGCATTTCCATTTGCCACGTGGCAAGTTTGATGTTCGCAGAAAATAACATCCTATTTCAATTTCATCCAAGCATCCCAGTAGAGAACACATTAAGCTTACAAATACAAGTGCATGTTTTGGAAGGATAAATATTACTAAGATGAAAGCATGACATTGCCAAGTAGTACCTGGAGGAATTCCTTCCACCCAGATGGTTCAATCTGCTCTATGCGATTCGTCAAACGTTCCGATCGAGCCACTAAACGCTTAATCTTATCTTTCGTAAAGTTTGTCACATCAATTATCTTTTTATACTCTTTAAAGCCATCAGTGCTTCTAATCTTCTTCTTCAAACGGGACACCTTAGTTCTTTGTTCCTTGTAACAATTTACAGCTTCATTATATGCTTCTGATATTTGAACCACCTGATATCAATGAAGATACATCATAAATATCCAGTACACTGTTGTCGTCCAATTTGAGGAACCAAGTATCTCTATTACTAGGGAAAGATCAGACCTATACTAGCACATGGTAAATTCACTCTTTAAGATAATGACTTACTTTATCATCATCTGTAAGGCTACTCAAAACTGGCACATTTAAACTCCAAGACCATGTCTCAAGAGATCCTCCCATGCACCATAGAACCCCAAATTCAGAATCAGCAAGTTTCTCCCACTGCATAGGTTCTTTCTCAAGGAGCTTCCTCATAATTTCACGTGGCATGGCATCACCTTCAGTTAAAGGTGTATTAGGAAAACCAGACTTATGTATACTTTTGACCCACTTCTCAGTAAAGAGATACCAAGAATTATCGGAGCCCAGGGCCACATAATAAGACGGTTCTGCATCAATTTGTCCTTCAATGTCTCCAACATTTGGTTTTGTTGTAATGGTATTTCGTGCGAAACATTCATCCATAAAAACCTGCCATTAAATGAAACATTTTCAAAACAGGGAACTTTTTAAAACAAATCCAGAGAACAGCAAATCAAATGAAACTAATCAAAATGTCATTCAAAGACAATAAAAATATTAAAAAGATGAAATGAGAACAGAAATGTTAATGCTAATTCATTAGTAGAACATATTGAAAAGATTAAAATACCATCATGAACAGTGAGGA
The DNA here is from genome assembly GCF_029961685.1 of Aristolochia californica. Lineage (NCBI taxonomy): Eukaryota > Viridiplantae > Streptophyta > Magnoliopsida > Piperales > Aristolochiaceae > Aristolochia > Aristolochia californica. The sequence continues at coordinate 7,013,312 of NW_027181815.1, forward strand.
CAAGAGAACTTAACTCAACTTACAAGTGGTCAGTGACATTAGAATACCTCAAGCAAAGAGGTATCACATGCATATAGGAGCAGAAACCCAAGGATTATTATCAATGTAAACTTGAAGATAATCTTTCAGACACCTATCATAATGACACCTATCATAATGATAAACGGCTCGTCTCACTGTGAGCTTATCTTGGATTCTCTCCCCGCAGGGGCAGAGAACCCCTCGCTGTCTCGGCTGTACTACCAGGGGCTCTGGGGAAGTCAGAATAGGAAAGCACTCATCTTGGGGTGGGCTAACTAGTACTTCATATGAAAAGAAAGTAAAACATCCTCATCCAATCATAAGAGGTTTTCAAATTAACTTAAGTGTGATACTACATGAAGTTAATTGAGAGCAGAGACAACAGTCGGTACATAAGGAAGACCAGCCCTATTGGGGAAAGTATTTCTCAGACCACTTTCTTGCAACTACTACTATTTTATTTTACTGTAATTGCAATTACTAATTATCAAACGCCTAGCCAATAGGACTTCCTAAGAAGTCCTATTAGCTAGGCGTTTGACATGGTATCAGAGTTGGGCACCACGTTCTGCATTCGAATCCCGACGAAAGCGGTAGGGAACGGGAACAGTGGGTGTCAAAGCTAGGTGGTTCCGGTCCACCTGGGTTAGGTTCCGTCCACCCCTGGTCCACTAATGGGTTAGGTACTTGGCTTTCCGCACTTAACAGACCGGTTTTTTGGGTTGTATTGGCTAGTCGTCTGACTCAGAACTTTGAAGTTAAGCGAGCTTGGGCAAGAGTAGTACTAGGATGGGTGACCTCCTGGGAAGTCCTATTGGCTAGGCATTTGACACTAATATCAAAATAATATAATTAGGAATTGATAAAGCAACAAGCTCCCCAATCAGTGGAAGGTGATCCATATCCCTCTGATCATATAAAATCTTTCAGAAAGCTTCATTGGCAAACCACAGATTCTAGGTCTTCAATAAGCCCACTTAGAAATTTGGATAATAAGTCTTTGACGTTACTTAGCACCTGTCCTATTGGCTAGGCGTTTGACACTAATATCAAAATAATATAATTAGGAATTGATAAAGCAACAAGCTCCCCAATCAGGTTGAAGGTGATCCATATCCCTCTGATCATATAAAATCTTTCAGAAAGCTTCATTGGCAAACCACAGATTCTAGGTCTTCAATAAGCCCACTTAGAAACTTGGATAATAAGTCTTTGATGTTACTTAGCACCTGTCAGTGTTATGATTCCATTAGGCCATAAGTTGTCATTTAGCTGTTCTTTCGCAGTTAAAATCCCCTTTAAAACTTTTCCTTCTCCCACTTCTGCCTACTCTGACTAAACTTTCTTATTGAAAGGAAAGAATGGTTATCATATGACTGCTTTCCTGCTTCCACATGACATGTTAAGGTCATGCACCCCTTTTTTTTGTTTTGTAAGACTATAACTTTAGTTGTTCTAATTCAATGTAGGGATAAACAATATCCAACCAACGCCTTAGACCATACTGCTTACCATGTTCTTTAAGTTGGGAGAAGACAAGGACTCAACATTTCCTATGTAGACAGCAGGGACCACGTGTTGAACTGCATCAGTATCTTTATACTGCAAACAAATGAAAGGTAAGTGTCCAGTTCCTAATTCATGCAATAGAGGCTTTAGAGCAATCATTCTTAACAACTCCATCCTTTGCCGTATTTCAGTCCGCTTGTGCTTCTCTGCCTGAGGGAAAAATCCAAAGAAATATATATCTAAGTATATAATACCAAGTTAAAAAAATATATTATAAAAACATAACATACAATATTGTAAAAAAAAAGGAGACATGTCCCAAACAATATCCATGCTGCATCATTAACAACAGATGCTATCACCTTTTTCTAGCACCAACCTGTACAATTTTAGCTGCATGGTAAATGACCAACTAGCAAACCATAGCTAACAAAAATACAGCGACTACATGAAGAAAAATTCTCAGGTGCAGAATGGTTATGTTTGTCGTTCCCAGTGTTGCCATTACTATCTGTATTTTCCCCAGAGTTGCTTTACTTCACAAACCACTTTCAACGCTATAACAAAATGCTGGCTAGGAAGAAATTTGTCTCAAACACCTTTTTAGACATCGACCACTGGTCCAAATAACAATCAAACACCAGAACTGCTTGTTGACTGGTAATTCTTTGCCTCCTATGTTTCTCACAAATTGGTTTTAGTTAATCAGGGAAAACTTGTCCAACAAAAAGTAATTCAACATCAATCTTGTATTATTGTTATTTTTCAAAAAAAAAAGTCATATTATTTCTACGTCCATTTTAAATATAGCCATTGAAAAAATACTGAGCACTTTTAAACCAAACAATCTCATAACAATTCCTTGTAGCAAAGTTCCCAAAGTAAATCCAAAAAATGCACTCAGTACTGAAAGAATGAATAAAACAGTTTGTTGACTTCAAACTAGAATCAGAGGCTTTAGAAAGATTTCAATATTTGCCAGGAGCACAGGATCTTGAACATGAGTAGAACTGGCCATCTGACATCATTGATATGTGTGAGAAAATCTGCTCAGGGATATTTTGGTCATTTTACCTCATCATATGATATATATTTCTGTCATCTTGTTCTACATGCTTTATTATGTTAGTGGTTTACTTTTCATGTATTTTGGATATGTAGTATGGGAGATATAAGGTGTTAAGTGGTTAAGTGCATAGAAGTGCATTTTAGTCATTGTACTAAACCTTTAATTAAAAGAGAAGGGGGATCGAGCTCGACCCCCAACGAGACTCAAAAATCAGAGCCTCTTTTCTCCCTTCTTCTCTCCTCTCTCATTCTCTCTCTTTCTCCTCTTCAATCTTCATTTTTCACAATATGCTATCTTGAGCAATAGAATACGATGTAAGTCACTAACACAAAGGGAAAAGCCAGAAAAACAGTATGTCAAGTTGCATCAAACACCCAAACCCACCAATCTGTGAGAAAAGTGGGGGGGAAGCAAATTTAAAATCAAATGAAAACGGCCCTCCAGAAATAGTAGGAGAAATAGATTACATCTAGCCTAATGTAACTTAGAAGAAATACCCTCAATTCTTCCTGCAGGTAAAAGATCTCCTTATATGCTTTCTCAGATAACTGATCCTGGCACTTTCTATCAATAGCTTCTTCACTGACTTCCAACATCAGTAACTCAATTTCCCTCTGAATCTTAGAGAGCTCTTCCCTAGCAGCCACCATGACATTGCTACCAACATAGTTTCCAAAACTTTGCTCAACCAGCTTCCTTGCTTCTTCCAATGTCCGTCCAGCTTGGACAAGCTTCACAACTTCTGTTTCTTTGCTACGAGTAACTTTTGCTCCCTGCACAACATGCAATTCTTCTGATTTTTGCTAGTTTATTCCTATTTGAAGTTTGAGAAACTTGACATTGAGCAAGTTGAGTTGCCTAAGATAAAAAGGTATATGAGACATACCGAGAGGAGATTAAGCACCATTCCATATGAAGCAGTAAACTGCGAAACAAGAGGCTCAAGGCCAGTAAACAGAAGCTTGCAACACTCATCAGCCCCTTCATAGGGAGATTGAAGTAGAACAGTATGCCCCTGCTCATCAATTCCTCTACGCCCAGCTCTCCCTGCCATCTGGAGCAATTCATTTGGGCTTAAGGGAATCCGGCCGGCTTCAGTCCTTTTACTGAGGGAAGATATGACAGCCGTGCGAGCTGGCATGTTAATTCCCGCAGCAAGAGTTTCTGTAGCAAAAACAACTTTAACAAGACCTCGCTGAAATAAATTTTCAATAAATGACTTCCATAGAGGTAAACATCCAGCATGGTGAGCTGCCACCCCTTGTGAGAGGCCTTTTACAGCAATTCCGCGGACAGCATCAGGGTATTGCATCCGGAACCTCCTCAAGGCCAGATCAACCTCACCCATCTCGCAATCATCTAAGAGCTTGCAATCTTCAAGATATTGAACAGCTGCATCACAGCCTTTTCTGCTGAAAATAAACCAAACAGCTGGCAGCATATCTCTCGTCTTAAGCTGCCATAAGGTATCTCTAATTTGAGGAACCTGAGATAAAGAAATTAAAGTAAGCACTTGGAACCTATAAATAATTCTATTATGCACATAAATGGCTAGAATAGTGGGTAACAAGCAAACAATATTAGGGATATTCCAAGTCATAGTTGATATGTCTTGAGAGCAGGAAAATAAATTTGTAGCATTGTAACTCTACAGCCAAAAGTCAGGGTCATTCATATCCACTGAGAGAGACATGATTTAGATGAATTTCTCTAGACAGATCACAGGAACAGATACAGAGCTGAATGAAAAGAGGAACAACAGTATATGGTGTAATATGACTTTATAAGAGTGGCCACTAAACCACCAGTGCAGCTGCCAAAACAAGATGAACATGTAAACCACATTTGCTAAGAGTTTTGGGCCATTCAGAGAAGTGGGGTACTTGTCTTGTATGTAGCCTTTTGAACTTGCACCTTACTGAAACTTCCTCTTGGTATGCATAGAAAACGTGCCATGTTTTGTGAGCAACATTAGAGACTTGGTAGTCCTTTTTGTGTGGTCACTCAGTGTTCTGATGTCTTACACTGGCATTGCTTCGGTTTTTATCCATGCAAAGTCCAGACTAGAACTGTTGATCTTCTTATCTTATTGAATCTCTCAAAGTTCTTTCACATTCTAATTTGTAAACTCTATAATGATCATGAAATGAGGTATAATCTGGCTGATGTTTGCAGTCAATATTCCAGTCAAAATGGAGTCAAGATTGAACCCTGATGGTTTCTGATTTTGTAAAGAACTTCAAAATTCTGAGAACTTGGGGATTAGGCATTTGGCACAACGGCCATATGGGGAGGTTTCTAGTGTATGTTCTTGGGTTCAAAACTCACAAGAGGAAAGGGGTGTAGTGTGAGTGTGTGAAAACTTAAAAAATGAAGATTTTTCTTTTTGTCAAAATTTCCCGATATGAATGAATAAAAAGAATAATAATATTAAAAGAAAAAACTCAATTCCTAAACAAGAAAAGAAACAAGAGTTATCCTTCACTACATGAGGACAGGTTAATGTGTACACTTCAAACAATTCCATGCATTCTAAACCACCCAGAAATCAAGGGGCAATCAAACAGATAAACACAAAAGCCCATGGCTCGGATCTGCATACAGGACACAATAATACTTTTTGTTGCTTCAAAGAAGTTCTGATTATGTGGAAACCACAATCAAGCGTCACAGTTGTACCGCGACATTTAATGTATACTGCCACATTAGATAGATCCCAGTCACAGGGCGCATCAAGGAATACATATATGCATGATCATACAAACACCAGAGCCCAGACAATTTTACTTGTATTCTCTTTGTTGCCTGGGAACTCAAGAAACAAAATTGTCATTGATAAATTTCCAAAACCTATCACTACTGAACACAAACATCCTTGAACTTGTTTATTTACCTCACCATAAGTCTTTCCTGTCATTTTTAAGACCCAAAGGTGTAATGTCAATTGTAAAAGAGAGTCATAGACTTAATAAGAGAACCTGCTCCCTATAAATCACCAGTAATATTATGGTTCTACATGTAGCACAGGTGCAAACAACAAATAAGCACCAAGATATGCATCCTATGGACTTTGTCGTTCATGATCACCCAATTCTATTTCAAAAGAAAAAATCTCTCAACTACAAAACAAGCCTCTTTCTGATCAGTCTATGCAAAGGTTAACTAGGATCAATTCAGAAATGTTTTTCTTATACAGCCCCTTCCATGCCAGATCCTTCAACTAGTGCACTCGGTGTACCTACCACATGTCTCAAATGTGCAGTTTGAAGACAAATCATTCACAACAGCAAGGATCCAACAAGGATGATACTTGTCCTAAAAGTAAGGTCACAGAGATACTAGTAAGCATTATGATGTCTAAATTTGATAACGTATTCAAAGAATTTTTCCGAGACAACACGTTTGCAATTTTAAGTGAGGGCGTACTTGCGATCGACGAGTTGCATAGATGTCATTCTTTGAAAGCAGTGACTGCATGCTTGTAGTATGATTGTAGCTTCGCTCATTGTCACTTTTTCTAGAATTTCTCCTTCTCAAACCGTCTTCTTTGTAGGACTTCACGCCTGTAATAGAGTGTTGAAGATAACTCAGGGACAGTTTCCTGTTTCAAGAGGCATAAACCAAGAGATTTAGATTTTCCAGTCAGACGTTCCAGCATACACTTCATATTCAGTTCAGAATATGAAAAAAATAAAAAAACAAGAATTATGATCAATGATTCCATAGTACTTGTTACCTTCTGATTGGAACCCCACTAGTGCACGTGTAAAAGAGTGAATTTTAAGGTTTTAGAGAGAAAGAGAGAGAGAGAGAGAGAGAGAAATGAAGAAGAATTCAGAGCATTGGAATGCTCTGGTTGGGGTCGAGCTCGACCCCCGGGTCTTTTATAGCATTTAAAAGCACTTAAATCCTTATATCTCCCTACATACTTATTCAAATTACATGAAAATTGAACTACAAAAAAAACTAAACACAAAAAGCAAGATAGTGTAGTTTATGGACTTTATAGTAACCGCAAAATGATGATCATTCCCTTCAATTGATTTTCTAATACTCTCTCTCAAGCTAGAGCTTATATCTATACAGCCCAGCTTGTTGCAGAACACCTAAAATTCACGTTTGCTTAGTGCTTTAGTAAACATACCCCCAATCTGATCACCAGACCGAACGTAAGGGGTTACAACTTTATTTTTCATCACGGCATCTCAAATAAAGTGACAATCTACTTCAATATGTTTCATCCTTTCATGAAACACTAGGTTTCCAACAATGAATATAGCAACCTGATTGTCACGGTACATAGTCATTGATCCCTCCTATTATAGGTTCAATTCTCTGACCATAGATCTTACCCACAACAATTTACTGACTATATGAGTTATGGCCTTATATTCAGCTTCAACACTACAATGAGTTACAACATTTTCTTTCTTGCTCTTCCAGCTTGTCAGATGACCTCCCAGAAAGAAGCAATAACCAGTGATAGATTTTCGGTCAAGCTTAAATCCGGCATAGTCAGCATCTAAGAAGGTCTCTAGCTTCATGTGATTGTGAGGCTTAAAAAATAATCCTTTTCCCCTTTAAGATATCTTAAGATCCTCTAGGCAGGTTCTAGGTGAACCTTGCAAGGAAACTCCATGAACTGATTAACAACACTTACAACAAAGGATATCTCAGGACAAGTGATAGTAGCATATATGAGTTTTCCAACTAAACAACAATACATTGTCTTATCGCAGAGTTTATCACTTTGTCCATCATGAAGGTCATGTCCAACCTCCATAGGAGTTTCAACAAGCTTACCACCCAACAATCTATACTAATGTAACATGTTTGTGACATATTTCCTTTGAGTTAGTACCAGAACAACCTTGCTTCTAGCTTCTTCAGTTCCCTAAAAGTATTTTAGTCACCCCAAGTCTTTAGTCTGAAATTGCTTTGCTAAATGTGTTTTTGTGTCCTCAATACCTTATTCATCACTGCCAAATAATATCATACCATCTATGTATACAAATATATACTAATATCACCACAATAATTAGACAATCTCCTCATGACAAAGAGTGAATGGTTAGAGTGGCTCTTGACTTGACAAATCAAATCCAATAGACAAACTAAATTTCTTCAACCATACCCAGGGTCTTTTTTTGAAACCGCATATTGCTTTCTTTAGTTGGCATACTTTGTCAATCTCCCCCTGAGCAATATACCCAGGAGGTTGCTCACTGTAGACTTGTAAATTCCAAAAAATAGAGAAGAATGAGTTTAAAATGCATCATTAGTTTTTACATCTTGTTTCAATGCATCAAATTTTTAGTGATATAATAGTTTTGACTTGAAACCCTACTCTAAACGTTTCTCAAAATGGCGTCGCCACAACAACCTGTCAATCCTATTGCCAAATAACATAAACTAATTGGCACCCATGCTGCTTCTTGTAGCAGTTAAGTCTTGTATTATATTAGAAAATCCATTGAAGGGCGATATCATCTTTTTACATTTGCTATAATGTCTAGAGTTTACATTATCTTATTCTACACGTTTAAATCTACCCTAGTCTTATTTTAATGTTATTTGAGTATGTATTTTTGGGAGATATAAGGGTTTAAGTGTTTTGAAGCGTGTTGAAATCACTTAATAAAAGGCTGGGGTTCAAGCACGAAGGAGATTCTTTATAGAACTCTCTTCTCTCCCTTTTCTTTCTCCTCCTCTCTCTCAATTCCTCCCTCTATACTTCTCAGTTTTATACTTTTTCATGGTATCAGAGCAGTAAATCTTGGTTGGAAGCCATCATTCTTCTCCAATCCACTCCATTGAAGCTTGCGACTTCCTACAAAGGGGATTCTTCGAAATTTGGCCTAATTGGTTAGTAAAAATGTGAAGTTTTGTTTTCTTTTATGCCAAAACCCTAGGGTTAATGGCCTCCATTGCTGATTGAGAAGTTCTGAGATTGATTACTGTCCCATGAGGTTTTACTGGGTAGAAATCTACCCCTTTTTGCATTGTGCACACCCTCAATTAGGTCCTTTGCCTGTATCATCCTAAGGTTGGCTGACATCAGCCCTATTCGTTGAAGTTTTTCATAGCTTATGCTGATTTGATTGCATAAACTAGAAATATTTTGCTTCTTGTGGTCGATGGACATTGGAATTTGCCCTAACTCTAATTTGCAAAGTGGGGCCCACCTAGTTGTGATTCATAGACGTGTGTGGGAAGTGAAATTAGGGTTGAATTGGAAAGTATTTTAATCTGATGGCTGATTCTAGTGGAATTATCACCCATTTGAGGGAATCTGGAAACGCAGAGGGAAAAAATGCAATTGTGATTACTTCTAAGAGACTGAATGGCCAAAACTATCTCAGCCGGTCAAAGTCAGTCAGAATATACTTGAAGGCTAAGAGGAAGTCCAAATTTACAAGAGAAGACCCTCCTGTTCCTTTGAATGATGACTAGGAAGCTGAGGACAGTCAAATTATGACCTAGGCTAATTAATAGCATTGATTCCAAGTTAAGGAATCAAGTTATGAATTATGACTCTGCTAAGGAAATGTGGGTATCCTTAGAGTCTATTTATGCTCAAGAGAGCAATTTGTCACGAGTATATGAGAAATATGCCTGATTGTTATGCCTCAAGAGAAAGATCAAAGATCTATCACTAAATACTACAATGAGTTCGTTGGTATACTGCAGAAGATAAATGTTATCCATCCCTTTACTATTGATGAAAGGGAATCTAGAAAACAGCATGGACAAGTACATATTACAAAATTTCTAGATGGCTTAGGGCCAGAACTTGACGTTGTTAGGGCAAAGCTATTAGCCTCAAAGGATGTTCAGTCTTTCTCCACAACCTTTAGCAGAGTATTGTGCGCAAAGTCTACTATTATATCCCAGTGAAGTAAAGATGTAACTAGTGTTTTTGTATCTGCATTTAATACTCTAGGTTCCTCAAAATCATCTAGAGGTAGAAGAGGAAGTGCTAGAGGCAAAGGTAGAGGCAGAAGTGATAATAGGCCAGACAAGAAATGTATTCATTATGGCTGCTCCAACCATTTTCCTGACAAGTGTTGGACGAAATTTGGTAAACCCACATAGGCTACCTCTCTTATTCGTGAGAGCACAAAACCGTCCACTAGACCTATAGTGAATATTGAGCCTGGGGCATCAAATGAAATGCAACAGTTGATTCAGTGTATGGCACAATTGATTGTTGCCTCATATTTAGTATTTGTAGTTCAATCTTCCACTCCTACAGCCACACTGACTAATTTAGGTACGTCTTCCCTTCATGTGCGTCCTTCCTCCACTGGGTTCTTGACTCAGTAGCTACTACCCACATGTCAGGTATGTTCTCTTTGTTTTTTAATTTAAAAGAATCAGCTACAATTAAACATGTCATTTTGGATGATGGATCCATTTCTTTAGTGCAAGGAATGGTTACAATAGTTCCGTCTCCCTTCATGTCACCTCAGTCTGTATTATTTGTTCTTAAATTTTCTCTCAATCTGTTGCCAATTAGTCAACACAAAAAAAACATCTCGGCACAAAATTCGGACCACAAAATGAATTTAGAAGTCCAAACATGAAACAAATTTCTAAAGAAAACATAAGGAGCGGATCTTACCAATTAAGAGAGAGATCGATATGGCATGGGAGAAGGTAAAAGATATAAAAACTTATAGGAGGATCTATACTGATTGATCCAAAGAGCACAAAAATAAAAGAGATCAATGAAAGAAATACGAAAACAATAACTATCAATTCTACTCAGAAAATTCCCCACAGAAAAAACCAATATATTGACTACCAAGTTTGACAGCAATTGACCTAAATATTAATGCTAAAAATTGACTAGGCAAGAAGAAAACACCAAAGGTCCGATTAATTGAGACTCTTGAGACTTCAAGCAATACCCATGAACCAGTAGCAGCGGTACAAGAAAACCAATAACCAAGAACGTCAAAAATAATTTTGCTGAGAATAGTTTTTCTTTGCTTTGTTTTTGGCACTGGGCATCATTTCAACAGATCTACTCTGTTTCCGCATGCCAGATGGGAAAAGAATAGCAACTATAACCTTTGATTTCTGCAACTACAAGCTTTGATTTCTGCACACTTCTAACCCACTTCATGGAGAAAACAGAAGATACATTCATTCCTGCTTCTTTTTAATTTTTCTTTCCTTAAGCAACGTGGCATTGCCGTGGAAGGACATCTGCTTCATTGGCATCATAAAGGACCAGCAGCTGACAATGTTGAGCACTTTGAATGATGGGCTGCAATCCTCTTCAAGTTTAACTCAAGTCTCACCATGTAATTGATGAACAGCTGTCTAAAATATATGAAGGTAGGTGGGCTATTATTTGAAGATGAAGGTTTGCGAGAAGCTGGAGAATCTCAAAGCAGTCAACTTTTGCAGAAATTCGTTTTAGGGGGACCTATCTGGAGATTCTATGATATGTAACCTCAATGTGTCTCCTGCATCTTGGAGCCTTGGTAGATATCCACACCAGCCATCAATGGAGACGATGAGAAGTCGAGAACAATCAAGGACACCTCACAAGTTTGTGAAGAGTTACTTGGGTCTTCTTAAACACTTAGGCAAGATGGAGTGCTTCCTCACTCAACCGACATTGTCAAGACCAGAAAGTTAAATGAACTTGCCCCTTGTGATCCCTATTGGTACACCACATTAAGGCAGCCATGATAGACGAGCCTAAAAACTCTCTATGTCTATCACCTTCTCAATGATAATAGCTGGTTGCCAGAGTAAAACCAAAAACACGAATAGAGTATCTGAAACGACAAGAATCAAAAGAATACTGGTAACTCCAGTAATTGGGGAAGCTGTGTTTGTTGATTGTTTCTCATTCTGTTGGGAGATCTCTAAAGGACAATGACATGAGTACAGACACTAAATAGTTGAACAGGGCAGGCAAGTAACTGATTATGGTTCAAAACCACATTATTTATGAGCTTCTATGAGGTGGGAGGGAGATGAATATAACAAGTATTCTGCCTACAAAAAGCTGAGATAAAAGTAGAGAGAAGATGGACTAAGGGACGCAGGAAAAACTGAAATTAAGAATCCGGAAGAAACAGACATTAACAGACAAAAACAGCAACTTGAATCAAGACAAAGTCAACAAGGAAAAAGTTCAGCTGCAGCAGCAAAAAGAAAAAAAACGACACAAATAGACAACCTTGATCATATACAAATACGTCAGCTTTAGGTTATTACCCTCCTTTGGACGGAGGTGGAAAAGATAGAAAAGAAGAGACTCGGAGAACCATACCAGACCAAAGAGAAACAGCTTAAGAAAGGAAAAGAACAATGGAGAAGAAGGAACTTCAGACATCATCCTAAGCTTCATGATTTTGGGAAAGAAAAGTTTCATTGCCTTTGTAAGTTGAATCAACTCACAGATCTTAGATGACAACCTGCTTTGATACCATGTAAAATTTTACAGAAAGAAACTATGGGAGAGATTAGGGTTTATAGACCCTTCTCTCCTATAATTTAAACAATAATCAAATTACATCCATATCCGGCAACCTGTAAACCCTAAGAATCTACTTTCTACTTAGAAACACTTTCCTATAAATTATAGAAAACTAAATTAACTCAAAATAGTGACTACAAACACCAATTTTCCTTTCATATCATGGAGGACAAAAACATGTAGTTTTTTTTCACTCATACAGCTTCAAGGTTTTGTTCCATGAGAAGAAGCAATAATAAAACTACTTGGTTACAAGTAGACAACATCTTTTGGTGGTAATTTAGACTATAAACTCAACAAGACAAGTTTGATGTTCATATCAGAAGCCATTTTATGTTGAACTTGTTTCAGAACTGTGACTCATAACTGCATCATTTGTACTGCTAATTGACTCTGTATGGTAAAGTTTTTTAGTGATGAGAAAAGTGGATAAATCAATATACCTACCAGGGAACTTTCAACAAAATTAATCACATAATTTTCACCCACTTAATATCAACCCTCTAAATTCACCATCAAAACTAGAAACTGTCTCTGCAGTAATTCTCGATCTCAGGATTTACTAAAAAGAAGTATTCAACACCTAAGACACAGGACGCTAAATTAATGTATCACAAGATGCAACAATTCGAATTTTTCCAAACAGAAGCTGCAAAAGAAAAGTCTTCGACAAACAACATGGCAACTGATTGACAAATTATTGCAGTTACAAACAAGGAAAAAGAAATGCAGCCAGGAGCATCCATTGAAGAGAAAAATATGGCATACCTATTCATTCTCTTTCCTTTCTCATCAAGAAGAGGTAAAAGAGAGTTCTTTGTAGAAAAGTACCAAGTCAATGGAACTGGACGCTTTGTTGATGTCACTAGCTCTGTTTTACCATGAATCTGGAATTTAAAAGCAAAAAAGAAACAAAATATTTAGTGCACAGTTGTGTCAATATTTGATGCACACAGGGTACATACTAGGAATAGGTCTTGTCTAATTCCCTACAACTGCATCTGCAGAGGATCGATATTGAGCTTTAGCAGTTATTTTATGGCATAATCATTAAAATGGATCTATTAAAAAAGATGAATGTGACTTTTATGAACTACTCTTTTGGAGTTTTTTTTACAAGAATGGATATTTTTTGCAAAGAGAAAGATGGAAATAGTGGAAATGCAAGACTGACACAGAAAAAGTAAGGGACTGAAGACAGTGACGCTTTGAAGACAAATGTGTCAGGAGCTAGCCAGTGCTAAGGGGGGTTGGGATAAGTGGAAAAAGTCCATCAAGGATTGGAACATGGCTAAGCAAGAAAGCTTAGCAGAACAACTCTGGGGCTACAAAACCCACCTAAGATACCATGTTTGGTTTTCCCTATCTATACCATATATAGCTCAATGAAATCAAATTAATCACTACAGTCATTGTTCCAAAGTGAGAAAATTCAAAAAACCCGAGATTTAAGATGGGTATGCTGAGTAGGTTGAAGGGGGTTCAGCCTATTTCTTGCCTCACTGGCATAGTTGGGCCAGGATAGGGTTCACTAATAGGGATAAGATAAACACATTAACCACAAGTTTCCCCAAAAAAAGATGTTAATCACATAATAAGGTCAATCAAGGGCTTATGTCATGGGCATAACTTGAAATCAGCCTAGTTGTCATCCCTAGCTTCTGGCATCTATACTCTGCTACCATCTACTCCCACATCCAAGTTTCCATGTTACTCTGCTACCATTTAGTCATTATACCTCATCGGAAGCTTTGGGCTGGCTTCTCCCAAAATGAGTAGCCAAAGTTAAGAAGCCTCTTCCCAACTCTTATTTAGAGGAATTTTTTAACCTCAAATGTCACCTAGAACAACTTTACTTCAGATAACTAGACTGAGATGTGGAATCTTGCAACAATAGACTAATGGACTCTTTTACCCAGCAATACTCCTTCTCATGTCCAAGTCTAAACCAATGACCTGATTCAAGACATGGAGAACATAGACATGCAGGTCTTACAAAACAATCACAAAGGCCTCACAAAATACAAGTACAACTTGGGTTGGCTTTGATACAGTTTTAAAGTTGGGACGATTTCTCCCAAAATAACTAGCCAAAGTAAGGAGGTCTCTTCACAATTTATAAGCTGAAGATTTTTTAAGCCAAAATCAATGTTAGTCTCCCATACAAACTCTCAAATAAATTGATTGAAATGTGGAGTATATGTACAACTGTAAACTGGTGGACTCTTTTAACCACCAATATTCTCCATAAATTTGTTAGTCAAGTCACTAATTTACCCTCATTTTCTTGATCAAGGTATTCAATCAATTTTCAAAAAGAAGAAACATCTACAGCAGGAGTATGAGTAATGCAAAAGGAGCTAAACAATTACATCACCTAATCATCCAAAATCAATACAAAAGATTAAGTTACAGTAGAGAGTCCACAAAAGAAAGAAAATAAATAAAACACCTGAAATTTCACAGACAGAAACCCATCTTTGGTACCCAAAAAATGTTTTATGGTTAACCTAACACAAGGGTTTTTAAAAAAAAAAACTTCTATGAAATAATAAACATTAAATTATCAGTAGGTCGATAGGGTGAGTGCAGCCCACATGACAAGAATCTACAAAAGCCAGTGTTCACCAGAAAATAAAATGCTTGCTTTGAAATGATATGGTCATAGTCTGACATAGAAGTGAATAAACAAATAAATTCAAATAAAACTGATGTGAGAGCAATGCCTATCATCTTTACTTTAGGTAAGAATTCTAGCACAATATCCATCTAGTGAGCATCCCAGAACCTTTTCTTTCTTTTCTCTTTTGTTTCAGAAGGTATAAAGAAGTAAATTTGCAAAGTATAACATTAGAGACAATCAATCCAAAATGGAGAATTGGTTTAAAAAGTAGAATAGTACATAATCAATCCAAACTTTGGCATACCTGTCCAATCCAACCAGCTAGCTCATCTGGATTTGCAACTGTTGCAGAAAGGCAAATTAATTGAACTTCTTTAGGGCAATAAATAACCTGAAAATTGTGTACATTAGACAGACTACTTCAGCAAGTTTGGTTTTGACAACTCAAAAGAGTAAGGAACATTAGTATCACGTACTATCTCCTCCCAAACAGTTCCCCGAGATATGTCACTGAGATAATGCACTTCATCCAAAACAATCGCATCAACATGGAACAGCCTACTTCCTGAAGAAAGCATACCAACACTGCAAAACAATTATCTGTAAGAAAATAATAGCACTATAGTTATCAATAGCTGCAGAAAATTTTAGAATCTCAGAGATGCAATTTCTAAATACAAAAAGAAGATCAGAAAGTAGGCATGCACTTGTTTTCTGTTCTATCATCTTTCAAGAATACCTCTGATATAACATATTGCGCAGAATCTCTGTAGTCATTATTAATACTTGAGCATCTTTGTTCACAGCAGCATCTCCAGTCAAAAGCCCAACATTAGTCTCACCAAATGTGCCACTGAGGACATTAAACACAGTAAATTCAGTTCTGGTTTCACACATCTAAACATTAAATAAATCTTGAAGCATTAAACATAACTAGCTGAACAGCTGTCATTATTTAACTTGTCAATATCATTTAAAATGAAGAAATGTCTTTCAAGGCAGAGAAGAACATGACCCAACCATAAAAAAGAAAACGAAACAAAACATACAACCTTTTTTGCCTAAACATAAGAACTAAACAAAAATTAGCTGAGTTGAAGGTGGAAATTGAAACATAATGTCATTGGAAGAGAAGATATATACAAACACAAATAGATAAATTACATCAGGATGAATAACAGTTAGTGAGCTCATTGTGCTCTTTTCCTTTTGTTTCTAGAGTACTATTGTGTGTGGTCATGCATATGAAGATAACATCACTGAAGTTGCTCATGCAAGTTCTTTCCTTCCATCAGTAAATTCCCAAGCAAACATAAACCTGACCAGAAATCCCTGAACTTCTGATTTGACAAAGCCTTCAATGGAGTTGTGTAGAAGAGACGTCTTCCCCTTGCCACCGTAGCTACAGCTGCAGCTTCTGCTATTAAAGTCTTACCACTACTGGTTGGTGCAGAAACCACAACAGAAGAGCCCCTGAGGAATGCTTGGATTGCTAGCCGCTGCACAATATGTTCCACTATTAATTCACAATACATGAAGAATATAGTCTAAAAGAGAGATGAAAGGCCCATTGGGTATACAATGATTTTTTAAGTCCTAATAAAAAACCCACTGTTTTTCCAGATAAATATGCGAACACCACAAACTCATTCACACTTAGTAGGAATACTGATGCATTAACAGTACAACGATTTTGTTCCTAGAAATAAAGATCGTCGACAAGTTTCCTTTTTCGTATAGTGACAGAAAAAAATTTACTACTATCTGCGGGGAGGCTGTGAGAAGAAAGAAATTTTGCTGTAACAGTCTTCCAATCAACGGAAAGGATGAGAAAGAGAGAACAAACAAATTTTTCATTCCTGTGCAGTTCAAAACGGTAAATCTTCGATTCACAATTTTGTTAGCTCAACCATACCGGTGTTGGAACATCGGTGCTGGCAAGCACAACATATAAGAGTAAATAATACATCAACCCAACAAGCAAAAACAAAACCATAGGAGGCAAAAAACAAAACCATAGAAGGCACGAATTCTGTAGTCGTTTGAGAGCAGTTTGATTTTTTTAATTGATAGAAAATCATCAGAGGAAATGTAAGTGCTTTTCCTAGTAACTGGTCCTGACTGCTCAAAATACTACTATTACCGCATGGAGCAAATGAAATATTAGGTCCAAAAAATTCAAATAAATGCAGCTCCCACCTGAAAATTCTTTTCGAATTAGGAGTTAATCCAAAAATCAATGAAGTTAAGTTGTCAAGCTATAAGAGTACATCGTCTTCAACAAAGTCGGAAAAGAACCTGAAATTTGTCAATGGGGAAGTCATAGATATCCGCAAGCTCGTCCATGTCAATGATTCCTTCACCAAACTCTCTAACTTGCGATCTCAACGTCTCCACTTTTTGCCACTTTTGTTCCTTGAACCGATGGTTATCCGGACCAGCAGGACCCGGAGTGTCGTCGTCGTCTTCTTCCTCGTGGTCAGAAAGAATGATCAATTCGCTGTATTCTTCAGCAGCTTCATCTTCGTCATCGTCCTCGTCTTCTTCTTGCTCATCCATGTGGGGGAATTTCTGTCGGTTATTCGATGTGAAGATAGATGGAAGAGGATTATGACATAGAGAACGATGAAACAGCTTCTTTCTTGTTCTATCTTGACACAATGCGGAGCCTTGAGAACGTCTAGTGAACGGGAGATACGGGTGGTGAGGCTTCAAGTGACAAAGCGAAGGAAGCTCTAAATGCGAGAATTCTGACGACAGAGAAGATGCAAAAGACACCATGGCGGGAGCGGTAGTGGATTGGAGAGCGGCGTTTGAGCTTATCGTGTGATATTTAACGGCTCCAGTTTTCGTACTTTCTTTACATAACCTGTCGAAACTCGAAAAGGTCGCAAAATAAAAGCCAACACCGAACGGGACGCCCGTTCCGGTTGAACCAGTGGTTGTCAATCTGTCAATCTCCCCTCATTTCCGCAACTAGAGGCAAAAAATTAAAAATTAAAAATCATCCTACAATAGACAATATAATGTTCTCTAGCTCCTCCGATTGTTATGCTTCTTCTCCCCACTCTTGGCTTATTAATTCCAAGGGTTTTAGGTCATGCAACAGATAACTCCTCTTTTTGCTCCCTTCACAAGGTTAAGACAATGGATGACTTTCCTTTTGTCATTTCAGTTAAAAAGAGATTTCATGGGGATTACTTTGTGCTGGTTGATACGATGTCTTCTGTCAATTTTCATTTAGCATGATGTGAAAAATCAGTCAGTCGACTAATGTAGCCTAATATTATTACTTGATAAATCTGAACGTTTAGCTAACTTAATGGAAACCCTCAATGACGCAAAGGCTATTTATTGCATGTTTGGTTACACGAGACATACACTCGGTGGGTGCAACGTTTATGGAAGGCCGGGACATTAAAGCACAGGTTCTTTAACGGTTGAAGAAATTCAATTTCCTTCGCACTATAATCTGATTATCAATGCCCGGGATTCAGTTGATCACAGCGTCTTCAGTGCTCTGATATGACCGCAACAAGGAAAAAAAATAAAAAAGGCAGCAAGCCAGAATGGAAATGTAAGAAGAAAAGAAGTCCTCACTTCTATGATAACATGGTATCCTGCACAGCCACAGCTTCACAAATAAAACAAAGGATGTTTTCTTAGCATTGCTGATACAGATAATGTTGGAACAAGTGTTTTAAGTATAAAGCCTAACAATCATTTTTAACACAATAGTTCAAATGACGACTAAGAAATCATCCTGATACACTTGCAGGCAACCAAGTAAAAACAATAGTTAGAAAAATAAAACAAACAGGGGCTGTTCTGAAGTAAATGAATAAAAATGGAGGATTAACAATATCATAAGAAAAGAAAAGTTGACAAAAGAAAAATGCTTATTTTCAGGACAAACAACAAAAGGAAAAAGGAAGAGGCTGGAAGAAAGAGCACAACGAGTCCATCCAAACAAGGAATTTTGCCTTTGACTGCAGTTGAACTGATTATATGCACAAAGAAGAGCCACATCTTATTCTGTAAACAGTTTTAACTACCAAATGGATTTTCCCAGATTAATATCAGACAGCACCAAACCAGGGTTGTCCACGTTCAGACCCACTTACTATCCCTACCTCAAATACCTTCGATGTATCGGTCACAAACAAGACCAAATCAACCTTTTTTTTTTTTTTGTAAGACTACATCAATGACGCATACAAGCGCAAATGCCAGTAGAAGTGTAAAAGCTGATTCTCCAAATACCCTTTCCCACATAAGGAGCTCAAATAGTGCGGTCTTGGGATTGATTCTGGTAGAGTTTGAGGCATTTTATACATCTAACCAACATTCAAAAAAGGGTAGAAACTACCCAAATCTTCAAATCAATCACCATATTTTCCAATACAATGCACTATCGAACTGTCAATCAGTCCATCCAGTTACTCTCAAGCAAAAGACTCCAGACATTCCCCAGGCTACAAGTTCAATAAATGCATAGGTTTTCAAAAAAAATTTCCCAATTTTTTGTTCATCAATTTGTCATACAAAAGTATCAACACATAAATGTAAAAGAGTATACCTAAATTCTGACCATTAGCAAAATGTCCCACAATCATAACAAACCCACATCTATAGTCTGTACATAATTAATCAGGAATGAGTATATAGATGCCCACTGACTTGTCATTCTAAGACATCCCTGCCCCTCCCCACCCATGCTTCTCTATATGACAACCAAATATTTATTTAACATGAATTGGTTCACGTAGTGGAATGGTGAACATACTGTCAGATATTTTTGTGTAGTTTTAGTTTTAAATGTATAAATGAGAGCATTTGGATTAAAATTTGTTACCTATCAAACTAGGACATTATAATGCTGTTAAGCTTTGTTTCTTTTAGTGCTTCATTTAGTCTTCGATCAGCTATGCTCCTTCTCATGCTTCTATTCCTCATAACACCAAGATCCTATTTCTGCAGTTTTCTATTCCTCCATTGGTAACAAAAAAATCCATGCCCATTTCTATAGGAAGACAAACAAGTCTAAACAGGACAACATAGACAATGAATCTACTAAAATAGGAAATATTTAAGTCAATATCATAACAGAAAAACATCACCATCACACGACATATTTCAGCAGCTAAAGATTTTTGCCATGTTGAAGAAAATTTGATGAAAAATTCCCCATATACATGATATTTAGGTTACTTAATATTATGAAATCATTCAACAAGGAAAAATGTCACCAAATAAGTATCTTTTCTAGTCCCACAAAAGCTTATTAAGCATGTGAAAATAATGTGGAATTGTATCAAGGAGGCATTATTATCGTATTTAACAGGGGAATGACTTTACCTCCATCCATTTCCCCACATGCTAAAATAATGAGTATCTAAGAAGATGCAGAACCAATTTTTTTCCAGGATTACCTCTAAGTTCAGCAACTTTAAAGTATCAGTCACACCAAAGAGTTGCCTCTCACACAACTTGCATCATACCCATTAAAGTAGAGAGCAACAAAGACAGGCAGACAATAACACAGTGAGAAATATATATACCTAATCTCTGGCACTTATCTCGTGCGCGAAAGCAGTATATTAGCAGAAAACTTACAAAGTACACATAATACCAAGAGAGAACACAATTTTGGCAACATCATTGTTACATTTGAAATTTCTCCCTACTGGACAAGATAGTCAAAGAGAAATGGCATGATAAATTTCCTTGCAAGTACCATAAAATCAAATTAAGGAAAGAATAGGGCCTAGTTGACATGAAGATCAGTGAGAATAGCATCCTTACCAGATCAAAGCCAAGCATCTATGATGTTGCAATTGATTTTTAGAATTCCAAATGCCCCACACAACTGGACAAGAAGACTTAAACACTTTACATGCCAAAATGCATTCGACAACAATGTCAAGAATCGGATGAGCATCAAAATAGTTAATAAGAGTCACAACTACAGGCACAAGCCAAGTTTTAAATTTGTCAAACGGTATGATGGGTAGGAATATCTGCTTTTGAAGTATTAAGTATTTATAACCATCTTTATAATCTATTCACATACCCACAAGTATCCTCTGCATACATGTATAAGAATCAAACTCAGTAGTGATACCCTGTTTCCCGGTAACCATTGTTATAATGGACTCAGTCCTAATCCTATATTCACATCTCCAAAAACCTATTTTTAGAACAAGAGATCCAAAAAAAGACTACCCCCACATACATAGTTCAAGAAGAGTGCAACTTCTATCCCTAGTATCTCGTACTCATACTATAAGAACGAGACAAGCAAAACAGAGGAGCCCCCCCAACATTCACACCCACATCACCCTCCACAGGTCCGTAGGGCTTCCTGCAGCCTGGACAGCCACCATCTGCTTCTAGAATCCTCTTATGACAAAACAAGCAAAGACGAAACCCACACAAACAGGGGAGAAAGCTCGTGTCTGTGGGATCAAGATCTTCGTAACATATAGGACAGGAAGAGGGAAGCGACATACAGCCAATGCGGGTCCAGTTTCCTGGCCGAGTAGAGAATTGCCGTTCGGAGTTTATGGGAAAGCTGCGCTGCTTTGAGAGGTTAGGTAAGCTCTGGGGACGGAAGGCATCATCAGGCCTCCATGCACGGCAATTTGATGTCGGTCTAGGGATTGCCTCCGCTCCCACTGAGGTAGGATTAGGGGGGCATTTTGGTGGAGGAGTGGGGGCTGCCGGAGATTCCGTTTGGGGTACCGGTTCCGAATTGAGGGCATCTGCGATCGCCTCCCAATCGTCCAAGCTATCCTCCTCTTCTTCACTGACACTTCCAGAGTAGGATCCACTACTGCTGCTACCACAGCTGGTATGCCGTTCCTTACGAGAGTCATTACTCGGACTGTTAGTAAGGGACTCAGAATCACTGTCGTGAAGACGCGAACTCTCGATTTCTTCGGGTCTTGATCTTGGTTCTAAGTTGGCCAAAGGCTCGTGTCTCTCATCAGTGAGACGCAAAGGCGACAAAGGAGAAGAACCACCATCGGAAGGTTCTTTTCCGCCTTTGTTCTTGACTGCATAAATCCAATAATAAAAAAAGTTTTCATCAAGAAATAACATATGAACAAACTGCGCCTACATATGATTTTCTTCATGATCCATTTCCTTTCAAATGTTGGGCAAATAGCCCATCTAGAGCCGGAAAACTTCGCATGTTAAATGATAAAATTAATAATTTTGGAAAAACAAAAACATAAAAATACATCTAAAAAATAAAAATCAATATATACCTTGAGAAAGCCATTGTTCGCGCCGCGCATCAAGCTTGCACTGTTTCAATTTCGCAGACCTGTTTGCCTGAAAAAAAAAAAAAACGATCAATAAAAATGTTGGGCGACCGAATAAAAATCCAAAAATAAGATAATCATAAAATGAAACAAAATTAAAAACAAACATAGGGATAAAAAGATTTCCCCACTTACCCTCTTCTTCTTACCCATATCTTTCGACATTGCGGGAGCAGCAGAGGCAACATTCATCGTGGAATCAGAACGCATTGATTAAACGAACGGATTGGCAAAAACCCTAATCAGGAAGGAGGACAAGAGATAAACCCTGAGAAGGGATGCCCAAATAATCCCCAAGGCGAAGAGGGAAACGGATGACGGGAGGATGATTTGGCTGCCCTCTTCCTTCTTCCTAACTCTGGACCTCTCAAATCAGAGCCGCACAACCAATAGGCTATATATAGGCCTGCAGTTACCTTTCAAATCTCGTTGCTTTCCCTATTTACCATTATACCTTCAAGATCTTTTCATAGAAAAAGCTCGGTCTAATAATAAATCCACGAAATGTCTCCAGTGCATGAGGATGAAGTCTTGCTGCATCAAAGCAGGTCCCAGTGGAGATGATGGATTATTCAAGACTCTATATTTACTTTGTTGGAAAGAGAATTCCTACCTCAAGCTTAGTAATTATTGGATGTTGGTTGTAGACAAGGAAGGACTTTTACGTTTCAAACTAGCTCAGTCACTTGTGTTTGTCACAGTAGAAAGTGGAGTTGTGAATAATTAGCTGAAGATATATAAATCATCGACCTTATCCGATGTCGTTATTATACGTTTCGTACACTCATACTAACTAAAGATATTAGATGCCCATCACTCAACATTGAGTGGATCATCGGATTAGATAATTTATTCGGTCAAATAACGACACTAGTGACTCATATGAGTTGCATCATGAAGCCTATGATCACTTACATCTCTGCAGAGTGACGATACTTGCACAAGCCACTCCGGAAGCTAACACTTTCTCCTTCATCTCCTGCCGGCAACCGTCGCATCCGCTCCAGCCACTGCTACGCTCTGGTTTATCATCTTTTGCTTCTCTAGTTCTCCTGTTCCTGCTTCTTTGCTCTGAAATGTCCAAAAATAAACAAAATTTCAGAAATAAAAGAGAAGCTCGAAACTGAAACGCTAAATTAGAGGTTTCTCTATGTGTAATCGCAGATTACAGCCTGGATAAACACCGTGTTAAATGAAAAAAACCATCAAATAGATAAGCGATAGTATAATACAAACCATTCCGAGGCCCTTCAGCGCTTATTGGATCTGTGCCATCTCATACTCTCCCCCGATATCTCAGGAAGAAAAGGGAACACTTTCAATACAGCAAACGTTTTCAAATTTTTCGTAGCCAGTGTTAAGTTGTGGAGTCTAATTAATGTCTAATCCCGAGTCAGTATGTGGAACCTTTGCCAGATTCACGATATATAAAGGTAGTTTGAAAATTTCACACTTATAATCCGGTTGCCATAATTTTCTCTTTATATTTGGAGGCATCATTGTTAGTGTTTTTAGAAAAAAATATCTACAAAAGAGGAAGTATAAATATTTTTTTTCGTAACAGTAAGGGTGTGTTTGTGCTACTAGGAAAGTGTAAGAATAAGAAAATTTTCCCATTAACCAAAATTTTGTAGCATTCATGCCATTTTTGGGGACAAAAAACATTTTTTCTTGATTTTTTTATTCTTCTTACCTTTAAGAAATATTAAAAATAAAAAAAACCTGAGTTAATTTCCTTACATCTTACTTTTAGTCTTATTTTTTATTATTTACAAAATCTATTTATTTTTAATGTAAATATAAATACCATAACTAATTTTTCTTGCACAAACCTAAGAAAACAGGATAAAGGGAATTTTTTCCAATAAAAATTAGTCAAAGGAAAATTGTTTTCTTACAGCAACACAAATGGGCCCCTAAGAAACTCATACTGGGCTGAAAAAGGAAATATCTCACACTTGGCTGTAGTGGGCTACCTGACAAAACCAAATTAGTATAGTTGGGGGCAATCCTCTTAATCAAAACTGCTCAATCTGGCTACATAGTCCAAATTTCAGTAGAAGAAAGGGTCTACAATGGGTGCCTAAAATGCCAATTGAAAGCCAATCCTACCTTTATACATGATAATTCAGTAAAATAAAAAAATCCTATATTATAATTTTTACGTGCACGTGTTACAGTGTATTCCAAATTCCTAACGTGGGTAGAGCAGCAGTAAAGTCGCCTCTCAACTTTTCTGCCAAACCAGAAGTGGGTGGGAGGTAGGAAGTTGGACCCCTTAATTCCTTACAAAACCCGATCAGCTTGCAATATTAAAGCACATCTTTTACTCGAGACCTCGGAAGGTGAAACACTGCCTTCTTTTTTGTAACATTTAAAAGCTCTGAACTAGGCCAGTTTTTCTATTCTGCTCCTCCCTCTTCGCCGTTTCCAATAACTCTTCTGACATTATCCTCACCCATCAAACCACACCAATGCAATTACACATTTCCAAGTCCGTCTTTTATTGCTTTTTCTGGTTTAGAGACAGGTGAATGGAAGCTCAAGCAAGCAACACAGTTAAGGTATCACTCTCAATAGGGGTCTTCTATTGACAATGTTGGTCTTGGTCCATGACCCTTTTGTTAATGTTTAGACCTGGACTTGTATAAAAAAAAGAAGAAAGTTGTTAGTTTTGATCGCTTAATGCTCAGCGTTCATATATAAAATAGTGTCAACTTGTTTTCGGTAGACAAATAAGTGTTTAATTTAAGGTTTACATTGTGTGGCACGGGGACGAATCTATATATTTTTATTCCTGCTGTCAGTGACCGTTCACCCACACTTGGGTCACAGCTCAGTTCAAAACTCTTAAGAATATTTCCTGCAACAACCAAGAAACAGAAAATACATTTGGTGGGTTACGTTTGTTCAAGGGATATTTTTTATTTATTTTCCATACACTCCCAATATCCATCCAAATTCCCAAGTTGTGATTATGAACAGTGTAGAAGCTCTGTTTTGGTTTTTGGCTTCTATCGATTGGCATCATGTACTGGAAAAGAAGATACCCCGATGAGAAGACAAATGGGAGTGGGAAAACAGTGAGGCAGAGGTGGGTACCTTGTACGTATCTGCCCAGAACTGAATTACATGACAGGAAATGCTCAAATATATTGTAGCTTCATGGGTTAATCTTGGCAACTGCTACCAACCACAACAGGATCTCAATAATTAATACAGATTGAAACCCGAAAGATTGAGTAACCAACAAAGCAAGTAAGGAAGCTAGTAACAAGCAAAAAGAGATTAAAAAATTAGTAAATCCTCCAGAGACGACTAATTCCAAAGGTTTGATTTCAATCCACTCATGGTCTCACCAGAAGCCACTGGAAGAGCAAGCGACTGGAGACCCATCTCACGAGCTAATTGATCCAGACAAAAATGATGAGAAACAATCATGGAGAGGAAAAAGAAGACAAGTTTTCACAAGACAAACATATAAGCCGATCATGGAACTGGAGTTTCTTCGGTCCATCCAAACAAATGCAATGAATCAACACAACTGAAAATACCTCTCTAAAATTACATGAAATAATCCGCCGTATTAAAAAAACAATCAAGGAATTATAAATGTAATCTGTAATGACCCCTCTCAATGAATATGTACATCGCATCCCTGAATTAATGTTTGTTCATCGCCTGAGATGAACAAATTAGTTACCAAGAATGAATGAAAAAAAATTTCATCAAATCTACGGGTGTATCTACGATGATGACGACGACAACCCATGGTGCGTGCACAGATCGTATGGAGCCCACAAGCTATCCAACGGGCACGGTGTCTTGGCGTCGAGCCGGGCCCAGGGCTTCCCTTTCCCACTCCAGTGGAGAAGGCTCACCGGTCCCGGGTGAAGATTCCGGCAGCTCCCCACCACATTGTCACCTCCCAAGCCGTGTTGATTCCATCTGTGCGGGATGGGTTCAATATCCCCGGCAAAAACCAGTAAAAATGGGGGTAGAGAACCCAACTCATAGATTCTCTTTTCCTTCTGTACTCGCATCCACTCCTCGATCACTTTACCAAAACTGCCTTGTCTCCATCTCCCCAGGTCCATTACCATAACTCCGGTATTGAAGTAGCAAGGGCTTCTGTTGTTGAAGACCCTGGACATGGAAGGGTCAGACCAAAATGCGTTGTTGAAGTATTTAGAGAAATTGGCATTGCAGTACTCGGGTGCGGCGATGACGCGGGGACTGGGCACATTGGTAGCCCATAGCCTAATAATGTCGTCCACTACGATCAAATCCGAATCGAGGTAGATGACCCTATTCACACATGAAGGAAGAATATCGGCCAAGTAAGTTCGGGCGTAATTTAGTGGATTCTCGAGAGCGTTCCTAATGGATGTTGAGATGAGAGACTGGACGAGACTGGCATCAAAATAGTATAGATTGAAACTGAGAGAGGGGAAGGTGGATCGAAGGAGTGCCGAGAGAGGACTCTCCTCCGGCTTGGGATTGGTAGAAATAAAGTGGAAATAAATATTCTCCGGACAAGAAGCGTGCTTCAAAATCGAATGAACAGCAGCTATGGATCCCCGGAGGTAAGGCACGTCGAGGGTGATTGAAATATGAACAGCCGCGGGATCGCAGGCCGAGATGCCGGCCTTCCCTTGCGAAACAGGGCAGTCGGGGCCATTCCGGTACGCCGGCGCCTCTGTAAATCTGGGAAGAAGGGAGACCGTGGATTCTGGAAAAGATCGGATCGCTTCACAGGGCAGAAATGAGGAAACAAGAAAGAAGGCAAGAAGCCGAAGCACCCACATCTCTGCGCCCGAAAGTGACGACGAACTAATAAAATGCTGAGACTGGAACGGCAACCTTCTCCTTCGATGTGTAAGCAAAGAGTCCAGAAAGGGGCAGAGAGGAGTTTTAACGAGAAGGCGAAACGTGAACTCAGAAAAATGAAAAAGGCAAACGCGTAAATGAGTTCTGAAACGCGTTTTCGGGATGTGAGAAAATTCAGCGCTCAGAACTTCGCAGAGACGGGGAAGGAAGGAGGAGAGAGAGAGAGAAAGAGAAATTAATATTCCAATTAATTTAATTCCTCCGTTCTGCGACAAACTTCTTTTTCTCCCCCGACTCTCCCTCACTTCTTGTTGAGAGCGGAGGAAGGCGGTCGCAGACTGGCGGTTTTATTCGAGGGAAAGGGGACGGCATTGGTAGAAGAATCGGACTTTTCTTTTTCTTTTTACTTTTTATCATTTATTATTTGATAAATGAATAAATAAAAGTTGAAAATAAAATAATATTCGTTCCTCGGAGCTGGAGGTATAATTACTCGTGCCAATAATGTAGGGACAGCTGGGCGGGTGAAAGAAACCAGCTGTGTTGGATGTGACGGCTGTGATCAGACTTGGAGCCCTCTAACATGCCGTCACGTGCACTTGCCAGCCATTTCAACTTGAAGGTTTCCTTTCGTGAACTTTTGATCTCGTTCCTACAGGTGGAGTAGATCCGACGGACAAACGTGCAAGAGACCGGTTCAGATTATTGTCGAAGATCCTACACCTAACGATAAAAACCGGGTGCAATCATGTGTCGAACGGACAGAAGTGGACTCTCAATTTTTTCGGAATCTAATAAAATCCGAAATTTGACACCAAAAACGTGTCAAATAATAATTCAAGTCTAAAGACACGGAGAAAGACACGTTGCGTAGCCTAATTGTCAAGTTTCATGCATAAGACACCGGAGATTCTCTAGATGGTTCTGAGAAGTTTAGAATCAATTCCATTTTAGGAATCCAATGAGACTCCTTTACAAGTTTGACCCGGATCTTAATCCAACGAATCATCCTCGTGGACCTTTCTCGCTTCTGATGAGACATTGAGACGCCCTGAAAGAATTTTTTCGCCGGAATCAAGTTGAGACTGCACGCGGAAAACGGCGGCATGTGACATTCCGACAATCCGATTCCAGTTCTCCGGCAATCAAAATGCCTCATAAAAGCGAATCCTTCCCTAACGACTCACCAGCATATCATGTCAAAGCTATTTGAAAGATTAAGTATCTTTTGGAGTGACACTTTTAATTAGATTAATGCTAATTCGTTGAGAGTGTGTTACAGATTATGGAAT
The DNA here is from genome assembly GCF_029961685.1 of Aristolochia californica. NCBI lineage: Eukaryota > Viridiplantae > Streptophyta > Magnoliopsida > Piperales > Aristolochiaceae > Aristolochia > Aristolochia californica. Next base: position 7,041,489 of record NW_027181815.1, read on the forward strand.
TGGTTGGAATAATTAGGTTATCTACTTAACGTAGTAGATGGGAGATGTTGGTGTTAAAATTTTAGCAAAAATCATATTTCATTTTATTGCAAAATCTTCATGGCTAAATCATATTTCATTTTATTTTCATTATTGCACACCTCAAATCAGACATGTATTATCACCCACCGAGATTCCTTCGAATCCTTTCCACATCCTGCCCGCTAATCCGAAATGATTTCTTCAGAATCTCGTCGGGGATGGGCGGCCTTGACACAAAGCTGGCCAACGATGAGATCTGGGCACCTGGATTCTGGCTGTTAAGCCCCGAGATGGCGAATGCGGGCTTAGACGAATCGAGGTTGAGGAGAAAATGCAGCGTTCCCCTTGGGAAGACGAAGGAATCCCCTGGTTGGAGCTTTTGGAAGAAGAGACGATTGGTAGTGTCGACAAAGCCCACGACAAGTGATCCCTTGAGGAGGATAGTCACCTCCGACGCCCTTGGGTGTGAATGCAAAGGAACAGCGCCACCACCAGCTATGTCCACCCGCGCCATTGTTAGGCCCTGGGTGTTGCAGCCGGGGAAGTTTCTAGTGTCGGTGAGGGTCACATTGAAGCCGAAGTAGTTTCCGTTTGTGTCGCCAGCTTTCGACAAAATGGAGCTCATGAAATGAGCAGAGACTGCTGCATTTGGATTCACACACGGTACGCCATTGAAGAAGAACGGCTGGCTTGGACCCCCTACTGCTACGCAGTAGTCTTGGAGTGGGTCAGGGTCCGATAAGGCGGTTGCCCACCACAGTAGTAGCAGGAAGAGGGTATATGGTGGTAAGCTACGGATGGTTCCCATTTTCCAAGGAAAGCTGTTTTTGGTAGGGAACGATACGCCATGCTTTATATAAGTGGCTAATATAGCATATCTTGCAGGGAAATACTCCCAGAAGAGTAGCTTCGGAGTGTAGAAAAGGGAATGAGGGTGTCTTCGTGCTAAGGCTACGCCTGCAATGAGACATATTTTCCATTTTGTGGGTGTGACCCATTCAGTCTCAAGTTTTCTTTTTAGGGTAGCAGGCCGTTGTTGCTTCAGAAGTTCGGTTTGAAATAAGCTACACTTTTTATCTTTAAGCAAGAGTTTTCCAACACAATTCTTTATTCCCTTTCAGAGGATCAAATGCAGTCTGAATGGGAGCCCAGAGGATTGGACCTTTTCTTCAATGCAGATAGCAACTGCAAAAACGAGTAAAAAGAAACCCAGAAAGAAGGATTTAGTTTTAAAGTTGAAAAAACTTGAGACACTTCAGACAAGACATGAAGCATGAATGATAGCCAATGAGCCATTACATCTTTTTGTTTCTCTACTGCGTCATCCCTTCTCAACTCGAGAGATAATGATGCAGCCTTGCTCACTTTCTTACTCCCTCTGGCTTCATTCAATGACCCACTAGAAGAATCATACAGGGCTCAATTAAGTAATTCAATCAATATCGACACCATACAATCAAATTGATCATAAATATGGAGTTCACCTTGTCATATTAGGAGTTCTGGCACCTGGTTGCTTCCTTTGGAGCTGCGTCTTCTCCAAAGATTCAGGTTGTTGTTTTCCCTTCAGGACAGGCTGCAAATTAAACATTAGCATAAGGCGTTTAAAATGGCTTTCTGGATTTTTAGTTGAGTGTAATTCAGGCCTTTACGAAGAAAAGATAAGACCTTTTCAGCATCATTGGAAGATCTTAACAGATTCAAGCTGTTTCGGAATGTCTTAAATGCTTTCTGCACAATTTCTTTATCTCCCATTTTCTCCATAATGAGGTCCCTTCTGTTTGTCGGTGGAGAGGCCGAATCAACAGTGACGGATCTTAAGTTGCTAGAATCCAGTGAAGTAGGAGTCTCCCGCTTGTTTTCAGAGCTTAAAGAGCAAGAATCTCTTCTCTGAGAGAACTTCGAAGCAGGTGTAAGAGGCGAAGCTGGAGTAACTTTGGATGATTTTGGGGTTGAATGGTTTTGCAATTTAGGTTTTGGCGAAGCAGGCGTAACTGCTCGTCTCTTCTTTTGTGCATTCGACTCCGTCTGCTTAGGAGTACAAACTTTCTGCGAAAAAATCCAAGACTCCGTAAGATATGTATCAGATCGGATTACAAAACCAAGCAATAATCACAGAAAACAAACACTTCAGAATTCAGATATGTAAAGAAGAGACAATGAACCTTTTTAGACAGCTTATTCATTGGACTGTGTCTCTCACCATCCAACTTGGGCACCGGACTTTTGTTCGACTTCTCGTCCAACTGCTGCGACATTTCATCTGATGCTTGAGATTCTGTGAAGTTATCGTCATCCCTAACTACGATATCTACGTTAGATACCGAGCAGTCAGGTTGTATTCCAATTTCATCCACCATTGGCTCTGAAATCTTTGATCCAACTCCATCCAACATTGATTCACAAACGTCTGCTAGGCCACTGGCTTCAGTCACTTTGTCTTCTGATGGTCTGGCAGCTATTTCATCCACATCTGCTTCCAAAATCTCTGTTTTCCCACGCATTTCCTGCATCTGTAATGTTGAGGTTTCCAGTTTGCTACCCAGTTCGTCTTTCTGTGGTTCGGAAGCATCTGCTTCTTTCCCCACTTCCTCCAACTCCAAAATTGCCACTTTGTTAGACAAAACCTCTGTTTTGTTACCGATGTGATCCACCTTTGATTCCAAAGACTCTGCTTCGTCCACCGCAGCTTCTAAGTTTTCTGATTCGTTAATCCCTTCGTTCAATTTGGATTCCAAAGCTTCTAATTTCGGTACCGTCGTATCCATCTTTGCTTCCAAATCTTTTGCCTCTGGAAAGTCTGGTTTGGTACACATTTCTTCTTTGCTCTCACCCATAAAGCGGCTTGTCTCGTGAGCGTGAATGGAGTCGGAGCTACCGTTGATCAATTGCTCCACATCGACATTAGTAGAATCTGAAACTTCACTGTTGCCCCAAGATTTATGAAAATTCTGTTCCTCAGAATTCGGATGACCGGCATCAGTTTGCTTATCTTGAGCAAGTAGCTCCATTGTTTGGGCAGCAAACCTTTTGTAATGATCTTCGAAGTAAGCCTTCTTTTCTGCTACCGATCCAGGGGTTGAGCATTTCCCAACTTCTTCCATGTACTTATTCTGTGAGAAGGCCGACCATTTATCCCGAGAAAAGGAGTTATCGCCAGCGAATCTACCAAAAGAGACTGATTCAGTGGGAATAGACTTGAGGGTAAGCTCCGTCTGGCGCTGAAAATATAATTGCATAAATTCAGAAAGGCAGAATAATCCCAGCTAACAATTTTTTTCTTCAGTTTATTACAGAAAATAATTCCAAGCGTCTGTTTGATAATTGAGTTACATGAACTTCGACGAATCAACTATTCAGAAAGAATCGATTCAAATTGCAGTTAAATCAACTCGGCATTCATAATTTAGAAATGCATCTTTTCCTTTATTCCCACCAGAAACCAGAGAAGGAAACTACTGAAAAAATTTCAAGGAACAAAAAACTATGACGACCGTTCAGTAGAAGAACTGGAACCACCAAAAATTTGCAGATAAAGATCGACCAGACTTACTTGTGAAAACAGTTTTAGTTACAGTAAAACCACCGAAACCTGTATAGAGCAAGCCTGAAGCGCATTATTGAAGTCAGAATAGAAAGTGGAAGCTATGCCAGGAAGCAAAAATACCTCTGGTATATCCCGCAGAGCTTCTGCCATAGCTTGGAGCTTAGTATCCTGGGATAAGTCGAAGAAGACTGAATAGACTGGGAAAGTGGAATAAAAAGTTGTTCACAAGCTCTGATGCGGTGCTTTCTTTTCCTCCACATGTACCCCTATTAGATCTTTGTCATCTTCTGACCAGCGGAAAAAAAGGTAAATATCAACAGAACAGTGTGGCCATGATCAGCCACTGGGTTTTAATGCGGAGGGAAGTTGGGGTAGGTGGAAACATGAAAACAATAAATGGCAATCAAAGATATCTGCTTCCGACCTTCATCTGCTTTTGTGAGAAGGGCAATAAAATCAGAAGGGTCTTGCCTTCACGGATAAAATCGGTGGCAACAGGTTACACGTGAGCTACTAGAGGAACTCTGATCGATCCATGGATGGGAGGTTTCTTAGAGGAAAGAATAGACTGATTATCGTTCTATCTTATCTTAAGTCATTTGTTTAATGTAAATTCTAAGGTAGACTAGAGGGGTTTCAATCTTTGTAACTCCATTAATTGTTCTGATTTGGCCTAAGTTAGGGTGGACATTTGGTTATTTTGCTAAATAGCTTTACAAATAATAATATTAATGAAGATAAATCTTCCCCATTATAATAGAGGATTCACGAGACGGGCAGATGAGGGCAACCCTGGACCCCTGGCATAGGGTATTATTCTCTAGGTTGCACGATTTCGAGTTTAACAAAGAACTATTGAATGATCTTATAAAATTACCACTGGAGACATGTCTTTAACCTAATAATAACGAATGGTCTAGGGGAAAAGCTGGAAAACATACCATAAATACATTTAAGAGTAATCAACAGAGAAGGATATACATAGAGTGCCTCTACTCGTTTTCACTCTACAATAACCCTACACAGCAGCTTAGGTGCAATCTGTACTCCAAGCTTCGCATGTGATGACCCAAGAGCATACACCTGCAAGTATAGATAAGAAAGGAAAATAAAAAGTAAAAAACTCTATCAGCTCTTTAAACCTTCCTGCAACTATATTTAGCAGTAAACCTAATTGAAACCAAGTATGAATACCACATCTTTGTAACTAATTAGTGACAATTGCAAAAAAAATTCAAGCATCTTAGAATGATGCAAGACCCAATAACACGCTAATGATGGTATAACTTCCACCAAGTATATCTACAAACATGAATACGATATTAAAGCGGGACAAAGAAACCCACTGCAAGTTCTAGTTCTAGGAGAAACACCCCCCCCCCCCCCCCTCTCTCTCTCTCAGGTCAGGCTCCCCATACAACCCAATCTGTTGCCCACCTAAACTTATCACTGTGTGATTTCTCCCCTAGTTGGAACAATTAAGCTAAAATTTGATGACGGTGCAAAGGGAAACCAGGCCCCTATGGCTTGGGGAGTATTCAATGGATTGGAACCTTTGTCTCAACGGGTTCTTAATGTAAGGTCATGGGTTCAAGTCTCATAAATGAAAAAAGGGTGCAATATGCTTGTATAATCGACACTAAAACAAAAATATCTTGCCTATTCTGGTCTTAGCATTCTGGGCCACCATCTCCTGGCTGAGACACTAGCTCTCCTTCATGGCCTCAGAATTGCTGCTCAGAGATTCAGGTTCCACCTTACAATAGAGGTGATTCATCCAACGTTAAACCTTATTGGTCGCTGCCTCAAAAGAACAGCCCTCCCTGTCTTATATTGAAAAAATCTTTGACAAATTGCAGGTTTTCAAATCCTAGAAATTGCAGGTTTTCAAATCCAAGTCAGAAAATGGTACAGCTGATAGTCTTGACCAGGAAGGCTCTTCCCTAGCTGAGATGGTCCTCTGCCACAATTAATTCTCCCAGAACTTGCTTCTCTGTAATTGCTTTTCTTACTACGATCTTCACCTCAGTTCTGTGATTTCCCCTTTGAAATCTAGCCAAATTGGCTCCCCTCTGCCTCCCCTATTTATTGGGAGGCTCTTTGCTTTATTCAAAAAGGAAAAGAAATTGCAGGTAGTCACATGTCAGAGCTCTGTTTTTGTCACATCTCACAACTTTGTTTTTTCTTTTCAAATAGATAATCACATCTCGCTAATTCCTCTAAAGAGTGCTAAAGTGGACCCTTTAAAAAGGGCTGGGAAGTTTTGCTTAAACTACTTCAGCAGTCAGTTGGACAGAGTATGTGAAAAGAAAGGCATTTCAGTGCAAGACGAGTTTAATTGGTGGCATGATCATGAGCCGGCTCACTTTATCCTCTTATGGACCAGCCAATATGATCATGGAAACTTCACAAGTGCCATCACTAACAATATTGGAGGTTGATCACCTCTTCTAAATCAAGTAGCTTCAGTCTCTAAGGTCTCTCCTAAAATGGGCTGCTCAGCATAAACTTTGATGGCAACTACATTGTGTTGAGTTCTTATTGCCTTGAAGAGAGAATTGTTCTCTCACATTCAAGAACCAAATTTGCACAAAGTGGAAAACTGGGCCCACCTTCAAGAAATCAAGCTCTAAAGAGAATGTTTCATAATAGCTGCGGAAGCTAATTCTTTGGTTGTCATAAGCTGGATGAAGAGAAAAACTTCTCCATACAGAATAAAGCATGAGTGTAAAACATCCATTGATCTTTTATGCCCACTCCACAAAGTGGAAGATTGTCCTTGTCAGCTAACCTGGCCGATTCCCTTGCTAAAGAGGAAGATGAGATGTCAGTAAATGTCTATTATCCATTTACTGACAATGACTGACATCTTGTGGTCATTGTTTGAATCACTTGCCTCATGCTGGCAGATAAGAAGCCCAATCAAAGATTGGAATGATTATACCTCAGCTTGAGATACAATTATGTGTGATCCACAAAAGTTGCTACAAACTATATTTCTTAAACAATGGAGTAATATATATGTGACTAAGTTGCAGCTACTTCCCAAATAGTGATCATATAAGATGAACGGGGAATAAAAAAATTAAACTAAATGGCAACACACCAGAACAGTAGTTTTGCAAGGTAATCTCTTGAAGTCTTTATAGCTGCACAACTGTCAATATCATCGTTATCTGAGCAGCTCTCACTTTTCTCTATGACTAAATCTGCCAAGAAACCAGAAGATCTTTCACCTCCAAAGAACTTTTGTATGACATTTTGAACTAACTGCTGAATGATTTCTTCCACCTCTGATGAGGACGGTCGAGACAGTTCAGTTACCTGAGCAAGCATAGAATAGAGAGCAAATGAGGAAATGAGCCATTGCTCCTTCAGGGAGATTAGCAACTTAAAAAGGAAAAGGAAATTATGTTGCAGTACCATTTCAGGCTCCAACGACCTCAAATAATCTAATAAATCGTTGTTCTCTCCTCTAACGCATTCCAGATCCATATTTTCCTGCTTCTGAGCATTCAGTTTCTGATACACGATAGAGAGTTGGTCAGCTTTAATGGAGATGACAGAATCCCATTACGAAGAGAAATGACTCCCACTAGGGAGCATAATATCATCTCAACAAGAAGAAACTGAATAACTCTTTGACATGAAAATAGAACACATGCATAACAAGTTCAATATACAGACCAATGTTTTGACCTCAACCAAGATGTTGAACCAGTGCCTGTAAGTCATGGAGATATTTGCAGGTATAACCTTCGAGTATTTGTAAACAGTAAAAATGAAAACAATAACAACCTAACAATTCAACCAAATATCCTTTTATGTTAGTTTTATGTTGAAACACCTCTATTTAGTGATGATTCTAACATCTTTCACTAGCCGGCTAAGTATTGTAGAAACAATAATATACAACAGGCCAATAGCAACACGAAAGTCCAATTAACAAATGCGGGGTAGCAGTACCAGAAAGAAAAAAAAAGGATTGGAAGACAACAGACCTTCTCCACACTTGCCAGTTCCGACTTCAACTGCTCTATATAGCTCAAAGCCTCCGGGGATAAATCCTCAAGAAACCGCGGAGTTCTACTTTCAACCTCTTCCCATGACTCACACGAGCCACCCTCGCAACCTTCCCTGTCTTTCCCACCTTCGTTTCCAATTGCCACACGCCCACTGTACCTAACGGAAGCCAAATCTTCACTACCTGGCGAGTTCTCAAAATTCCTCATCAAAGAAACCCGATACTCCGCGTTCCACAATGTATACCTACAAGAATATTGCAACCGAACCGCTCAGAGAGACAAATAAAACTCGCAAAGAACAGCGGAACGATGAATAGGAATATCATACGGGAATTACCCAGTGATGATAGAAGAGCTTAGAAGGCGATGGAGTGGGTCTTTGGAAGCCGTAATCGACACTGCAAAATGATCAGATGGGAGAAGTCCGAGCATGGTGGAGATAGTTCGCTTCATGGAATCCTTGGCGGCTCCCGAAACGCCTTTGGCGATTACGGAGTTATCAAGGGGTTCAATTTGTTTGAGGAAATTGGCGAGGACGGAGAATTCACGGCGAAATACCAATTTCCGGGTGGAAACATAATCGTCAGCCACGCTTTCTCCACCAGAGGAGGACAAGAGACAGTTGAAAAGGGGGGGCGATTGCGTCCGCCTGTGGGGTCGACCAGGTGCGACAGAGAGAAGCGGCCGGAGAATTAGGTGGTGGGGGAAGAGATAAGAAGACGGAGGCGGCGGCTTAAGCGAGACAGCGCGGTAGAGGTCGAGTTCGGAGGCGAAGCAAGAGAGGAAGACAGCTCGTGCACTCCAGGAGGCTGCCATTAGCCTCTTCCTCCAAGAGAGATTCTTTCTCTCTCTCTCTCTCTCTCTCTCTCTCTCTCTCTCTCTCTCTCGTCTCGTCTCGTCTCGTCTCGTCCGTTGAAGCAAACTCGAGTATTCTCAATATTTTTTGTGGTTTTGCTCTGATGACTCTTACCTCACCAAACCAATGAGAGCTTTCCCGTACAGAGCCACTGGGGACCTGGAGTGTTGTTTATGCGACTGGAGGTAGGTGGTCCAGGCGGCTGTCGACCGGTTCGATGGGACGGCAGAGGCCATCAAGGGGCCCACGAAAAGGCTCAAGAAACTATCACAGCCGTCAACACCTAAGAAAGTAATGGGGACAAGCATTAGTATTTGTAACACGGTCTAATCCTAATCGCGTTAATTGTAGTAGTTACACATCGACCGTTTCCGTGCCCTTCAAATAGTTGATGTGAAGTCGTGAAATGACAATCCCGTGAATTGGAACCGTATGTTACGTTAGATGGGACATCCTGAGTCAAATTTTAATTTTAAAATATTATAAATTTGGGACATAGATAAATATTAATTAAATATATACAGATTATTTCAATGATTTGGTAAGCTTAATGAAACAAGCCATTTTAGCTTGACTTTTAAACCAGCCAACCAACAAAAACTCAAACCTTAGGAGAGTTAACTTGAACGATCTCATGAGAGTAGATGCCTATAAGTTAATTATATTTTTATATCAGTTTAGTTTTAATATTTTTTTTCTTTTCTAAATAAAAATAATATTTGTAGTGTTTAAATTAATGCTTAAATATTCTTTAAAAAATAGAATATATTGTTAATTTCCATCAGGTAACTCTGTAGTCTTTAACATGTATGTAAGCAAAGCTCTGTTGTAAAATCCGGATCGGTCCGGCTGGTTGAATAGGGTTTAATTGGACCAGGACTACGGTTAGGAGTGGCATCAAACTGAGTCGGTTCGCGAATGGCTCGAGCTCAGTTGGATTCGATTTATCTAGATCATAAACTGAGTTTGAGATCCAAATAAGTCTCATTTGAGTTAACAGGGCAAACTCGACCGAACCATGGTTCAGTTCGAAAACTCGTGAGTCGACTCGTTAATTGGGCTCGGGAGTCCGCACCAAGAGGTGAGAGCCGGGAGCAAGCGAGAGTAGTATTCGATTTCTTCCTCCCCTTGTCTGTCATCACCGATCCTTATCACCATCGAGCCTCTCCTGTCCACTGTTGTGGCCGCCTCCTTCGTCGTCAACAGCTACTCGCTGACTGCCTTTGCCATTGCTTGGTTTGATTTCTTCATCCCCTCATTTGCCTTCATCGTTGCTTCCATTGTTGTCGCCTCTATCGCAGTCGTCAGCCTTGACGACAGCTCCTCACCGGCATTGCTAGATCTCCCTACTCCCCGTGTTGTCTCGATGGACGAGATCATAATCATGTGAAAAGAAAAAAAATATAAAAAACTGCCATCTCTTCCTCTTGGCTCTTGAAGAAACTCAAATTGTTTGAGGTACTATCTTAATGCTAACTCTATTCAAGTTTTTCAAAATAACAATTTGGTAGCATTTTAGAAATGTTGCTTAATGAATCCATGCTCTGAAGAAAAAACAAAAAAATAGCATAAGATTAAGTCATCCAAAACCATTTTTCTTAATTTTTTTTTTGTGTCTATGATTTGGTTTTCTAGTCCTTGCATAAAAATAATCTAATTGAGTACAAATAGACAAAACTAATATTGTTTTTCATTTGAATGTTTTTGTGTTTGATTATTGAATAAAATTTATACATAATTATGTAACTTTTATAAATAAATGCATAATATATAGATAATTTTATGCAGGTTTAATATACAAAGGTTATGTGTAATTTTAAGTAAAGATTATGCCCAATTTTATATAAAATATATATATAATTTTATATATAATTTATTTGACTTGTATTTTATATAAAATTTTATTTTAATTCAATTAAAATTATTGTGCTTGAGTTCAATTATAAATTTATGGTTGAGGTTATGGTCGGTTCGGTTCGAATATAGACAGGTACGGCTCACATGGGTGCTACCCGTAGGCACCGCGGAATAAAACCGGTTGACTCGGCCTCGATCGGCTGTCAAACTGCTAAACCGTGCGAACCGACAGTTCAGCCAGAACCGGGAATATAATGGGTTAAAAAACGGGATTCGGGACCAAAATTTTTTTCTCACTTCTTCGATCTGTCCTCCACTCTCTCCTGAACGAAAAGTCGAAAACCCTAGGTGCGGAAGAAAAAATTGTGGAAGACTTCGCCTCCGGCTCCTCGGCGTCTGGTCAAACGGCGACGTGTTGCTGGGCGATTTGTCCCGTAAGTGATTTTGCCCCTTTATTTAAGAGGGCAGATTTTTCATAGTTCTTTCTTGCCGTTTTCATAGTGATATTGCTCCGCTAAGTGGTTTATCCTGCGAGAGCTGAGATGCGAGTGGAGCCTCTTCACCAGATGCTTTACTGAGAACATTGGCTGATTTCACTGATATCTGCTTGAGTCCCCTCCAAGGCGATGTCTCTGCTCTCCTTTTTTTTCTTTTTTTCTGAAGTGCTCTTCTATTTTTCATATAGAAACGCAGAATAAAGTATGATCTTCTGTGAGAATTAAATGGCTGAACACTGCAGATCGATTCAATATACTGTTCATATTCAGCTTAGTTTTCTGTTCTCAAGGAGATCTACCCACAGTTTTACATATTATTATATACGACCCATATAGATGATATAAGATTGAGCCTTTTAACAGCCACATATGTATATAGGACAACCCTTCTGTCAAAGTGATGCTGATAGAGAGAACTGGGAGAAACAAATACAGAAGCATGAAAGTTATGCGCCTCCCTCATCAAGAAGGATGTAGTTTCCTAGTTTAACGTACCATTAAAAATTATAAAGAAACTAAACTTTTCTGTATGTTCTTCTTTTTCCTTTACTGGATCAAAATCTTCTTCCCTCAAATCACAAGTTAATACTGTATCGATAACCTACTTTGAATTTCAAAAGGAAGTTCCCCACATTGTTCAAGACAAAGAATAATTGATTTGCCTATTAAAAGTGATTGCCTGATGTGTGGAGATATCAGATCCTAATCTTGCTGAGTAGAGATTGGGTGCTTATAAGGTAACATTTTGTGCCATACTAATGTGTTATTGAAAGATTTGGGGACTGATTTTTATTTTTTATTTTTAAAATTTTGGCGAGATGGAGCTTACATCATGTCATCCTTTTTTCTACCTTTTTCTTTTTAAATAGTGATTTCTTGATGCTCTCAAATAAACAAACAAAGAGAGCTAGAGGTGCACACTATGGCCTACAACAATGTTGACAACAAGTACACTCCTTAGCTAGAGCGTCTGCTATGGCATTAGCAGATCTAAGCATATGATTCCCCCAAATATTGAGAGATTGCACAATGTCGGCATCTTCATCAAAGTACTGAGCTTCCAGGGAAGATTAGATGTATTCCTCTCCTGTCAATGACTGTTTTTCAGTTCCCTTCAACCACCAATTGTTTTTTGACGCATCCTTATAAATCTTAGCACAGCCCTGGCTTCAGCCTCCATTGAGAACTTATATCCAATATGAACAGAAAAAGCTAGTAAGACCTGAGCACTTTAGTCTCTCTAAAATCTCCAATTCCTGCAGGATCTAGGTTGCCAAAAGGCTCCCCTTGAAGTTGAGCTTGAGAGTCTCAGCATCCAGGGGTATCTAATTTACCACTTTCCAGATTGTGGGCTGTGAAGCTCACACTTTCTCTCACACTTTCTCTCCACTTCTATCTTATGTATTCTTCAGGAATCTTCTCTAAGTCTTTAAAAATATTGGCTGATGGAAGTTTTGTTTCATGCTCTATGGTCGCAGTTGCTAGAAGCTACTGATGACGACTGCTGCCAGACCAACATGGGCTCCTGCCAAAGGAGGTAATGAGCAAGGCGGTACTCGAATTTTTGGTCCTTCTCAGAAATACTCTTCAAGGGATCTTGCCGCCCACACACAACTGAAGCCCAGGTGTGCTTTTTAATATGTGCTTTGTGAAATAGCATATAAATACTGGTCCATCATTTGCATAAATTTTGAGTTCAGATTTACTATATCTGATGTTCCTGTTGCTGATTTTTTGCTGTTAATACTTTCTTATAGAAAAGACGGCCAGGATACACAGGAGGAGTTGCGGAAGAGAAATCTTCGTCAGGAGCTAGAAGAGCGTGAGAGAAAGTACTTCTCTTCAAAAGGTGTCTCACCTTTCCACAAGTTGTTTTGTATATTGATTCTGTGGTATTTCTGATTCACTTCTTTGGATCAATGTGGTTACAGAAGACAGAGACCGAAGAAAAGGAGCAAGTTCAGGTCATTATCTCTTAGAAGGTACATACTGGTTGCTTCTACATATTTTGCTTGAAAGGCAGAGGTTACAATTGAAAGGGGGTAAGAGATTAATATGGTACTATCATTATTACTGATTGTTCTATTTGTGTACAGGGCCAAAGAAGGATACTGAAGACCGTCTTGTTCCTCGAACTTTAGATGCTGATGATTCTGATGTGGATGTTAGAAGTGACGACGAAAGGTGCTTGCAGGCCTTCCTTTCACATTTTTAATTAAGAGAGCTTTTCACCATTCTTCTTATGACGATTGGCTCGCATATTTGTTTATGGGAACTGCCATGGCTAAAATGACTTTTTTTCTCAAATTTGAAGAACAATTCTCTACCTCATCAGTCAATTGTGGTTCAATTCATCATTTCCATTGATATGTTAGCAACATGGTGTTACAACTCACCAAGTTGATCCATGACTTGGCTCGGTTGACTTGGATTTGAGTCTGGGGGTCTGGTTGGAGTGGCCTGATCCCCTAAGTCAGAGCTGAGTCTGCCCGAGTCAACCTGCGGTCTGGCTCGGAATTCCTGGGATCCAAGTCGGATCCCTATTCCTAGTAGGAATACGATGGTTAGCAGTTTGCATTGGAATATGGATAAGCTTATGAGTTAACAATAATTTTATTAATGGAAGAGAAAAAGGTGCTAAAGATATTTATATTTATTTTTAATATTTGATTGGTGATTAAAAATGTCCCAGATACATGAAATTTAATTTGACGTAGACATTTAAGTTTTCTGTATATTTAGTTTTCTACTGTATTATTGTATAAAATAATTTGTAGTTGTTAGTATATAAATAGTTTGTCACTTATGAATGCTCCCGATACTGATTTGTTAGATTGTTTTGATCTTTTATATATGTTCTAATTAAAACTTTGCCCTCTGAAGCAGTAATTTATTTTACTGTAGTCCATTTTGCATATCCAAATTTGTGTTTGCAACATTAGATTCAGATGGCTTGTGCAGTTTTTGACATTCAGGTCTCTGTATCTGTGTCTGACTTTTTAAAATAAAAGATCTGTGTATCTAAAATTGGCTATGATCTGTATCTGCTCTGATCATTGATATGTGTAGTCTGCTTGCGCCTTCATTTTTTATGCTCAAGTAGATTCTTGGTACTTGTTTCAAAATTTAATTTGCAGGATTTATTTGTTCTACTTATTTGTGTTTTCATGTCACACTATCATCATATTTTAGATTGTGTTTCTGTACTCGTGTGTGTATTAATCTTCTGATGTGGTAACTTCATGGATTAAGTGATGATGAGGATGATGATGATGATGAGACAGCAGCTTTGATGGCTGAACTTGAGCGAATGAAGAAAGAAAAAGAGGAGGAAAGACTTCGGAAGGTGAACCTAAATCCATTTTTTTTATAATAATCTTTCTTTGTAGACTCATGGAGGCTTCACCTAATCAGATATGAAGATACTGTTCTTTGATACTTAAAAAGGAGTATTTGCGTATTTGTGATGAATCTCAAATGCTACAATTTTATGGTTTTTGTTTGCTTTAGAAGAAAATGTTTATTTATTTTATTTTTTTGGAGTGTGATCAACGTTTAACACGGAAGAGAAGACTTTCAAGTATAACCAGTCCATATTGTGAGCCAAGTAAAGCCATTTTGTTGTAAATTTAACTCAGAAACACAGTACGAATGATAACTTTTTGTTTTATTGTATAGATATATAACGAATTCTGTCATTCCAGAAAAAAAAAACATTTTATATTTTTGTCATGTCCCTGATTTTGAATAATTTCTTCAATATGCCACTCTACAGTAGAAAAATCAAATTTCTTCCATGTAAAGAGTCACTCATCAGAAATCCTAGGCATTCCATCATTGTTTTGCATTGAACGTCAATTCATGTCATGTCTTACATTTCAGTATAGAAAGAAGACTCAGAAATATTTTCCTCTCACCTTTATTTCACCCGACCTGTCCAACATCTGCTTAGTTTTGGCACTTGTGCTGCAGGAAAGACGGCAGCGAGAGGAAGAGCTGAAAGTCAAAGAAGCAGAACTGATTCGAGGCAATCCTCTGCTCAACAATGCAACTTCCTTCAATGTCAAAAGAAGGTCAGATGAGGCTAACTACATGATGTGAAGTGATTCTTGTCTTGCCATAAGCGAGCCACTGACTCTGTTTTTTCCTGCCAGGTGGGATGACGATGTTGTCTTCAAGAATCAAGCCCGTGGAGAAACTAAGACCCCTAAACGCTTCATCAACGATACCATCAGAAGTGACTTTCACCGCAAATTTTTACACAAGTATATGAAGTAAATTTTTTTACACAAGTACACACTTGGCTATTTGTAGAAGCAATCCAACATTTTATATGTCAATATAACTGTGACAATGGATGCTCTGATGCCTCCGACTTTGTACATTAATACTTTCTATTTCACTAGTTACTTGTGTGTGTATGTTTCACTAAAAGACAACCTCTATGTTTGTATATTAGGGGGTGATTTTCTCACTACCATGATAGTGCAAGATTGAGAAATTGATCTAGTTGAGTTCGTTTTTTCGGGTCTAAATTGTTTATGTATTGTGTGTGCTTAGGGGTGGCTTCGAACCTGGCTCATGAGCGGTTCGATTTTGGCTTCGAACCGAGCTGGCTCATGAGCTCGGCTCGATCTTGATCAAATCAAGGTTTGGTTCGAAAGTTTGCGAGTCGGTTCATTAATTTAATGAGGGGTGCGGGATTCAAGGAACGGGATTTGTGGGAGTCGGGACAAGGGAGCGAGATTGGAGTGCCGAGCGGAGCGAGAGGGAGAAAAAATTTTCCTCCCCTCGTCATTGTTGAACCCCTCTGGCCTCCTTTGTCGTCGTCGACAATTGCCTTGCTAGTCGACTTCTGCCTTTTCGTTGCTATCGCTTATGTTGTGCGCCGTTGGAAGCTTTTACCTTGGCGTCGTTCCTGGTCTCGTTTCGGCGAAAAACAGAACTAGCAGGGGGAGAAATCCCCTTGCGCGAAGATTATTTCGTAACTGCGAGATCATAAAGTGAAAAAAAAAAAAAAATTCTTAAACTCTCATTCCTCATGGCTCTTGAAGAAATTTAAAATACATTCCAGTAGAAATAAGTTTTTAAGGACTATTAGTATCACTTGTTTTTTGTAAACATTTTTCTAATTGAAAATTCTTATTAAAAAATTATATAATTTTCTAAGTAAGATTTTCCTACCAATATGGGTTAGAAAACTGTATAGAAAATTTTTGAATAAGTTTTTGACAGTTATGCTGTAATAATTTTAGCATGAGGTAATTTTCATAGCAATTTTGTGTTTGACTTTTTATTTGATTAAACATTTATCAATAAGTATAGTAATATATTAGATTGATTATTAATTTTTATTTATTTCCCTAAAAGAGGCAATAAGATGTCCATTTAACTTTCCTAAGAAAATTTTAAAATATTTCTTATAATTTTCTAATAAGTCACTAATAGTCATAGGATTTTATTTAAAAGTTTTTTTGGAAATATGTATCATAGGAAAAACTAGAAAGTTTTTCTTAGAATGTAA
Source organism: Aristolochia californica (assembly GCF_029961685.1). Classification (NCBI taxonomy): domain Eukaryota; kingdom Viridiplantae; phylum Streptophyta; class Magnoliopsida; order Piperales; family Aristolochiaceae; genus Aristolochia; species Aristolochia californica. Next base: position 7,057,816 of record NW_027181815.1, read on the forward strand.
ATTTTCAACTAGGGACATTAAGGATGCCATAGTAAATTTATGGCAAGATTCAAAAATTACAAAATAAGTTAAATAACATTTGGAGTAAAAAAGATTTATATTGGTACATTCTAATCCATTATTGAAATTCAATCCTGAACTTTTCCTATCATTCTTTCTTTTAAATGTATGTATAATTTTATATATAATTTATTTGACATATATTTTATATAGAGTATTAAATGTAGGTTAAGCTAGAACTCCGTTAGAGCTTGAGCTCGAACTCGGTTAAAATTATTAAGCTCGAGTTCGATTACAATTTTAGTTTCGAGGCTAGGGTCGGCCGAGCTTGAATTCAAAATATTTAAATCAAGATTGGCTTGAACAAGGTTTGGACTCAGCTGGATTTGATGCCATCTTTATGCCGAATTTTAATTAGAGGTCATTCCCAAATTTATGTAAAATGTATGTATAATTTTATATATAATTTATTTTACATGTATTTTTTGAAAAAATTTAAATGTATATTGGAGCACGAACTCGAGACTTGTATTTTTTGAAAAATTTTAAATGAATGTTGAAGCTCGAACTCGGGTAAAATTATTTGGCTCGTGCTCTATAACAATTTTAGGTTCGAACCTAGGCTCAGCTTGAGCTCGAGTTCAAAATATTTAAATCAAACTCAACTCAAATATAGGTAAGGTCGGACATAGCTTGGCTCAATGTCACCCCTAATTGTGCTCTCTTAGTTTTATTTTACAATAAATTATCTGCGATAACTTAAATCTCCTTTGTATAGAGATAACAAACTTTCAAGTAAGCACATCAGTTTAAGAGGTCGCATTGTTAATTTTATTATTTTCACCATTAGTAGCATAAGAGCTAATAATTTCATTATTGAGAGATTCTTAGTGACACAAACTTTATGGCAACACTTTCATCTATGAAAAAGGGATGTTTCTTGCAATGTTAAATTTTTATTACTAGTGAATTACAGACACCTTTTTGTAATTACAGGCCTAGAATTCTGGGTGGACATAGTTGGTAGTAGAATGAGAAAACTGACTAGTCTCAAGGAACCCATAGAGGAATCAAGGCCAAGTAAACTCGCTGTGTGGATCGAAAGGATTACCGTTGACACTTTTTCTTACTAATTCCATATTTTAGTAAATTGATATCAGTTTCTCGTATGCCGTTCAAATTTTTATAATTGCTCACGATATAAGTTTTATATTTTTCTATAGTTGTTTTTATCTCTTGATAATTATTTTGATCTTTTGGACTTTCATAATAAATCGATTCTCTGTTTTTGTTTTGCTTCACTCCACTAGGTATATATTTTTGTACGTGTCTACCTTTTTATTTGATCTCACGTTAAAAAATGTGTCATTAGATATAAACAAAACATAAAAAAAAAAAACAAAGAATTAAGTTGGGAAAGAAAGGAGGAAAACTCTTTCCCAGTGCATCGCTTTACAAAAACGAAATCCGAGGTCAGTCATGGTTTACTAGTCTGGCATTCATCATGAATATTGAACGTTCTCCAAAGTTTCAACACCCATTGCCGTAGACATCACTTCCTGACCCACGATTCCTTCTTCTGCTTTGAGTCCTTTATTTAAATAACTCTTCAAGCGTTTCACGTCCGACAATTTCACTGGCTTCAATAGAAAATCCTCCGCGCCTTCCTCCAAACACCTGTCAAGTTTGACGATTCTGATCAGAATAATTATTTGACATGATGAAGGAGATGAGGCTGAAAATGCTGTTTCTCTTCCAAACTTGGACAGAAGAAAACGAAGATCTACGAATGACATAAAAAATCACCTGTCGATTCGCGCCATCACGTTTTCTGACGACATGATCACAACTGGTATCTCCCTCAAGGTCGAGGATTCCTGTTCAGAAGGGAAGTGAGATTTTGAATAAGAGCTCTGCAGAGATACTCCGTATTGAATAAAACAGACCAAGTTATAAAAATCTGTTTTGTTTTTTAGTGTTTCTTGGCCTCCAGTCTAGCTATCAAAAATCTTCAAAAAATATTGATCTGCATCGATCTTGGCATTTTATGACATCTTTTCAGGTGTTTGATTGAGGCTCCATGGATCTCTCCAATTTCCTAACATCGACATACCTATTTGGATATTATTATCCTCTGCTCTCGTAGGCAGATAGGCTAGAGCGTTAAAATGGTTAAGGTCAATTAAGTATGTGTACCTTTTTTCTTGGTAAACCAATTTAAGTAACAATTAATTCAAGCATTTGGGGGCCTAGGCCCTAGCTCAAATTTTCAACTTTCAAAATCTTCAATAATTGTTCTCTTCTTTGAAGTCTAATCTTTAAAAATGAAGATTTTCAAATTACGTATGTGGAACAATCTAGGAATATTTTTCTCTGGAAATTATAACTTAGAAAAAGTGAAAGATGAAAAGACGAACCTTGATCTTCTTGAGGAGTTCATACCCCGTCATTCCAGGCATAGAGTAATCTGTAATGATCATGTTGACCTCCATACCCTGAAAAACAAGAAGATTTTCTGTTAGATGATGGAAGTTTTGTCACAACAGAAACTCCTAAATTGTGTTCGAATCAAGGATCGATTTCTGACCTCGTAAGAAGCCTTGCTTTTCTCTCCGTCCAAACCAAGAAGCTGGAGAGCTCTGGTTCCACTATCCACAGCAGTCACTGGTGAAACCCGAATATGAACCAACGAAATTCAGTAATCCGTAAAAAAGCAATCAAATTAACGGTACGAGACGAGGAAGGGAGGCCATGAGCATACCTCTGTAGGCAGAGATCTTGAGCAAGCGCTCGATGACCGTCCGATCGACGAAGCTGTCGTCGACGGCAAGAACGTGAAAGACTTGCGAAGCCACCATTTATTTGATAGTTTCTGGCAGCTGTAGGTTTCAGTTTTTCTTACAACCTAAAGGAATTGCGTCGTCTAGAGCGGAGGAAACACAGTGAACACAGTGGTCGTAAGAGGAGCGGGTAATGGAGAGAGTACCGAAGGGGAGAGTCGCATTATAAACGAAAAAGAGAAAATCGTAATCTGTGGGAGAGTAAGGCGATCTGCTTTTTCGCACTGGACAGGATACGGACCCGCTATTCGACGATCCGCAAGATCGCTGAGAGATTCCATTTGTGATTTGTCTCCTTTCGTAAAGGGGTAAAGTTAGGCTGTTTCTGGATGTCGGGATCCGATTTCAGATTTCCCAAGTCAGAGGCGGCCGTGAGATGTGGTTAACAACGTCTCATGACTCATGAGTCCACTTCTTTTGCCGCGCCCAAGATTTACCAGATCTGCCACCCTTTCCACTCGAAGCTAGTGACGAAATCCCCTCCCTTGGTAATCCCCGCTTGACTCCGTCAACCCACGTGACGTGACCTCCTCAATTTACTTTTACCTCGTGAGTCGTGACGTGATCGGAGGATTCCTATCTATATACCTACCTGCAACAAGCAAGTTCAGATACTGTTCCTCTACTCGTGGAACTCTACCCACCATCACTCCGCATCGTCTGCGTCATTAGCAGATATAGTGGGTCCTAGAAGATTCATTCCGAGTCAAGTTTCTGGTAAGCAACAGATTAGAGAAGAGAGGTACCTTTCCCTTGGTTTGGACAACCCACGTGCCCTTAGGGCCCACCCTGACCATCATATCATGACCCCACTTTTAGGAGATTGGATTTAGTGATAAGAAAATCCAGATGGATCCATCTGATATGCGCTACACGGGATGCCTAAATACCTAGAAGAAACTCAATCCTCAGTTCTTATCCAGCACAGCACTCGTTTCCAAAGAGCCTGTAGGGGGCCACCTGTGGCAAGTTTTCAAGTGCTGCCGGCACCATTTAATAAGCCTCCACGGGTTGTCTGAGAAAACCTGTTCCTGGACGGTGAAGGGCGGCTTATCTATTCTCGCATGAAGCAAATCAGGTCAGGGCTAAGATTCTTAATCGACCCAGTTTTCATCCTAGTCAAATTGGAAGATAAAACAGCCTCTATCACTTATCATTTTAATTACACAGATAATTTAACAAAAGTCGCATTTGGAAGGTATAAATTGAGTTCCCTCAACAACAAACATAAGAGCTGGAGAGAAAAAAACAAAAAAAGAAGAATGCAACATTTACCAGAGGATGTTATAGATTAAACCGCAAGGGATTATTTCTAGGAAGCAGCTTCCAACCAAGTTCAAGCTCTGTCACTTGCTCCACGTGACATTGCCATAAATAAGCTACACAGAAACGAACATCTTGTGTGCCTGTGTCCCCTCCAACTGCCTCAGAAACAGCTTCAAGGAGATCTGATCAGTGTAAAGGCCAGACCAGATTTCCGGACGTTTTTGTGTTGCATTATAGCTAAAATTTTCTCGCCAATGAAGTAGTCCCCTCTCTGCTGTTCATGGAGGTAACAAACAAACAACTCTACCAACAACGTTTACCCGACAATGATATCAGCTGCAAAAAATTGAGTATCAAGATATAATTAGGTAGATCACTTAAACATCATACACGAATTGTCAAAAGACCAGTTAACTACAACATTCTAGTTTTTCTTCACTTTGGCTACACAACAAAAAAATGACAGCCTCCTTTTGCAGATGTTGCATGCATGGGATTTGTCACAAACATAAGAGTTTGAGAATAACAGCAAAAGCAGAATTAGTTAAAAAATTCACCTACCTGACGTGCTACCTGCACCATCCGCCGACTGTCTCTAGAAGATTCTATCACCAAGCTAGGTTTTTCTTGAGCAGGAAGGGCATTTTGCTTATCCCTGCCTCTCCACTTTGAGGTACTCTTCTTCTCTACAACGGTCTCATCCTTGGGGCTGCTCAAAGGTTCTCTCTTCCTCTTCCTCCTGAATGTATATTTGAGATGTCCACTACTAACAGCTTGAGAAGGAGCTTCATTTGCTTGACAAGTTTTGTCGTATTTTGAATCACCTGTCTGCAGAGGAACGTCAGCTCTCTCATGATTCACCTCACAAACTGAAGTTTCTTCAACATTCACCTCCTCTTTTTGCTGCTCACAATTCTCTTCAGATTTAGCTTCAATGTTAGCTGATGTACTTTGGTGAACGTTCAAATCCTCTGAGGCTTTAGCACTCTCTGGAGAAACATGTGAATCAATGTCTTGCTGGACTACTTCCTTGTTCTGTTCCTGTGGCTTCACTTCGGCTGCAAAACTTTTGACATATGTACACCTACCCCTCTTGCGTCTAGAAGAAAATCTCTGGAAGAACTTGACAACCTGACCTTTTTCATTATCAGATTCTCTCAACCCCTCCAGGCTCACAGCACCATTAGCTGTATGGTCAATCTTAGTTGGGGTTAACGCTCTTGTTTGCTCAGCAGTTTCATCTTCTCTGTTGGTAGGTTCATTCTTTTCACAAGGATGTTCTACAAATGTATGTCCAGGAAGAGACAACTTTTTTCCTGCCAGTAAATTTTGTTCAAATGCCCGAATCCTCTGTGTACATCCATTTCTAAACAACTCAGTTTCTTTGCTTCTCATAATTATAGAGGCTAAATCAGGGTTACTCAGCTCTGGTTCAGACTACAGAATAGTTGTGTCAGAAATGAAGCAGCAGTTATAATCAGTAATTTTCCCATTGAATTGGTAATTTTAGTATTAAAACACACACAACTTACTTTTTGCTCTTTCACTGTTTCAACTCTCAATGCCCCAGCATGGTTATATTTCAACTTATCCAACTCGTCCTGGACTTTTTTCAACTCTTCGCGAAGGTCTTTCACAATATCCTCTGCTTCACTAAGTTGAGCTTCAAGCTCATGGACTTTTCTTGTCTGATCAAAGGATGCCTTTTCAGCTTTAGCAACCTAAATGAAGAAAAAAGAGATCAACGCTTAAAATATAACATCTAGGTAAAAGTGAGAAGACTAACCAGATAGGACCCCCTAAGTGCACAAAACTATAATAAGCTTCAACTACTTCAGATGATAACTACTGAGCAGATAGGATAAGCACAAGAAATATGTCTTATTAAAGTAAAGCACAGCATATGTTATAAGCTCCCAATAATTGAAAAAATGTATTTTCCTCTTCTTCCTTTTCAATATTTTCACTTTTTATAAATTAATTGGAGTAAGCTTGGCTTCATATAATTTTATCAACAAGAACAACTTCACATTTATAAGGAATTTAATAGCTGAAACAAGAAATGGAATGCAAAAAAGCTTCAAACCAATTTTAGAGCTCAGTGTTCACCTAGATCTGGCAAAATTAATTCAGATCAAGCACAAAACAGTCTTGAACTAAATTTTGGTATAATACAGTCACAGTTTTGGCCGACTGAAGTCAATCATGGAAGCTCAGTCAAATTGGTTCTTTCCAAGAAAAAATTAGCATCACCAAAGAAGGATCCATAACTTCCATTCAAGATGGGAACTTTTGTGTGGCTTGGGCCTTTGGCTAAATGCTCACATGGGGGTTCTTAAGTGTGGGGCCTTGAGTTAAAGTCTCACCAGGGAGAAATAGAAGTGTCTGCATGTAATCAACATTCAAATAAAAAAGATGGAAACTTTTGTTCACGTAAACAATACAGTTTTTGCATTTGCAGCTCAATGTGGAATATGTATGAAACACTTTAATGCAAAATAAAGTACATCATACAAGTTTGGGAAGTTTATGCCATGCATTTCTCATATGCTTATACATTAATCTCTTTTTGTGCCTCAGTGGTTTAATCAGAAAAAAAGGGGGTTTCAGTTCTTTGTTTGACCTATATAATTCAAATTTCACGGGGGTCATGGGGGTAACTGGGGGTATGTGTAATCAATGTTCCAACAAAAAAAACCTTCAGAAATTATTCAATAGCATTTATTCAATTTAGTTCTAACAGTTCTCACTAGTCTTTACTTTTTTGAATGGCTACTCTTTGAACTTTTGAATGTCAAGACACAGTCGAACTCCATCCACATCAAAGCAAGCCTTGTATCATTGGTTAGACAATGGTGGACAGCACCTCACTATCTTTCTGTAAAGACTAAACATTCCAGAAAAATTGCACTCATGCATGGCCATTGCAGTTAACCTTGTGCAACACCATATGCGGCCTAGAAAGCCAAAATGGCTATGCAAACTTCTCAGTATCTCAGTGCTACTTTTCAGTTTGGATGTCACTAGATGTGCAATTGTATTGTCACTTAGAATGATGCAATGACCAACAACATAAAAGAAATACACCTCCTGGTTGTTTGTGGATGTCTTATATGTGTTGGAGGAAACTATTTCTACTTCATTCTTCCAAAAAAGAAACCAGATAAAGATGGGTTGATGTGAATGCACAATTATCTGAGTAACCATCACAACTTAAGCAGGGGTCATTTGCAACTTTATAGCGCAAAAAGGAGCACTTTTACTTCTCAGGACTAATCTAAAAAACAAATTCCTACCACTTTGTTATTCCACTGTGAGAAGAGAGAGAGAGAGAGAGAGAGAGAGAGAGAGAGAGAGTATATGGTCTCCAAATGCCAAAAATGCCAAATAAATCAAAATAATGGAGAAAAAACAACTTTGTGAATGCCTGATACTCCCAATTTAAAGGGGTCCAATGTAACAACAACAAAAATGGTTTTGCACTAGGTAAATCCGACAACTGTAAAACTTTAAGGGGTTCTTCAGCTCCAAGCACCAGAAGAGTTATCTCAACACATTTACAGCAATTACATGGATCAAGCAAAAAATGAATAATAGTTGCTGGACTAGATAAAGCACAACCAAAGTATAAAAGAAACCCTATAAATTAGGTTTTTTTTTTTTTTTTTTTAATATGGATTACATAAAAACATACAAACCCCTTATCCCCTGGTGACATTTGAACTCAAGACCTCACATTTGAAACCCCCCATATGACCATTAAGCCAAAGGCCCATGCCACTTCTTTAAATTTGATTTTTGAGAAGCTCATTTTTTCAGTTAGGCATCAAAAAATTCAAAAAGCTTCTCTACCATTTCACTTCTCAAAACCATCAAAATTTGTTTCTTCTTTAAAAAAGGGCTTTATATACCCAGATACCTGAATTCATAGGGACCTTCAGCATGCCAACTTTAACTCGTCAGTTTGAGAGGTATCAACCTAATATTCTTGTATTGAAGTGCATTCTACATTTTATTTATTTTTTATTTTTTATTTTAATTTTTTTTTGCTTTTCACCCATCTTAAAATTCAAGGTTATGAGTCTCCAGATCAAAGAGATTTTAGCCACTAAAAGACCAAATTCACTCCTCGTATGCATGTAACAATTAGTTCCTGGTACAGGAACCTCATGCTTCTAATCCCAAATTACCTCAGCAGTAGTGTCATCCTCTGCATGCCTAAATGAGATGATAGCCATGTAATAGCTAAGGCTGCTTACCATGAACAACATATATATAAGATCAACTTGCAATTTGGCACCAGCTTGAATTACTACCATAAATCAAGATAGGGACCTATGCAGGCAAGGTCAATGCAAGCTCTGCCAAACCAAATTAAGTTATATCATCTTTTAAGTGCCAATACCATCTCTTCCTGTGTCATCCGTCTTAAGGACAATAAAGTCCGTTTTTAAGTAATAATGCTACTTGACACCTCACAGTAACAACCTCCTCTACCCTTTCCACTAATTACACGTAAGCAATTGTAAACCTTCTGATCAGAGCCCGTATCTTCATTCCCAACAACCAAACCATCCAACTGGGTGGAGCTCCAAGACTAAGTGTCATGAAATAGTGCAACTGCCAGTATGCTGAGTATATCAAAGGTGCCAGCCACCATATTCACTGTCATCATGACATATATAAACTTCAGATAAAACATTAAAGGGTGTGCCACTGATTCAAGGTTCCAAATCCAATTGAAGAAAGAAACAAAAATCCAATTCAAGTTTCTAAATGTTCATAGATTATCACTCTTCCATGTGGAAAACAGTGTTGTAGTTCACACAGAGTCATTTCAAGCTTGCATGGCCCAACAGGACAACAATTTTATTTCTCAGGTACCACTTGAGATTTAGACTTTAAGCTGTGAGTCCATTATCTAGCCAACTTCAAGAGGGTAGCTGGAAGTTGTTTTCTCCTTTTCCAACCATGAGTGACGAGTTCAACTCAAATGGAAAGGTCCTAGCATGACCTTTTGTTCTCTCACAATTGAATGCAATGACCAGCAATGTTTGTCATATCATGGGTGGGAGTGATCGCAAGAGATTAGTTACTTGATGAGTGGTATTCTTGGATGGATATTTACCCTCTCATGCACAGGCAATGGCATAAAGCCTTTTTTTTTTTATTGGATCAAATAGCCTATAGAGCTATTCTCAAAAAAATTAAAAAAAAATCCTATTGGACAACCAACCTGGCATATCATGATTTACAACTGTCATGTGGAGAAGTAGCAATTAGCTTAAAAAATCAGCATTATGCACAAGATAATTAAGAAAGATTTACATCTCTTAAAGTCTTCTTTCTTGGATAGAGGTATACCAATGTTATTATAGCATAGAGCCTCTCTTTTCAATCTATTCACTAGAACTTTAAGAAACTTAACTGTCCAGAGTTAAACTGCACCAGATGCATCAATAAACTTAGCTTTCCTCAACTGAGCTGCACCAGATGCATACTTTACCAACTGATATTTATGACTCTTTTAACACTGTACAAAAAAAATAAAAAATCAGACAGCTGGTGCTTCCCTTGTGGGAAAGCCAATAAGATTAACTCATTAAATTCAAATTTGATCTCCTTGATTACATAACAAATTCTCTCATGGAATACAAACCTATCTCTTCCCAGCCCACCTAAAGACAAAAGCATATTGTCCACGACTTTATGATGGTAAGAGCCCATCGATGTTACTTAACAGGCTTACCTAAACAATGATAACATCACCAAATCAATGGGCTCTTACCATCAGATCTGCTAAAATACAGATGTAGGGGTATTTTGATCATTTCACATATTCATATATCTCTCATAAAGATGCAGTAAGCTATAGACTTCATATTAGGACTCTAGTTTTCAATTTTCATTAAATTCTGATTTGTATTTGTGAAGTTATGAGAGGTTTTGTAATGAGGGGCAGAAATGCCCTTTCAGTGTAATTTTCGCTTAAGTGATTTCATTAGGAGGGCTCCATTTCTGAGCCCTCAACCAATGGAGCCTCTCTATTCCTCTCTCGTCTCCTTCTTTTTTCGCTTACTTCTTCTTTATCCTATTTCAATCTTACATCTTTTCATGGTATCAGAGCCATAGAGATTGATCTTGGCTAGTTCTTCTACACTTTTTTGGAAAGATTTTTTTATCTCTTACCAAAATGTATCTTCAAATAGTTCTTCTACTGGTGAGGCAAAGGTCAGATCTTTCCCTCTTTTTTCCTGCAATAACCATCTAGTTGATGGCCTCTGCTGCTAATTAAGCAGTTTCTAGTGTTGCCCCTAGAGGGTCTTCTATTGGTTTTATGCACAACCCATGCCTGCGTCAGCCCTATTTGTTGATGTTTGGAATAAGATTAGAATTGGTTTCTAGTGAAATTGAAGATTGTGGTTGTTCTTGTCCATTGTGACTATTGTGATTGTGTCCTAATGAGAAGAGTAGGGCCCACTTGACGTGAGCAAGGAAGAGTTTGACCTAATTGATATTTTGGATCAAAATTTTAACAAGTGTATTTAATCCTGTTCATTTACTCTTTTTTTTTTTTTTTTCCTGAGCATCAATTTTCTTTACCATATCAGCAACCATATCACCACAGTTCTCTGAATCAATCAACATCCTTTATGTGAAGAGTTGCATCACATCAAATGTGGCATCACCACTAAGACAACAGAATAAGCTAAGAGTAAGATTTAACAAGCCACGTAAGGCCTGAGAGCTAGCCTCATACCAAATGACCTAGTAAAGCTGCAACCAAAATGAAAAACAGAGCTGGAAATGAGAAAAGGACAAGTTCTAAATAAAGAAGCCTCCTCTCCCTCATGAGTTGGCTTCTCAACTTCTTGCAGCTACATAAGGTTGAACCTTCCACAACTGTCACCTGTTTTTCAAGAAGCTGCAGGCTGCAGGATACCTCTTGAAAGCTTGCTTGCAAACACAAAGCAGAATGCCTTAGCATTGGTTTTAGACTCTTCAAGGGGAAGAACCAATGTCCTACTTACCAGAACCTAAAAGATAAATCAATTAATAAAAAGTAAAGGCAATATAAATGGCTATCTGCTTGCAATGGTAGCCATCACAGAATTGCAACTCCCACAACTTCAAATGAGTATATGTTTTCTAGCCTTGCTGCTGAAAGGGTAAAATGCTGTTGCTCCTTCCGTTACAATATCATTGCCTTCGACTACCTTAGGTACCTTAACCATTTTATGGACTATGGCAAGAGCCTTTTACGTGCAGATCAATTTGATTATAAACATTTATGGAAACATGACTCAGTAGGCACTACTGATATAAATTTGTTGCTGAAACTGAAAGTTTCAGGACAAGAACAGTCAAATACCCAAACATTACACAAAATTGAGCTAGAATATCAAAAGAAGAGAGGTAATAGCAGAATTAGTACTTTGGAATTGGTGAACCTTTTTCTATATTGTGGCCCCCACATAACATGACTGACCACAATAAGCTGAAGTGGAAAAGTAAGGTAGAAACATAAGCAACTCGAATGATGAATTTCATGGTATCTCAATTTCAAGTGTGAAAACAATTAAGCAACTTGGATGATGAATTTCAGTTTAGCAAGAGCATCAAGGCATGAAATTTCATGGTATCTAATTTTGAAGTGTGAAACAGCATGGGGATGCTTTTAGCACGCATGACATCCCACCTGCCATACTAGTAACTGCAAGTTCAAGTACACGATATTTCACAATTCATTTTGTTCACTTACCAGTCAACATGGCAGAGAGGAGAATGTATAAATTTCAGAGTGCATGATCAAGAAGTAAACAGAGACAGTTTTCTTTCTTTCTTTCTTTTTTAAGGTGTTTTGACCTCTTTAAATTGCAACATGCTGGCATTAAAGAAACCACAAAAAAGACTAGGACTTCAAGTCACGCAAGTACTGCATACAGGTATACCACCTATTAATCTTATAAAGTGGTGAGCAAGCAAGACCATTCAATAAAAATGTCAGTCCTGTCACTGGGTTACAGTCAATTCACGAGAAGAAAGACAAACTGCAAAGAAAACAGAAGCAGCGGATCCACTCCACCCCAAAGTCTTAGTAAAATGATCTATGTAAGAGACATGAAACGAACTCAAGTATCTTAAAGCATCTACTGTAAAATATAAAATCCGAAAACAACAAAACCTAGCCTCAGAGCCATGAGTCTTTTGGCAAGGGAGAAGGTACATTCTCCAGAGAAGAAGCGATCAAACAGAAACTAACCATATAATTTAATTCCCTTGGGTCAAACAGTAAGCACACGATAAAGTAAGTAATACGTCCATCAAAGCAAAACATTCTATACGAAGATAGAATATCAAAATATGAAAACAAGACGGCCAAATTCTTACCGAAAAGGCAAAATTTGATTTCGATCAATACAGAAAAAAATGAAACGGGAGTTCTAATCAAACAAGCAAAAAAGTTAATGACCTTAGAATCCATGACTTGCTTAAGACGGAGGAGAGTGTTAAGAGCCTCTTCTTTTGAGGCAAATAGCTCTTGTTGATAACGGAGAGCTTTTCGTTCCGAGAGCAGAATCCGAGCGGCAGCTTCTTTTGCCGTGTTCAGAATTATATCCGCATATGCCCTTTTAAGAGCAGCCATTTTCTAGGAAACACCAAAGTGAGGAATACTAATAAGCAGAAAATAATAAAATAAAAATTTTCACTATGAAAGCAATAACACTAGAAGCACAACCGAAAAACAGTTGATTGGGACTTGGAAAACTAATACAGTTCATCTGATACTCTCACGTTCAACGGTCCCAGTAGCAAACAGAGAGAAACGAAGTCAATACCAAGGATCGAGATTACACTTAGGGTTAAATCTTACCTCGAGTTCCTCCATTGCGAGGAAAGCAAAGAGGGGCGTTTTTCGGTTTCAGACCAGAAGTGCGGAAAGTTTTGTTTGTTTCCATTCGCTGCGAGCACCGAACAGAGTCGAGTCTGTTAAACTCCAGGTAAAATTACAAGATTACCCCTGTTGATTGCCCAAAATGAAGGAAGTTATACCGCCATTTGTTTCAGGTATTCGTGTCTAAAACGGCCCCGGGTGTGCCTGGCGCTACCGAGTCGATCGATTTTCCATTTACTCCTGAGAAGCGGGTTGGTTGGTGGCTCCGGGAAGGTCACGAGCGACTGCGCTCCCACGTGTCATTTTCCCCGTGGGCGCTGAACCGCGCGTGTGAGCAAATTTATTTTATGTATTTTGGTATTTAATAAATGATGTTAGAAGATAGTAGATTTCATTAAAATGGTTACATATTATAACTTTGTTATTTAGTGGCTTTTTATTAAAATGAAATTCAATAAATAGATTTTTCAGATATAAATATTTTATAGAGAGGTATCTGAGTCTCTTTTAATTTCATATTAAAACATATTTAAAAATATAGTCTTAAGCATTCTCTAATAAGCATTGTGACATCTAATAAAGCCAACGGCCTTAAATTATAAGTTTCATTAATCCTTTTACATCAGAGAAATAATCCCAAGCTTTTCCGTTTAAAAACTTTAGGAATCTAAGATTCCTGTCTAGTTAACAACAGTTTATAAACGGTCTTTAACGGTTAACCTCATCCTCTCCAACTGCCTGCCTCCTGCTGGCTCTTCACCAGCAATTCTCGACAGACCGAGGAGCTTCAAGTACAGCACCAACAGATATGAGATAGGAATCGATTAGAGAAAACATCCAAGATGTACCGCACCTCTCTTCTTCCCTCTCTTCCAACTTTGACACCAGTTAAAAGATTTCCCTTTCTTCCCCACCACCGTTTCCTCGCTGAACCTGGCAGAACCCCCCTAAAACCCCTCTCCAGCTTCCTAAAAAATCCCCGCGCCAAGCCCAAAGAGCTCGTCCTAGGTAATCCTTCAGTTGTCGTTGAGAAGGGCAAGTATTCGTATGACGTCGAAACCCTAATCAACAAACTCAGCAGCCTCCCCCCTCGCGGCAGTATCGCTCGTTGTCTGGAGATATTCAAGAATAAGCTCTCCCTCTCCGACTTCGCCATCGTCTTTAAAGAATTTGCTCTCCGTGGTGACTGGCAAAGGACACTTCGCCTATTTAAATACATGCAGCGACAGGTGTGGTGCAAACCCAACGATCACATTTATACTATTGTGATTAACCTTCTTGGCCGGCAGGGCCTTTTGGATAAAGCCCAGGAGGTATTTGACGAAATGCCCCAGCAAGGGGTCTCACGGTCCGTCCTCACTTTCACTGCTCTCATAAATGCATATGGCCGAAACGGGCAGTATGAAACTTCTCTAGAATTGTTGGATCGTATGAAGCGGGAGAGAATTCCACCCACTGTCCTGACCTACAACACTGTACTTGCTGCTTGTGCACGTGGTGGAATGTCTTGGGAGGGTCTCTTGGGTCTTTTTGCAGAAATGCGTCACCAGGGCATCCTGCCGGACATAGTCACTTATAATACTTTGATTGGTTGCTGTGCAGCCCGGGAACTTGGAGAAGAGGCTGAAATGGTGTTTCGTACCATGATTGAGGCTGGTGTAGCACCTGACACCACCACTTACAGCTCTCTTGTGGAGACATTTGCTAAATTAGGCACTCTGAATAAAGTTTCACTACTTCTGAAAGAGATGGAATCAGCTGGGAATGTACCCGATGTTTCCTCATACAACATCCTTTTGGAGGCTCATGCACGGTCTGGGTCCATTCAGGAGGCAACCGAGGTTTTTCATCAAATGCAAGCTGCTGGTTGTGCACCTAATGCTGCAACTTACAGCATGTTGTTGAACTTGTTTGGGAAAAGTGGGCGGTATGATGATGTGAGAGAGTTGTTTTTAGAGATGAAAGTAAGTAGTACTGAGCCAGATGCCGAGACCTATAATATCTTGATAGATGTGTTTGGGGAAGGGGGTTATTTGAAAGAGGTGGTTACACTGTTTCATGATATGGTTGAAGAAAATGTGGAACCCAATATGGAGACCTATGAAGGGCTGATATGTGCTTCTGCTAAAGGCGGCCTTCATGAAGATGCTAAAACAATTCTTGATCACATGAATGAAAATGGTGTTGTACCTAGTTCAAGGGCTTATACTGGGATTGTGGAAGCATATGGACAAGCAGGTTGCTATGAGGTAAAACTTTGACTTCAATTTCTTATTTTGGCTGACATGTCATGGTTTTTGTGTCTTGAATTAATTGAAGGTTTTATGCATTGAGTTTTTTGTAAATATTATCCTGATTCTCCATATCTGGAATCATGCCTTGTTACTTACTGTAGGAAGGAATTCTTGTGAAAGTCCAATATCGTCTCAACCTTTCAAAGCAAAATAAAAATACCTAAAACAGAATAAATCAAAAACAATGAACGAGCTTGGAAGCAAGCCAACATCCTTATCTGATCATTTACGTGGACATCAGTATCAAATTATGAATTCAATTACATGATTTTCTTGGTGTTTTTCTTGACATCCAGGAGGCTCTTGTTGCATTCAATACAATGAACGAGGTTGGAAGCAAGCCAACAGTAGACACTTTCAATTCTCTTGTTCAGTCATTTGCAAGAGGTGGACTTTACAAGGAAGCTCAAGCAATCTTGTGGAGGATGAATGAAATGGGTGTTCAAAGGAATGAAGATTCATTCAATGGACTGATTGAGGCTTTTCGCCAGGCGGGCCAGTTTGAAGAAGCATTAAGAGCTTACTTGGATATGGAGAAGGCAAGATGTCATCTAAATGAACAGACCCTTGAGGTCCTTTTGCATGTTTATTGTTCTGCGGGTCTAGTAGATGAAAGTAAACAGCGATTTATGGAGATTCAAGAGTCAGGTGTTATGCCAAGTGTTATATCTTACTGCCTTCTGCTTGCGGTTTATGCAAAAAATGACAGGTCTGTTGTCTTTCAATGTTCTTTTCCTACAACTTATGTTTTCTCTCCTATTATTTCACTTTCTTCAATTATTAGGCTTGAATGTTACAAAAACAGTGTGTCAAGGGGTTGAACTTGGAAATAACAAAACGTACTGTTCTGGAATCTAGAAAATATGGAGGCAGGACCTAAAGATTAGGCTTGGCCTAGAATGGATTTATGCTGGACTCCCTTGCTCCACATTTTGGTCCTACATATTAGTAGAAGGTAGTGTCTAAATGCACTAGATAAATTAGTAGCACATAAATCAAGCTGGTAGTTTGTAAATACACTAGATAAATTAGTAACACATAAATCAAGCTATGTGTTTAGCTATGTGTTTTGTTATCATCAAAATCAAAGGAGTTCAAACCATTCGGCTAACAAATTTTTTTTAATATTAACCCCTGTGGGGTTACACTCCCCCCATTTCTACGCCAACACAAATGGACAACAGACTTGAAAATGAACAACATAAACAGGGTACAAACTAAATGGGACACTAAAGGAACTGTATCATGTAGACATCATGCTTCGATACCATGTCCAAAATAGGCAGATTAAGAAGAAGAGAAGAAGCAAGAGAAAAGGGAGAAAGGTGGAGAAATGCTGTCCAGAGAGGCAGAGGCATTAGAAGTCTATAGTGGACCTCTAACCCTTATTTATTATCACTTGAATTGAAGCTATTACAAAATTACAGAATGCCCGCCCCCCACCGTCCTCTTTCTTAACAGAGAACAGTAATAAAAGGACTATGTTAAATATAGTGACCACAGTATAATCTAGTCTACCCAACATCCACCTTCTAGGAAGAGAGGATACAATCATAATAACATAGTGATATCACCAAACTATGCTCATATTTTTAACACTCCCTCTCAAAGTTGAACCATAAATATAAAAAAACCCTAGTTTGATACAAAGTGCCAAAATTTCATACTTGCCAAGTGCCTTGGTGAATATGCCTCATTGGATATTGTTTAAAATGACAATCCATTTTAATATGTTTAATTTATCGTAAAATATTAGATTACCTGCAATAAAATTGTTGCTTGGTTGTCCCAATGATCATAGGATACTTAGTCTCAAAACCGAACTCCACCAAGGTGATTTGATCCATATGAGTTCACTTGTTGTTTGAGCTATTGCTCTATTATTCCTCTTCAGCTCTAGAATGGGCAACTATATTCTGCTTCTTACTCTTCCAATTAACCATTTACCTTCAATAAATGTATATTAACCTAGATTTGGGCCTGATTCAGCCATGCTACTCTTTTTTTTAGAAGCTCAAACTAAGGTATTCTCTTAAAACTGCCAATATAACTTAAAAATTTTCTTTATACTTGCTTAAATCATTGAAGTTTTGCAGGCAAACTAAAGGGAAGGGAACAACACTACTGAAAATTTATAGACTAATATTGATATATTGATGATCAATGTAATAAATAAAAAAGTCTTCATGGTTCCAGCTTGTATTGTCAAATGTGCCAGATCTTCACAAGCAAGTCCCTAAGTTCAGGTCTTTGAGATCTCATTAGACAGTTGTAAGGAAAAGTCCTTCAGACAGTAATGTTTTTTTTTTTTAAGTGTGGGTTTTTAAAGGAAAAAAACAACCAAAAGACACAAGGCCTGCAGGTTGACAAGAAACTTCCTACTATTTGGGGTATGCCTGGAGGGCAAATTGGAGAGTGATGATTTACCCATGTCAGCAACACAATGAGCAGATTGAGGGGAGTGGTCTATCTGATGTCCAGGTCATGACTATGGTCTTAATCTCACGAAATGTATTTCATTGACACCATGCGGGATCAATCTTATGTGTACATAGTTTCAAAAAAAATGTTAAGTGTACATCAGGGAGAGAAGATCTGGGCTAAAATTTTAAGGTTTTTAACAGATTGAATAAATTGTACCCAAATCTGGGCCCATTGTCGGGTTTACTTGGGATTGAACGGTTTCCATGTTAGTCAATCAAAAAAAGTGAGCTACATATACATTGGGAAAATTCAATTAACTATGAGAATAATGCAGAGTGAAGGCCAAATGATTCCCCAAAAAAACCACAGCAGCCTCCCAAATCCATGAGGATTGGAAGATTGAAAGAAGATGTTATTCATTTAAATGTTGAACAACTGGGGTGGGTACCTGTATATAAGAGTTCTATGGATACGCATGTCAGATAAACTGAAGGCTAAATTCTAGAAAGCTTTATGGAGTGGGAGCTTTGGGACAAGATGTATGCGTCCCAAGATGAGGTAAACAAAATTAGAAATTATAAAATTGAAGCTTAGTTAAAGATTTAGAGAAAAGAGAGAGAAGAAGAAGGTTAAAAGAGTTGGTGTGAGACAAAAAAAGAGGAAATTAGTGTAATAGATTGACACTCTCCCTATCTTCATTGGCTTACTGAGACCTAAAAAAAAAAAAACAAATGTGTCTCATGGGAGTTTAAGGGTTTACGTGTCTCATTTGCAAACTTTTGCACATCAGCTATACAGACAAGAAGAGGAACTGGAGAAGAAATTCACTCTCAAGGAACATCACTAGAATTAGAAAACTGTGAAACACTTCCATTGATTTAAAATCCCAAAATACATAAACTTTTGTCATGAAAGGATCAAATACTGACTCTTTTTGTACACAAGGATAGCCCAAGAAGGCACACCAAACCGAACAAGGGGACGATATGTATAGAGGTTCCAACACGATGAACAAAGCAAAGTGCAAATGAAAACACGAAGAAAAAGAAGGAAGAAAGACAAACTTTGTTGAATTATCTGAAGTACATGAGCTTTGAAGAAGTTTATGATAATCATCCTTAGAAACTCAACATTTTTAGCTCAATACCTGAAACAAAAGAAATGTCACTTTCTTACACTGCTTGGTTAGCCCAAGCAGGTTTTCCAACTTATCCCTGCATTTGTGGGAAAGTTGATTGGTCCATCCATGGACACGATGAGTGGATCCTCCACTACAACCTTCTCCCCTTTGGTCTTGACTTTATCCTTTTTAATTTCCACCTCAATCTTAGGAAGGTTGGGGGGAGCTACTACTGAGAGCTGATATTCACCTATCTTATTTTAGAACCGTGAGCCAAGAGCACAACATTCTTAGCCCTCAAAACTGTAGCAAAAATATCCTCCAAAGAAGGATTATCAGTACTGGCAAATAACTGAGCTCAGATTGCCTCATATTTTAGACCCATGGCATGTAAAAATCCAACAACATTTACTTCTTCCCGCTGCCATCATAAATCTTGCTCATTAGTAGCGAGGTGGTGATAAATGCTTGTCTTCTGTGAAGCACTTCTCATCTCGCCATGAAATTTTGTGATACTCTTGTCTCCTCTTTGTATAATAAACAACTAGGCAGACAGATTATATATTGTAAATAAGTTCATCTCCTATGAAAAATGCTGTCAAGAGCATTCCAGTTACCTCTTGCAGTGTCACAAAACATTAGGTAGAATTGCAGCCCTATGGTTAGAATGCAAGAGGAGAGAGAGAGAGAAACAAGGAGGTAGGTGGAGCTGAGAGAGCAGTTGCCACACACAAAGGAGCAGAAGTTAGGAGTTGAGTGCGACCCCTATGCTCTCTTTATATTAACTTAAGTAAAAGCTTACAAAAAGACAAGTATAATCTTCTCTCTATTACAAAGAATAACCTCATAGTTCAAAGAGTCTAAAATATAAATCTAAGAACATGAACAAGTATACAGCAAACTTATGAGGAGAGAGGAGAATGACTAATCTACTCACAAGTAGAAAGACCAAAATACCTCTGGGTTACAGTATTTAATGCATTACACGATTACTTGAGACTAATGTGTGATTCCATTCTACTAAGCAGCCATGACATCACTAAAAATTTCAAAGCCTCCCCACTGCTTAGTAAGTTGGGTACTGCACAAATATAGTGAAGCCGGCCCTTAGCACCAAGGTATATCCTTATTATTTTAGCCTGCATCACATAATTCGGCCCATAACTTCATTGTCCTAATCTGAGTAACAGTGATGTCTTTGTCATCTTTTTCAACCCTCATAGAGGGAGTGGGTCTTCCATTGAATCACCAAAAAATACAACCATACACACTAACAACAAATGTACTGTAGAACGCCCTACCTTTAAAATTCTAGCAACCCAGTACTTAAATCAGCATCAAATAGCAATTACAGCCACTTATAACTTGTGCTGATAACTGTTCCACACGTAAAATTACCCAAATAGAGCCAATAATAGGGTGAGGCAACAATAACCAGCAATAAACAGTACAAAAATCAGAAATAATATTTCAAATAGTATTTATGCTGGCATAGTTTGGGGAGTTCAAGAAGGGCAGCACACTAAAAACAACCCAACAGCCGCACAACTGCATAATAGATGGTCTAAACTGCACTTACACCTTTAACCCAAAGGTTGCAGCACATGAAATAGGAGAAAATGGGTTTTTTTTTTTTGCACACTGACCCTAAAGATTGAATTTTTATCACAGAAACAGGACTGTGCATGTCAAAACAAGGGGGAAATGGGAAGAAAAAAGGAAAGATCTTACATGGAATGCTTAATCCCACTCTTATACCATGTAAAATTGAAGCTTTGTAAACACTTAGAGAATAAAGAGAAGTAGAGGTATGGAGAGGGTGTGTGAATCAAAAAGAGGAGCTTAGGATAATAGATTGACATTTTTCCCTCTATCTTTGTTAGCTTCGTGAAAAATTGCAAAAAAAGACTAAAAAGACTATAAATTACCCATGGTATGATGCTTACACTATGCCTTACAATAAGTCATATGACAAAAATATTCCAACCTCATAGACTCTTAAAACTTGACCCCCAAATCACAATATTACCGATACTTAATAACTCTTTAACAGAACTGGACGGAAACCTTGGAGTAGCACGTGCACGTGAAAAAAATGTGAGTTTGCTGCTTGAAATTTTTGAATATGTTAGACATACACCTAAAAGTGCAAAAGTGCACCACCAAGAAGGGCTTCATCTCGGTAGACAGATGGACGAACAGGCCATTGAGGAATACTAACCCAACATGGATGGTTAGGTTGACTTAGGAAGCTGCTCCAACATAGTTGGAGCAGATCTTTGAGGAAATATGATGAAATTTAAATAAACATGACAATGGTGTCATCTTTTGTGTTTCCAATCAGAGTATCTGGTTAACTTTTGAACTGTTTCAAGGCCCTTAAATCTGAATGAGCGTGTTAAGGAGATCTTTGGATCATGATTTACCTAGAATGGGTCTTTTCAAATGTTAGATTTGGCTTGCCCTTACAATCCTAACTCCCACAAGTTGAGTTGGATGCATGCTAGTGGACTCTGTTAATCTTAATCCCAATTCCCAAAAAAGGCTGTGTCAAACTTCTGAGTCTTCAATCTTAGACATATTTGGGAAATTTCAACTCTGTGGTAACATAATGCCAAAACACTGAATTTATCATTTTTAGGTGGGTTGAAGCATATGAGCTGCTGGAAGAAATGAAGACAAGTAGAATTTCTAACACCCATCAAGTGATTGGCTCGATGATTAAGGGAGATTATGACATGGACTCTAACTGGCAGATGGTGGAGTATGTCTTTGATAAATTTATTTCTCAAGGTTGTGGTTGGGGATTGAGATTCTACAATTCCCTGCTTGAAGCAATGTGGTTTTTGGGTCAGAAAGCACGGGCAGCAAGAGTGCTCCACGAAGCCACAAAGCGTGGGCTTTTTCCAGAGCTTTATCGTCAGAGCAAGCTTGTATGGTCTGTGGATGTGCACAGGTAAAATTGGGCTCGACGCTCCTTTTATTCTTATAACAATCTGAATTTCTGCTCGTGGAACTAACTACGTCTATTTTTGTCCTTATCTCAGGATGTCAATAGGTGGAGCTCTGACAGCCATTTCTATTTGGTTTAATAACATGTATGACATGTTTGTTAATGGCGAGAATCTTCCTCATATGGCCACCGTCGTAGTAGTGTAAGCCATCTTTTTTTTCTTTTACTTGAAGATTTAAGACTATTTTCTTGCAATGAGACTGCACCTAATTTAGAGGGATAAGATTTATTAATTAGTTTAGCTGATCCAGGGCTGTGGATTGGAAGTGCACTCCACATGTTCCACTTGTCTAAGCTTTTGTAGACGACTCTTATGTTTTTGCCCAAAACTTTTGAAACACTAATGCCTGATCAGTTCTCTCTTCTACTGAAATAAGAGTTTTGGATCTGTTTTCTTTTATACTCTATTTGCAAGAACTTATTAAGTAGGTACATGTATCCAGTTGGCAATATCTATATAACATGGCATTTGGAAACCAATATATTCTGCTGATTCGTTCAAGGCTGCAGCCACAGGTCATATTGCTAGAATGTTGGATAAGTTCAAAGCGTTCATTATTGTACCCCTACCTCTTGTATGGTCTGCCTATTGATCCTGTTTTTCTTGTTTTCATCCAGACGAGGAGATATGGAGAAAAGTTCTGCAACAAAGGAGTTTCCTGTTGCTAAAGCAGTGTATTCATCTCTCCAGGATAATGCACCATCGTATTTTTCTTTCCCTAACTGGAACAATGGAAGAATTGTTTGTCAACGTGCTCAGCTGAAACGGCTTCTATCAGCTCATGAGCAATCAGTAGATGCATCAGTGAAGCAGAAGTTTGTTGATATTATAGATTCCGATTTTCCAGATCCTGGAACAGTAGTCTTTACCAAGGAAGTTGGCAGTGGTGACAAGTTTGGTTCAGATTTGGATTCAAAACCAAAATTTAGGAAAGGAGAGCTTCTTACTGCAGCAAGTTGAGTGACTGATGAGCTTCTCCTTCTCGTTCACCTTATAGAAGGTAACTGATGAAGATGAGAATCAGTGGGATAAATGGAAATCAAATGGGCATGTGCATTGGGTAGAGGTTGCCAATCAGCTTTTAAATATTTGAGGCTTTCCACATATTGCATATGAAGTTTGGCAAGAAAAGGGTGCCAAAGCGGTTGTAGTAACTTGGTCAGGGAGGAATAGTTTCTGATATATGCACTAAGCAGCACTTCTTTCAGTGCTTGCTTAAATTTTGAGCTGTGAACGTCTTGTTGATTGAAGATGTTGACAAATTATTCTGTGAATATCTAATAGAAAATGCCAAGTTTCTCACATGGGATGTCGTTTACTCTCAAACTTTCTCCTCCATAGAATCCTCTGAAGACCAAAAACTCTGCACGAACCCAAACCTCATTACCGACTCTGAAACCTGAAACCAAAAAATGTATTTTTACGCGTCCAAAGGGCACATTCCCTTGCCTTAGAAATCACGAAATCATTGTTTATTTCATACCTTAAACAGGACCACGGAGTCTTAAAGCCAGGCATATACTGTTTTAATTTGCAGGGAACTCCACAAAGTGCCTTAAACTCCATCCATGTCGTGGAATCACTTGGTTGTTTTAGAGAGATGCCCTATTTACAGGTTAACTCTCCTATATTTAATTGAACTAGGCCAAAATTGGAAATTGCCTAAATTGAGTCAGGGTTGCAGAAAAGTGGAAAACGGATTCGATAACAAGTTTTGGAGTAATTGGCTGAACATTCTTCCCACTTAATTCACCGTGTGGTATCAAATCCGCAGGAGTTTTTTAGTAAAAGCTTGTTCTAGATGGTTTTCTAAAACTTTATGGGAATCAGACCTGGTAGATTCCACTTATGTCATATCCAATTCTAGTTGGGTTTACAAGTGCAGAATGGAGGTCAAGAATCTTGGTTGAAATCTATGTAAGCAGATGCTGAAGAAAAGAGCATTGGTGGAAGAATTTTATGCTAAGAAGCAAACACCTTCAACTGCTTTAATTTGCCAACCTGAAAATTCTACTACATATTCAACATTTCAAAAGTTATTTGTATGCAACAAACCCAACTTGGGAATGTGAGAGAACAGTCGGTATGCGGATTATGCCATTAAATGATCTCCTTCACAAACGTAATCGATTTGAATTCCAGTAGCTAAACTGAAAACTGGAATACTGCT
Organism: Aristolochia californica; assembly: GCF_029961685.1. Classification (NCBI taxonomy): domain Eukaryota; kingdom Viridiplantae; phylum Streptophyta; class Magnoliopsida; order Piperales; family Aristolochiaceae; genus Aristolochia; species Aristolochia californica. The sequence continues at coordinate 7,081,840 of NW_027181815.1, forward strand.
AATTCACTTAATTTGTTTCTGAACAGGGACAAAGTCCCTTAGCCTAGACGAACAAGTAATGGAAATTTGACAAGATCCATACAAATTATACACAAGCAGCCGCCTGACGGGCAGAATTATGCGGCGTTATACTCAGCACCTTACGGGCCTCGTGTATCTAGGCGGTAAAGAAGGGCACTTCTCATTCATGTTGGAGTATGGCTCGAGAGTATTATACTGTGGCAGCTCCATCCAATACTGACCCAGAATTTGACAGAAAGGAAGCCTTCCTTCCTCATCATTACACCAACTTGGTAAACGAGTTCTGTTGTTCTCAAAGATACTGAGCATGTAAGCGTCACGAATCTGCAAGCAATTTAGTTTAGTTAGTCTTCTTAATTTAAGAAGATGGTTACAACCCTACAATGAAGAACAAGAGAGCGAATGTAGGATTTCTATTGGTAGCTATTGGTAGTATGCTTCAGATTTTTGACATTCACTTCTTCTTTGTGGAACAGAAAAATGTTTGGTGAAATGACACTATAATTCATTTCCTTTTTTAATACATCATCTACAATCACTGTTGTGTTTTTCTTTCCTTCTGTGTCACCCACTAGGCATGTCTATTACTTGCAGCAAGTGTGGTTGTGTGACTCCTGAAGGTCTGCACCGCAAATATTCTCATGTTTATAAAAGCAACTTACAAGAAAGTGATAACCGTTGACCTTAAGCAACAGAAAATTCTATTATGCATGCTTTATGAAGCAATATCTCAGTCAGAAAAAAAAAAAGAAAAAAAAAAAAGTGAAATGTATATCGAGCTACCTTTGAGCCTTGAGTACTTACAGTGAACTCAGTAACCTGAATTGAGTTTGATATGGTGCCAAATACTCCTGCCTCTTTGTACATTGCAAGAATAAAAGCTACACATGTGGTTGATTTTCCATCGCTATAGATCCAATCATCTTGCTCTGGAATTGTAAGCAAGTGCTCAAAAGTCATTCCACGTCTTTCAGTCTCAGCCAAGATTCCATACAAGTCTAGATCCTACAACAGAATAGCAAGATAGAGGTCAATGCATGCTGAAGAAACTACTAATCAAAATTTATACAAAAACTCATGCCTAATCCAATAGTTGCTATAGCTGCCTTATATAACTGTACATCTTGGGGAGGTTCCTAACTCAATAAAAACACTACTTTCATGTTCAAGCTAGTTTTGTAATAGCATAACCTTGTCCTCCTAATCATAAATGAGAAACAGGAGCATACAAAATGCATTATGCATATACAAATGGGAACAGACCCAGTAATAATATTACCTTGCATAAACATCTTGCAGAGATCTCAAGGTTAATAAATGCATAACTATTTTCATGTTCAAGGAATTTTTGTAGTAGAATATCCTTATCCTCCTAATCTTAAACGAAAAATAGGAGCATTTAAACTGCATTAAGTAGGTAAAGACTAAGTAAAACTGCCTTCCATAAACATGCACCAAAAAGAGAGAAGCGTTAACCCATGTACAAACCCATGAAAAATCAGATAAAACAACTTATGTACCTCAGTTTCTAGCCTTTTGTTCAGAGCTTCATTCCACATATTAGCAGCATAGGCTGGCTGCACTCTAGCCCACATAGACATCATAGATATTACCTGGAAAACGAAAAATAATAAAATAAAATAGAATAATTAGCTCTAAGGAGTGGCACAAAAAACACAACAAGAACCTTCACTTATACTTCTATCGTCTATTGTTGAATTTCTGGAAAAGAAAAATACTTCATTGACTTGTTGTAATTTGAGTATAATGAGCTTCTATTTATAATAGAGAAAACAAGTAGAATCTAATTACAATTAAACTACCCTTATCCCAATTACAAAAAAAGTTAAGCACTAAAAGATCAGTCCTAGAATAATTGAACAACTAAACGTAAATAGAAAACTAATTCTGGCTCCTGTAAGACTCCACCATATTAATTTTGGCTTTGTGAGACTTCTTACAATGAGAGTCATGTAAGCCCACATATTTGCTCTTCAACATTCATACTATCAATAAAACTGGCAGTGGCCCATGTACTTTTTCTTCTTTTATTTTTCCACAATGAGTAAAATATATAATAGCTAATACTCCAAGCTATATCAGTTAGCCAGTAGGTAATGAAGCAATCCAGTATATGGGAAAAAGGGAAAGACAATTAGATAAGATAGGTTGTAGAGGTCAAACTGGAAGGTTTTGGCCAATTCGAATGTTTTAAAAAGTTTCATAGACAACAGATAGGGATTTTACATCAATTTCAGATATTACTGTTCAATATACTCCAAATTTGATTAGTATTGTTAACAGTCATACTTATCTATCTAAAGAACTCTAATGACAATTATACAGCACGAGTTACCCTAATAGGCCCAAGTTGAGTAAGTGAAGAAATGGATAAACATTGATTAATCAAGTCATCTATTATGGCCATAGTCACTGAATAAAGCTTGATTAAACATGCAAAAAGCATAAAGCATAACAATAGCAAGGCACTAAACATTATAAATACTTCTTTATTTTTCAAAATGACAGTTATAAATAAATACATGAGTTATTGAGAGCACACATATTTGTAATTAAAATGGCTTAAACTTTTGTGATGTTACATACCAAGTTTGCATCTAACGGCGGTGGAAAGTTGTCACCAAAGGTATCAATCCAACTAAATATCATGTTGTGATAACCATATGGCTTTCCTAACATGCTACAAGCGTATTCCCATGCTGCTGATTCGTTAAACTTTGCACGTATCTTAGGATGTAAAGGAAGTAAAGCTATATGTGGGTTCGACTCATCCTTAAGGGCTAGGTCCCACCATTCATCCCAAGGAATTACCACAATTATTTCCTCTCCCTGCATGCAAATATAAAACCATTGTCAGATTATTTAAGTTAAAAAATAGAATTTAAGCATAAAAACGAAGATCAATTATGTAGAATAAATTCAAGTACCTTCTCATTTTCATGACCTGATTCACCAACCCAAAGATTCCCCTTTTCATCCTTGAGGCATACAGCTGTATGACCAGCAAAAGCACCAGTGACCCATTTTTCCAAAGTCTCAAAACCACCCCAACGCCCACGGATCTTTGAGACAGCCAAAAAGTCCCCAGAGTGAACATCTTCCACATTAATGGTTGCTCTCCAGGGCTGAGGACGTTTTTCAAAAGTTGCTCCCATGTGTTTCTCCAAGAATGCTAGATTGGCACTCTGACCCCAGGCTGTGTTGGAAAATAAGGGCAGAACATCAAAAAGAGAGCGCAGTGTGCCCACCATCCCCGATGGCATAAGGAAGACCGATATTCCATGTTGTTTCACCTAAAATTCATTCTCAATCAGCAAGCTGGTGGAAGAAATGAAAAGGTAGGTAGCTTCAAATGCAAGGCATGCCTAGAGCAGTCAAAGGAGAACTGTAAGTACATATTCTAACTCTGCGGGCTCCTCCCATGACAGAATCTCCAACTTGTGCTCCTGGGCTGAAAAGTAATAATCCCACATTACTCTGTATGGTGTTGCAAATACATAGAGATCCATACATGTCCAACTGTGAGCCTCACTGGTCTGTAAAAATGTGCAGCAAAAGAGTACTCTTGTAAATAAAAACAATGGAATAGAAAAAATTCTTTGATGACAACCAAGAAAGACCTATATCAATTTGTATTAGTAGGCGGGAACATTCATTTAAGGCGCATGTCACAGCTCCAAGCAAATCTATGTTGAACGATACAAAGAAATTGACACATTATACAATAGTAGTTCAAGTAAGAGAAACAATTACAATTTGCGAAAAAAAAGTAAAGCATTCCAGTAAAGTAGTGTACTCATAAAAGAAACAACCTAATAATAGGTAGTACCCTACTTAACAAAATAACAGCTCACACTTTATTAAGAAACGGGAATGTTAATTTTGAAAGACTAAGAGCAAAATGAGAGTAAATCATCAAAGGCAAGATAAAAGAGGACGCAAATTTCAGGGTAGTCTACTTTCTTGTGTTCATGGTAACAACACGAAGTAACTCAATCTTTTAAACAATCACATCATGCTACCTCATTTCGCTTAAACCATCCTAGCACAAAATGAATTTGTTATTTCTACGGTGGAATTTCAGGCAATCCAATTTAAGAAATCAATGGAGGAATTCCACTTTGTTTATAATCTGCACACTAAGCACAAAAAAATAGCCTCTTAATTCTTTAGCTGGCCTTATACCCCATGAAGACCCTGTAGTGAAGGAGTTCTAAGAGTTATATCTGTCATTCCTTTAGTTTGAAGCCCTCCAAGCACAAGTAACAAAATAAGCACTCAATTTGGAAAAAACGAAAGACAAATTTTACTGTAGACAGTCCACACTGTCACCACTTTTTAATTCCTAATTCCATAACTATAAGATTTAATTAAAAAAATTCCAGTGGATGGTCCCTTACCTAGCAGAAATATTATTGCGTTCTTGATCTTCAGTAACAAAGCCAAATTCAACAAATAACAAAGACAATAAAGGATAGAAGGAACTGTACCGTGAGATGGACTACACCACCTCCTAATTCCTTCTTCCCTTTGTGCCCACCACCGTCAGTGAATTCAAGGCGTGCTTCATTCCCATAAAAGCAAGCCCCTTTCCAGGTAATTGACCCGCCGTCCGGTGTTACAGACCCCACAAAAGCGGGCAGGAGATCGACGGCGCTGTGGAAATTATTGAGCACCGGCCATGAAATCTGGTGCGGCAGAACTGGAAGCACGTCGTTGATTCTAAACGGTACTTTCAAAGCATGGCCTGAATTTGCGAGGAACCCTAGAAAGCACAAGAACAGCAAAGGCAAAAGCTCGGAAGGAGATGGCGTCATGGAAGCTGACATTGATCCGAGCAGGCAGAAAAAGAAGGGGGTTAGCTGCAGGCTGCAACTACTAAACTTCAACCTCAAAGACTTCGTGATCAAACTTATTTGGAAATTTCTCTGTTCTGTCAGATTATTTGTTCCTTAATCTGTTCGATTAATTTAACAAGAAAACAAAAAGGAAAAGAAAAGAATAACTGGCAACGACCGCAAACTTCGGACGTTCTTTGTCTTGTAATTCATCCTTATTTAACAAGGGGTCGGTGATTTGAGTAAGCTGGAGTGGGCATCCATCCACGTTTCATCTCTCAAGTCTTCACATGTGGGTGTGCAGACCGTGGACTAAAAAGAAAAATAATACATTTTGCATAAAAGTATCATCTGGTGGAATATTTCAGATGTGACCCTTTATTTCTGTAATTCATCCTTATTTATAAATAAGATTTATTTAATGTAGAGGCAGTAAGAGTAACAAATGTCGTGGGGATGTTAATGTGTCAAGAACTGAATAATTTAATTATAATTCCTATTAAAAAATAATATGTTTTTATTAAATATTTCAAATCTTAGTAATTCCAATACCAGTTGGCTGTTCATCCCTGTTTCTGAGAGAAAGTATTAACCATCCAGTACACTGAAAAGGAAACCATGGAAAAGCCCCAAAACCAAAATCAATAAGCAAAACAAAAGGTAATGTAACAAAAGACTGCTACAAACTCTAGTTAAACAAGACTTGTTTCGAATTTAAATAGCCTCTAGGCTCCTGTTTGAGCAGAAATAGTTGCACACTCAAAGTGAGTTGAGAAAATTGAAATTGGATTGCCTGGCGATGGCGGGTTCTTCTTTAGTATGGCACTGTGAGGACCTGCCTTGCTATATGCAGCATCATCCGATGACATTACCACTTCAACATGCTCAAGACCTAACTGTCTCTTTATTAAATCCAAGTTCTCCTTCAGCACATCAGCTTCGCCGAAGGGAAGCCTCAAATCCAGTGCCCGAGGTCCTACATTAAGCACCTCATCCTTCTTAAATTTCAAGAAAGGCATGCACTCTTTCTGAATTTCCTTAAAGTTTGTTTGTTCCTTCACTGCATTCAGAATCTCTTGGTCAGCCTTAAAAGAGCCACTCTCCCTGTCATATTTGCTAGCAAGTATCCGCAAGCATGTCTCCTTCCACCCATCATACTGTTCGTTCACAAATATCAACCCCACTGTAGGCTTGTTTTCTTCTGTTGAACCTACCTGAACTACCTTCTTAACTTTCTTGGAACCGGATACTTGTTTTTGAAGCATCTTTCTCATTGAAACTATTGAATCTTGCAAATATTTGTTAGCAACTTTAAGGGTAAGATCTGGCAAATCCGCTGTGGGCCAACCCGACTTCACAACAAGTCCATCTTTCTTCAAGAGTTCTTTCCACACATATTCTGCATAGTGGGGGCAGATAGGTGTAATTAATCGAGTCTGAACATCCATAAATCGCCACAACAGATCATGGTTCATGCCCCCAGCCCCACATGAAAACCGATACTCATCCCTGGCAGCTTGCAGATCATAAAATCCTGTTTTAAGAGCTTCTCTGAACATGAACCCCTTATAATGTTTTTCTGTCTCTCCAACAGCGATGTTTATTTCATTGGCAAAGACACGGTCTGCATATGTAGATGGTGGGCCCTGCCGGAGCGACGATTCTGCAGAGAGTATTTCTTCCATCCAAGCAATTTCCTTTGTGAGACGTAGAATGGCAGCATTAGCTGTCTCAAACACAAAGTTGGCATCGTCCATGCCATCTCCAGCATCAGCGAGAGTAAATCTGGTTGCATCTGTAGAGAACTCTTCTATTGCCTGCCGTAAGGTCCTGGACAAAAAAGAATGGAGTGACTCCTTTGTAGACCAAAACCGAAACAGATACGATAAAGACATAGGATATCCGAAGAACCAAGAGGTAAAAAAACCATCATGGAAGGGCCAATGATATTACATCATAAACACTGAGTATTGTCAATGCTGTCATGCAACCTCTTGCAGACAAATAGGAGCTATTATTAGAAAAAATTAATGAAATTTCATAGGATAATCCATTCACAGAAATGGTGAGATTCTTCCAAAATGAAGATCCTAAAGCCTAAATAGAAAAAAACAAGAAGTGAGAAAAGCATACCTGAAATTACCCGTTGACTTGGACATCTTTTCAGAGTTCAGCATGAGATGTCCATTGCATCTGAAACCTCGGGGCCAATGATGTTTTGGTAACAGTGCAGTATGGTTGTAAATACAGAAAGTGAGATGGTTCTGTATAAGGTCCTTTCCAGATACACGCAGATCAAATGGATACCAATAGTTGAACTCTTGCCTCATTTTGTTAAGAAGGGATGCTGGAATATCAGACTTTGGCTCAGGACCACCATAGAAGACAAAGTTCCATACCTCATCAGTCATCTGTTCTGGCTTCACCAAAGAAGTATCAGTTCCATACATATCTCCATTTTGCAGCAAATGAGCAATGGTGTAATATGCCATGTAAAGTGTGGAATCTGATAAAGACTCAACAAGAAACTGTTCATCCCAAGGAATACGTGTTCCTAGACCAAATGAACGTGAACAAGCCCATTGGTTCAACCAGCCCAATGTGTGCTCAAACCCATGCCTTGTCTCCTCAAAAAAGAGGTCCATTTTGGACAAGCACTCCTCTGATTTTTCCTTCCATTCAGGTTCACCATAAGTTATATACCACTGATCCGTGAGGGCTACCACACATTCATCCCCAGATCTTGACATGACTTTTTTCTCTGGCTCACTGTAAATAACTGCTTGGCCCTTCTCAACTAACTTGCTCCTTATCAGTGGCTTTGCTTCCTGAACTTTCCTCCCGTTGAACTCTCCAACCAGCATAGTCCCATCAGTAAAGCCTTTTAGGTAGGTCAGCCTCTTTGCTTCGGCAAGTTTTTCTTTGTCATTTTGACTCTTTATCTTCAAATCCACACACACCTTTTCTGCAGATTTGTCCCCAAACTCAGGAATGTTGATGATAGGTATTACGTCGAATGGTAGGATCCACTCATTCTTCACTTTAAACTTTTCTCTGAGTAAAGGTTTTGATTTCAAGTCATGCAAAGCCATGTAATCATCAGGTGAGTCACTTGGCACACTTGTAACAATGCCTGTACCTTTGTCTGTCAAAATTGTTAACATGGGGAGAGCATATATAATTTCATTCAGTGAAAGAGGCGACTTAAGGGGCAAACCAATTAAATCATGACCAGTCAGCTCCAGCAAGCAGGAGGGCTTCTCTGGAGTTTTAGATAATTTCTGATAAGCAAGGTTCAGAGCTGCCCTTTGTGTAATAATAAACACATCAGTCTCATTAATCTGGAAAGCACCATAATTCCCATCAGGCAGGACCCATGCGTTTGTTTGCCCATACATGGTCTCAGGTCTCAAGGTTGCAGCTGCCAAAAACACTCGCTTCCCATCCAAAGCACTCAATTTTGAACTGAAAGGTGGGACCACCTCCATTTTGATTAGTGTGTATTCTTGGGGCTGAACACCTTCTCCCGAAGCTCTATCATGATCTGCACAAGGTTGGCCATCCAAGGGAGAGTAGATGGCATACCTCATGTCTTTAACAATTTTTCCCATCGATTTTAGTTTCCTCATTTGCCATCTAACAAATGAATCATAGAATGGGTTCATATCGGTAGTAATAAAAGATCGGCGCCAATCGCACCCCAACCCAAAAGCCCTGAGGTCTTCTGTTGATAAAGGAGGAAAATGGCTCAACCAATGATATGGGTCTTGAAACTTTGCAATCTCAGCATCAGAAAGGCCAAAACTCTGCATAATTTGCCACTGGAACTTGTCTCCACCTGATTTTGCCACAGCCTTGGATCTCTTGCTCTTGAACTTGTCAGGTTGAACCTGAGCAGCATCTGTATTTTCCTCTCCCTTGTTTGCATCCTTACCTTCTACATCAGATTCATCTTGTGAAGAAGGAAATACAGGCGGATTGCCAAATTTTTGGATCTCCCTGGCTAGTTTATCAGCTGAGGCCTTGATGGGCATTCCCGTGCAGTGGAAAGCAAAAGGCAACAGCACATTGCTGCCCCTCAGTCTATGATATGCAGCAGCAAATTCAAGCTTGGATATCGAAAACGCATGACCCAGATGAAGCAAACCATTCATATATGGATAAGGAAAATTTCCAAAGAACTTCTCACCAAGCTCTGGGAGCTTTTCATGTGATTCAGCTTTAAAAACATCGTGTTCTTCCCATCTCTTTTGCACTTCCGCCTGAATTTTGAGTAGTTGGTCCCGCCTTGCAAAGCTCCTGCCTCCTTCAGCAGCTGATGCCATTTCTTTACAGCACGGCCACAAACTGCAACATTTGAAACAAAAAAGGTCATAGTCGCATAAAGACACAAATTAGATAGATAGGTGACATTACATAATACTGAAACAAGATTGAACAGGTTAAACTAAAGACATCTTAGTCTTACTGAAAATAATGTAGGAGGTAACTGAGACCAACCAACAATACAATCTGTTACACAGATTTGAATTTATATGAAAGACCGTCCAAAGGCGTGCTTTTCTTATTGAAGCAAACTAACGCAAACACCTCAGAATAGAGACATGAAAGAATAAGGATTTTATCCAGTTATATCAGCAATTCAAACAGGGAAATGAAAATAACAACCAAGAAATTCAGAAACCCCATCTCATGAAATAAATAGAAATAAAAGTGAGCAGAATGAACCCAGACATCTTGCACTAGTCAGAAGTTCAAGGAAGACACTGAAGAAAACCAAAGTCCACCTAAATTCCTTCTAGAATTACGAGTAGTGAGTTACAGACCTTCGATTACGATCCAAGGTTAGACCACGAATGCTTACAACTCTAGATTTAACTAGATGGGAAGCCAGTGGGAAATTTCTGAGTGTGCATCTAGCGCGCTAGCTTTGGCTGTTTCAAAGAGCTTCTGAAATTAAGGCACAAGGTTACTTACGCAAAAGAAACACTTAAGGGAGGGAGACCTCTCTCCTCTGTCGAATTTTATTTTTCGAAAGAGAGGAGAGAGAGAGGAGGTTTGCGACGCTCCCCCTTTTTTTTCTGAATAGGTAGGGGCGGCGGTATCCCTCTACAGGAAGAAATAAAATTAAAAAGAGCAGGGGGAAGAAGAAATGGAGAAGTGAAGAAGAGAAGAGGGAATGGATGACGGGATGAGTACCTGAGTCGCCGCTGCTGCTGCTGCTTCGACAGGCACGAACGAGGGAAGAGCTTGGGTTCATTTTAAGCTTTTAGTGAAAATATAAGGTTTTGACCCGGTTCGTGAACTATCTTTAAGCTTGAGGTCGCCTTGGATGAAAGTTAAACCGAGTCAAAACAATACCGACCCAAACCTCTTCCCATCATAACATAAATCAAGGACCGGATTAGACAGAAAAAGTGGGTGGGTCGTCAGCCCTATGGAAGAATACGTGCAAGTTGGATAGAAGAGGTTTCGGTTTTTTTTTTTCTTGGTTGGATGTTCATAGAAAATTAGAGAAAAAATAGAAGAAAAATATAGTTTATCTTGTTTGAATACAAGTATAAAATAAAATTAGTAAATTTTTAAATTTGATCATTAAAATTTTCTCTTACATTTCTATTTTGTGAGAAAATGACGTTCTCTTTTATTTTATTTTTCTCAATAATTCTCTGCTGCCAAATAAGAGAAAATACCTTCTAATCTATTTTTAAATTAAGTGGACATGTGAGTGCCTTTTTTAGGGAAATAAAAGGAGATAAAATTTCAATAAAATAAAGTGTCAAATACAAAATTACTATGAAAATTTGACTCGTATTGAAGTATTGTAATATCAATTGTCAAATGTTTATTCAAACAAAATTCATATAATTTTAAAGCTTATCTTGGTTGAAAAATCTTATTGTTAGACCCCGAGGGAGGAGAGGTGGCCAAGGGATTAAGCGGAGATCCCATACACCGTTAGCACTATACTCCACATTTTTAAACACCCCTCCTAGAAAATTTATATTTAAATGTTTTATTAAAATTTATTTTAATAAAACCCTCAAAATGACAAAATTACTTGGTTTTCCTTCTTTTATGGGATCCACTAATACTACTTAGTTATCAAAATGTCTAAACTGGCCTTACTAAAATATCTAAAAATTCTTCTAGCCAAATTAATAAAAATATCTTTCAACTACTTCCCATAATTTATTTAGTAATAAATATTATATTTTTTTATTTATTTTGAATTGATTCCATTCAATGGAGATGGCTAGCATGAGGTGAATGGAACCGGACCTACTATGTATGGAGTCCATTCATAGTGGTTTATAATAATTTAAATCATTTATGTGAAATAGTTTATGAGTTATATAATTTCAGCTAAAAAATATAACTATTAAATTATATGAAATATGTTAATCGTAATAGAGTGAAATATAAATTTATTTAAATAATATACCTTATTATTAAAATAATTTATTTAAAAATATTTAATTTATTTAAAAAATTTATTGCTACAATTTGAATAATAAATTATTTTATGTTATTAAAACAAAGAGGATTTAATTTCAAATTTTCCTATTTTTCTTTCTTCTATGTAATTCTATTTGAGCTCCATTGCAATAGCTGTTATGTGTGTTTATGTTTTGTGACTACTCTTCAATGGCACTTGGTATACATAACTTTTGAAGATGAAAATCAATTAATCGAACCATTTGACAAGAGACGAATGGGTAATCCAATTGACTACTTAGACAACCAAGAGTTAAATAATGTGTAATTAACTATTGAAACTTCATTTGTTAACTTAATTAACTATTAGATATGAATTAACAAATTAATTATTGGACTATTTAATAAAAAAATGAAATCGATGAATTAAATCCCATATATTAACTTAATTGTGTCAGAATGGTTCCGTCCACTCTTGTGAGCGGTGACTTTCCACACTTAACCGACTAGTCTTTTAGGTTAAATGGACATGGCCGACGCTTCTCCATTAGCTCAAGCCAGGTTTGAGAAAATGGAAGCTCAATTAGAGTCTCTCTCTAAAGTGATCGAGGTCATGCAACGGGTGTGGTAGACAAAACCTTATCCCCAGTAAACCCTGGGTATTGGCCAGCCTCTTGACATGGTGCCCTGTTTTTGAATCCCACAGGGAGCAGTAAGGGACGGGGTGGGTGTCAGAGGTGGTTCCGGTCCGTTTCTCTTGAGTAGGTTGGTGCGAAACCAACCTAAAAGACTAATCGTTTAAATGCGAAATGTCAAACCTAATCAATAGAGCCACATGTAACAAATTGACTAATGAACATAATTTGATAAATGGATTTCCAAAAGTTAATTTGAATTTTCAACTGGACGAAACAAGTTAAAAAGCCGGACAAGAAAAAATACTCTACGATACACCTAGTCAAAGAGTCATAATACCAATCTTTACGCCCTTTGAATTTCCAGCACGTCTGGACGCGTCCTCTTTATGTTCGACGATCGCAGAGACCGGAGCCCACACGGGTCATTTTGATTTTTTGACTTAGCCTCGGGGCTTAAATACTACTTGACACACACACACACACTCTGGCTGCAGCCTGGAGGGCTCTGGATCAAGGATCAAATTCTATTTTGATTCGTAGAAATGTCTGGCCTGGAAATTGTACTGGATTTTCTACACTTAACGGGTTAGTGAAAGAATACGACGAGAGATATTAAGAGGCATGGAGGCGAAACCTACTGGCGTGTTGAATTCAAATTTCAATCCCACTTCGATTAATAGCAAAAACGGAAGCAAAAACATTGGAACGTAGAACCCTTGCAAAAGCCAGCGAAGGCGGGGAGAGAGGAAAAAGCCGACGTCTCTGCCTTTGTTGCGGTTACAAGATGAGAGGAGGCAGGCCGGCCAAAAGGACAGAAAATTCTAGTTTCGTTCTGACAGATGAAAGTCTCCCTTACCTTGCGCGAAAAACAAGGATCCAATAGTAGCAGTCAGTAGTCCCTACCGTCTCGATTCTTTATTTAGCTGGGGTCAGCTGGAATTCAGCAAAGCAGAGGAAAGGAAAATCGGAAAATGAAAAAGTGACTGAGCCGTCGCCGTCATACCCAGCAAAATCATGAGACCGCCTCTGCGCAGCCACCTTCTGGACAGTACATGGCCGCAGCCCTCAGGCATGCTTCTGAACCTCGACCACTCTATCCTCTCTGATACTAATATCCTCGTTGAAATGCAACTCTGATCCGTCTCCATTATATAATAACCATTACTATTAGTAAACATCACCGAGCCGGCAACAGCCGACTCACAGCTCTGCCCCTGCCCCTACTCCTTCCTTCCTTCAGGGACAGTTTTTTCTTTATGCCGCAACAAACTTGTGGGTCCGCTTTGCAATTCCCTAGCCGTTTCCGACAATTAAAGCGCACATCTGCTCCTTCAACGCCCCCCGTCCTCATCAACCCGCCATTTATAAGCTTCACTTCTCCGCGCCCTCTCAGTCTTAGCCACCCATCTTCTGCTTCTTCTGAGTTCTGGATACGTTGCTGTGGCTTGGTATCTGAGAAAAGAAGCCATGTCTCGACTGATATTCAACTCTGTTCTTCTCCTCTTTTGCTTCGTTTGCTCCTCCGGGGCCGCCCTGGATGACTACCTCCCGGCTCAGCAGCCTTTGCTGGACCAGGCCGAGCAGAAGGCTGTCTACGACATCTTGACGGCAGTTAACCCGGACGTGGATTGGAGCTACGCCTTCAGCACCGACCTCTGTACCGCGGGGCCTCACGGTATAATTTGCGAGATTGATGCAGAAGACCCCTCCAAGGCACATGTCGTCGAGCTCAATCTGGGATACGTCTCCGACTATTCGAACAACCCACCTTGTTCTCCGACCAACGCCTCTTTCTCCCCAGCTCTCACACGACTCCCTTACCTCTCTAAGCTCTTTGTCTATCGCTGCTTCGTCTCCGCTTCAACGTCTCTTCCTGATTACCTCTGGTCGCTTGGTCCGCAGCTTCAGGAACTTGTTTTGCAGTCCAATCCAGCTTTATCTGGGTCACTCCCACCCGACTTCGGAACAATTCTCGGTCTACGGCGTCTTATAATCGCCGGAACCTCCATCTCCGGTGAGATACCTGCGGCTATCGGCAAGCTCCGAAGTCTCCAGCAACTGGATTTCAGCGGTAATACACTGAAGGGCACCGTTCCCTCCGCTATCGGAGAGCTGAAAGAGCTCGTCGTGCTTGATTTAAGCCAAAACGCTCTGGTGGGCTCCATCCCCGGTGAATTGGGTCCACTGCTTAAGCTCACAAAGTTGGATTTGAGTTGTAACTATCTCAGCGGCGAGATCCCTTCCTCGATGGGGTCATTGCGGTCTCTCGAGCTGTTGGATTTGAGCGACAACAGTCTCTCTGGGGGAATTCCTCTGTTTCTCGGCGGGCTCCGCAGATTAAAGAATCTTCACCTCCGTAGTAACCCGTTCAAGGGAACGTTGCCTGATATCTGGAACCAGCTTCAGGGGCTCGTGGGACTCGATTTATCACGTACAGGGCTGATGGGTCCAATACCAGTTTCGATGGGTAGTCTCAAAGAGATCAGCTACCTGTCATTGGATCAGAATAATCTCTCAGGTGCTATTCCCCAAGCACTAGCGGAGTTGCCGAGCGTTAACCATATTGATTTGAGCCATAATCGTCTGTCTGGTCAGGTTCCGTTCTCGAAGGTGATGTTGAGAAGATTGGGAGAAAGACTGAGGTTGAAGGGGAATGACGAGTTGTGTATGGATCCCCAAACTGTTGTTTCGTTTTCTGAGAAGATTGGAATCTCTATATGTGAATCTTCTTCTTCATCCGCCTCCGTTGAGCTTTGGGAGACGAGAGATAGTTCTGCAGGGAATCGGGTCTGCGATCGGTTTGGGCATGCAGGGGTCTTTCTCTCTGCTATAATTTTCCCTCTCCTTTATTTTCACTAACGACTGCGATACAGGCATCGGCAGGCAAACGACAACCTGAAATTGTATATTGTGTTCTACGGCAATATTTTTTCCGTCTTTTTCGTTTCTTGTTTACATTTTCCCATCGCTGTAAAAGGGTAAAACCTTCGATTTCGATGTAATCTCGCGTAGTCCAGCGTTTGTTGACTTTACGAACTATCAATTCCTGAAACAAGTTTCGTCTCGAAGCCTGCCATTTCTGTTTGCAGTCAACTAGCATTTTATGATATTCGCCCCATATCATGCAAAGACATTTTATAAGATCGTGACACAAGAAATTTAGGTGCTTTGCTATTTAATGTAGGCTCTATATAATATTAAAAAAGTAATTAAATTGGAAAGAATGATATCAACAGTGGAACGCATGGAGATGAGTAAGGCGGGCTATGGCGACTGAGGGCGGAGGTGGCGGAGGTGGCGGAGGGCGAATCTCTGGACGGAGGAGTGACGACAAAGGTGGCCGGTGGGAGTCAAATCAAATGCATCGCCTGATTCTTGGCTTCTGGCCTCTCTGTCCGACGCACACGCTACTTTTCAATGTTCACATTGTTGAAGGGTAATGGAACATTTGCGTGTACGGGAACTTAGATTGTCACTCCAAATGTGGAAGTGCATGGGGTTTGACGCTCTGGCATATGAAAAAGTGACACGTAATGTAAGTACACAAGTTTTGCCCATCCAATCATATATAGCCTTTTGAAAACGGTATGTAAGAATTAGGGCAATCTGAGAGCTGAAGAGTGAAGACCATCGTAACTCGCAGACTACCTAAACTGTCTACCATATATTGCCACGTTGCCGGTTTCGTGGATGGATTACGTAGCTATCTGTCTGGGTCTCAGTTGGTGGTCACTGCCCCCGCGTCCACAAAAAGAAAATCTTCTTTTATAAAAGTTTGAAAATTTTCATTCAATGAAATTATCCGTGTTTCTGGTTTTTCGTTCTCTTCTGTTGTTGCTTCCCCTTTAAAAGCGGCATTCCCGGCTTTATTTTTTTGCGGAATAAACTCAAACAAAATTTCATATGAAGCACGTAGAGCTCTCCGTCTGGGCATGACAACCGTTGCAGCAGTCGGTACAGGTGTTGGGCTGGGTTTGAAGAAGATAAATTCGAACCCATCTACTTTTCTAGGTAAGAAGTTTCAGCTTAGAACCTCCGGGCACAGACTCGCCGGGAAGAAGAGTTCTTCAGCACTGTTGGTGAACTGCTGCGGTGGAGAATGGGAGTTCGTGCACCATCTCTTCATGGGCGTCGGCGTGGGCCTTCCCTGTACCGTTATGGAATGCGGCGATATCATTTATCGGAGCACTCTTCCTCAATCGAGTGGCCTTAC
This sequence comes from Aristolochia californica, assembly GCF_029961685.1. NCBI lineage: Eukaryota > Viridiplantae > Streptophyta > Magnoliopsida > Piperales > Aristolochiaceae > Aristolochia > Aristolochia californica. The sequence continues at coordinate 7,098,009 of NW_027181815.1, forward strand.
TATCACTGCCCCTGGTGCGGTCTTGGCCCTTGGGTTCCTCTCTTACCTCTGGGCTACTCCCGGTGTGGCGCCCGGCTTTTTCGACATGTTTGTTCTTGCTTTTCTTGAAAGAGTTTTTAGACCTACCTACAGAAAGGTATAGGAGTCTCGATTTTTATCTGTTTATGCGGTTCTTGGTGTGATTTCTATGTCTTACTCTCTTCCGGTTGTGGCAGGATGATTTGGTTCTGGGGAAAAAGTTGGGGGAAGGTGCTTTCGGCGTGGTGTACAAGGCTTCGTTGGCGAATAAGACTAATTCAAAAGTGGTAAAGTACATGATGCTTCTTCGCTTCCATCTATGTTCTGGTTGAATTATACTCTGTTACTGACTCCATCGACTATAGAGGCTTACCCAATCATGTTAACGTGAAACGGGGTCACTTGGTTGATTGTATTAAACGGCTTAAAACTGTAAGTACTGCTAGAATTTACGCCGAACGAGGTCTCTAAATTCCGTATGGAGACAGTGGAGCTAAAGGCACCACAGCGAGCCAGATTTTTCCTGCCATCTGTTCAATGCGGCTTACGATGAATTGAATCAACAATTGGGAAACGCGGACTCGAACCTTTTTGACTTTGGTGAATTGGATCAACCATCTGGAAACGTAAGGACTGAGGTCGAACCTTTCCGACTTCCTGAGTTTGTAATAATTGATCTGTTGGAGTTGGAAATGGATATTATGAATGCTTGGCTGCGGAATCGGTAGGCATTTTTTCGACTAACAGAGTGACACAAGCACTCTGATGAGACACTCGTCTTTGGTGAACTCGACAAAGAAAAAAATCTCTGTACCCAATCACAATAATTTGCTCAACTTAGAAATTGAGCAAACAATGTTTTTTGCTTACCAGAAAGTTTAACAACGTTGAGCAATTGCATATTTGCTCTTATTAAAAATGTAATATTGATGCTATAGCATTCTTTTAGGAATGTGCAGGCCATGGAAGCTAAGATAATTTATAAAAGACATTGTTAAGACAATAAGAGTGCGTGTGTTAAGTATGGCTTGCCAATTTCTGAAGCTCAGAATTGTATCTGTGCTGTGTGAATGTATTTCAACATATTAAAGAATACTGCTGTTCAAATAGAACCCAGTTCATTCAGCAAGTAATTTCCACTGAAAATTTATGTGATAACTTGCCTAGTTTGTTGCCATGTTTTTCACTTTCTAACAGCAATTCTGATTGAAATGAATTGACATCTCTCTGATTTCTGAAGTTGGTCTGCAACTATGTAGATTCTTGATGATATGCCTCTCTGATAATCCCAGTTAGTCTGCCATACACAAGAGCCTTTAACATATCATCCTATTTGAATGCAATTTGATATCTTATCTATGTTTTCAGCAGTGATACTTCTCTGATACCTCAAATTTGAGCATACCCTCACTGTTTTTTTCTTTTCTTACACGATGACATTTTTCTAACGTCTAATTCTGGGTCTGGTTCTTGAAGCAAGGTGATATAGTCTTGAAGAAGGCTACAGAATATGGTGCAGTGGAGATTTGGATGAATGAACGTGTTCGAAGGGCATGTGCAAGTAGTTGTGCTGATTTTGTGTATGGATTTCTTGAGGTGTTACTTCATATGACTGTCATATAAATGAGGGTATTTGTATTCCAAAGTTTAGGAGAACTTCTACAATTTGCTTGAGAGGCCATATATTACTTAAAGCATTTGATGTCATATTTCTGTGTTCCATTGCTTTTCTAGAGCTCTCCCAAGCGGAAAGGAAGTGAATACTGGCTTATTTGGCGTTTTGAAGGGGAGGCAACACTTGCAGATCTTATGTTGGGCAAAGAGTTCCCTTATAATGTTGGTATTTTTAGGCTTTAGAAGCTTTAGATTTTATTTCCTTTTAAATGCTGTTAGATTATTCAGCTACACATTTATAATCTTGGCACCTTGCATATACGAGGTTTGTTTTTAATTTTCTTTGGTTCCACACTTCTATAAGATAAGCTCTATGAAATAATATAGCAAGATTGCTACTCTTTGTTTCTTGTTTCTGTTTTATCTTTTGGTATTTTATTTTACACACACACCCAAGAAGGGTCACCTTACGCCTCAAAGTGGTTCTTTTTATGGTACTTACTCGTCTTTTCAAAATTATGTATTGCACCTTTGCCTAATTACTTTTAAAGTTATTAATTGCATCAAAATTAGGTTGCATGTAATGAATGCTTGTGCTTCTTTCTAGATGATGGAACCGAGTGCTAGTTGTGTACATTTTCTTTCTTGTTTTTCTCCTGATGTGTAAGACTTAATTTCCTCTTTCTACGACACTAAAAACCATTATTGTTAAGTTTAGTGGCGTTGATGTGCCCATCTGGTAGAAAAACTAATTTTCAAAATTAATGAAAAAGGTTGTTGGAAGGTTTGATTGTCATGATAGTACCAATAACTTCTTGTGCTTATTATTGAATTCCTTTTTTTTTTTTGTTGCAATTTTCATATTCTTATGCACTTTTTTGGGTTTTATTCCTCTCTTATCAGGCGGAGACACTGATTCTAGGGGAGGTTCAAGATTTACCGAAGGGATTGGAGAGGGAAAACAGAATCATCCAAACAATAATGAGACAATTGTTATTTGCATTGGACGGGCTTCATTCAACAGGAATTGTTCATAGAGATATTAAGCCCCAAAATATTATTTTCTCTGAAGGTAAGTTTGTAAACTTGCACCTATATAGTGTTTAATAGGGCCATGGTAAGATTTTTCCTTGTTTGTGAGACTTGGAGTAATGTGGTTCCCTTTGCAAACCCTGTAAAGGGACTCGCACGTTCAAGATCATTGACCTGGGGGCTGCAGCTGATTTGCGAGTTGGAATAAATTACATACCAAAAGAGTTTTTGTTAGATCCAAGGTATTTAATATGTTCTAATTCTATTTAGTATCTATTTTTGTGTTTAAAACTTTTCTTTTGACAAATTATATTCCAGTGTAAATATTGATCTTCCTGTTTTCAGGCATTCAGTTCTTAGAATATTGACTTTAGTTCCTAAAGAAAATTTACTCTCCTTTAGTGTTTGATATTTTCTTCATTTTCACATACTATTCCAATGTAACTAGCGATCTTCCTGTTTTTAGGTATACAGCTCCTGAGCAATACATCATGAGCACACAAACTCCATCCGCACCATCAGCTCCAGTGGCAACTGCACTCTCCCCTGTTCTTTGGCAGGTTTTGTATCTAGTCACACTTGCTAGACTTCAACTTCGCCCTTTGACTTGATGTTGTTTCCTACGGTTTATCTTTTTGTTTCAAATTTTTTCTTCAATTCTGAACCTAAGTCTACTGAAACAGATGAACCTACCTGATAGATTTGATATCTACAGTGCAGGGCTCATATTCTTGCAAATGGTAAGTTCCTCATCTGGCACCAGTTTCCATGGATGATGCTTCTGGATAAGACTGAAGGTTACATAAATTTTGATGAGAACAGTAGGTTCTTAGTTTGACATAGGACTGCATCTTGGTTCTTGTAGGCATTCCCGTATTTGCGCAGAGACAGTAGCCTTATACAATTCAACAGGCAGCTAAAGAGGTGTGGGTATGACATGGTTGCATGGAGGAACAGTGTGGAGCCACGCGCCAGCCCTGACCTCAGAAGGGGATTTGAACTGCTGGATCTTGATGGAGGAATTGGGTGGGAACTCCTCATATCAATGGTCCGATTTAAAGCACGGCAAAGAACTAGTGCAAAAGCTGCTTTGGCTCATCCATACTTCAACCGTGAAGGACTGTTGGGTCTTTCCTACATGCAAAACTTGAGACTTCAGCTATTCCGTGCAACCCAGCAGGACTATAGCGAAGCTGCTAAGTCGATAATTGGGCTTATGGCAAGATCGGGAACTGAAAAAGACGGCGGCTTCACAGAAACTGAACTGCTTGAGCTCAGGGTAAGTATTACTTTCACTGATCTCTATGTAGTGTATGAGCTTAGGAGTAACAATCATCTTAGAAAGAACTTCTCTGCACAATACAAGGGAACAACTGTAGACTAGTGGTTTATGGAGATGTGTTAGGTAGAGGGGCCCATCATGGATAGGGCATGTCCAAAAATTTCACCAATTTTTCTGGACTCACTGCTCGAATTCTCTGTCAACATCCGGACACTTTTGACTCCAGTGCCAGCAACAATATTCAACAATGAGAAATTGGAACTGTCCTTCCACTGTTGGGCTACTCATACGGTGTGCAAAGGCTCTAAACCACCTGTTGCACTGTTTCTAGCTAGAGGGCTACCGTTCTGGATTGTTATTTCAGTTTGATATGCTCTAAAAGAAACAATTCAGCTCCTTGTTAAACTAACTCTCGAGTCATGCAGGAATTACCACCAAAAAGGAAGGCAAGCGTAGCGAGGAATGCTCTGGCTTCCGCACTTCGAGTGAGAAGAAAGGTAATTAAAACCTTTAACGAGAGCGTGGATGGGCTGAACAGAGAGAAGAAAAGTCTGTGGTGGAGCAGGTGGATACCCAGGGAGGAATAAAAAAGCCTGCTTTAAGGGGTGTATATTACTGTAACTATGTAATAGAAAGTACGTTTCAGCAATTTCTTCTGTGTATACTCAATAAATATGTCGTATATAGGGAAAGAGAGAGCAAGAGATGAAGCTTTTCAGTTGCTTTCTTGGTCATTCTTTACTGTGTATAAGGTTAGAAACAAGAGTTGGACCGAAATTAAATTGAATAGGTCATCAAATAAGCAAACATGGTAATGGTATAACACAACCATTCCATTCTAGTTACTAGTAATTTAAGGAGGTCTTTTGATCGACAGACTCTAGAGAATTGAAAGTGAAAATGATCGTGTTTGTGTGTTAAATGGAAAGTGTAAAATGCCCACTAAGCATTTTTAAGTTAAGGAGAATCTCTCCTGCAACTCGGCCTCCGGGCCATCCAGCGTTCTCTCTCTCCTCTTGCAGCTGCCAAAACATTCACCACGATTTGCTTCGCCGGAAGAACTTCGAAATCAATAATGAAATGCTAGAGCTGTTTTTCTTTCGGAGCGAGTAAATTTAAAGAGAAACCATAATCGTGTAACTCTTTCGTAACAGCAGAACAAACGAAAGCAGTGAGACCTCAAGAAATTTAAAAAGCATAAAAGAAAGATGTAAAAACAAAACTAGACATATTGTGAGATATAGCGTAGGCACGAGTGTCTTCTGCATCGGATGAGTCCTCTTCTTCCTTCTTGAAGTCCTCTTTTCTGCGGCAAGGGGCCCTGAGGCCCGGCCAAGAATTTTTTTACGACGGTGGTGAACAGTTCCATCAAGGATCGGAGCCTTTGTGGACAAAAGCCACAACGGAGGAGCTCTGCATGCGGATAATTTTCTGACGTCGAAGCTGCATGGAGAGAACAAGAAACAGAGGTCTTCAAAGCACTTCGTTGTGCCGAAATAAAAAGAAGGCAGAATTAAAGAAAAAAGAAAAGGAAGAAAAACAAGAAAAGGAAAACAGGGAGGGACAAAAAGAATGAAAACAGAGCATAGCGGCTCTGCGTGAGTTAACAAGGAAGAACAGAAACAAAACATAAAACGCAAAAACGAAAGACCAGATAAAAGAGGCCTGAAGAAAGGCGAAGTGCGTACGACAACGCAACATTGACGACGGCAGTTCAAACTCTACACCAATGAGGAAAAAAGAAAACAGCACGCTGAATCTCCGGATGGTGTCGCGAAAAATTGAAAAAGAAAAAAACTACGGAATGCAAGGTGAGGATCGAGAAGAACAGAAAGGAGAAAACGAAAAAGCAAAAGGGTAGAAAGAATAGGATCTTTTCCCGCGATGAAGACCGTCTTGAAAAAATTCAATAGCTCATGCCCACTTTCTTCCCCCCTCATGATTATGAGGAGAGAGGCTTCTGATGAGAGGGGAGAGAGGAGAAAGAAGGATAAGAGGTATTGAATTCGATTAGATGGAGGCCCTTTCGTTTCGTCCTTCTTGCCGCTCTCGCACAGAGGAAGAAGAGAGACCGGAAGGAGACGAGACGCTTCAATTTTCATCTCAAACCGTTGGATAATGCAGATTCATCGGATCCGTTGGATAAGTGTGATCGGCAGAACGAATCTCGACCATGCGTAGTGTTCAGTCACCTGGCGATTTGGACCACATATCAGCCAGAGAGGGCCCAGAACGAGAACCAACCCATTTTCAAGCTGATTGGTATTCAGTGAAACATCAAGTCAAAAGTAAAAAAAGTAAAAAAAGTAACAGCTGTTTGTTGAAAATTGAAATTTGAAGACCATCGTCTTAAATACGCCATTACTCGCAAAGCCCAAGCCCACTGACTGCTCCATCCACTCGCTAATCGCTATAAATGCAACAGCTAGTGAAGCCGATTCAAACGCAGCTTTCCCCTTCAGCGTGGTGTGTGTGGGCCTCCCCTCACCTCACTCGCATTCTCCATTACACTCGCGGACAAACGACGCGTCTTTCCAGCCTGTATCCTTTCAATCTTATTCCCATCCTTGTCCCCACCTGCAACGTTCGCCCCCCACATTGCTATAGATAATTCTGAAAGACGTACATTTCCTATTATTATTTCCAGTTGTCATTTCTCTCCCCATGATATCGCTTCTCAGCAATGGTCTCAAGCTCTTCCTCTTCCTCTTCCTCTTCCTTCTCCTTCAGCCTTCTCCTTTTCTTGTCTCTTCTTCTACGGAGCTCCCTTCCTTCCGGGAAGCTCCTGCATTCAGAAACGGGAAGGAATGCGGCACCGTCGATTGGTCAACCCTCGACACTCGGGTTCACCATCCCGACATCATTCACATCGCCATGACCCTCGACGCTACCTACCTCCGCGGATCCATCGCCGGCGTTCTTTCCGTTCTCCAACACGCCTCCTGTCCCGATAACGTCTTCTTCCACTTCCTCGCTTCTCATCGCCGCCCCGATCTCCGTCGCATTCTTGTCTCCACCTTCCCTTACCTCAATTTCCGGCTCTACCACTTTGACATCAACATCGTCAAGGGCAAGATCTCAGTCTCCATCCGTCGTGCACTCGATCAGCCTCTCAACTACGCCAGGATCTACCTCGCCGAGCTTCTTCCCGAAGGAGTCAAGCGGATCGTTTACTTCGATTCGGATCTCATCCTCGTAGACGATGTCGCCAAGCTCTGGGAGATCGATCTCGGGACGCACGTCCTGGGCGCTCCCGAGTATTGCCACGCCAATTTCACCAGCTACTTTACGGACAAGTTCTGGTTGGACCCCGTATTCTCCAGGACCTTCATTGCCCGCCGACCCTGCTACTTCAACACCGGCGTGATGGTGATCGACCTGGAGCGGTGGAGGCGAGGCAAGTACACGGAGAGACTGGAATGGTGGATGGGGATACAGAAGCGGATGAGGATTTACGAATTGGGCTCGTTACCGCCATTCTTACTGGTCTTCGCCGGGGACGTGGAAGGAGTGGAGCACCGGTGGAACCAGCACGGGCTGGGGGGTGACAATCTGGAAGGTCTATGCAGGGATTTGCACCCAGGTCCGGTGAGTTTGCTGCACTGGAGTGGGAAAGGGAAGCCGTGGCGGAGATTAGATTCGAAGCGGCCGTGTCCTCTGGATAGCCTGTGGGACCCTTACGATCTCCACCAAAGACGACCTCCTCCTTCCTCGTCATCGTTTTCTTCTCAGTACACCTGACCATTTTGATCGAGGAAAACAAGCAGAAGGAGAGATGCGGACCGATGTTACAGTGTCTGCGACTACAATACCCTTTCCGGTCCTCTAACGCGTCGAGATCTGGGAGGAAAAGCAGTGGATATGACGTAAAAGGGTGACAAAAGGGGTTCCTTCTTTGAAGGAAAGGAATTCAGGCGGTGATTGAGGAGGACTCGCTTTTCTTTAAAATGTCTGAATCTGACGCGGTGAATCACATACACACCAGAATGAACAAAAAGGTCAGGGTTGGGAATTTGGAATTCCATTTTGAAGTTTTAAATTCACATAAACGAAAGAGAGGAGACGTGAAGGTCATTTTTTGCTTAGTTAATGGATTTAAACAGAAGCTGTTTCCCTTTCTAACTGTACAGTACTGTCTGCAAAACTGTAATCACTTCCCCTTTGCTTCATCCTTGAAGCAATTTTACTCGCTAGAAAGAACTCGAAGCACTAACTGTAATATAAAAATATAAATTTTGTCGTACACATGGCGATATTGTGAAGTGAGTGGACATAATAAAATATGACATGGTGAGTGACGATGCTGCGAAAGAAAGGAAATCCGAGGGGGGCGCGCTCTTTCAGACCAACCCGGTTCAGCAAGACAATCAATTAGGTTTGACACTCTCGAGTGCGTAGTAATCCAACTAAAAGCTTCGATTTTGCCCGGAGAAGGAAATGAACACTGGGGAGGCAAGGGAAGAGCTGTATCGTTCATCTTTCCGCTTTGTATATGCTTCACTCACGTTCAGGTTCAACCAGATGATGAGTTGGTCCAGAAACCAGATTTCTTCATATGGGAAATGATTGATTCTGTGATGAGCATTCAGAGATGGATATCGTGGACCAGGAAATTCTTAGACCACTCGCCTTCATCTGGGTAGATGTGTATTAAGTTCACTATTAAATTATGATGGGTGAGGACTAAGGTTCTTTTTAACCGCGCAATCTAGGCTTAATCTAAATGCTTCGAACTCGAGTTTGAGTTATAAAATTTTAACCAAGTTTGAGTTCAAGTTCGAGTTCTAACCACCATTAAAACTTAAAAAAAAAAAAATTATAAAAATAAATAAAAAATAATATTATGATAACATTAATACCATTGAACTACAAGGTTTCACAGAGGAGTCCAAGATTTTACAATAGCGTATACTAATGTATAATAACAAGCTTAATAGACCTAAAAGAAAGAGCAAACATCTTCATCAAGAATATTTATTCCATTGGCAAACAACAACATTAGATGTTGAAGGATCTGAAAGGTCTAAACGATCGATCATCTTTGATGTTTGAGGTAAATAAAAACAACCAATTAAAGAGGGAATTGACAAAAACGATTAGAGTAAAGGGTATTTTCAAAAAAAAAAATTATATTAATGAATTGCCTCACGAGCTAACAAGTTGAACTTGGAAAATCTTGAGTTTAGCTTGTTATACTTGTTGAATTTATGGAAAAGTGAAATACTTCATTGACATCAATAACTTGTTATAATCCGAGTACATGAACCTCTATTTATAATAGAGGAAGGTAGTAGAGTCCAATTACAATAAAACTATCTTTGTCCCAATTACACCCAAACTCTAACACTTAAAGATAAGTCCTAACATAATTAAATAACTCAATATAGATAAAAGGCAAACATAATTCAAACTAAAACTCTTATTTGACGTGACCATAAGATAAGATACTTTGTGAGTCCTTCTTGATCTTCCAACCTATGTGATAAGGATGCCAACTTATGGTAATCATTGTGGGTCCTACTTCTTATGAGCTTGGGCCCATCTTGTGGGCCTTCCTTTCGTGTGGTTCATCTTATAATAATCTTAGATATGTGAGTCTTCCTTGGTCGTGTGGGTTTGAGTTTATCTTCCAACACTCCCCCTCAAGCTGGGGGTGAGAGAACAACATGAACTCCCAGCTTGCTGCAAATGATGTATAAAATATTTTTATATAAAATGACACATCTTTCAATATGCCTTCATCTTCCAATACTTCCCCCCACGATGTTGCGTCCTTCATTGAGGCCCTGCGGCATAATATAAGTGAGAGTAAAAATACTCCTAGCCGGTAAGCCATTACTCCATACTCCAGTCCTAATGCTGGATGTAGGGTACACTCCGTTTTCTATTGGAAGTGTGTCTATCGGCATTGCTCTGAAGTGTCCACCATCGAGTCCCTCTACATGACAACGACTCTCAAGTGGTAAGAGACATAAAAACCATTACATGGGGGGAGGGGGGGATAACATAGATATAATAATAAGTTCCTTCGTCATTGTTTCCTAACCGTGATATTTTTTTACGGGGTCAAATAAATGATGGTATGAGGCCACCTCTTCTTCAATAATAATGTCCCCAAAGAGACATAATAGCAACAGTTGTATATAATACGACCATCTTCCAACACATATAAAACGAACCAAATAATAAACTTTGTAAAAGAACCCATGAAATTATCTGATATAAAAAAATTTCCTTTGATGCACAGGTTTCATCTTTTGTGCTCTCCCTTTCTTGAATATTTTGGTCACATAAATTTATCCACAACATAAGGAATAAAATACCTCTTTCTTGTACTTCTCCCCCTCAAGTTGGGATGTAATGGCAGTGATCCTAACTTGAACTAAATATTATAGATATAGCAATAAGCCAAAATAACAAAGATGTATAAATAATCCCTCAAACCAGGGAGAAGTGAGATATTTTCCTGATATATCAACTTAAAAAGTGACGCAAACAATTGGCATAAATTCGGATTTTTCAATACAACAGAATACCAGCATGACCTTTGATTCTTCCAATTCGAATATATCTTTCAATATAGATCAGATTGACATAAAAAAATTTCCTTCTGAAAGTAGACTTAAATACCTTTCATTTAAGTATAACTAAACTTCATAAAATATAATTTTTAGAAGATAAATAATCTGATATATTTCAGTCTCTGTCATCTGGCCGAACTAAATACTGTGTCTCCTGTTTTTCTAGATTGACCATTGACTCTTCAAAGATCAATATATCCTTATAAAAAGATCAACTGAGGATTGGTTGAATAGGTTAAAAAATAGGCTTACGTATATTTCTTTTGATATATAATTCTCCATGTAAAATTTCTTTCTTGATTGCATAAAATACCTCGGAAGTTGAGGCTTTTTACTGCAGCTCGAACCTCTTTTTCAATTTGACCTTATCTGCTTCAAATATAGATTTCTCTTTGTAGATAACTCAGATAAAAATTTAGTTAAATAGGTAAAAGAATATACTTACAGATCTTTCTTTTGATATATATTTCTCCATATAAAGTCTAGTTCTTGTAAGCAAAAAATATCTCGGAATCTGAAGATTGCTGCTATTGCTTGAACCTTTTTGCAATCTGACCATCACTCATTCAAATATCGACATCTCTCTGTAGATAACTCCGATTGGAACAAATCATTTTTCTTTGGAAATTAGACTCAAATATCTTTCCGTCAATATATAATTTTTAATATTAAAAACTCCGTATATAGGTAAAAAATGCAAAGAAAACTATAGATATAGGGACTGAAAAAAAATAACTACGAACCTAGACTTAAGGTTTAGGGTTTAGAGAAAATGATCACATTACCTCCGTGAGTTGACCAAGTCAACTCATAGAACCTGCTCTGATACCATGTTGAATTTATGAAAAATTAAAATACTTCATTGACATCATTAACTTGTTGTAATCAGAGTAAATGAACCTCTGTTTATAATAGAGGAAGGTAGTAGAGTCAAATTATAATAAAACTACCCTTGTCCCAATTACACCCAAACTCTAACACTTAAAGATAAGTCCTAACATAATTAAATAACTCAATATAGACAAAAGACAAACATAACTCAAACTAAAACTCTTCTTTGACGTTACCATATGATAAGATATTTTTGTGAGTCCTTCTTGATCTTCCAACTTATGTGATAAGGATGTCTGCTCATGGTAATCATTGTGGGTTCTACTTCTTATGGGCTTGGCCCCATCTTGTGGACTTCCTTGGTCATGTGACCCATCTTATAATAATATTAGATATGTTGGCCTTCCTTAGTCGTGTGGGCTTGAACTTATCTTCCAACAATACTTAACAAGCTTTATTTCAAGTTTAAACTCAAATCAAACTTAAGTAAAAATTGAACTGAGCCTAGTTTTTTTCGAGCTAAGCTTAAATTGTTTGCGAACCGGTTTGGCTTGGTGCCACTCCTAGTCGCACAATAACCTATCCTTCTTTCTTCATAAAATGCAGTTACACTTATAACGAGATTAACGCCACAAGACATGGTTAGTTGCGGATATTATATTACACTATGTGGTGGGGGGGGGGGGGGGGGGGGATCAGTCAACTTGAATTAGGAGATGAACTTCAACAACATTAATCAATTCATCACCTTTTGTCGTTAGTGCCCGATTCATGTTGATGAATCAAATGAATCTGAAAATAATACCCACGGTTTAATTTTATTGTTTCAAATTCCGTAGTATATTGCGAATCAACCAGATGAAGCGAGCGGGATGCGTCGAACCTTTGAAATTAATTTTTTTGTCTCTCCCGCACTCTTTGCTCTCTCTGTCTCCTTCTTCTCCTGCACTCTTCTCCCTCTCGGCCTGTGACGAGTGTCGCCATCCCTTCGTCCGTCAAGCGACAAGTGATCAGAGACAGAGACCGGTAATGAGCGACGACGAGCGATCAGGCCTCTACGGTGAAAGTGTAGCGTTGGATGGTGCAGGGTGAGCCAGCAACGTCGACGGGGGGTCGACGTCTAACGTTCAACGGGGGGTTGACAATGGCTGGAGGTTGAAGACGACCTCCATCACGTAGAAAACAAATTATATTTATTGAAAAATATTCTTTTTTTAATATATTGTATTTATAATATATTTTATTTATTTATTACCGTATTAAATTAATGATTTAAGAGTGGCAATTAAAATATTATTAAATCAAGCATTTGATCAATTATTTAGGTTTAATTAACCTATTTTTATATTTAATAAAATCGATAGTTTTAAATTTCATAAAAAATTATTAATTAATAATATGTAAAAATATATAGTGTGTTAAAGTTAGAATTTGATCAATTTTTTTTGTTTAACATTCATTTTTATGTTAAAGTATATCATATGTTATTAATAAATTAATAAGTTAACTTATTATATTCGTTTCTATTATTTTTAACGTTATTTTTTTATAATTAATCATGTGCACAGTTAATTGGCTCACGTAATTACTGTATTAATGTGCAATAAACTGCAATCATTAAATAATATAACATCTAATTTAATTAATTAGTATGTTAATATATTTTACGTATACATTAAATTACTTATTCGTGTAGTAATCATATTTGTTTTACCTAATTTGGGGTTTAGGTATTATGTTTTAATTAAGTATATTATTACAAGTTACTCATTATCTTATTTTTTATATTTTTCTCATTTGGGGATACAAACACTGGAAACTATTTTTCGGTGCATATGAACTCGTCCATACTAACACCAAAGTTGAAGTTCATGTTAATGATTTAAATGAATCTGAAGTTCAAATTTTAAGTTTGTTGATTAGCCCACCCTATATTAAGAGGCACAGTTGACCCAATCGTCATGGAGAGACAAAGGGTTCTCAATGGTGCACAGGGCTCACTTAGAAAAAGGTTGAGCTGAACCAAGTTGCTTCTCCCTTGGATTTTTTTTTCCCTTGGGGCCTCTGGGTAAACAGGAGCGTGGAATGTTTCCTTTACACGCAATCCATGAAATCTCCTAGAATGGTTCTCTAAGGGGGGGTTAGTCCACAATGAAGTGGAATGAATTCCCCCCACATTACCTAGTTCATTAAATAATGTCGTTAGTGTAAAATTAATTACATTGAAGTTAAATTACATCACTTCATTCTCTCAGGTAAAAATCAGGGAGAGTTGATTCAGACCTATTTTGCGAATCAACCAATTGAAGCACGCGACGTGCGTTGCTCCTTCCCCCTTCCCCCCCCCCCCCCCCCCCCCGGTCGGCCTTCCTCCCTCTTGGCCTCCTTCTCCTCTCCCTCTCGACCTCCGTCATTGAGCACGAGAGGCTGAGTCTTTGTCGCAGAGCCTCTCGCCCTCCCAGCTTCTCTTCTCTCATGGCCTCCCCCCCGTCGGCCTTCCTCCCTCTCGGCATCCCTCTCCTCTCCTTCCCTCTCGACTTCCGTCGCAGAGCATGAGAGGCCAAACCTCTGTCGCAGAGCCTCTCAGCCTCACTCTTTTCTCCCTCTTGGCATACCGTCGGAGCGCCGCCTCCATCGCCGTTGCTCGTTGGCCCGCCGCTAAGGAAGATGACGCGCACCATGAGGAAGACGATGGTTTAATTTTTCCTAAGTTAGGACAAATTAAACCATCATCATAAAAATAATAATTTATAATGTTTATTTTAAAATAGTTATTTTTATTTATTTAATATATTTATATTATAATTACTATTTTAAATTAGTGATTTAATAGTCATAATTGAAAGATTGTTAAAATAAATATTTGATAAATTATTTTGGTTTAATTATCCCATTTTTATTTATGTTATTGATATATATATATATATATATTATATTATTTTTTTATTATTGTATTAAATTAGTGGTTTTAAATGTTAAAACATATCTTATGTTATTAAAAAATAATTTATTTATTTATTATATTGGCTTATGTTATTTTTTTAATAAATTATTGTATTAATTTATAATAAACTATAATAATTGACTGATATAATATAGTTTTTTTATTAATTAAGATATTAATATATTCTAATACTACATGTTAAATCACTTATAAGTATAGTAACCATGTTAATTTTGGTTAATTATTTATTTAGATATATATTTTATTTAAGTATATTATAAAAGGTTACTCGTTTTCTTGTTTGTATCATACTTTTCATATGGGGGCACTAACACTAAAATCTGTTTTTCAATATACTTGAACTTGTTTACACTAATACCCAAAGATGAGTTGAAGTTGAATCAATTTATTTAAGTTCAATTCAATTCTTTACATCAATTCAAGTTCGTTGTGGACTAACCCCCTTCGGGGGAAGCAATTTGAATGAGTAAACGAGACGCACATGATAATATATTAGATGACATACTAATTAGTGATTACTTAGTAATTTGATGGCATATTAATTTTTTCATATTTTTTTATTATTAAAATTTATTTCGATTTTAAGTTAGTATGGTATATTAGATTAATTAATCATGATAAATTATTTATTTTAGGTTGATTAAACTTGTAAACTAATTAATTATTGGCTATTAATTAATAACTTTTAACTTAATTAGTAATTGATTATCATTACCAACTCTATACCTTAATCCTAAACCCTAATAATTAATTAATTATAGATTCATTATCTCTAAACCCTAAACATAAAGAACTCCTAATCACTGATTTAATAATTACTTAGTAATCATTAATTATTAGTTAAATTAAAATTTAATAGTTAATTATGAACTATTAATTAATTACTAGTAAAATATGACTTAAGAAAAAATATGTACCTTAAACCCTAAGTCCCTAACCCTAATTAGACTCTAATTAAATCCTAAATATTCCTCGTTACTGATTTAGCAAATATAAATAGAGTAGCTATACCTCACCATGGATACCAGGACCTCAGCACCTTCTTTAATTTGTGCTCGTTGATCGAGGTTCAAACCCGAAGACCAAGAAGCACTTCAAATGGTGTTAGATGATTACGATGGACGGTCAAAACCAAGTGGAAACAATGAAACTTAACGGTCGCGACTCACGATTACATATTGTGAATTTGAGCCACCAAAGTATTAGACAAATAATTGAACAAAAACTCTCTATCACCTCCCAACCTTGTCCTTTTTCTATGGTACAGACCACAGCTCAAACCCCTTTCTGGATTTCGGATTTCTGAAACGGGTGAATCGCATTTACTTGTTAAAAACAATATTCGAATCCTCCAAGAGACACTCTCAACATTCTCCACTACACACCAAACAAAAATCCAAATGAATCGCAATTACGCCATCTCAGACCTTTGTCGTGGTGGTGTTAAATGCCGACGAGGAGGAGGAGCATTGGTATCCCGGCCTCGACCGTTGCCCTCCCATGCTTGAAGGGCACCCCGCGGGTCCCACCGGTGGCTCCATACAGTTGTATGACAGGCACAGTGCTGCCGTCTGCGGCGGCGGCGGCGTCCCCGTCGGTAATGGGAATCCCGACAGGTAGTTGTGCTGAAGGTACAGTGTCTTCAAGCCCCCGTCGTAGAGGCTCCTCACGTAATCCCATGGCACCACCCCCGTCAGCCGGTTGTTGTTCAGGTACACACTCTCCGCTCCGGCGAGGCCCCGCGGCACCTCCCCCGACAGAAAATTGTGGCTGAGATCCACCGTGGAGAGCAGTCCGGGATTGTAGACGCTCTGGATCTCGCCGGAGAGGTTGTTGCGCTGTAGCATAACGGTCGAAAGCTGGGGGGACCCAGTGAAAAGCGTTTCGGGAATCGGACCGTTGAACTCGTTCATGCTGAGATCGACGAACTCGAGATCGGGGAGTTCGGGGAGGTTAGTCAGTGGGCCCACCAGTCCGTTCCTCGAAGCGCAGAGGTAGCGGAGGGTGGACGGCAACTGAGGCAACTGTCCCGAGAAGGAATTCGAGCGGAGGTCGAGGTGCAGGAGCTCCGATTCTATCGGCGGTACCTCCCCCGAGAGTCGGTTGTCTGCGAGTATGAGCACTTTGAGGTCGCCGAGTTTGGTCAGATCGGGAGGTACACGGCCTTCCAGCAAATTGTATCCGAGATCGAGTGTGTGAAGCATTGAGAGATAAGCGAGCGAAGTGGGGATTGTGCCGGAGAAGAGATTGTTGGTGAGGGAGATAAACCTGAGCCGAGAGAGACCACCAATACAGTCAGGTATAGAACCAATGATCTTTCCAGGGTAAACGACAAGTTGGACCAATGCAGTGAGTTCGCAGAGAGCTGGACTGATAGTGCCAGTGAGTCCCCAGGAGTCGGTGAGGCCCGTACCGAGAGTGAGAGACGAGACTCTAACAATATTGTTAGCATCGACGGCACAAATGACGCCGGAGAAGGACGAGCATGGATCCGGGGACGACAGGTTCCATGTGGAAAGGAATTCTGAGCCATGTAGATCCCTGAGACTGTTTCTAATTCGAAGCAGGGCAATGAAATCCGCGGGGTCGAGAGGAGGAGTCATCCTCTGGGCCGAAACAGTGAAGAAGAAGAATAGAAGACAGACGAACACGGACGACATTTGAGCCATTACCGGCAAAGGGAGGCAAGGAGAAGCAGAGGAAGCAAGTGAAGAGGAGTGATGGTGGTTTTTTAAACTCCACTGACGTAAAAGACTTGGACCAGCAAAGAAGAAAAAATAGATTTGGTTTGAGACAGGGAGAGTGGCTATTCAGTTTTCAGTATGTTCTTTACAAGAATCAGTTAAGAAGTAACTGGGAACGCCCGTTGGCCGTTGAGGATCCACATGCTTGGTCGAACAAGTGGGCCCAAACTTCACTTCACCACACGATGCATCGACGAGTTTCATCAACCAGGACACACCAGACACCGTTCACCACAGCTACTTACTTCAACATATGCAACCATGAACAAACTTTTAAGTGGAAGGATTACGTTTTACTTTCTATCGATGCAACCACCGTCTTTTTAATGTGGATGATGATCGTATTAAAAGGTGTGGTACTAAACCATTATATTTGCCAACCATAAGTAAGTGGTGTTTCTCACAGAAGAGGACTGGGTTGTTGGTTTACCTCTTAAGATTACTTGAATCTTGCAGAGATGACACGGGGGGCGGGTCAGTCGTATGGAAAGGCGGAGGCGTGCAGCTATTATGGGTCCGTCGTCTCCGTCTTTTTCAGAGCGCGTTGCATAAATTTCTGAAAAAGGTATAAAGCTTAGCAATTGGTCGAGCGCAAGCTGACACCGAGAGGACTCTTCCATAAACCCCCTTCCGACCGAGGCACACATCCTTTTGGGGTTTAGGTTCCGCCATCTGCCGAAAGTCTAAGAGTAAAGACCTTTGTGGGGGCAGCAGAGCATCAGAGTCTCTTTCACACCCTCAGTGGCACTGGCATCATTTACTAAGCTTCTGAAAAGTGAACTAGTCACGCTCTCTTACCTGTTACGGGGTCTTGTTCATAAAGAGAGTGACGGAAGTTTGGCGTTTTAAGGTGACATACTGAAACTCCTTTGAAGAGTTCGAGAAGGATTACGCAGAATATTTTAGTATACACTAAGGTCTGATGTCTAAAGTCATAAACATGGGGGGGGGGGACTGCTCTAAGATTCCAAGCGAGGATCAGACAGTTTCAGGAAATCGGCACTCTTATTTCTCTTTTCAAACTGGTAACTCCTGCACACAGCACGCCTTTCTAAAATCTAAACAGGCAATCATGTTCAGTTGTACTGACTCGTTCCTAAATTCAGAGCTTCCACTTTGTTATGGTTGCCTTAGATTTTCTACTGTTTGTGTTTAAGACAACCTTCTGTCCTTCTGGCCAACAAAACTTAAGGTACCTAAGAATTCAGTACAACAAAATTTATATTTGCCAAAGGATTCTGTACCAATGAAATTATTTTCATCAGTAGGAGTTATAATTTTCACCATGCAAACTTCTCCAAATTCCTCAAACAATTTCCCTCTATGTTCAAAATCCTCTTTTCTTGGACAACTGGTCTCTATTATTGATGGATTTACTATTTGGGTGAGTCGAATAGGAATTTTGGTCAAAGCGAGTTCAAGGTGGGGAGGGGAGATTGCTCCGAACACCTGACACACTTTAGATTATAAGAATCTCATGGGTTGGTGAAGATCGACCTATTAAAAAAGGAGCAATGTGAGCTTTAAAAGGTTCAATTTTTTTAGGAAATCAACCGCATGGATCTTATATAAGGACTGACCCGAGTTCAATATCTCAATACTCCCCCGCACGGAAAAATCCGTGGACAAAGTCATTGCCGGAACAAATTCATCGAAAAATCCTACGATAAATTCGATGGGAGTGGGACTCGAACACGGGACCAACAAGTTTTGCATCAGATCCTGATGATTTCCGTCCCTCTTTCTCCTCCTCTTGTAGCTTTCACCTCTTTCCCCCTGTTGTTTTTTCTCTCCCATAAAACGTTATTCTCACAATAAGAGGATATTTCCGATTGTTTTTGCATTGGTAGGGACTAATGAGAAAGATCCAGGCGAGAGACGGTCGAACGTCTCTCCATTCTCCTTTTACCTGAGCTGAATCATGCAATTTGCTTGACTTTATTGAAGCCGGTGCCTTCCACAGTAATTCAGACCCCACTGGAACTGAATCATGCATGCGAAGAGGGCCTCCACCAGTACAATTATCTCCGAACCAAGCCAAATTGATCAGCCTGGGGCCTCCACCGGTACAATTATTTTAAAGTCCCGATTCGATGTATCATCATTACTATCGAAGACGCCAAACCAATTTGAACCATCGCAGTTCCTATATCTAATTAGATTTTCATTGTTATTTTGCACATGTTGAATTCTATTGCAAAAAAGGAGGCCACTCGACTAAATGGCGCCGATTTTGTGATTATTAAATCCTGGATACTGAAATCTCTGGTCAATTTTTTTATTCAAATTAAGTCTAGGTTTGTGTCGGTGTGGTCTAAACCAAACAGGATTTAGCTAATCAGACTTCATATCTGGGTCTCTTCTAAGCGGTTCCGATAGTCGGAACCGCTTGAGGTTATCGGAACCGCTTGAGGTCGCCTTGCTGTTACTTTCCGAAACTATTATTAGGTCACTTGATTTCATGAGGATCCGTCATTCCATCCCTCTTATTTTACAAGGCTAACAGTAAACACTGCCTTTCAGACCCTTTCAAACGCCCTTTTCTCGGAGGGGTTGTTAGCTCGATATTCGCCGGATGGTTTCGGAGTATGATCCGACCTTCGAGATCCGAATGTGGTTCTTGTTGCAGTCAGGGTATTCCTTAGTCCTTGCCCTACGATTCTCACGTGTTCATGCACGGGATGAATGCAAACAGATTAAAAGCACGGGGATCCCCGCCCGGTCCCAAACCTACGTAACACTTGTAGCCCTTGGGAATTGTGATTGTTGCAGGATCCCGACTTTCGAATCTGCTTCCGCTGGTCCCCGGTTATCGAGTTGTCCGCTTGTGGGTGAATCCACGTGGGATCCGATCCTCCTTTCCCGACTCCGGATCCGATTTTCACATTCACCGAGGGTAAGTAACTAGTCGCTAAATAGCGCAGATAAATTAAATATTATAATAAATTATTTTGAATACTTTCTCCATACAAGATTAAGTGTAATTTAAATTAAATTATTTTAAGATAAATAAAATTATAAATACAATAAAATAAGTAATATTATTTTAAATAATTATGTTTTCACAGAAAAAGAATTAAGTACAGACCTTCCCTCATAATATATATTGATTTTAATTTTATTAAATAAACTAATTTATAAATATATTTATGTTGACAGGCTAGAATTTTATATATCTAAATAATATTAATATATAATAGTATTTTCAAGTTATGCCTTCAGCTGGATTTTAATATATTATTTGTGTGTCATTTTTTTGATGGGACTACATTTATTACTTAATATATTGAGTTATTTTTCTCGGCAACGACAGCTAGGGAATGCCGCAAAAAGACGGTTAAAGTTTTTCCGACAGAGGCGGAAACAACTTTTTTCACCACACAGACAAAACACGAAATTTTCTAAAAAAAGGAACTCTTCAGCGACAAGCGAGTAGTGAAATAACGTTCGACCCCGACTCCTCTGTCCTCACCCGCAGAGAGCTGACGTGTGCGTTGGTACTACCTCCCAAGGATTCTGCTTCACGTACTGACGTGGCGGAATCTAATTTGTCCTCTTTGTTTTAGACTCGTTGAGTGCTGGGGTAGCCGAGGTTCAGGCTCGCGGGGGCCGATGGCCGCATGTATAAGAATAGACGCAGGCAGAAGCGCTCGGTAGGGGAGACGAGCCTCTGAATGCAGCAGAAGGGGAGGTCCGACAACAGCAGATCCAGGAGCTTTTCGCGATCTCGCGTGGCTGTTGAGGGATCATAGTAACATAAAAACCGTTTTCTATTCCCTCGTTCTTCCGCTGTTTTTGCCGCTCTCTCTTTCTTCGTTCCAAACTTTCTCGCTATGGCCGCTCTAGGTGATTTATTTGTTACGGCTTGATCAGCAAGTATAATGTGTTTTCATTCATTTACTGTTTCTTAAAACTGTGTTTGTTTTCGTTGTTTCCAGGAGAAGAACGTACAATCCAGAAGAAATACTGGATAGAGCATTCTGCGGACTTAACTGTGGAGGCCATGATGCTCGATTCTCAAGCTTCTGACCTCGATAAAGAAGAGAGACCTGAGGTATAAACTAAAATTGAGTCCTCAGTTGTTCTACAATTTCGTTCTGCGTTGTTATTCTGAATTATTTGGCAATGCTGGCTCATTTGCTCTTACATCTGTTTTCGCTTTGTATGACTTTTTTGTTCTACATCTTCGCTCTGTCTTGTTATTCTGAATTATTTGGCAATGCTGGCTCATATACTCTTACATCTGTTTTCTCTTGGTGTGCCTTTTTCTTTTCTGAAGACGATTTTCTCTTAGTACGATACAAGGAGAGTAGCTCGATCTCTCGATCTCTGATCATCACTTTATATCCCTTGCTGTTAGACTGATTGTCTGGGAACAAATTACTGCGTTTTTATTCACAACCACTGATGTAATAGTTAATTTAGTTAGTCAAAACAGCAAAAGATCACAATATTATTGTCAGACATAAGGTGAACTGATGAGTGTTTCATTAAATTGTTAAAACTGCAACATAGCCTCTGTTAGCATGTAAAAACGAGTTAATGAATTTTCTGTCATTGCCATTTCTTTTTTTGTGCCTCCATGATCTCAAATGAAGTTTACTATTGTTTGTTGGGTTCAAGGGAGACCAGTACAGTGCTTGAAGTTTCATAGATAACACCATAGAAATCATAGAGGTGGTCCAATGGTAGCCTGACACATGTTATTCTTTCACTTTCTTTTGCCTTTTGTAAGAAGTAGAAAGTTTCAATTTCAAATTTTTTATCCTTGTAACATTCAAAAAGGAAGAAAATGTTTCATCTCGTCTTTTAACTTAAAGGTTTCTTCTTTGTTAAAGAAGCATAATGCCATTCAGGTCTGTTGAGGCCTTGAGGGGATCCAACATCCTATTATCTCACTTCTGCTTGCTAACCAAACTGATGTGTACATATTCAGCTCATAATCGAATCTGGCTATTACCTTGTTCTAGAATTTTTTTGCTCAAATATTTTACTTCTTGGTGTATATTTGGGTGCCACTGAAAACGTGTATGTGCTCTAGTGGAAAAGTTTTTTTAGTTTCGAGAGGAAATATAGTGAAACCACAGTTACATGATAATACAACTGTCTCAGGTTCTGGTAAGAAAAATAAATATCTGGAATTGCATCAGATTCCTACTGGGTACTGGCATGTTAAGGCTAGACCTGCTCTTTTTGAGCTGGACAGTTGGATGAGATTCATAAGGGCTTTTATGTCTGAAAATTAGATGCAAGATATTAACAGATAACTTATTTGCCTTTTTAATCTTTCTCTATATTAGTTGTGGTTACTATCTGGTTAGAACTACTTCCATATTCATCTAAAAAAGTTTGGACTCCTGATGTGGACATACGAAATTTCATGAAAATTTAGTTATGCAAAAATTCTCATTTGTACTGTACTGTCCATTTAGCTTTAGATCTTTTTATTTATTTATAATTTATTATTCTTGTTACAGTTTTGGTCCATTATCTGTTCTTTAAGAATGTCTTTTCTGTGTCTGAAAATCAGATATACGTATTGATGTGTTTTTTCTTCACTGTTTACTTTCTCTCTCACATGCACACACCCCCTGCCCAAGCAGCCACTGATAATCCCAAGGAAGCTACATACACCCACCAAAACATGGAACTTTTATGCACGCCTTTCTAGATATCATGCATATATGTAGGAATGAAGAACTGGTGACCTTTCTATTGATTTAACTGTTGCACACTGTTTTTTCAATTTTAATTTCTTAGTTTCAAATTCTGAACTATTTTTTTTTTGGTGTAGGTGCTTTCTTTGCTTCCACCTTATAAGGGGAAATCTATTTTGGAGCTTGGAGCGGGTATCGGCCGCTTCACTGGTGAGTTGGCTAAGGATGCAGCTCATGTCGTTGCCTTGGACTTCATTGAAAACGTGATAAAGAAGGTGTATACTTTTTACTTGAACTTGCTTGTTCCAAGCTAGGAATGACTTGATGCAGTTTTCTTGGTATTTATTTAGTGATTTTTTTAATGTAAATATCTGTGTGTGGTTTGTCATGACTTGCAGAACGAAAGCATTAATGGACACTTTAAAAATGTCAAGTTCATGTGTGCTGATGTAACTTCTCCAGAACTTCAGTTTGACCCAGAATCCATGGATTTGATTTTCTCAAATTGGTTATTTATGTACTTGTCAGATACTGAGGTAATCCTTAACTGAGATAGTTTCTTTTGATTTGTATATGTCCTCCACTGGTTTCCACACGCATTAGGTGTCTATCACCTTTTCACCAAATTTTCTAATTGAATAGCATTGCATGTATCCCTCTCCAGGTCTAATACACACGCATTAGGTGTCTATCACCTTTTCAAAAAAATTTCTAAATGAATAGCATTGCATGTATCCCTCTCCATGTCTAATACACACGCATTAGGTGTCTATCACCTTTTCAAAAAAATTTCTAAATGAATAGCATTGCATGTATCCCTCTCCATGTCTATTACATCCTTGTAGTAAAAAGAAAGATGTTGATTTATTATTTCTAAATTTAACAGGTGATACTGTTATTTTTGTTTTGCAGCATTGGATATCTTTTAGTCATTTACTCCTGTTTCAAAATTTATCAATTAGTAATGTGATTTTTATTAATTACTTTGTTAGTTTCCTATATTTCCTGATGTGTGGTGTTGCAGGTTGAGAAACTGGTAGAAAGAATTGTCAAATGGTTAAAGGTTGATGGATACATATTCTTCAGAGAATCTTGCTTTCACCAATCTGGTGATTGTAAGCGAAGAAACAACCCAACACACTATCGAGAACCACGATTTTACACAAAGGTGTGTCTTGACCCTCTTGGGTGTGTATCTCTGAAATTTTGAAGCTGAATATTTAGAGCTAGTGCCCTTAATCTGATACAGAACCTGATAAAGAACTCCTCACTTGAATGAAATTGCAGGTTTTTAAAGAATTTCAAATGCAAGATGGCTCTGGAAACTCATTTGAACTTAATCTTATTACTACCAAGTGCATTGGGGCATATGTGAGGAACAAGAAAAATCAAAATCAGGCAAGTTTGCTTGCTATTTTCTTGTTTTCAGGAGTTTTTTCCTGCTATGTCCGCGAGCCTCTAAATTGGCTTTTTACTGGTCTTTTGTCTTCTAGATATGCTGGATATGGCAAAAGGTCAGATCAACTGAAGATAAAGGCTTTCAGAGGTTCTTGGACTCTGTGCAGTATAAATCCAATGGCATTTTACGTTATGAGCGTGTTTTTGGAGAAGGTTTTGTGAGCACAGGAGGTCTTGGTATGCACTCTCAACATCTTAATTATAGTTTAAGCGAACTACTTGGTTACTAGTGACAACATGTAAATGATATGCTACCTTCACTATATCTGCAAAAGTGGCAAGTGTTATGGCAATCTATGTCAATTTTGTTTGTGTTTAATGGAGCACATTGTGAAATACAATCAGACAGTCCAAGAACCAAGTACTGTCATAATTTTCTCTGAACAACTGTTTATTTCTTTGGATGACTTTCTCCAACTACCCAGATACCACTATATGAACTCTTAGGGCTGTTGGACGCCATAGGCTGTGCTCTTCCTGATCAAGATTCTGATCACTGTATGTGTGCACCATAAATAGACATGAAAATTTATGTTGATATCATGTAAACTACATGTCTGTTACCCAGGCAATCATTTTCTCGAATATGGAAAAGCCTTGCAGTTTCTATTGGGTTTTATATAGTTGGACATTTGACCGTAGGCAGGAATTTTTGCTTGGTTGCAACAACCAATGTGGAGTAAATATTTCCTACATAGCATTATGCTATAAATTCACATTACTTTATTCATCGATATGTTACCATTTCATGTCTTTTTGCAGAGACCACAAGGGAGTTTGTAGCCAAGCTGGATCTTAAGCCTGGGCAGAAAGTTCTAGATGTCGGATGTGGTATTGGAGGAAGTGACTTTTACATGGCAGAGAAATTTTCTGTTGATGTCACTGGGATTGATCTTTCAGTCAACATGATTTCCTTTGCTCTTGAACATGCCATTGGTCGGCAGTGTTCTGTTGAATTTGAGGTTGCTGACTGCACAAAGAAGACATATCCTGATAACACATTTGATGTCATCTACAGCCGTGATACTATTCTTCACATACAAGTACATATTCTAGAACTCCATTATGTCTATTGGTGTTGTGGAATTTTACTTGGTTTGTTTCCAGACTTCCACTGAGGCTTTCATCATCCACTTCTTCATTTAAAATTAAAAGATACATTGAATTTTGTTTGGTGGAAAATTTTCAAGTGCAGTTTAGTATAATATGGACCTCATTTAGGTGGGATTGAGGTTCATAAAGGCCTTCATTTACTAACTGAGTTCTTGAATGAATACACAGTGATAGGCTTTTGTATTCAAAGATTAACCTGACTGCTGATCAGCTGATACATAATATAAAATCCTTAATGTTTGTATGACTTCTTGTGTTACTACTACTTCTTGATTTTGTTGGTGGTCCATACATTGATTTTCCTAGGCCATTTGAATGCACTGATAGGCGTCATGCTGTACCACACATTTGAAAGGTGCTTTAATAAATTGGACACTTAAATTCTCTTTAAGTATATTAAATTTCAGAAAAAAAAGCTCTTTAACTAAAAATATATTCTAAAAATGATCCTCAAAATTATTCTGTAATTGATATGTTGATGCATGCTGACTATATCATATTATTGTGCGGCTGTTTACAAATTAGAGAGGACATCACTGTATGCTTTAGGCTGTGACACGGGAGTACTGCAACAGAACAAGGCATACACTGGTTTTTGAAAGTTCACAATTAGTCCCACCTATATGAAGGAGATGTGCTGATCTAGTAACAATGTGACATTGTATAACTTGGTAGAACATATTGAGAGATTTAAAAAGTATTTAAAAAAATAAATGTTAAGTTTCTTGTTATTATTAAAAGTAAATCATAAATTATGTGAATTGTGTTCAATTTGTGGAGTTTATTGAAGACTGAGGTTGCTGAAGCTTCACTGTCCTGTTTATTGCACCTAAAGAGTTTTAGAAGTGTTGGCAACTCATATAGCTTGTGACAACAAATTGAGTTTAGTTACATCGTTCAGGACAAACCTGCTCTCTTTAGGAGCTTCTTCAAGTGGCTGAAGCCAGGAGGCAAGGTCCTCATTAGTGATTACTGTAGGAGTGCTGGGACTCCATCTGCTGAGTTTGGAGCATATATTAAACAGAGAGGATATGATCTCCATGATGTCGAAGCCTATGGGCAGGTATATACTCATAACCGGATTTTTTTTTAATTTTCTTTAATTTAATTCCTGTTGCCTTATCCACGACATATTGCTCTTCAGATGCTTAAAGATGCTGGATTTTATGAGGTTATTGCAGAGGATCGAACCTATCAGGTTGTAGCTAAACAGTTTTGTTCACGTGTATGGTTTTTTGTTATATTTTATCTGAAGCTAACATGGTTACATTCTCCTGATGCAGTTTGTGGAAGTATTGCAAAGGGAATTAGCATCTGTCGAGAAGGACAAGGATACATTTGTGCAGGATTTCTCTGAAGTGCGTTTCTTCTTTCAGTACTTTAAAGTTGCTTTCTTTTCTATTATGTGTTTCATGTACTGGATGTCTACGGTGTTGATCTACAGGAGGATTACTCGGAAATTGTTGATGGTTGGAATACCAAGCTGACGAGGAGTACATCTGGCGAGCAGAAATGGGGTCTGTTCATCGCTAAGAAGAAGTAGCTCATTAGGGCTTTAATTCAGATGCATTACTGGCGTATTTGTTTATGTACCTTGTAATGCATTTCCAGAGTTAGTGAGTGTGGTTATTGTATTTGATCTCCGTGGCTGTAGGCCCTAGTATTGGACATTGTGCCTGAAATATAACTGGTGGAGACCCCTACTATAATTGATGGTTGGTGAAGATGATTGCGCTTTTCTTTCTTGCGTAGTGTATGGTGAATAAAAGGCCATCCAGGTTAAATATTTTCTCCACAAGCGGCGATGTATTTCCACTGGAATATTTTTAACCGATATGATATAAACATGATTTAGTATTACTCTGTCAGTTTTAGTTTCTTTTGGAGCAGCTTAAAATATATAGAAAATCACATTCTCTTTTAAAAACTTGCAGCGACCGTCCTACGGGTAGTTACGACTTCTGTGCCACTGGAATAATTTTTTTTTTAAAACATATAAATGAAGCATGAGTATAAAAATATAAATTTAAAGTAATAAAGAATAAAACTATAAAGTAGTTTATACCCTCATTTTCAAGTAAATCTATAAGCCTGCATTGCCGTCTAAGGGGGGGTTAGTCAACTTGAAGGACAAGATGATCTTCAACCACATAACGCCCTTCTCCACTTGAAGGCGTTAGTGGAGCACAGATGAAGCTTCATCTCGATGCAGGGGATGAAGGGGCCCTTTATCTCCACGGTTTAATTTCAATCATGTGGAAGAAGGCCCTTTTTGATCTTCTTCAAATTGAAGGACGGGCGACGCCCTCGGCCTCGCTCTCTCTCCTCGCACCCCCCCCCCCCCATCGCGCGTCGTTTTTTCTTTTTTCTTCCTCTCTCCCGCACTGCCTTCCCCACCGCCGTTCGCCGGGCCAATAGCTTTCGCCGCGCCACCGTCGTCCACCGCCATCCAGCAACCGAGAACAAACCTGAGGAGAGCTCGAGAGAGTCTCCGTCGAGGTGAGTTTGACAGTAGTCGCTCGCCAGGCCGAGAAGAGATCCGAGAGGGCTTCTCCGGTGCAACTTCCGCTTTCCGACCATCCTCCGGCGTCGGTTACGTATTTCCGACCAGTCCCGGAGCTATTCCGACTCCATCCGAGACTCGAGAGAGCCGGTTGGAGAACGTCAGCTCTGTTTCGCTCTTCGCCGGACGTTACCTCCGTCCGTCGGCTTCTAACTGTCGTCGCCGGCGTCGTCTCTACCTCCGGCCACTCACTATTGCTACCCGACGCCACCAATTTCCGAAAATTGCAGCACCCGTGAGAACGAGTTGCTGCCCGAGCGAGAGGAGGAAGAAGGGGAGTAATTCGTCATTATTGAATTTAATTTTTCATATAGTTTGAACTTAGGTTTTGAATGTTAATTGAATCTGATTTGATAATTAAGGTTTATTTAAGGTTGATATTTGATTAAATTAGCTAATTAGGGTAAGATTATAATTGAGGTTGGATTTTGGTATTTTAATCCGATTTTTGTCTTTAACTCTAGGCGCCCGAGAGGGAATAGACGCAAGGATTGAGAATCCGGATTCGTGGTTACGTGGCGCTCGAGAGAGGCACGAATCACGGTAAAATCCAAAGTTGATAATTTTAGCATCATCACAATAGGAAATTGATTCTCTGCATTCTATTGTAATCCGATCTTTGTCATTAACTCTAGGCGCCCGAGAGGGGCTAGACGCAAGGATTGAGAATCCGGATTCGTGGTTACGTGGCGCTCGAGAGAGGCACGAATCACGGTAAAATCCAGAGTTGACGTTTCCTGTTGTGCAAGTAGTTAATTAAATTATTGCTTGACAATTTAGGAAGTAGTTAATTAAATTATTGCTTAATAATTTATGATATAATTAGTGTTTAGTTCAGATTAATTCATCATATTTGGTTAGGCTAGTTGACTGAAGAATACACAAAATTCAATCCTCCCTGGTAAATAAAATATAATTAAAGTATGCATTTGATTAATATATCATCATTAATTATGTCAAAATATATTATTAATTAATACAATACAAATCTATCTTATGTTATTAATATAATATTTTTTATTAATTAATCAGAATTTTTTATTCACTCTATTGTATTAGTGATTTAATAGTGGTAATTAAAATATTGTTAACTCAGACACTTTGGTTTAATTAGTTCATTTTTATAATTATTAAAATCAATAATTTTAAATTTCTATAAGATGAAGATGAAGTTGTCTTGACTAACACCCTATTTCAAAGATTTCAAAGATAAGTTGTCTTGACTAACACCCATTTCAAAGATGAAGATCATGTAGATACATAAGATGAAGATGAAGATGAAGATCAAATTTTCATTTTGTTGACTAACCCCCCCTAAGTCTTAAGAGAGAGAACTTATATTGAAAGAGATGTCTAAGAATTAAGAGAAAAATTGTTACACAGTAAAGAAAATTCGAAGTGAGATAAAATTGTTCTCTCCTCGGCAATTAGCAGGTGACTTGAGAATGTGGAGAACACATTATATCCTCAAATGAGTTAATCTTGCCGACAGCCATATAACTCACAAGAAAAATCTGAACTACTCGAGAATAGTCAAATTCGTTTTTACTTCAATTTTTTTTTTTTTTTTTTTATTAGCATACTCGCTCATGAAGCCCTCGAACCTAATTGCTTTTTTTTTTTTTTCAAAATAAAGTGAATTTCCTTTTCAATTCAAATTAGGACAACCAAATTTTATGTTTATTAAACAAAAAAAAAAACTTTTCTCTTTCCTTTTTTCTTTTGTTTTCTGTGGATTCCAAATAGGGCGTTGGGCATATAAACTAATTAATCTAGAATAAAAAAAAAAAAAGGAGAACTAGTGAACTCTGAAGCTAGAAAATGGATGACTCTCATTTGTTCACGTGAATGAACATGGGATAAATGGGCTCATTCATTCCTCTGAAATCAGAGGCGCATCACTGTCTTCCAAAAACTGTCGCTGTTCTTCATTTTATCCTCTGGCTCGGGGAGAAAGCTGGTCAGGTGATACCTGGAGAGCTCGTCACTGTGTTCATGAGTTTCTGGTCTCCAATTGTCACTAAGATTGGAACTCTCGCTCCGCCCAGGACTCTTCGTTAACATTTTCTTCAGCTACTCTTGGATAGTCCCACTGCATCAGCTCATCTGAGTTTCTGATCTTTTGCGCTTCCGTTGCAAGGTCATCTTTGTAACACTGGAATCTTCCTAGTGTAGTAATGGCTCTTGTCCTTTTACTCCTAACGGAGGATTAACATTTGGCGTGAGCGTTCTTCAAATTTGGGTCATCCCTCCTGTGGGAAATTTAGTGTAAAGGTATGAGATTTTGAAATCTGGTGCAAAGATATGTGATTTTCGTACCTTTCTGGTAAATATTTACTGTTTACTCGAGGGCTTTTACGTTATAAATGAATCTTGTGCAGTAGCATCTGGATACTAGTTCGTGCTGTTGAATTCA
This sequence comes from Aristolochia californica, assembly GCF_029961685.1. NCBI lineage: Eukaryota > Viridiplantae > Streptophyta > Magnoliopsida > Piperales > Aristolochiaceae > Aristolochia > Aristolochia californica. Next base: position 7,128,283 of record NW_027181815.1, read on the forward strand.
AAATGAATATCACTTCTTGGTGTTCCAGCTCAGTTGTCGATTAACGCTAATAGCTACTAAATGTGACGAACTTAGTTGAGCATCTTTTAAGACTTATACACCTCTTCTCTTCATTAGCAGAGCGCATTATTGGTTAGAGAGTTACTCTAATGGAAGAAGTGCTTAATCTCCTGAACAGTCATGGTTTTCTTGTGGAATTTTTGATTGGCGGTATTTGATTAGGGAGGGGTCTATAAGGAAACATTTACATTGTCCTCGAACTTGACATTCGGAAAAATCTTTGTTTTCAATTTCTCTGAAATACTTTTCCTCCTTAGGTACTTTTGAAGAATTTGGTCGGAATGATTTGTTAGTTGGTTCTCTCATTGTCTTTCCTCTTCTAGAAGGAGATAAAAACTATGTTAACGTGTAAGTTGGGTTGAGCCAATCAACATTGTTACATACATGTTGAATATTCATGTTTTTTTGGTCTGTAGTGCAGTCAGCGGCACCAATTTGATCATGCCAACTTTAAACCTTCCCAAACTGTTTGAACAACAGAATGAGTGACAATGGATGGTGTAGCTTAATTTGTTTGGCTTAATCTTTTCCAAAATGATGACCACAGTGACGTACAAATACAATGCATAATAATATGTTTGAAACACACATTAACTTTATTCTATCTGTTCCTTCTAATACAACTTCTTTAGTCAGAAACTGAGACAAGATATGCGAAGTGGGCAGTGCACAAAAAAGTATTTCTCGTTAATTGGTAGAGTTAGTTAAAGGACTTTATTATTTATGGCATTTTCTCAGAATGGTGTGTCATATGTTTATGAAACACAAGTATGATGTTATCACTTTCACAAGTTGCTCACAGATAAGGCACTTACTTTATAGTGTTTTTTCTGACATTGTTTTCTTTAGTGATCTTTTTGTTTTATTTTTGTTGTCAGCAAAAAATTTCAAAGTGAGGAAGGATTTCTGTTGGACGGAGCAGAATGATAGGTGCTACAAGGTGATGTGTATTATCTAAATTTAAACATTTTATTGCATTGGAGGGGCCATGACTTTTACCTTTTTGTCCTTAAACGGTTTTTTCGTCTTAAAGTTTCCAAGTTTATATTGGTGTATTTCATTCGTTCACAAGGCTCCTTTTCAATAATCCCTCTTCCGCTTGTGCTAACCACTGATGTATACTAATAGGTGTTGTCTTCAGAAATCCACGTCATGGTTTTCTTGCCATTCAAGATTTGAAGATTGGCAGTATATCCAAAAACCTCCATGTACTGTGCAAGTTAATAGTATCAGAGTAACATGCACAGGTTTTACTGTTGTCCCGAATGCATTCTGTAGGGGATTGTATGATGGGCTAATTGGCATAGGACTTGACGTTCACAATTTGGGTTTCAAACAACCATCTTGGAAGACATTCGCTGTGCCAGTTGATGTGGAGGAGGAACCTTCCCCTGATCCGTGGGAAGAGACTTCTGAAACAGATGGTGAATTTGTTCCTGAAGATCCATCAGGAAGGATTTCTCCAAAGAAGTTGAATTCTGAGGAGGTAAACTGGCAGGAGGTCATTTAATATTTACTTTTATATCCTTTCTTTTCCAAAAGAAAATCCTGGACTTCATATTGTTGAGAAAATTTCACTTGTACCTCCTCTTTGTGAAGAAACAATATTGAATTGTGGCAAGGATTATGATTCTTGGTCTTTCATACTCCCACTATCTGTTGTAATTAATTCACTTCTACGTCTGTTTCTTTCTTGTGTATTACTTAAGCACATTTTATTTAAAATTCCAGATTCTGTCAGATGAGATCAATTGTGTATTCATATTATAATTTGAGAATTCAATGGTCAGAAAATGTGTTTGTATCAGTGCATGCAACTTTGTTTATTGTGCTCACTGCACTTGTTTTCACATCTACTAAACGGTAAGTTAGTTCATTTGAAGCATTAAATCAAGATTTGCAACTTGTACAAATTTTGCAGAAGGAATAGAAATGAATCGTTTGTTCCAATATTTCTTTGCCAGTACTCCTTCCGATTTCTGAGTTTAGTGTGTACTTTACTATCAATTGTCCAATGCAAACAGTAGATTACTTTTCAGGTCAGCTACAAAATCTGCACCATTTGCAATTGAAGCTCACACTAAAGTTCTCTCTTCTAATTTTCTTTTTTTCCAAAACAGTTTTTTTTTTTGGGGGATAGACAGTATGGTTTTATTAGAAACTAAAAGTAAAAAAGAACAACCTACCCTGAAAGGTGGAAGTTAATAAAAAAGGGCAGGCAAAGAGAACCTCAAGATACAATAAATCAAGAAGAAAATTGTTCACAACAAGGCATAATTAGGATTAGACCATGAAGAAAGATTTCCTGTTCCTTGGCAAGAGAATTGCAACCAAGTTGTCTAAGTGCAGCACATGGCAAAGGATTTGGACCATGCATAAGGGTGTGAACCATGGCCTTAATAGAATGACTCCCTTCAGTAGCGCTTGAGTAGTAACAACAAGGTACAGACTTCAGGATCCAGGTTAACCTCCCCAAAATCCGTGGGACTAGGGTTCCCTCTCATCCTTCCATCAAAATTCAACTTCAAGGATCAAAGAGGAGATGTAACCAATGCATTTAGCTGCTCTAGTGGCTGTGAAAATTTACCTAATGATTACTCTTGTGTATTGTCTGCTCAATCAATCTTCTCAAGGTGCATATTTGGAAGAGAGTCCTTTCAAGCCAATGACTCCAAGGGATGCTTGAATAGTAAACATCCAAAATTACTTTAACAAGTTTTGGAACAGAGATAAAATTTGTTTGAGGAACTGGTAAAAAATGTTTAATGACGTCAACAATAGATGCTGGAAAACAAAAGCTCCGCATCTGGAACGTCAGATGAAGAGTTTGAGGTTGTAGAGACAGATGGGTAATGAAGGAGGCAATGGTTAATGGATTCGTCAGTCTCATTGAAAAATTCACATGTTTTCTTTGGGTTTTGAAAACCATGCCTTGCTAGCTGTCACTAGTCAAGATCTTTTTTTTTTAGAATTTATTAAATAAAACCTCAATCATCGGGAGCCTCATAAATTCCCAAGCAAGAGGAAGGAGGGCGATATTTCTCAAAGCATCATGGTAGGAAGCACAAAAAGGTTTCATTGAAAATCTTCGAAGGGTTGGCTTACAAAGTGAGCTTGTCTTATAAGCCTTGTAATTGAAAAATGACAAATGTGCAATGTATAGATTTGCATCTATGACTTCATGAGTCCACAAGTGTCTCTACAAGTTTTAAGTCCCAGACACTGTTGTCATCTACATTTCTATGGAAATGCACAGTGACAGGGGGACTTACACTGTCTGCAAATCAGGGGGAATTCTCAGCTAGAGGTCATGCGGTTTGAACTATTAAAGACTGTTGAGATACAAGCAGGGGTAGTTTTTGTCATTGTGCTGTTCTCTTATCCTTCATATTTAGTTGTAGTTATGTACTTGTATCTTATGGGCATTTTAGTATCTTTATGCATTTGTTTTATGTACAACATAAGTACTGGGTAATTCTGCTGTCACTTGCTATAGTTATTTTAAGTGGATAGATTACAATTAGGGGTGACAATTTACCCAATTATTCCTTCTTCGTTCTACTCATCTATTTGATAAAGGATGTAGACTAAAAAATCTTAACCCATTTAAGGATTTACCTGCTTACCTGCATACTAATTGTTAAATGGAACAAATATGAGTAAAAGTTATTTCATATCCAATTACTGGATTAACTTGCTCATGTATAGGGTGGACAGGGGTGCGGGTTTTAAGAAACCCAACCTTGCCCTGCAACCAAAACCCCTAATCATTTCCCGTCCCACCCAGCCCCATGCGGGGTTGGATTTTCAACCCTATCCATGCCTTGCAACTCCACTTTGCAAACCTATACCTTCCCATCCCACAACGGGGTTGGTTTTTCAACCCTATTTTATCTCGTAACTATGTCTATCTTCCAGTGAGTTGATTTTATGTTTGTCCATACCCTGTTCTCTTGTAGTTGTTTACAAATAAAATAACAAAGATTTTAAAAACTAAACAAAATTTTAAACTATTCCATTAAAAATATTGAAGACTATATTCCAAAAGCTGCGGGTCGGGGAGGACAAAACCCGTCCCACCCCAAACGTGCATGGAATTTTGGACTTCATCCCATCTCCAGCCCTCTATCCCTCCATTTAGGAGGGCAGAGAGGGTTTCGTGGCCACTGCCATATTTTCTCACATGTCTCAACAAAGACCTTGGATATGAAGTGTTCCCTTGCCAGAGAATATACAAAAAATCCATATATGTGTCAAATATGTTAGAGCTGCATGCACTGCTTGTTATTATGCTTAAGAGAGATAAAGACATGTTTATAGTTATGTTTTAGAAAGAGAAGAGTTTAAGCCAAGAATCATTATTTTTTGACAGATCAAGGCGTTACTGGTGGATTCTGAAAGAGCAAAACTTCTAAAAAAACTGACCGAAGCTAATCAACACAACCGGTTCCTCAAAAGACAGGTTTGCATTTAGAGGTCTTTTTCTAACTGTTTATTTGATTCTAGTGACTGCTAGGTTGCCTACGAAGCCCTTAGACTCCATGATATTATGAAAGATCCACTCTGGCCTTACCTCTGTTTATGCATTTTTTTTTTTTTATGAAGATGTATTTTTATTAACAAGATAAAATTACAAAGGTGGAGGGAGCAAATCCCTTAATTACCTCTGTTTATGCATGATATTGAGTTTATATCTGGATCCTACTACACCTTTATTTGGGTGAGATTCAGTCAATTACATGTTAAGTGTGGGGTTACATTATATTTATATTGTATATTTTAGTTATTCTTTAACTTTTATTGTGTTAGAGTTGGACCCATTTCATCCCTAAATGACCAGCTGAAGTTAGAAGGCATTTTCCTAATGTCTAAGTCCAGGATCTTTCTGACTCATAACCTATGTGTGATTACTCATCCACTATCAGACCCTCTCATGCCTAGTAACCAACTTGAAACAGCGATACAAGTAGGGGCTACAGAATGATAGGGTTTTTATCCACCAACTCTCCTCCTCATGCCCAGGCCTAAATAGAAAACCAGATTTGAGATGTTCACAACACATAGTTGGGCATAGAACAGAAACGAACATAGGCTTGGATTTACTTTATTCCATGTTTAAGTTGGTCTGTGTCCATCACAGAATGATAAGCTAAATTTAAAATGTTTCATGCTCACATAGAGATCCAAGATCAACCCTTCTCCTGCCAACCCAGATGTAGTTGATGTGTACAGGCCATAGAAAGATGGACACCCACCAATATATTGTTCATATACTAATCTCATGTTGTATAATTTCTTAGAAATGAGGTTACATACTGTTATTTCTTAGACATTGGTATGGACTATGACCCATTTTTGGCTGTGTATGTAGATTGAACAGATTCGCCCTAATAACCATCCATTGAACTAGAGATTGCTGATGGGATACCTTAGCAGGCATCCTGAACTACTTCCTATCCTTTCTGGCCTGTCCAGCGAGTGTGGCATCCAAACTAGAAGCAATCTAGAGAAAATTATTATGGTGTGGTAGCTCAAGTCAGTTCAAATACCCATAGGTCCAATGGGATAAAGTCTGCACTCCAAAAGAGCATAGTGAATTAGGTATAAAAAAAATCAAAATTATGAACGACTCTACTGGCATAGTGGATTTGGAGATTTGCTACCGAAAGAGGGTCACTGTGGAGACATGTTATTGATGCAAAATATGGTGGAAACCCCCAGAATTGGCTACCTCTGAGTGGCAACCTTACCATACAATCCAGCATCAGGAAAGCAATTCCAAAACAGAAACCTCAGCGGGAACAACATCTCAGGTTCCTTGCTAGAAGTTGCTCTTCTGTTAAATTGTGGACAGATTGTTGAGTGGGGACCAGTTAATTATGCATAGAATATCCAAGGCTGTACAACAGAGCTCAGAACAAACATATGACAATGATGGAATCCAGACCTACAGAACATTTCTGTAGCTGGAATTTACATCTAAGGATGAACTTAAACGATGCTGAAACAGAGGAAGCATTTAAGATACTTGCACTGTTAGAGCCGCATTATATTTCAATCCAGGACAAGATGATATAATATGGAAGCCATGGCCCTCAGGCCAATTCTTGGTAGCCTCTTTCTATAAATGCCAGATTACCCCTCTCACCTAATCCAGCTCCCAAGGCCCAAGCCTAGTCTGGAAGCTTGTAGCCCCAGAAAAGGTTTTACAATTCCTATGGATTGCCTTGCATGAAAAGATACTCACTTGTTATGAACCATCTATGAGGGGCCATCTGATGGTAAACTCCTTATGCAAACTCTGTGGAGAGGAGGAGAGCAGTAATCATATTCTCTTGCATTGCAAGTTCAGTAAGGCTGTTTGGGGTGCCATTCTACTCAAATTTGGCATCTCCTTATGCATGCCTCTATCACTCAACCTACTCTTTCAGCGATGGAGCCCTTGCCCCTTGGCACTTGTGGAAAGAAAGAAAGCAGAACATTTGAAGCCAAGAACAGTTCAGTTGGTGGGGTCATATAAAAGGTAATTCACAACATTCTATTATGGGAACACAGCCTTCATGGCTTGCCCCCTTGCCCAAGCTCCATCATTCGGAAAATTTGGGGAAAAGTTAAGGGTAGATTTTCTTTGTAAAAGCAAAGCTTTTAAAATGCCCTATGTGGGAATGATAGGGATTATAGACGAGGAAGGACCTTATGTAATTTCCGGTGTAGGGGACTGTGTAAAGGGGAAAGCGACCAAGCTTTCAGCCTTTCAATTTAAGAGTGGTCTTAAGGGTGGAGACTCCAATCTTCTTGATTTTTTTGGCAGTTGACGAACAATGGATTGAAGGTCGATCCATATTGATTGAAGAGGAGGAAGTTCTAAAGAAGGATTTCATGCTGGAAGATTTGCCAAAGAGCTTGCCTCCATGGAGGGAGCTTGCAAACATGACCAGGGGGAGTCAAAGTGCCAAAACATAAACTTTGGCACAAATCTTTGTCAGTCTGGTCAGTCAATTCATGAAGCGTCCACACAATGTACATTTAGAAGCTGAATAGAGAACATCAAAATATTTGAAGGGGACTCTTGGAAAGGGGTTATTCTTTAAACCCCATGGTCACTTGAAGATAAAAGCCTTATCAGATGTAGATTATGCTAGATTCTTTGACAAGAAGTCTACTACAGGTTGTTGTGTGGTCTTAGGAGGAAACTTGATAAGTTGGAAGAGCAAGAATTAGAACGTTGTGGCCCGTTCTACTCATACTGTCAGGGTGTTGATGTGGGTGAGATCGGTTGTGTAGGAATTGAGTCTACACTGTGATGAATGCATGACCATGTATTGTAACAATCAAGCAACCACATTTATTGTGAGAAATCCAATATTTCATGAAAGAATAAAACAAAGAGAGGTTGATGCCACTTTATCCGAGATGCTGTGATGAGAAAGGAAGTTGTTTCCCCCTATGTTTGGTCAAGTGATCATACTCCCTCCTCCTCAACGGCTCAGTATGTGGTTATTTTAAAGGCAGCAGAGGAATTAGACAGGGAGACCCTCTCTCCCCGCTTCTATTCAATATGATTGGGGAATTTCTATCAGCAATGTTCTACTCGGCAGGAAATCTTGGTTGGCTTCCCCCTACTAGTTCCAGTCCAGCTTTTAATATTCCCCTACTTCAGTATGCAGATGACACCATCATTTTTGGAGTCGGAGACATTGATTGTGCAATAAAGATTAAAGCTGTGTTGGGGCTTTTTGAGTTAGCCTCTGGTCAGAAAGTAAATTGGGGAAAGACCTCCCTAATGGGCTTTAATGTTAATCCTGAGGTTCTCACTGAGATGGCAAGTATATTTGGATGCTCATTAAGTCAATTACCCGTAACATATCTTGGTCTACCTCTCTTCAATGGGCGTATATGCAGGAGGCTATGGAATCCGGTGGTAGAAAAAATGGAATCCCGATTATCATCATGGAAGGGGCGTCTTCTTAGTAAAGCGGGGAGACTCGTTCTCCTAAAGTCATGCATAGCAGGTATCCCAAATTATGCATTGTCTTTCTTGCCTTGCCCTATTGCTATTTGCAAGATCATGGATAAGTTGAAAAGAAGATTCTTATGGAGGGGATCGAGTGATGCTTTTAAGTACCACCTGGTTAGTTGGGATGATGTTTGCAAGCTAAAGAATATGGGGGGCCTGGGAATCCGAAAATCTAGAGACATGAATCAAGCTTTATTGTTAAAATGGCTATGGAAGTTTAACACTCACTCTTCAAATCTTTGGAAGGAAATGGTTCTCACTAAGCTGGGTAGTGAACCTCATTGGTGGATGTCTGGGGGGAATCGTAGAACCCTATCTCCTATATGGAGAACACTTTATCTTCTGCTCCCAAAATTTCAATCTGCAAGTAGATTCCATGCTGGAAATGGTAGATCGCTCAAGTTTTGGGACGACTTGTGGATAGGGCCGGAACCTCTGCAGGCTGCTTTCAGAAGTCTTTTCCTTCTCACCACCCGCAGAGAAATATCAGTAGCTGAAGCTTTTGAGGGGGGAGGGATGAGCCTCCATCCTAGAAGGGGCCTCTCGGATAGTGAGGCATTGGAAGCTAGCCGATTATTGGATTTAGTCGCTTCGTTCAAAATTCGTCCTCGGGAGGCTGACAAGCTCATTTGGTGGCCGGACAAAAAGGGGTTTTTCACGGTCTCATCGGCATACGGATTTTTAAACAGAAGTAATTCGGCATGGAGGGAGAATGGGATCAATTTCGTATGGCATTTATGTGCCCCTCCAAAGGTAAAATTCTTCATGTGGAGTGCCTGTCAAGGTAAAATCCTCTCGGCTGATGTATTGAGAAGAAGAGGCCATCCCTCGGTTGATCCCTTATGTCCATTCTGTAACTCTGAGAACGAAACTATCAGACACATTCTCCTACACTGCATTTTCTCTTGGAATGTGTGGATAAGCATCCTTGGAAAGTTTGGGCTTCAATTCTGCATGGCGGAGGACCTCCTCACTTTTAGTAATTCACTCTTGGGTACCTCTATGCCGCGTCTTGGAAAGATGATGCTCTCTGCCTGCTCCAGTTTCATCCCGTGGGGGCTTTGGAACGAGCGGAACAAAAGAAGATTTGATGCTAAAAGTGAATCGGTAGACCGGGTTGCGGATAGAGTGGTGGGACACATATCTACTTGGCTTTTAACAAAAAAAGCATTTTCTCACTATCTGGGTTCCTCCATTCGTGAAAATTGGGGAAACTTGGCTTTGATACACATTGGTAAAAAGCCTCCGGTTATGCAAGAATGGACTCCTCCAACCCCTGGTTATCTCAAGCTAAATTTTGATGGTTCATCTCTGGGCAACCCTGGTATTTCCGGTTATGGTGGAGTAATTTCAGATCATTCCGGTAATCAGCTCTTCACATATGCGGGCCCACTTGGAATTTCTGATTCTACGAATGCAGAGTTACAGGCTCTCCTCTCCGGTCTTCGTGTTTTCAAAGAAAGATGTAGTGGACCCCTCCAAGTTGAAGGGGATTCTAAAGTGGTGATTGGATGGTGTGCGAGAGCATCTTCTCCTCCGTGGAGACACTGGGATACATTCAATAAAATTTTAGACATTACCTCGATTGTTTCTTGTTGTTGGACCCACATTCCGAGGTCCGCAAACTCAGCGGCAGATGTACTTGCTAGGGAGGGAGCTACCCTACAATCTCTGGTTGTTAGGGAAATGCCCCCTCAAACTTTGTAACTTTCTTCTGTTTATTAATACATCCTTATAAAAAAAAAAAAAAAAAAAAAAAAGTGATCAAGTCGGTGATATGTTTACTAAAGCCTTAGGTAAACATGAATTTAAGACTTGAAAAAAGTAAGGAGAGAGTTGGAGAGAGAGAGAAAGTGGAGAAGAGAAAGCTCTAATAGAATAGAGCTGCGTTGGGGCTCGTGCACTATCCCCAACCTATTTACTAAAGTTGTTTGAGTAAAATTACAAATATGCACTTAAGTGAAAACCTAATTCCTTATATCTCCCATTCTACATGTCCTATTTACATATAAATTGGACCATAGACATAATTCAACATAAGGAACAAGATCACATCAAGACATATGAATAAATATAAAATAAAATGACCAAAATGCCCTTGTACATGTTTTTCAACAAGACTTTTTGTAATAAGCTGGGGCTTATGGACATCTATGCTCCAGTTTGAGAGAGAGTGTTAGAAAACAGTATAAGGGGCAATTTAATCATTGTAGATGGTCTGTAATTTCTAATGAAGTTATTGTTTTACTCAGGATGCTTATATATGCCTATGGGTTAATTTTCATGTAATTTGGAGGTGTATATTAGGAGTTATAAGCAGTTGTGTGTATGGAGGGTATTTATGAGTTAAATAAGAAGATTAGGGGGTCGAGCAGGATTCCCAACAAGAGCCTTTCTATTGCTCTCTTTTCAGAAACTTCTTTCTCCTTCTTCTTTCTTCTATCTTGTCTCAATCCTTTTCAATTAATCATTTCACATACTAGTTCTATCATGATCAAGATCGAAGTCCATTTTGTCTTATTTCTTTTTGGATTTTTACTTCTTTATTGTGATTACAAACTATGATAAAGAATAAACATGCAATCTACTTGCATTATGGCTGTACAATATTGTGGGTTTCAACTGACAAAGTTGACAGTAATTGTCTGAGTTAGAAGGCATTCTATTGCTTTAAACCAAGATAAGAATCGTGTTCATACTGCCAAACATACATGTGACTGTAATCTGCATACATATATTGGAGCACTCAGGAATGGAATATCTCATCACAGCTGGGAAATAACTTACTGATCCTAGAAATCAATCTTGTCATGTCTAAAAACTACTGAAAGAATTTCTTTAGCATATGTGGCCTCTGATACGCAATTAATGCAGTATGAATGTTTGGGTTTTGGAAATTGTCATCAGCAGGGTTCTAGATTTCCCTTGCATTAGTGGTGAAAACCTGTGGCCACGGTTTTAGTTGTCACTACATATTATACCAGTTGGTAGAAAAGGGTAGAGAAGCCAACACAGTAAACATCAGAAACAGTTTGCTTGGTGATGCTACAGTTTTGTTTCTCCATAACAGGTTGATAATTACCAATAATTGAAACTTGGTTGTGCTCTCCCCGTCAATACTGGGTTCTATATACTATATTTCAACGAGAAGAGGCAATAATGTCTTTGAATTCCTTTATTATCTGTTTTAATATTCTTAGACATCTTTCTACAGTGCCTCCGACTTGCATTTCATAGTGTTCCTCTGAATTTTGTTACTCGCAGCTGCTGCTCAAGGAGGATGCATTGGTTGATTGCAAAAGCGAACTTGCTGCAATGGAGCTTGAACTGCAGGTAGCTAATGACTTTCTCTGTTTGTCTTTATTCTGCATTTAGAACCGCTTCACATTTCTTCTGTGAACAGTGTGGAAGTGGACAGGTTCAAATATTTATCAAAATCTTGCTATAAAAGCTAGTGGATGTTTGCTAAAGATGAGTTAAATACTCTCATAATTGGAAAAATCTATGTGATCTCAGAAGTACAATCATGATTTTTTTTGAAGCCTGAACTATACTATCATCTTCAAGGGAGGCAAAGAATACTGCAGTAGTAAGGGTGAATTATCAGGAACCTCCTGAAGCTCACAATTTGATTAGCCCAGCCATATTGGTCGATGTTTGTAATTAGTTTGAAAGAATATATATTGTTTGTTTTTGTTTCTATTGGCTTTGCTGCAACACATTTTAGTGCAAGGGAGGAGGAAGGGGGAGGAGAGGAGTTTAGATCAACTGTGGATGTAGTTTGTTTCTACAGAGTTAATTCACCCTTAAGAGTAAATCGTATTATGTTCTCAATAGACTTTGAGACATGGTTGGAACAATTGTAGTTGATTCAGGAACTAGACTATCTGGTTTAGACCGAGTGCAAATTTCATTAGAGGGGTAGTTTTAGGATACTCGTCAACCAAGTTACACATTTAACCTGTCAAATCACGTTTGATGGTCAGTTTTTATATTCTATATTAGTCTGTAGGAGAGTCAGCAAGATCGGGTGTTTGTTAGAAGTCTATTCTTCAGATTACATGTTATTCTGATGTGTAGTTTAAGAGTATTGTAGAGTTTTGAGTTATGAGGGGTAGTTGTGTAAATAGAGATCAAGTCACTTAAGTGATGAATACAAAGGGAAGGAGGTCAATTTTACCCCCATCGAGTGCCTCTCTCAACACTCTCTGCTCTTCTCTCATTCTTTTTTCCTTTCTTCACCTATTTTGCATCTTTTTACATTTTACGAACTGGTTGCTTTGCTGAATTCTTCTCATCATAAGGTTATGCATTCTTTAATCAATTGAACATCTCTCTGTTTCTTAACACTTATTTTTTGTCTGCCTCTTCTTTTATTTGTTTTTGTAGTTTATAGGATGAAACTAACTCTTCTCTTTGGCTCTTGAAGAAAGTCAAAAGATCTGTGACTACTTGGATTGTAATGAGTGGAATTTGTGTTCATATGCAGTTATTATTAAGTATTTCTGTTTGAAAGAATTTTACTTCTCTGTTGATTGAATGATGGAGAGGTAGTTATAATTCTGATAGTAGAAATTGATTGTTACATCATTAATCTCTAATCTTCTTTTTTTCTCTTTTTACCAACAGAATTTAATTAAACTCGCAGAAGAAGTGGCTGAGTTTGGTGAACAGCTAGGTTTAAGGAAGATCAATGGGAAGAGTATTCCATCTTATCTTCTTTCTAGGCTAGAAGGTGCACTCTTTGCCTTGCTTACTAGATGGCCTTTGTGGTCATTATTACTCTTCTGAGAAGTGCTCATCTCTCATTTGCAGCTTTCCAAGGAAATTTAAAGGAACAAGTAAAAGGTGTCGATGCTGCAAAATACAAGGATGTTGAACTGTTATGGTTTGGAATGGCTGAGGTAATTTCCTGATAGCTCTTAGGCATTGGTCAGTTATCCTTCTTTCTAGTGAAAGAATACTTGAATCTGCTCAGGTAGGTTGTATCCTACCAACCCTGGTCCTAGTAATTAATGAGGCCCTTACTGGATTGGTTGATGCAAGCCATCCGAATTATAGAGCAGTAATTTTAAGGTAACATGAAGCATACAGAAGTTCTCAGTATAACTGATGTCTTTGTCAGCTATGCTATATTTCCATTGGTGGGTATTGGTTCCATGAACATTCCAGTTTAACCGGATTGAACCAAAAGTTTGGTTATTTTTTTTGGCCAACCTCTTCTGATAATCTGTGGAAACATCTCGGGAAGTGCATATCACACTTCTCTTTCAGAAACAAATGCTCACTGTTATCTGTTTCATGAGGACCGGAACCTGAAAATTCTCTTTGCTCAGCAGACTGTCCAAGTGGTGGGGTCTTTTGATGGATGGAGTGAGGGTGAGCATATGTCAGCTGAATGTACTGGTAATTTCACCAAGTTCTCTGCAACCCTTAAGCTTAGACCTGGACGCTATGAGATCAAGTTCTTGGTGGATGGTCAGTGGCACTTGTCACCAGAACTCCCTGTCATTGGTGAAGGTATGATGCAAAACAACCTTCTAGTTGTGGAGTAGCTTGTAATTCATGAGTTGATACTAATCCCAGATTATCGAACTGATTCTACAAATTGTATAATGCTACTTCTGTAGGAGAGAGACTGCATGTTGTATTATGGCATTAAAGTCGAAAATTATATGCAATGAGCTAGAAATACGAAAATTTACACAGTAAATTTTTGTTCTCAAGGTACAATAAATCAAGAATGAGAAACGCCTATCACAGTCACACTGGACTTGGGTGATTCCATGAAAAAAAATAATCGATGAGAGGTTTTAAGACATTTTTGAGATTAAAACTATACCAGGGAGTACAATTCTATCTTCTCATCTTGTTTGGAAATTGAGAGTCCGAATGGAGAAAGCAAAGACAACTCCGAAGAGAATGGCAAAGCCCGCGGTGACACATGCCACAAGAGGGAGCATGTCGTGGTCAAAACCGAAGGAGGAGTTCAAGAATTCCTTCAAAGGAACTTGTTCACCATTATACGTCAACATGGTTGTTGTTGAATCTCCAAATTGTGAAGTCACTAAACCATAGAGCGTCCATGCAACTGGGCAGCACCAATAGTACCATCTCCACCAGATTGGAATGCTCTGCGTTACATATATGTAAAGGAACATTAGATTAGACAAAACAGGAGAAAATGTTGAGTTATTCATTTAGGAAGAGAAAGGTTTATTTTTACTTACTGTTCTTGGGATCAGGAAACCAGAGAAGAGCATCCAAATTCCATAAAAAGCAGAAGAGACGATAGCAGCAAAGGGTGCGTTTGGAGTCAAGGCAACAGTCATCATTCCATAGTAGGTGTAGTAGAGGAAGGTGAAGAACATGAAGAAGAAGAACCACAAGAACTTGGACACACTCCAACTGAAGCCAATGGTGGCGTACACAATCACTCCATACAGGATAGTCTGTACGAAGATGTATGGTAGCTCCACCAATACCTGCATCAATTAATTTTCAAGATCAGTAGGGTAAGAAAAGGCATAATGATAATGAATCTGTTCAAACAAATCTTGTCAGTTCTAACCTGTGCCAATGCATAAGGAAGAGCAGAAAACATGCCCGCTGCGTGTTCTCTGTAGAAGACAGTTCTTTCTATGTCCACCACTGGCTGCACTGATGATGCATTATTGACACCCAAAAACAGAACAGCAGCAAACATGGATCCCATGGCATTTAGGAAATCTTGTTGCTTGTCCCTGTTGCAGAGTCAATTGATAAGAGTAAAGACTAATGGAGATGAGATGATCGTCTTAACCTAGTATTGACCGATTGAGCATTACTTACATTTTGCCACCCATGTTCCAGAATATGCTACCAAATAATAGTGCACAGATGAAGGTAAAGAAGAAGCGAACAGCATTATATTGAGGATTTCGCCAGTAAGACCAGTGTTGTTTCCAGAGACATGCTTTCGCCTGGATCCAGAAGGGTTGTGAGAACTTTGTCTCAAAGTGAATATCTTCAGAACCTGGAGCTGGCTTGTTCAGTTCCTCTATCAGAGATTTGTTTCTCTGATACAGAAAAAAATTCAGATAAATTTCAGCAAAATCTACGCCAAGACGATTCTCCGCTGCAATTGAGCTAACTTCCAACATCCATGTCGCCGGGTTGTATCCAGGAGCAATGTTTGGAACTCCCTTCACGTCTTCAAAGTAATCGATAAGCTGGTGGGAATGCTTTCCCAGTGGCCCGGCATAGATCACTTGCCCTCCTCTTTTCATAAGCAATAGCTATTTTGAGCAAACAAAGACATATAGTTAAAGATTCCAATTTCTTCTTATACAACATTTGGCAATCTAGATATCAGAGCCATTACCTCATCAAATGACTCAAAAATGTCAATGCTGGGTTGATGAATGGTGCAGACGACTGTTCGGCCTGTATCAACCGTGTTACGCACAGTTCTCATCACAATAGCAGCAGCTCGTGCATCGAGCCCTGATGTGGGTTCATCCATGAATATGATCGATGGATTGGCAACGAGTTCAACTGCAATTGTGAGGCGCTTCCTCTGTTCCGTTGAAAGCCCACTGACCCCAGGAACACCAACCAGAGCATCTTTCAGATTATGTAGTTCTACAAGATCCATGACCTCGCTCACAAACATCTGCAGGGTAAGATAAGTTAGAACTAAACAGTCCAATAAAGCACGAAACCGTTCTATTTCCACAAGTGTGATGATTACCTCTCTTTTCTCATCATCTACTTCAGGTGGAAGACGAAGCCAGGCAGAGAACAGAAGGGACTCGTAGACTGTAAGGTTTGGAGAGTGGATATCATTTTGCTCGCAGTAGCCACTGACACGAGCAAAAGTCTCCTGTCTCTTAGGATAACCAGAGATTGTGATAGAGCCTTCGATGTATCCGCCAGTTTTTCTTCCAGCAAGAACATCCATGAGGGTGGTCTTGCCTGCCCCACTTACGCCCATCAAACATGTCAATACACCTGGTCTGAATGACCCAGTTATTCCTTGGAGGAGCTGGAGTCGATCTTGTTCTTCACCTTGTTGCTTCATTTCCTTCACAGTGGGTAAAGAATCATTAGTTTCTAAAAAAAATCAGTGTTTGTTTAACGTAATTATACTGGATTCTTGGATAAAATTTTCCATTTTCTAATAAAATTTCGATTTAACTTGTTTTGCGTGGAGGATACAAGTTAAACTCACTACTGGCATGTCAACAAAGTACTGCACGCCTTCAAATGCCATCGCCAGAGGTTTGTAAGGAAGCACCATTCCTTTCGTCTCTGTAACATCATGTTGACCTGAAAAGAGCAGGAGTAACAGACAGTTTCAGCATTTTCACAAATAAAGTCCTTTTTGCTGATTATTTGCATTTACATCTACCGGGAGAAAGCTTCTGTCCATCTTTTGGAATCAATTGTTACTCTACTTTTAGTGGAATAACGAAGTTTCTCTTACCATCGTCGCAGTCTTTTCCTTTAGTTTGTCCCTGGCTTTCAGCACTGGAATCGTCAACTTCACAAACTGCAGCTTGAGGCTTACCAAGAGCTGCAGAAACAAGAGCATTAAGGAAAAATACATACTGCGGAAAGAATTAAAGAAAGAGATGTAATACTAACGATTGAGATATTTGAGCGCCACTGTGTATAGAATATTGAAAAGAATGTTGTATCCCAGAAGAGCTCCAATTCCAATCCAGTACCAATTCGCTTCAGTGAAGATCCCCCTCATCTCAAGAATTTGTTTACCACTCTGTAAATATCACAAGATTCAGCCAACCGGTACTCAGTTCCACTTAATTTTGTTACTGTGTCTGTGTGAGACTTACCTCACGCCATCTGCTAGCAAGGAATTCATTCACTGCAATTGCGTTCTGTCCATACATCAGAGGAGATACCCAATATCCCCAAATCCACCAACTGTGGATATCCTCTGTAATTGATTTATTCACCGAGAAGAAGCATGAGCCTGACTACTGAAAACATTAATCCTTGGAAGCGTTATTATTAGAGATCAGGAATTACCTCTGGAAACAACAAAGCCACCAAGGACAAATATGACTAAGAGTGCGAATGCCCCAAAGGTGCTTGCAACGGTTTGAGATCGTCCTAGTGCAGCAATAAAACGGAAGAGGGAGAGTGACATTTGATGCAGGTTGAACATCAGAAACAATTGAAGGATAAACCTGGAGGAGAAGTATCGATTAGCTGTTTCCCACTAAATTACAAAAAAAAATCAAGCTGGATCGAGTAAAATCTCTCTGATAAACGAGATTACCTTCCAAAGCGGGGAGCTAGCCCTACTGTGTAATAAGTCAGCACCACCCAGATAAATGACTCGAGCAAGGAGATGGGGATTCTCATAATGAATGTGGCTAACGAGAAGGCCCAAGCAGGAAAGAACATGGCGTCCCTTTGCTTGTAGAACACTGGTAACCTAGCAATTGTCAGATGCAGCTCAGCGAGCCCATTGAACATGATATTCACCAGCCCAAAGAAAAGCGCAGCCATGTACTTCGATCCGTCTTCTGGGTTCTTGTGGTTCATCTCCGTTCGAAGGAATACCGTCATGGTTATAGTTGCAATTAACATAATCTGCATCAGACCTAATGTGAGGGCAAAAATCTAAATGTCTTTACGAAGAAAGTGATCAGATCATGAAAATTTAGGGACTGTTTAGCGTACTTGTATGGCTTTGAAGATATAGATGAAAGAGCTTCTCTTCATCAGCAGCATTTCTCGATCAAAGCATGCCTTGAACAGCTCTTTCTTGGGTAAACCGTACTTCTTTCTTACTAAAGCAGCTGGGTGCCCTTTGGATCTCTCATAAGGAACAGCCAGTTCCGAGAAGATATCCATGCCAACGTGAAACTGTTGAAAAGCTTTCACGAATTCTCCCACAGTTATGTATCTATATGGTTTAATCTTATCAAACCAGTACTGCTCCTGATCTTTCCTTGAAGTCACCTAGTAAAAAGAACTCTTGTCAAATAATGGTCATTGATAAAATGCTAAGAAAAAAAATTGAGGATAGAATTCAGGAGGAGACCTCTTGAAGGAAATCTGCAACGCCTTTTCTCTCTGGACATTTGAAGCCCATTGTCACCAAGAAGTCAAGAATGTGACTTTGAGGACCGTGATAGACTATTTGGCCTTCGCAGATTAAGATGACATCGTCGAAGAGGGCAAATGTTTCAGGCGCTGGCTGGAGGAGAGAGATGACCATGGAGTTCTGAAACACATTGGCGATTTGCTTGAGGCACTTGACGATTTGATAGGTTGTCGAGCTGTCTAATCCTGTAGAGATTTCATCCATGAAAAGAGCCGTGGAAGGACCCACGATCATTTCACCCGTCGTCACTCGTTTCTTTTGTCCTCCGGAGATCCCTCTCCTCATTTGGTCTCCCACCATTGTATCGGCACACACATCCAGCCCAAGTAACTGCATGTTCACAGCTTTTTCTTATTACTTCACTGTCTTCATTGTGAGTGGAAGCCAAGATCCGAAAAGTATTTTCAGACTAATGAAATCATGAGTTCGATTTGTTTATGTTCAGTCTCGTGCTCACCCTCAGCATATACTCTGTCATAATACTAGCCCTTTGTCCTTGCATTGCTACCGCCTGGAGATGATCGATTGAGTAGTTCAGGCCGTCGTTAAAACTGAAATTCAGGAACTAAACGAAATACGTCTGTTTACCATTGAGCTTATACAGATTACCGAATTTTATGGCCTACCTTCATAAAGAAGTCGATGTCTGGATCAGGTTTAATGTGTTGATCTTTCTCTCTTCTTGCAAGTTCAGCGAGAACATCTGCAGTGATCATTTTAGTTGATTTGAGAAAAGTAGAATTGTAATAGTCACGAAACTACGCAGTTAAACAAGAGAACATAAAAATCATTTAGATGGGAAGTCACCATATCTATGACCGACTCCTTGACAACGGGCGGAGAAATCTAAAGTTTCTCTGACAGTCATGTCTCCGTTATGCAAACCATGCTGACAGATATAAGCAGAAGTCCGTTCGGGAACAAATTCCTTCATGTTGTGGCCATTGTAAGTTACCTTGCCTGCAACCTGCTCAACCCTATTTTGAACTAAGGGTCTGATTGAAGATAGTGACTGACTGGTTTAAATTTGGATGATCAGAGTTCGAATTACCTTCAGGTCTTCATCTAGTTTTCCTGCCAAGGCCTTCAATAGGGTAGTCTTTCCTGAACCTGGAGGGCCCAGGAGGAGGGTCAACCTGAAAAAAATCAATGCCGGTTAGTTTCTTCATGTTTGATCACTTCCGGCGATAGATTAACAAATGCTGAACTGATCAGAAGAATGTGTTAATTCCTGATTACCTCCCGGGTCGTATCGCACCACTAACATCCTTAAGAATGCTTAGCTGCTGCTTCTTATTTTTGTATAACATGAAACGGCCTAATATACTCTGCAAATGGAAATTTCAAAGCAGTTAAGCCCAGTGAATTCGTTAACAAGTTTCGACTCAAGTGGAAGAACATTAAGAAGCACAAGCATCTCACTTCCGTGACGTTCAGGAAAGCATTGAGGAGGGTTGGCATTGCTCTTCCTCCTGAGTAAACCTCTGCATCAACGTAGAGGTGCTCGAATCGTATTTCAACTTCGGGCAGTGTAATTCCAACCCTGCAGTTTATGAGAAGCAATCCAAAATTTGGGAAGAAAATCATCAAAGAATAGAACAGAAAACAGGGGAGTAAAACAAAATTGGCAGAATTCAACTTCCCCGCTTTGAATCAACAAAACGTGGTGGCGTAAAAAGCAGGACATACCGGTCCATTCGTTCACGGAGCTTTTGCACAAAAAAATCATTATCTTGATCGGGAATGCGGATGAGTCTATCAAGAATTTCTCGACGAGCTTCTGGGGAAACGTTACGCACGTCTATCTGGTCATGGCGGTAGTGTCCACTCTTGCTATCTCCAAGCTTGAGCAGGGAGACAGTAAGGCGATCGTACGTCCCTAGCTTCTCAAGAGCAGCCCACTTGAGATCCTCTTCGTCATCGCTATTCCTCCGAGTGCTGGCCGAAGTAGTGGAGAACACGCTCTCACTCCTTTGAAACATATGTTTGCTAGCTGAGCGGAGGCTGGCCGCCCTCCACCCATCTGCTTCCCCCAATCGAATCGACCCCGCCATGCGTTTCTAGAGTCTAAGGAAGTTGCTGTGAATGGAATGAATGAATGAATCGAGTCTGGTGTTCGCTTTCCGGGTCTTATTTATACTTGTAAGGATGAGAGAAGAGTTAGTTGTGAGGAACTCCATTAAAACTATCAGGCAAAAGAAAACAATTCCAGCATCAAGCGCCTCACAGCCTGTCCTTGCGTCTTTCCTGAAGTCTTTCTTGCTTTGTGTCTGACAAACTGTTTGCTAGTCAGTTGCAAACAAGAAGGGGAATACCAAAGAGCAGGGTAGGATTCAAACACAGTGAAAGAAAATTTGTAGGAAGTTTCGAAGTCTCGGACAGCTCGTCGCCTAATGATCGCGTAACTGATCCGAAAAACGATGGCTCTTTGTCCAGACATAGCAGAACAATGGTTATTTTGATTATTAAAACTTAAAAACATCCCAAGGTTTGCTTTCCGGAGAATGGAATCTTTCAGCTCATTTGATCAAAGCGATTCTCTAATAATATAATTATAAAGCATATTAACTCTCATCTCCATTGTAGCAGTTCACTATTCCTACGTTATTTCCGAAGATCCTGAATCATGGCACCTAGCATTAGACAGTCGGTTTTTCTAATAAAAATGAGAGCAACTTTCTTTGACATGTGATGTTCTTTAATTCGATGATGAACCAACCCATCTTTTATTTACATTGGCAATCGATAGAACAGTAAAGGGGAGACGCTCTTCTTCTGTGGGTTGTTAAAAAAATTTCAGTTTCCTAGTTTTTGTTCCAGAACGCTATATACAAGTAATATGGCATGATCACTCGATTTATCCGGTATGATTTTTTGTTTACTATTGAAGATGCATATCATCCCGAAATGTAAATGGTAGGATTATTCATATCATTAGGATAACTTAATTATTGCTAAAGGTGGACAATAGTGTTAAGGCCATGGGACTATTTTGCAATGCCTTGGATAATGAAATTGTCAAATTCTACTGCCCAAGAAGTATTAAACAAACTATAATAAGATTTTTCAAGGGTTATTGAGATGAGACATGATTAAAACATATAATACCAACTAGCGGTTTTTCTTTAACAAAGTGACAGACAACGTCAATGTACTTTATTTGTTCATGGAAGACCGAATTGGAGGCAATATGAATGACCACTTGATTACCATAATGGAGTTCTATAAGACCATTTTGTTGAATCCCAACTCTGTAAAGAGCGATTTAATCCATATAAGCTCACTTACCACATGTACCATAGTCCTATATTCAACATCGACACAAAATCTTGTAACAACATTTTGTTTTATACTTTTTCATGTGACTAGGTTTCCTCTAACTAAATTTGTTGAATTTTTGGAGAAAAAAATATTTTATGAACATGTTATAATTTGAGTATAATGAACTTCCATTTATAATGGAGGAAACAAGTAAAATCCAATTACAATTAAACTACCCTTATCCCAGTTACACCCGAAGTTAAATAAGTTCTAAAAAAATTGAACAATTGAATATAAATAGAAGACTAACTAACTAAAACACCTTTAACTGAGACTCTTATGTGAGATTTTCTCTTATGAGACTCTTGTAAGACTCCACTATATTAATTCTGGCTTTGTGAAACTTCTTACTATGAGAGTCATATAAGACTCTTCCATATATGCTCTTCAACAAAAGTACGATAATCAAAGGTGCATTATCTATCATTTGGAGATTTAGCTCAATCAACATCTACAAAACTTTCAATATTAAGGTGACCATGACACTTATATAAGAGTCCTTGACCTAGATTCTTTTTCAAATATTTGAGGATCCTTTTCAAAACTTGTTAGTGAGTGAAATGAGGTTTATGCATGTATTGACTAACAACATTAATTGCAATAGAGACATTCGGTCTAGTGATAGTGAGATTAATCAACTGTCCTACTAGCTTTTGGTACTTGTCCACATTTATATCTTCTCCAGAGCCTACGCACAAATTCAAATTTGTACCCATAGGAGTGTTAACAGGGTGACATCCCATCATTCAATGTATCTTTTAAGTAAATCAAACACATACTTTCTCCACGAACAGGAAAATGTCATGCTTGGATTGGAAAACTTCAATACCAAGGAAGTGTTTGAGGAACCCCAAGCCTTTGTCTTGAATTCAGTATATATTTTGTGTTTGACTTGACTTATATTGTCTATGTCACTTCCTGTTAAAATAATAGCATCAACGTACACAATAAGTAGCACAACTCCCTTGTTAGTGTGTTTGACAAAGACTTGGAGTAATCCACAAAACATCTAGTAAACCCAAATCGAAGCACTGCTTGACTAAATTTATCAAACTAGGCACGGGGTGACTATTTCAGTCCATATAGAGATTTCTATAGTCTGCACACCAACTCCCCCTCAACCACTAATCCTAGTGGTTGATCCACGTAAATCTCGTCCTTAATTGTGCAATATAGTCATTCAAATTCTCCCTCTATTTTGTATTATAAATTATTTGAAAAGCATCATATAATTTTTGCAAACTATCAACATCAGAATATAACTCTGCACAAGTATTCCACACTTGTTTAGCTATCTCAAGATGGACAACGTTATTTGCAACGCTTTCTTCCATATTGTTAATCAACCAACTAATAACAAGTATACTTTTTTAAGCCACTTTTTGGCAAAAAAAAAAAAAAAACTTTCTTCCTCATCCACAAGAGGAGGTGGCTTAGTGAAGTGATCTAATAGGTCTCGAGTGACAAGAAATCGCTTAACCGATTGAGACCAACTCAAATAGTTTGATAGTTCTTTTAATGGAATAATAATGATTTTAAGAAAAATTACTTTTATCAGCCATGTTAAAGTACAGTTCTTCAGCCATGAAGTATTTTCTTTTAATAAAAATAATAGTAGGAGATTAAGCAATCGCAACACTTTTAACTTGTTTATAAAGTATAATCAACTACCTCAAGATCGACTAGATGGTCTCCAAATAGCTTAAGTGAAAGAATTTTAATAACAAAAGAAGTTGTGCACCTTCTCTAACCAACTTCCTTTGTCACAACAATGCTGGAAATCAGTAATCCAAGGGAACGTGAGAGTTGCAGGAAAACCAAGGTCCTAAATATTGAAGTACAATAATCATGTTGAACTCATGTATGCCATGCACAAGAAACTATAATTCAGTAACCAAATAACAACAAAGTACATGTTGGAGCCTCCAGAATCTGAGAGTATAATTAATAGAAAGTTGTTGATGCAAAGGAGGAACGGTAACATGCAAAGGAATGTCGTGAATTGTTGAATTTACGGAAAAGAGAAATACTTCATTGACTTCATTAACTTATTATAATCAAAGTACATGAACCCTTATTTATAATAGAGGAAGGTAGTATAGTCCAATTACAATAAAACTATTTTTGTCCCAATTACACCCAAACTCTAACACTTAAAGATAAGTCCTAGCATAATTAAATAACTCAATATAAATAAAAGACAAACATAACTCTAACTAGAACTCTTCTAGGACATGACCAGAAGATAAAAATATCTTTGTGAGTCCTTCTTGATTTTTCAACTTATGTGATAAGGATGCCAACTTATGGTAATCATGGTGGGTCCTACTTCTTATGGGTTTGAGACCATCTTGTGAGCCTTCCTCTGTCGTGTGACCCATCTTATAATACTCTTAGATATGTGGGTCTTCCTTGGTCGTGTGGGCTTGGGCCCTATTTTCCAACATGAACAATCTTAGAATTTTGCCTCAGATTTCTCTCAATTTGGAAACTTTCCTTCCTGGTTCATACCTCCTTTTGTCAATGTTGGAAACACCTTCTAAATAGAAACTTCAGAACTTAGATTGATGCAAGGTACTCTTCTAACTTTAGACCTCTTACCAGCACGTTTCAAGGTGGAGGTTCTAAGAACAACAACCTATAACTTCAAAATTCTCACCAATTTGAACTCACGTTCGGGTAGAGTTCTGAATTCCTGAACCTTAAAAAAAAAAATGTTGCACCACCAAGGGAGAACCAAACGAGACCAAGCAAGCAAGGAAGACAAGGAAGCAAGAAAGGAGTGCATGTTGCTGCACTTTCTCCTCTAGTTCCAGATGGTTATGGCAGGAAGGAAACCAGTGTTTGTTGTAATGTTGACAACAAGAAACCTGGAGTTAATCTATTCTCAACCCTCCAACACCATAGGCACATCAACTTATCATCTGAATGAGTCAGTTTATGAAGAGAAAACAACATCAAGACACATGAGATATGCTGTAACTCATAGTTTGTATGAACAATAGCAAATTGAAACGTTTTCATTGAATAAGGAAGATATATAATGTAAGGTGAAACACTATGAAATACATGCATGAAAGAGGCAAAAACAACACTTCTTTCAAGCTTCAAGGGAGAATAAAAAACTGACTAGCACTTATGAAGAAAAAACTTATCTGTTTTTAGACCAAGCTGTTACTACTGAACCTTTTGGTTGTTGCTGCCGATTCGCCATAGCAGCTTTTAATCTACAGAGCAAAAAAAAAAAAATCCAAATGGAATCCTAAATTCATTGCTCTATACCATGTTATTTTTCAGTATTCCATGAGAGTAATATTTATCACTTGAGGTGAAGAAGGTAGGAGAAAAGAAGCAGGAGAGAAAGAAGGAGAGAGTGGAGAGGTTGACTTGGTTGAGATCAACCGTTCTACTCTAGTACTATTGCTTCTCCTCCAGATTTTTCTTCCTTTGTATGTATGCCTAGACTTGTTGTGCCACTAGACCAGCCATTACTACATCTGTTGGAAGGTCCACCAAGTGAGACCTCTTCTCCATTGTTTGATCACTCACCTCAAATGTCTTCTAGTTCTGATTCTCCTCCAGCATTTTGAAGACCTACGCATTATCGTATTCTACAAAAGCCCTGTACTTTCCATCCACTCATAGATTATCTTCAAGTTTTTGTACTTTTTGGTAACCTTTTTGTTTATCACTCTTCCCAAGAGTTATGCTCAGGCCCTTCAACATCCAAGGTGAAAAGTTGCCATGGAAGAAGAGATGGTAGTTATGTTTGACAACAAGACCTAGCAGTTGACATTGTTACCACCAAGGAGAAGATTATGGGATGTAGACTAGTGTTTACTATGAAATACAATTAGAATGGCAGCATTGCTCAACTCAAGGTCAGGTTAGTAGCCAAAAGATACACTCAATCCTATGACATTAATTATGAAGAAATATTTTCTCCCATTACTACACTCAGTTTGTTACGTGTTCTCATTTGATTAGTTGCTAACTTTACTTGGTCTCTTTATCAGTTGGATGTTAAGATTGTTTTTTAATGGGGACCTCCAAGAAGAGGTCTATTTCTCACAAACACTAATTTGTGGTTTGAGGGGAAGAAAGTGTGCTTACTCATAAATCTATTTATCGACTCAAACAATCCTCACATGTCATGTTTGATAATTTTAGTAGAGGAGGTAACTGATTTAGGTTTCAAAAAGTGTGAAAAGGATCATGTGGTGTTTGTTAAACATACTAATCAAGGAGTTCTTCTAATAATTGTCTAAGTCAATGATATAATGTTGATTGACATGATAGAGAAGGAATTCAACAGACCAATGATGAACTAAACAAAGTTTTTCGAAAAAGAACCTTAGTCCTCTCAAATATTTTTACAATCTGAGCATGGTATTATTCTCTCATAAAGTATGTGTTGGACTTACTCAAACAACAACTTTGTGACACACCTATAGATTTGAATGCAAAACTATGTTAGGTCAGTAATGAGGTAGATATGACTAAGTTTGAGTGACTTCTTGGTAAACTAATTCACCAAAGAAGAACTTACAATTCTCATTTAGAAGAAAAAGAAGAGAGAGAGAGAGAGAGAGAGAAGAATCCATGGTGATAATATAGAAAAGAAAGGCAATCAAACAAAAAGGTGATAAATGTAAAGAAAAGTCCTAATATTAGATGAGCATGCTACAAGTAGATTTTTTTTGGCAAGCTTTGAAAGTGTCTTTGGAAGGACTTTTTTTTTTTATCTTCTTCGGTTTGATTTGGTAAGTGAGGAGATAGAGAGAGATGGAAACGTGTCTCCTCACTTGCATCTAAAAAACTTTTACAAACAGGAGAGGACCATATATTAGACTCAACCCATTTAAACCGGCACTTTGATTGTTTTTTGTAATCTCAAGTCTCACCTAGTGAATGAAGCAATGCCAACGTAATCCAATTTTTAAATTGGACTAAAGTGTTCAAGTCCACTAACAAGTATGACCTGAATTATATCAACTTTTTGGGCTACATAACTACAAATAATAATTTAAAATTAAGGATTAGGTAAAAAAAAAACACTTCCAATGCATCAATTTCACTAAAAGCTATGACTTCCACATGAAGGAAATATGAAATTAATGAAAGACCCATCAATTGAATCTTTAGCTTGTAAACATTTGTATAGAAGTCAATTTTTCCTCATGGGTCTGATCGGACCCTCTATATACATGTGCCATGTCTCCGTGATCGTGACTCCTTTCTTGGGACATCTTTGGCTTCTATTCTCATCTCTAAGTTCAATTATGTCACGCTTCATCGCAACTAATCAAGATAGAACTGCGCGGCCTCACAGACAAGGTTAGTGAGGGTCCGTTATGACGTACATTGGCTCCAGTTGAAATGACGGCACAGACACTAGTTAAAACGATTATAGAAGCATTTGGTCCAAAAAGCCGGCTTTTTTGTCCCGTTCCCTCTCCCTACTCTCTTCTCCGTCCTTCTCCACTGCTATATAAAACGTTAAAAGGTCCGAATTCAGACAATGGAGAAGGAAGCTGAGGCTCTCGATTGGAGTTAGTGGTATCGTTCGTCTCCGCGACGCGTCTTCTTTCTCTTCAATTCCGACTCCGTCATGGAACATGTATTGGGACTTCTCAAAGTGCGGGTGTTGAGAGGGATTAACCTCGCTGTCCGCGACATCAGGAGCAGTGATCCTTATTGTGTTCTTAGAATGGGTAAACTGGTATGTCCATCTTACTCTTCCCCCCGAATTGACTTCCCTTTCTTTTGTTGTCGTTTCTTCTGGTTAGTGTTTAAGCTAGATTTTATCACAAGCCTCTGACCTCTGTCATTCCTATGCTATGTCCGTTTCAGAGTGCATCCAAAGGGATCCGCCTATTTATGCTTATATTCTTTTTGAGTTTAAAAAACTTCAGTTTTCCGTGATCAAGATATGGATGATTTTAGAAATTTCAGTCTGCTGTTCCGGAGCAGCTCTGCCGTTCTTTTCCGGTAATTAGAGATGAGAAATTTGTAGTCCTTCCCGCTTCTAGGCTTTGTTATGCAGCTGACCAAGTCTTCTTGTTGGTGTTCGGACTGCTCTATAGAAAACCAGAACAGGGATGGAAACAGAAAGCCCGTTAATGTCTTGAGGGCTAAAAGTGGTGATGAGGAAAGTTTGCTTCCGAAACTCCCGATGTTACTGTGTAGTTACTGCTATACATTTATCCCATTAATTGCTCCTCCATAGAAGGCTGCCTCGTTGACGTTTACAGCTTCAATGTCAATTGACCTTGGATCAGAACTCTCTGGAAAGAGAAATGATTCCCATCTTGTGGACTCGTGATTCTCGGGAATAGCATAGAATGCGCGACCATGCGAGTCTGTGAGACGTGGGAGCCACTAATGGTCTTCCATTTGTGAGCTTTGAACCCTGATAGAGCTTTATGATTTACAGAGATTATCACAATATTTTTTTAATTATTTTTATTTTTAAAGTTTTATATATAGGTTAGAGTTTGAACCTTGATAGAGCTCAGAATCAAAGTCAGGTTAAAAATTTTGAGCAGGAACTCGATTCTAATTTTAATCCCGAGGCTGATTATCATAAATCCTTTGGATCACTAACGGTTTAGGGTGTCGCGAGCTGGTCCGTATTGAAAGAATTAATGTCTGTTTCAGAGATTCCGCTCTCGGTGGGTACTGCCACCTGGTTTTCTGTTGGTCGTCTCTTACGTCCTTCCACTCGATTCCTGGCGTATGCGTGAATTGATGGTTGATGTAGTGGTGTTCCAGTTTCCCGTGGCAGAATAGTTTCTCGGTGATTTTCATCGTCTACTTTTAATAGAGGCCAGGGCCGTGTTCTTGTGACGCGTGTATGGTTGTCTTTTTCTGAGTCATGTCTGTCGTCGAAAGAAAATTTTTTTATCCTGGAAACGACAAGAAGGCTGCCGCTTACATTATAGCAATTTTGTTGGTGGTGTCGAAGAGAGGTTGTCAGCGCTTGCCAAATGGATTCCGGCGCGGAAATGTGTTCTTCCTTCGATGATCTGATGGGGCTCCTCAGGGTGAGGATCGTCAGAGGGGTGAACCTCACCGTCTGCGATGTGTCCACCAGCGACCCTTACGTTGTTCTAAGGATGGGGGGACAGGTATATTGCCAGTCTGACATTGGAAAATCGCGAGAGAAAGAACGCAAGATATCCATGGCCATCTTTGCTCCTTTTTAATTTCTTTTAGCCTTTTTTCTTTTTTAGCACTTTCAGCCATGGTAGATCGATACAGTTCATTGTAGGTGATTATTCAACAAATTGCTGCTGGTGCTTTGCTATCGGGGCACCCCCGCTGCTCGGAAAATACAAAATGATGCCTATCATTATGGACTTGTTCTAGTACCTTTAATAGCATTAACGCCTGCTTGATTTTACTCTCCCCGCCATTAAAGCCCCTCTTATACCGAAGAGTCCCTCTTCTGATTTTGCTGCTCTATGTGGAAAAAGCACTATTACTTGATCTGTTTGGATAATTGATCATGTAAGCAGTTTCTACTTATCCTACTGTCATGGTTCACTTGTTGACACAATTGATTGATTTTTTCCTATAACTTAGATGGAAGAATAACTTTGTCACTCAATTAGATTAGCTCTTACCTAGACAAATACGGGATATTAGCTGTAATCATGCCTTCCCCTAACCTACTAATTCATGCAATGAGTTATTTCTCATGGCCTTGGTTTACTGAAGCTGTAGGAGATTGCTTACTTGAAAGTCCATTATGCACTGCAAGACTTGATAATTTGATACATTTACATTGTCATAGTGCTCCTAAGAGTTCCTATCACTTTTACATACTGCTCAAAAGTAATATTAAAGGCCAGCTTTGGTGATGCATATCATGATATCTTGCTTGGGATTTACTTAATATGAGTACCCGGGCTGCAAACTAAATCTGTAGTTTTTAGTCTCTCCAGCCGTTAACTACCCTCAGATTATTTCATTTGATTCAGGGGATGGGTCTTAGAAACCTTTCCAACATCCTTAGAACTGTTGTTCCTGTTGTGGTGGCCCTGCAGCTTATCTTAAGGTCCTAGACATACCTCTTTCCTGTTATCTACACATTTGTGAGACACCCACAACTTTTTCCTGCAAGATACCTACATCTCATTCTCAAGAAGGATGGGCTGTCTAGTTTGGGTGAAAAGGGATCTTATATGATGCTTTTATGATCTCAATCCTTTGACATTTCTTTCAGCTCTCTCTCTCTCTTATTTTAGTTGAAACCACTTTTTGGCCATAAAAAAAAAAAAAAGCTGTCTTAATGCTCTTGTTGGTTTTCAAGTGGGTTTAGTGACAGATATTTCAAGTTGGGGTTGAAATAATGGGGAGAATACCATAGTTTGCTGTTAAATTCGCTTGATTCTCTGTAGCATGTGTACATAATTTTAAGAAAGAAATTACAGTTTTGTCAAACTAAACAGCCTAAAGCCACAGGATTCTCAGAATACCTACTTGTTTAACCAGTAATGCAGAAGCAACCTATTTCTCTGGATGAAAAAAAATGTTCACGTCTCCTTAAAACAACAATAGAGACCCTTTTTTCTAGTTCAATACTTGTTTAGTTGCTTTTTTCATTAATTGAAAGGTGCACTTAGTAATTTAGATTATATTAATTTAGATTTGTACTCATTGATTTGAACCTGTAATTTAATTCTCTTTTCTTTTGAATGTTGGAGCAGAAGCTAAAGACTCATGTAATAAAAAAGAATGTCAATCCAGAGTGGAATGAAGAGCTCACTTTTTCTGTCACAGAACCAATCATGCCAATGAAAGTTGTATGTGTTTCTAGTTTCTCCTATCTTGAATATTCTTTTATTTATGCAGGGAAACTTTCTTTTATTTTGTCTCTTCCTGTGCATTTGAAGAAGGTAAACTAATTTATGCATCTTGTTAAATACTGTTTCAGCAATAAACATTTCTTATAGATGAGATTTGACCACCAGAAAGAACTTTAAGGGCCTGTTAGAATTGACATTTCCAAAGGACTTTGTACTTTATAAGAAGTTGAAAAGTTCAAAAACAGATAACATGTTTGCAGTTCGCTTCTCTCTAGGAAAAGGAAATGTCTCTAGCAAGCCAAACTTTTTTATTCTAGAATAAAAATTGTGGAAAATGAAACATTAGAAAGGGAAAAACTATTGGAGGCTGTTTACATTGGCCTTAGGTCGATAATTCTTAATCCTTAAGACTCGCTACAGTGGCATTATTCTTGGCAGCTATTCAAATTTATATGTGCTGGCTATTACACCTGAGAGGCTACGAAGTTGGAGAGGTTAACAAAATGAAATAAAAAATGATAACACCAACTTTTGAAGTTTAAGAAACTTTGTGATGGATGAAAGTAAAAAGAGGATTTTTTTTTAAAGTTAATTCTTTAAGGAAACATTGGCCAAATTTGTGAGAGTGGTATCAGCAAACCCAGTTTCCTCTCTTCTATGTATAAGTATCTTGTGTCCATCTCTGTATCAGGCTTTCTACATGTGTATGCATCATTTATTCAAAAGGGATGGTTGAGGTGGTGCGTAGGGGTTTCTCAATTTGAAAATATGTCATGTGGTTGTGTTAAAAGGATTAAGAAGTTATACCATGTAATCTGGTGTTTCCAATCCAGTTTCTATCAGATAAGCTATCAGTTCCTAGTTGTGCAGTTCATGTACACACTCTTAGGATCTGTTTGGAACCCCATGGAAAAGAAAATGAAAATTTGACCACCATTATTCCCAAAAATAGTTGGTGAAAAGGAGAATTTGTTCATTATCTCATTTTTACTAACTATTTTTGGGAACAATAATGGTCAAATTTTCATTTTCTTTTCTTTTCTTTTCTAGGGTTTCCAAGCAGACCCTTAGGGCAAAATAACTAAAGTACTTGAATCAAATTCAAGTTGATGCAGAATTGGGCAATCCATTCCCATTTTATAGACTTATTTTGTGCATGATGACCATTTTCCGGAAGAGTTTCAATAGTAATTCACTCTCATCTCACATGGGTGCAGCGAGTATACGACAAGGATACATTCACCCAAGATGATAGTATGGGAGATGCTGAACTGGATATTCTGCCCTTCGTCGAAGCGGTGAAGTTGAACCTGGAAGGGGCCCAAGATGGTACAGTTTTAAACAAGATACAACCTAATCGACAGAACTGCCTTTCAGAAGAGAGCCGAATAGTGCTGTTAGATGGGAAGGTCACTCAGTATGTTTGTCTTAGATTGAGAAATGTGGAATGTGGTGAAGTGGAACTTCAACTGCAATGGGTTCACCTTCCTGGCAAAAGGCTTTCTTAGTGATGTCAAACTGCAACTTCTATAGTTTTATTAGGTTGCCGCCATGATCATGTTATGTATTTTGTACAGGGATAATGCTTCAATAAGCTTGAAACATGAGAATGGTTGTGGGGAGCGCTAAATGACTATGTATAGTGCTTCCTGTTCATCAATATGTAGTCTTTGGTAATTATGTTTAATCCGAAAATCAGTGAAGCAAACATCTTTTATCTTTGATCAGTTTCAATTATGTTCTTAGAAATTGAGAAATAACTAAATATTTGGATTCCGCAGGTCAGGTTTTGGATAGGATGGATTTTCCAACAGTTGTGCCAACTGAAAATAAAAGAAAGCTTAGAAACAAGCTATATGAAAGAAATTTGGAAGCTATATGAAATAAAATGAAAGCTATAATCGAACATTTATGGGTAATTTGGATACCACATTTCTACATACAATCAATTAGATATCGTATTTTCAAAACCAATTTCTACATACATCCAATAGGCTGTAAATAAACGGAATCAGAATATCTTCCAAAATAATAGGATAAAACTAATACTAAATATCCGACAGTAATCAGTACAACATATGGAATAGCTTTCATCATTTACCTTACTCTTTAATGCCCAATAAGTCTCCCTCGGAAAGGACGGCCAATGATGAGATCAAACTGATTAAGAAAGAAAGAAGTTAAAACTCCAGAATTGATGAATCGCTAGCAAACACAAAACTCCCCGCAGTAGAGATCATTAGAAAGCAGAGTTAGGGCTTGCCAAAATAATCGGAAGCCTCGATTTCGAATCATTAGACTCCCCCACAGTCGTCAAAAACTCCATTCCATCTTTTTCCTTCATCTTCTCTTTATTGATTTTTTAGAGCAAATGGAGATGAAGGAGAGCAACTTCTTGTAGCCGGAATGTCCTACAAAGGATGCTGCAAAAGGAAAAATGGTAGGGGAATGCTGCCTCCTCCCTCCGTTTAGGAACCCAAGTCTTATAGAGTCGTGTTAGTTCACTTATGTTTTGTATGATTATTTTTTACGATATTCCGATTCATTTATTTACTCGGTCATTGGCCGGATAATTGGGTAATTAATAAATATAGATTAAATTTTTTTAAGATTAAATTTATAATGTTCAAATATGTAAAAAATATAATAATATTTGTGCATTAATCAATGTTCGAGTAATTTTATATCTAATTCCGTTCCATTTAATAAAGGAGTAAAATGGTAAAATTATCGTTACTTACTCACAATTAAGATTTTTATTCCATATTCGTTCCATTTAATAAATGGAATAATCTGATAAAATTGACTGCAATTATTTCCAGATTGGACAGTGCAGGGAAACGGATACAAACGGACGCGAAGAACCAGAGAATCACCCACACGGCGGCACCTTCAGTGTCCCCTGGTGGAAGGAGGTAATCAAGCAAAGGAACCTCACAATCCGCTTCGGCTCACCTCACATCTGCCAACGCCCTAACCGAACCTCCACTATCCTCGGACTATCTTTGGCCTCCCCGCGTCGAGACGCGCTATCTCAGAAGAACGCAAGGTCAATTATGGAAGCTGAAGACAGAAGAAGATTTTTTTGGCAGAGGATCAGCCCCGGCGACCAAACAGTTTCGGACAAGAACACCTTCCATTACTCTTTACATTTATTCTGGTAATAAATTCTGGGTACACTGTGACATGTTAGATTGCAAGTTCGACAGGGATGGACGGGGCTGGTGCTACTGATTCAGTGTCGTCCCCTGTTTCATTGCGTTCCTCCTACCAGAGCTTCTCTTCTATGGAGCAGCTTATGGGGCTTCTGCGAGTTCGGGTCGTCAAAGGGTTAAACCTCGCCGTGAGGGATTTAAACACTAGTGATCCTTACATTATCCTCAAGATGGGAAAACAGGTACTTTTCAAATTTCAAGTGCTTTGAGGAGAAACGTTAAAAAAAAAAAATGGCTTTTCAGATCTCAGTTCCCATGTCAAGCTTTTCTTTTGATGATACTTCATAACGATAATTTATTGAACATGGTATGAACAGATACTTTGGGGATTCAAGGATTTGTTTCTTTCTTGTTAACATAATTTAAATAATAGTACTATTCTAAAAAAAATAAATTGAATTTAATATTGAAAAATCGCCTCAGGTGCCGGACCATATATTCTGATATATTGATACTCTTTAATCGAGCGAATGAGCCTATGCTATTATCATATCTAATAATGGCATAATTCAGAACTTGAAAGCATTATCTATCCTATTCTCTCCTATTTCATCATTGTTTCTTGAGTTCAATGCAATGGATCCACTTGATAGTTTTTTTCATTATATTCTGATCCCGAGCTTGCAATTATCTATCTTGCCATCCATCATAAGACCCTATTGATGGCAGCAACAGTGTCTGTTGAAAAGGAAGTATAAGGCCACTTTAGATCCCAAGAGTTTCTAACCCAGTGCTGAGGTATGAAATTGCAACTGTCAACGTTCAAAAGTAGTTTCTGAAACATTGTGTTTGGTCTGATTTATCGCAGAATGAAGATTTCATAAACATTGTCTGAGTGGGCAGTTTTTTATTAGTTATTTGCCGAGGACAAAAGGTTTCACTGCAAATAATCAACAAAGAAACCGTCATTGTTCACAACAATACATTTCTCTTTGGTGGATTGTTCATTTGTCCATTTTGTATATTAAAGAAGCAAAAGGTCGACGTTCAGAAATCCCGAAACAATAATAATTTTTCAAAAAGCAATGCCAGTTAAAGCCCCATGCTCTCCAGATGCAATACCAATGCTTATTTTCTTAAAAAAAAAAGTAAATAAATAAATAACCATTTTGTGTGTCTCCTGAAATCAAGCTTGAAATACCATTTGATGCAAACAAGTTATCTGATTCTTCTGCAACTTGGTTTCATTAAATTGGGAAGTCTTGCACTAATTTAAATTTTTTAGCATCTTTAATCATTCTTTGTCTATTGTTACTTGAGTGCAAAACTTTCATGCAGAAGCTGAAGACTCATGTGGTGAAGAAGAATGTCAATCCTGAGTGGAATGAGGAACTAACCTTTTCAATTTCGGATCCAATTAAACCAATCAAGCTTGTTAGTATCTTTTATTTTAATCACTTATTTTGTTCTTAAATTTTAAGCTATCTTTGCATGAACTTTTTGTACGGTGTGCCACTGTTGCATGTGTATAGAAGATAACCCAATAGTCACCCAAAAGTTAAACACTTAGCCGATACATGAAGTCTACTTAAGAAACTTTGACGGTTGGGAAGTACTACTAATTTGATGTTCTAAAAGTCTAAAACTTCCTGCCCAAAGCAGTATATCTAGAAGGATAAACAGCTTCTGTTGTTATACTGGAGACTTGTACAAATTGAGTTGCAAAGTGGATAGGAAGAATTAGGTCGATTGTAATATCAATCTAAAGAAGTGTGTGTAAGGCAACTTTTATTGAACATTGAATGAACTTCATGCTCTGTGTAGCTTTTTATTATGTGAGATTGGATAAAAGAAATTTTTTTCTCAAGGAACTTAGAGATGTATGGAATTCAATGTGTAACTACATGTGGTCAATCAACAGGTTGATGATTCATCACCACAGACCTGCTTGTTGTGTAATGGTGCCCATGTGTGAGAGAACCATTAATGTTTTCTTTAAGCAAAGCTTGTGATCAGTAAGCCATGCATTTCTTCATATTAGCTTCACTTTTTTAGGTAGCCTTTAAGTTTGTTCCTTAGCTTTTATTATATTGTAATAGTAGCTAGCTTAGAAATGCATATTCATACAATTTGCTAAATCTTTAACTGTGAAGTCCGCTTTCCTTTTTGATACACTCGATTATTCAGAAAATCTGCAATATCATGGAGACCCGTCTTTTTATTCTCTGACTGTGACTGCAACCAAATCTGAAATCTTCAGTCCACTGGCTAACTTCCTGCAACCTACATAAACAACAGCTGAACTTCTTTTTCTGACTTCTCTCAGATGTAGACTCATGTGTAATAGCTCATTTATCTAGTGGTCATAGCTGAATCTGGTTAGGAGTGTATGAAGAAGCATTTTGAGCTTTCTACATGCGCCTTTGTTACTGATCGGGAAAAGGAGAAAAAAGTAAGAGGGAGAAATGGGCATGCACTTGTCAATACAAGCAGGTCGGTGTCATTTAAATCCGAGCAGCTAGTGCAATTAGGCACGAATTCATGAATGGTCTGGGTAGAAGGAAAAATATACAAGCATATGCATATGAAGGAAAAACGTAAAATAATGAAACTAAATTGGTAAAACTAGGTGTCAATCTAGACATTCTCATACATTTAACATATAGGACACATCCTGAGTGTAAACTTGGAAGTTCATAACTTCTTTTGCATGTTTGAGCACAACAATCTGCTTCTTTATGTTTGATGAATTTCGTTGACTGTAATTTTCAGAATGTCTTCAATATTTACTATGATCCTGTCATCATGGGTGCAGGCAGTATTTGACAAGGATACATTCAGTCACGACGATAAAATGGGAGATGCCGAAATTGATATTCTCCCATTCATTCAGGCTGTGAAGTTGAATATGCAAGATCTTGGAAATGG
This sequence comes from Aristolochia californica, assembly GCF_029961685.1. Lineage (NCBI taxonomy): Eukaryota > Viridiplantae > Streptophyta > Magnoliopsida > Piperales > Aristolochiaceae > Aristolochia > Aristolochia californica. The sequence goes on from NW_027181815.1 coordinate 7,164,697, forward strand.
TACAGTGTTGGAAAAGTTAGTTCCAAATCGACAAAATTGCCTTGCAGAAGAGAGCCGAATTGTGTGGTTAGATGGCAAGATAGTTCAAGATGTTTGTGTAAGACTGAGAAACGTGGAGTGCGGGGAAGTGGAACTTCAACTTCAGTGGATCAATCTGCCTGGTAGAAAGGCTTTCTGAAGAGAACTATGATCATATATGTGCTATTTTCAACAGGACTTTTTAAAAAACAACACCGTTCCTATGATTTACAGTTGCAATATAGCAATATTGGATCTATTTCTCTTCCACACTCTATCTCAGCACATGCTCCCATTCACACATAACAAAAGAGAAGATGTTAGCCTTTTTCTCAGTTTGATCAGAATTTGTGAGTACCAAGGTTTAAAGCTGAAATTCCCATGAATCTTAGACTTGGTTCTGATGATAATATGTTCGAATTGTTATTGTTATTAGAAAGTGAGGATAAGGTTCCCAGGTGCCATCAATCATTCACCAGTTTTTCTTTATTCTGAAGTTCAACTTACAGAACTACATGTAATGTAAAAACTGATACCCAACTTTTGAAAAGCCAAAAGCAGATATATAGACTCCACTACCAGGGCGGATTTGGTGATCGAGTTATGCTTAGCGAGTTCAACAGATAGGGCCTGCGCAGCTCCGGCGCTTGGGAGCAGTAAAGGAAGGGCCAAACGTTGTAGTCCAGATAAGCCACATAATGGACCCGCGATCAACCATCATCCACAGCCAGTTGCCCTTTCCCAAAATACCCGACTTGCAATGGAGAAAAGGCCACGTCGCCTCCTCCCATGCGATCCAGATCCCTAGACAGAGGAAGGTAGCTAAATCATACTTTAAATTTTTAGAAAAATATAAAAGAAAATATTAATCAGAAGATTAGGACTGGAAAGGATGAGCTATCAAAGCCATTTTTGAGGATTCTCCGTCTCTTTCTTGTTCTGGTTTTCCAATTGCCGTCCTCTTTCCTCCGCCGCTCTCCCCTATCTCTAGCTGTGTGCTTCTATCCATGATCGATAGTGCAGAAGCAGAAGCAGAAGCAGACGCAGACGCAGAAGCAGAGCCTCTTTAGTCTTTAATACCAAAGACTGGCGCCACTCCTCACGAGGAGATCACATGATATGACAACGCCCAACAGGTCCGCCTCCTCCTCTATTACTCCTTATCATACGCTTCCCTCTCTATCCTGCGCACACTCCTCGCACTTACTTTCCCTCTGCTTCAAGATATCTCAAATAGCTGAAGAGGAAGAAGATGGTTTGGCTCTGCTCTCTCGTTTCTCCTTATAAGCTGCTTTTTCTTTCGTTTTTTGGCCAACTATGTCTTCTTCCGTCGGAGGGTGGAGCCGAGTGAGTGAAAAGTCTTTTGAGAACGCTATAGCCACGCATTTTTCTAAGAATTCGAAACCCAATTGGGAGGAGATAGCTTCGGCTGTCCCCGGGAAGACAGTGGAGGAAGTGAAACGCCACTATGAGGTTCTAGTGGAAGATGTGGACGCCATCGAGGCCGGTCGAGTTCCCATCCCGGGCTATATCTCGGACGAAGTTGGGTCTGGCGAAAAGAAAGAGAATTATGTTTTCGGCTGCGGTTTCGAGTCCAATGCAACGGGGAAGGGAAGTTCTAAGGCGGAGCAGGAAAGGCGAAAGGGGATTCCGTGGACAGAAGAAGAGCATCGGTCAGTATTTTGTTTTATAGCAGTATGGGTCGTTTCTCATACAGTATAGTGCTCGATGAATTGCCTCAATTGGATAATTTCTCGTTCAGCTCTCTCATGTCCAATGAAGCATCGAGTTTACTGTAGAGCAGGTGTAGAAACTGGATTAATGTGCCTATCTCCATTCGTCATTTCTGTTCACTTACCCACTTTTCTGTTAACTTCATTAGCTCATGTTTGGCAAAAATACAGCAAGCTTTTAGTTTTGAAGTACTTTGCTTTGGTCAATTTACTACTGTACGAACTCGTTCAAGACAAGACAAGGAGAGTTAGTACTGTACGATGTGAAACTTTGCTTTGCTTTTGAAAAATGCTCATCCGACATCAAAACTGCATAATTGTGAACTGATTAGTTATTTTCTGGTCATTTGATACATATTGCCTCTATAATTGATCGCCAGTTTCTTCATCTTGATATTGGGAAATATGTTCTTCAATTTCAGATTATTCCTGCTTGGGCTCGAAAAGTTTGGGAAGGGTGACTGGAGAAGTATATCACGGAACTTTGTCATATCTAGAACACCCACTCAAGTAGCAAGCCATGCACAGAAGTATTTCATACGGCTCAACTCCATGAACAGAGATAGGCGCAGGTCAAGCATTCATGACATCACAAGCATCAATAATGGAAGTGCAGCATCACCTCAAGGACCTATTACAGGCCAGAACACTCCTGTAACTACAGGGATGGCTCCATCTAAGCATTCAACCCACCAAAGTGTACTGATGTATGGACCCACCATGGGTCAGCCAGTTGCTGGACAAGTAGTCTCAGCTGTTGGGACTCCTGTTATGGTGCCTTCAGGCCATGCCCCCCCATATGTAATGCCAGTTGGTTATCCAGTTCCCCCTCCAAAGATTCATCAGTAGCTGATATATCAACTGCTCCACAAGTTATGTTTTTTGTGTAGATTTCTTTCAGTTCCTCAACTGCAGCAAAAGAATGGAGTTCCTACAATGTTTGGCGTCTCCAGCACCTCCCGTTTATGTGTTTAAAAGTAGGTGAAGCAGAACATTTCATTGGCAATTAGTAATTGTCAACTTCTGAATGGAACTAATACGTCTGAAAGGAACAACTCCTGCGTTTTTCCTTTTGCTCAATATCGTTCTCCTGCACATTCAATAATATGATGTAGCCTATAATGTCCTCTGTCCAGAGAATGCAGCAATCTTTGAAGTTACAGACTTACGGTGGTTTGCCAACGCTTTGTTCCTACTAGGATTTCTTTTTGAGAAGTCTTTCATGGAGAAGATTTTTGCTCGGTGATAGATGGATCTAGGAACGAGAGTATGAAAGCTTTCCATAGTCTAAACTATTACTAGAAATGTTTACAAGTTAAGCAACTTTTAAAAGGAAATATGTGAACATTTAATCAGAAAAGTTTCATTTGGCAAGGTCTTATAATGTCCTCATGCATGAAAATACTCAGGTATAAGACAAACACTCATCGCGGACTGTTTCAGAAAATCCGGAACGAGGCGAGGTCGCCAACGGATAACTCTTTTGTCTGTTGGTTGGAAACTTAGCAGCCAGCAAGCCAGCAACGGAGCTCAAGTGCTGAATCTCCGCTCTTTGTAGTCTGTACAGGTACAGGCTACGGCTTCAACAATCTTGCCCAACTGCAAGCTAAAGACGACGAACAAAGTGGTCCATCCTGTATGAACACGCCCAATATCCACTGTTGGGCCTATCTTCCCGCTCAGACACGGCGGCGCTCCTCCTCTAATTTTTCTTTTGCGTGCTAGCGGCGGCGGCGGCGGCGGCCGCGCCGTTGTTGCCAAACCTGAATTTGTAGGTTCTTTAAACTTCTCTTATCAGAATATAATGTACATTTCGAACATATCTCCCGTGGTTAATGGGATGACAGCGGACCAAATAGAAGAAACTCTTGTTTGCCAAAATTGAGAGAGAGAGCTCGATTACATGTTGATTTGTTTATATAGCTGCTTATTGTTTGAGAGAGAGCTCGATTACATGTTGATTTGTTTATATAGCTGCTTATTGTTTACATGGTCTTAACCAATGATTATGAACACTCAGAATGATATTGGGCCGTGTCTGAGACAAGTGTCGTGCAATTCCCTCTTCTTAGGATGAATTAAAGCGGGAGAAATAGTTCGACAGAGCGTCCATAAACTAAAATACTATTTTCTATCCAGTGTTCTAATGTGCAGTTCTTAGAGTGGTTGCTGCTTCCTCTGTCTTCTTTTTATCTTCTTGAAAAAAATAATTTGGTTTTTGAGCCATGTTAAATCACTCTCACGTTACTGGTACAAGCTCAGAGCATCTGGTACTTCAGGACGATTAGTGGCCATGGCTGTTATCTAATATGCCCGTAAAAGGAACTAAATCGTGGGTTTCTTTTGATTGATTCTTTATATTTTTAAGAAACTCTGGGGGATTAGATTCCTCTCTGGGTTTTTCTCTCAATGGTCAAAGGTCTCTCAGGCAAGTCCACTCGTCAAATTTGAAAGAGCAGGTGCGTCTGGTCTACTTAAAAGGTTTTGTTATTCAAGTACAACTAATCTACTAATTTAAAAGCCAAATAACAACGTGATGACCTCAAATTTTGTCGGTTAATCAAGAGAAAAGCAATCTTACTCTGTTCAATCTCTCATCTTACTCCTGATTATGTTGCGTTTAGTCGTCACAGACAACCCATCTGTGTTTAATTTTAAAGTAGAAGAACACTATCGCGGGGATTGAGCTGGGCCAGACAGATCCAGCTAGATTGTATTTTGTTTACCGAAGACCAGTCAAATGATGGAACGAACTCACCCTTTCAGGTTTCCGCGAGAGGGAGTTTAACCAGACATCAGAATGCGAATATGAGAAACGGAAATCAAGAAAGCCGCCTCTTTTTTCACAGCTTTCACACGATTCTCTTTGGGAGTAGTGAGCTTTCTGATCTGACATGACCTGTACAGGATGGCTGGACTGAGACACCTTCGTTTGCACCTTACTTCCTCGTGCGGAGTCAGACATGCACGTTTGATCGATCGTTGCTCGAGCATCTATAAGGAAAGACCAGTGCTGTCCCATGAGTCTTATCAACACGTCGCACGTCAAAAGGACTTGATTTACCCTCAGCTGAGGTAGTTTTTTTTTACTTAAAGGTGGTTTGGTTAAACGAAGAGAGAAAGCATGGATGATGGAATTTTAAAAAATAAATAAATGCTATGTCATCTCTATGAATTAGCAGAAATTGTCGGCTAATACGGGGGAATTTGGCCGTCGAGGGCACAATAAAATCTCTTTAATGCCGTCAATGTTAAGAACAAAGTAGTGCGATCAACCTAAAATATGTTAAAAAATGCGGTGTGAAGCAGAGAAAGTTGATCTCAGTTCAGACAAAATCCACTTCATCCTATTTGGATAATCGGATTGCAATCATTTTAGCGACTCGAGCTCGTACAGATTCGATGAGATGCAAAAACTCTCAGTTACTACTAATGATTTGATGATTATGCGTTGCAAATTAAAAAACTCCTGCTTCTAATAGGTTTCTTCCGACCAAGGGAACATGGGTGTTCCTGTGTTCGGTGCACTGTATCTGTTCTGTTCATCATCTTCCCATTCAAGCTGCTTAGTTTCGATACAGCAATCTTCATTTTGATGATGTTTTAAATGAAGATATGTGATTAGAAGAAGAAGAAGATCGTTTCAGAAACTTCGGCAGGAAAAGTTGTCTCCACTCTCCACTTCTGTTAATGAGAAAAGATTAGACTCGATAAAAATCTGGTACGGGGTAGGGACTACATTACATCGTCGTACTGTATAATTAATGTCCGCCGTACCAGAAAAACTCGTCGGGTAATTTCTACAAACAACTACTAGAAATCAAACATGGCAGAAGATTTCCGCGAGTACAGAGGCAGGGACCGTGTCTCCCCACAGACACCTTCACGTGAAATCGTCAAGAGTCTCTATATAACGCTTCAGAAACAAGGAAAAACGAAATCCCACCTCCTCGTTTCCAGTAATTTACTCCAATGCCTTCCTCGTCTGTTCATAATAAACAAATTAAAGCAGTGGCAAGCTAACTAACAAAGCTCTCTACCCTTGATATCGACAGCTTTTCCGTTCCGGGTTCTTGATAACATTAATCGACTAAACTATCGTTAAGCGATGCAGCTCTCGGGTCTTACGCTGTTTTCTTGAAGAACCTCCGAATTGGTTGATCACAACTGTCAAGCAAATAAACTAGATCGCCCGGCACAGTGGGAAATCTCCTCTCCCAAACTCGTCCTGCCTTCTCTTGTCAAAAGTGCACGTGCAATGGTTTTCCGGTAGTCGAGCCAGCACGGTGGTTTTACTGGACCACATAAATCGCCGCTCGGAGTCCGCCGGAAACCCACTGCCGCAACCGCTGGTCAGATTTCCGAGTTCTGGTAATTTTAAACATCAGAAAGTTTATTAAAAGCCATAACTGCAAACAACGATTGATCATTGCTAACTCAAGAAGCGAAAGTTTATTAAATTAAAGAAGAAAACTAATAAAATTACCGGAGAAGTGGGAGATGACACAAGAAAGCAAGAGGAATCTAAGTGGGAATTAAATACACATCAGAAAGTCAGGTTGGTTCTCAAGTTGACGCTCATTATTCAAAAAGATGTTGGAGCTTATTAATAAGAGAGTGGATACCGTAACGAATTGATAATCTTTCTGTCCACCGCGTTATGGCCTCATTATCATTATCATCGTCATCATCGTCCCTGAAAATGGGTTAAACGTAAACGGCCACCAGGAACTGAAGATAAACAAAATATATAGATTAATGTGAAAGCAACCCTACCCATTATCCAGATTCCAGTATTTGAAAAATCCCAGTCTGTGAGATAGCCAGGAAAGAAAAAGATAGAACTGGGTCCTGCTCAAGTGAGAAATTGAGGGAAATCGGCTGACACAGAAGACAAGTGGGGCAGCCCTGCATGAGCAGAAACGAAGTCCGGTCTTCTTCTTCTTAAAAACACTGTCGAACCATAACATAACATCGTCTCCATCAATTTAATAGGAAGGGTCCCAGCCTGATGGAGTGAGGAGGTAGACGATGAGGGCAGTGATGTGGAAAGAGCAAGTAAGAGAAAGGAACATTTATAAATCAAGGTAGAGATGGTGTATATATTTGTATATTTTTCCAAAAATAATGTTGTGGTGGTGGGGGTTCCCTTTTGTTTTCTAGCTTTTATCTTTTCCCCCTTTTGTTGGTATGGATTCCAAGTGGGTGGGACCTCTGAACTGCTTGTCTGCTGTAGCTAGGGGGCAACGCACGCCCCTTTGAGGCTTCCCAGTTGGCTCTTTACTAGACCGATGGAAGTTTGGACCACTCACTTCTTTGTCTATATAAGCCTCTGAAAGTCCTCCGTTTAGCTTCATCGCAAAGCTGCAAGTCTCCCGTTTGAGATTCGTTTTAATCAGAGAAGAGAGGTCCGGGCATCTTGCTTCTCTTTGGTTGGTCTTTCCTTCTGTTTGGTGAAGAAGAAGAAGGGTTAAGAGGAAATATGAAGATGAGCAGTGGGTCAATGGGTAAGAGGAGAGTCAGTCGTGGCCTCGGTGGGGCGTTGAGAGAGCAGAAGGCGAGACTCTACATTATCAGGCGGTGCGTGGTCATGCTCCTCTGCTGGCATGATTGATCGTTGCTGCATCTGTTGAAGACGGCGAGCGCCCTCCTGTTTTTTGGTGGGATATGGAGATCGGATGAGTGTAAATAGAGGAATACCAAAAAGATTTTGCTTGCTTTTTTTTCTTTTTGTCCTTTATATTGGGACATGACTGCTAAATCAGCCATTTCCAGGCAACTACTTGTAAAATAAATTCTGGAATTAAAGATCAATTTTCTTCTCTCATTCTTACTGTTTTTCTGTTTCATCTTCTGGGTCGAATTGGGGAGAAGTCCTGTTTGAAAGACCATGAAGCCCGATGTGTAAGCTTTACCAAACTTTGCAATTGCCTGTCAGGCATTTTCAAGATGATTGCATTGCAAAAGACTCTTAACCTCTTAAGTCCAATCTTAAATTCTTCACACTGTCTGGATCGTGCCCTGCCTTGCTGCAGCTCTCATTAAGTTCCTTAACTACTGATTAAATCCCCCAGTACGAAATACGAAACAACTAGTACTCGGTTGGTTATGCCTTTCACCTCTGTGCGAATAATGTTGATGTCTTTGTTGCAGATTTGAAACCCCTTAATCATATTTCTCCAGTTTTCTTTTTGGTTTAACTCGATTTCCTTTTCATTGCTAATTTTACCCAGAATTCCCAGAGACAGTAATGGTGACAGTACCCTGTAAAAGAACGAGAGTCACAAGCTACAGAATCAACTTAAAGTCACAAAGGATCTGCCATGACTCTGAATTGGCCCCCACATTGTACAAGGTTACAGTTTTCTTTCTTTTCCTGTGTTCACTTTGGCATTAAGCCCCTGCGTGAAAATTGTTACCCAGACCTCGGTCTGCACTTTTCATCAGTAACTTTCGGGATCACTGTGATCTTTTACTAACTCAGGGAGAGAAATCAGAATTTTTTACAATCAATCCAAGCAGAGCATAACAATAGGCCAGATTTATAGAGCAAGCCACTGAAATTACGGCTGTTCTGCCTGTAGTTTTACACAGTTACTGCATTCGTGCTCTTAGACCACATAGCTGAGTAGAATTTCCATTTCTTTCATCTGCTTCTGCAATTGAACAGACAAATCCAAAGAAGGTGAAGCAAAGGGACATCCTCCTCTTACTATTTTACAGAGGGAAAGGGACTAGACCCGGAAGCCATTTCTGCTGCTTCTTCCTTCTGGTACGAAAGGAAAGGACCTGATGAGGTAGAAGAAAGAGAAAGAAATGTGGTCCAAACTCCAGACTCCAAACTCCAAACAAGGAAGAGCAGAGAGAAGGTGATCAGAGAAGTAACCAAAGGCCGAAGAGGCGAGTGTTTGTTGAAGGGCAGCTGAATCCGTCATCCCAAATATTCTGCTGTCGGCCACCCATGCCAGTTTGGCCCACAGAATATGATTGGTCAATGGGAACCATATCATCCCCACGTGCACACCCTGCCCCACGCTCTCAGGCCGCTGTCCCCCTCCCTTCTCGCATAACTCCAACCTTCACCAACCTGCTTAACAATTTTCAAACTTGTTCTCAGCCTCCAATCCTTACTCGAACCAGACATTCTCCTACTCCGTCAAACGCATTACCATTTCTTGTAGCGACGCTAATGGATCGCCGGCTCCACTCAGACGTTTACGTCCGTATGGGTAGTTGATGTGCCTGCTGCACTGCAGACCAGCAGAATCTCGGCGAGTTATCCAACCGATTGTTTCTGCTGCAATTAAAAATTCGAATCCCAGATTTTTTGGTTTTTTGCAGGCGGAGAGGGAGATATACGCCTCCGGAGTCCAATATTCGAAATCAATCAAGGTTGGGCACTCCAGCAACATCGGCTTCTGATCAATTTTCAACGACGAGTCGCGGTGCTGGGCTGGCTGCTAGCACCCTTTCCCTTTCTCTGTCTTCCAAATATTCTAGAAAACAAATCTGCATGAACAGAGCTCATAATGGGATCTAGAGAGATGGATTAGGTTCGACCCACGAAATCAATTTAAGTTTAGCGGACGATCATCAATATCACCACACCCCCATATTATTGATCATACTTGTCAGTTATAATTCATAAGCAGCTTTTAAGGAGAAATTATTAGTTCAGCAGTTCATTAGCTTGGTATAATGCGGCAGTGTATGACTATGATTAGATAAGGCATCAAGATTAGTGTATGACTATAATCAGAGCCAGCATGTGAAAGTGACGAGCGTGCCACGGGGGCCTGCCTCCATTGACGAACTGAAACGCAGGTCTTCCATAGTCTCAGCAGTATCAGTTCATTTCTAAATTGGGAAACCCCTGGATAATCGAAAAGGCGCGTCGTTAAATATTGAGAGATCTTCGAGATGAACATTTGGGAATTTGGGATTCTACTTAGATGATGATCTTTACTTGCTCGGAGAAACATAACAACCCATTGGAAGTGACAGAAAAGGTCACTCGACGTGTCCTCTTTTGCCTCCGAGAGTCGATGAGATGAGGAAGAAGGAGAAGATAGTAGAGTAGGCTTAGGCCCCTCGATCCATTATTTCCCCTTTCCATCTTTTCGTTCTATTCTTTTCAATGGTGGATGCACGAGGGGCACTGAAATTTCTGACTTGTAAGAGTGTGAATGCAGTGATGAGAGAGAGAGTGCGGCGTGATGATTGAACTGACTACATTCACACGGGGCTTCTCAACAGCATCCGAATTCCATCTTAAAAAGTAAAAGATAAATGAACGAGAGGCTGGATTGACTGTTGACCAGTGCCACTCGAAGAAGAGGGCATCGAAGAGGACTAGAGTGGTCCGGAGCCTGAATGATAGGGCGCAGGGGCAGCCCCATCTTCCCCATGTCTTTGATATTCGGGAATGGTCAATTGGTCGTACCGCCCCCACGAGCGATACTGGACCATGGTGTCCGTACCATGACCTCTGAGCCGGGGAGCCATCATTTCGTCTGTTGACTCATGAGTTGGATATTTTGCAGGTCGAGATAATTTGAATAAAAATAATATTATTTGTAAAAACTAGTTACTTTGAAATAATGTTTTACGTATATAGAATTTACATTCAATCTGATGATTCCAGTTGCTATTAGTTAACAATAATAATTTTTAAAAGGTACTTAGCTTGCTAAATTTTTTTAAGAAACTGGTTACAGAATAAATGGGCTCACCAGATGCTACGCCTACGCCAGACCATAATTGAGAAATGGTCCGACTTCTACGATTTTGCACTAGGGACGAGAAGAGACAAGAGAAGATCAGTATCGCATGATCCGCCACTCAAATCATGACACGCACCCTTCGTTATTCCCGACATTTCATTTTCTCTGATGAAGTTTCTGACGTGGAAGCATGTCAAAGTTGGCCATGACTGGCCCCAGTGACAGCGCCATCCTGAAGTAGAAGTGCGCATGCTCGCTTTTCCAGTGGTCTCCACGTAAAAACCTCCGGCCCTAGTGCACCACGGAATTGTCGGAAGGAAATATGGAGACCACGGGAGCTGAACCGGGTCCACCACTAACAGAGACGAGTGCTTTGCATTTAGCCATCCTATAATTTATCTCAACCACCTACGGCGGCAAGTCATGATAATGCCCCTCATGGTTCATGGTTCATTCACTGACTAAAACATGTAGAACCAATACGATGGCAAAACCTTGGGGACCATCCAATACAAAAGGCTATTTGGTACAAAACATGTAAAACAGCATGATAACTTCAATCGTGCTCAGACGGCTGAGATAACCATGTGGCAGGTTTCTCACCAAATAACCTTTCGTATTAGAGGGTAAAACTTTGCTTAAACATTTATATTTTAAGGTATTCTCATGACTGAATAATCAGAATAGGAATTGAGGAACAATGAATAGAGGGAAGGAGCAAGCTCTGCCTCACGTCAAAATTTGAACTGTATCGTCGTCAACAACATCTTTTTTCTAGGTTGATGAAGCTTTTGCCACCGAACTTAAGTGTTCCAGTAAGGATTTGTGCTGAGCTGTCGAATTCCACCAGGGGCAAATCAAGGTTAATCGACTCCATCACATTCCTGCACCCATCGGGGAAGACTGATAAGCAATGATCCCTCAAAGCACAACACCGGATAACATGACAACCAAGGATGACAAGACTACAGCTGCACTTTCTCGGTCTGTAATGAACTCACCAGACATTTACTGACAGAAACGGATGAATGTCAAGAAACAACAGTAACCTTAGTTGATTGCTTTTAGGAACTAGCATTGCACCCTTCCTCCATGTAGCTAAACTCTCCCTACTCCATGTAACTATGTTTCAGCCTCTTTGGGTTGATAACTGTATGGGAGTCACTGTGAGATGCATAAAAGCATGCTTTAGTGCATATGTATTGAAAATAAATCAAAAATCCGGAAACAGGAGAGATCAGTTCACCAAAATCTTGAAACACCAGTACATACTCTTAACAGTTCTATTGGTTTCATTCAAGAGCAAGACTAGCCAATTCAGGAGATTCTTTGATTGGCACCAACCAATCAAGATGTTCAAAATGGATACTTCTGTTTAACCATTCGTTAAGCCAAAACAATAATGCATCAGTAAATAAGAACCTTATCCTGACAAGGGGCAGATAAAACCCTTCAGTAGATTACAAATTTCTTTTTCAATTAGTCATAGTTTATCTTGTGCAGATAATGCAACTCTAGATTAATCTTAAAATTAGCCAGCAGTTCTCAAAAGAACCGATCTAGAAATAATAACAGTAGAAGGGAATAAATAGGCATGCTTAAGCAGAAACTTTGAGAAGGTGAACAAATTTCTAAATGGTTGAGCCCTTGTTGAAGGATATAGCATCAACATAAAACAAGGTAACTTACCTAGAATCATCTTCAAATGAGCTCAAGGCTAGTACAGAATCCTTTAAATGCTCAATATCTCTGAGGAGTTTATTATTTTCCGAAGTTCCATGCTGTATGTCTACCTGCAACACTGCAGTATCTATAATAGGTGCAATCTTTTCAGCAAAATACTTTCATGATGACAATGCAATGGAATAAACGAGAGATCCATGATTGGTGATCCATGTCAGAAACAAATAGTTGTGCAGATCATTAACATCTAAGAAGTTGAGTCAAAGAACTTATAATTTCCTTTCTGATTCTTTTGATTGCTATCAAATAGAGAAAGTTAGCTTTCCTATTATATTTTCAGCACAAAAGAAAGAAATGCAAAGAAAAGAATATATTTTAGTTTCTTTGCTTTTGTTGTTTCAGCTTATTCTTTTTGTTTTTTCTTTTTACTTCCCCGCAGGAACCAAATAGACTGGAAAGGTGTTGTTGTTTTCAAATTAATCACTCTGAAAAGAGTGAATAAAGAATGTAAGTTACTAACCACAATTAAGTAGTGGTTATCCTTTATACCTTCTTTACCCTTTTAACACAGAATTTTATATCAGTACAAGAAAACGTGCAATAGGAAATGATCAACATGAATACATGTGTCTAGCTGAATCAAAGTTTAGAAATCATCAAACACTGATAAAAGAAACTTCAGTAAAAAAAATAAAAAAAAGGAAAAAAAAAAAAAACAATGTTACAGCAGACTACAGAGAAGAAGCAACCAACGAGTATTTGACTTGTGCAATCCTTCAAGGACCTCTTCAAAGTACAGTGATATAGAGCTTTTCAGAGAACAAATTTTTGTATTCATCTCAGAAACTTCCTTTTCTAAAGAATCTTTCTCCATTAACAGCATCAACTGCCCTTGATTTTCCTCTTTGCCAATGTTTCTCTGGAAAGTTTCACACTGCAAGATAAATTTCTCCCTGAAAAAATGAAGGGAAAAAAAAGGTCAATAGCTCAAACATTTTTTTCTTCCTGAAATTTTTATTTGTAAGTGAAAATTTAAGCTACACCAGGACTATATTACAGTTAAAACAATCGAGTCTTCACCACTTATTTTCTTAATGTCGATAACACTTGCATATAACACCCAATACTCCTAGTGAGACTTGAACCCAAGACCTTACACAAGGAACCCTTCCCCAAAATGTTGCTTATTGAGATCCAGTTAGCAAGTCTTAGATTGTCATGTTCGACTTTGAATTGGAGAATTTCATAAACTTTTTGAGAGGTGATTTCCTGTATTTCCACAGCAGAGGCAACAGAAAACCATATAAAGTTTGCTATCCACCTCTCAGGAATTGTAGCAACACAGCCTCTATGACTTTTGAGTTTCTTTAATTGTTATCATAAATTCTCTTAGATATCCAAAGAAAATAATATAACTATTTCAAGAAAAAACTGCATAGGGAATTGTCTCTGCATCATTTTTGCCTTATGCATATGATATAGTAATAAAGATCACAGTTAGTACCGATTTTCAGACATTCTTTTAACTATGTCTTCCATATTTGTCCTCAGAAAATCCACTTCCTTCCTCATTAGTTCCAATGACGTACTTGTAACAGCTGTGACAGAAAAAAATAAGCATACTATTGCCAGAAAGAAAACTTCAGCGTAGGCATCATCATGATCAGTCTACAAATGTTTAGTAAATAAATCATTAGGGCAACAAAACAGGAATAGAAACAAATACAAATTACCAGTTACTTGGGTTAAGATAAGAATTTCAAATTCTATGACACTAGTCATCTTTGTCAATTCTGCTTCTCTCATCAGTAAACTCTTTTCAATTTCAAAGCATTTTACTATCTCTGATTCTATTTCCCTTGTTTGCTGGATAGCTGACTCAATTTCCTCATTGACCTGATAAGAGAAAGATAGTTCAAAAGATTTCATTATAAAGCCACTTGTGTGTTCTTTACTGAAAATAAGAAGGTCACAATGTTCACTCTTTTTGTCATACTCAGATGCAACATTTAAGCAGACACCCGCAGATCTTTTATTCATTTCTTGGTGATTTCTTATTCCACTTACATCTTACTAGACCGTCTCAGGCTTTACATGCATTAACTACTGCTTTACATAGGTCCCCAAAGTTCATTGATATGATTTCTGAATAAACAGATGATTCCTTTGCTAGAAGTGGGGAGTCCCTGCAACACCTTGTCAAGAACCACCCTCCCCCTTGATTAGTTCCTAGAGACTCACTTCTTTTTGCTCTTTTTATCTTATTTTCCTTGTATGATATGCCACCTCTTACACCTACGGTAACAGAATCTCATTATATTGTTTTCAAACAAAAAATTAAATACAGAAAAATTAAGGTTTCTTTTTTAAAAATTTCTGACCAAGGGACAAAAAATAGCAAGCATGAAACAGAATAAAATAACACCAGTTGCATAAAGGGTGTGGGTGCTCTCTAACTACCAGAGATTGGAGAGAAACTTCACCCTGTTGTATGGCCCTCTAGGAGTAGCAGTAAGCTAGTTATCTTGTTAGAAGTATGTGGTTCAATTTTCATGTAATTCTGAGCTGTATTTAGTGAGTTATGGGAACTCCTACTATTTTGGAACTTCATATAAAATCTCACTATAAGCTGTATTTATGAGCTGTAAGCTAGTTATCTTGTTAGAAGTATGTGGTTCAATTTTCATGTAATTCTGAGCTGTATTTAGTGAGTTTTTCATTTCATTATAAAACTCCACCTTACATCCAATAACTGTCAACTCCTACTATTTTGGAACTTCATATAAAATCCCCCTTCAATGGCTGTTTTCTAAATAGGTGAGAGTGATACAGCTTAGTAACTATAGCAACTAGAGCAAAATCAACTAAACGGGTGAAAGATTTAGAAATTCAAGATAAATGGCTCTGAGAGGCCCATTTTTGAAATAGAACATAAGATACTAAATCTCTCACCTTTTCATGGAGCAATACTAATAGTCCAATGTTATCGTATATTATTGTAATTTCTGTATCATGAAAGGGTATTATTGTAATTTCTGTATCATGAAAGGGTATTATTGTAATTTCTGTATCTTATAACTTAACCTATGTATATCTATGTATCGGGAGGAAATAAACGGCAACAAAATCAAAATCGATCTCTTGGTTTTGGGAAAATCTTGACATCCAACTCCATATGGAGGAGGTTCTCCATTCGAAAAAGGTGAGAATTTGAAAGGATGTTGCACATGATTTTCTTCTTCATTATTCATACCCTTGTCAAGCCATAATCAAACCTATCAAGGTGCATCTAAAATAGGCAGGAATGACTGAATAGGAGACAGCACTAATGGCATATTATTAATAATAACAGTACAAGGTAATGGAGAAATAATATCAGAGTAGAGAATCTTTTCAAGAAATGTAACATCAGCTCAGATATACATATTTTACTTAAGTTATGCACAAGAAAAATGCAGGAGATGCTTCTAGCAATAAACCAACCAACATCCGGTCTAAACATGTGAAAACAAAGAAGTGCATCCAAAAAATTTAGATGGGAGAGAAATTTTGGCTAGATGAGAAGGATAATCTCTAAAGAAACACTTCCTGAGACTATTACAGACATATACCCAGGGAATTAGTTCGATGTCTAGGAGTTGTAATCTTCCTATTAATGATAGTAATAGCTTTTACAGGATAGTACCACCTTGGGGTTAGATGAGCTTTTGCGGGGCTACAGTAATTACAAGCTTAGCTAGTACCATACCTGTAGTAGGAGATACCATAGTGACTTGGCTTTGGGGTGGTTTCTACGTGGACAATGCCACCTTAAATCGTTTTTTTAGTCTCCATCATTTTACTCCCCTTTATTTGAGTAGGCATCAGTCTTCTTCATTTGGATATAAAATGACCAAAAGACCCCTACTTGATATTTAACACTCCCCCTCAAGTTAGAGCATATATGTTTAGAAGACCCAAGTTGTTACAAATTATCCCAAACTCATGTTTTTCCAACACTTTGGTAAAGATATCACCAAGTTAATAACTAGATCAAACATAAAGGGAAACAATTTCCTTCCTCATAACTGCATCTCATATGAAATGGCAATCAACCTCTATATGTTTCATTCCTGGAACACAAAATTAATTGCAATGAAAACAGCCTCCTGGTTATTGTAAATCATAATAATAGATTTTGAAACAAGTAGATTTAACTCTGGGAGAAATGATTTAATCCACATTAGTTCATTTACAGTGTGTGTCATAACTCAGCATTCAGCCTTTGGACCACAAATGGGCCACTGCATTTTGTTTTGTACTCTTCCAACTAACTAAATTTCCTTCCACAAACACATAATACCCAGTAGTTGACTTCCTATCCAGCTTAGGTCATGCATAATTTGTAACTAAGAAAGCCTCTATCTATAAATGATAGGCTCAAAGAACAATCCCTTTCCAAGTGACCCTTTTAAGTATTTCATATTATCTGAGCAACTTCCAAATAAACTCCACACGGGCATTCTATGAACTGAATCACCACACTTACAACAAATGATATATTAGGGCGTGTAACTGTGACATAAATCAACTTGCCAACAAATCTCCAGTACATTGTCTTATCCTTGAGTTCATCATTGTCTTTATTATGAAGACCATGACCAACCTCCATAGGTGTCTCTACAAGTTTAGAACCTAATAACCATACTCCTGCAACATATTTGTAACACACTTCCTTTGCGCTAAAACAATTCATGTCTTACTTCAAGCAACTTCTATTACAGATTATTATAGACTTATATAGAGAATGTAAAATAATCAAAATACCCCTACTTGATATTCAACAATTTCATATAACTTCTACAAGCTTTTTCAACATAAATGGGATTCTTCAAGGTATCCTACACTTGGCTGTATTTAAGCACATCACTCATAAATAGATATGATCCACCATACTGTTAACCATCCTGTAGATTATCTCTTCATCATCTTTAATCCATTGCTCACCAGTATCAAGTTGATGTGACAAATGACCAAATAAAACTTTGACAATATTGACTTCTTTACAAAAATCAACCAAGGGAAATACCTACAATTCACAATAAGATTAACTTTAGTAAATTTCTAGCATTGTATTTGAACTTAAAATTTGAGGAACTACCGGAGGAACTATTAAGTTTAGGTGACATTAACTTAGAAAACCTTCAAGAAATCTTTTTGTTCCTTTAGAACCACGTGAATAGTCTTGCCAAAGCAACAGGGCTTTCTGCATATTACTTTTAGGAAAAGAAAATATGATAGATGAGCAGCAAAAAATCTTCTATAGAAGTTTCGAATGAGACAACTTAGTAACTAAAGAAGCAATCTGAACGGTAGGCAGAGTAAATTGTTATGAGAGATTAGAGGAGAAATAATTCTTCTAACGCTAAAGATCAGAAAGACTATTAGTGAGCGTGGACGTGCGCGCATGACCATAATTTTTCATGTAAGAAGACCATATGCTGAACTAGAAATCTGATATAACGATCTACTTTCCTAAACAAGCTCCAGGGTTCCAATCGAGGTCTAGGATCTCCATATCGAACATAACTCAGACTAGAGTTATTTTCCAGACCGCCATCCCCTATAGAGGTCCGTAAAAGTATTATATGATATGAATGCTAAATTTTATCATAAAATGTATTAAAATAACGATATTCTGATTTCCTACAGAAGCCTGGTGCCTCTATCTCAAAGTCAGAAGGAATTTGATGTTAACTGATAATAAACAAACATTTAACTTACATACTTGCTAATTCTTGGAAATAAAAGAGGAAAGAGGTGATGATAGAGAATGTCTAGGATGGCTTTGCTACCTGATCCAGCGTATCCTTGGAAGACGATATTGCACAGAGAATAGTGGCCAAGTCCTCCATATTACCTCCCTTGCTCGGAGGGAAACGAAAAGACGCGTATTTGAATTTTCTGAGACAAAAAATAGAGTCTGGTCGGGTTTGGATTTGGCTATTTTTGAGTTCAACTAATGTTATTAAAACCAAACCGACCATCAAACATACGGGTTAGACCGGGTTCAATTATAGTTGGCCAAAAGTGGGATGCTACTATTATATTTATTATATATTTTTATTTCAATTATATAATCCAATAGTTTAGTAAACTAATAGGATATTTTTAATTCAAATGTTTAATATCTACTTCTAATTCTTCCTTCAACCAAAAAAATTTCAAGTCTCGTACATTAATTATCGAATCGAAACAGATTCAACCGTTCGATTTGTGATCGAACCATACCAACTGACTAAATCATCTAATTTGATTTTTGTCTAAATAAGAACCGAATAAAAAGTCCAAATTCAATTTAACAAATTGAATCGGCCTATTCAGTCTGGTTTCGACAACATACATATTGGGGAAGCACACTTTTTGTTAACAATTCAAAGATTGAGAAATGGCCATCCATGAACCTTTAATTATAATTTTTGATTACACTATTTGGGAAGGATGCCCTAATTATATAAATCAAGAATAAGATTACATAAATCAAGGAGAAGTTATAAGAAATTCCTAATTAGCTAAAAAAATTAAATCTCTAGAGATCATTTCAAGAAGAGGAAAGTAGTACTTTCTTTGATCAGCCTCTTGGAATTTCATATTTACCCTTGAGTTGTAAGCAAGTGGCAAAATTTTAGTTTGGTCCCCATATTCATGCTCCCTTGCTCCTTGGGATGTGGAACACCTTCACCAATGAAATTTTTGTGGTGCCTCCTCTTTCTATTTTCTTGTTTTCTTCTGAACTTGGTGCTTTTGAGGGTGTAATTGAGTTTCTTCATCAAGTTTGAACCCTAAAAGACTGAAACAATAGGAATCGCAGACATGAAACACGATGACCATCATTATCGCTTTACTCAAGCAAATATAAAAAAATTAACAATGCAAAACACTTTTAATATTTCATCAAAGCAAGAAAACTCTGAGAGGACTGATCAAGATTACGATCCAGGTCTAATTATGAACAGAGTCCATTACTAAGGTACAATTGCTGGAGGTCAGGGAGCAGGCCGGATAACCAGTCAATCTTAGTGTCCAGTCTTTGAAGGTAATGCGTGATTACCATACTCTTCCGCATGCATCTCACTTCACACTAACGATATTACTTTTCAAATCAACAAGCCATTTGAGCAAACTTCCTTTGAAAACACAAGCACAGCTAGCATGATCATGAGCTGCAGAGTGACAAGCACAGAACTTCAGCTTGATTAGATTTGGACAAGAGTTGCTTTAAAAAGAGCAGCTTAGAACTTGAATCCGCCATTAAAGTGTCCAAGGGGACAAAGAAGTATACTTCTGTGCTGGAGTGGGCGCAGCGGGCCCAACAAAGGGTTGAGCAGGCGTGGAAATAATGTCGCAAGTATCTTCCAGTGGTGGGCAAGAAGATGGTCACTTTGAAAAGAAGCAACACAGAGGAATCTACTTTGTGCCATGAAAAGATCGGCGTCCCTCTGGTAGATTCCGTTACCATCTTCTCAGTCGTCACTCTGCAACAGCCATGAATTTTGATGGATGGTTCATGCATCTCTTGACCCTTTCGTAAGCCGAGTCGTCTGTTAGTTTTCTTTCTCATCTTCCACTTTCGAAACTGGCTCATTAATTGGTTACTAGGATTCTGTAGGCTTCTTGTTCCATCAACACTGTCATTAAGTCTAAATAAACCATCGTTAAGGTTCAGAAACATAATAGATGTTAAGCTTTATGTAATATTTCATTTAGATTTAAGCTAAAAAATAGTATTATCTCACTCGAAATCTTAAACAATCGAACATTTTTTCATCCGAGCTCGAACAAATTACAAGGCGGTTTGGTTTGGTGCTACCCCTAGGTGCCGGAGATCACTAGTCCATCTCAAGCTCACGGCATCAATGGGGTAAACAGTGAAGACATGTAACAGAGAATTAATCTAAGTGCGAATATCTGCATTAGCTAACTAATTTAGCACAAAAATGGGTTTTGCTACTTCACCCGAACAATGTCTCCAAGAGCTAAGATGGGTACAATTAGATGAGATGTTACTGGGTGATTGGCTTTCTTTTCCAGTCAAAAGGAAGAAAAAGATGCTTCTCAACAACTAAAAAATAAATAAAAGAAAGAAAATCCGCGCGTCATAGGAGTGTGAAAAGCAAATTAATTTTATTCGCCTTTGTGTGTAAAGAAGGCCATGAAGAGCACACAGCCTACGAATGAAAATGCCATTTCTAAATGATCGGAGGTAGGTGGAAGACGGTCAAGCAGAGGTGGGGTACCTCCTCCTCGTCGCTTCTCATGGTGGAATCCTCTTTATTGGTGAAAAAGCCAAGCAAAAGCCATCTTGGAATCAATCTTTTAGTGCGTGCAGCCACCAAGAAGTTTGTTCCCAGAAATAAGCCAACTCGCTAAAAGATAGCTCGTTTACTCCGATATAGATCGAGATTAGGCCTCAAATCTAAACCACCAGAATTGAGCTGAAACAAGGATCTCGGCCATTGTCGTTTACCTCCTTCCCTTACAGTACCTGAAAAAGGGCCATTAGGTTAGTTCTTTAACGAAAAACAAAAAACTTCTAGCGGAGAAGATTCATGTCGAATCTTTTCCATGCAGCGGGGACCGGCAAATCGTCTTTGCGAGTTGGTAACGAACCATCATGGTGGGACAGTATATCTGTTACTAATCAAAGAAGCTTACGTTTATCACATGCACTGTTTCTTAGATCATTTGCATGGCTCATTCGAGTGCACCAGAAAGGTCAGACTCCATGGATCCTTTCGGAGAAGATGGTAACGAACTGAACCGCATGGCTCATTTTTAATGAAATGAATGGCATGAAGAGCATTTCAATCTTTTGATTGTAGGAAAGAAGATCGTGTTGACCCGAAATTCAATCCTCGTTGGCGTGAAAAATCAGCTTCTCTTCATTTGATTGGGGAGATTCTCATCTTCCGCAGGTTTTACTCTTGTTTCATTCCTTGATCAAGCTTCTTAATGAAGATAGGGTTTAGGGTGAGCATGGCTTTGTCAAGTTGATCTATACATGATTTTAGGTTTATAACTCTATCCCAAAATGACTAATTGAGTTAGTAAGCCTCTTTTTACTCATTGATTTATGTGCTAGTATTCCTTGATACTCCCCTCACAAGTGGTTCCTCTTTGACGCTCCTACATGTGGATAGTTTGGGTAGAAGTCCCATGTTTTAGTACTATGTGAAAATTAGATCGAAAGGTTATCGAAAATAATTAGTCGAGTAAGGAAACCTTTTTCTAACTCATAAATGTAAGATTTTTTTACTCATTGATCCATGTGGAACTATTCTTTAACAAGGGTTATATGTACACAAATGTAAAGGAATAATTTACATCATTTAAAAGTTAATTAATAATTAAAAGTTCTTTAAAGCATATATAAATACTATGGAGGAAAAACAATTCCTACCACTATCAAGTAGTAGCATTAAAAAACATAGTAAGGAAGAAACAAAGTGTATCATCATGTATGATACCTTTTTTAAGTAAAACAATAGAAATAATTTTTTTTTTAAGTGAATAGCTAACTTTTGGCATCTCTTTGAAGGGCTCAATTGCACATATATAACAAAGAATCACATAGACTTGAGATGGAACACCTTCACTATAACTTTCATGTGGGTTTAGGACTAGCATCTTTTGTATTATATGCTATTTCGAGATTCCAAGAATTGCCTACTCAAGTAGACTTCGATACATTAGATGACGTTAGCTAATACCTTTTGACAAACATAATGAAGACTTCACAATAATATTTAAAAAAAAAAAGAAAAAAAAAAGAGTCAGACTTGTCATGATGACTTTGGTGATAGAAAAAAAAAAGCCCCAAATTTCAAAACTTATATGATTCAGTAGTATGTGTCAAGACCATGAGATAAGATGCCATTTATTTCATTTTCACTTACTCTCAAGTTATTATGTGGATTTGTTCTATCCAACGGATCTGGAATTTCTTAGATCATTACCTAAAACCCTATTTAACTCAACAAGAATTTTTTTTGTGAATGTCAAACTTATGATTAAAAAATTATACTCTTTATAAATCTTTAAAAAGTTTAATGAATTAGGCAGAGATACACACACAAAAGCAAGTAAAATTTAAGAAAACAAGTTCTTTAGTAAAAAATAATACAAGACATAGAAATATCTAATAGAAAATAGCATTTTTAGTTTTTACTATGTGACTAGCCAAGTTACTAAGTTTATTTTCTATTAATAAATCTAATTTCTTTCTCCTTGTTCGTAATCCATGTGGACTATTCTTTAATGCTCACGAACTACTCACTTCTTCCCAAACAAAAAGATTTAATATAACATATTTGCTCTCCCACCCCACTCACATACATGTGAAAAACGGTCTGGTATGAATTCAAAGTTAATAAAACCGTGTATTTATTATGCGCCTCTTAAACTTTAAGTCGTAGACCTAAATCTAACTTATATGGTATCAGAGTGGGTACAACACTGAAAAAATGAGAAATTTAATATTTGGGAAGATGACTCTAACTTTTGCTAGTTAAGAGGAGATGGATATTGATCTAACTTTAATGAAACAAATATTTCATAACCAAATACTTGTAAAAAGAAGAGGCAAAAAAGTCGATTTTCAATAGTTGTAATTAACAGGTGTGGGCGTCTTGATCATCAGATCCAAATCGCCATCAAGTGATAGGGGTACAAGACCGAAGAGATTCCTCTCCAACCCTTTTGGATCATTCTGGATGTAAGCTCAGCAACCACCTTCTCTGAGTTGTTGATCAGCAGTGAGCTTCGCCTCTTGGGTGTTCGCCTCTTGGGTGCTCTTTGGGGCCGTATATCATCATGGTACATGAGAAAGCTAGTGCATGGGATGAACACCTTAGACTGAAGTCGAATAATTCCTACGTTTGACGAATTTGCCTTCTTTGAAACTAAAACCTTTGAGAATGTCTCCACTAAATCTAGTCCTTTTGGTGTTGGAATCATATTTCCAAATTGACAGACCCCCGTTGTTTGTAGTGATATCGAGTGTTTCTAAATCGGAAAGAATCGCTCTGTTGCTGCTGTTTGATTATTTGATTTGACCGTCAACAGGTCTTCGAGTTGTGGGAAATGCCTGACATGGGAAGTTCGCACTGTAACTGAAATGGCTGGAGATGTTTGGAGGAGTGAAGATTGGTAGCAGAAAAGAGGTGGGAGGTTTTATAGATTTGAATATAATTTTGCTTTTGAAAAGAGGATGATCAAGAAAAATTAGCCATTAAATGACCTGGGTGGGCAGCGGAATTCTATGCGACGACAGAGGAGAAGAATTTCTTTGAAAACTTTACTCGATAGCACTTAATTAAGGTAAATAATTCCTGTCTTCGTTATGTTTCTCTCAAATTCATACGAAATCATTGTTTTCCCCTGTTTTGGAATATCATCGTAATTGCTTATCTTGATTTTCAAAAGGGATGGATCGGCTCTCAAAAGCAAAAACAAAAGACGCGTGCAAATCACGGTTCCATGCTTACAGCAACCAAGACCAAACACGAATCATCTTGCAAACAAAGCTCTTTATTTATGTCATACTCAAACAGAGAATAGAATCGGGAGGGAAAAAAATCACAATCCGAAGAAGAAACAAGCCTTAATTGTTAGAATTAAATCATGGGGAAGACGAACCACGGCGGCCGCATTGCCACCTGCAAAACTGTAGAGGAAACGACTAAAGCCGTTATTTGGAATTTTTGCCTGGTTATCCCTTCTGTATTGACACCCAAAAGGCAGGCTCTGAATCGTTCTTGATTCTCTACCTCAGAACCGGTCGGAGACCCATTTCCAACCGGCCGGGCCAGAGCCAGACCGCTTTAGAAAGCAAAACTGGCCACCGACAGCCCATTAGCCACGGGGAAAAGGGCGTACAGATTATTCTCAGTAGCGAATTTGTGATTCTTCTGTTCAGTGGGCAGGTCTTCGGAAAAAAGATGATGACGGTCTCAATGGAGCGGACAGGATGTCACCCAAAGCGGAAAAGAGATGCACCAAGGCACAAACCCGAGGAAAGTCGACGAAGAAGCTGAAAGTTCGTCGAAAGTCGATATTTTACTTCATTAATTTTTCCCCAACCGATGAATCTGTATCCAGTTCGGACTTTAAATATCTGGGTTCTGTGAATGTCCATGATGTAAAGGGCAAGCGAGTGTCCTTGGTTTTAAAAATAAGGCGGAGATGCAGAAAAGGTTGAACAATCTGATAAAGGGAACGGAGCTCAGTGCTCTACTGAAAAACAGATAACGAGGATACGAAAAAGAAGGGAGGAGAAGAAATTTTTAAAGAAGAAAGAAAAAGAAAAGGGACACTGAGGACTGAGAGACCACTGGACCCAGAGCTGCAAGTGGGATTCTGATCGTCGTTCCTGAGCTACCGTAACACACGTCGTCGTTCCCGAGCTCATGAGCACACTGTAAGAGTTTTTTAAACAGCTCCGGTCCAAACCATTCTACTGAAAAAAAAATTCTTAAGAAAACGCCAAGGGTTAGCCGACGAAGCTCCCAGCATAATGAGGTTTTTTCAAGTTTCACTTTCAGTTTCCGGTTGGTATCCCTATATGGAAGCTTTCTAACTCTACTAGCGTAGACCTAGCTGGTAAGATCTTGCACCATCCATCACTCGACGGGGACCCACAAACCAGCTGTAGAACCGACTCCATACTTTAACGGTAAGCTTCCTCGGAAGCTCAAGCAAGAGCAAGGAGACGAAGAAGAAGCATAAAGATTGAGATTCCTTGTGTTGGCAGTGAGAAGAGTGGGGCTGAGGCGCAGGGGGGGGGCGTGTTGATAAGGGATGGGGACACTTGGTGGACCAGTGCCCCTCGTGCGCTCTATCTATCGATGGCGGCTCTGTCCTCGCGGCTCAATTATCATCATAAATGGGATCCCGTCAAACACAAACCTCCGCCGAGTCTAGTGCGCTAAGGGCTGTCATGTCACCCGCTAAAGGGAAAGAAAGAAGTGAAGGTGGGAGACCAGAATTTTTTTTTATTAATCTGAATAATAATCTAAACAGTTGCGGTGTCCTGTGGTGGATCCTTTTTCTCCCTATATGTATTCGCTGCTTCCTTCATTTCTTCCTTGTCATACACTTGATTGATCCTTACTCAGCCTGCCTTTAGCTCCTCCTTTCCTCTCCTTCACTTCTCACCTTTCGTACTGCATTCCTCTTAGAATTGTTGGTGATCAGTTGGAGGATTAAGTCTCTATTCAATGGCGGAGCCTGGTTCGTCTAGTCTGTCTAAAAAACTTTGTGCTATGCCGGAGCGGACCAAGCTGCACTTGGCCATGTTGGCCTTGCAGTTTGGTTACGCTGGGTTTCATGTAGTCTCCAGGGCGGCTCTTAATATGGGCATAAGCAAGCTGGTTTTTCCGGTTTATCGGAATATCATCGCTCTGCTTCTCCTTCTCCCATTTGCCTACTTCTTGGAAAAGTGAGAACAGCTTTTGCTAACTGCTTCTTTTCCTTTCTTCACGTCGTCTCTAATTTGTCTCTTTCTTTTGACAAGCCTTATTTCCTCTCTTTTGATAGGAAGGAAAGACCGGCGTTAACTCTCTCTTTCCTTGTTCAGTTCTTCCTCCTGGCACTTTGCGGGTAAGTGAACATGAAAAAGAAAGAAAGATTTTATTTTTCCCCTTTTCCTTTGATTCGTTTACCTATGGCTTTGTTTTTGTTTTTGTGGCGCAGTATAACGGCGAATCAGGGGTTCTATCTCTTGGGATTGGACAACACGTCCCCCACCTTTGCCTCTGCGATACAGAACTCTGTCCCAGCTATAACATTTCTTATGGCTGTTGCACTCAGGCAAACCTCTTATGTCACTGTTCTAATTTGTATTGAAACGAAAACATTTATAATCGTACGTTTTATTTCATCTGACAATAATCAAATGAACTGCTCGTTTTCTCGATCGCGTTTTTGCAGGATAGAACAAGTTCGCATTAAAAGGAAAGATGGCATCGCCAAGCTGCTGGGAACCCTAGCCTGCGTGGGCGGAGCGACGGTGATCACAATTTACAAAGGTCCCACCATCTACGGCCGATCGACCCTTCATGGAACTTACTTCATGAATCAGCAACAAATGCCGATCCTAGGAGACGCGAGCGCGAAGAACTGGACTTTGGGATGCATCTACCTCATCGGCCACTGTTTGTCGTGGTCGGGTTGGCTGGTGTTGCAGGCACCCGTGCTGAAGAAATACCCTGCCAGGCTCTCCGTCACCTCATACACCTGCTTCTTCGGAGTCATACAGTTTTTGGTTATCGCTGCCTTTGCCGAGAGGAATCTCGACGCTTGGGTCTTTCACTCCGGAGGCGAAGTCTTCACAATCTTCTACGCGGTATAATATTACAACTTCCCGATAGGCACTTTTCTTGATAATTACACTCAACTAGGCCTCCATGGAGGACAAAAATTTCTCGATAGAATGGTTTTCTCTCTCAAAAGACCCTATAGTCGAGGTTCCCTTGAGATTTCCCCTTTCCCATCCGCACGAAGGATCTTCTGAAGAATTGTCAGGGAAATCTTTGTTGGAGCTGTTGATCTCCACAAAATAGGAAGAACAAGTAAATGAAATTACATTCTGTGAATCGGAGAACCCACCACCCTTAGGCTCTCCGGCACTTAGATACCAGAGATTTTTCCTCTGCCCCATTTTTCGAAATGGAAAAGCCTTACGTAATTAGCATTCGTTATGCTCATGCATTAAAGAGAAATAGAGACAATTACAACAGAAAAAAACGAAGAAAAAGATAAGAGTGAAAGAAGTGATGTGACCAAGCAATCTTCCATTGCAGGGATTCGTAGCTTCGGGTATCGCCTTTGCCGTTCAAATCTGGTGTATTGACAGAGGTGGCCCCGTCTTTGTTGCCGTTTACCAGCCAGTCCAAACTCTGGTTGTCGCTATCATGGCATCCGTCGCCCTGGGAGAAGAATTCCACTTGGGAGGGTAAGTAATCGAGTACGTCTAACATTCTTGAATAATTCCATTAATTTTCAATCACTAATATTGAAACTAATTTTATGTCTCATTCCTCCTCTCCCGCAGGATCCTTGGAGCCATACTAATCATAATCGGACTGTACCTGGTCTTATGGGGTAAGAGCGAAGAGAGGAAGCTGACCAAGGACAGCGTGGTGATCAGCTCCGCCTCCGCAGACCATGCACGCAGTGGCATTGCCAAGTCGTCGCTAGCAGAACCACTGTTGCCTTCGTCGTCGGAAAACGTTTAAGCGCGGTTGGTGATAATTACTAGAAAGCTAGTGCTGGAAGAAAACGTATAAGCGCGTTTGATCTTTGTGTGAGTGTATAGGATTATGTTTTAGTGAGTTGATTTTAAGTGTTCGAGTCGGAGATAACGACCAACTCAAATGTTTTTTCTCCTGTTCTCCTTCTAGACCTGTGCGTGATTGCTTTTTCGGAAAGCTTGGAAAGAGAACGAAGGTTGATTTGTCTGCTTTGCGTACATTTCAAAAGAAAAAAAGAAAAAGAAAATTAAAAGTGATCATCAATAATCACTTCCTTAATCACTCTCCTCTCATGCTCACTTTCTTAATTACCTTTATAAGCGCCCCGTGATTCTCGCTTGACTCTCTTTTGGAAATGATATAAATTAAAGAACGCAGATCGGCAGACATACGACCCCGCCACTTTGGGTGGGTGGTAGGTGATGAATCGATGATCTATTCTACTCTCAATGTGCTATTCGAACGAATAATGAGTGTTCTAACTCTACAGATAAATTTCAACAATTTCGCCGTGAAGTCTGATCAGAAATTCTGGGAAGATGATCTTTCCTCTCTGAGGACATGAACTGAAAGATTATCTTCTTTCCTTGAGTTTCTTTCAGAACGCAACGACGGACTCCGAACGGTTACAGCCAATGAACCAAACAGAATCCGAATTATTTCTGAATACAAAATTAAGAAGAAAATGGCAATTGACTGAAAGTAATCTCTACGTTTATCAGATATGACAGCCAGATAATAATTGACATGAGCCACTTTTACACTGGAAGGAAGATGATGCTGTCGAGGCCCACTGCCCACGCCATGGTTGCTAAGGAGACTCAAGAGAGACAAGCATATGCGCACGAAGGCAATCTTGCTCGCTCAATCTTCTCATTGGAAGTGACATCTCATCATGTCTTTTACCATGTTGCTTATATTTAAATGACAAAGAAGATGAAGCATGCTTGGCCTTTTCTCTCTCCCCGAGTAACAACTTACACAGGCAGATAACACTGAAGAGAAGATCAATCATTACCAAGATTCTGAATTGCCCAAATTCTTAGATAAATAGGTAAAAAATCTTAAGTTTATTAGTTGGGAATTCTTAACTTAGGTTGTCATTCTTGAATAGGCTTTGGATCCAACTTTCATAAGTTGATATACATCATTAGGCTAGTCCCGAATTGCCTTATCTGACTAGATGTTGGGTGTTGTTCCCCTAGGGCTCGGTACAATTAAGATTCCATGAGAGGTAAAAACAAGAAGTTCAATCAAGCATGCAAAAGGGGGAAAACTTAAATGTGACAATAACATGTGTTTATGTTTGTCTTCTTGAGACCTTGATTCATAAATCAAGGGACCTTTTATTGAATTAACTTTAGGTCTATTTTAGTTTTTATTTATTAACTATCCGACTTTAATGTTTTTGTCTTCCCAACCCCTCTCCCAGCATCTCTCTTCTTGTTTTCCTTTCTCCTCTATTGGGTTAATCCTTTTAAAATCTAATTAGGGAGTGAGAGCGAGCTAGGGTGTTGTGTTGGGCAAGGGGGGTGTTGGGCTTTTCCCTATTTTCACTGAGGATTCAAGTTTCGAGACTAGCGGAGATGGAGGAAGGCCCTACTTCATTTTCTAGTCTATTTGTTTTACCTTCCCCATTTTTTATTTGCATGTACAATGCTTGAAGTTGTAGGATAGTTAGGTTAATGATATTATGAAAATATATATTTTTAAATTATTATTTTTCTTTCATATTTAAACAATCCCTTTGTGGGTTTTTTTTCCTTTTTTTTCTCTAATTGTGAATCATATGTCTTGTATTACCACTCTTAAGTTTTTTTAGTTTTTGTATATTGTTGTTATGTATTTTTATATTTTTATAATAATTTTAAAAACAAAAATATTTTAATATTTATACTATTTGCATTAGATTCTAGGATTCTATGGAATATCCTTGACAACTTTCTTAGTTAGGCACATGGAAGAAGATGAAAGTGAGAAAAAGTAGTGAGTGAAAAGAAGGAAAGGAAGAGAGTGCTTGAACGAGAGAGAAGATTAGGGTTTGTGAATGAATTTCCATGCCCCTCTCCGACTTAGTTTAAAGGTTTACTAAAAACCAATAATAACAATATTACCCCTTTTGCATCATAAGAAATAAAAAGACTAGCATGTAATAACAATGCTACCATCGAGATTGTGCTTAATTGAAAACACCCACTCATAGGTCACATGTTTTTTATTCATTGGCAGGGACACAAAATCTCAAGTTTGATTTTCATATATAGGGTTGTTGTCTCCTCCTCCATTGTTGTTTTCCACCTTGGGTGCTTGAGGGGATCCTAATAGGATTGTGGAATTGACGTAGAGGAATTAGTTGTGAGGATATAACAACAACTAGAAGATAATTGATGAGAGAACGTGTAATCTGATAATAGTGAGAGGTTGAAGATGGTTGAGTACACGATCTTGTCTCTTTGCATATGATGATGGGTTTATCATGAAAAAAAAAAAAGGACAAAAGCCAACAAAAGGAGGGGTACTAACCTCAAATGGACCTATAAAGTTGCATAGGATGGTGATCAACCAATGAAATAGAAGTCTTAGGAGAAATATTATGGGGTAGAAGATTTTTCAATTCTTATAGAGGATCTCCCAGTGACACCAGAGGTTTGGGCATATATGCAGAGGAGGGAAAACTTGGGGGATTATTGTTGGTTGAGTAAATTGAGTGATTTTTCGTGAATGTAACATATTTTCATTGAAGAGTTGTTGCAAACATATCCTTTTTGAGTTCTAGAACAAAAAAACAAATGCATTTATGGGCCCCAAGATAAAATTTATTTTTGTGAGGAGACATGTTTTGAACAAAGAAAATGCAGCCAAAAACATTGGCAAGAAGTGGGAAAGAATTATTACTAGAGAAGTGTTGAATATGGGGACACATTATGAAGAACTATGGAAGGCATATTGATTAAGGTAAGAAGCAGTAGGAACAACATTAGGCCAATAGAATTGGGGCATGTTGATTTCTACGGCCAACACATAAACACAAGATATCTCAAGGGATTGAGATAACAGAGGAACTCTAGCTCTTGGGAGAGAGAAGAGAAGAAACCAAGGGAGAAAAATAAGAGGAAAAGAGAGAGAGGTGTAAGGATGAATTTGAGCCAAAAGAAAGAGACTTGAATGTTCTACCCCATGCCTTAAAGTTGTATTTATAGTTTTTAGAAGGTGTTTACAATGACGATAATGCCCTTAGAGCTACATGCTTTAAAAGGAAAAGGACATAAGAATTACAATTCTATGTCATATCTATGAAAATTCTCCTTGTTTTCTAGCCATGTCACCCCTACACACATGGGTGTCTTTTAACACTCCCTCTAAAACTCGAGTTTTTAACTTCACTTTGCAAATAATTTTGATCAAGAAACTTGTGTGCTTGAAAAGAATTTTGAATGCTTTGTTTTGATCCATTTTGTTTTTGTTCACATCTTGCTTGCAGTTTTCATCCTATTCTCCCCTTTACTTCGATATTCTAGTCACAACACGTGGAATTCTTCATTGTAGATTATACTTTTTTTTCTCAAATTATAACAAAATCCATATTTCAATTCAGAAGGAGACGCAACCCCTACAACACTCAACTTCCAATCTCATCCTTCATACTTCTCCTTCTATTCTCCCCATGAAGCTGGGAAGTAATGACAATGATCCTAATTTGAAAAAAAATGGTTGTAGTAATTATCTCATCTATCAAGGTATCCCAAGGATATACTCAATAGGACACAAACTCTCCAAAAGTAAAAACATGGGTGATAAAGCAGGAGTCGAAACTAACCTTAAAGGATTCCGAACAAAATAACGATAATAATCACTAAAGAGGGTAATACTTGTCACTCAAAAGATAACGATAAAAACCCAAAGGGTACCAATAAATTTTTTTTAATAGACTTAAAAACACACACATATAAAAAAGGACCGACCAAGCAATGCACAAAGGGATTGGCCTAAGAGTGTAAACGAGAGTAAAAACAGATTTTAGGAGAAAGGTAACTAAGTAAAAGGGTTATGGGAGGATGAAAGGAAGATAAAATAACCACCATCATAATGAGTTTGTAACAGTAGTAAATAAATATCACCAAGTATGAACCAAGAGGGACATAAAAAAGTAGTTCATCTATGAACATGATGATTAAGGAAACTTTTACAAAAAAAATTTCAGTAAAAAAGTTTTGAGATGGAACATAATAATGAAAACTTTATAAACATAGAATTTTCATATAAGGCAATTACTCTTTAACACAACTAGACCAGTTTGGAAAAAATATATTCAAAAGATAAAATTCTAGAATAATGGAGAGTGAGGACATTAATATTTGGAATATAGAATGAGGAAACAAAACTTTATAATTCAAAATTTTCAAACTTTGTAAAAAAGGAAACTCCTCTTATTGAAACTCATATAGGGAAAACTTTCTCTTATGGAAACTAATATAATGTTTGATCAAATACAAGAATCTTTTAAGGAAGGAAAAATATTTAAGTTCGTAAAATCTTGACTAGATTTTGAAAACAAATAGGAAACTTAACTACCATTAGAAACTCAAAAAGTGAAGCAAAAAATTCAGCTTAGATTCAGATTTTTGCATGCAACAGGTAGATATCTCTTTCTAGAAAGATCGGATTAAAAAATAATTTGTTGGGATAGAACGTATACTCATATATCTTTCTTTTGAGATATAATTTTCTACATAAATTCTCTATAATGTTGGTACAACCCATTCAAAAAGTTGAAGTGTTCAACTGCTATTCGAAACTTTTCTTTTACTTGACCTTTGTTGCTTCAAATGTCGATTTGTTTTTGTTAAAAACTGATTGAATTTTTTTCTTTTTGAAATGGCAACTTGATTCAAATAGTTTTCCAACTGTATATAATTTTCTATATGAAATTTACCATAAGAGAGTTAAAAATCCAATGAAAACTAGGAAATGAGAAAGAAAACTAAAGGGAATAACAAGAAACTCCCATTTTTGTTATTCCTCCATTTATTCTCTATCTTCTTTTCCTTTTCCATGTCATATTATTGTCCACTTCGATGCCATGTTGATTGCTAGGGCCAACACATAAACATGAGAAATCTAAAGGGATGAAGAGAAGAAAGAAACTCTAGCTTTTGGGAGAGAGGAGAGAAGAGGAAAAGAAAGAGAGGTGTAAGGATGCATTACTTGATTACCAAATATGTAAGGGTATATTATTATAATTTTTTTCATACCTATGTGGGGAGGGCCTTATTATGCGTGCCATTGTATGATTTTTTACTGCCTTTAGGCATTATAAACATTATAATATTTTAAAATTTTAAAATAGTTTTATCTATTTTATTATTTTTATTTACGACTTTTCGTTTAATCACACTTTTACCCAATTACCCAACCAATAACTAGGTAAATAAAAGGCATTGGAATACCTTAAAAATAATCGAACATAACAAATACGAAATATCGGAATGATAATAGAAATGATATAAAAAATAACCTTATTCTATTTTGTCTCCCAGGATATAATTTCCATATAGGAATGCATTTCCAAATTGTCTCCCAGCGACCTATTACAGAAATTATTATCCTTTTATCTTTGTTATATATATATATATTTATTTATTATATTAACTACCATGGGTCAAAATTCGGGTCTCCACTTCTGATCCGTTCAAATAAACGGACCGGGTTTCTATCTATCTGTCTAAAGTCCAACCGGATTCGAACCGGTCCATTGCCGCATTTTCTCTTAGATGGGGTCACTGACGGACAGCTGTCGGCCACTCCTTAGAAATGAGGCGAGTTTGGGCCTCCCCTGGTGGCTTGCTCAAAGGGTGTCTGTCCTTCTCGATTTTTTTTTACGACTCCAGACGAACTGTGGCCGAAAAGGAAAGTCTCCAGTGATACCTGCGAGTCTGCGACCTCAATCGGTACGGAGAGGTCCGTTCAAAATTATTTTTGTTACTCTCTTGTTATGCTTATTTACAAAAAATTCCTTGTCCTCTTATCTCATTTTCCCTTCCTCGTCCGACTCTTCCAATAATGACATAATTCCTCATCCTCTAACTCGAATCTTTTTTCTTGTGATTTTTGGAATCAGTGATTCCTTGTGAAACAAATATGAAATGATTCAAAACAGCCTGTGCAAAAGAAATAGAGCAAATATGTCAATAATACCTTCTTGGGTATTTGCCATAAACTAGAGCTGACGGCAACTATCCACGGTCAACAAACTGTGATTGAGCTAGTTATCAAACAGTAACAGACAGTAGGACATAGCTTTCCTATCGTTATTGTTTTTACTCTTGTCACTGTTCTTTAAAATAATAGTTGTTTTCATTACAGTGTGAAAAAGAAAATAATTAGCAGCGTATAAGAGATTATATATAATGCTTGCTTTTAGGAATCAGGCCTATATCTGGACTATGGATTAAATGCTGAAGCAGACAGTATTCACGTATTTAAATAATATTGCCTCGTTATGAACAACTGAGTTTCTGTTTAGGAAATATGTTCTATTTTTATAATAGTTAACCTACATTTCTTTTTGTTCAGAATCAAATTTATTTGAGTATTTGACGCCTATGATATTGGACAGGTTGTGCTCACAGATGTTGGCATATGACACTAAAATTTTTTCTTGAACCATGGATACTGAATCAGTTCACAATCGTAAGGATCGTCTGAGAGGTGGAGAGTTTAGTGCTGAAATGAATCTTCATTTACAAAACAGCGGAGTTCATACAACAAATGGTCTCAATGGGACTATAAATCATAGTGCATCTGAAAGCTCAATAAATGGACACATAACTGAAACAAGTGATAATATAGTGGGTCAATGGAAAGACTTAAATGGGAACCTGTCTGATAAACATGTTAATGAGGATAAGACCTTACAAGATTTTTATGTGCAAAGGGAATATCTGGAAGATGATGATGATGATGATGATAGTGACTGGGAACCATCACAAGAGAATATTGTGACAAACAAGTGGTTTTGCACCAACTGTACAATGGCTAACTTTGAGGATGTTCTCCACTGTAATGTATGGGTTTTTATCTGCCCATTATTGTTTATTTTTTATGGTTCTTTTTGTTGTTGGAGTTATAAAGGAGTCTTATCGTGTTGAGTTAGGACAACGGGCTTGGATGAACCACCCTGAGAGGGCCATAGTTTTGTAGATATTTCAGCTTGATTAACCTGGTCTTCTGGTTTTGCTAATTGAACATGGTTGACAGATATTTGCAAATATTAGCGTCTTTATCAGCCAGTCAGGGAATCCACTTATGAGAATCTTTAATCATGCTTCTTCTATGGAAGGGGCCTTCATTGGCAGATGCAATGTGTGCAGTCAATGTTTAAGGTCTTCACCTGATAAGTGCTGCTATGGCAGCCTATGTTGTGTTTATAATTTTAATATGTTTAGCGTACTCTTGTCTCATACAGGCATGTGGAGAATACAAGGAATCTGAAATCCTTAAGTATGGCTTTTTTGCGTCTCATTTTGCATCTGGAGTACATTATCATGTGAAGTCAGAAGAATTGGAAAGATTTCAGGGTAAGAGTGGGTACATTGCTTTTAGTTTTGAGGACAGACTGCTTGCATAGCTATGTAAAAAATCTTTCAAATGTCTAGTATCCAGAAAGATTATCCTTACTTTATTGCTGGCTAGTATGATGTTTTGTAGATGTTTTTACATGCATCTATCGTAACATCCAAAAGGTTTTAAGTTATGAAGGAATCTCAAAATTCTGCATGCTCCTTCTGGTGGTACATAACAGATTTAATAAGATTGCTCTTCTTGCTCTTTCAGCTAATTAAATTTCCACCTACAAATACTTAATAGCTAGGGGATCCTTTTGAATACACAATATCCAGTTTATCTTGCTTTAGACCTTACATAATTTGCATTTGAAAAAACTTCTATCAGTAAATCTCAAAGAACAACCATTTGCTAGGCGATCCTTCCAAGTACTTCAAGATTGTAAGCAGATTCCAATTGTATTTTATGTTGGACATGCCATCAATTGACTCACCATACTTACAACAAAAAGATATATCGCGAAGTGTAACTGTAGCATATATCATTTGACCAACCAACCTCCATTACATTGTTTTATCTCTAAGTTCATCACTACTCTCATCATGAAGATCATTACCAATCTTCATCAGTGTCTCAACAAGTTTAGTTACAAGTAAGTCATACTCCTGTAGCATATCAATAACATATTTCCTTTGGGTTAAAACAATTCAAACCTTACTTTGAGCAACTTCTATCCCAATAAAATCTTTAAGCAAACCTAGATCTTTGGTTTGAAAATACTTATCTAGATGTTCCTTCACCTCTTCAATTCCCTTCTTATCATTTCCTGACAACATGATGTCATCTACATACACAAGTAACACGATAGTTCGAGATGATTTTTTCATAATGAACAATGAGTGTTCATAATGACTTCTAGAAAAACCAAAAGACTTTACTACCTGGTTGAACTTATCAAACCATGCTCGAGGACTCTGCTCAAGTCTATAAATTGCCTTCTTTAACTTGCACACTCTCCTAGTGCCACCCTTTGCAACATTCCCAGGAAGTTGCTCCAGACACACTTCCTCATCTAGATTGTCCTACAAGAAGACATTCTTGATGTCCAACTGAAACAAGGAGCATCCTTGATTCACTGCTATGAATACAAGGATTTTGATTGAGGTCTAATTGAGGTCAATTTGGTTGGAGGAGAGAAAATCTCAAACACATCTACTCCATAAGTTTGAGTATACCTATTGGTTACCACTCTTGCTTTATACCTGTCAATTGAACCATCGACTTTATATTTCACAATATATACCCAACGACATCCCACAATTGTAGCATCAGGAGGTGGATCACATAATATCGATGTGCCTTGGTCATGTAGAGCATCCATGTCAACATCTATACCTTGCTTCTACTAAGGAGATACCAACACATCTTGGATTGAAGAAGGAATAGTATAGGAAAATAGGGACAATGCAAACTTCTTGTGGTGACTAGAAAGAGAATCAAAAGTGACAAAATTAGAAAGTTGACGTCTGCTTGACTTGCAAACACCGTTTCTAATAGTATCCAAAAGATATAGATCACTTACCATAGGATTCACAGATGAAGAGGGTGCACAGGTGGGAGAGAGAACTTTTGTTTGTTTCTTAACCAACTTCCTTCTTTGATTAACCTATAGTGGCTTTTGTGTTGCAATGCTAAGCATGGGGTTAAGAACATCCTCCACAGAACTAGGAGCAACAAAACCTATATCAATAATGGATGGTTTGGACTATGTCTTTTTTTTTGGATAAAGATGTATTTATATTAACAAGAGAAATTACAAAAGAAGAGGGAGCAGATCCTTGACAACAAGCGATTGTAGGATAGTTCCCTGCTTGGCAAGCACATCTGTTGCCGAATTTGCAAGTCTCAAAATGTGAGACCAAATACAAGATAAAATTGAGGTAATTTCTAGAATCTCCCGAAAGATGTCCCAATGATGCCACGGGGGAGAGGATGCACACCCACACCATCCAATGACCACCTTCGAGTCCCCTTCAATATGAAGGGGACCGCTGCACTTGTCTCTGAAAACACGGAGCCCATTGAGGAGGCCATGAAGCTCAGTTGACGTAGAATCGGATATGCTTAAAGGGCCGGCGTAAGAGAAAAGCTGATTACCGGAAGGATCCGAAATAACCCCTTCGAAGCTAGAAATCCCGGGATTACCAAGAGAAGAACCATCAAAGTTCAACGTAAGGTAACCGGGATCAAGAGGTGTCCATTCTTGCATAGCTTGGACCTTTATCCTAGAGTGCATCATTGCCAAATTTCTCCAGTTTTCACGGATAGGGGTACCCACTGAGGAGGAAAAGGACTTCTTAGTCAGAAGCCAAGAAGAGATATGTCCCACCACTCAGTTTACGACACGGTCCGCTGATTCACTTTTTGCATCAAAGTGCCTTCGGTTGTGTTCATTCCAAAGCCCCCATGGAATGAAACTAGCACAAGCGGAGAACATCACTTTACCGAGACCCGGAAGGGGAGTACCAATGAACGACTTGCTGAAAGATATCAAATCAGCCGCTATGCAAAACTGTAACACCATCATACTGAGAATGGAAGTCCACACCTTCCATGAGAAGGTGCATTGTAGCACAATGTGCCTTGTGGTTTTAGCTTCAGTGGTGCAAAAAGGGCATAGGGGGTCGATTGAGGAGTGACTTCTTCTTGTAAGCACGTCTGCCGAGAGAATCTTGCTTTGACAGGCACTCCACATGAAGAGTTTTATCTTAGGAGGTGCACAAAGACGCCATACAAAATAGACCTCATGTTCCCTTTGAGACGGATTCAGGAGGTCTGGACTATGTCTGACTCAGAAAAGAATGTTACATTAGTAGATATAAATGTTTTTTTTGTGGAAGAACAATAACGTTCATATCCTTTCTGTCGATAGAACAGCTAGGAACCACACATTTAACAATTTGAGGAGACTAACTTATCAAGAGAGGAACCAAACACATGCACAAAAACACATCCAAATGATGACAACAAAGAGAAAATAAAGCAACTTTAAGGTTCAGTCTTTGGACTGAATTTTGGCTCCAAGCTATCCAAGAACTTTGCTACAATCTGTCCTTGTTGTTTTTCTTAGCTCTTTTTCATCTGTGGTGTAGGGATGAAAATGCTAATTTCTTGCAAAATGCTCTGCAACTCACTGTAATAATCTGTCACTATCCTTTCACCTTTTTCAGCTTGAACAATTTAGCATACAATTCATAAACTCTAGAAAGATTACTTTCATGCGCATATAAAGCTTCAAAAGACATCCATATTTCCTTAGCTATTTTAATGTTCATAATTTGACTTTTCAACTTAGAGTCCATATTGTAGAGTAACCAGGTCATAACTTGGCTATCCTTTGCTTCTCCATCATCTGTAGTAGGAATTGGTAATCATCTTTAATAAATTTAGTTTTTCTTTTGGCTTGCAAATAAATGTGCACAAACTTAGACCAACTTAGATAGTTTTGACCATTCAACTTCTCTTTAGTGATAATAATAGTGTTTTTCTCTTCATCCAAAAAAAAATAGTATATTTCCCTTCATTAACTCTAAATTCTCTCGTAGGAGTTACTATCTCACCAGAATCAGCCATAGATGATAAACACAATCTACACAACAAAGATAGATATCAAGCAGCAATCACTGTTTGTGCAAGTAGTGTGGGCCCCATAGGATTTTGAACAAAGACCTCCAAACCCTCAATAATCCCAATTGACACCATAAACAAGTCAAATTTCTCCATAAATATGCTAATATCTGGTAGGTGATGCGGACATCAGACATAGGACCTTACACACATTTCAATTGGGAAAAATTTCAAGTCACATCCCTCTTGGGGCACTAATCAAGCATATAACTACTCAATTGGCAATACAAGCCATCAACCCTATGGTTATGGCATAAAAAAGATTAAAAAAAATCTGACATTGACTTCTAGTCAACAAAAAATTCTGAAATCCCCTTTCCTGGAGAATTGAGATCTCAGAGTTAAAAAAGAGTGTTTACAGGCTCTGAATATGGACCTTATTGCTTTGATATCATGTAAAAAGTTGCAAAAATAAGAGAAGAAAGGAGGAAGAAAGGAGAAAGAGAGTTAGAGAAAAAGGAGTGTGTTGAGAGAGGCACTTGATGGGGGTGAAAATCAACCCCTTTTCCCTTTTATTGATGACTTGAGCGATTTGATGTCTATTTACACAAGGACCCCTCATACTCAAAACCATATAACTCTCTAACTACACATAAGAATACTATGTAATCTGGACCATAGACTTCTAACAAACACCTAATCTTGCTAACACCCCTACAGACTAATACAGAATATGTGAAATGACCAAAATACCTTTACTTGATATTTAACATGCTCACAAAGGTTGAACTTATGATACCTTTTCCAATTATATGAAACTCCTCTTAAGCCCTAGGCCAATATCTGTTTCACTTTTGCCCTTATTTTTTCTGCTCATTGAGCCTCGTATATTTAGCTTTAGCCTTAGGAAAATTTGGGGAAATTTCACTTGGAATTAGTAAATTTTATTTTTTTGTGTAATTTTCCCAAATAGATGGTCGATGTGCTTGAGGCCCTCCTTAAGCTTGTTTTTCCCCTCTTATGGGCGCCTCTCCTTTCTAATTCAGCCCTTAATAATTAAAATGCGTGTAATAATCTCTTATGGACTGGATCTGATGGTTCTAGGGTTTTCTCTCTTATCATAGGGTTTCTGTGCCCTGGTTATGTGATGCCATGCTGTTTGTTGCTTCTCTACTTGTGCCGACCACTTTTCTTCTGTCTCTCTGCTCCTAACTCCTCTTACGACTTAGATCATCTCAGATTGAACTGGTTTGCTACCACTTGTTACATCATAGATCCAGTAAGATTTCACTTTTTGTAGAGGAGTGAATTTCGTGGTGATAAAGGGGAAATAGCTTGTAGTGAAGGTGGGATGGAACTGAGTGTGGTTAGGTTTGGTGTCTGTGAGCTAAAACCAGTCCTTTGTGTGGGGGCTGGAACTACCTTCAAAGAGTTAGAATTGTTTAGGATTTCAAAAACTAGATGAATCCCACTAGCTTTCTGCTCTCACATTGAATAGTAGAGAGAACTTACTTTTTCCCAAAAAAAATAATATCAATAACCATGACATTTGGGCCCTTCCACTACAATTCCTTTACTAGAATGTAGTTTACTGACCCCACTGGGTGTGGACATTTCTCAGCTGAAGTATTCGAAATAATTAACAACAGAAGCTCTTGTTGAGTTTGAGATGTTGAAGCTGTAATCCTGTGAACAAGAACTCACTTCATTATTGACTCCTTTTGTTGTAGGCGGTGGTGTAAACCATAAAGATGTTTAATTCAGAATGATCTATTCATTTCCTTATGAATCTAATCAGTTTGTAATAACTAAATCTTGGTTGTAGCATTAACCTTTACAGTAATGTCTTGTGTTGCTTATGCCTGGAAATATAAATTAATATAAATTTATAAAAGTCTGATTTATCCTTTTAGTTCGTTTGGACTCATGTAAACCGGAGGCAACCTTGGGCAATTGCACTGCAGTTGGTTTTGATGAGAGAATGCTGCTTCATTCTGAGGTACTTAATCCTTGTAAACAATTTATCTGACGAAGTTTCTTGTACCTACTTTTGACTGTTGACTTCAAATATTTTATTTAAGCACTCTGTTTGTAGTTTAGCTCTGATTCTGTGACCTTGAGAGTAATATTGATATTCACTAATAGTCAATGCTGTGTTTAAAAAGGTTGAAATGAAGTCACATCCACACCCAGAAAGACCTGATCGACTTCGGGCAATACTCGCTAGCCTTACGACTGCTGGTATGCCTTTGAGTTCAACTTGACAGGATTGTAGCCTAATAAATTTATGTGATTTAGATGTTTTAATAATAGGTTTGCCATCGCTATAACCTGACAATGCGCAATCTGCTCAGACGCTAGCAGCCCTGCTTGAGGAAACTAAAGGCTTTGAAATTCATTACATATCCAATCGATCATGTTATACCAGGAGGCCAAGTTGCTTATGAACTTGTCTGCTTATGAGGGAGTGGCCTGTGAATACTTTTGTGGCCCATTTCCTTCTATTCTTGTTTAAACCCATTCTTATTTGTATCGTCTAATAGGGTTAATTATTGTCTTTCTGAGCATTAGCTCTCCTTGGTTGAGTTTAGGATGGAACCATTTGCTGATGCCTTCAAATACATGTAGGTATATTTCCTGCGAAATGCATTCCTATACTTGCCAGAGAAATTGATCAAGAAGAGCTCCAAAGGGTAAATTATTGCTTCCTATATGTTGAATGCTAGTGGATATGCAGATAATTTTTGTTTGCCAGTGCTTGTAGTTGATGTCTGGGGATCTCAACTGCTTGTTATGTAAACAGCTGTTCCTCTTTTGCATTTGTAGACATTCACTTCCTTTTGTTTTGACCTCTGAAATGCTTCTTCCCAAGATAATATTGGAAAGGAAACTCTGTTGCACTATTGAAGGGTGTTCTTAAACTCCTCAATTTTTTGTTTCATTTACTTAATTGTGGTTGTATTTTTAATTCATTTTAAAGCAACTTGTATCTTACTTTTGAGCATTTGAGATCGAATTGGCAGGTACACTCTTTGGAGCATATTGCAGCTGTTGAGAGTACAAGTTCTATGTTGTCCAGGTACTAAAACTTGTTTCTTTGCCTTGTGTTACATGTTTATCTAGTCAATTGGAGAAAGTAGTTGCCATATTTTGGGAAGTTCTGCTAGCAGTGTTAGTGGCATTAGCATTTAAAAAAAAATTAGTTGCATTACCTTGAAACTGTGTTGCTATTTCTTCATTTAGTCTTGAAGCTTTCAGACCTTCGTGTTAATCATTTGAGGACTTTGACTGTCTTGTGTGTGACTGACAGCTATTTCACTCCCGATACCTATGCTAATGAGCACTCAGCTCAAGCCGCAAGACTTGCTGCAGGAATTTGTGCTGATATGGCTTTGGCAATTATGTCTGGAGTTACAAAGAATGGTTTTGCTCTGGTCAGTTCAGCCCTTACAGTCATAATTGCTCTTGTTTTTGTTGTCAAGGGTTAGGTTACTGGAGTTGATTTTTTTTAGTTTCAAACTAGGTAGATCCTCAGTTATAAGCTCCTTGAATCTGGCAGTTATGGATTAAGACATGCTGCTTGAGTTTCCATGACTCGGATTCATTTCTGTACAGGTAATGTGAAGGATGCCCAAACTGATCGTCCATATGGGCCCATCTTTGATAATATATATATACAAAGTGATACATGAATCAAAAAACAAACAAGACGTATGGTTATCAAAATTACATTTTCATAAAAAAAAAAAAAGCATGAACAAAACTAATTGACTATGGTTATGTTATCAGCAACATCTGGTTGGGTTTACCTCAATACCTTTCTTCTGACTTTTACCTGTTGTTTATTATGGGCTGTTGGATACCTAGACCCTTATCTGTTTTTTATTCATGTAACTGAAAGGTTACTGATAAGAGGTATTTTATACCCCATCACCTGATGAGTGAGAAGGAGAAGAGAGAGATTGAGAAAAGAAACAAAAGGAGACGACCCCCAGATCTATTTAAACATAGTGTTTGATAAAAATTACAATAATACCCCTACACATACAATAATACTTACTCCTTATATCTCCCTAACTATGTATCCTATGGACATGAAAATTTAACCACTAACATAATGCATAGAACAAGATTGCATATAGAAATAAAACTACAGAAGTAGTGAAATGACCAAAATACCCCTGGACATATTTTCTGACAAATACCTTTGAAGGAGTGTGCTGCAATTACTTGCTACAGCTATGGGCTACATTAACTAGTTACAATTTTTTTGTGAATTTTCATTGATAATTTTCCAAGAATGTGGGCAAAGATCATTTCAAAGGAAAAAAAGAATGTGGACAAAGAAATTGGAGGAAGAAAGATGTCAGAATGAAAGTTTAGGTGCAAGAAAAAAGAAAGTTTAAGCAGAATGAAAGAGACGGAAAGAAGAAGGCATGACACATTGATTCATCAACGAATTTGACACATGAAAAGCTTTATATAGCTATTAAGCTTAGGATTCAATGGATGAGAAGAAGGCAGGACACGTTGATTTTGGAAATCACATTGATTCATCAACGAATTTGACACATGAAAAGCTTTACATAGCTACTAGGCATAAGTTTCAATGAGTGAGCCAAACCATCATAACCACTAAAAAACTAAGGGTTAGAATTAAAACATAAAAATAAACTGTCACGGGCCCTAAAATGATAGAAGTAAAGCCCCAATTTATGCAACCCAAATAAAAAATGTCCTAAATGAAATGAAACATATTAACAATTCTTAAACTTGAGCTCCTAATCCACTAATTGTAACTGTGACTACATGATCTCAAATGGGATAGCTGATTTCTTTCTTTTCTTCTTTGATCCCCATAGCTAAGTGATGCTGATAGAATCATCTGTCTACCATGCGTGTAGAACCATCTGGTTGCACTGCATTAGATCTTATCAATATTACTACTTTGCATTAATACTGACCAGCTTCTGCCTCTGACACATGTATGCATATGCTTTTGTCCTTTTTTCTTCGGTGCTGTG
This sequence comes from Aristolochia californica, assembly GCF_029961685.1. NCBI lineage: Eukaryota > Viridiplantae > Streptophyta > Magnoliopsida > Piperales > Aristolochiaceae > Aristolochia > Aristolochia californica. Next base: position 7,208,358 of record NW_027181815.1, read on the forward strand.
GCAACCCGGTTTATAGTAAAATCTGGTTGGAGAATGTTTCATTTTTTTTTTTTTTGTGCACAAACTTTATTTATTTATTCAATAAAAAGCCTACCACTGTATCAAAAAACAAATTGATGATACTTTCCTAAATTATGTCATGTTATCTAGTCTAAGTGTGTCTGTGTTGACAAAATTGATTCAGTAAGAAATACTGTCCTAGAAACCTAAGTAAATTGAAAGCTTTATATCTTCAGTAAGCCACGTTTTGTTTCAGTAAATTTGGTAACTGCTTGGGCACTGATTGAAACCTAAGTAAATTGATTCAGTAAGCTTTATATCTTCTAACAAATTTGGCAACTGCTTGGGCACTGATTGAGTTCGTTTTGTTTGAGTCAGGTTAGACCTCCTGGCCATCATGCAGGTATTAAACAGGCAATGGGTTTCTGCCTCCACAATAATGCAGCCATAGCCACGTTAGCTGCACAGGCAGCAAGTGCTAAGAAAGTGTTAATTGTTGACTGGGTAACTTATCAAGCTTCTTTATTTTTTTTTCCATTTTCCCTTTTCCTGTACATTGTTTCAATTTATCATTAGTATTTGTTACTCTCAACCTTGATCTTTTCACTACTTTTTTTCGGGGGAAAAGAGTTATATAAAGATCAGGGGTTGATGTTTATGAACAGAAACTCTGGCAGTTAACAATGATATGGCCTCTCATAAAGATCTTAACGTATGCAAAGAACCTGATCATTCTCGGGTGGATGACTATGTGACCGTTTTTTATTTCCTAGTCTCCTTATCCGCATCAGACAATTAAACCTTAATAACAATCTGTTACTTTCTATTTGATGGCCTGGCCTTTTCCTTTAGCCTTAATAACAAACTGGTACTTGCTATCATTTACTGTTCAAGCAGCCAGTGAATTAACACGAGAAGGATTGATCCAAAAAAGAAAAGAGAGGGAATCATGGACATAATACATTATTTGTCTTTCTTAGGTGAGCTGATTCTTCTAAACCGATTCTTCACTGAAGAATATTATGGGTTTTCATTTTTTTTCCAGGATGTACATCATGGTAATGGCACACAAGAAATATTTGAGAAGAGCAAATCGGTGAGTTTTGTACTTAGGCCATTGGTACACCTTTTTCTTTGCATGGAAAAGTTAATTACAGGAGAATGATGGTGATGTTACCGACTAAAACACCATTTTGATTGTGATTAAAAGTGATATCATCTTTTCTTTAGTTCTTTTTTTTTAGTTATTTTGAGACCAGTAGTCCTTTCAGGGTTTATCTATATATCTATATATATATATATATAAAACAGGAAAATGACCTTCAATGAAGTTGTCCTATCATGATTTCCTTTTCTTTCTTTCTTTTCAACAATAAGGATTTCCTGAGTGGAAGAAAACCAAGACATGGTAGAACACAGATTGAAGAACTGACAAAAAAATTGCCTCTCAAATGATGGTGAAAATTCTGTAAGAGGTTAAATAATATTAACGCTTGTCATTTGTGGAAGAAAAAGAACATTGAAGCTTGAAAGTATAATTATAAAATTACATATCCAAAAGGCGACCAGAGAAGATTAATCTTTCTAACCTGTGTGGGTAAAACAAAATAGCTGATGCATGAACATGTTTGCTGTGGAGGATATTGATTAGGTTTTGTGTAATCTCATTTTTAAGTTGCAATATGTTTCTTTTTTAGGTCTTATATATATCATTACACAGACATGAAGGTGGATGGTTCTACCCAGGCACTGGAGCTGTTGATGAGGTTTGATGCTCTTCATTTCCTTTTCTTATTTTAGTTCCATCACTTGCTATGTTTCTAGCGTGCATGTTCCCTAAACTCTCACTCCTGCCTTTTGCTTCTATTCTGTATCTATGTATTTTTATGTCGTTACTTCACAGTCTGATGCAACTTTTTTTTAAGTTTCTACCATGCACACCCAACCTTATCCATTTTTAAGTTTATCTATTTTTTCAAGCCTGTAATGGGCACTTATCAAAACAAGACGTCAAGTTTGATACCTTAATTTTCTTTAATGATGAGTACTATTTTTTTTTTAAATAAATAGAGGAAACAGAAAAAGTCCAAATACTCAGATATCCCAGATAAACCCTTCTTAACATTTTAACTTCAGATGAAATATGGATTGAATATTTCCCATGGCTCTAGAGCTTTTAGCTGCTGAGATACTTCCAAAGAAAAAATTTTGCACACTGCAGTCACGTTCTTATTGAACTAGTCATTTGCTGATTTTTGTTTCTTGAAAAACTGCTATCATGAGATTTGTGTTGGAGAGCTTTTTAGTATAGCTCTCTTCAGCTACTCCTAGTTGGTTTGTTTTCTTTGAAAACCCTGAATTGTTCAGATAATGAGATTATTTTCATTTAAAAAAAAAGATAATGAGATTATTTCAGGATATCCAGATAATTTTTATAAGGATAGGACCTGGAAGGATAGAGACTAGAAGTATAACTGGAAACTAAGGCGGTGAAAAGAGTCAAGGATGATGCAAAATATTTGAACTGTGATGTAGTGGGCTTGACAACATAATGGACTGATGATATGTTTTATATTATTCCTTGAATATTGTAAGAAAGTAGATTAGAAGAGAAACTAACGAGAAAAGAGGGTAAACGAGGTAGAAGAAGAGAGAAAGGGCTGTCATACAGCCTGCTGAATAGGGGAAAAGTCGACTCCCTATCTGGTTTTATTACGTGTTTTTACGAAAAGACTAAAAATCCCCTAACTTAAGGACTTACACATGAGTATGTAAAACACCCTTCTAAACCCACAATTTATACAATAACTGCGCCACTTTAGTTACTCTAATCTGGACTGTTTTGTCTACCCCTGATTTTTAACAAATATTTTCCCCTTTTACTGGAAAATCTTGTCAACAAAACTACAGGTTTTATTTATTTGGCAATTGGTTATTTCTAGGTGACCATGAGGTATGCTGTTTGATGTCATTCCAAGTCATTTTGATCAATCTTTTTGATTGAGTCATCACTTACAACTGCAGATTGGAGTCAGTGACGGGGAAGGATATTGTGTGAATATTCCTTGGAGATGTGGGGGAGTTGGGGATGGAGATTACATTTTTGCATTTCAACACATTGTGCTTCCAATAGGTTGTCTTCTTATCCTTAAACTATATTATTGAGAAAATATTTCTTTCAGAGGAAACTATGTAGAGCCTTTACTTGCTGGAAAATAAGTTAGAAATTGCTAGTGGTTGGATGTATTTTTCTTGCTCGTGAAAATGCTCAAAGAGTCAAGATTGTCCTCTCAGATTAAACTTGCAGGTGCATGTGTTTTGTAATTGTGTTTGACTTTTGTTGTCAGACCAACCCATGGTATACTTACTAGGCCTTAGGTTTGGAATGTTGATAATTTGATTTGGTTGACTTTCAGTCAGTGAAGAACTTTTTGGCTTTCTCTCAAATGTATGATTGCTCCCTCCGGTCAACTCAGAAGTTTTAGCTCATCAGGAACAAAATGAAGTCAAATGTCCTATCATAGTTGAAAACGTCAAAGAAGTAGAGAAAGTAGAAGAAGGAAGGAGAAAAGTAGAAGAGGCAAGAGGGAGAGAGATGAGTGCGTTGAAGCAGCACTCCCTAGGCTAAAAAATCAAGCCCTCTCTATTTAATAACTCACCAACTGAAAAAGATACCAAGCCCCTCGTTACATAAAACTCAATCACTCCCTAAATACTTATGAAAATAACTTGAAACTTGAAATATAAACTCCTACATGATGCCTAACTTAATGCAGCACTTAGATGGATACACACAAAAATGGGAAATGACCAAAATTCTTTTATACATGTATTTCAACACTACCCTTCAAGTTGCTGCATAAATTTCAAATAGCGCTGAACTTGCTACAAAATGAATGATGTTTACCCCTTCCGAGAGGTTTGGTAAATATTTCACCAAGTTGGTTTGATGACTTCATGTATGGTGTAATAACTTTCCCTTGCAGTACACCATCTCTAATGAAATAACAGTCTACTTCAATGTGTGTGATTCTCTTGTGAAAAACCAGATTACTTGCTATAAAAATTGTTATTTGGTATTTCACACTTCATAACCATAGGTTCATTTGATGTGAAGACCCAACTCGACCAAAACAGATTTAACCCACGTGAGTTCACTCAAATGTATGAGTCATTGCTCTATACTCAGCTTCTGGCTGGATCTGGTTAGTAAAGTTTGTTTCTTACTCCAACTAATCAGATTACCTCCAATAAAACGATAGTAACCCATTGTGGATCTTTTATCCGTCTTGCACCCTGCATAATCTGCATTGGAAGAGCCTAACACATCAATTTTCTCATGAGAGGTATATAACAAACCTTTCCTTGGAGCACCTATGTGCTGCCTCCAAGTTTACTTTGTGAGGATGCTCCATAAATTGGCTTATTACATCCATTACAAAGGATATATCTGGCCCCATAACGATGGCATAAATTAATTTACCCTCTGAGTGTGTGTACTGAGCTTTATCCTTTTTTATACTAAGCTCAGGATTCTGATCATTGTTATGACTAACATTGGCTTCCATAAGGGTATCCACTAGACGTGCTCCTCGAAGACCAAACTCATGTAACATGTCTATAGAACATGTTTCCTCTGAGAGAACAGTTTCCTTCTCGCTTCTTGCCACCAAGAAAATATTTTTACTGTCTTGAATCCTTTTGAAACTGTTATGCTAGATAATCTTTGACTTTTAAATTACTTTTGTCAACTCAATATCGTCCACATATACAACAAGAACCATGATTCCTGACTGTATTTCAAGTAAGAACATAGAATGGTCACAGTGACACCATACAAACCAAAACTTTAGGACAATTGTAGTGAGCCTTTCAAACTACACTATAAGGCTTTGCTTCAACCATAAATTGGCTTTTGCAACTTGCAAACCTTTCCATTTTCCCCTAAGCAACATACCTAAGAGGTTACTCCATATACACCTTTTCATGTAAATTGCCATAGAGAAAGGTGTTCTTAATGTCTGATCGACATAGGGGCCATCCCTTATTCACTTCCATAGACACTAGAATGCGAGTAGAAGTAAGATGAGCAACAAGAGAAAATATCTTGAATATATCAATTCCATAGGTTTGGGTGCATCTCTTTGCCACTTATCTATCTTTGTACCTCTTAACATTGTCATCAACTCGATACTTGATGGTATAGACCCATCGACATCCGACAATTCTACACCTTCAAGTGGTTGACAAAGTGTTCATGTATTGTGAGAAATCAAGGCCTCTATTTCTACATCCATAGCTTATTTTCACTTTGGCAATACTAAAGCCTCTTGCATTGTATGAGGAATAGAAGAAGCAGACAAGGACAAGGCAAAGGTTTTATAAGAAGGAGACAAGAAATCAAGAGACATTTAGAGACAGGGTGATAAGTACATAACCTTTTTTCTTTCCAAAGCGTAATAGGAAAGAGTGGAATCAGAAGGTCGAGAATCTGTAGATAAAGAATCCAATGGTTGAACATGAGAAGGAGGCTCTTGTTGTTGTACAAAGTGGTGTTAATACACTTGGAGTGACTTTAAGGGTGAAGATAGTGGAGTAGTAGGTTGAGGCGTATCTGCACTAGAGTCATCCATAATACCTATGGGAACTGGATTATCATTAACGGGACCTAAAGGGAGTGCGGATGCCTCTGACAATGAAAAATAGGGTGTATTCTCAAAAAATGTGACATCAGTAGATATATAAGTTTTCCTCGTATGAGGACTCAAAAACTCGTGGACAAATATTAAATATCTTGTGTTGAAGTTTTAGGACCATAATAGGAACACGTCCCTGGAGAATAGAGGATGACATACAATTAATTAAATAACATGATGTGGAACCGCATCGCCCCAAAACTACATAGGGACATTTATCTAACATAACAAAGTATGTGTGAACTCAACTTGATTTTTTATTTTTGTGTTTAGCCACCACATTTTGCTAAATGGGTGTAGGCACATGAATGCTGATGTCCCAAATTGATTTGAAATTTTTATTAAGAAACCATTATCAATACCAAAAATACGAATAGATGTCCTAAATTGTGTTTTTATTTCATTAAAAAACTTGGTAAATACATCAAATACTTTCGATTTCTCTTGAAGGAAAAACACCAAGTTACTCTACTAAATTGTGTTTTTAGAACTACAGACACTTGGGACTCTACATGATCCCCTTACATTTGCAAGAAACAATTCAAAAAGACTAGTATTTTGACTCGAACTAATTGGGAAATGTGATTTATGGTGCTGACCAAACTGACAGGATTCACACTCAAAAGAGAAGTCAAACGACACAGAAGGAAGGAATTGACGGAGTTTTGCTATTGATGGATGCCCCAAGTGCAAGTGCCAGAAATATGGTGATGTGTTGATAAGGCCATAGTTTTTGGAACATTCACATCATCTAGCAAATAGAGCCCACCTTTATCATGCCTGGAACCACTTATTTTGCAAATCTTGAAAACACTTCTAGGCTAAAAAGTTATAGAGCAAGTCAAAGATTTAGTATTGTTGCTAACAGACAAGAGGTTAACCGGATTAGGGACAAATAAGACATTTGAAAGGGACATGTGGAATGGTTTGGATTACGCCCTCACTATGGACCTGTGAGGTGGACCCATCAGCTACAGTGACAGTGCGGTAAGTTAGTGAAGGAAGAATTGATGAGAACAAGGTAGGCATACCTAAGGGTGGCTTTGAGGCAAACCAACTCACAAGCCGCTTGAGCTCAAACTTGGAATAAGGATCGTTAAGTATAACAAACCAAGCTCGAGATTTTCCAAGCTCGGCTTGTTGGCTCGTGAGCCAACTTGTTTGCATATATTTTCTTATGAAAGTACCTAATACCCTAATCGCTCTCATCAATTCCCTCTTTAGTTTGTTGATGATTGCTGTTATTTACATTTGATCGGTCATTCAGCTCTTTCAGGTCCCTCAACATTTGATATTGTTGCTTGGCAATGGAATAAACGTTATGATGGAAAAGTTTACTCTATTAGGTCTATTAAGTTGGCTATTGTACATTAGTATTTTGTGTTGCAAAGTCTTTGATTCCTCTACAATAGCATGCAATTCCGTGGTGCTAGACTTATTACCAAATTCTCTCTATTCATTTATGTAAATTTTTTATTTATGGTTTTAAATATATATTGAGCTTGAACCTAGCTTGAGCTTGAACTCATTTACGAGCTCGAGTTCAATTTAAGGCTTGACATTGAGCTCAAACTCGAGCTCTAGCTTGAAGTCTTAAGGTCAAGCCTAGCTCAAACCTACATAGGTTCGAGCTTGATTTGATTCACCCCTAGACATACCTGACAAATGTATGGACGCTCCAAAATTAATGATCCAAGATGGACAAGAGGACGTATGTGATGCAGTCATACCTGAGGTTGTCATCGTGGCACTTGCTATGGATGAAGATCCTGTGTCTTGATTTGCGTAGGATGATGATTTGGATGTCAATTAACTGAAGCACTAAAGCAACTGCTGAATTTTTCCTTGACATTCGTTGTTTGAAACTTTTTATCCATAGTCGAACTAGAGTTTTTCATGCAAGTTTTCCAAATTTATCCCAGCATTTGTCTAAAAAGTGATTACCTCTTCCACAATGATTACATCTTTTGTCGCCCTTATCACCACGGCCACAACCACGACCTGAACTATCACGAGCTCAACTTCCTCCACCCCCTCCATGACCTTTGGGGATGTCAGATCTGGTAGGGGTAGAAATAAGATTAAGTGTTGGTGCTTCAGTTCTCACCTTTATTCACCACTATGCTTTCGTCCTAAATCACACGATTAAAGGCTTTCTCAAGGGTAATTACTTCATCATCAGCTCACATCTGTGCTCGGATTGCATCATATTCTAGTCCGATTCCTTCTAAGAAATGCACTACTTGAATTTGATTTTTCTCTTTTCTAAGCTGCTCTACAATTGTAAATAGATGAAAAACACTAATTTCATATAATATACCCTGCATTTCAATAGCATAATTGGTCACAGTCTTGGTACGTTGTCCCCTCGTCGAAATACCTGGCATGTAGATCATATACCTTGAACAAATTATTCTCCTAAGATAAAATAGATTCCAAGGTTATCCAAATCTCCTTAGAGGTATCACAACTCATCAATTGATCACTGAATCTTGTTTTCATACTGTTAATTAGCCAAGTCTTGGCTGTCTTTAGCTTCCCAGTCCTCTATCATTGGGCTAGGAGGATCCTCCTTAAGGTGCTTTTCTTTTCTTTTTGCTTTCAAGAACATAAGAACTGATCTTGACCATTATCTGAATTATCCCAATTCAGATAATTCTTCATGTTCAATTCAACTAAAGTAATCTGAATTGAATGAGAATCCTTATCTTCATAACTTCCAAAAGAGTTAATTGGAGTGATAACCTCTCTAGAATCAGTTATCTTAATGCAGCCAAATAGTAAAACTAACCAATATCAATCACCACAAATTACAACCCACAACACACAACAAGAGCAGCACAAAAATGTCTTGATTAGCTTGGGCAGATCCAAGTGGGCCCCATACACACCGAAAATTGAATTAGGGCAACCTCTAGTACTTCAAACCAGCATCTCCAACTTCTCTGAACACCAATTAGGCACCAACTCTAGCCAAATTCACAAATTATTCAATTGCACATATAGGGCATAGATTGTGCAACCAAATTCAAGTCAAAGGCAGGAATAAACCCTCTTGGGGCACAAACAAGTATAGGAACTACTCAAAGGGAGCACAAGCCATCAACCAAGTGGTTATGGCACAAAAAAAAAGAGGAAATTTTTGAAGTTTTACTCACTCAGATAGGGAAAATTGATGAAATTTCCAGGATAGGGGTCGCAGGTCTGTAGAGAGGAGGGATAGGATTGAAGAAGACTACACAAGCTTGCACTTCATTGCTCTGATACCATAAAAAATGTCAAAGAAGTGGAGAAGTAGAAGAAGAAGGAGAAAAGTAAAAGAGGCAAGAGGGAGAGAGAAGAGTGTGTTGAAGCAGTACTCCTTAGGGTTGTAAAATCGAGCTCTCACTTAAGTGAAAAAGATTCAAAATACAATAATACCCCTCATTAAATAAAACTCTCCCTAAATACTTATCAGAATAACTTGAAACATAAACTCCTATCATGGTGCCTAACTTACTGCAACACTTGGGGGGACACACACACAAATTGGAATGACCAAAATTCCCTTATTAATGTATTTAAACAATAACTAACATAAGAAATTTTCCCAAAAAAATAGTTAACATAAGAAACTCTATATGGGGTATAGTTCAAAAGCACATACAATCTTGATTGATCTAATCATCTCACTGGGAAACTTACTTCTGGACGTGGATAAGTATTGCTATTGACAATAATATCGAGCCGAAGCATATAGCTAATTGCTCTTTTTGCTGAAGTTCAACAGGGAAAGGGATGTTTCCGTTGTCCAAATAGCATATGTTTTCGTGTTTGGAGCTGGTATTCTTATAGAATGTGAGATGTTGGTATTCTGAAAATCTTGTCAACAAGATGTCCATGCAGGTAGCTGCAGCCAGCATCTTTGAAGGATTATTAAGTAGTTTCTCTTAACTCAGTTGTTAAAGGAGACTTCCTCTTCTTCCTCTGTTCTTGTTTTTCCCTTCGTTCTCTAATGATTTTTCTCCATATTTTGTATCAAGAGGAAAGAAGGCAGGACCTCCCTATCTTTTTTTGCTTTACAACAATGAGAAGAAGGATTTCAATAAGAAATCTTCTTGGGGAGGAAAGAGTGCAAGTTTGAGGGAAATTGAAGATCCAAAGAACAGCTAGACAACACGCCAAAAAGAGGAAAGCAGATTCCAATGCAAGGTCAGAGGCAAAACAAGGTTCCTGCAAGGAGGTGCTACAGCAGACCCCTTTCCTAGCCAGAGCATCAGCAATGCTGCTGGCCCTCTATGAATGTGCTGCCAAGATATATCCTTGTTTCTACATAAAAAAAAAAATCATTTTTTAGAAAATACATTAAAAACAACTGAGGGGGTTTTCTTCCTGCCGACACATCTGATGACACGGCCCCCTTGAACTTCTGAGGTAGTGAATCTTCTCCCATAATGTCAAGTGCCTTGTAATAGGGCTCTTGACTCTGTCACAATAGCATCTCCAAAATGGAAGGGAGCAGAGTTGAGGAGTCTGACACCACCCCTACCAGTGGTACCTGAATCTCTGATATAGGACCTCCTTTTTGTGATTGGGTTTGCACTAGATCTTCAACTGACCCATATAGTAAGGCTCGTCAAATAGTATTAGGATTGAGTACTTCCGGATATCCACTTCTCTCCATAGTTACATAGTCAGATAGTAGTTAGTCTCATCTGCTTTGTTTTCTGTTTTCCTTATTCCTTTAGTCAGAAATAATATTTTTTTTGTCTACTTCAGTTCTTCCTTCCTGTTGCATGATTGAATTTGTTGATGGGGTTGTGGTTGTAGCGAAGGAGTTTTCACCTGATCTGACCATTGTATCGGCTGGATTTGATGCTGCTAGGGGTGATCCTTTAGGTGGTTGTGATGTAAGCATTTTAAACTTTCTCGGTTCGAATTTTTTTGGGAAGTCTTGATTTTTATTTTTTTTCTTCCCTTTTTTCCCCCAAAAAAAGGTGTCTTAGAGATTTATTTTGTTACATTCATATCCGCCTGTACTTGTTTTTTATTTAATTTGGTAACTTTTCTACTTCTTTTTTTCTAGAACAACCTTAGTATTGCTTATCTAAATGTCTTCATATGCATTTTCTTTTGGCTCATGCTTTTATTACCTTTCCTTAAGATGTTATCTAATACACAATCCAAAACCCTTCCCCATTGCATGCAGGTAACCCCAGCTGGTTATGCCGAGATGACCCACATGTTGAGCTCTTTGTCCAATGGGAAATTGCTCGTTATTCTTGAAGGAGGGTGTGTATTTTACACTTCTTAGTCTTGTATTTTTTTGTTACTTTTACTTGGTTTTTATTAACCCAATAGCCTCTTCTTTATCTGCAGCTACAACCTTCGGTCAATATCTTCTTCAGCCACTGCAGTGATCAGGGTAGTATGTGCTTGAGATGTTTTATGTTTTTGCTCCTCTATCAATCTCTTTCATCATGGATCATTTCACATTGTTGTCTTTCTTAAAGGTACTGCTTGGTGAAAATCCTACTCGTGAGGCAGATCATCTAGTGCCTTCAGAAGCTGGCTTGCAAACTGTTTTGGAAGTTTTGAAAATTCAGCTTAGACACTGGCCAATCCTCAAAACTATCTATGCCACATTGATGTCTCAGTGGAAATCACTCTCTTCCCAAACCAAAAGTGAGAAACGGGCACCTTTTCTATCACATGTAGTCTTTTATGACTCGAGCAATTTCAGGGAGTCATGCATCTGCTTTTACTTTGTTCTAGTTACTGTGATGTGGGTTAACTGTTAAAATTCTTCGCTAATTTGGTCTAGGAGGTCTTCACGAAAAAATTAACATTTAACATTAAATGAAACGTAGAATTACTATCACATCTTTTCAAGTGTCCGGAAAGTGTAGGTTTGAGCTTGATGGGGGGATATTACTTGAAATTTGTATTGGTTTTGCTTTGGGAAAAATGTCAGGGAGAAGTAGTTTCTTCTCAAGTGTAGGTTGAAGCTTTATGGGATGTCAGTAGTGGAAATTATCTTTGGTTTTGTTCTATGATGTGCCCTTAGGCATTCACAAATCTATAGGAAGAAAGAAAATATGCCTACCTGAATTTTTTTTTATGATTTTCATATTCTTTCCTGGCCTTGAAATACTTTTTTTTTTCATATGCATGATTTTCTTGTTTTTTCTTTAGGCAAGCATGAGGTTTGAATCTTGACCACAAACATAATACACTTGAGAAAGTCCCTTCTTTTGTTAATGAGTTAAGTATATGAAAACGAGTAGTACAATTGCTATCACATCTTCTCAAGTGTCATTGGAAAGTGCACGCTTGAGCTTTATCCGGGGCAAACTATATTTAGTTATGCTCTACGATGTGCACAGAAGAGTCCACAAATCTGTAGGAAGAGGAAATACAGCAACCAGAAAAGGTTTTATCATTTCCGTGTTCCTTCCTTGCCTTGAAACTTTCCTTCACTTTTTTTTTTTTTTTGCACATGTTTGTGTTGTTTTTTTTCTTTAGGAAAGCATGAGGTTTGAACCCTGAACACAACATAATACACATGAGATAATTGCTTCTTTAGTAATGAGGTAAATATTATGCTAGATATCTTTCAAAAAATTTAACAAACAGGCTTGACTTCTTTGTAAGTAGCGTGATAAAATTTTAATGGTAGTCTGTTTTTATTTATGAAGTTTGTTAAAATGGAATATGCTTACAAGGCCAAAAATGGAGCTTCTTCCTTACTGATGGTTGGGTGTAGCCTAACAGCCAAATTGCTCGTCCTCTGTAGATCCGACCAAATAGTTAGATATAATCACCAATTTTAGGGGATTTCTTCAGTTAAAGGGTCTTAACTATTGGCTATATATCATGATTCCATCGTTTGATTAATCTCTGTACTTTTTTAGAAATGTTGAATGCATGTATTTGTTACAAAGTTTTTGCATTTTATAACTGTATGAGGAAACCAATCTGGTTTTTCACTTTGGGAAATCAAAAAGTTGTCTCATAGGTAACACACTTGATGCATTCAGAGAAGCGGGTCAAGAGGAAGCAGATATTCTTGCCAGTATGGTGGCAATGGGGTCGAAAAAGGATTATGTATCGTCTTCTCCGTGGGACTCGGCAATTTAAACCGAAGTGACATTCAGAGTCTTTAAGCTAATTCGACTGTGGATGGGCATCTCTTCTACAATCCGATTTGGAGAAGGTACCATATGCATCTGGAACAAATTCTCGAAGGAAAAATAACAGGAACCTGCATTTAACTAAAACTACATCAGTGCCAATTTCAATACATTATCTTTGTTTTTGTGTCACGAGGACCATTGTAGGCGGAGGTTTTTATATATTTGTTCGAGCTCCAGATGGGTTTATTCTTTGCAATCTGTGCCTGGAAAGTGATTTTGCCACTGGTGCTAATCCATCGTGTTTTTCCACAAACGGGGGTATCCTGTTTGTTTTTTCTAGTTTCTGTAGTAAACTTTAGCCCTTTTAGATAGTAATTGGTGAAGATTCTTTTTTACTTGATCAGTTCTACTGTTTAAGTTTACTCTCTTTATAGTGTCCCAGGCCCGACCATTTTACTGGTTATGAAGTCTCTTCCATTGGCATCACTGCTACCATAGAAACTTTTGGTGACGCCAACTACTGCCGATACACAACAGATTATAAGCCGTGTAAACAGCTTCACTTAAAAATACGGTTGAAGAGTTGATTCGACTGTAGCATTAGATGCTGCAAATACCCAGTGCAAGTTTTAGTGAGAGCCCAGTGGACTTGATACTGGCTTTTTAATTATTAACTGTTTGGTCTGATAGACTTAGACTTTTACTACAGCGCCCTTGTGCTAGGTCTCCCTGTCTAAGCAAGTTTCCTTGCAGCGCTCTCGGTCGAGCCGGGAATTGCAGGAGCTGGCTCTCAATCTTAACGACAATAAATTGCAGTAAATACGGTATATTAAAATAAATGAATCGTTGCTCATTGCAGTTCACAGAGGAAAGTTGCAGGAACAATATGAGGACAAAAAGCTGGATGACAGCTCGTACTCCGTTATGGAAGATGAAATTCCACATTTACCGAGTTCTTCACCAAGCTAAAATGTTCTTCTGACGGACAAAAACCTGAACTGGTTATTAGATTGCAGTGGCGACAGATGTCACTGTTACCTACCTGAATCTGATTCAATTTACTGTAAGAATATCCTTGGATTTTCATTGTATTAGTAGTTGAAGGTGGTGCAGACTCTTTTCCTGGGGAAGGCCTCTTCTCTTAAAGAGGTAAGATATGACCGCTGCAGACGTTACTAATCGTGGGTGTGCGGCGGTGCCAAGAAAAAACAAACTGAAAAGAAGAAAAGACAGCAAGCGAATTCGATGTCTTCAGTTTCTGATGGTACACCCATGTGAGTGGTCGCTCCCTCTGGAGAAGTAAAAAGGGGAAATTGAACGAAGTTTCACCTAGACGAACTGCTACACGAGCGCCGACATCTACTTTTGGCCCTAATCCCACTCCTGTAATAAAAAAATAATAATGTTATGTCGACCAGACTTGCAACCGGGCCAGAGCAAGCCAAATAGGTGAGGTAGCTTACATTAATTGCTTGCAAAAGGTGACCTGGCCATTATTTCAACCCCTTGTATTGTCGACTGAGTCCACATGCACCAATTCTTGTTCCTATCTCGTAGGACTTTTCGGACCTCAAAAGCGTCATCAGTGCGACGCACGCTCTGGGCCCCGGGAAATGAGACTCGTGGGAAATTGGAATTCCTGATTTCATGTCGTTTTCCTCGTGGGAGTTTTCATCGGTCCCACATTGATTGAAGTCCGGATAACGAGTGAGCGAAGAGTGGCTGTCCCTCGCGTGAGCCACGTCTCAGATATCTTACGGGTTATGAATTATGATCGACATCGGCCAGCGATTGGATTGGGAACGTGCAAAAAAATTATCCTTTCTCTTTGTCGCATTAAAGGCACTCGAGCACGTAAGTCTGCTTATAGATTGTAACAGAGACTCGAGAACTTTCAAGTGGGAAAAGGAAGGCGACGCATTGGTTCCGCTTACTAGTTCATGTCCTTTGAGAGCTGAAGCAAGAGAAGTGATGAAGTACGAAGGCAGGCCGAAGATCATTTTGGTGCCTTACCCTGCACAAGGGCACTTAACCCCTTTGTTTCAGTTAGCCTCGAGCTTCCATGATTACGGTCTTCAACCCCTGGTTGTCCTGCCGGATTTTATCTACGACCATGTCGTCTCCAAAACTGGTGCTGCTTCTCTTGGGCTCGTCTTTGTCTCCCTGCCGTCCGGACTTGGGCCAGATGACTCAAAAGACTTCTTCACGATCGGTTACGCCATGGAGCACCGCATGCCGAGCCATTTCGAGGACGTGCTTCTCACCCATGGAGACGAGGGTCAGGTCGTCTGCGTGGTTGTCGACTTGTTAACTTCATGGGCGATTGACGTCGCTCGGCGTTGCGGGATCCCGGCTGCCGGGTTTTGGCCTGCCATGTCTGCGACGTACCACCTCATACGAGCCATTCCCGACCTCATCCGGATTGGGCTCGTATCGGAAAACGGTATAGTTTTTTAATTCTTTTACGCGATAGAATAATCTTAGCACCTCGGGTTTTGTTCTGTTTCTTCCTAGTATTCTGTTCATCCTTCTTTATGATTTGGACTTGGACAGAGTCCAAGCTTCCTCGCTTTTCAAATTTCCATTCCTCATCATCTCTGTTCTAGATGACAAAGAGTCGAAGAAATATCCGCCTCGATCTTGGGGAATCAAAAACCGGTTTAGTCCGTATTTCCACCATTTTTACAAAACCAAACTGGAGTGTTGAACTGATCTGGCAAAAATTTGATGGGTTCTGTTTGATCTGCTAATAGTGGTTCTGACGTCATAGGAAACTTGATGAATGTCTATTGTTTGGGTTTCTGTTGGCAGGAACTCCTCTTCATAAAGGGCGGGTACGTTTCCTTCCAGGTCAACCCATGCTGAGCCCTCAAGACTTGCCATGGCTAGTGGGAAATCCAGCCTCAAGGAAATCGAGATTCGCCTTCTGGTTGCAGACACTCCATCGATCCAGATCGGTTAAGTGGCTCCTTGTCAACTCATTTCCCGAAGGGCCCGCAGTTGCCGAAGACGATGACGCATCCACCTTGCACCACCACCCGCTCATCTTCCGAGTAGGACCTTTGACCAGGCAATCCAAGACTAGTCTCACCTTGTGGGAGGAAGACAGAAGCTGCTTAGAGTGGCTGAATGAGCGCACCTGCTCGTCCGTCATCTACGTCTCCTTCGGCAGCTGGGTGAAGCCCATCGGGGATGAGAAAATCAAACAACTGGCCTTGGGCCTGGAAGCGACGCGGAGGCCATTCCTCTGGGCACTGGCCCCAGTATGGCGAGCCGGACTTCCCACTGGGTACCTGGATCGAGTGAAAGACCGAGGTATGATAATCGACTGGGCCCCGCAGAAGGAAGTGCTTGCCCACGAGGCGGTCGGTTGTTTCCTCACGCACTGCGGCTGGAACTCCACTCTGGAAGCGATACAGGCTGAGAAGCGGCTTTTGTGCTACCCTGTATCAGGCGATCAGTTCGTGAACTGCCGGTATATCGTCAAGGTTTGGGGAATTGGAGAAGAGGTAAGCGGCGGGACTCAGCACGACGTGGAGGAAGGTGTGAGGAGACTGATGGAGGGAGGTGGAGACATGCAGAGGGGAGTCAAGGAATTGAAAGAAAGAGTGATGGGAGAAGAAGCAAGTAGCAGAGCCACCTCTCGCCTTATGGCCTTCTTGGATGTGCTTCATAATCGAAAGGTCTTCGTGTGATATCTAACTATCAATGATTTTAATTTAAAAATTAACTTTCGCCAAAGGGTAAAGGAAAAGGTTAATTAAGAAAAGGCAAAAAAGAAAAGAAAACCAGCATACAGAGCAGAACAAATTGTCGCAGTCCTCTCCGTTTTTTTCCATTCATCATTGCCATCGATTCATCAAGATCGACCAGGACTCGTCATCACAGAGACTGAAGCTCTTCAACCATTTAAATTAATCCATGCTGTTGGAGTAATTGGTTCTCCCATTCTTAAACACTAAGAATAGGCTCTAAATTGTTCAAAAAGAATGTATTCGTTAAGACCCTTCTTCCAGCTGCATAAGAAAATCCTCGAGAATGATTTTTTGTCTACTATTTCTTGTTTATGAGATTATCTAAACGGAGGTTATTCAATTGGCAGCTGAGCGTCTTCGATGTCAGACTTCAGTTTAACAGCATTGAATTTGAGTCCCCGACAGAGTTATCCAGACCATCTTTGGAGAAGACAACGAGAGCGGCTGCAGGTGAAAAATCCTGAGCGTTGGCTGGAGTCCCATCAAATGGGCAGTTTTCAGGCGAGGCGATTATCACTGGTCAAAGAATTAATTCGACTTGGAAAACTTTTCCCACACCTCAAAACACCTTGTCTGCTTGTTGTAAGCCGACCTGGAGTTAATTCGAGTTTCTCATCTCTGTGCCCAATAAATGACTAGTTTTTTTGGTTTTGTGCAGTTTCCTCAAAAGATCCCAAAGTGATCCTGCACAGAACTCCCAGTAGTTACAATTTGAGGTTGAATCCATAAGCAGATGGGTCATATTCCTCATGCGGATTTAACGGATCAAAATCATTCATCATCTCGCTTGCCCAGTTTGAGAATAAGGCTTCACAAGGATAGACTGTAAACGGTGTTCTATTTCTGAAATAGATAAAACAGGTCATGGGTCGCTTGTTGCTGTCTTCGATCAGCCAAGATCTAAGCATTTATTAATCGGACGGTCGTAAAAGACTATTTTTTGACTTAACAACTGCCTGCCAACTTGGCAGGTGAGCCACCTATTATATATATAACACGGTGGGGCCACTAGGTTATGCATCTTGGACTCTTTTGTCTCGTCCTGTCCTCCACGGGAGCTCCTATTGCGCGCGGGGAATGGAATTTTGGAAAATAGAAAATAAGAGAAAATTACGGAAATAAGAAAAAACAAAAAAGGCTGAAGGCTGCTGTTTGCCACCGAACCGAAAGCCGAAAGGCGAGAGGCGTCATCGAGCGATCGACGGAGACAGAGAGAAAAGAGTAAAAGGCGAGTGAGCGGGCACATCGGAAGCGAAGCTATTGCAGAGGCCACGGACGAGGAGGACAGATGGGCACTCTTCCTGCCTGGAGAAAAGCCTACGGCGCTTTGAAGGATACCACAAAAGTCGGCCTTGCCAAGGTCAACAGCGAATTCAAGGTAACCCTATCGATTACCTATTTCTGTCGAATCAATCTAAAGTTTGAATGACGACTAAATCTGAACATGTCAATAACAGGATGTGGATGTCGCGATCGTTAAGGCCACGAATCATGTCGAGTGCCCGCCCAAGGAGCGTCACCTTAGAAGTGAGTACCGTTTTCTGCCTCGATCTTCCTCGAATAACTGTTTTGATATTTGATGATTTTAATTTTTTTTAAAATTTCAGAAATATTGGCTGCCACCTCTGTGATTCGCCCCCGTGCGGATGTCGCCTACTGTATACACGCCCTTTCACGCCGGCTTGCCAAGACGCATAATTGGACGGCAAGTGTCTAATCCTTGTTGGACTTTTGATCTTTCTGCTACATTGTTCTCCTTGTTGCAGTGCTCGGATCGCGGGTTTTGTTAGTAGGTCCTTGCTTCTGGATTGAGTTGATCGTTTCTTATCCGGTGGATCTTGTGTTCCTTTTATTTATTAGTGTTTTGGTTGTTCACTTTCTCAAAGTCTAACTCGTTCAGCACTTGTCACTTTAGCTGCGGCTATAACTAAGTTCTTGAGTTCGTTTACTGATTTAGTTGGAATTGTGCTTTACTAGGGAGATGCTTTTGAACCATATATAGATCTTATTCAATCTCTCCTCCAGGAAAAAAATGATTTTTTCGATGCTGAAATTCTTCCCTCCATATTGAAATTCGCCAATCATTGAAACTATCATTCGTTTTGTCGGTTTATTCTGACATGTCTTCCCTACATGTGTTTTAATTTTACTCAAGTTTTTTGTAACATTTACAATTTTATTTTGTCCAACTTCAGTGGGTATATTTCTTGACCTTTGCAGCTTCTGTCCCCGTTGGTGTTACACCCTGTCCTTTAAGTGTTTAATTCACATCGACTCAGATTTCATGCTAAGTGTTCCCTTGAGTTGTATATGATCAAAAGGTCTTAGATGAAACTGATTTGGTTTTGCTTATATTCATTTTCAAGAAGCCAAATCTCAACTGAAAGGTTTAGAGGCTAAATCATTCTGACCTTAAACTAATCTGTCTTTTGACCAAGTAGTTCAGCTTTATTTGCCATGATTCTATTTATTTTTGCTGGCTGCTGAATGGATAGAAGTTCAACAACAATTTGTGATTTTGAGAAAAGTGTGCCTACTTGTCATTCTGAAATAATCTTAATCTCCTATGTGAAATATCCAAACTTATCCTAAAAGGCTCCTAGGATTGATGGCTAAGAATATGTTTTTATTGTAACATTAGTTTTAACTTTATTATTTAATTTTCTTACCTTGGAAAGATTTTGCTTATGTACTCTTATTATTTCATATACACAATATCTTATTTGTGGTATATTTCATAAAGAGGATTATGGTCTTTACAAAAGAAAAGCATTCCCACGGCATGCATCATCAAACTCTTTAAGAAACTTTTAACAAGGGATGTTGATATTAGATTATTTTGCTCTGTCAAGTTTGATGGTCAAAGGTTGTTATCCATATCAAGACTATTTCCTTGTCCTCTTTCAATTTTTTTTTTAACTTCATATTTGTATGCTATTAAAAGTATTTCTATTATAAGGTAAATTAAATTTATTGGGTGATTTAATAATCTGAAGGCTAGTGAAATTGGTTGATATCCAATGGTGCTCCAACAATCAAAAAGAAAACACTTGTATTGATTTTCAAACTTGTTCAAAGTTACAATGGATTCACCTATTTTTAGGTACTCTAAAACATCTAAAGACTTGTCAAAATAAGTAACATCACTAAAATAGAACTTTCTTAGGACTAAATCTTCCAATTAGAATTGAATTCTGTGTACTACATCATTCTCCTTCACATGCTTCTCTATTTTACAATATCTGCCTTAAGTTGTTTTAGGTATGCTTGAATTAATAGTTCTGGAGTGTGGTACTGATATTGATTTTAACTTTACCATTTGCTGGATTGGCTTTTGGCAAAAAGGACTTCTAAATTGACGTGTGTAGTAAACTTATCTGTTATGCCTTTTTCCAGAAAATGAGAAAATGGAAAATTGATTTCTACATTACTGGAAGATTCTGAGAGAGCAAATTCTGCATAAAACCTACTTATATGTTGTAGGTAGTTTTCACATGCTGTTTTCCTAGTTCTTGTATTTTATATTGCTTGCAATATTACTGAAAAATGTCATTTCTTCTGAACAATGATAACCTCAATTTTCCCTAAAACTAGTTAGTAATTAACTTCTTCCTATGGTTTTAAGGTAGAGATTACTTTTTATCTCTTTTTTTTTGGTGCTTCTAGTATTCATTCTGGGGCCATAATTGTGCAGGTCGCACTTAAAACACTGATAGTTATTCATAGGACCCTGAGGGAGGGGGATCCTACTTTTCGTGAAGAACTTCAGAACTTCTCTCAGAGGGGCCGGATACTACAATTATCAAATTTCAAAGACGATTCAAGTCCTATAGGTCTCTTCTTGTCCACATGTTTACATTTTTTGTTCAGCTTTCCTTTTTGGGTGGTGTACATTATATCTGTGTCAGTTCCTTGCATCCAGAGTGAACATTTTATCAATCATTTTAATCTTCATTTCTTTTCCAGCTTGGGATTGCTCTGCATGGGTTCGTACTTATGCGTTATTCTTGGAGGAAAGACTAGAATGCTTTAGAGTTCTGAAGTATGACATTGAAGCTGAGCGTCTGACTAAGCCTGCTCAAGGGAACGAAAAGGTGTAGTTGAGTTCGGCCACAATCAATTGGAGGTCCTTATTTTTTATTTTTTATTTTTTCCTTTGGTCCTACTGCATTATTTTTATTTTATTCCAGGGGTATAGTAGAACCAGGGATCTGGAAAGTGAAGAGCTATTGGAACAGTTGCCTGCTCTCCAGCAGCTTCTGTATCGCTTGAATGGGTGCCGTGTATGGTTCATCTCCTTTCCTGACCTCAGATTCTTTAAGCCAATATATTGGTCTTTCTCTATTGAGAATACTTACATTGGTTCTGCCTTCACAGCCAGAGGGAGCAGCCGTTGGAAATTATGTCATACAGTATGCTCTAGCTTTGGTATGCTTGATACTTGCTTTGCTACTGTTTATATTATAAGTGAATACAATATTTCTAGTTTACTTCAGTTAAGGCATTCCTATAGCAGTGGCTCAGAATATTTTAGTCAAACTGTAGGTACTGAAGGAAAGCTTTAAAATTTATTGTGCTATTAATGATGGCATTATCAATCTTGTTGACAAGGTAAGCATTGTCATACTTATGCTTATGTTTAGGTATTCTATGATGATATACATTTTCTTTCTATATCTGATAACTTTTAACTTTCAGTTTTTTGAGATGCCAAGGCATGAAGCTGTTAAAGCCCTTGAAATTTACAAACGGGCTGGCCAGCAGGTACTGTATCTTACTCGTCACTTGATTATGTTTGTAGAGAAAACTTTTTATGGCTAGTATCCACTGTTGAAACCTTCATTAAATACTCAATATGCTTGTGCAATGGATATGCAGGCAAGGAGCCTTTCTGACTTCTATGAAATTTGCAGAGGCCTGGAACTTGCCAGGAATTTTCAGTTTCCAGTATTAAGAGAGGTAAAGATGCTTTTAGGCTTTTAGTTTGGCTGGTGTGCCTCCTTTGCTATGCCCCCTTGGTGCCACTGGGATATTTTCAATGAGATTTTGGATATTTCTTTTGTAATTTTATGTTCTTGGATTTATGTCCCAAAATCTGCTAATTCGTATGCTGATAAGCTTGCTAAGCATGGGGTCTCCGTCCAATCACTTATTAAGGGAGGACCCTGTTGATTTGTAATTCCTTTTGCTGAAATATAAGCACACTTTTCTTCAAAAAAAGATTTTTTTTACTTCAGGATTCAAACGAAAAAGTGTTCATACTTTAATGTTTTCTTTACTCTTGAATGAGGACTTAGAATTTGAACTTGACCAGTATTCTGTCCTTTCTTCAGCCACCACAGTCATTTCTTGCAACAATGGAGGAATATATAAGAGAAGCACCACGAGTGGTTTCTGTTTCAATAGAGCCATTGGTTAGTATATGCATTGAAGTTATGGGAGCTTTTTCTTCCTTTCAATCTTGTGGGTTATAATTCCTATTCCACCCATTGTATATTATTAGATCTTTCCTTGCTCGTGTGGTTTCGATATATCTACACCAAGAATGCATTCTTTGATTGTGTATTGTGTCTGCATCTTTATGGAGTTGGTAGATTATTAAGGTTGGTGAGCAAATGTTATAAGGTCTGATCATTGTAGACTAAGTCTTTATTCCTTGAGGACATTTACTGGAGGGCATGGACATCCTTGCATTTTTGGTAGTAGATATGTTCATGCTGAAATTAATGGTAGTCTTAAGTGTCGTTGGTGGTATTTTTCTTTAAAAGATGCTAATGATATGGTTTGGTCCAAAGCTGGGTTATGCCCTATTCTTAGTGTTGGTTTTGGAAGCTTCCTTAGAGTGTGAATGCTTTAAATTCCAAACGATCAGATCCTTAGTTTTAGCAAATTACTGAACGTAAGTTTGACAGAACTGGATTCTCCCTTTATAAATTAATGCAATTGGTTATTATGAACCAAGCTTGAGCTTGCTATATCTGAGACCATTTTTCCTACATGGTTTACCCTTGAAATGACTGCTGGAGTATTACACAACAGAAATAATATCAAGCTTCTGTTTCTGCATTAGGAACTCCCAGAGAGACTCCTCTTGACTTACAAACCTGAAGAGGCTACACCTTCACCTCCTCATGAGGAAGAAAAGCCACCAGTGGAAGAACCAAAAGAAATGCCATCAGTTGTAGATGTCCCTCCTTCTCCACCTGCTCCTCCCATCTTGGACACTGGATTGTTGGTGAGTCCATGTTGAATGTCCACATATACTGTATCAGTCAGTAAATTACTAAGCTATGTTAATTTATTTCTCTGTCTAGGGACTAAATACTGTTAGCCCAAATGCAACTGCTATAGAAGAAAGCAATGCGTTGGCACTTGCCATCATTCCATCTAGTAAGTGTCTTTGTATTAGGAACTTCTATAACATTCCAAATTAGCTATTTATGACCTTACTGTTGTAATATTATGACCCTTTTATCGTTTAACTATTTTGGGGGATTTATCTTGGCAGATGTTACATCCAATGTCTCTGGTTCAGTACAAGCGAAAGAATTTGATCCTACTGGATGGGAACTTGCTCTTGTTGAAACTCCTAGCAACAATAACTCCTCTCTAACTGAGCGGCAATTGGTTAGTGCCTGCCATATTTTATCTTAAAGTTTTTTTTTTTCTGTTTTCTTGTGTTTTTTCTTTATCAGAAAACTAATGGCGACCGATTTTTTTCTGTCTTATTTTATTGGGATGTCAAAGCATAAAAAAAAGATCTAGTAGAACCTTATATTTGTGTTAAGCAAATCTCTACTCTGTTTCTCAAAAATATATCAGTATCGAGTCCGGTGTTAGAAATACATCCTTCTTCCATTCATGCACCTTTCATATTTAGATACGTTAGCATCTTATGGCACTTTATTGATAGATAATATATCTTTGGCAGGCTGGTGGGTTGGACAGTCTCACTCTCAATAGTTTATATGATGATGGGGCATACAGATCCAGACAGCCGATGTATGGAATACCAGCCCATAACCCATTTGAGATGCAGGATCCTTTTGCTTCATCAAACGGCATAGCTGCTCCATCAGCGGTTCAAATGGCAGCACTTGCTCAACAACAGCCTTATGGCCAACCAATATCGATGCAATCAAATCCTTTTGCACCGAGTAATATAATGCTGATGAACCCGTCAAATCCATTTGGAGATACCACAGGTTTTGGCTCCTTCCCTATGAATCCTCCCCCTCCCCATCAGAATAATCCATTTGGAAACACCGGGCTGCTGTAGATAGACAAGTGTATGAGATTTGAAATTACCAATTGGTGATCCTTGTATCATGGTATATAAAATGTGGGTGTGTTGTGTACGATTGTATTTTCTCTATCCATAAAGAGTCTGTTACGATTTTTTTGTTAAATTGGTAAAACTAGAAACGAGTAAAATTCATTGTTGATGTAGTTTCAGATGTATCTGCTTCTTCTCTTTCGTTTTTTTTCTCGAATGCACCCCTAAATTCTCGCCGTATATGGGCAAAGCGTTTTACAAATTTTATGACTAGTACGTCTATCAGATTGCTAAAGTGTTTGACGATTGGAGTTTCCTTATCATATGGTTAGATAAAGTGGTTCTTGAATTCACATATCGCCTTCTGATTAAAGCTGAGAAGATGGATACCTGGCTCATAAGAGCTTGCTTTTTGGCATTGATCTTTTAAAGCAGATGAGTGATCATTCTTGTGAATTGATCTAGTTTACGCTTACTATTTCTTTATTTGCCTCATGTGAGAGGATCACCTAGTTCACCTTGAAACCCATCAATTAATTTCCTCGTCAGTTCATCAAACTTCACAATTCATGCAAAATTGCACAGATAAATTTGAGGATAACAGGACTACATGATCATAGAAAAACTGAAAATGACATGCTTCTTCTTAAGTTTCTCTGTGAGAATATTAACTAACATCAACATGTATTCAAAATAGGCTCTTAGATATACCAAGCTTGCATCTTAATAACATTCAACAGCCTGTAAAACTGTTAATCATAAATCCAAGAACTTCTTAAGCCGTTGACCCATTAAACTGACTTGTCCATCAATTAGTTAATTTAACCAACCAATAAATTACCATAACCTCTTGACCATTAGCTTACCAATTAACCTTTTCGACCATTATTTATAATCTAATGTAGATCACCTGCCCAAATAGTAGCCCACTACTCTGCCAAGCAGCTTTTTATTAGAAAATCAATTGATCGAACAAGATTGGACTTCAACTAGCATCAGAGGAAAGACTGATGAACTATATTGATTGACCAAGATCTCAAACTCAAAAGACTACTTGGCCACCCAAGTTGCAATATCAGAAGCTGTCGTTCCAACGCATGAGGAAATGAACTTTTAATATTTGGTTTAGCCTCAATAGGTATCTAAATTTTACAAGCGACCTACAATTGCTACCATCAGTTCAAGGAGAAATTTTTAAATATTATTTTCCCTGGAGGACAAAAGGTCTCTTTTATACTCAAATGGCTAGTTTTTATAACGCTGAGATTTCTTCTATTTACCAACAGTGCTAGTATTTCATTTGACAACGTTTTAGTTTTATTCAGAAGTTTGCGACATCTGAAGCAGGTTTTTCCATGCACAAGAATGTTACGAATCGCTACTGCTGTTTCTCTTCGTGCTCTGTAGCCATGCAAGTTGGAAGCTTTCATTTCTTTGTTAAATTTAGAACTTTACATAGCCTGCTCAGTTACACCTCGCAGTCACATGGAGTAGCAGTTGAAAATCGAGTTTTTCGGTGATTTTTTATGGTGTTCGAACGTTCCTGCTAAAACAGTCTGGACGCAACATGCCTACACATGTTAACTGATCATGGCAGAACCCACTAGACCATGAAAATCTCAGCAGAAATAAGATCTCGGAATGGACTGATCGTGGAACAAAAATCACGAATTTTGGATCATTTATGGAGACGCAGCAGGGTCCTAATCACGAACACAGCAACCAGAACCAATCAACCATCGTTTTGAAATCATTAACAATTTCATGCTCTTAATTCCTATCCTTTTATTGAAACTGAATCATTCCACCCCTGAATTTGGCGAGCATTTAAATCCAAACACACCGGCATGGAAGCATGGTGCCTGATGATGGAAGTTTTTGTTACAAACCCAACTTTTTTCCTGAGACTTAATATCAGAAACAGAAGAAATAACAGCTGAAGTAGCCTATCTTTTTCAATAGAACAAAACAGGACGAACAAGACCCAAAACTAATCTTACTATCAGATGCTACCTTGTAAAAACGCATAAGAAGGCACGCACACCCTCCTCTTTAACTGTTTATTGGCCCCTTTAACATTTCTCAGTTTAATTTGAACTCTTCCCAAGGAATATATCCACTTGCTAATTTTAACCTTTTTCCTCTGCCACTTTGGTAAAGCTGCTTCTTGCATGCACTCGACCACACGAAAGAGCAAAGCCTAATAGTTGTCAACTTCTCTTCTAGAGCCACAATCAGTGATGACTGCTGTAGTTCTAACTAAGATTAGAAGGATTGAGGAGAAGCAAACACTGCATAAAGTTTCTTCCAATCCCATGATTCCAATTTTGGAGATGCTAAGAGAGCACCAGCAGCAATGGCAACTGTAAGTACAAACAACCCGCTCTTCATGCAGATAAACCCACGTGCTGCCCTCCCCATTATCACTTTACAATACTTGTCTGCTTCCTTAATGGAGGCTCTGCAGTTGACTTCCGCACCATCGTCTAAGGCCTGCTCATTCTGTTGCAGAATCCATAGTCAATATGATACAAACATTTCCCGTTTTAAAAACTCATACGGCCAAATTCAACGTTGAACAGAGTATTATTTTCAGATGGGATATAATCTCGCCCTAAACTTAACAGAGGAAACTGATATCTGCAGAACCTTTTTGCCACGATGATTAGCATAAATGGGCTCAGTTGACTTCAGACTAGACATATCAAAAACTGGTTGGATGACAACATTGATCAGAACTCAATTCTGATCAACCTTAATCTCTTCATATTGTGTAGATAAATCAAAAGATGAAAATATTGCAGAGTAGAAGCCCAAGCTGAAGAGAGTATAAACAACATGATAGTACAAAAATGAGAGTATAATGAAACCAACAAATTAATTTTGATGCTCTTCCAGATAGAGGTTGACAGTCAAATACAAATATAGAAAATAACTAGGCATAAAATACTTACAATATATGTTAGATAGAAGATAAAAAAATCTTGTTATTCTAGAATGTCACACCTGTTTATGAAGATTAACTAAATCATGCATTTGATTGTGCAGTGTACAATTGCACATAAAATAGTAGTACATAAAAATAATCATATGCAAAGACAACACAAAATTTATATCACTTGTTAAACTTCTACCATTTCCCCAGAACATCACAGTAAGCATGTCATGAAATCCTTTTATTCTCCTTTGAAAATGGTGTCAACAAATTCTTTTTTTTTTTTTGGAGAATAGGTGTATACAAAATTATAGATGACAGAAAAGGGCAAAAATGAACTTTTAGTTCCACTCACATGAAAATAGGTATATGTCCACCATCATGATTAAGTAGTTTTGTCGGTTCAACTAGCATTTTGTGATGCAAATAGATTTCGGAGGGTAGGCCGAAAACGCCCATCGCCTCAAACACATAGGACAAATGTTTTTCTTTCATCCAAGAGAAAAAAGAAGGTTACCTTCTGCCTGAAAACTCTGACCGTCTGCCTCAAAGTGTCAAGAGGAGAGAGTTTGACAGCATGTTGCTTCCACTCATCAGATAATTTCTGCAATACTTGGACACTTACTTCTATATTGTCCAGATATAGTTTTTCCTGTTTCAATTGATTAGAATAAAAAATAAATAAAAACCTCCCCACATGATGCCAATTGAGGACAGGACATTCAAATGATAAACTGGACAAATAACTGGTATAATCACTCACCCACTGCTTGTAACATTCAACATTTTGACTCAAACACCAGAAGAAAATATCTGAAGCTTCTTTTGACAGTTCAGGGATGTCTGCAACATAAACATTAATCTCATATTCTATTGAGATACAACTTCTTTTCTCTAGTAAATAAAAATGACATCACTGTTGAACTTACTTTCACTTATTGCCTTAATGGTGATAGGGAAAAGCTGGCTAGAGAGTTGTTTCATAGCTTTGGTTCCAGGAGAACCTGCTAGAGCCACCTCTTTTAAAATGGGATATACTGCCTCAAACCTTTCGGTAGCCTATGCCAAATCAAAATGAAAGCGACCTCCTTAAATTCATATTCTCCACTTTGCATTTGAAAGGCATAATGAAACTAGAGATTAGTTGCCCAACCTTGAGACGAGCCGACGTTGCAGGGAAAGTAGCTCGCATTAACAGGTCCAGTGCAGAAGGTGGGACCAACCGGTCACCCTTGCGTACTGCACCATTCAATAGAATAGGTCGTGCTTTTGGTGCTGACAAGATTCTGTTGCAGAAAAATGTAAGAGCATCAGCAGCAAACCTATTTATACACAAAAGAAAAAACAAGGGACAACAAAGATACACAAGGTGTATCCAGACATGCATGCTCACCTTTCCACCAGCTGCAATATCAAGTCCCTTGACTGTGGATTACAATCTGCTTTGCTGCCTATCTTGGGGAAGAGATTATGTATCCAGGCATACATTCCAACAACCAGGTCCCCTTGGGAAGCCTATAAAGGGTAACTTTTCAGATAAATGCTAAACAGAATTTAATAGCAGACAGAATGAGTATCATATGTCCACACAGAAATGAATCAACTTTACCTGAGCAATCATCCATATAATAACTGGAAGCTTATCTTGTCCTAGATAATTAGGATTCTCCCTCAGTATGGGCAACTGGTTGACCAAAACATCTGGTTTCCGGCGTAATACAATTGCTAGAACCACAAAAATAGCTACCTGGAGTTCCAGAACAAAGTTATTGCTCAAACCAGGAAATGGGAAAGTAAAAACTAAAGCCCATTGAAGCTGCTTATAGACAAAGGAAAAAATACCTCAAGTACCAGTAAATTCCCTTATTCTTCTCTTTGCATAGTACAAATAACATAAATGTTTGCAAAGAAAAAGAGATTCAGGTTTTTGTCACTCCCACTTATAAGGAACCAAAGAAGAAAACCATGACATTGCTAGATTATTTCAGAATTTCTATTTTTTGGTATAGAAGAAACTAAGAGTATAGCAAACATGCACCCAAAAGAACATAACCAGTATGGGACTTACCTGAGCCTTTGATGAAACATGTTGAATTGACTTTTTGGATCCCTTATGGGTTCCTAGCTGATTGGCCAAGTCATCGAGGATGCTATTCAATGCCCACAAAGCAAAGGAACCAAGGGCTTCCACAGAATGTTGGCTGATCCAATCAGCCGAGGTCCTGTAAACAGCTTCAGAGATGTAACATAGAGGTGTCTGCAAGACGAAATTGATCAATCAACTCATAGCATACAGCTAGAAAAACTCAAAAACACAGATTGCAAGAACATACAAATATGTAACAGTCAAAGAACGGTGAAATGAGTACTTTCACAAGACAACATGAACTCAAAAACAACTAAAAACATCATGGATAATTATACGAAACCAGTTGAAGAAGGTATAGGGATTGATGATTACGCGAAAAATCCATTAAGAAGATAAGTTTGTTATGATAAGTGCATAACAAACAAAAATGAGGACTAACAAAACAGGTTAGTATGGTGAGATCTAAGCCGACAAACCAATCATTCAGCTAAGTAGGAGCAAGGAGAAATTTAAAACACTAAGCTGCCCACAAAATGCTGACACACAGATGAGCTTCTTTTTGTTTTGAAAAATTAATTTGGCATAATTGATAAGCTATAGAGACTTTCCAGCAATTAAGAGCTTACAAATGACAGAAACCAAGAGAAAACACAGTTCTTAAAGCAATTTTTCATTTATAAATGGGAAATGGACAAAAAAGAGTTTTTTTTTTTTTTAAAAAAAAGGGATGTTAAAGGTTACTAACTGGATCACCATGACCATGAGGATGTTATATAGAGGGATTGAAGAAATGGAAGCCCTTTTCTCCAAAGCCTTTGCCGCCAAATAATAAAAATTCTACTAATCTCCAGAGAATAATAATTAAAAAAAAAATTGCACACTCACATCGGCGATCTTCGCCATAGGAGACTCCTTGAACATTTTCGTCCATGGAAACTGTGCCGCACTAACCGAAGAAAACGCCCGGGCAAAATAATCAGCGAACCTCATCAATTGTATATCCTGATTACCCTCGTACGAGCTCTACATCACAGAAGGAAATAGTAAAAATATACAATAAAAAAATCCGTAAATTAGCACAAAAAGTAGAAATCTGTCCCTCCCCATCCCCTGTATGCATTCAATTTCATTAGAAAATCAACCGCGCGACCAAGTTAAATAAGATTACAGCATAAAAACCGAAACTTTCGAACTTACAGAAATTTCCATAAGATAAGCAGCGAGATCAGACGCGTCGATCTTGGAAGCGGCTTCAGCGACTGTAACCTTAGGTTTTCTAGGCTTCTTGGCTTTCGTCTTCTTCGATTCAACTTCATTGGCACCATTAGCCGGCGCAATTTCAGCATCGCTGTCCTCGTCGGATGCGGGAGCAACCCTGGGTCTGGGGATAGCAGCAGACTCATCGGCAGCCCTCTGTGCTTCTAGGACACGGCGACGGCGCTCCTCGGCTTGCTGCTCCAAGGACCGGAAAACATTAGGCTTATCGAGAGCTCCATCAGCCCGGACACTCTCATGATCAGGATCGGCAGCAGCCCTGGCATTCTTCCGCTGTCGCTTCGAGTACGTGACTTTCTGCCAGCCATGAGAATTGGCGCCTCCATTGCTAACAGCGCTCTGATCCAGTTCATGGAGAAGGTATTCGACGGAAGTCTTTCCGTCCATGGCTGTTTTTTTTTTTTTTTCTCGCGTTCTTTCTTTTCGCCTCTTCGATCCGGAAGACCGAAAGACCGAGGAGGGAAGAGAGAGGAAAACGCCCGGTCGTCGTCGGAGGGTAGACCAATGCCCACAAAAAAAGGATTTAATTACTGGAGACGCGAGTGGCGTTTTGTGTCTTCGTTGGGGTTAGAGAGACGTCATTCGTCAACAATGTTTTGTGTTTATATGCATCACGCCACTCTTTTTACATCGTCTCCGTCTGTTTCCTCAAAGATGAGGCAATCACGAGGCATCAGCGAGGGTTCAAGAGTCGGTGAGCTGACGAGAGACCCGGGAGGATTTCGGTGGAGTTTATGCACGAGATACTTCAGCCATATTATTCAGTGTAGTTTCTTATATAGTTAGGGGGGGTTAATCAACATGACTCAGGACATATCTTCATGTATATTATTCAGTCCATGCCCTGAAGTTGTTAAGAACCGACAAACTTCATGTTATGTACATGATCATCCATAACTTAGGGGGAGTTAGTGTCCCAAAGTGGATTCTTGAAGATCAAGTCATGTCCAACATGAAGATCATGTCATGTCATGTACATGAAGATCAGGTCAGAATTTGTGTTAGTGTTGACGACTTCATGTGCACTAGAAAACAGTTTCCAGTGTTAGTGCCCCAACATGAGAAAAACATAAAAAACAAGAGAATTTTTAAACTTTTACAGTGCACTTAATTACAACATAATCCTTAAAACCCAAATTAGGTAAAACAACTATTATTACTACACGAATAAGTTATTGAATGTATAATTAAATATACTAATATATTTATTAATTGAATTAGATATTTTATTGTACATTAATATGGTAATTACATGAGCCAATGAAATACGTATATGATTAATTACAAATAATAAATAAATAACATTATAAATAAAAAAACAAAAGTAATACATTAAGTTATTAATTTATTAATTTATTAATAACATATGATATATTTTAACCTAAAAATGAATAATTTAAGAGAAAAAATTGATCTAATCATAACTTTAACACACTATATATTTGTACATAATATATTTTATGTATTATTAATTAATAATATATTATCACAAAATTTAAAACCATTGGTTTAATTAACTATAACAATCGGATAATTATGCCAAAATAATTTATCAAATATTTATTTTAAAAATATTTTAATTATAACTATTAAATCACTATTTTAATATAGTAATTGTAAAATAAAAATAAATTATTTTATAAATAAAAATTATAAATTAATAATTTTTATGAAGATAGTTTAATTTTTCCTAACTTAGGAAAAATTAAACATCTTCGTCTTCCTCAGCAGCGAGCCAGCGGGGCGATGGCGACGGGGACGGCTAGGTAAAGGTAACGGCCGGCAACGGCGGCGGGCAATGCCGACAGAGGCGGTGCTCCAACAGTACACCGAGAGGGAAAAGAGAGGGAGGCCGAGAAGCTCTGCAAATGCTCGACCTCCCGTGCTCTGCGGGAATGAGAGAGGGCTGCGGAAATGAGAGAGGGAGCAGAGAATGAGAGAGGGCTGCGGGAATGGAGACGAGAGAGGGTTGCGGAGACGAGAGAGGGCCGCGGGAACGAAGACGAGAGAGGGCTGCGGGAACGGAGACGAGAGAGGGCTGCGGGAAAGGAGACGAGAGAGGGAGCAGAGAAAGAGAGATGGTTGCGGGAATGCAATGGCAGAGAGAGCCCCGAGAGACAGCCCCGCGCGAGAGTCATGTAGATGATTCTCAAAATCGGGCGGAAAGCACTTTCCGCCCGTTACTCTTGAGACATGAACTCTTGATTCATGTATATTCATGTACATGACATGAATTTGGACGCTCCCTAACGACATCAGGACATGACCTGCGTAATGCGCATGAAGATCATGTCCTGAGTCATGTGCACTAACCCCCCCTTAAGAGATCATGTCCCAAAAGTAAATGGTAGAAAGTGTTTTCTGCCCGATTTTGAGAATCATATACAGGAAACGAGTGCGAGGCTCTCTCTACCGGACACCCTCTCGCTCATTACTGCCATTTCGTTCCTGCACACCCTCTCGCTCATTTTTGCCATTTCGTTCCTGCACACCCTCTCGCTCATTTTTGCCATTTCGTTCCTGCACACCCTCTCGCTCATTTCTGCCATTTTCGTTCCCGCACCCCTCTCTCATTCCCGCAGCCCCCTTTGTCGTCTCCCTAAACCCCGAGCTCTCTGATCTCTTTCTCGTCTCCACCGTCCCTCTCCGGTCTCCCTCTCTATGACCTCTCCCTCTCGACCTCCATTGTAGAGTATGGGAAACCGAGAGGCTCTGCGACGGAGGTCGAGAGGGAGGCCTTCCTCCCTCGGCGACGACTTCTCTTCTCTCTCGACGTTCCTCTCTTCTTCTCCTCCCCTCCCCCCCATCGGCCATCCTCCCTCTCCTTTCCCTCTCGACCTCTGTCACAGAGCACGGGAGGATGAACATCTATTGCAGAGCTTCTCGGCCTCCCTCTCTTCTCTCTCTCGGCGTACCGTCGGAGTGCCACCGTCGCCGTTGCTCGCTGGCTCACCGCTGAGGAAGACGACGATGGTTTAATTTTTCCTAAGTTAGGAAAAATTAAACTATCGTCATAAAAATAATTATTTTTATTTATAAAATAATTATATTTATTTATTTAATATATTTATTTTACTATATTAAAATAGTGATTTAATAGTCATAATTAAAATATTGTTAAAATAAATATTTGATAAATTATTTTGGCATAATTATCCGATTGCTATAGTTAATTAAACAAATGGTTTAAAATTTTGCGATAATATATTATTAATTAATAATACATAAAATATATTATGTACAAATATATAGTGTGTTAAAGTTATGATTATATCAATTTTTTCTCATAAATTATTTATTTTTAGGTTAAAGTATATCATATATTATTAATAAATTAATAACTCCACGTATTACTTTCGTTTTTGTTATTTATTTATTATTTGTAATTAATCATGTGCATATTTCATTGGTTCATGTAATTATCATATTAATGCACAATAAAATATCTAATTCAATTAATACATATATTAATATATTTAATTATACATTAAATAACTTATTTGTGTAGTAATAATGGTTGTTTTACCTAATTTGGGGTTTAAGGATTATTTTTTAATTAAGTGTACTGTAAAGGTTTAAGGATTCTCTTGTTTTTTTATGTTTTTCTCATATTGGGACACTAACATTGGAAACTGTTTTCCAGTGCACATAAAGTCGTCAACATTAACACCAAGTACGAAGATGATCTTCATGTACATGACTGACATGATCTTCATGTTGGACATGAACTTCAAAAATCCATTTGGGGGACTAACCCCCCTAGTGAAGCACCAGCGTTCAAGTCATGTAAATGAATAAGATAAATCCGAAAATCACCTCCGTGGTTTAATTTTAGGAATCTGGTTTCTACAGTATATTGTGAATCATTCAGATGAAACGAGTGCCGCGCTTCGAACCGTCGTCAATTTTTTTTGTTTTTGGGTCTCTCCCTTGCACTCTCCTCCTCTCGGTCTCCTCCTCGAATTTTTTCCTCCGTCTCTCTGCTTCATTTGTCTTCTCCCTTCTCCCTCTCGGCCTCCCTTTCCCTTCTCCCTCTCGTTGCAAACGTTTTCTTGGCCTCCCTCTCTCTCCCTCGCACTCGCTCTCCCTCTCGGCCTCCGCTTGCTTCTCCCTTTCTCTTATCCCTCTTGGCCTTCCACTCCCTTCTCCCTGTCGCTACTCTCTTTCCCCCAAAATACCTCCCGATTTCGTTCGATTTCCTCCATTTCGATTTTAATTTTATTTGATTTTTGACATTTCGGCGTCGATTTCTTCTATTCTACTTTGATTCGGCTTCGATTTCACCCTTCGACTTTGATTTTCCCCAAATTTCAGAAGATAAGCCTAAACCCTAATTTTTTTCGATTAATTTAGTGTTGTATTTGATTTAATTTTAATTTAGTAATTTGTATTGATTGTTCCATAATTGTGAGATTTAGAGTTAGGGTTTATGGTATTTATGGTTCAATTTCGTCTTTATAGGGTTTAATTTTTGGATTAGGGTTAGGATTTAGGGTTTAGTGTTTGGTATTTAAGGGTTTACGGTTTAGGGTATATCCCTCATTAGTGAAGAATTAGCAAATTTATGTTACTTTTTCAGTCACCGAACAACACTAAAGCTGATTTATAGCTTTTTTCATATCTTCAATGCTCCTAAAAATTTCTCTAAGCAAAGACCGGGAAATATAAGTCTTTTATAAACTTAAGTCTTAGTGCTATTCCTTTTTTGGTAGTGAATTTGCATAGTGCAATTCCTTTATCAACATTGATTTTGGATTGCTAGGACTCTTGTACACTAAAACTGATTTATAGCTTTTTTCATATCTTAAATGCTCCTAAAAATTTCTCTGAGCAAAGATTGGAAAATATAAGTCTTTTATAAACTTAAGTCTTAGTGCTATTCCTATTTTGGTAGTGAATTTGCATAGTGCAATTGATTTTGGATTGCCAGGACTCTTGATTTCCATTTTTTTATTTTGCAGCCAGAGCCATATCTTCAATGCTCCTAAAAATTTCTCAGAGCAAAGACTGGAAAATATAAGTCTTTTATAAACTTAAGTCTTAGTGCTATTCCTTTTTTGGTAGTGAATTTGCATAGTGCAATTCCTTTATCAACAGTGATTTTGGATTGCTAGGACTCTTGTTTTCTATTTTTTTATTTTGCAGCTGGAGCCATATCTTCAATGCTCCTAAAAATTTCTCTTAGCAAAGACTGGAAAATATAAGTCTTTTATAAACTTGAGTCTTAGTGCTATGCCTTTTTTGGTAGTGAATTTGCATAGTGTAATTGATTTTGGATGGCTAGGACTCTTGTTTTCCATTTTTTTATTTAGCAGCTGGAGCCATATCTTCAATGCTCCTAAATATTCCTCAGAGCAAAGACTGGAAAATATAAGTCTTTTATAAACTTAAGTCTTAGTGCTATTCCTTTTTTGTTAGTGAATTTGCATAGTGTAATTCCTTTATCAGCAGTGATTTTGGATTGCCAGGACTCTTGTTTTCCATTTTTTTTATTTTGCTGCTGGAGCCATATCTTCAATGCTCCTAAAAATTTCTCTGAGCAAAGACTGGAAAATATAAGTCTTTTATAAATTTAAGTCTTAGTGCTATTCCTTTTTTGGTAGTGAATTTGCATAGTGCAATTCCTTTATCAGCAGTGATTTTGGATTGCCAGGACTCTTGTATTCCATTTTTTTATTTTGGATTGCCAGGACTCTTGTTTTCCATTTTTTTATTTTGCAACTGGAGCCATATCTTCAATGCTCCTAAAAATTTCTCTAAGCAAAGACTGGAAAATATAAGTCTTTTATAAACTTAAGTCTTAGTGTTATTCCTTTTTTGGTAGTGAATTTGCATAGTGCAATTCCTCTATCAGCAATGATTTTGGATTGCTAGGACTCTTGTTTTCCATTTTTTGATTTTGTAGTTAGAGTCGGTCTCAAACGGTAAAGGTAAACATAGAGATAAAGGTAAATATAGTGATAGATATAAAGATAATGATAAAGATAAAAATAACTAGTATTTGAATTAGAGATAGACTCAGATTGTAAAGTCCTAATCATCTACAATCTGTGTAATTCTATAAATAGTTTATACCTTATCAATAATAATTACTTCCGGTAGATTAATCAGAACCAATCTACCATCCCTGGAGATCCTTATCGAAAGCTGCCTATGCAGTTGCAGCCCACTACCACCACGGCCTATATCTAGTATTTTCTCGTACCTTTCTTCATCCAATCTGGTCGGAGGTATTTTTGAAAAAAAAAAAAAACAACTGCCGCCACCACTTCGCCGTCAGCTCGTTGCCGCCACCGTCTGCTCTGCCGGAAACTCCCTCTCTCGGCCGACCTATTTTACCCCCTCCCCCCGAAGCCACCGTGTGCCCCTGATGATTCCTTTCTTCGTCGTCGCAGTAGAGTCCCGAAACTCTGCTCTGCTCAAAGTTCCCGTTAACGGTCCTGCGACGCGGCTCTCTGCAACAGTCGATGAGTCCCTTACCTTCGTCGACCGTCGAGAATCATTACTCGTCAAAAATCGGCACCCGACAGTTGCACGTCGTCGCTAAGCGACCAGCCGCACGACGTCGCCACTCTCAGCCCTCTCGCCGCCGCAAGCCGTCGCTTAGTGACCAACCCCTACTACGCCAAAACTGGCAGCTCGCCGCTCTCAGCAGCACTCCGTTGCCGCTCGCAGACGCTCTCCTTGCCGTCTCCGCCTTTCGCCCCTCCGGCCACAACGTCGACTGCCCTCGACCAGCCGGCGCCGCACAAAACCCGTTCTTCCGTTTCTCTTCTATCATCGCCGATTTCCCGCCAAAATCGGTCGACCCCGCTGCTGCTAGTCGTCGTCGCCGTTCGCGCCTGGAGCTAGAGTGCCGACCGCCCCCACCGGCACCGCCTGTCTCGGTAGCACCGAGACGTCCTAAGTTAAGGGGGAAAAATTATTTCCCCATTGGATGTGTCGTCCCGCGCACGTATGTGCGCAGCGTGCGAACTCGCACGTATGCTTTTCACACGTGTGAAATTTTTAATTATTAAAAATAAAAATAAATAAATAAATAGATAAATAAAACTATCCGG
This sequence comes from Aristolochia californica, assembly GCF_029961685.1. Classification (NCBI taxonomy): domain Eukaryota; kingdom Viridiplantae; phylum Streptophyta; class Magnoliopsida; order Piperales; family Aristolochiaceae; genus Aristolochia; species Aristolochia californica. The sequence goes on from NW_027181815.1 coordinate 7,245,560, forward strand.
ACAATGTGATTCCGTCCCCCAGCTGCCTCCAGTGCCGCTGCTCTTCCATCGGACGATGCAATTCTGTCCCCCAGCTGCCTCCAGTGCCACCGCTCTTCCATCGGACGATGAAATTTCATCCGCACCAGCCACTTCCAGTGCCGCTGCTCTTCCATCGGATGATGCAATTCCGTCTGCACCAATCGCCTCCAGTGCATCTACTCTCCCACTAGACGATGAAATTATGTCCTCACCAACCGCCTCTAATGCAACTACTCTTCCACCAGATGATGCAATTTCATCCACCCCAGCCGCCTCCAGTGCTGTTGCTCTTCTTCTAGGCGATGCGATTCCGTTTGCCCTAACCGCTTTCAGTGTCGCGGCTCTACTTAGCGCTACCGGTGTTGCTGCTCTCTCCAAACCACTTCCAAGAACATGTTTCCTCTTTTTAAAGATCAAGATTGGACTCTCCTCTCGCAGCAGGGGTATAATAGAGATAAAATTAAACACAGTGATAGATATAAAAATAATGATAGAGATAAAGATAACTAGTGTTTGAATTAGAGATAGAATCAAATTGTAGAGTCCTAATCACCTACAATCTCTGTGTAATTTCTATAAATAGTTTACACCTGATCAATAATAATAACGACAATATTGTTCTTCATTCCTATATTCTAGACCAGAGACAATTTCATCAATTGTTAGTGAAACCATCATTTGTACAGTCAAACATCTGCAGAGACATAAGAAGCTGAGGAAACTAGGAAAAGAAGGAAGAAATACTAATTTTTAGGATTCACCAAGGCTGTCATGCTGCATAAGGACACAATTACTGCATATTAATTCGTAGACCATTTGAAATTTATTACCTTCTCCCCATGAGATCGTGTTTCAAATGCAAAAAAAAGAAAAGAAGATGCTGGTGAACCCATGTGTTTGTGGGAATAATTTGCCGAATCCACCATTTAAAGCATTGTAAGATAATTTTTATACAAATCACTTGCAATGTATCTGCAGGAAGAGGTCCCTCTGAACCCATGTGTCTGTGGGGATGTTTCTTCATCTAAACCAGTTATTGAGATTCACCCTTTTGATGCTCTAAGCCAGAATCACCATTTTTTTTTAGGAACAAAATGATCATTGGTGAATTTCAAACCCCTTAGAAACTGTTTTTGATTTTGCCATAGGATTCATCTCTTGCTAGAGTCATGTTGATGGCTTTCATGTCTTGTAAAGGGTTCAGCCAAAACCATTAGCTGGGTCCATCAGCCATCTCGTTTTGGCTGAAGGGGGAGTTCTTTAGTTATAGCTTTCTATAGTCCCCTTCAAGAAAAGACGAAAAATTGGGAGAAAGAAGACCATCACTTACATAACTGCAGTCTTTAGCCGTCAGGCCTCCTACTTGACATTAGAATCTAATATCTTGCCCACGATTCTTTCAAACTCATACTACACCATGAAATTACTAACCTCAGTCTGTACATTGATGGAAACCTCAGTCCTCTTTTTGTTTCATTTGCTATTTGGAATCCACAAAAAGGAAAGAATTGGTTTATACAAACTCTTGCAGTGATCTTGTAATTTACACAGCCTCAATTGGTAACATACCAATTCCATTACAAAAAAATAACCTGTATAGGTGAGGAATTCCACCCAAGCTAACTAGTTGTTTCTTCACATGATTCTTGTATAAAACAATTTCTTCAGTAAACCATTTCTTTAAAACAATTAAGATTGAAATTCACAATTTGTTGGCAGAGATTTAATATTTTCATTAAAAAAATTATGCTTCTGTAGACGATTCGTGCCACGGCCGTTTTACGCAATTGCGCCCGGCCGCGAGGGCCGCGGCTTCTAACTTCTGTAAGGCTTCCTTTACAACCCGAGCCCGGTAGCAGCTCGACGATCTGTTCGGCTGATCTTATTCTACCTCCGCCTGAAGATGGGAAATGCCGTTCCTCTTGCTCCTTCTTCCTTCCTGTTTTTACTGCCCCTCGTTCTCCTCGCGTCTTTCATACCCGTCGCCGTGTGTGGTAGCCATGTCCAAATGAACAGGTGAGTCTAACTTGGAGCGTCTCATCACCCTTCAAATGAAAATTTGTGTTGCCACGATCTAAGTAATTCTTGCCGTGACGACTAATTGGATAGAAAAGATCTGCTCTCACTGCAGGCCTAGTCGATCTTTGATGAGCTTTCGCGAAAGAAAAGGCAACACAACCTTTGAGTGCTCTCCTGCCGGACCATGTGTTTCTTGTCAATACTCAGAGAAGGTAAAGTTGTTATCCAGTAGAATCTCCTCCTATCTTTCTTCTAGTTTCTTTCCAGATATTCTAGCTACTGGGAGATTGCTTTACTCATGTTAATTGTTCCGGAACGAAAATCTTCCTTTTTTTCATCAACCGTCTATACTTCCTGATCAGTTACTGATTTCGTGACGTAGGGGCATCATCAATTTTGTTATAAATAAAATTTGCACTGCGTTTAGCCTTTTCTGATATGTTTTTTTTTATTTCTATATTAAGAGTTTCATTTTTATATAGTGTTGTTTGTCTGCTACTTGATTTTCACTTTTCTCTTAAAAATAATAATAAACAAATACTTTAATCTTTTGAATTTTTAGATGGGGGCGTATTTAATTCAGGCGCTGAAGGGTTTTTAGAGAGTCTTTTCTCCGTTTTTTTTTTTTTGTTTTTTGTTTAGGAAGGACCCTAAAACGATATTTGTCTAAAAATTGGTTCAATCATCATACTTAGCTTGCATTCCTTCAATCCTGTAAGTGATTTATGATGATCAATAAGCATTTATGTAACGTCACACAGCCTCTGAATTTGTGTAACCTTATATTTCCATTTTTTGCTGTACACGCTTGTTCTTCCTCTGATATGTACCATTAGTTGTTTTCTCAGTAGAATTTTGATGATCTTACTTGTAGAATGTTGAGAAGTACCGCTGCAGTGAAACTGGGTACCGTATTCCTCTAACATGTGTCGAGACGGAAGGTGGTGCCAAGAAGGCCAGAAGCAACAGGAGGAGGTCTATACTGGAGGGTGGAAATTTTGTCACTTCTCTACAACATCTCAGATGGAGAAGATTACTGGATGATTCCTCCAAGTCTGATAATGGGAAAAAGACTTATGTTACCTATAGAAGCTGTGTGCCTGCAGTAGATGAAGAAAGGTTGACAGTTCTTCGTTTTGAGGTACCAAAATTTGATCAGATGCATGGTTTTCCTAGTTTCTTTTTGCTTTTTGTAGACTTAAAAATATTATCCCGAGTATATGTTGCCATTGCATCTTTCTTTAGAATTATCCCCCAGTTTTTTAGTCAGCTGTGAATACCAAAATAGTTGATTAGAAATCGCCCAAAACAAAGAGGACAAAATACTAACATATGAAAGCTTTCAAGCATCAGAATCTCTTCTATGCCCTTTTTTGCTGTTGAATGATTCTGAGGACGTGGACTGCATTGTTGTGAGAGACCCCCTGAGTGTGGTGATGTCAAATTTTTTTAAGGACTACCCTTTCAAGAACTACCCATGTAGAATTTCTGATTCCTGGGAGGGAAAATGTTGAAGCAAGCGTTTTAGCAGAGAATCAGGTATTTTAGATCTTCTGGTCAATCTTAACTTCTCTCCTGGCATTCTTGTGGACCTTACTGGATGGTCTTGAGATTAGCTTCTTTTACTTCTCATTAGTTTCTTTTAGGAACATAGCGCTGAAATATTAGGACTCTTGCTGGTAAACATCTAGCTTTCATAGGTGGAGGCTTTATTGAGGAAATAAGAATGGTAGGGAGAAGATCATCACTTGTACAAGAAGCCAGGAAGAGAAATGAAGAAGAGCAACCAAGGGCATCATAGATGCAAAACCACAAATGAGCTAGAGGAAAGATCAAGAGTGCCCTTAAGGGCAAACAACAATGGGAGCATCTCTATTTGTTCCTTCTGTAGCCTGATTAGCACATTGGGAGAGTGCATCCTTGTAGCTAAGAGAGAGTGAGCAAGGTCTTTAGTTTCCTCAAAAGTGGAAGTAGTCGCCAAGGTGGTTCAACCTCTTGCGCATATGACCCGTGACCACCTTAGAGTTTCTTTTCAACAATGACATGGTAAAGTGAACTTCCCTTTATACAGCCTCAACTCATGCAAGAGGAGCAGGGAGCCTGATTTCAGCCTTGATGAATTGGCGGCCTATTGGTCCCAAATGAGAGTGGATGTCCTTATGATCATTAATAAAAACACTTGTGTTAGGAGGTTCTTGGTCATCATAAGGGCTTCCTTAAATAGTCATTCTGTTTTGTTCATAGCACTGAACAGAGAAGTTGTTAAGCTTAGGGCAAATGTTAGTCTTGTCTTGAGTCTGGTGCATCACCTCTTGAATGACACAAAAACAAGTTGGAGTTGTTGTTGAAGGTTAGATTGAGTTCCATCCAACCCGAATACACTGAGGAATGATCACCAACATCTAAATCCAAAGATACTTGCCCTTCTTAGGGAGAAACCAAAATTCACGATAATCAATTCTCTGAAGGAAGAGGGACAAATCTGGATCTCACTACAGCCAAACATGGAGCCCAAACCTGGAAAGGAGAAATTACTGTAGACAATTAGGTGATCATTCTCATTCATCTCAAGGCCGGAGCTTACAGAAATTGCTCAGATTCTGCATTCCCTCCCAGCAAATCAAAGTTTCTTGATTTAGCAGTGGAGCAATTAAAAAGGAGGATGTTGGAGTGTATTTTTGTTTCCCAGCTTTAGGTTCAATGTTTATTGGAGAATGGTGTACTTGGTCATTTCTTAAAGTAGGTAGAATCCTTTGGAAGCTAGCCATAGCTGCGGCCCCATGGGGGTTATGGTTGTTTCTTAAAGAAGGTAGAATCCTTTGGAAGCTGGCTATAGCTGCAGTCTCATGTATGAGTGCACCTAAAGAACCTACTAACATTCAATCATCTCAGTGGAAATGTTATATAGCGTAGTTGGCATTCAATATTGCCCTAGGCTAGTGTTCTCAAAGGTCAGCCCCCTTTCCCAAGCACAATCACTTATAGCATTGGATACTCATTACTTCACCAGTCATGTCCATTCATAAATTACACAATGGCTTTCCCCTTTGGAAGGTTAGCTGAAGTTGGAATTTCAAGAGAAGTGCTGTCAGAAACACCACTAACACCATTTTGGCCCGGCCTGCTGTGATGGTGGCACATTTAGAGACCGAAATGGATCCATACTTCTTGCCTATGGGAACCTAGCCAGTACAGATGACTTGGAAGAAACCTTTGTGCTCTCGTCAAAGGTGTAAAAATAAGTCCATTACTTCTCTATCCATTTTGGAAAAAAAAAAAAAAATAATCTCTGTAACTGTAGTGATTGAGGGTGATTTTGCTACTGTTATTTCTCGGATGGTAGTGAAGGCAGCCTGGCGGGAGGTTGGGGTACATTTTTTTATGTAATCTTAGAGTTTACTCAGCCAAGATCATACCTTGGTCACAAATTCCTCAATCAGATAACTCTACTTCTGATGTACTGGCAAAAGAAGGTGCCTCCTGGCAGCACCTACCTGTTGGGAGCACTATACCGCATACTTAGTGAAGCACATGACTAATGGCCTTTTATATTGTAGGCTAAAGCCGTCACAATGTAGAAAAAAAGGGAGAGATGACACCTCACCTATGAAGATGCATCTTATAAAAAGACTCAGTAGCATGCATACTCCGAGGAGACCTTTTAAAAACTCTTGTCTTCACCATGGCCACTAATGTATTCAGATCCCACAAGGAGTATGAATGGTGTATCTCTGCCCTTCTTAATGAAATCTCTTGCTTATTGTGTTTTTAGAAAAATGAGTGTGAATGACCAGATTAGAGAGCTTCCTGGTCAGACAGGTTCCTTTTCAAATTCAGGTGCTAGTCAGAAGGGCCCTTAAAGTCTGCTAATAGGCAAGTAGGCGCCTCCACTAATCTAAAGAGAGATCTGAAAGATTTGGTATGAGCCCCTGAGCCAGCAATCTGAATATGGGGACCCGATAACTGGATCAAACCCTAATATGAATACCGAATACCTAGGTTGCAGATGCCCTTCAGCCTGCTTATAGCTTTTAAATTGAGGAAGCCAAGCAGAAGTTAGCACATAAGGATACCAAACATCATTGAGATGCTGATAGTTATAAACCACCTTTTTCCTCCAAACTCCGCAGGGCATATTTTTCAACATTCTACTGCAGCAAGCACTTGATCAAGAGGGTCGATTCATGTTCTTCACTTTTTAATTTGCAAGCCCCCAAATTGCTTAGGATGCAAATGTCATGTCACTTGGCTCAGATGGTTTCAAAACGTGTTAGGCTGGTCTATGTAAAGTAAATGGTGGTATGGCTTTAATTTTCACGGTCCGGTAGCAGGGCAGGGGTGAGAGCAAAAAGTTTCTGGACAGTCTAGCTGGATTTGACAAGGGTGAGGTGGCCTGCCTTGCAAAAGGGTCAATTTTGCATATGAAATGAGCTAGTTTACTTTTTTCTCAACTTAGGCAGTTCATTTGTTTGGTTTAAATCTCATGGTTTGAGGTCTGTAGTTTGATTTATTCTGGATCTTTTTACACTTTTTTCTATTCTTTTTTGTATGGCCATGAGAAGAGGGGATTCAGTGGCAGGTGCTCCTGAGGGCTAAAATTACATAAAAAAGAATACAAAAAATGTGACAGGGGAGCTAATAAAACTAAAATACTGTGAAGGAAGAAGACTAAAAGGGCGTGGGAGGTGCCGATAGCAAGGTGTTGCCAGGTAACTCCTTTCCTAGCCAATGCATCTGCAATGCTATTAGCATTCTTAGAAAAATGCAACCTAGGAGAATGCTATCATATGGCTTGGGCCAACAACCGGGGGAAGCTTAGGAGAGATGGTCTGACCCCGCAGCTGCCGGTCGGGACAGACATGAAACGGGGCAGAGCCCCCCCACAAAAAAAAAAAAAAAAACTACCTTTTAGCACTTGCGCTTTGCATTCTTTCTATTCCATCCCAATCCATGTGTTGAATATCCTGTTGTTAACAAGTTCTTGGATGTTTTGATACCTTATGGTTCAAAGGGAGGACTTGATGAATGATCTTGATGTGGAATATCCATTTGTCTGAGTTTGATTAGATCAATTGGGGCAGTCATTCAAAAAAGAAAATTGATCAAAGTGAAGAACTGCAGCATAGTGAAGGATGAAGAAGTTCAGAAGCTTAAACTTGTGAGTTATTTATTTATTTTGAGAGTAAAAGAGAAGTGAGGATTCACTGAAAAAGCTTAAAGAAGAGCAAAGAGTACATAAGCATAATTACAAAGAATATTAAAAAAAAAAAAGGGGACCAAAGGATACATGAGTAATAAAAGATGAGTCAATCACAAAGGAAGAGAGTTGCTAATAGTGAGTTTCTAATGGGAGAATCCTTCCCTCGCCTGCAACACTATTTGCACATCGTGGGCTAAGCTGCCGCTGATCAGTCAAGGAACCACAGTATCCTCAAATGATCTGAGGAAGCATGTGTTCTTGATGCACAAGCTATAATAATTGAAGAGGAAAACAAGGTAAAAAAAAAACTTGGCTGGAGAGAGACTTTTCACAAGGTAAAAAAAAAAAAAAGAGGAAACAAAATTGAAGACCAAACTAAAGGGCTTTACTGGAGAAAAGGGGCAATAAAATAGTAATTGATTTTTGTTTCAGTATGGTTAGAACAGAGCTTATAAGTTCGGTCATCAATAATTTTATCTCTTCTATGCAATTTATAAAAATATAAAAGCGACTCTAATGTATAAAAACATAGAATGATGCCACCCTAAGCCCTGAACAATGCACTTGTATATACAAAAGGCAAGAACTATGCTACTCGAATGTGTAAAAAATATTACAAAATCCTTAAAAATGCTATTAAAATAATATAATATTTTTAATAATACATACACTCAAACACAAATTACTGAATTGCCCTTTTATGTAACGTGTAATTGGAAGCGTATATTGAATTACCGTTACCTGTTTCTATTCCATTTAAGAAATGATGAATGTGTAATTAGGTAAAATTACCCAAATTCCTAGTTGGTTCACTCTATTTTCATTTCAATAAATAAACAGTGAATGAAAAATCGTGTAAACTGGTAAAATTGACACTCCAAGTAGGGGTAATCGTATTTGTTGTAGGATAACTTCTTTGTCATTCCTTATTTTTTTCTTTCTTCATGAAACTATTCATGTTGGCTGTACATTTCCTGAACTTAAGATTTCTTATTCTGCTCAATGCTGTTTGTCTGATGCTATTGATCTTGAGGCATTTGCCATCTTGTGAATCATGAGTGACAGTCTAGAATAAAGCTTGAGCGTTAGTGTAGTTTGCTTTGGGCTGATTATGTTATGAAAATTTTAAGTGAATATGTAGTTATGACGATGGATGAAGGGGGAGTCTGTTTCCATTCCTTACTTTTTAAAGAGGGAAGGAGGCTGGACTCAGGTAAGGGTGGGTGCACCCAACTTTTTCCTTCTTTAAAAACAGAGGTTACTCACCATATTGCCACTACACCTAGCTTCTTTACAATGATGCAGGCTTTTCAATTATAGAATCCAAGAACTATAATCAATAGAAACTTGTTTAAAATCAACATCAACAATTATATTCCGATAAAAAAAAGTATAGAATTAGAAAAAAATGGAATTAAATGTGGTAGTGAAATTAAAAAGTAGGTGCACCAAACTTGCATGGACTTGAGTGCAGACTCCCTTTTTCCATTTTTAATATATAGCTAATATCGTATATGGTGGGCTTCCAGTGCTCATTTATAGGCTAGAAGTTGGATTTCTGGTTAGAAAAGTTAAAAATCTTCCCAGCCAATATTGCCCCCTAAAATCCTTTGATGATACTTGTATCTGTTAAAAACTAACTTGCAATTGTCATTGTGATTTAGCTATGAAGATTTACAAGCTTTACCATGTAGTACATTTAGCTTTGGGTCACCATGTAGTACATTTAAATGTTAGTGAATGATCAGCTTGTACCGACGGTTCCTTGCATTGTTTTGCTCATCAGGGAATGATACTAGGTCTTCTGCTTTTAAGTGCTCTAGTTGTATGCATACGGAAGCGTTCAATCAACATGTCAGGAGTTGGAGCTGTTAGAATCTTTACAAATTCTAGGTTCTAAGCAGATCTTGTGGAACAGAATACTACGTCTACTGTTGTAATAATTACTGTAAGTCAAATTTGTAATTTCTACGGATACACTGCTCAAAGTAGGCTTTTTTCTTTTTTTTTGTATATGATTCAATTTATTCAGTAAGTGATGAGAGGTCTCGTCATTTCCTTGATTGATGCCTTCCTTTCCTGTTGATGCTGTCATTGATCTTCTTCTTGGCTTTGTTGTGCGTTTTTTGGAGAAAAAAGGAGGGGTTCCTTCCTTCTTGTTCCCTCTATTGACTAATCTATAATTTTATATTTCTAAATGTAATATTTCAAACAACATGACAAAGAGATTTGCTATATACTCCAACATTACCAGGCAAACCATTTAGAGGGATGGATGAGAGGGTACGATTGCAAATTTGCTCTTTGTATTGAACAAGTAAATGTGAACATGTTTTGTATTTCATGCAGTTGGAAAGGTCCTAAGAGTTCAAACACTGTCCTTTCAAATAACCATAGAGAGCTTAGGTGCGATTTAATGGAAGCCATGGAGAGCTTAGGTGCGATCTAATGGAAGCCACATGTGCAGGGTAGAGATGGAGATGGAGAGATCAAGTCATTTGCTTGAACCTTTGTTTAAGAACCATTATCAATAGTTACAGACTTATTTGTTGGGCAAGGGAAAAAAGCGAATAAATTACCAATCTTTTCAGTATGCTGTTCAGAGGCACTTCGGTCAATAATTCAAGGATGGTTTCTCCAGCCAATTAACCACTAAGATAAACCACTTCCTACAGTACTTAGGATCTTCTTCATCACAAGTGAAGGACAGCACTTCCTTGAAGGTATTTTAGATGATCAGTGAGGTCTCCAATGATTTTAAACTATTAACTGAAACAAATCAGTTTTACCAAACAAAAATCAGGAACCAGTTTTACTCGATGACAACAGAGCAAGTCAAATTTAGAACCAGTCCCGACCTGGGTTGTTTAAGGTGGGACATGGAGAAGTGCATGGCAACCCTCCACTGCTACCCTCGTTCAACCATGCACAAGCTAATACCAACTGTTGAATCATCGTACAGAAACATATATCATTACACCTTTTAATTACTTTCAAAAGAGGAAACATAATTGTTCTAAAAGAGGAAGCCACCAACGACAACCACACCAGAAACCTTCAAACACTATTCACCATTAAAACCAACTCTTCCAATCGAAATTGTTCGCAGAGAAACCCGCAATCGTCGCTCCTGATCACATTTTGCCATGCCGATCCACACGCCCAGTTCCTACGCCTCCAATCTTCCCGACGTCATTGAAAGTTTGTCCCGTTTCCTGATCTGCAAACTTCACACGCTCCGCGACATCATCGAGAGGATCCTCCTCTTTCTCCGTCACCGCTACTCGGCTTCCTTCCCTCTCTCTACCCTCTCCTTCCTTTTGTTTCTGCTCTGCCGCCTCCTTGGGACCAGTCAGTTTCTCTTTGATGGCCTCCGTGACACTTCCAATTGAACTGAATATGGTGGTCTTGCTCGCCGTTCCCCTTCATATTAACGCAGTCAATTTTCATTTGATTCGTCTCAATCATGGGATCATACCATTTAGCTTTATGATACTGTAAAGCAAGAAAATGGGTATTACCTTTCTCGTGCAGTATTCTGATCTGCTTCCCTCCTCTTCCTCTCTTCATCAGCTTCGTCCTTCTCACGCAGTCTCAGATTTTCCACTGTCTTCCGTGCCTCTCCCTCGATGTCTCTCGGAGTCTCCTGTTGAAATACGCAGAAGCAAAAGACATTCAAACCATTAATTCCTCATAAGATCAGACATGAAAGACATAATATGACGACAACGGGTCGAACTAACACTGAAGCTAAAATTGGAATACCATATGATTTTATAAACATGTTCTGGAAGTGTGCGAATCTTACCTTAGCTGCTTCTGCCGTCTCCGCAGTCTTATCCTTCGTCTCCTCCTTCCTAGCGGTCAGGTAATCCATAGCCTTCCTTGCTGCTTCCGCTGCAGAGTCCTTCATTTCAGTGATCTTTCCCAGAGCAGTATCCTTCCCCTCTTTTGCCGTCGCCTTGGCGGAGTCCTTGTACTCCCCCATTTTCTCTGTAGCCTCTCCCATTTTTTCTGCAGAAGCATCTTTCCCTTCTCTTGCCTTCTCTGAGACATACTCCTTGTATTCTCCCACCTTCTCTGCAGCAGTGTCTTTCCCTTGTCTTGACTTCTCTGTCGCTTTATCTGTATACTCCCTCGCCCTTTCAGCCGCCGTGTCCATAGAACCTCGAGCCTTGTCGGCGGCAGAGTCCTTATACTCCCTCGCCTTTTCAGCCGCCGTCTCCGCAGCGCTTCGAGATTTCTCAGCGGCAGAATCTGTATACTCCCCAGTATTACCGGCCGTGGAGTCAGCCAATTCTCTGGTTTTATCAGCAGTGGTGTTCTTCATCTCACGGGCCTTTTCGGCGGCCGACTCGGTTGCACGTTCGAGTTTCTCCTTGGCGGAGTCGTTCGTTTCGGCGGCATCCTGAGTCTTTCCAGAAGCAGCTTCCTTTGCATGCTGGTAGGTGTCTTCAACGGCCCTGAAGAGGGACTTGGTGCTTTCTTGGAGGGTACCGAGCACGCCGGTGGGCCGGTGCTCCTGCTGCTGCTGATGGTCGTCCTCCGTGACGGAGGCGTTCTTTTCCCTTTCCGCTTGAAGTCTGCTGTCACGTATCTCCTCGGCAGCCCATCTAATAGCAGCCTCAGCTCGTTCTTCCTTTTCTTGTCTGGAAGCCATGATCAATCTCCAACTCTCCGTTCTTGCTTGCAGTTTGCTAGTCTTCGGCGTGAAAGGTGAAACGGCTGGCATATAAGGAGCAAGAGATGTCCATAGAGCTGACACGTAGGTTACGAAAAGGAGACGTGTCGCCGGCAGTGAGGTGTCAGGACACGTATTAATCTATCATGAAATAAAACGTGGCATAGGGCATGAGGTACGTTGCATTGCCTTACGCATGTTGGAAGAGACGAGGCTCATGGACTGTGGACACTCGTGGCAGTTGGCACATGTGTCACTCGAGAAATACACGTGCTGTTGATCAGTCAAAATTTGAGTATTTACTTAAATAAATTAAAAAAATAATTATTTGTGTTATTATGTTAAAAAATTTAGATAATATTGTAAAATTTTCCTTTTTGTAATAATGATTCCTGTCCAATACAACGGGCTTCGATAAACCCAAGGGGAACTTCCCTGCTGAATGCCCTCCTGAACTTTCCCGGGCAATGGCAGTGTCAGTCATGAGCCAGGGAGCATCGCTCCTCTATCGTCCTCCTCCCATCCTCGTCAGACCTACCACCCCCCTCTTCCTCCCCCTCATTCCATTTCCTTCGCACGCGCTTCGCCCCCGTTTAAGTATCTCTCCCCGCGCAGTTCTACCCGACGCCTGCGCGCTTGCCCTCGTCGGTGCCGGTGGCTACTCCCTCGTTCGCTGTTTTGATATTCTTACGGAAAAAAAACTTATTGGACAGGTTAGCCTTTATTGTACATTGGTCTCTGTTTCTGCTTGTTACTTCAGCTCACTCTTTCTCTCTCCGCTCTTAGATCAGAAGCTGAGCAGGAAACTTGTTCATGTCTTCTCTGGCCTTCTCTTTATGGCCTCTTGGTCAATCTTCAGGTGAATATTTTAAGGCTCTGTATTTTCTTCATTGTTGTCTCTATTCTCTACTGATTTTCACTTTGTTGCCTAATTCTGTAGCGATTCCTTCGAGGCTCGTTTCTTTGCTGCCTTCGTTCCTTTCCTGAACAGCGGCCGTCTTCTCATTCATGGTCTGTCCATCGCAGTGAATGAAGATTTAGTGAGATCTCTCTCTAGAGAGGGGAAACCCGAGTAACTACTTCGACGGCCATTTTCTGCCTTTTCTTCTTTTTTATGTTAGGTCTTCGAGTTCTCATTTCGTTTCAAAAGCTTTATAAAAATGTATGGTTTTCCAGGGAGTTGCTTCGGGGTCCCCTCTACTACGTCTTGGTGCTCATGCTCTGTGCTTTGTTCTTTTGGCGCAACTCTCCTGTCGGTGTAGTTTCGCTGTCTATGATGTGTGGTGGGGATGGTAAGTTTGACGCGGTACAACGCTGAGCTTTCATTCCGATCAGTATTCCGGGATTTTGTTGAAAGCATTGGAATATTTAGGATTGGAAGCATTCTTCCTTGGTTCTATGCTTCACAAGTGAAAACAAATTAGATGTGCGAAATTGCATCTCTAAACCTCATGTTACATCAGATCCTTCTTGTATGCTACTAAGGTTTCTCTTATTTTCAATAGATAAATCTCAGTAAGAGTGGTATTTACTAATTGATATGCTAATAGAAAAAAGGTGTTATTTAACATTAAAAAATGCATATTGTCTGCTTTAATAGTTTGCATTTACTAGAAGTGATAATTTTTAGTCTAAGAATTATATAACTCTTTGCACAACCTTATGGAATCGTGAATGTAATAATCACTTCAGCTTGAACTTCATATTAGGAAAAGCTATGACTATTTCTTCATTGCTACTTGGCTTTTTTGCCAATTTTTTAGTACTACTACTGTCACTCTCCTTCAGATTTCCTTAGAGATGTCAAATTTTTCCTTGCAGGATTTGCTGACATTATGGGTCGGAACTTCGGATCAGTAAAACTTCCATACAACAAAGAGAAGAGTTGGGTTGGAAGTGTTTTCATGTTTATATCTGGTTTTTCAGTCTCAATGTTGTAAGTTCCAATTTTTTTTATTGAATTGCCATATGAAGAACTGGTTATTCTAAAGGAGCTTTTCTGTTTTGGTAAGCAATGAGCTGCTTTCATCCTATGCAGAATGCTTTATTATTTTTCGATGCTGGGGTATATGCAATTGGAATGGGCTACAGCTGCAAAAAAGGTGGCTTTTATTGCCTTGGCAGCCACAGTGGTGGAGTCACTTCCATTTTCTGAGGTAGTAGATGATAATGTATCTGTTCCAGTGACAAGCATGTTAATGACTTTCCTGTTTTTCTATTAGTGGCTAGTCCACCACATTGAGCTTGCTTGACAATAGCAATTGGTTGCAATACCAGGTGGGAGAGAAAGAAGTCTACTGTAGAGGAGTTACCTTAATACTGATTGTGTTGGACATTTACCATGAACTACTTTTTTCTTTTAACTCCTCAACTCTGAAAAAAGTTCCCAAAACTTTTGTGTACATGATTTATATGTCCTAATGGTGAAACTTGATATCGTGGCCACTGGATGAAGTCCTTTAAGAAAATAAAAAACTTCAAACCATGAAAACATCTCATGTTTCATTCATAGAATTTTCAAATGGCATGTATACCCCAATGACACTTGAACCTAAGACGATCGATTATTGCTCCTCCAGTCGAACACTGTATGTTGGTAATCTCCTAGGTGATATTCGTGAGAGAGAAGTGGAGGACTTATTCTACAAGGTCTATCATGATCTGTGAAGGAAACAAGAACGGAGTGATGCTGGAGTGGCGTTCGAAGGAGCGAGATGAGGAACCACCGTCAATCGGGAAGAAGGCCCTATCGAAAGCTGGGGAGCAAGAGAAAAATCGTTTCCTACCTCTCGGCAAGGCAGATGATGCACTTACTCCCGACACAGTGATTCCACAACGAACAGATGATGGAGACAATCTGCAGGAGACAAAGGAGGATGAACCCTGGAGCACAGTGAAAGGAAAAACAGCCAGAAGGAAAGAAAACGGGAAGCCAGGAGACATAACATGGCGATACGGCGACTCTGCGATCACAATGACCCTAAATCAGAAACGAAATAACAAGGTGGTGAGAATCACGCTACGGAACGGCCGGAAAAGTTCTTTTATCTCGATTCCCATGGCTGCAATCTCGGATTTCACCCGCTGCTTGGATGAAGCTCTTGCCGGCCACGACCTGAGACTTCGGGAACTCAAAATTGGAGACATCTCTTTCTCCCTCTCTGTATTCAGGAAATATGGCATCCGAGCTGAAGGTGATACAGAGAAGAGAGCTCACCATAATGGCTCGAGTATACCTACCAGAGACGCTCGAACAGATCCAGTGTTGGAAGGAGATGTGAACCGTAATTCTGGACATCGGAGAGAAGCATTCTACATATATCAAGCCGACGAAAGGGAAAATAAATCTTCCTCCCATCAACGATTCTCAAAATTTCCCCCCGTTTCCCCAACCCATTCAGAAATGTCAAGTCCCCCAACCACCGTCTCCCCCCCCCCCCCCCCCCCCCCCCCCCCTTACTATCTCCCGCATGATATAGCAACTCCCGACCATAAATTTACTGCCCGGAATCTTCAAAAATGGAAAGAAAAATCTCAATGTCGGCTGGATCGTAGAATCGACCTCTGAGAAATGGAATTGCGACAATCTCAAGACTTGGTTCGGTGATTCCTTTCGAACCCAGCCCATGGTTGCGACGGTGGAGTCGTGGAAATGGCTGGTTCTTCCACAATTGACGGAGGAGATGGAAGTAATCCTGGAAAACAGAAACTGGCTCCAAGAAGAAGACTTATATGTTTTGAAGTGGACAAAAACTCCAATATGCAAGCCCCTTGGCCAATGGATCTCGATCCGCGGCCTTCCGATCGAGCTGTGGACGACGAAGGTTCTCAACGAGATTTTTGCAACATTCGGAAAGATCATCAAGTGGTTGGACGCCACAGTGGAGGGAACAAACCTTGAAGTTGCGAAGGCATTCATCGATCCAAACTCACGCTGGAGCGAGAAGTGTTTCCAAAAACTCTGTTTCGGGGGAAATTTCGTGTGGATAGAGGTATCTTTCGAGGACCTCTGCATACTGTGTCCACCGGAACATCGCCGGACGCGAGGAAGAAGCAGCACGACCTCAGACTCAACTTATCAGAGCCCTGAACAAGTCAACTCGGGAGACATGAGTCTGAATACCTCCCACTCAAGTGAGTCATCCCCAATCCCGAGTCCTGACTCAGCTCTAAACTCAAAAAATTTCTCAGCGAGGAGCTATCCCGGGATTCCCCCTATCCCGAGACCCACAGACTGTGCGTCAAAAGTTTCAATTTTAAATCTGGCTCCCTCATCTGGGAAGACGGGATATGTGCCAGAAACCCCTCTACCGAGAACCACTGACGGTGCATCAGAGGGTGCTCTCCTGAGAAATATTGATGGTGTGGCAGAGATTTTTAATTCAAATCAGTCTCTCCAATCTGGGAAGACAGGAGGTATGGTACCAGATATTTTAACCTCAGGCCCAACTTCCGAAAAAGAAAATGGGGGTAACGTTTCAGATCAGTACCCTTTCGGAAATTTTAAAAACCCCACCCCACTTTCAACTTCAAATTTGATGAACCAGGAAGCAATTCTGAGACCAGATTTTGCCTCGGAATTCAAGCCTACCCACTCCTTGAGTGCGCAGGGTACGCAGAACGAGATTCAGCCCGTCCCTGCTTCTCCTGAATAGTGCTCTGATTATGGCTGTTCTTCTAATACCGGCAGTGGTATGGCTGATTTTGAAAATTCCGGAAATATCTTCTCTCTTTTCTCCACCTCTTTTTTCTCACCTTTCCCCGAACCCGTCAAAGATTTGCTACCTGATTCCCATTTCCAGAAATACCCTTCCCCCCAGAAAGATCATCCCAATGGCCCAGACACGCAGTATGTTGAGCTCGGTAGATACAAGTAGGGTAGTAAATCCCAGAATACAGAAAACCGAAAGGAGGACTCTAATATCAGTCTTGAAGATACCTCCTCAAGTCAAACTGAGGACCCAAATACTCTCTCGGGAACTGAGCCTGATATGGACTTTGAATCTATAAGAATAGAGAGGCTGATGGAATCCACCCAAACGCTGAACGCTCACATGGAGGCCGCCAATTTGAACTTTTCCAACTCAATTCCAGAAATACCCTCCACTCCACCCTCTCCGCCTTTCCTGACCAAAAATAGAAGAAGAAGAAGGCAAGTGGAAACCGTCCTACAAAGGAGACAATCTAACAGACTTGCTAAGAGATAGAACATGGTTAAAACATCTCCCACTCCAAATGATAGATCTGCTCGTTTGGTGAAGGCCCTCCAAGTTCAAAGTCATAAATATGACGAAGAAACATGGCAAAATATGATGAGATTGGCAAGCATATTGGGGGTTGTCTACAAGGGTCAGTTACCAGGAGACACAATCACATCAGGAGTACAAAACCGAGGTAGTAAATGATTCTGCTCTCTTGGAATGTCAGAGGTATTGCGCCGCCCGGAAGCGCGGCATGATATCAAGCTTCCTCGCTCAATTCAAGGCTTCTATAATAATCCTCCAAGAAACTAAATGCCAAGAAATGACTGATGCCATCGCAAAAGAGCTCTGGTCGTGTCCCTTAATTAAGTGGGAAGTTGTGGATGCTATTGGACACTCAGGAGGTATTCTTCTAGCATGGGACTCGACTCTCTTTGACTCTATCAACATCATTAAGGGGCAGTATTCACTGGGTATTCAATTTCGAGATCTCTCCTCCGGGAAACTCTGGTGTGTGGGAGGAGTATATGGTTCGACCAGATACAGGGATCAGAACTCTTTTTGGGAGGAGCTTAATACTCTTAAGCAGAATTGGAATCCCCCGTGGATCTTTGCAAGAGATTTCATCGCTATCAGATATTGTCATGAAAAAAAGCCTTCGGCAGTTCACATTTCGGCCTCTATGCGAGGCTTCTCAGATTTTATTGGCGGGTGTGGGTTGGACGAGATTCCCTTATCTGGGAAGAACTACACGTGGTCGAATGGACAACAACAACCAATTCTATCCAAACTAGACCAATTCTTGGCTTGTCATGACTGGATGCAGATGTTTGAGAACGTCACAGGTAGAGTCCTCAATAAGGTGGGATCTAAATCATTGGCCTATTATGTTGACTACCACATTTGAAAAATGGGGTCCCTCGCCTTTCCGATTTGAAAACTCTTGGCTAATGGAGGAAAATGTTGAAAAGCTTATCAATGATTGGTGGGATGCGGGGCCAAACCTTGGTAGAAGGGAGTGGGTGTTCCCTCTAAAGTTGCGGTACTTAAAAGAGAAAATTAAAGAGTGGGCCAAGTGTAGACGTACTTCTCTGTTAGCTGAGAAAGGATCTCTTATCTCTCAGATTGAGGCACTAGACCTGGTGGAGGAACAGAGACACTTAAATTCTGATGAAGTCTTACGCCGAAGCTCTTTAAACTATAAGCTAAATACTATCTTGCATCAAGAGAAGATCCGGTGGAAGCAACACGCCAGGTTTAGATGGTTAAGGGAGGGAGATGCAAATACAAAGTTTTTTCATGCCATTGCCTCGGCAAAAAGAAGATCCAACCGAATTACCTCATTATGCATCAACAATGAGGTAACATCGTGTCGGACCTCAATTACTAACGATTTGGTTCAGTTTTTTACAGGTTTATATTCGGAGGAGTGTACCAATAGGCCGAGGTTTCAGCACATCAATTTCTCCCGAATCTCCATAGCAGCCGCCTCACTTCTTGAATCCCCTTTCTCGTCTGAAGAAATTGAGCATGGAAAGCGACAGAGCCCCGGGTCCTAATGGATTTAATGGAGATTTTTTGAAAAAGTTTTGGCCCAAGATTAAGGAAGATATCAATGCTATGATCGGAGGTTTTTACAGAAATGGCATAACATTCTGCAACATCGGTGCATCTTTTATCACTCTGGTCCCAAAGAAAACAACTGTGGAAAAACCAGAAGATTTCTGCCCTATAAGTTTGATTTCGAGTGCATACATAATTATTGCAAGACTCCTAGCCCGCCGTTTGAAGATTTTGCTTCCTCTCGTCATCCGCAAAGGGCAGGGCGCTTTCCTCAAGGGAAGAGAAATTTTAGACTCCGCAATGGCTGCGCACGAGCTTATGGATCACTTCAAGCGTAACCAAGAACCGAGAATTGCCCTCAAGATCGACCTCGAAAAAGCCTTTGACCGCGTTAATTGGACCTTGCTTGAAACAATGGAAAAAATGGGATTTGGAGAAAAATGGCGTTTTTGGATAAGAAGTTGTGTGGGCTCAGCAACCTACTCCCTGATCCTCTGGTTCGGTATGCGGTTATTTTAAAGGTACGAAGAGGATAAGACAAGGTGACCCTCTATCCCCACTTTTATTTAACATAGTAGCAGAATTTCTCTCAGCTATGTTCTATTCGGCGGTTGACATTGGATGGCTCTCCCCAACCAGCTCTCACTAGGCTTTCAATATACCGATTTTGCAATATGCGGATGATACCATAATATTTGGCACCGGTGATATGGATACTGCTAGGAAGATAAAAGCAGTATTAGGGCTCTTTGAAATTGCATCAGGTCAGAAAGTTAATTGGAGGAAGACTTCTCTCATAGGTTTTAATGTGAGCCCAAAAGACCATGAAGAGATGGCAAATTTATTTGGATGCTCTACGGCTACTCTTCCAGCGAAGTATCTTGGTCTTCCTCTGTTTCATGGGCATATTTCCCAAAGTCTGTGGATCCCAATGGTTGAAAAGATTGAATCCAGGTTAGCCAGTTGGAAGGGGCATTTACTTAGTAAGGCAGGCAGACTAATTCTCCTTAAATCTTGTATTACTGGCATTCCTAACTATGCTCTATCTTTTATGCCTTGCCCATCCTCAGTTTGCAAAGCCATAGATAAAATGAAAAGAAGATTCCTATGGAGAGGATCAAGTGACTCTTTCAAATATCATTTGGTCAAATGGAATGAAGTCTGCTTACCTAAAAGATTGGGAGGATTAGGGATTCGGAAATCAAAAAAAATGAACAAAGCCTTACTGCTTAAATGGATTTGGAAGTACAACACAAATTCCTCCAATATTTGGAAGGATATGGTTCGAGTCAAGTTGGGCTGGAAAATGTCGTGGTGGATGGCTGGAGGAAATCGGAGAGGACTATCCTCAATATGGAGATCTATTTTTTTGCTTCTTCATAATTTCTCATCAGCCTGTAGATTCTTTGTGGGTAATGGCAGATCTCTTAAATTCTGGGATGACTGGTGGACAGGACAAGCACCTTTACGGAACTCTTTCAACACTCTTTTCCTTCTCTCCACTCACAAAGAAATTACAGTTGTAGATGCTTTTGAAGGAGGGAATGTGAACCTACACCCCCGAAGGGGTTTATCAAACATGAAGGCCATGGAAGCCAACAACCTTTTAGATGCTTTGAATCATGTCAGAATTTGGCCTTCCAATGAAGACACGCTCATTTGGTGGCCTGACAAAAGTGGGAAATTCTCAGTTGCTTCGGCATATGGATACATCAACGGTTGGGATCCGACGCAAATGGAGCATGACATCAACTTCGTCTGGAAACTATGTGCCCCTCTAAGGTAAAATTTTTCATGTGCAGTGCTTGTCAAAATAAAATTCTCATGGCTGATGTGCTCAGAAGAAGAGGTCACCCATCTATAGATTCACTATGCCCTTTCTGCCACAATGAAGATGAATCCACCAGTCATACTCTTCTTCAGTGCCAGTTCTCATGGACTATGTGGACCTCTGTTTTAAGCAAATTGGAGATTCAATTTTGTATTGTTGTCGACCTGATAAGCTTTTGCAAGTCGATCTTGGGATATCCCCTTCCTAGCCTCGGCAAATTGATTATCTTAGCTTGTGCTAGTTTCGTTCCATGGGGGCTTTGGAACGAACGGAATAGAAGGTGGTTTGATGCTAAAAGCGAATCTGAGGCTAGAGTTGTTGACAGAGTGACTGGGCAAATATCAACCTGGCTATTGACAAAAAAAAACCCTCTTCCTCTTTCAAAGGCACCGGTATTCGAGACAACTGAAGCAATTTGGCGAGGATGCACATTGGAGCCAAAATCCCAGTTATGTTGGAATGGACCCCTCCGGAAACTGGCTACCTAAAATTGAACTTTGATGGATCTTCTCTTGGCAATCCCGGGATCACGAGATTTGGGGGCGTCATTTCAGACTCATCTGGGAATCAATGTTTTTCTTATGCTGGTCCTTTAGGCATATCCGACTCAACGTCGGCTGAGTTACATGGCCTTCTTAATGGACTGCGGGTGTTCAAAGACAAATGTAGTGGGTCTATTCACATTGAAGGGGATTCCAAGGTGGTGATTGGTTGGTGCCAGCGCAATACTTCTCCCCCATGGAGGCACTGGGACGTATTCCAGGAGATTTTGAATATTGTATCTTCTTTTTCTTGTATTTGGTCTCACATTCCGAGATCTGCAAATTTGGCAGCAGATGTGCTTGCCAAGGAGGGAGTTTTCCTGCAATCTCTTGTTGTTAAGGATTTGCTCCCTCCGCCTTTGTAATTTTTCTTTTTCCTTTTCTTTTAATTAAAATATATCTTCATAAAAAAAAACTACTTGAACCTAAGACTTGACTTCATAATTGAAACCCCACCATGTGGCTGTTGAGTCAAAGGCCCAATCTACAAATGCTGTCCAAAATCGGTGTTGTCTTTGATAAAGGGAAAACAATAATAGGTCTGATGTGTTGTTGACTAAACCTTCTTCAGCAAAATTTGTTGGTGGGCTTCACGATATTTGGATTAACAACCTCTTATGGAACTCATAACATCAGTTTTGATTATGGCTAGGATTTTCTTTTTGGTTTTTCATTCTATTCCTGAAACTGGCCTTCACAGAATCTTTTTGGACTTCTCTCAACATGAATTACAATTGTTTAAATGGAAATTTTAGAGAACACTTGGAAGTAGTACCATACACAAGAAAAGATCTGTTGGATCTTAGAGACAAGAGGTACTATGATGAGAAGGGCAAGGGTTTTTTGCATGATGATTAATGGATTAGTGTCATGCTGCTAGATTGAGCAAGAAATCTCTCTTAGTTCCTTAGTGTCCGGCCTAACTTACTCCAAAAGAAAAGTTCCCGTTTATAAAGAAATAAAGCCAAAAGAAAAAGAAATTCCCCTCTGAGTGTAGTGGAGAATTCCTTGCATGAAAAATGAGATGTTTACAAGTGATTTACAAAGCCGAAAATTATTCATCTTCAAACAATGCATTATCAGGCATGCTTAAAATTCCTTTAAAATCCCAGGATTTGGATAGGCCCCAAACACAAATTTTGAAATTTGAACCGAACAGCCAACCAACCATAGTCAGCCATTGGGCTCTGTCACCAGTGCTTTCCATCTGTCTGCAGTTGTGTCACCCATGTTGCGTCTGCTTGCCTATCAATTAACAAGAAAAGGATGTTGTAAAAGAAGACAGGGACAAGGCTGACTTAAAATTTTCCAAAAAGAAATAAACATAGAATTGGAAATGATAAGCTGACACTGCTATAGTAAGGGCAAGACCAGTGATCTTGGTTTTTGTGTCAGTAGTATTAAGTGATGAATAGTGAGGTTGTGTGACTGTTGTTGGAGGCCCGGATCTGTGCAGGCTGAAACTATCTAGTGAGCTCTAAAGATACTCCAATGAATTGCCTTTGTTAATACTGATGTTGTCATCTGCATTACCCTTTTCATTGTCACAATGAGATTTTGAAGTTCACTAGAGACTAAAATGCCGTGACATTTCTTGAGCTGGTTGAATAGAAATTGATTGAAGGAACCAAGGAATGGCAGATGGATTTGCCGTGAAAGGAAAAGAAAATGAAAAACAATGTGTGGCTCGTTTCAGGCAAGCACTCATTTTTTAGTGCCAGTTTAGTCTAGAAAAGACTGGAGCAAAGCATTTCTGCATGATTCTTATAGAGACAAATAAGCTTGAATGTCTATGAAGATTACAGGGTATATACAAAACAAAGTATCCTCAATTCCATTAATAAACTTTCTATTCCTTATTTCCATGTAAGTATGATATGGAATTTTGATTTTTCTTTTATAAATTTTAGTGGAGAATGTCAAGAAACCATAGGAGATTCTGTTCTCATTTCCAAGTTGGGAACAGTTTTCCCTGTCAGATTAGGACAAAGATGCAGCCATTGTAGACTAACTGAGGAGGCATGAAAAGATTATGCTTTAGAAAAGATTGAAAAAGAATGTTGCAGACAGAAAACCCCACGTGTTATTGAGGAGGACGGCAGGGGCCCTCCACCTCAAGGAAAAACAAAAAAGGACAGCTCACTCTCTCAACTTTCCATTTTAAAAGCACAGAAAGAAAGGGTGGGGGTACTCTCTTTCTATTCTTAGTCCAACCAAAACACATCAAATAGAAAGAATGGGTCTTTCGCCCTCCCCTATTTTACAACTTTTGTTATGATTTTCATTAAAACTCACCTTTAAGCTAAGTTTCTCTGTTATTATCTTCGTTTCAGGGTTTTTTCTTTATATCAAATTGAATAAAAGTGGTGTTTCATCACCAATCGGTGTCACCTACTGGTTAGATATCTCCTCTTCTCTCGTTCACTCCCTCTCACTCAATTCAGATTCATTTCATGGCTTAAACGAAGAAAGAGAAGCATCGTAATCTGGTTGCCCAGATATTAGTTTTTTGTAACAGTCGATCAGGTCCAAGCTGAAAGAATTTATCCCACTACCATTGGCAATTTTAAATGAGAAGAATAACAGGTTTAAGCTGTCTTGAGATAAGACAGATGAATATAGATTAAGATAGACTAATGTTTACATTAGATAGACATGGGATTAGAACAGTGACAACAAGAACAAAAAAAAAAAAAGCGAATCTACTTGTCATCTTCATTTGTAATTCATATCAAAATGGACAAAAATAATTCATTAACATAATTACAACATTTAAATAAAGAGAGCCGACTGTGAAAACGCCTTATTTTTCCACTGAGACGTAGGCAAGTGCATGCATCTAAAACAGCACACAGACTGGTTTCTCAATTCTTATCTCAAATGGACGGGATTAGATTTCAAAAATTTCTGTGTAAAACTGTAAAAGAAGAAACGTAATAATCGGTAAAAACAAGAGAATCCACCTCAGAACTGAATACCTAACAGGCTCCACGTTTCCAATATTTCCAGATCCATGAAAGAAATGAGTGTACCCGCGCTGAATCGAGACCTGCAAATGTCGATCCAACCAAAATAATCTTGTCGTTTGATAAATGTCCAGAAGGTCGACTTCAGAGAAGGAATCTGGCGGTGTGTGGCGGCTACCAATTTTGGTTTCATCACTATCACCTTGGTCTTCAACCTGGAATCAAAGCGTATATGCTGAGTTGAGCCTTAAATGTGGATGCTTCCCCTACCCTTAAAAAAACTCCTGCGCCTTTCCATTACAGAGCTTACTTGCCAAAATTTTCTTCTGCTCTCTCTGATGAAGTTGGCCGCCACGTGTCTTTCCCGTTCGAATTACTGCCTGTCTTTCTAAACAGAGAAGCACGTGTTACCATAATAGTACCCCTGTCTTTCCTCTCTCCTTTCTTTCTCCCCCTAGGCATTATCACGTTCATATATTTCACCGGCTGTGATCCATATTTGCATAACTAGAAGATAAGTGTGGTTGTTCTTCTTCTTTTTAATTCTTTCGTTTCTCTGGGGGAGAAAGAAGGCTAGTATGGCGACGAGAACATTCGTTATTTGTATTCTAGCAGCTTTCATGGCTGTCATTGTCCCGGTTTTCTTCGTGTCGGACCGGCGAAGTCATTCGTACCCGCTTCTCTCCTCTTCTGGGAGGAATGTTTCTCTCTATTCGGAGAATCATGGTCTCGCCCAGAACGTTAGAGTATGGCCGGTATGTTTCGGGTCTTGGATTCTTTCTGCTTCTTTATCTTTAACAGTTTCTCTGCCTTTTCTCTTTACTTGGTTTTCTTTTTGTTTTCATGTGTGTGTTTTAATGGTTAATCCGTTTCCACGCAGAAACTGGAGTTTAGTTGGAGAATCGTTCTGGCGACGGTTATTGGGTTTCTGGGATCTGCTTTTGGGACGGTGGGTGGCGTGGGAGGCGGAGGTATCTTCGTTCCCATGCTCAATCTCATCGTTGGTTTCGACACCAAATCTGCCGCCGCTCTTTCGAAATGTGGGACATTTTTCATTATTTTTTTTTTGTTATCTCTTGGGTTTCATATGTTTGATTGAATGTTCCGCTGGCTCCGTTTGCGCCTGTAATCTGATAGTTCCTGCTCTGCTTTGGGTTCTTTTTGAAGGTATGATCATGGGTGCTTCGATATCATCGGTTTGGTACAATCTTCGAGTACGTCATCCATCAAAGGACGTTCCCATCTTAGATTACGATTTGGCTTTGCTCTTTCAGCCCATGCTTATGCTCGGGATCACCATTGGCGTCGCGTTAAGTGTTGTCTTCCCATACTGGCTCATCACCATCCTCATCATCATACTCTTCATAGGTCAGTATCTAATTCATCTCTGCAACTGCACTTGACCGTTATTACGTTTTTCAGATTATTACATTTGATTGCGATCAACAGTGAGAGTCAAGACGTGAGATCAACGATTAAAGTTGCGTTGGTCTGTAAAATACTCTCCTTTTGGTTGGTGGATCTCTATCGCCTTTCCGTGCTGTGTGGGGATCATCGCCAGATAGAATTTCTACTGTGACGCGAGAATTTAGTGCCTGTCTGCAGGACTAGTTTGAATGCCTTTGCCTTTTGACTCTCTGTTGCTCGATTCTTTAATTTATACTACAGAAAATTGTTAATATTTCTTACTTATTTTCTTTCTTATTTTGTATCATTCAGCGACGTCATCCAGGTCTTTTGTTAAAGGGATTGAGATGTGGAAGCAAGAGACAATAATGAAAGTAAGATTACCAAGGGTGTTTTAGTTACCGCTGGTTTTTCTTTTTTTTCTTGTACCAGGTGTATTTTCTAATGTGCTGAGCGTTTTCGCAGGAGGAAGAAAAGATAGCTCTATTACACTCCATTGCAGAGGGTAGGGTCTCATACTTAGCACTCAACGAAGAGATCTACTATACTGTTTGTGTATTGTTTATAACATTGTTTCTTTTTTCTTTTTTTCCTCAGTAATTATTGATGCAGAGTATGAGCCTTTACTTCCCACGGAAGAGAAGTCAGATTTGGTAAGAACATCTCCTTTTTTTATTATGGTTTAAGAGGCACTTGATTATCACTACATGCTTATATTACAATTTTCTATAGGAAATTCTCTGTTTTAACATCAGATGGAAAAAGATTTTGGTGTTATTCCTTGTTTGGGTAGCTTTCCTTCTTCTTCAAATCCTCAAGGCAAGTGAATTATAATAACCCTTCTTAAAGTAGTCAGTTTATTTGAGCAAGATTGTGATGAATGATTTTTTTTCCTCAAATTTGTTTTTCCAGACTGATTTGCCTGTTTGTAGTCCTGTCTCTTGGGTGCTTAACATTCTGCAGGTACTGGTTCAAATCCTATCTTGATATGAAATTTTCATGATTATAAAAGGAAAATGAGCATGATATTGATGATGTATCTTTCAGTTCCCTATTGCCTTGAGCATTTTCTTCTACGAAGCTCTGAATTTATATGGTGAAAGCAAGAAGAGGAAGAGCTGTGGCAACACTGTAGCTGTCTGTGGTGCCTCCATTGACTGGACCATTTCTCAGTTGCTCTTGTGCGCTCTATGTGGTGTACTGGGAGGAACTGTAGGTGGTCTGTTGGGTTCTGGTGGTGGATTCATTTTGGGTCCCTTGCTTTTAGAGATTGGAGTCATCCCTCAGGTAAGAAGAAGAGAAAAATGCAATCATATGACCAGTCCTAAGAAATTGGAGCAAATACAATACTTTGAAAGTAGCCAATTCAAACGGTTTTGTGAACTACTAGAGTACAGTTGATTCCATTGAATCCAGGGGTGAGTATTTAGCCAAGACGTCTTGTGCATTGGACAAGACCGTCTTGGATTTTCTGGTGGTGAGACATCTCACCCCCTATGTTAAGGAATAGTTTCACATGGATTAGTGAGTACAAAGATCTTGAGTTTATTAGTTAAGAAAGAGATTTCCTAAGTTGGCTAGTCATTTTTGGATGGGCCTAGGACCCAACTTCACACCCTATACAAAAACTAAGAATGTGTAATATTACACCCGAGACTTCTTGGGTGTTACACTAGAAACACCTCGAATTTTGACATGGGTAAAACATCTCAGGGAAACCAAAATACAAGCTCCTGATTGAATCAGCTTTTGAGTTACTTGGTTGAGGCTACTCTGCATTATTCTTACCTAGTCCATTGTTCTCATTGTAGGTGGCCAGTGCCACTGCCACTTTCGTTATGATGTTCTCCTCCTCTCTTTCGGTGGTGGAGTTTTATTTCCTCAAGAGATTTCCAATCCCCTACGGTAGGTTCATTTCAAAATTCTTTCCTTCCTCTATAGCATACTTTTCACCAGTTATATAACAATAATGCTCCTCCTTTGCAGCTCTGTACCTTATATCAGTCTCTGCACTCGCTGGGTTTTGGGGGCAATTCTTTGTAAGGAAATTGGTGGCGGTGTTGAAGAGAGCTTCTATCATTATATTCATTCTTTCTGCAGTCATATTCGCAAGCGCTTTGACAATGGGTACTGAACTCCAAATTCATCCATTCAAAGGTGTTTAACTTGGCAAAATACTGAACGTCTCATCTGCTCATTTTTATTACAGGCTTCATTGGAGTGGAAAAGAGCATTCAAATGATAAACCAACACGAATACATAGGATTCCTCAGCTTCTGTGATGCATGAAGAAGAACTTTATCCCAGTTTCTGTGATAAAGACGTCTCAGAACTTTACCTGGGCTCGTGGTCAATACCTAATTGACCTATCCCAATACAGAATAAACATTCAATTAGTTAGCGATATTCATGGTGAGTTTAGCTTCTTGCTGACTTCCACCACTGTTAGAACTCCCTCCTAGTCCTCGTGTCAAACCTGTTGATTTGTGTCTTATTTGTTGACGTAGAACAAAGGAAACGGAAAAGAAAAAATTTCGATATAATTTACCTGCAGATGATGTTCGTGTACATATTGATAGAGAGAGAGAGAGAATACTCACTAGTCAGTAGATTAATGTCTGTATAGCCTTTGTAATGTTAATAAATCCTCTACGTACCCAATATCACCAAAATTAAGTTCATCAAGGGCATGTTAGTGCACTATGTAACACTAGGGAAAATGGCTCCAAAAACATTAGTGCCCTATGTACGTGGAGAGTGAAAGTGAAAAAAATGAGTGAAATTGAATTCATTCTATGAGAACGGTGAATTCACTTTCAATCGTCGTTTCATTTACGTTCGACATTGGGATTTTTTTTTCCTCTTTTTCTCTTTCTTCTTTTAGCTCATCTTGTTGTTCATCATCTTTGTTTCCGTTCCAGTTTGAACTGTCCACCAACAAGCTTTATCAATCACTTTTTGTTCCTTTCGTGGGTGCTGAGAATGTGTACTTCCCTATTGACAAGCCCTCTCGATGCCCATCGATGTTTGGACCCAAATAAAAGAACTCACAATAAGTTTCATTCTCCATTTTTCATTAAATTTTTTATTGTACACACTAACACAAAGAAATACTTTATACTGCAATTCCTATTGAGCATACTAACACAAAAAAAAGTAATTCACTCTAATTTTCACTTTCTCGAAAGTGCACTAACCCCCTAGTAGGGGTGGCATCGAACTGAGCCGGTTCGCGAGCGGCTCGAGCTCGGCTGAGTTCGATTCGATTTATTTGAATTTAGAATCGAGTTTGAGATCCAGATAAGGTTCGTTTGTGTTAATGAATTGAGTTCAACCGAACCATGGTTCAGTTTGAAAGCTCACGAGTCAGCTCGTTAACGGGCTCGAGAGTCGGGAGCGAGAGTGATTGGGGGGGGGGGCATTCTTCCCTCCGCCTCAGTTGCAGCCGTCATCCCCGACGACAATTTGGCACCGTTAACCCCCTTCCCTCCGCATCGTCTCGGTGGAAAACCAAAGATATCAAAGTTAAGGGGAGAAATAATCCTCCCCCCCTCTTGTGCGAAGACGATTTCGTACGTGTGAGATCATAAGCAAGTGGAAAAAAATTATTTCTTAAACTCCAGTTGTTTCTTCCTCATGGCTCTTGAAGAGATTGAAAAGATATTTTAGTAGAAATATGTTTCTAAGGATTATTAGTGCCTCATGTTTTTTGTAAATATTTTTTTAATTAAAAATTCTTATTAAAAATATAATTTTCTAAGTAAGATTTTCTTGCCAAGATGGGCTAGAAAACCGTATAGAAATTTTTTGAATAAGTATTTGATAGTTTGACATTTTATTTGATTAAAAATTTATCAATAAGTATAGTAATATATTAGATTGATTATTAATTTTTATTTATTTCCCTAGAATAGGCAACAAGAGGTCCATTTAACTTTCCTAAGAATATTTTAAAATATATCTTGTAATTTTCTAGTAAGTCACTAATAGTAATAGGATTTTATTTAAAGGTTTTTTTTGGAAATATATATCATAGGAAAAATATTTATATAATTTATTTGATATATATTTTATGTAGAGTATTAAATATAGGTTAAGCTCGATCTCGTTTAAAATTATTAGGCTCGAGCTCGATTACAATTTTAGGCTTGAGGCTAAGGTCGGTTTGAGCTTGAGTTCAAAATATTTAAATCAAACTCGGCTCAAACAAGGTTCGAACTTAGTTGGATTTGATGCTACTCTTATGCCCAATTTTAAGTGGGTCATGTCCAATTATTATGTAAAATGTATGCATAATTTTATATATAATTTATTTGACATGTATTTTTTGAAAAGTTGTAAATGAATGTTAAAGTTAGAGCTCGGCTCGAACTCAGTTAAAATTATTAGGTTCAAGTTCGATAATAATTTTAGGTTTAAGCTTGGGTTCGGCTCGAGTTCGGTTTCAAAATATTTAAATCAAATTCGGTTCGAATATAAGCAAGTTCAGGTTCAGCTCGATGCCACCCCTACCCCTGATTGTTATTTAGACTTTATTTAATTATTTTTGCTCTTTTGGCCATAGAGAGGAGGTTCAAAATTCTGTGCTGACTGCTTTGATATCGTATCAAACTGCTCAAGAATGGAGTCCGCTAAATAAGGGTCGAGTCTGACCTGCGCCGAGCCGCAGATCGACTCGGTGAGTCAAAAGCCACCGATGTCAGAGACCTCCTGTTTTTAAATGGGCTCAAATCAGTTTATTCAAATTGCGGGCTTATCTGGTGCCCCTTGATGTGTCCCTCTACCCGATTATTCTTGGCGGGCTACCTGTAGCTGAAGGATGGCGACTTGGCGGGAAGTTTCGGTTTTAGCTTTCGTAAAAGCGTAAATGACAAAGAAATCCCAAGTAATTAGACACTCATAACAGGGGCTTATTAGTAATTAGACTAAAAGCCGCCCTTTTTTAAATGGGGGTAGATAAAAAAGGCAACAATAAAATAAGAAAAGAAGTTTGACATGCCCTCTCTGCCTTCTTTGCCATCCTCTCTGGGGTTTGAATCATTTCTTTCTTCTTTCGCTTCCCTTTCTCCACCAAGTCCGACCAACCCTTTCTCCCAACGACGGAATTGGCCCCGAAATTGCAGAATCTGTGAAGCAGGCACGTCTTTCAGTTCCTCCGTTTTATTTTTTCATCTTTTAGGTTTACTTCTTGTTCGTTTTTTTTTTTTTTTTTGGTCTAGATTTGGTGTTTTCATGTTTGTCATTAATTTCGTTCGCTGTTCTTTACTTTAGTCTTTTGCATTGGCTTCTTGCACAATTTTTTTTGGATATCTTGTTCTTTTGTGAAGCAATTTCTTGTTGCTTTTGATTTACGTGCCCGTTTCGAAATTGCACGTTTCTGTATTTCATATTTTCGTCTCTTCCTTTTTGCAATTTGAATTCATCCTTCTTTTTATTTTCTTCCATTTTGGTCAGGGCATATTACGTGCGCAATTTCTTCTTGGCTTTGATTCCACTGTCCGTTTCGAGATTACACGTTTCTGTATTTCATAGTTTCATCTCTTCCTTTTTGCAATTTATTCATCGTTCTTTTTATTTTCTTCCTTTTTTTTTATCCGGCTACATTATACGTACGGAATTTCTTGTTGGTTTTGATTCCCCTGCCCGTTTCTTGGCTTCATTTAATCTTGGTTCGAAGTTGCGCGTTTTTTTATTTCATCTCTTCCTTTTTTCCATTTCATTTTCATATTTCTTATTTTCTTCATTATAAGTGCGTGCGATGACAGTAATGTATAAGGTAAACACAAAAGATTTACGTGGTTTGGCAAATTATTTACGTCCACATGAGCTGCAGAGGATTTTATTATGTGAGGAATCACAATACAATAGAGAGCACCTCGAAGCCTCTCTGTTCAGCCGCGTCAACAAGTCACACAGTGTCTCTGTGTGACAGCAATGACGAGTACCGAGAGCTCCTTTGCCAACGTCGAGTCCTGGACCGAAGCTTCTCACTGTTTCGTCTTCCTGGTGAGACCGAAGTTTTTCACTACTTTGTCTTCCTGTAACTCACATCGACGCAGATCCAAAATCCCGAGAGAAAGTTCCTTGTTTCTGTAAATCCCGAGAGAAGAAAAAAATCATTGAGAGAGAGCTTGAGTACAGCTTGTTGAGTACTGTGGAGTCTGGCCCACACCACTCGAGCAGGACATGGAGGAGATTTTATTTATCTTTTCTTTGCATTAGCGTGTGCTACACTCAAGGGGAAAATTAAGTTTCCCTCTATGCTCATTTATCATCCCCTCGGGACTTACAGAACAGAGTGTGAAACAGAGATATTCGTCGGGGCCTCTGCGTTATTGGGTGTGCCAGTGTGAGATACATTATGAGTCTCTCGCCAGGACAACGCTGTTGCAGGAAGAGGGAGAGGGTCGTGAAGCCGCGATGCTGCTACGGTTAAACAGAGGACTGGGTCGTCGTTGCCGGAAGAGAGCAGCTTGGGACTGCCGTCGTCGTTGCCGGAACAGAGTATCTCGGGATTGCGTCGCCGTTGCCGGAAGATAACAGCTATGTGACTTGTGACACTGTTGAACAAAGAGGGTTCAAGGCTCTCTCTTATTGTACTGTGATTTCTTAATTGATTAATAAAATCCTCTGCAGTTCCCGTAGATATAGGCAACTTGCCGAACTACGTAAATTTTGTCATGCGTGATTACTGGTCTTGTTGTCATAGGTTTTTTCATAACAATTGGTATAAGAGCTGAGGTTCTGGTCTGTGGGAAAACGATGGCTGGAGACGAAGTGAAGGTATTGGGGATCGAGAAGTTCGATGGCACGGACTTTGGATATTGGATGATGCAAATAGAGGACTACCTCTATGAGAAAAAACTCCATCTTCCACTGTTGGGGAAGAAACCAGAAAAAAATGGAGGAGGCCAATTGGATTCTGTTGGATAGACAGGTTATGGGGATCATTCGGCTAACCCTGTCGAAATCCGTTGCACACAACGTCAGCAAAGTGAAGATGACTGCGGGTCTCATAAAGGTTTTGTTAGGTATGTATGAAAAACCTTTAGCGAATAACAAAGTTTATTTGATGAAAAAATTATTCAATTTGAGGATGACAGATGGTACGTCTGTTGCACAACATCTGAATGATTTTAATACTATCACAAATCAATTGTTGTCTGTTGAAATTGAATTTGATGATGAGATACGTGCACTGATACTATTAGCCTCATTGCCAAATAGTTGGGAAGCCAAGAAAATGTCTGTAAATCAAAATTGAAATATGATGATATTCATGATTTGATTTTGGTTGAGGAGGTGCGCAAGAGGGATTTAGGCGAGACCTTGGGTTCGAGTTCAACATTGAATGTTGATTCTCAGGGGAGATCACATGACAGAAACTCAAACAGGGGCAGATCAAAATCAAAAAACAGGGGCAATAGCAAGTCAAGGTCTGGTCAGCAAGCAACTTGTTGGAATTGAAACAAAACTGGCCACATAAAGAAGAACTGTAGAAACCTTAAGAAGGCCGAGAATAATAGTACTAATGTGGTAACTGAAGAAGTACTGGATGCACTATTACTTACAGTTCATAGTCCAATTGATGACTGGATACTGGATTCAGGGGCTTCTTTTCATACATCTTATCGTCGGGAGATAATGTTAAACTATGTTGCAGGTGACTTTGGGAAGGTGTATCTGGCTGATGGAGAGGCTTTGAACGTGGTGGGGATGGGAGACATTGACATTGCACTCTTTAATAAGAACAAATGGACCTTACAAAAGGTCAAGCATATTCCTGAGTTGAAGAAGAACCTCATTTCTGTTGGGCAGCTTGATGATTGTGGTCATTCAGTGGTATTCTCAGATAGTACTCGGAATGTCACCAAAGGGGCATTGGTATTGGCTTGGGGTAAGAAAACTGGTACACTCTATTTGATTACTGGTTTAAATAACATTATTGCTATTACCGTTGTAGAAAGTACATCAGATTTGTGGTATTGCAGGCTTTAAAATAGCCATATGAGTCAGAAGGGCATGAAAGAATTGTTGTCCAGAGGCAAGCTACCAGAACTAAAATCAATTGATCTCGGTATGTGTGAGAGTTGCATTATGGGAAAACAAAAGAAGGTCAGTTTCTTGAAAAGTGGCAGAACACTGAAGAAAGAAAAATTGGACCTTGTGCACACAGATGTATGGGGACTTTCCCTAGTGGCATCCCTTTGAGGTTCTCGTTACTATATCACATTCATTGATTATCACGATAGGAAGGTATAGGTTTATTTTTTTAAGCACAAATCTGAAGTATTCAATGTGCTCAAAATTTGGAAGGTCATAGTTGAGACAGAGACAGACTTGAAACTGAAATGTTTGAGGTCTGATGATGGTATTGAGTATATGGACGACGGGTTCAAAGAGTATTGTGCAGCTTGGGGTATCAATATGGTGAAGATTATTCCTAGGACACCACAACAAAATGGAGTTGTTGAACGTATGAACAGAACCATAAATAAGTGTGCTAGAAGCATGAGGTTGGGTATCAGAATGGTGAAGACCATTTTTGGGACACCACAACAAAATGGAGTTACTGAACGTATGAACAGAACCATAAATGAGCATGCTAGAAGAATGAGGTTACACACTGGATTGCCACCTACTTTCTGGGCAGATGCAGTTAGTACTACAATCAATTTGATAAACAGATGGCCATCAGTTCCGTTGGATTGTGGATTGCCTGAAGTGGCCTAGAGCGGGAAAGAGGTCAAATGTTCTCACTTTAAACTTTTTGGTTGTCTTTCTTATGTTTTTGTTGATTCTGATGCTCGTAGTAAACTTGAGGTTAAGTCAAAGAAATGTTATTTCATTAGCTATCGTTTTTGGGATGATCAGGGTCGGAAGATTATAAGAAGCAGGAATAGGAATGTGATTTTCAATGAGAAGATTGTGTACAAGGACAAGTTCAGTACAGTTGCTGAAGCAGCCCCTCAGGAGTCTGAGTTTGTGAGATTGGATGTACTACTAGAAGCCATAGTGTAGTGCAGAGATGCGAGTGACGGGGAGAGTAGGTCTAGTGCACCCATTCCTATTATTTTGCAAGTCAGATCCCTTAGGCCCACCTCTCTGACAATGGCCCGTCTACTTGAGCGATGTGGGCCAGACTCCACAGTAATCAACAATTGTATGAGATGGTTCAACCACGTATAGAGAATGACCACTCATAAGGTTTTGTTAGTGTCAATCCGTTGGACCTGCAAAGAATAGGTTAGGGTGAAAATGACATGGAGTAGATGTTGGCAGGAATTGTATACCATAAATCAAAGGATGGAAATCTTCTGATTTATCCTCGAGAGAAATCAAAGGAGAAATCCTCGTGAGAGAACAAGTCCGAGAGTTTCTGGGTTAGATTTAACAAATGCTTTAATATTCATTCGATCTTGTATCAAGGGAGGTTAGATTTAACAGGAGCTTTAATATTCATTCAAGATTGTATCAAGCTTTTAAACTAGGTCGATAGTCAGATTTTGTTAACGTAAATTTGTTGGATCTGCAAGGAATAGTTGGGAGTTTCTCGTTTAGAAATAACAGAAGCTGCAATATTCATTCAAGCTTGTATCAAGCTTTCAAACTTAAATATATGTCTGCTCACTTTTTCAAAGCTTCTCCGACTGTTGTACCCCGGGCTTTGTCAGAGTCCTAAGCAGCAGTTCTCCCCGAAGCTTCAGTGGCATTGCTTTGAAGTAGGTGATCCAGTGCGATGGTACCGATTTCGGAAAACGCGCAGAAAAGTGGCCGTAGATAATGCCAGGAAGTAAATTCCCCTCATAACGGGATGTACTCGTGGAGACACCACAATTGTTGCTCAAATCCATGAGGGCAGATAAAAAGGATCTTTCTGTTTTTATTTTCAAATCTTAGCTTTCCATTTCGTTAGTTGGGTGGTTTCATAAAATCTTAGGATTTCATTCATTATTGGGAATGAAGGATAAATAATTGTTTAGGGTGAATTACAAATAATTAAGTATTTAATTATCTAAATCCTCACACTTAAAAAGGATATTTTATTATATAAAATTACTTTAATAGATTTAACTTTTATTTTAGATAGTTTTATCTGACTTAACTAAAATAAAATTTAACTTATTTTAAATTAATAAGTAATTTTAAAAATAATTTCAACTTTTTAAAATTAAGAAATAATTTTAACATGTTTTAAATTATTTTTTAAATTATTTATTTATTTATTTAAATATATTAAATAAAAAAGATAAAAAATACTTAGTTTTATAATATACAAATTATTAATCAAATTTTTACTTTTGCAATATATGTATATTCTCACTCTTAAATTAGAAATCAAACATATTATTAAAATTATGAATTTATATAAATGGAAAAGAGGTATTTTATTATATAAAATTACTCAGATTTAATTTTTATTAGATAATTTTATTTAACTATTCTATTAATAAACTAAGATAAAATATAACTTGTCTAAATTTTTAAAAAATAATAAATTAAATTATATAAATATATAAAATAAAATACTTAAACAAATGATTAATTTTATTGTATACAAATGGAAGAGTGAGAGTAAAGTTCAGGAGTAAAGTTCAGGAGTAGATTTTGATCATAGACCGCCGAGTCGCGGCGTGAGTGTTTCGGTGGCTATAGCGTATTATACCTTCACTTGGTGGGAGCCGCTGTTGATGTCAGTCACATTCTCTTTTCCTGAGAAGAAGAGGGAAGAGTAAGGAAGCCGTCTCTTGGAGCGGCTTCGCCTGTAACCATTCTACTTTCTGCCGCCGTCTCCTGTTTCTTGAAGCCTCTCTCTGCTTTCGCTTCTCCTCCCTTTTGTCTACTAAAGACGAGAAATTCCAGATTTCTTCTTATTCGAAATCCTCTCGACCTAGCTCCGCTTTACCGACGCTGGGGCCGGAGATCTGTCGATCCTCAAGCAATCCCGCTCGACTAGTGATTGTGCTTTTAGGAGCGGAAGGGGCTTCTTTTGTTGGCTTCTCTTCCATGGACCGCGGTCAGAAAGAAGATCGGAGCCAGAGCGGCGATTTCACTTCGGAGGACGAAGGGACGGACGATTACCGCAGAGGTGGATACCACGCGGTTCGCACCGGAGATGCTTTCAAAGGAGGGGCTTACGTTATACAGAGCAAGCTCGGCTGGGGCCATTTTTCTACTGTTTGGCTTGCTTGGGACACGGTTCACTCGGTAAGCTATCATCAGAATTACTTCGTGCTTAGTTCTGTTTCGGTTATGACTAGGCTCTAATCTGTTTGCGATATACCGCGTTCTGGTTGATTTTGTTTTCTACGCTTAAGGCCTTTTCTTGTCATTTTTTTTTCTCTACGAAACGAGAAATGTCTGATAAGTATGTGTTTATCGATGTGATGGCCAGAGATATGTGGCTCTCAAAGTTCAAAAGAGTGCCCAACATTACACGGAAGCGGCCATGGACGAGATTACCATTCTAAAACAAATAGCGGAAGGTGATCCGGAAGATAAAAAATGTGTTGTGAAGCTCTTAGATCATTTCAAGCACTCAGGCCCCAACGGGCAGCATGTTTGCATGGTTTTCGAGTATTTAGGTGATAACCTTTTGACGCTGATTAAATACACGGATTATCGAGGGATGCCGCTTCACATGGTGAAAGAAATTTGTTTCCACATTTTGGTTGGATTAGATTATTTACATCGTCAGTTATCTATCATACACACGGATTTGAAACCAGAAAACATACTGATTTTATCTATGATAGACCCGGCAAAAGACCCCAAAAGATCAGGTGTTCCACTTATCCTTCCAAATAGCAAGGATAAGTCAGTTTTTGATCCAGGAGTTCCAAAAGATGTGAAGAGTTCAAATGGAGATTTGTCAAAAAACCAGAAGAAAAAGGTCCGGAGAAAGGCTAAGAAAGCTGCTCAGGGTTGTGTGGATAACGCAGAGCAAACTGACTCAGATCTCAAAGGTGGGACAGCTGATGGAATTGGCTCTCCTGGGGATTCTGTATCGGATTCAGCCACGGTGGAAGACAAGCCGGACAGTTCTAATACGGGAACATCTAACACAGAAGAAGCAAGAAGTAATAAGGTAGAAAATCAGAGTCATCGGAGAGGAAGCCATTCTACA
Organism: Aristolochia californica; assembly: GCF_029961685.1. Classification (NCBI taxonomy): domain Eukaryota; kingdom Viridiplantae; phylum Streptophyta; class Magnoliopsida; order Piperales; family Aristolochiaceae; genus Aristolochia; species Aristolochia californica. The sequence goes on from NW_027181815.1 coordinate 7,283,118, forward strand.
AGGCAAAATCTGTTGAAGGCTGTTGACTTAAAGTGCAAATTGGTTGATTTTGGGAACGCATGTTGGACATACAAACAGTTTACTAGTGATATCCAGACAAGGCAGTATAGATGCCCAGAGGTTCTGCTTGGGTCTAAATACTCAACTTCTGCAGATATGTGGTCCTTCGCTTGCCTTTGTTTTGAGCTGGCAACTGGTGATGTGTTGTTTGACCCACATAGTGGTGACAATTTTGACAGGGATGAGGTGTGCACATGACTGCCGTTCTCTTATTACTCTAGTGGCATTATCATGTTTAATCATACAATATTTAAAAAAAAAACGTTTAATCAAACTGACAACTTGATTATTGCAGTCGAATTATTTTAATAGGCTTATCTGATCGGGTTTATGTTTTATTTGAAGCATGACTTATAGTTCTTCTGCCTGCATTTATAATGCATGAGATTGCTTATGTGTTAAAGACTCCTCTTAAAACTGTTGAAAAAGAAAAGGATAAATGGCAGTGAGGACAGCGACATATGACTGCAGGAGACATATCTCTTTTTTTTTATAAAGACTGCAGGAGACATATAACTCTAAAGTACTATTCTGTAATCATGGTCATGTCCATTTCAAAAACAAAATTGGTGATAGGACTAAAGGTACAATAATCAATGTGATTTGAAAATTTCTTGACTTATGTTGTCTGTTTTGTTCATGGTAGACTGGTTTACACATTTGAATGTCTTCTTCTTAGAGTTTCTTTTTAATCATTATAGGAAGTAAAGAGAGTTAGCATTGTGAATCTAAAAATAGTAAAGTAAAACTGGTATCAGGTTGGGTACCCAATCTCCTTTCTTTGGGAAGGAGGATGAGTTCCAAGAGGATTCTCCCTCAGTCTCTTGATATAACTTTCTCTTCCATTAAAGGGGAAAAAATCTACTGAATTTGGTTGAAATAATTCAGTAGAGATTTTATTGAAGGCACTTTGTTGGTTCCAATTTTCTCTTAGCTTGTGTTATCCTGTTTTTATCCATAGCTGGTATTCTACATAAATTGCTGTCAAGTGTCTATTTATTGAGGAAATTCTTAGTCATAGATCATCCTTTAGCATTGTCTCATATATCTCAGGGTCTGATCTGACACCTTTACCATTTTGCTCTACCCTTAGTTAGTTGTTTGTCTTCAAGTCTTCACTCTCTAGTTCCATCCATATCATTCCTTTTTTCATTTGTTTCTTGTCGGTCTTGCAAAGAGGATGCTCCCAAAATATTTCTTGTTGAAGACAACGAGATAATGAATATTATTAACAGAGAATCCCAAAGGAGAGATTTACATTGAGGAGTTACTGGCCCAAAAGAAAAAGAAGAGCACAAGACAAGGTACATGAAAAAAGGATGAAATCCCTAATTAAGATGAAATGTAATTCAAACGGTGAAATGTCAAACAAGAAATACTACTCATAGCCAAGGAATCTGTTAAACTGTTGGCACTTGGGATATGCATCCAAGAGACTGGTAAGGAGAAACAAATATCTTTGATCTCATCAAAATATTTCTTAGACTGGACTGCCTTTCTCCCCGATGCCTAACTGATGATAACTGTTGGGATTCCTGTCAGTGGAAGAGGCAATAAAAAGTGCTTGGAATAAATCCAAAGAACCTGGAGCAAGGCCCTCAACTTGGCTTTTGGTCTCACATTGATTAATCAAAGCCGAGAGAATAAGCTAAAGGTGCCTGCAGGATTCCTACTTGCTTCACCACCTCCAGTGGGCCCAGGATTCTCACAGGAGCCACTATCGGAATCGAGCTTGAGCCAACTGAAGGGTGCAGAGCCTATTCTTAGGTTTAAAATGACATTGTAGAATCTTGCTAACCCAAAATTAAATATTTTTGCGTTGCAGCTTCACTGACCTTAGCAATAGTCCAGTTACTGGCCTCAAATATCCTTCTCTTCTATCATTCTAAATGCACCCAGCAGTTGCAGCAATAGTCAAAAGCTAGAGGATTTTACCCATCTTTACATGGAACCACCTCTGCGTGTTCAAGGAGGGCTGGGAAACAGCTCCAAATATGCTTAATCAAAGAACGATGGAAGAGAAGATGATCCACTGATAATGAGACACACTAGATGATGTGATGAACTTTTGGTAGCGTTGAGCTATCCTAGGAATACCATTGATGCTTGCTTGGGAAGAGGGTCATAGCTGCACAAATGAGGTGAGCATACTGAAAGGCGACATGTATGATCTAGAATAGCTTCTTTCCAAATCATTATGTTTTCTCCCTGTCTGTAAGATAGATACTTTCATAGAGAGATAAAAGGTTTCATGCATCAAAAGCTTTGTTATTGGAAGGGCACACCTTAGATTTAGGTCACAAATCTGCTTGAAAAGATTTATGGATGGGAATCTGAGGGTCCCATGCAATTTGAAGGCATGAGAGGAAGGCCTTAACCAAGGTTGCCCCTGGCCAAAGATCAAAAAAAAGACATCTATAGTTGCCACTATGCACATGAATATTAAATCCATCCTCATAAGTGGTTATAAAGTCGACAAGTGGCTTTCCAAAGCCAAGAAGCACAAATGGGGATGGTAACCGGGGTGAAGCAAGACAGGCATTTGTGTACGTATTTTTGGTGGCAGTCTTTCTCTATTCCAGATTTATCATTACCAAGCTTCCACAACCATTTTTTTTTGGAGAGTCTGGGCAATATTTATAGTATTTTTAACACCCGATGTTCCATTGCCCTTGGGCATGCACACCTCATTCTTGTTGACCCGGTGATATTTGAAGTTTGAGGAAGTGCCTCTTGGGGGAACCTCTCTTCAATGGCCTTGACGCGGTGCACCACCAAGACCAGGCAAAGCAGAAAATAGATAACAGTTTGGAAGTTCTGCCAGAGTTGACTTGATAAGTTTTGGTTTTCAATATTAGGGTTCCACTTGGCATTAGTAGGCTACCAGAAAAGAGAACTAATAATTGTTTTTTCACAATATTTTATGGATATCTACATTCTTTCATGATTCTTTGTGTCAGGATGGTCTTGTTTGGTTGCTGGACTCTACTTTGATTATTTGTTAGAATGGATACCATGTTTATGTATCAGGTACATTATATGTCATGTTATTTAGAGTTACCCCCAAAAAATCAATAGAAAGGTAAATATAGAAGTCTCAGTTAACATTACCAAATAACTTTGACATGTATCTACCACCCCAAACTAAAAGACTAGTTCCAGGTCCAAATAAAAGTGCATAACTCTCATCACCAATTCAAGGGCTTCTTTAGATTATATTAGATGCATGTGGGTGTTAACTTTTCCACATTGTGTTTGATTTCTCGTTACTCTTCATGCCTTAATCGTGTATAACGTAACCATCTGGCACTTATGATCTGATTTATTATGCCAACAAGATTTGAGTTTTGTTAAGGAATAGTCCCACATGGATTAGTGAGAACAAAGATCTTGAGTTTATTAGTTGGGAAAGATGTTTCCAAAGTTAGCTAGTCATTTTGGGATAGGCCTTGGACCCAACTTAACATGGTATCAGAGCAGGTATTCAAATGTGAGCCTACACCTAAACTATCCACTTATAGAGCCACAAAAAAGGGCCTACACCTAAACTATCTACTTGTAGAGTCACAAAAGAGGGCTTACACCTAAATTATCCACTTGTAGAGCCCCAAAAGAGGGCTTACACCTAAACTATCCACTTGTAGATCCCCAAAAGAAGGCTTACACCTAAACTATTCACTTGTAAAGCTACAAAAGAAGGTCTACACCTAAACTATCCACTTGTAGAGCCACAAAAGAGGGCCTATACCTAAAACTATCCACTTATAGAGCCATAAAAGAGGGCCTACAGCTAGATTATCCACTTGTAGAGCCACAAAAGAGGGCCTACATGTGAGGGGGAGTGTTAAGGAATAGTCCCACATGGATTAGTGAGTACAAAGACCTTGAGTTTATTAGTTGGGAAAGTGGTTTCCAAAGTTTGCTAGTCATTTTGGGATAGGCCTTGAACCCAACTTAACAAGTTTAATGTGAAAATCTTAAAATAAAAGTTCTACTGAAAACATAAGGAAAGATGCATAGAAGGTACATAGTAATTGAAAATAAGGGTTGGATAGATTTGGGAGATTAACCGGCCTTAGGTTCTTCCAGTTAAAAGTTAGATACTCTGCTTTTGTTACTCTATGTAAGGAAGCTGTAACCTGATTACACTCTGAACAGAAACTTTTTTTGGGCAGGGGAGGGGAGGGGAGGGGAGGGGAGTTGTTATTATTTACAAAAATTCTGAAGAAAGAAAGAACAAAAAAAGAGGAGAAACTGCATGAGATGCCATGAAAACTACAAAAAGAAAGGAAAAATACACGTTATGCTGGAGTACTCACTAGCTAGGATACTCACTTTCCAATTTCTCGTTCTACAGTTAGTAGCAAACTCAAATAACTCTGCTATGTATGCAGAGCTGTAAAGGTTTCTAACATGGAAGTTTCCTACAGCATGTTTGTGACTGAACAAGACATACTCTTGCTAGGATCTTGACTTTCGTAAGTTATACTAAATGGACTTTTGATTTAAGATAAGTTTAGCAGACAAGACAAAGTTTAATAAACCCCATCTTTGAATGGGATCTGCTGTTCTTGTTTGCAAAAGTCGTCTTCTTTTCCTTAGCCTTACTGGCAATTGATTTTTTTTTCTGGAAACTAAGAGAATCATGATCAGACTCTCCAAGTTGGTTTCTAAAATGAGTAGGTGCGTTGCGTCAACTTGCAAGCAGTACTCTTTAATGGGCTTTTGTATTATTAAGTATTTTGTGTTCTATCTTCTGTTTTGTTTCTTTATATGTATATCTTTTCATATATGGTTAATTTGTTTACTTCCATATCCTTGTTGCTCTAAGACTTGCATCACAATTATGCTGTTAATGCATGTGGTTTTTATCAGTATTTCTTTAGCAGTGAATTGTGCATAACCCTATGTTTTATTTGGAGTGAAGAGGGACAACCTTTTCTTCTTGGTCAGTTGGGTTTCTCTAGAATGTGTCTTTAAAGATTAAACCATGAATTTTGTAGTCACTGTTATTGCTGCAAGTTAGAGCATGGTGTTTAGGCAATCTATTTTGGTTCAGTTTAGGTGTTTAGCTTGGCCTGCCAGTTTAAGGAAGACAACTGCCTTAAGGGAGGCACAGTTCACAAATGTGCAAAGTTACTTGCCTTGATTGACCTTTTAAGGAACTGGAAGGTTACATACACTTTTTTAACTGTGGTCCAGCGTCGTGTCTTTATTCTTGTTAAATTGTAGATTTTTATCACAATATGGTCTAAACTCATTCTGACCACACTGCTCTACTGTGGGCTTTTTAGAAGGCCCTTCAGGAACTTTTCTGAGACTATCAATAACTTTGTTTTTTTTTTGTAGAGTTTATATGTGGTATGGAAACATGATGTGTGCCCACCATGATGGGTTGCACTCTAGATTAGTTCCAAATTAAACAATACATGAAACTGGTTGTATTGTTATTGTTTAAGATCCTAGTTCTCTGTTTTATCAGATGTTCATCGAGTTTCTTGGTTTTACTGTGTCAACGAGAGATTTTGGTTTCAAAACTTGTTTTCGTACTTATAATCAGATTTGTGGCCCTAGCAGTATCTTCATGAATGCCAGAGAGTGTGCGGATGTTTGCTTGCATCTTTGGGGGCCCATGTCTGTTTCTCTTCAAGGGGAAATGGTGATTGCATGTTTGGGATGATGCCTGTTTCTTCATTGGCTCTGTGGGGCTTCATAGGCACAATTACCTATTACTAATGTTCACATTTTCAGGACCACTTGGCATTGATGATGGAGCTACTTGGGATGATGCCACGAAAAGTGAGAAGCTCTCTCTGCTCATTAGCTTGCTGGGATGTGTTTTTTTTTTTTTTTTTTTCAACAGCTGACACTAGTTATACCAATTTCAGATTGCATTAGGTGGTCGATACTCTCGTGATTTCTTCAACAGATACGGTGACCTGAGGCACATCAGGCGGTTACGTTTTTGGCCCATCAACAAGGTCTTAATGGAAAAATATGAGTTCAGTGAACAAGATGCTAGTGATATGGCAAACTTTTTAGTCCCACTATTGGATTTTGTTCCCGAGAAGAGACCAACAGCTGCCCAAAGCCTTGTCCATCCTTGGCTTAATGCAGGCCTTCGACTTCTTGAGCCTTCCCCCCCTGATCACAGCAAGGAGGCAGATGGAATGTCGGAGCAGAAGAAAAAAGAGAAGGATGAGAGGGACGCAATGGAGTTGGGAGTAGGCAACATTGCCATAGACGGAGCATCCAAGTTGGTAAAAGATCCAGTGGCTGGTAATAAAGCCAAGGTTATGGCCACTAACGCCCCTAGGTAGAAGAACCAGTTCACGTGTAACTACAATTTTTTCTATGGCTTCATGTATATTACCGTTGTTGTTGTCTTATCAAATACTTCTATGGTTGTTTTGGCCTATTGAATTCTGAAGGCGCAAAACAGCAAATGGGTACATTGGTTTATATCCAGGTAATACATATGATGTCGTTTTTGTGGAATTAACAATAAAAATAAATAAGCAAAAAAAAACCGATGGCTGCGGCAACGGCGGGCACCGGATTAGAATCAGTCAAGGGAACACCTATTTACAGCAGTCTGTTTGTGAGAGCATTCTTGATTTGTTTTTCTTTCCGCCCAGAACGCGTCCTACCAAATGCTAAAGAAGAGATGGTTCACAGCTTCCATGGATTCTTCGGGTCTCTCTGCTCTTCACGGAGGCGAGGATGGCGACGGTGGCGTTCGTGTCCTTAGGTTGCGCCTCACTCTCGAGGCTTGGCCGCAGAAGCCGTTCCGATGAGGGCAATGAACTTCCTCTTTTCAAAGACCTGACCGCAGCTTCTAATAGCAAGATGCTCTATCCCTTCTCAAATCCAAACGAAGTCGAACTCTCTCTCGGTAATCCCATTGTGCCTCTCGTTCCATTTCGTATCTGTTCTATTTTGATTCGATTCATTACTGAATGAGCTGTTTCATTTTTTTTGTTCCAGTGACTGTTACTTCTGCTAGATTGAAACGTCTGTCGACCTTCAGCCTTCCAATCAAAACCAATCTGAAGAGCGATTTGCTGAAACATGAAAGCGACAAGACTGAATCCAACTGGTATTCCGCTGGGATTATTATTATTATTGTTGTTGTTGTTATTTGAATCCATACGTTGTTTACGGAAACGAAGGTGACAATTTACTGAACACCAGAACCTGTGCGGAAATCGACAAAATAAGATTTGTCATGGCAGTAAGGAGACGAATTGAGATCTGCTGGTCCAGCGTTTCTCACGTTGTAAACGTTTTGATAGTTGGTATTGTATTATAGCCTGTTTGCAAAGCTGACATCTGTGACAATTGGTTCATAACTGAATCAGCATTACCTGTACTCGGGCTAATTGATGGTTTTCCTTCTTCTTGCTTTGGCCGCAGTCCCTCTTTTTCCGAGCTCTTCAAAGACATGTTTTTTCTCATTTTTTAGGTTATGATGAAATGAAATACTTCTGTATGATTTTGTCCTTTTCTCCCTATTGTTGTTTCTTATTGAACCAAATACAAACTGTCCATAAGAGTTGCTCTGTAGTCTTATTCCTGCAAATTTCTCAGGCTTGTAACTCCGCCGGATTCCCCATTATTCCGTTCACTGGACTGTGAACCTTATGGGGTTAAATTGCTGCCTGAAAAGCCAAATTCGCCTCTATCACGAATGTCAAAGGTGAGAATGACGTAAGCTGTTCGCTTCGTTTGATTTCCTCGATAAACAGGTACTATCTTCCAAAGCAGAGTTTTCTCTGCTATTTGGCATCAAATGCGTGCCGGGTCCTAACTTTTCTATCTTTTTGGTGTCGGTCTTATAAACTTTGTCTTGTGAAGAGAGAGGTGAAGCGGAAGCGAAGAATAACGGGGAAGAAGAACAGAGGAAGTGAGGAGGAACTGCATGAGAAACAGCTTGAGCATCGCTTGGGTAAACGTCTGAAAGACAGGGCAATGACATGGAGACATGTCGGGACGATGGGAAGGTTCTGAATTCCAAATTCTCTCAAAAAATCTATTGCAAAATTAATGCCAAAAAACCAACTGTAATACCGTCTCTGAGCATCTGGTTCGGTCATGCTTATGAACGGCAGCCACATATCGTATTACTGAAATCCTTGATGTCTATTCTGAATCTATGATAATCTTAATAAAAAGCATTAGCTATTTTATGAGATTGCGTTTGTGTGTTCCATCTCTTTCTCTGTAGTGTCTCTTTTTGTGGTTCAAGAGAGGTTGTTGTTACCCATTATTTGTTATAATGGAAGTTTCTACTAGATTAAACTCCAAATTATTCAAGTAAATAAATTGACACCCCTAATTTAGATATTTTGTCCAAGTATGCGATGTCGAGAACAAGGTTTAATGACTCTCTACTATCTGACCCCTCCCAGGTATCAGGCCCATGAAATTTCTGGGCCCATGATCTAAGTCTTCACTCTTCAAGGCATTAAAAAAACCAAAAACCAAAAACAGTGCAGCGCTGCGGAGGTTCTGTACTGAATCCCCAAATTCCGTCTTCTCCTCCACTGAACCTTCAGAAATCTCGAACACCGGCCGCATAATGACCGGCGGCCGCAAGAGAGATAGGCTATATACCTCCTCTTCTGTCCAAAAACGACCGCGCTCTTCGGCCCCTCCGCCCGATAGTGACGTAGTTGCTTCTAGGGCCGGTTCCAAGGAAAGCGTTTTGGTCATCGTCACTGGTCTGCCGCCAGACTGCCAAGTTCTTGACGTTAAATCTCGTTTCCAGCTATATGGTACTGTTTCCAGGCTCCACATAGACCGACAATACGGCTACGGTTATGTCACCTTTCGCTCCCGGGACGCCGCTGAAGCTGCCATTGCCGCCTCCATGGATCCCGCTTCTGGTATCACTATCGGATCTGTCAAGGTAGTAAAATGGGATGCTTTATTTCCGGAATTTTTTTGTGCGTTTTCTTTCTGTCAAGAGTGTTTCATTTTGTCGAAACTGAAAAACCGTCCGTTCTTTTTCTTTAATTGCTTTTTCCCTTGCTTGAATTTGTGATTCTCCGAAAAAAATCGGGAAGGCGGTAACTGAGTAAAGTTTTTTGTTTGGACTTTCTGTTCTGGTAAAGTTCACATTTTTGCTTTTCGAGGTTTTAGCATCCCGAAGCTTTAGGGGTGAACTTCCGTTTCATCTACGCGACCTTGTTTGCTCTTTTGGTGTGGAGGGCGTAGCCTGTCTGTGAAGCTATACAATTAACCAAAATGTAAAGTGATATTGATTTAACCTGCAGTTTGGGAAACATCACGAGGCAGCCACCTGCTATGAGAAACTAAGACTTTGTCCAAATTGTATTAATATCATTTCGAATGTTGAACTTCATACCTTTGTGACTTGGACCAAAGACCCCAAACCCGAAGCACTCCAATGGTGTAGTGAATGACATAGTCTTGACATCTCTTGCATGGTATTCGGCACTGCTTTACTGTCCATTTTGAGCAATATGAACGGAATTAGGTATGTAGTACAATAAAATCTGATGCCATTACCATTGCAAGGACTAACAATGTAACAACAGAATTTATGTGTAGCTCTCCCAGAGTATCATCAAAATCTCTTGCTTGAAATGCTGTAAGGTGTTGTAGCTCATCAAAATTTCAATCAACCTGTACCTAGCAAAATCCAAATTATTTATTTTTAAGCAAGTATCAGATTATTAGTAAACACCTCTTAGCAGAATCATGATGGCCATTGACTGACAAATGCAGGGAAATAAGGAATAGCATTTGGAAGAAAGTGAATTCAGTTAATTTGCCCTATACTATTTATTGAGAGCTTTCGATCTTTGGCCTTGTATGAAAGTAGGTGGACTAAGATTTATTAAGATCCTGAATCATTTTCTATGTGAGTAGGTGGGCATATTTATCGTGGAGAGAAGACGTAGTGATTTAATCAGAACTGCTCATCAAATTGTGAAAGTAATAATGTCTCTCTCCTCATGAATTGTCAATCATAGATAGTTTTTCGAATATTTTTAGTTTTTTCTTAAAACTCTTTAGAGGTCATATTGTGCATTTGGAAATGAGGAGCCTCGTGCACATGGACCCCTACTCCAGATTATTGTTTCCCCTGGAGGCTTTTTTACTCTTGAAATTTTCTCTATGATTTCCAACAATCCAAAAAAGAAATCCATAGGATTTTTATTTATGTTATTCAACGCTGACATGTCAGGCAGGATTTTGTTGATATGCCCAAAAATTGTGTCCCAATACAACTTGATCATAGTGGCAACTATTGTCAATTAGTGAAAGGTGCCAGATGATTTTTTTTTTTTTTTGTTGATGAATACAAACATTGGTTCCTTGTGACTCAGGGTTTATCTTGGGATGATAATCTACGAAATCATGCAAATATTTCTACTAATCTGGTGTTCAATCTTTTAGATACTGAATTGAAGAGCACAAGACTTCTAAGAAATAGGCCCCAAGAGCCAACCACCTGGATGTACCAAGTGCAGACAGTAATCTATGCCTTTCAAAGTACAGGAAAGAGATGCATCAGTAGCTCTAAGTGTTTCCTGTTAGAATTCAATTTTTTGAGAAGTAATATTATGGGCCCAGTCTGTGACTTTGAACATTTGTTCTCAACACCAGGAGAAGAATGCCTTACCGCAAATATAAGACTTGCTTCCTCCTGGGAGTCTGTTAACTGAGGGCGAGGCATTCTGACCTGTGATAACAATGGCAACTACATTGATCTTTCTGCAGAATTTTATTTAACTATCTGAATAGCTATCATAAATTTGGCGATCATTCATTTTCATCATTCACATCGTCCTTGGTGGTGAGTGCAGGTACATGTCTATTGGCCAAGCGATCCTCTTCCACAGTGGAGTGCAAGAGTGCAGAATACCAGTAGCAAGGATCACCGACCTTCATCGAAGTTACTGCGAGCAGAAGCACCTCTAAGTAAACATGGTAGAGCTCATAAGAAGCTTGTAGGAGTGAATGAGATTACTCCAAAGACAACAGTGGATGAACCTGCAGAACCATTCAAGGGCAGACAAATTATTGCATATGATGATATTCTTTGAGCACTACCAAAAGTTTGAAGGGCACGCATACAGGTGACTCTTGATGGCAAGGGCAATAAGCCAGTAATATTGAAGTTAGTTAAGATATTGTGGAGCCTTTGGGACAACATGATTTTCTGTAACCATATTTATGACTTCCTTTCCCTCCGGATCCTGGGTTGTTCTGCCAGGAGGGGTGTGCGCGCTTCTGTTGATGAAGACCGAGTGGCAGAGGCCATTGTAAAAGGTTGTCAAATTGCATCTTCAGATGTATGTAATGGAGTGCGGAAGGCCAGTGGTGATGATATCGTTTTACTTTTAAAAAATTGTTAAGCTGTAAGCAAAGGATTTTTCTCTATAACTCATGATATTGATTAAAGTATTAATTTTGTTGGGAACTTCTGAAAGAACAGGTATCAGATAATTAGGCAAAAGAAGGGTAAATGCTTCGAATGAGAAAAGAGTTGCCGGGGGTGAAAGCTCCTGTTCATTTCCTGGTTGCTTTATTTCCAATTTCAACCAGGCTCAAGGTGGGTTTTGGCTCTACAGTGCAGCATTCTTCTTTATAGTGTCTGGTAATCTGTGGTAAATAACATCCTTCGAGAAATTTGCTAGAGGTTTGGATGAAAGAAGAAAACTATGTTAAGTCTCTCTAAATGACTTGGACTTCTGAGATTTGTTATACTGCTTTTGATGATTAGAGCTATTTCTGATTGACAATATTGATTATGGAATAGATATATATGGTACAGAAGATAAGTTGCTTGAAAGTATAAGAACTTCTCAAAGAGATGAATGTTGTTGAGAGTATGCTTTTATATACTATTGAAACTTGAAAGGAACTTCAATGTGTTGCATGTATCTTTAGAATCTATGGGTGACAACCTTGGGAAGGTAGAGGCTGGTGTAGCAAGGTCGTTCATATTGTTCGCTTGTATAATACAACAACCTCACCATGTGGAGAAGATGGAGCCCATGGAATAGTAGCAACCATGATGTAGGTTGGGCATGGGACCTTCCTTTCACCGGTGCTTACGAAGAGAAGGAAGACGAAGAGAGCAACAACTGTCACCACCGTAAAAAAGAGGCCAAAGCAGAGGAAGAATGTGTTGTCGCCTCCAAAAGTCACCTTATTTAGATCATCCTACTAGAAAACATTCCAGGAAAAAAAAGTTTCCTCAACATTCGTTTCATTGATGAACTATCAACAACTAATTGTTAGATTTTAAAGTTACATTATAAATAATATTGGAACTAATTCTCACAGAATTAAATTGTAATGAAACTGTCTCAATAGAGTTTGAGTTTGAGCAAGACTCTCTTTTTCTCATATTTTCTTTTCTTTTCTTTTCAAGAATTTGTGCAGCCAAACACAAGAACATGACTTTCTCACCTCTTTCTTCTTTCTTTTCTATGGTTTCCAAATATACTCTTAATCTCCCTTAAAGCCTTTATCATGCATAAAAAGGTTATAAAGAAGAAGCAAAGACATAGATTAAAAATCTAAAATATATATTTTAATATAAAACATTTCCAAATAAAGGTAAAAATTATTTTTTTTCTTCTCTTGTGGCAGCAAAGAGATGCTGCGTATGGAGCCACAGATTATTGAAGGTGGCATTTGTTTCTCGGAAATGTAAGGGGGTTAGTGCACTTTGTTAGTACTTAGAAAGTGAGAGAGAAAGTGAAAGTACTTTCCCTAGTGAAAGTGAAAGTGAATCACTTATTTGTATTAGTGTGTAAAAATACTTGTTTGAATTAGTGTACACAATGTAAAGTATTTGTTTGTATTAGGATACATAATAAAAAATGTGGTGTAAAGTATAGAATGTTTATTTATTAACAAAATATTTTGATATATTTTACTTTCAGAAAATTAATATTAATTAATAAATAAAATATATTAAATATAATGATTAAATAAATATTTACTTTTATACTAGTAAAATTGTAATCAAATTGTAATTTTATAATATCTAAACATGAAATAATTATATAAAAAGGATATTATAAAATATTTATTAGCTTAATATTTTCTTTTCGTCCTCCTCTCTATGAGATTTTTCATCGAAAGAGCGATCTCTCATCCCCCTCTTTCGTCCTTCCACTTCCCTCACAAGCCGAGAACATTTAGCGAGCATGTAAGAAAACCCTAAAATTTCCCAGGCGGCTTCAACAGAGGCAAGAAATCAATCGAATTACAAGAAATTGATCGAATTCGATATCTTTAACGTTCTCTTTTTCTTCGAGGAGACTCGAAAAAGTTTTGTTGGAGAAGGATAAGAAGTGGCAGAGGGGCGATTGAACGCCAGAGGTCACAAGCGAGAGAGGAGCCGAATTTTTTTTTTCTCCGGCTTCTGTTTGACAATGTAATTGACAAAAGGGAAAGTGAATTCAGAGCTCGACCCGAGTGAATTAACTTTCCCCTCGGGTTATGCCTAAAAAACTGTAATTCACTTTGCCCTCACTTACAGAGGGCACTAACGGGTTTTACTGTATTTTACCTAGTGTATGAGAAATACAGAGGGCACTGACAGGGCCTAATATAAATCTTCTCTTTTCCAGGCTCCTTCTCGTTAATCTCTTACCCTGCGATAGACTACTCTCCAACTCCTTTCCCCCGAGCTGTCCTTCTCCGTTCTTCGTCCAAGTAGCTCGTTCCAACAACCGTGACGTAAGTGCTACATGCTCGAACTTCTGTCATTATCTGTATTCTTTTTTTTTTCCTCTGATTTGTTTTGTAACTGAGTGCGGGGTTTATTATTTCTCTTCCGTTTTGTTCATCTGGGATTTGGGACAAGTCTGTTCTAGATCTGGTCTTCTTGCAAATCTAAGGTTCTTCTTTTCAGATTTGAGGTTAAAAGCCTTGGCTCTCGGTTCTCTTACTTTCTTTCTTCTGTTGTTGGTGATACGATCTCCCTCTCTTCCACATCAGATTTATAACTTTCATATGTTCTGTTTCAGTTTTTAACGGATTTCAATCTTGTTCTTTTTGGAATCTGTTTTGCCCAGAAATTTGTATTTGATATTTATGAAGTTGATCGGAATCAATTACAAAGGTGCACATTGATTCATTTTTTGAACCATGAGCTGTTGGCTTGTTGCTTTTCAGTCTGACTTGGCTCCCATTTTATTTTGGTGGAAGCATCCTTTTTTTTCCTTTTTTTAAACTTTAGTCATGCTTAGTGTTGATTTAGTGCTGACTGCTGTGGGTGGAGAAAGGTGTAGAAATCATCCATTTGGATTTGGTATCTATTATAATAGTTCTGTGCATTGGGCTTGATGTATGGAGTTCCACTACATTTTAACCTGTTTTCTACTTGTGGTTTGTATCATCCTGAAGAGAACTGGCTAGAATCTCGAGAACCCTAGGAGAAATAGTTCATGTGCTCGGTAAAGACTGGTTTCTCTGGTTAATGTGAGCTATATTGCTTCCATTTGCTTCTCTTGGGTGAATAAAGATTGTTCTTTCTCCTAAAAAATGATTTATTTTCTCAAAATCTTACGTAATGCCTGCAAATTTGTAGTAACAGGGAAATAAGATCTTGTTTTGAGAAGGATTAAACAGGACAATTCGTAGTAGAGGGACGAACCTCGAGTTACCTTGATGTCTTATGCAATAGCTGCCTTTCATAGATAAGTCTCTTGAACCAAAAGTCAACTCCACTCGACTGTTTTCCGGGAGCTGTAGTTTGCCTCTTCAAAAGATCAAATTAATTGAATCTTTGATCCACTCAACCTATTCCTTGCTAGAATGACCAGAAGCCTTCTTTGAAGCGGTTTTGGTGGGGTGAGTGGGTTTTTGGGAGCCCTCATTTGATAAGCACCTCAGAATTTGAATTACATTCAGTGACATGTCTAACAGTTTCCCTATTTAGTGGGATGCGCAGAAGCAGCGACTCCCTGCAAGGGTTCCGAGAAGATGCCAGTGTCACCACCACCCACGAAGTCCAAAGGTAGTATATCTAGGGGAGGGCTCAGTGTCCTTTCTTGGATATGTGGAAAGGAAAGAGTAGCCTCCCGACAAGGCGAAGTCTCCAATTTCCACATCAAGGGTAGAGTAAGCAGCAATTTGAAAAGCCCATTCCATTCTATGGCCATCTGTACCCTCCTGCCAATCAGTCACAGTACTCACCATTCCAATAACTTCCTAAAGGTGGAGAAATCCCATAGTTCAAGGGGGATAACAGATATATATCCATTCTTTTCGATGGCGGTGGGTGAAGCCTGGGGACCAGGCCTTAAGGTTGACTGAGAAATCCCCTAGAGTAGAGGCCTCCACCACCAATATTCGAAGAACCAAGTCTAGTGAATCGACATGAAGGAACCAAGATTTTGGAGTTGGGAGATTCAAGAGATGAGCAAAGTTGGGCTGAGGTGATGGCGTGGTTTTCCTGGGTGGATATTTGAAGTTTTTGTGAAGGATGGAAATGGGATAAGGCCCTGGGTGATGGGTTGTCATGCTAGGGGACAGGGTGGGAGGCAGAGCAAAGCAGATCAAGGGAGGAGGGAGGGAGCTGGAGCCAGAGTAGTGTTAGTGGGGAGAAGGGGATTAGGTTGAGGCAGCACAGGGACTGGCAAGGATCTGGATTTCAGTGGTATACTGCTTTTCAGTGAAATTCAAATTAGAAGCTGGCTATTTCAAGTTCTGAGGCATTGCTTGTCTTATTTTAATCAACCAATGAACAAAAGCTGATAGTTACTTGGTGCATGCATATGATATTAACCATGAGAAAACTATTCAGAAAAGTGGAAAACATGAACTGTGGGAGCAGGAATAGAAGAACTTTGCTTTGTGATCTGCTAATGTTGCATGTTATTTTTCTTTCTCTAGAAAAGACATCATAAGGGCTTATTGTTTCATTTTTTTTTTAAGTATTTATCTGTAATTGGAGCTTGTGTTCATTGTTCAATGTATAGCTTATAGGTTTTATGAAATGTAGGATTTAACTTTTGCTCATGTTTTGCAGGACTAGCTTGACGGAAGGGAATGCATCCCCCCTTAACTTTACATAAACATCCAATGTGTGCTGAAGTATGTGTATCCAATTTTTTACTACTTACTGCTTGGCTTTCTCCTTTATAGAGTTTTCACCTATGCTAAATCTTAAACACACAAAATGACATCTCTATGTTGGCAAGTAGTTTTCTGTCCAATTCAATAGCATATCTAAACATGATAAAGCAATCAGGAAATATCAATATACTGTATCATCATGTATTAATCACATCCTAATCCTGTTAGACTCTAAAACTTAGTAGGCAATTTGACATTAGTCTATTCCAGCTTATGGGTTCTGGTGGACTGGACTCAACCAGCTGATGTTCTTCAAGTTCCACCTCTCTGCATGCTGCAACCTCCGGTCATTAATGATCCAGACAATATTTTCCAGCTCTCCTGTATAACTTGAACCGTACATTAAAAGAATAGAAGAAGAATAAAGAAAACTGCATCTTCACACCATTTTCTTAATGTCCTACTGCTCCAGACCTTAAATCACGGTGATCAAGTGAAGCCTAGAATGATTGTCCATGATATTGACTCAACGTCTCGTTGTGTTTTCTTCTTTGTTGAGCATTATGTCACTTTTTGGAACCTGTTCTGTGATACTTATTTCATGTAGTAACTTTCCTGAATTCTGCTCCTCAGATTATTGAAGAGTTCCAAAAATGTCACTTGGATCATCCAGTCGCCAAGTTCTTTGGTGAGTGTACAGATCTCAAGATAAAGCTTGATCGTTGTTTCCGAGAAGAAGTGAGCACTCATTTTCCAAATTAAGTTTGAATCAGATGGTTAGCAGTGTTTGTTGACCAAATTGTTTATCTAGTTGATCTAACCATGAACCATGAGCCTTCCTTTCCATTCATAGGTCTTTCATTAAAAAAAAAAAAAAAAGGAAAATCCATTCTCTCTACAGGGGTTTATTTCGTCATCTTCAAAACTAATTGCAGCTCATTATGCAGAAAGCTATAAAGCGCAAGGCAAACTTCGAAGAGAGTAAGAAATTGAAGGAAAGAATACGGGAGTACAGGAAGGCAGCTGCCGAGAAAAACCAAGATTGATGAGACAAATTCCTCTACATTTAGTTGTACCTTATAAGATGAACCTTTCGTCCAGAAAATTCTGGTTTTAAAGTCAGGTAAATAAATATTGTTTCTGCGTCAATTTATGGCTAGAAAGTTGTTGAGCTAGTCCTCTACACTGGAGCTTTTCCGTTACTGTAGATGAGATTGCAATTACCCTCACAGGTTCCTTAAGCTCACGTCTCTAACAAAGAGTTTACACTATCATATGGAGTCTCCATTTTAACCAACATATCTTGAGTAAAATTTCCTTTTTCAAATTCTCGTCTTTTATTTTATTTTTTCTTCCTACTCTGCCTTGACAATTAAGGGATGGGAGTAAGACCATTCTATGCAAGATTGATGTCTTGTATTAACTAGCGAAGTATCAATTAGAAAAAAAATCTATGCAACCTATGTAATCGATAATCACAAATTGGGATGAGGCGTCAACAATACACGGTGAATCTTGTCTTGGCAAAAAAATCAGTAGCATTTTAGAAAACAAGAGGAACGCATGCTACTGGCAGTTCAAACTTCAAATAATTACAAGGTAGTCGTCGTCAACAACTCAAGGGCACAGTTGCTTAGCCACTGCAAATGATTACAGTTTCTCCTCTCCATCAAACACACGACCTGCTCAGGAAAAAACAATTGATTCTGACAAGAGTAAAGGAAAGAGAACATTACACTATCTTAATGTACATGATTCACTGACAACGTTAATAGAACCCCAAAACCCAAAATTACAGTTTACACCAACAATCACAAGAAGGCATTAAAAACAAGGTCAATTTAGACGAGAAAATGAGTCGGTATCCAGTGAGTAACGGTTAAAAAAAAAGAGAGGAACCAAAAAAAAAAAAAAAAAAACACCAAGTACTATACATCCCAACCATCACCACGTCCATCAAATTCCCATTTTCGGCTAGCTAAATTCCCATAAATCTCTGAGAACTTAACCAAGCAGTTACTTCTTATCTGATAATGCACCTGAGTATTCCGACTAATAGCCACTCCAGAGAACTTTGAAGTATCAATAGCCCATGCAGGCTTCACATACTCCACTGTCCTTGATGAACTCCCATTTGCATACAAGAAATTCAAGAGCACATCCTCACAATTGAAGTACTTATCAACTAGCTCTCTTCCCTTCCTTGCTTCATCACTCCAGTACCTCTTAAATGCCAATTTGCTGTCAATAAATGCTGCACCAGTCAATATCATGTTATATCCTCTACGTGTCCTGGCATACTTCTCATCCCTATACTTCAAGGGGCTACCATCAATAAGGCGGGGGTAAAACCCAACAATCCGATCTGGATGCTCTCTCCAAACCCGAAACCCACGTTCTACATCATCACATGTCATCATTATGTCATCATCAAGCTCAAGAACCCCACGGGTCTTAATCAATGGATCAATCTTGAAACGGTTGTTCAAAGAGTTCTTTTCCTCCACTCTGATCCTGATGGGAACCACTGAGTCCAAGTCGCTAAGTTCAGGAGGTTGGCCTTTGTTCCACACCACCACAATTTCCCCCACAGAAGAGCACCTCGAGTAGTGTTTCACATACATTTTCAGGTTCCACAAACGAGCTTCATAAGTCATAGTCAGAAGCGTAAACTGAGAGTACTGGCCCTTGAAGGGATATGCTTCCTCTGCTCCATTTCCTCCATAGATATACCCAACCCCTTTGCACATTAGTACGACTCCAATAATAAAAAATAAAGCCAAAACTGATCCTCCTGCACATGTGTTAAGCTTCAGCTTCATTCTCCCACGAACGGAAGAGCTCAACCTGTGTAAACGGGAATAAAACCGTCTAAGTTTTGAAGACAACAACATAGATCGGTCACGCTCCCATGCTGTCAAGGAGTCACTTCTCTTCTCCAAGCCAGAAAGGCACCAGTTGAGAGGTAAGATGCACTTCACAGCGCCCACAAGTAGACCAACCAAAACAACCAACAAAACCACTGCTGCAAGTGAAGAAGATCCCAACATAAATCTGTGAAAAGGATCACCCGATGGAACCCGGTCCCCATCCATTACAGCAACCCACTCACCTGACCTCAACTGTTGTGCATCCAAATGATGGTACCGAGCCCCGTTCCAAGAATTTCTGCCTTTTTCAGGTTCATCCATACCTAGCTGGACCTCAACTTCCTTGTATTCATCCTTACTCAGAACCTCTACTTTGAAAACACGAACCCTCCTTCCATATGTTTCACCACAATCCTGACCCACTCGGTAGAGGTCTCCATTATAGACAAATGGGCGGCCTCCATTTCGAGCCCCCAAACTCCTGTCAATGTTGTAGATGGGA
Source organism: Aristolochia californica (assembly GCF_029961685.1). Classification (NCBI taxonomy): domain Eukaryota; kingdom Viridiplantae; phylum Streptophyta; class Magnoliopsida; order Piperales; family Aristolochiaceae; genus Aristolochia; species Aristolochia californica. Next base: position 7,302,624 of record NW_027181815.1, read on the forward strand.
TTCTGCATGTGGGGTTTCCAAGGACCAAGAGGAGAAGTGCTGTGCCAGATTTCAAGTTCACCATTCTTTTTGGTGCCAAACCCACTGAAATCTGAACCAAAGAGCCAATAATTTCCACCATGATTTATAATAAAGGAATCTATAAGAGGTTTCTTTAGGATAACCCTATCAAGAGTCCACTGTAAGGGAAAATTCAGTGCCCGATAGAGACGAAGATCCCCCTTCTGACTGCTCTCTGGCATCATGTATATCTGGATAAACAAAATGCAGAAGTGATAAGAGTATTTACAATGTATTTACAAAGAGGCAAAAAAAAAAAGATAAATGTTTGAAAGAGGAAAAAATTCATTTCCACAGTGGAAGCATCTAAAATGTAAAATTTAATTTACTTGGTCAAGATAGCGAAACACAAATGGGTAGGAAAGATGCCACTCCTCGTCCAAAGCTATACCAAGGTGCTGCCAGGTAACACCCTCGTCATTGCTTCTTGCAACACCAATGTCCCCTTGCAGAGTGACCGAATTCTTGGTTTCAAAGAACAGATACAGAACATCATCCTGAAAAGGCAGTGTAAGGCCTCAAAAATGAAAGCAACACAGTTCCTCCTTTTGTAATGATTACGAAAGTAATGCTGTTAAATCAAAACAAATTTGGTTTTTTCACACAAAGACACAAAATCAACTGCAAAGTAGAGACAGAAAAACAATGAAGAGAAACAATAATTATCAGACAACTTTTAACAAAATGATTGGTTCAATTAAGAAGCACATATTAAACAAAAAAGTAAAAAACATGTTGCAGCTATGATAGATAGGGTAAAAAAAATACAACAGTATATTAAAAATGCAGCCCATCCTTTCATATTTTATCTCGATACCATCTTGCAAAGATATCTAACAAAGTAATCACCTCCAAAAAATAATAACTTTATGTAGTGCCCAATCATTTCGTTTGATGGCGTAGTATTTAGTTTTTCAGAATAAAGTAATAAGCATTAAAAGTAAACTATGTACACCTAAATAACTGAATGAAAAAAATGTGATGCGTGGTGTACCTTATTTTTATTTTTCTAATGAAGGTAAATATATGTAGGGGTTCTTATTTACATCCATATACATGTGAACCGCATGTCCAAGAGATTCTTTATAATACAGAAAGAGGAGCAGTTATTAACCTGAGGGTGTTCTCCTTCTCAGCATCCATTCATTACCTGGTTTCATAAACAATTTCATGATTTTCTTGATAATCCTTTTATTCTGTCCTTACCTTGTCTTCCATATCTCATAGAAGATGCAGTAAAAAATTTCACTTGCATCAGCATTGTAAACTAAAAGCCCTCTAAAAGAATAAAATGGACATCCCAAAGGTCAATGTGCAGTCATGACAGAATTTTATCCTTTTATTTAAGTCAAAAAGTCATCTGAACAAGAGACCTATATTATCTTCAATATTAGTTTAACACACAAACATTAGATCTTTAACATTAATTTAACACAAACACTAGAAATCTTGCCTGCAAGACACCATACTAAAAAAACCTCAGGGTGGCCATTAAACCAAAGACTCGAGCACTAGATCTTCTTTTCCTTGAAGAAGTTGAGAAAAATATATCATTAACAGAAACTCCCGAGTGAGAAAATTACCTGGGAGAGACCAAGAATGGGGCCTAAAAAAGAAATATGAAAAAGTAAAAGCAAAACTAAAAATGGGCAGGCTGAGATGTCTAGACTTGAATCTGTTGACCCAAAAAACGACACATTTTTCTCTTAATGATGGTATAACTTGATACAATTCTGACAGTAAATCAATTTTGTGACAGAAATTAGTTATCGGTGGGTCAAACAAGCTATAAAGTTACCCCATAGAACTGAAGCATAACCTCTTGTTCTAATTGCCACACAGGAGGGTATGACTCACATGGCCAACAGGTGTGCAACACTGCAATTTGTTCCAAGAAACCCTTGACCCTTGGGCTTACAGCAGCAGTTACATTCCCTCATAATTTAGATTATTTTACTTAATCCAAAGGGGTCATGATAACTAAACCAATAACTTTGTCAGAGATTTAAACCAGCACAAAAAATTCACATGGAAAGATTAATAAAGCTGATAAAAGAATAAAACACTAGATTCCAGTGAAGAAATAAATTATTCAGTTTTTCTAAGGCATCATAATTTGCAAAAATACCACAACAGAAACCAAGAGATATAAAGAAAGCACTTTTCTACAGATTATCATAAAGGCCATTCAATTTATGAGACGATGTAGAGTGACATCAATTTTAAAATGTTTTTATTACTTAGCTTAAGTTTGCTATGAAAACAACCAAAATCCCAGCTTGTAAGCCATGTTATTTCATGCACTTGATTTAAGTTAGAAATGTTTAATCACAAAAATTTGGCACTCCTTTTCACCATAACCTTGTTCTATTTTTTCCTTTCTGAATGTTGATTATACACACCCCTGCATGAGACCTGAACCCAAGATTTCAACACTAGAAGCTTCACCATGTGGCCCTGACTTCATAAATCAGGCAATTGCTTCTATCTTGTCTTTTTCTGCCTTTTACTTCACTTGGACAAGTATGCAACAATTAAACTGCATGTAATCTTTCTAGTCTTACAATTTGATTAACTGCAATAAAGTAGTCTTTATGTGTTATTTGCCCATTCCTTTTGCACAACAGTAAAGGGAGAGAACTGAACCAGACAAAATAAAAACTACCATCAGAACCCCTAGTAGTTAAGTCCAAGCTAACTGGTAAAATATTGGTTAGAATATAATATTAGCAAAAAGAAATTATCATTTCTATGCCAGGTAGCAAAGGGCTTCAAGGACTTATAACAAAATAAGAAAAACTGATTCTTAACTACATGGAGCATATAGAACAAAGAACCCCAAGTAGATAGAAAAAAAATTATGATATTTCCTAACAGCCTACTCCTGTTGATACCCAAATAATCAACCAAGGGAGTACAAGAATTATCTTGTTAGTAGGACATCCAACCAAGGCAAACTATAGAAATAAAATTTAAGAGGAAGAAACTGTGAAATTCTGCCTTAAGATTCCACTTAGCGGGAAACAATGAACACGTAAGCAGAATAAGAACACATGATCCAGTAATAGTGTACATATTGTCCAAATACCCAATATATCTTGTCATCGCCGGTTACTCGTTTTACTCTACATGCTAAAAAGCCCCACCCCCCACCCCATACAAACTGGAGATAGATTCAGTAAACTCTCTCATGCCAAGTAGTACTGAAGACAAATGAAAATAGTTACCTACCAAGCAACAAAAGACCAGTCAACCTAGCTAGCTATCTCAGAGAACAAATAATCAGTCAAGTTCTTGACATTGGTTTCACATTCTAACAGGAGGAAAGAACAAGATATAAGAAAACCTGGATTCAGTATCTTAACAATTTTGACCATGTAGTTATGACTTAGCCAACTGCATATAATAGCTCCGAACATTAAATTTAACTAATTACGTATGTACATACTAGCCCTTCACTTATTGGTCACTTTCGTTTTTTTGAAAAAGATGTATATATATAAACAAGAAAATAAATTACAAAGAGGGGAGCATCTCCCTGACAACCAGGGATTGTAGGGTAGCTCCGTTTTTAGCAAGCGCATCGGTTGCCGAATTTGTGGATCTCGGAATGTGAGACCAAATACAAGATAATAATTTTCAATAATCTCCCAAAAAATATCCCAATGACGCCACGGGGGAAGGGATGTACGCTCGCACCATCCAATGACCACCTTCGAGTCCCCTTCAATATGGAGGGGACCTGTGCACTTATCTTGGAAAACACGAAGCCCATTGAGGAGACCGTGAAGCTCCGCCAACGTAGAGTCTATGATTCCTAAAGGGACGGCATATGAGTAAAGTTGGTTACCTAGGTGGTCCGAGATAACCCCGCCGAATCCTGAGAGTCCGGGATTACCCAGAGAAGAATCATCAAAATTCAACTTAAGGTAACCAGGATCAGGAGGGGTCCATTCCTGCATAGTCCGGACTTTTGTCCTTAAGTGCATCCTAGCCAAATTAAACCAGTTCTCAAGGATAGGAGTCCCCACAAATGAGGAGAAGGACTTATTGGTCACTTTCAGTGTTTACTGACAGCAGATCTTGCAAAATGATACCACAAACAAGTTGCCACCACTAAACATAAATAAAAATGAAATAAGAAGAGAAAAATAAGTCATTAAAATGTTTTATGCCAAGGGTAGGGTTTGAGAAACATATAATGGAGACACAACCAGTACTCTTCGCTTTTCACTTAGGCAGGATGGTGGAAAGTATTGAGAAACTAACGACAAAAAAGTAATCTTTACCCAAGATGCTGTTTCATGTTAAACCTTTGAAAGAAAACCCCGAGTAAAGTCCAGTCCAAGGCAATTGAAGCTCTTCTTATATAAGATGACATACTATCCTCATTCATCAGCACAGATTCTCACCTACCAGTTCCTCATCTTTACTAGATCTCACATCACAATCCCAGCATAATTTAAAGGGCTTGCCACAGAGAAGAAAGCATCTAAGGTGCTCACCAGATACCCTTCAGTATGTCATTAAAGATGTCTTCAACAATTGGACAAACGCTTTTAATCTCAGACTCAATTTTGATCAATTCAGCTAAGGTTATTTGGTGCATGAGAGATTTTTTATTGGAACTTGGATCAGTCATTGGTTGCACAATGGAAGTCAATTTACTTTTATGATGACCTGCCACTCTTCTCAGAGATAAATACAATAATTGTTATCAATCCACTAACAGGCGTTTTCAAAGTACCAAATGACTACATAGACGCAGAGAACGAGATTAAAGAGTTGCGCTGTTACTTTTTTTTTCTTTTGAATGTTGATTACACACACATACCTCCTGATAAGACTTGACCTCAAGATAAAGGCCCAAGCCACAGTTGCATTGTTACTTTACCATCACAAACAATAAAATATTGCACACAAGTTAAATGTTTTTTTCATTTGGCTTCCCAGAAAGAGCACAATTGGCCAGTATGGCTTGTCAATAGAAACTAGGACAGAACACAACCAACCGGGAAAAACGAAGCAATAAAATCCAAGAGGCAGGGTGACATTTCTTTTGGCATCAAGATGCAACTGCTACTAAGGATACAATGAAACTAATTATTCAGCCAAAACAAGATAGCATATCGGTCAAAAAAGACAGAGCTATTTGTCTTTCCCACCTCTCAACCCTGTTCTCCCTCTTTGACAAAAGAAAACTTGAAGAATATTCCTTCTTACGCAATACCACAACTGTAAATGTAACTCATATGAATCAGTTACTGTTAGAAGTGGGCACCAGGTCGGGTTTCACGGAGAACTCAACTTGACTTGATCCGAAAACCCCGGGTTCAGGTTTCAGGTTTCACCCCGGGGGTCGAAGATGGGCAGGGAAAAAAATCCAATGGGTTTCTGGTCGGAAACAGATTTCACCAAACCTAACCTATAGAAACGAGGCGTGGATATGAAACGGGCTAGGGACAAGGGGGGGATGGGTTAAGTTTATAGGAACGGGAGGGAGATGGATCGGGAAAACCCTTTGTTGGGCATTGAGAGGGGTGAAATGGTAAGATAAGAATCATTTCAACATCTATAGAAAAGCTTTAGTCATGGCTCTTGAAAAAGCTGAAATGAAGTGAATGAGCCATTGTTTTGGGTAGGTGTCCACAGACAAATAACCACAAATGGATTACCTTAAAGTTTCTAAATGTAAGACCCATTGCTTGAAAACATCATGTATCAGTAATACCTAGTAATCTGTCCTTTCCCTGACAAAGAGCGAGTTCAGAACAAGAAGTAAAAAGTAATAAAAGCAAATCACAGTGCCTGGAGTCATTTAATAAAAAAAAACCTCAGTGTGTGTAGCAGTTAACAGAACTTCATCTAGAATGTCCAACCGCTAAATAAAGTAGACCGAAGGGTTAGAATTGTTACACAAAAACACATCAGTTGACAATAAAGTTTTATGAATCTTTAAAAGCACCCCATCTGATCTCCGGAATGGAACAGCTAGACCAACCAAATTACAACCGATTTGAGGACCACTTGCACATGTTCTTCGAAGCAAGGAAGACTGAGAAACAGAAAGGTGTATCTCAAAAGAAAGAAAATGAAGGCCAAAGCCTTCAACATAAGCCTGTCAGATAAAATTATGAATGCGATCAATCAAGTCAATGCAAGGTGACACCCTACCTAGAAAGAACTGGTAAATTAACTTCTGTAAAAAGACCTAAAATACCGTAACTTTATCGCAGAAGTTACTTTCAAGAAATGTTAAATAGTAACTCTATACACGAAGAACAACACAAAATCACAAGACTATTCAAGGAGCAAAATATTTAAAATGAAAATAATTTGAAATTCTATGAGAAACTGACCTCAACGAAGAGAAAGGGATCAGCGACAAAATTGCTCGGAAAACCAGCATCTGATGACGTAGCACAAGTGATAACCGGATTAGCGACAGGCCAAGCCGCACTCTCGTCTTTCCAAAAAAATTTCTGTACATACAAATCCCACCGACAACAAATAAGAGAAATTCCGAAAAGAAAAATCAAACATGGTCGAAAATGGAAAACGAAAATAGTCAAGATTCAGAAGAGATAAGAAACAAGAAACTAAACACTTACAGATTCTATGGGTTTGAGGTTAAACGGCGATTGACCATAAAAGATTCCAATGGCCCAGGATCCTTCATTGTCCTCCTGGCATCCGAGCAAAGATGATGACAAGCGTTCGTAAGGAGAAAAAGTGAGCCAAGCAAAGAGCGAGGCCAGTGATCCCAATACAAGAAAAGAGGCAAGAAAAAAAAGAAAAGTGGTGGAAAAGAAACAGTGGTCCCATCTCCACCGGCACCAGCACTTAAGACTCATGTCGCAGCAACTGCTGCTGCTGCCACCACTTCCGATCACAGGACTGGAACCCATCACCCGGTGCTCCCTCCAATAGTACCCTTTTCACTTCATGAGGCGCCATAGAAGAAGGATCGATGAAAGAAGAAAAAGCGAACCGGCATTTTGCATTGTTGAAAAACAAAGGAAGCACCAGAGAAAGAAACGAAGCCAACCCTCTTTCAATGTATTCTTCCCTTTTTTCGCTCCCCTTTCCTATTCTCTTTTTCTTTTATAATTTTATTATCCCTTTCCTTCCTCTTGTTCCTTCCTGGTTCCGGCTGCTTGCAAGCCTAGAAATGCTGTATCCAGGGGAGGAGGAAACAGGGAAAGATAGGAAGTGGGGGAAGCGTCGGCCCTGCAGTCATCCCTCTGAGAAAAAAAAAAAAAGTCATATAGTTGCGACAAATGCTACTTACTTATCGATACTATTTTTGTTTATTTTTTAAATTTTTTTTTAATTTGTTCCCTTTTTCCTAGCGTTTATGTCTTCGGAATTCGGAATCCAAGACTGACGAACGCCGGCGATGGTCGGTAAAAATTTTGAAGCGTAAACCCAGATGTGAGAAGCCAAACAGAAGCCATCACATTGGGTCATTGGGGGTATCTGATAAAACAAAATTGAGAGCATAACTGTTAAAATCCCATCAGGACGAAGAAATCCACAAACCGTTCTCGTCGTCTCGCTCATGGCTTCATATAAAAAAAACAAATCTTTCTGTTTCTTCAGTCCTGAAACCAATTTTAAAATTCTACGGAAGATTTCTCGTCCTGAAGCTCTCTGCCTCGTCTCTCGTCGTCAGACTCTGGTCATAAGAAACGTCCACGCTAACGTCAAATCAGATTTCAGAAGTGGGTTGGTCAAAGCTTCCCACCCTCTCGTTTTACAGAGAGCATATTCTTCTGGGCCAAGCAGACAAACCAGACCACTCTGCGTTAATGCTTTCGCCTGTTCTAAACCCTTTGATGATCAATCTTCGCTGGAAGAGAGAAAGAGATGCATCTGTAGGGGTTTAATAATCAATTAGAGGCTTTTGTTTGCTTTGCCATTGGCGTTATTCTTCTTTTTTCAGATGGTTGGTATGGGTGAGGATAGGATCATGCACTTGTTTATCTATTTCTCACCAAGTGTTTGAATTATTATATGATTAGGAAGGTTCTATGAAGTTGAGTTAGGCAAAGTAGAGGATTACTCTCAAGGTTTGGCAACTTACAACATAGGGGTTTTGAGTATTAGGGTTTGTTTGGAATCCTGTGGAAAAGAAAATGATAATTTGATCACTATTATTTAAAAAAAAATTATTAAAAATGATAATTTGATCATTACCTCATTTTCATTAACTATTTTTAAAAAAAAATAATGGTCAAAATCTCATTTTAATTTATTTTTTATGGGTTCCAACCAGACCTTTTATATCCTTAGTCTTTATTTACATTAGACATAGGAAAATACAAGAGGCAAGTTTAAGCTCTTGACATAACACATCCTCTTGGAAATCAAGATTAATCTGATCGAGTCTCGGGTTGACAAAGTTGAGTAACCAAGGTTTTAGTGGCAAAATGCGATTATTCATAGTAAATTAATAATGTTAATAATTTAATGATAATCTTAATACGTATTGTACACATTTTCAGCTACAAAATATGAACTAAAGGAAATAAAAAAAAAATGTTGCAAAAATCTTTCTTGAAGAAAAACTCACGATACCAATATTGCCAAAAAAATCATATTTTTTAAATTTCATGTAACTTTCTTCAACCTAAAATAAGAAAATGAAAATATACTACTATAAAGGTATGTTTGGAACTCTATGGAAAAATGAAGAAAAAAATGAGAATTTGACTATTAATGTTTCCAAAAATAGTTAACGAGTGAAGAATTTTATCATTATCTCATTTTCACTGACTATTTATGGGAATAATTGTTGATTTTCATGACTCCATTGATTTAGCTCATGGAAAAAAAGGGAAAGACACCTATTGGGATAAAACTGGAGGAAAAGAGGTTATAGATTTACTGTCCTAACCTTCTCCCTAAAGCTCAATTTATAAATTATTAATTATAAAATATTATAATAATACTCCTGGAACTTTAACATAATTACATTAATGTTATCTATATAAAATGACTATTTATTTACCATCTTATCATTGTATGAGTTTGTGGGCCTTTTCATTTGTTTACGAACCTTGAACCCATCTTTTACATTTCTTGGATGTGTAGGCCTTTTTGGTCTTATGGGTTCGAACTCATCTTCCACCCCCCTCTCGAACTAGGGGTGAGAGAACATCATGAACTCCCACTTTGCTGCAAATGACGGTGTATAGGATTTTATTGCATAAAATGACAATCCTCCGTATCTTCCAACAATAATAATGGTCAATTTTTTATTTTGTTTTTTATTTTTTTTGGGTTCCAAATAGACCCTAAGGGCATGTTTGAAACCCACAAAAAACAAAACAAGATAAAATCAAAGGGGAAATAAAGTTATTTTTTGTTGTTTGGCACAAAAAAATCATCGAGATAAAAGAAAATAAGAGAGGAAATTTTGGGTAGAAAATAAAAAAAATCTTGAGAGAAAATCTTTTTCATTAAAATATTTAAATATTACTATTTTTTTTCTTTTTTTTTCTCACATGTATCTAAACAAGAAAAAACTATATTTCCCTTCTATTTTCTCTTTCATTTTTCATGGGAATCCAAACAAGAGAAACAAAACCTCTTGTCTGTGTTCCAAACTCAGCCTAAGAGAATACCAAGATCGGTAAAATAACAATGGAAAAAACACTTTTGATTGTGTAACTCTTCTAACCTTTGCCATCAATAGATGAACTTCTTCTTCTTATATATATCACTCTATTTGTCTAATCCTTATTTACATCCTATAATCATGTCACAATCTTACTTAATTTTGTTTCACTAATATTTTTCATGTTTATTACAGCTTTAATTTATTTTTGCAATAACTTCTCCCAAATTTCAATTTAATGTTTAATTAAAAAATTAATTAAATATTTATTTACTTTTTTAAAACTATAATTTAATTTACTATTTAATTACTTATACTTTTAAATTTTGATTTATTATTTAATGTTCTACACAATTTTACTTTAAAAGCTGTTTTTTACCTGTGACGTGTAGGTGAACTTTAGCAAATTTTCTTACCGGTTCATGTTTCTGTCCAAGGGGCCACAGTCGGTTTTTAAACGTGCGAGGAAACAGGTTTTTCAGTCTCTTGGAGCTCCGCGCTTCGATCGTCGATTCTCGATACCCTTTTCTTTCTCGCTTCTGCGTTACAGTCGTGGTCTTAAATTTTAGGGCTTGCTACTATGAGCAGCCGAGCGAAGAACTTCCGGCGCCGCGTTGGGGACGATGAGGACGACGACGGGGGAAATGCTGGTGCTAACAACGGTGCTGGAGCTTCGAAGACTAAAGAGAAGGACGCGCTTGCGAAACCGAAAAAGGCCCAGCCTCCTAAAGCTTCGAAGCTCCTCAGCTTTGCCGAGGATGAAGATGATGACTCACCTACCACCTCCACTCGGCGGTCCAAATCTGATCGTGACAAGCAAAAGTCGATATCTCGACTCGACAAAACAGGTTCTTCAGCTCACAAACTCACCTCCTCTAGAGACCGTGTACCCTCTTCTGTTTCCGCGCCTTCGATTCCCTCCAATGTCCAGCCTCAAGCTGGCGAATATACAATAGAAAGGCTCCGCGAGTTGCAGAAGAACACGCGCACCCTTGCGAGTTCCAAAACCACGGAGCCAAAAACTCATGTAGAGCCCGTTGTTGTCTTGAAGGGCCTAATTAAGCCCGTCGGACCGCAGCCACCACTGTTTCCACCGGAAGAGGAGGAGGAAGATGATAGCACTAAGAGGGTGGATCCTGAATTTCAGAAAGACAAGGATGAGGCTGAGTACCGGTTATCTAGCATGGGCATTGGGAAAATACAGAAGGATTCTTCTGATTCTTCTATTCCTGATCGAGCAACGATAGATGCAATTAGGGCAAAGCGTGAGCGGCTACGTCAGGCTAGGGCTGCTCCCGACTATATCTCCTTGGATGCGAGGGGCGGTGCTTTGCGTGACGACGAGGGGGATTTCCATGGCAGGATTGCCCTCCTTGGTGAAAAACCTGATGACCAGGGTGCAAAAGGTGTTTTCGAGAGTATTGATGAGGGGCCAGTTATCGAGGTTAGTGGGAAACTGAATGAGCGACTCGGGATGGAGGGTGATGAGTACGAGGATGAGGACGAGAAGTGGGAGGAAGAGCAGTTCAGGAAGGGTTTGGGTAAAAGAATGGACGACGCTCCAAAGAGTAATGGTGTTCCGGCTGTTGGCCCGGTGGAGCCACCAAATGTATCGGTGTATCCAAGTGGTGTGTATCCGTCAGCATCAAGTTCATCCGTTGTGGCTGTGGGGGTTACAAGAAGTGTGGAGGTTATGTCTATACATCAGCAGGCTGAGGTTGCGACACGAGCTTTGCAGGAGAACTTTGAGAGGATTAAGGTACCTTTAACTACTGAGAGCTAAAATTTTGCACCTACCGATGGTCTTAGTCAAGAAACTGATGCTTGAGTCTTGATTCCCATGTTTATTTTGGTACATATTCTGCTAGATGACTTAAGCTATTTCTATTCAGGTTTTAGAGGCTACGTTCTGTGCTGGAAGCATAGGTCAGGTGCACAGTATTTGGATCTCTCATATGTTTCATGACACAATATAAAGATCATTGGAATGAAAAATATCAAATTTCATAACAGTATATTAGAAATATTTGTTCTGGAAGTCGTTGCGCATGGTATAAGAAAAGGGTCAGCTCTCAGAATGAGAAATATCAAATTTAGTAACAGTATATCGGAAAGATCTGTTGTGGAAGGTGTTGTGCGTGGTGTCTTATGCACAATTGGGACTACTAGCAAGAGATGTTCTGAAGGGTGTCTTTGACTTTTTTTGTTCTACACTTGCAGAGTTGTATTTGAATTCGAAAGATGCAGTGACACCTGGGTAGAAAGCGGTATAAAGTAATTTTCCTGGGATAGGATGCACATTATTTAACTACGGTTACCCGACCTCTTTTGGCCCACTTTGCAGATCATATAAAACATTTTTCTTACCCGTACTATTGTAGCCAGAATTGTGATTCAAACTATGCTGCACCTTGGTGAATTTGGAAGTGGTATTCTCCTCTTGTTAAAACCAAAGAGCATGCGTGTGAAGGACTAAAAATAATGTCTTCTCTCTTCTCCGTTATATGAGTAGTCTAGGTAGGATGCCGAAAACTGAATCAAGGATGTTAGAATTTATGAGTAGGGCACATCAGGGTCTCTAGTGTGAGTTCCCAGACCCAAGTCTCACCAGGTGTGTGGGGTTCAACTTTCAAAAAAAGGGAAGTCAATTTTATCAGTCCTTAAATTTTGTTTTAAAAGTCCCATTAGAAATTGTCAGGTATGTGGAAATTAATTTCATCCTTAATGTTTATAGGAAATTCGTACATTAGAATTAATGTTTGTACTGAAAGTTAATTGCATTGCATGTTATATTGATATAATCAGGGTCAGAGAAATTATTATATCCTATTCAGCTGGGGTAAAAACATACTTCTTCTAGCTAGTTGGATCATATTTGTTACGTTTATTAGAAATTTTATGTTTGTTATAGATTCAGAACTTCTGCTTGTTTGTTCCACTGCATGTTTTTGTTGAAAATGGAGAGTTTTGCTCGGAAAATGAAGTTTTCTTGTTTTGCTGTTTCATCTTGAATAAGCTTAAACTTTGCCATGTTTATCAACTAATTTTTGTTTGATAACCAGGGAACTCATGGCAGAACTGTGTCTTCTATCAATGCAACAAATATGAAATTAACTGAATCATTGAAAAGTATAGATGACTTTGAGAGATTCCTATCAGATGCTAAAGAGAGGTACAAATTTATGTACGAGCTCCGTGACTATGTTCATGTCTTATGTCAATTTCTGCAGGTATGTCAATTTGTTATGGGTTATTTTGATTAGCTTTTAGGTTCCTACATAATTGATGCATTTAAGACAATGAATTATTGTTTTTATTTTCTTTGTGGACATTTCGTTGAGACTTATATCAAGTAAAACTTAGATATTCTCATTCATGCTTCAAAGTGCATCCCACCATTTTTGTATGCACAGTGTCATGACATTCTTTGTATCCCACCATAGTTGTTTTACGATGAGTTTGAAGGAGACCTTTTGAACTTATCAAACTTGAGTTAAATAGATGATAATTCTAGCAATCATTCTTGGACTCTGGTTGCTGATAAAATTGCAGCCATTGTTTTAAATGTATTAGCTCAAATTGAAATATTTAGATATTATGACCTTGGAAAGGATGGAAAAAGGTTAATCATTCAAATTGAAGCAAATTACGTGAGGAAAAACATTTTGAAAATAGGTTGGAATCAGAATCGGGCAATAGTTGGCCTGAGTTTGCTTGAATAATCCAAATTGAAGCAAGTTTACTGAGTTCGTCTCTGTTTTGTATAAATATTTCATTTATAGGATTTCTAAAAATCAAGTTCAAAATTTTATGTATATAAGCAAGTGTTATAAAACCTGGACCGAACTGGCTCGACCGGTTGAATCAGGGATCAACTGGACCTAGGCCCTTCACCAGGTCACCTATCTGTTAGACCCAAAATTGGGTAAAAACATGGTCGACCAGGTCGATTTGCTGGGCTGAGCTTGCTGATCCTGCCTGGTTGGCTGAGTTGCTTGACACACAGCAGAGGGGGGTTCTTTTCCAAAAAAAAAAAAAAAAAAAACGATGGAGGAGGGGGCATAGCCCCAGACCCCCTCCCATTTGCAGAGCAGGGGAAGCTTACCTTCCCCCATGTGATTTTTTTTTTTTATTCTTTTGAAAAATATGACGCCATGATGATATCATCTTTGGTCAGCCTGTGGTTAAACCTAGTTGATCTGGATTCAACGAGGCGTGGTAACCTTTTTTTAGAAAGTGAGATAATTAACTTAAAATTACCACATAAATAAAAAAACAAGGGTAAATAAAATTAATCCAATCTCGATCAAGGGGCTCTCAGAAAAGTCCTGGGAGTTGGCGTGCTCTTTTGCAAGGCAGTCGGCAGTAGAGCTTCCCTACCTTGGTGTGGCGCCATGAAACTGAAAGATTCTGAGCCCTATCCATAATCTCCTCAACAAATTGAAAGAATCTCCAAGGAGGGCTAGTCTCACTATTCAACCAGGTTATGACAGTATAAGAATCACCTTCAGCCATGAGTGGAGAAAGGTTTTTTTCTACAGCAGTATGGATTCCTGTAGTAATGCTTGGACTTCAGCATGGAGTCACTAATACCAAGAGGACCAAGGTAAGAGAGAAATTGGTTGCCGGAGTGGTCTTGGATGATTCCACCAAAACCTGCAGGTCCTGAACCCTGCCATCAAAGTTCAGTTTGAAGGTACCACTTGTAGGGGAGGCCCATGGGGTGAGGGCAAGCAGTCCAAAAGGTCTGTTCTACACCAGAGACAATTGAGTCTCGGTTGCTGGGCCCTCATTGGTAGGGTTTTTTAATATTGATTTAACCAGTGGTTATATATCAATCCATATTTTAAACTAATGGCTGTTTGGAGGTCTGGGTTACTTAAAATCAAACGTCAATGATAGCTTTGGATGAACTGGAGACCAGCTAGGGGTGGTGATGTGATTATGACTGTGATGAAGATATTCGTTGGTATAGTCTTAGACACTTTGTAATTCCATTGGATTGGAGTAGAGGTTCCTCCTGTTGCATCTTGGGGTCTAATCCAGTTATTTTACTAGTTCTTTTCTTGTGAAAGAAAATTCAGCACTTGTCATTAGCAAGCTTCTGGTCCCCCCTTCTCATGCGTCCTCTAGATACCTGATTGAGATTGATGTAATGCAGCCCTTGGATCCCAACTCCTTTAAAGTGCCAATCACTTAGGTTATTCTTTGGCTATTACTTGAGTTGCCGAAACAACATGTTGTTTTGGTGGCTTCTTTTCCCTGGGATAATATTGCTCATTTTGTATCTTTGTTGCATTAATCTTTTTTTCCCTGTATATTCTTTTATTTCCTGAGAGGCCTGTAGTCTTTTTTTCCCCTGTATATTCTTTTATTTCCTGAGAGAACTTATAGTCTTTTTTTTTTCTCTTAATAATTTTTTTTGCTCACTGTCATCAAAAAAGAAAAAAAGGAAGTCTAGAGTTTCATCACCAAAGTAGTTGCTCCATTGAAAGAAATTTCTTCTAAGGCATCTTTTTGCTTACTCAAAGCAGTAAATGAGGCCTTTGGCTCACTAGTCACGTGTTTGTGTGTGTGTGTGTGTGTTCTAAATCATAGGATTATCTCTGATACCCTATGATGCAATTTATGTGAAAAGATATTGCTTTTACTTATAATTACTTTCAGTGCATTCTTCTTGAGATTTGCCATTTATTCTTGAATAATTTTGTTAATCTGGTTTTTTTTTATTCCTGGTTTGATGGATTGAAGGAAAAGAAGTCAACCATAACAACCTTTAAAAAGATGTGTAGTAAGTGTTACATCTGGGTCCCATGTAGTAGGTGACAACGAAATGAGAGAGAGAAAGAGGAATAGGAGAGGGAGAGAGCGAAAAAAAGTGGAAAGGGAGTCTAGAACTCAATAATTTTTTTTATTAAGAACGAAAAATAAAGGCTATCTAGTATTAACCTAAAATTAAGACTACACTTTCCATCTGGTGGTATATTCTTGTACAGCAAGACTTTTTACCATCTCATTACTGTTTAACTTCACAGGAAAAACTTATGAGATGATATGTTGAAAAGAAAAGTGTATATGCAATATGATACTTCAATAATCCCCTTATTTTTCTACTTCATAATTATATCACTTTTCTTCCTTTACCTGTTCTGCATATTATTCTCTTTAATTCTTGTCACTAGAGTCTAAATTCTTCTCAAGAAATTCCATTTGCTATGTTTTCCTTTTGTGAGTAAGTTCTCAAGTTTTGCAATAATGATGCCAGTGAAATATCTCTCATTGCATTCAGGATAAGGCTCCATACATTGAAGAACTTGAAGAGGAAATGCAGAAACTTCATGAAGATCGTGCATCTGCTATCGTTGAAAGGCGACTTGCTTTTGATAAAGATGATTTGGCTGAAGTGGAAACGGCTGTAAATTCAGCCAAGTCTGTTCTTAGTAAAGGTAATAGTGGGGCTGCTGCTGCTATGGCAGCACAAGCTGCATTAGCTTCAGTGAGAGAGCTTTCAAATTTACCTTGCCAACTTGATGAGTTTGGTAGGGATCTGAACCTGAAAAGGCGAAATGATTTGGTTAGAAAGGCTGAGATGAGGAAACACAGGCAAGCTCGATTGGAGTCCAAGAAGAGGCTTGCGTTTACGAATGGAAATGATCAAAGTATTGAAGGAGAGTTGAGCTCTGATGAGAGTGATAGTGAGATAAATGCTTATAAGTCTCGGTGGAAAGAGTTGGTTCATACTGCACAGCAGGTTTTCAGTAATGCAGATGATAAATTTGCAAAGCTCTCCCTTGTAAAAGAAAGATTTTCAGATTGGAAGAAGTACGACATGAGGAGCTACAGTGATGTTTACATGCCATTAAGTGCCCCTGCAATATTCTCCCCTTACGTACGCTTGGAGCTTCTGATGTGGGACCCACTTTATGAAGATGCTGATTTTTATAATATGCAATGGTAAAACATCTTGTTGGCATATGTAGTTTTATGTTTTAACAAAGTCATATGGAGAGTTCGTCTTTCTGTAGTTAAAACTTTGATGGTGGCAACTCTATAAAGAAAGGTCGACATGTCAGCTGAAAGGAGCAGCCCACAGTATTTGCTATTTTAGTTTGAATAAAAAGATGTGGTTGTTGGAAGTTTATGTTGAATTGCTCCAAGTGTATTCTTAACTGTTTCTCTACTACGTTGGTTTTGTAAATTAGATTTTTGGAGGCGTGTTAAATCAATTATTTCTTCCTATTTTTAGGCATTCTCTACTGTTTGATTACGGTTTACCCGCAAATCAAAGTGACTTTAGTCCTGACGATGCTGATGCAAATCTTGTTCCTGAACTCGTGGAGAAGGTCGCTCTTCCTATTTTGCATCACGACATCGCTCACTGTTGGGACATTCTCAGCACAAGTCGGACTAAACATGCAGTTTCTGCCACCAACTTGGTCATTAGCTATGTTCCTGCTGCCAGTGAAGCCCTTCGGGATTTGTTGGCTGCTATCCGTGCCCGTCTTGCCGATGCAGTGTCAAATGCAGTTGTATGTTTTCTGCTGAATTCATGTCTATTTTTCCTGTCAAGTGTTAGTTTGTTTTACAGATTTTTGTTTTGAAGTTTTTGTGCTTTGCTAAACACATAGAATTTCCATGGGAATGTGTAATCACAAAAACATGTGTATCAAATGCAATTAACTGTCATTCACAGATCAAGGTCAGGTATTGGTGATGATTCATTTTTGGTTCATTTGGGCTCATATTGCCAACCCATTATGAATCACTAAAAAGTTTTTTGTTGGTACTTGATTTCTCATGTGCAGTTCCTGTGATCTCATCTGCTTGTTGCTTGTCAATGTAGGTTCCAACCTGGGATACATTAATGATAAAGTCTGTGCCAGATGCTGCAAGAGTAGCTGCATATCGATTTGGGATGTCAATTCGTTTGTTGAGAAACATCTGTCAGTGGAAAGATATTTTGGCCTTACCTGTTTTGGAGCAGCTTGCGCTTGATGATCTTTTAAGTGGGAAAATATTGCCTCATGTTCAGAATATCACATCAAATGTTCATGATGCTGTAACACGAACAGAGAGGATTGTGGCATCATTATCAGGAGTTTGGTCGGGTACTAGTGTTATAGGGGAGCGGAGGTAAATAAATAATTAATGGGTATAAGGATTGTGTAGGGCTCTGTCGTTCATTATGAAGCCTAAAATGCATTTTCCCTAGAGAAAAGAAAATCAGTTTTTTTTTCGAAGAGCATATTTCTCAATTTTAGGAGGTTTTCTAAATAGTTCGAGTAACCTGTACGCTCACTGTAATACACAAGCTCGAGTTACTATCATGAGAATTTAGATACTGTTTGTGAATTCAATTGTACTTGGGTTCATGTACTCAGCTCAGCCAATAGTTTGGCTAGCTCTCTAGCTAAAGTTTGGGTGTTTCTCTAATCCCTCATTGTAAGGGTATCCTCTGCATAAGATTTTTTTTTCTTGTTTCTTTGGATTAAAATGTTGTCTTCTTTAACACGCGCACACACACACACAAAAAAGCTGTTGAAATGGATAAATGAGGGGTTGACAATGTTTTCTTATGCTGTTGTACAGCTCAAAGTTGCAGCCTTTGGTGGAATACGTAATGATCCTGGGCAAAACACTGGAGAAGAAGCATATGATGGGTGGGAGTGGGGAAGATGAGACGTATAGGCTTGCTCGTAGACTGAAGAAAATGCTCGTTGATCTCAATGAGTATGATAAAGCAAGAAACATTTTGAAGACATTTCATCTCAAGGAGGCTCTTTAGATTCTACAGTTTTCAAGTTGTTTTATATGTGCTATCTTTGGCCTCTCTTATATTATAACCTAGCTGGTGCATGGCTAATTGGAGGCCAGATTGGACTTGAAATCCGTTTTCCCCTCTGTGTAGCTTCATGAAAGGGCCCATGCTATTAGGAAGGTGGCATAGTCAAAACACTGAATAGGCTGGGAATATGGAATCTATATTTCATTTTTCAGATCATCAATTTACTTGAAGGAGCTTTCTTTCTTTTGCCACATTGATGGAATAGGAGGGAGGTGTGGACCCACCACTCATACATGCTTTTTCCATGACCCATTTGACCAGGACCATGCTCTTTCAGAAAGGCTTTATTTGATTTTTATTTCCACTTTACTGGAAAAAAAAAACACTGGCACCTATCCCTGGAAAGCCACATCTGGGAAGGCATGCACCTGGTCTCAAAAGAATTTGATGTGGCGGGAGTGTGCCTTGGTCTGGCTGTATCATTTCAAACTCCTGCAGCTCTCTGGTGCTTGTTATATCTATTCTTTTGCAAATGATGGATCTCAAGTTTCTACTTGGTAAGTATCAAAACTTTTCTTTTGTTAGTTTTTGGTCAGTGCTTCTGATCTGCTTAGATTTGGAAACCACAACTGCTTGAGCATGGTTATCATGATATTTCATGTTTCATTCTATTCAGAAATTCTAGTTTATTTAGGCCCACTTTTGTTTGAGAGAAAGGGGAGAGAAGCTGAGAAAACAAGAACAACCATTTTCTGTTGGTTAATTTTAGAGAAAGCAATTTTCTCACAGCATTTTAAGATATTCTCTCCAAATTGATAAGATGCATGGAGATGAGAAAAAAAAATCTGTAGAGTACTCTTTAGATCCTCTGAACACTGATCACTAGTCTTCATTTACATCCTGGATGAGTTTATTTGTACATGAACTGTTACACTTCTTAATACCTTTATGTTGATATGTCTGTCTCTGGGTCTATGGACAACAAGATCTTCACAGAGAGTTTAGCTGCAGTGATTATTTTCCTAGTCTAGTGAGGAAACTAATTGGTTGCGGGTGCTCCTTTCTACCTTTGCCATGGGGACAAAATTGTGAAATGACACTCATTTTTATCTCATTGTTGAAATTTAGAAATTGCACTGTTTGCCGCTTAAGTAATATTAATTTTTCTGGATTGTGATTTCTATGTTGCATAAGCTGGAATAGGCTCTGTTCTGTGCTGTTTCTTGTACTGCCATTGTTCATCTTTAAATTAGCCAATTTTTAAGTTCCTAGGCAGATATCATACCTTTTACTTCATATGTTGCTAAACCCTGTTGCTGCTGATACATGATGCACATGATCCAATGCCTTGTCAACAACCTTTTCAGAGATCCTTTTGCTGTGCAATTTGTTCTAGCTTCTTGAATTAAAAATTGTATTGTCCTGATTTCTAGTTTCCTAAATTCTATTCCATATGTTGATCCAAACACACTTTTCAACAATTTCTGAAAAAGGTCAGAAAATTGAGGGCATTTCTGCTCATGAAAACATAATCCATCCAAACCTAGTGCTTAAACTGCCAAAGTGTGCATTTGAAACTTAGGAATCATAGAAATCACATTTCTTTAATATTTCCACCCCCCCTCAAAAAAAAAAAAAAAACCCATCTTTGATGCTTGTTTAACCAGACCTTGGAACAATCTGAAACTATTGTGATTGTGGAATGACTTGGGAAATAAAAAAACTTATCCTTCTTTGGTCCTCTTGGCATTGCAGACTCGACTACGACGGAACTCTCGGACCTTCTCCACGGCCTCTGGATTTTTCAGAATCACTTCAGTGGTCCGCTCATTGTGGAAGGGGACTTGAAAGTGGTCATTGGATGGTGCTCCGCCGCCTCTTTCCCTCCATGGCGTCGTTGGCGGTTTTTTCTTGATATTATGGATCTTGTTTCCTCTATTCCCTGCTTCTGGTCTCATGTACTTAGATCAGCCAATATGGCTACAAACTCTTGTGCTAAATTGGGTCCCTCCCTTCAATCTCTTGTTGTAAGGGGATACCTCCCTTGATGTATTATCTTACTCTTTTGAAATAAAATCATCACCATTTCCAAAAAAAAGGAAATAAAAAATTTAACTATATTGATTTTGTCTTTAATCTTCCTTATTTTCTTTGTGAGGCATTAGCTCATACTCATCGGCTGATCTATGACAGCAAAATAAATTTCTGGCAGATGGATTTTGGACCTATATTTAGATTGTATCTCTTCCTGTATGGTAAAGGGTAACTAGCTAATGAGGATAGGACCTGAATTTAGTCCTCAAGACTATTTTTATCAGGCTGTCTTCACATAAACTCTAAAGTCATGTAGCAGTGTTTGGTCTATGAGTTGGAAGTAAAGACTTGTGATAGTCACTGGCCAGAAGTAAAAGGCATCTGATGGTCACTGTATTTCAAAGCATTTTGGATTACGTCTTTATCTGTATGGTATTTCATTCATCAATTAACAAATTACATAATTGGTTGTTTGTTACAATTAAGGATAGACGTTGATTCTGTTTGTTCTTGTTATTACTTTTCAGTGAAAGAACCCTCCTTGTTGAAGTTTCTCTTTACAGTTTCGTGGTATTTAGGTTTGAAATTCATGTGAAAATACAACGCCTGTATAAATGTATATCTTAACTGGGATTAAGGTTGTTAATTGCAACACCTGGCATAATTGAAGGTCAGTTGTTTCTGTATATATTGCTTGTGATCCCTGCATATAGCATCTGGTAAGCTTTACTCCGGCTGGTTCAATCATGAAACAACTGACTTGCTTGTGTTTCTTTGAGATTTTTTCTTGTTATTTGAAAATTTCTTGTTATCATGAAACCAAAGTTGTTGTTATTTATTTGATATTCGGCTGAATATCTTTATCACCACTTTTAACTCTTGACGTGCTATTAGTAATTTCTACTAGATGGTTTTGTGCTAGTGTCTTTATTTTGATGATTTTGTTGGCAAAATGAAGTGTGACCACTTGATACGTAACTAATTTGTAGTGTTGCCTGAGTACTATACTAAGACGAAGGTGCGGCTGTACATTTGGTCAATATATTTGGGAACATGACTGTGGATAATGTTTTGTTCAACAAATTTCTTCTGTTACCTGAGATGCCTATGCATACATATGTGAATATGAGTATACTCAGGGTGCACTTAAAGAAAGCCCTTATTATGGTACACTCAAGTTAAAGCTAATTTAGATATGTTAATTGTCTTTATTACAAAAGAAGATATGTTATCTGTTCAGTTTTCTTCTTTCATTGGCGGGCTTTTAATTTTTCCCCTTGTTCTGGGAGCATTTAGCTCTACTACATACCTGAAAAGTTGATTGGACCCTTGTGAAGACAAGACAAGGGTTGAAAGAATCTCAGTTAATTTATTTATCATTCTCTCTTTCAATGGATGGTTCTTCTCATCACTTTTGGGAGAATTTGGCTGACAAAATGAACACTATGATGTGGTTAGCTATTCAGTGAGAAGATCAGTAGATTGGTTCTAGTTCAGTGTTATTAAAACTCTTTTTGATTCCTTGGTGGATTTGAGGGGCAGGAGAGAAGAAAAAAAATGTGGGAGAGACCCATTTTCTTGTGTTAGTTTTGAGAGAAAGCAGTGGAAAAATGAAAGCAATAGAGACTAGTTTGAATCCTTCGTCTCCTAAAACCTAGAATATACAGACTAACAAGAAAAGTAGGAGAGAAGATTTGACTTTTCCCTCTTGATCTCTTCAAGATTCCCATCTTCCCCCCTCATCATGTGTCACAAGTTCCTCCTGTCTGTTATCTCCAATGACGATCTCTCTTCTTTGGCATATGTTTTCTGCCAGCTCCAATAAGACATGGAATGGATATGCTAGTTTTGACTTCCAGATGTGGTCAGCAGATGCTGGTGTTGACCTTCTGAGCACAAGGTCAGCAGATGCTTGAGTTCAATTCGAATCTGAGACTACTTTGATGCCTGGGTCCATGAAAAATTATTTCTACACTTTTTGCAACCTCTATCTTTCCCTGGCCTTAAAAAATCAACAGTCAAAGTTACCTAAACACCGGTATCAAGAAGGGCATAGCCTCTTTCATATCTGAAATTGGCAGAAATCTCAGTATTAACTTATTTATCAGATATTATTTTTTATCTTTTCTTTTCTTGTTAAACGAGAGCATTCTAATCTTCAGGTCTGGGAGCAGTTTATGAGTTTTTTGCTTGTGTTCTAGTAATTAGAAAGATGTGATTGGTTAATTGTTTTGATTCTTCATTTTGCAGCCTGGTCGATCTCTAATTGTGGGCACACCTGATACACGCATTGGGCTTCATAGAGGTATTCTGCTAATATATCTTCAAGTAGATTCTGTCGTTTGAAGTTCAAATCTTTGAGTGATGGCGTTGCAGGAGAGGCAGAGAGGTAGATAGTCTCTGGCGTTCCCTCTTTTAATTTGTTTTATCTGCAGATGTCACACCTTAGTTAACTATCATGCAGTGGGCGTATTGTAACACTCCTGTTGGAAATTAGCGAAAGCTCATTGAGCGGCTGGTAAGGGGAGGCATGGGGCTAGTCTGTCTTCAGATCTATGGCGAGATGAGGACTGAAGGCATCTTTTCCACATCACAGTTCATGCACAAACATTTCTGCTATACTTCTGGGCATTGTTTTGTGTTGATAATGTAACTTGACCTGTGTTTTTTGGTCTTGTTTTGGATATATTCGAAGCAAATGGACTAGGACATGAGTAGTAGATTTGGTGAAAGAGAAGAGTGATGCAAGAGAGGTGAGAAACATGGGAGGAAAAGGAGAAAGAGAGAAGAGGTGTGAGGCCAGAAGGGGAAGAAAGAGAGGCTCCTGGGTTGATGGACCAGCTCTCTTCTACCCTTTATTATAATAATGAGAATAAACTTACAGTGACATGTATGGCTTTGTTCCTTCCTAGGGCAACTAACTTTGAGGAGATTTTGTTGTGACCGTTTTTGTAAATATATTTACAACTCAACTCTTTCATGAAATATAGTGCATATTAATAACTTTGGTTTGTAGTTTTTCTCTTAAAAAAAGGATAATTATCCTAACCTATTTTGTTCTTTCATGGAAATTTGAGTTATTTGCTATATGTTTAGTGTCTTAGTTATTGCAATGTAAATTGCATTGGTGTTTTCATAGGAAAATCAAATTCTTTTAATAGTGACTTGAGCCACAATGTTCTACTTGATTTTGCAATTATATTTTTTTTCTTGTTGCACTAGCTAACAAGGTTGCCTCCAATTATAAGATAATACTTAGAAGTGGACTTTCAATCATCGTATCTGTATAACTTGGTCACATTAATATGTCAATGATCTCTATATAATAGTCCTTATTTGATAGTACTTGTATTCCAATAAAATACTTGAGGATACCAAGTTCTTTTGTTTGAAAAAAGTACTATTTTAGTTGTTGCTGCATATGAGTGGATCGCATTGGAAGTGTGGTTGGCCTACTAACTATGAAGGATTCTAGGACACCTTTAATTACATTGGTTGTGGAGTAGATGAAAGAGAAGAGGAAGAGGAGAGAAGCAAGAGAGGTGAGAAATGTGAGAAGGAGAAGGAGAAATAGAGAAGAGGGACACGAGGGAAGCAGGGGAAGGAGGAGAGGCTCTTGGGTTGATCATTTCTTCATATGTACCCGCAGTTGCACGTAAGTGATGTCCTTTGATTTCACCTGTTTCGGCCTGTGAGCCATAAATTGCTTCCGCACTAAATAAGAAACGGTCTCTCCAACCATTTATACATTGGTTTCATCTTTTACTTCTCCTAAAAAAAGTTGGAAGCTTTACGACTAAAAATAGTGAAACGAGTACGGTGGACTCCATTAAGATGCCGAGTGCGTCACTTGTCGGTCTCTCTTTGAAACTTCAACCAAAAGATTTAGATCAGCGTCAATGCTTGCCCTAAACCTGTTTGTAAATTTGCCAGAATGGATGGAAACAAGAACAAAAAGCAGTGGGATCCTTCACCCGCAAATGGTTCCAATGTTATGGCCTGCTTAAGCGGAATGCAGAGTCTACAAACAGATATTTAACTCCAATTCTTCTCAAAAGCAGTCAATGCAGAATGACTGAACCATGACTTGTAACTGAGCTCACAATCTGATGCTATTCATTTTCCAGAGCTATTCATTACTCAGAGATGGTCCTTCCACAGCTGTAAAGATACGTTGTTTTGTCCTTCTCCCTTTTAAATTCTTCTTGCTTCTTTTTTGAGTCTGAACATCACTCTCCTGAAGCTTCCATACAACACCAGTTGTCACCACCAGTGCTCCCCTCCTGCACTTTTGTGGTGGCATCAACACGATTCACTGAAAGCCAACAGTCCGGGCATTTCCCATTGTTGCCAGCCTTAATTTGTTCACTCTTTTGACAGGAGGATGAAAAGTGCTTCTCCACCATCGCACTCTCACATAGGGAAGGGAAGGGATGCCATTTCGTATGCAGTCTGATTTTGACTCAGGCCTTATAGTGGGTTAGTGATGATGTTGACCTCATTTCAGGGTTTCATAATGCATGAACGTGTGGCAGAGAGGATGACACTTGGGGCTCGATTTGAATTTGATGCTGAAGGCCGGGCGAAGCATGCAAAGTTTTAGGATTCTATCGGTGTATAATAAAGCATGGAGTAAAGGGCATGAAAATTTAGGCCAACGCCTCCGACTGCTATATAAGGAGGCACTCTGAGCCTTGAGTGATTCAACCCATCAATGCTTCTTGGTCCCTTCTCGTGTTAATCAAAAGATGTCGAGGTTAGTAGCAGTCACATTCTTGATACTGCTCGGTGTCGGGCTCTCCTCCGCTGGTAGAGCAATTATTCATGGAAAGGGTGGCGTTGGAGGAGGTGGCAGAGGTGGAGGTGGAGGTGGAGGAGGTGGCGGAGGTAGAGGTGGAGGTGGTTCTGGGTTGGGGTCCGGTTACGGTTACGGTTCCGGAGAGGGGTCGGGATATGGGTCCGGCTATGCGGGGGTAGATGGTGGAGGGTATGGGAGCGGTGGAGGCGGCGGAGGCGGCGGAGGGGGAGGTGGGTCTGGGCATGGTTCAGGCAGTGGTAGTGGTTCCGGCTACGGGTCGGGATATGGAAGCGGAAGTGGGTCAGGGTTTGAGGAAGCAGGAGGTTATGGGAGTGGAGGTGGTGGCGGCGGGGGTGGTGGCTCTGGCGGTGGAGGTGGTAATGGTTATGGCTCTGGTTTTGGTTCCGGGTATGGTTCTGGTGGCGGCCATGGAAGTGGTGGAGGGGGTGGTGGTGGAGGCGGGGGCGGGGGAGGTGGAGGCGGTGGCGGAGACTCTGGGTATGGTTCGGGCTCTGGATATGGCTCCGGGTATGGTTCTGGCTATGGTGGCGGAGGGGGTGTCGACTACCCTTGAGCACCATTAGTACTGATGGAAGAGGAAACATTCACGTCCCCCTGCATGGTCACAAATTCTGGATCTCACTTTACAAGATTATATGCATGTATGAGTTTGAATTCTGTAATAATCGAGAGCCAAAATGCGTCTCTCTCTCTCTCTCGTTTTTCTGTGTAAATGTGAATCAAATCAATCAACTTCAAGTTGAATCTCTTAAACAGTCTCTTGAGAAGATGTCCCCAACCAATTATTGATCTTATTCATCATCTAAATGATTATTACCGAAACAATGCCATAAATTCAGATCAAATCAATTTATTAGCAGTCTTTATCTTATCCGGTCGACTCTTACGCCCTTTCCAACCGAGACCTTGCGTAGCATTTAACCGAGACAGAGACGATATTCACTGCAATAAAAAGTATGGCAGAACGAAATGAAGTTGCAGAGAGTGGAAGCCCGATTTCGATCGGTTTACTTCATAATCGGCTATCAAGGAATTATATGACATAAACAGAGAGAGACAGCGAGGTCTCGTGTTATTATTCCATATAAAACTCACATAAACAGGAAAAGCTACGAGGAAGAGATTATCTTTCAGTGAATGGCTGTTCAAGGATAGTCATCCCCGCCACCACCAGACCCGGATCCATACCCAGAGCCATACCCCGAACCACTGCCGCTGCCGCTACCGCCACCACCACCTCCGCCACCTCCACCGCCACCTCCACCACCGCTCCCAATGCCTCCTCCGGAACCATGCCCTGAACCATATCCAGACCCGTAACCGCTGCCACTACCCGACCCGCCGCCACTGCCAGAGCCTCCACCACCTCCGCCACCCCAACCTCTTCCTCCACCTCCTCCAGACCCACGCCCGCTCCCGTACCCGGATCCATACCCGGACCCGCTCCCACTACCGGACCCAATACCAGAACCGCCACCGCCGCCACCTCCATAGTCAGAGCCAGAACCATAGCCTGACCCACTCCCAGAGCCATAACCGGATCCGGAGCCTAGTCCAGACCCACCACCTCCACCACCACCACTTCCTCCACCTCCGCCCCCTCTGCGGCCTGCTTTACCCTCAATTATGGCTCTAGAAGCGGAAGAGAGCCCCACGCAGAGCATTATCAAGTACGCAACAGCTACAACTTTCGACATCTTAGCAGTCCAAAACGAACGTCCTTTCAACACTGCACTCTAGCACTTACTCTGCTGACGAAGTGAACCAAGGAAGGATTAGTCGATACTGGATGGGTGTAACAGAGTGGAAGAGGGCTCTATTTATAGCGTGAGAGGATGGGCACTCGGCATAAGTGGTCTGAGTATCTCCACTAACGAGTCTTAGATGAGCATTGGAAGGCTCGGAAAAAGCTGTTCGACTTGCTTGTCTTTCTTTTTGCTCCGTTTTTCAATGGGCGCACTAAGCTTGGGCGAAAAAGAGTATTATCATGGAATTCTGGCCGCGTCTGATCTTGGTGCTACCCACACTGCAATTACCCACCAAGAGTGAGATTGCGTTGTTACCAGTCAAAGCAAAAGTCTGTCTTCTCTCTCCTGGGTGGTGGTGGTAGTGGTGGCGGCGGCAATTAGCTTCTTTCCGGCCTCACTAAGGAAGCTAGTGGTGCTCCCCTCGTTCTTTCCTTAGCGGAGACGAAACGGCATAGGCAAATTAATTTATTTTTTATCTGTTCACACTTACCAGACGCGGCATCGCATGCTCATATGCATTCCACTTTTTATAATTTTTGTAACTTATCCGAGAGGCTGGATTGTATTGCCTTTTGAATTGGTTGGCCATATCTAAAAAATAATGTTTCGTGTCAAAAGAGATCCAAACATGGCCTAATAGTTTCTTCTGTTGATTCGGGAAATGAAAAACCGAGATCATCTGTTCATCACACATGAGGTTCTAAATGAACCCACAATTACAACGGGAGCTGCTTCTACTCGATGTCCATTTTCGTGGGATGTTTTCTGTGGAAAGATTGATCACTGGGAGATGCTTCTGATACACGATTTTTCTGGCTGTTCGGGGAGGCTGGCCATTTATCGGGCATTTGCTCCAGATGAGAGAGAAGAAACCAGCGAAAACATTTGTGAAATTCACTGTAAAGATGGGAGCTCCAACCATTGTAGTTATAAACTCTTCCAATCTTGTCAGAGAGGTTTTCAGTTCACTCGCTCCGCTTTACCGTCTCTGAACACTGAAGCTTTTCATATAATGCAGGCGATATGTAACGGATTCTGTTCTTGTCTTGCAGGTTATTCTCACTCAATTTCATCCCGCAAGCTTCCAAATGCATTTCAGATGATGAGACGCGACGAGTTTATTGTTTCAGTTGGTGATTTCGGAGAAGAGTACAAGAAACTTTAAGGCATCTTCTCGCTTCAGTTTTAAATACAGTGCCTCTGGTTTGTAATTTATTTATTTATTTTTTCTGATTTCATTATGTATGGAAATGTACTGGGTAGTTTCTGGGCAGAGTCGGTGACGGAAAGTTTCTGCTTACATGAAGTTTGACCGCTGAAGTGGATGATTGAAACGTCAGTCTTCTAAATATTTTATGTTAGATTTTATGTCAACCAAAATTTGGAGAAGAAATGGTCATTTAGATGGTAGCAGACAGTTGCCAAGTTTCAGGCATTCCATTATCAGTAGCTTGGCTACGGAGATTATTTTTAAAAAATTTAATTAAACCTTATACGAAATCTCGCCGAGTATGATTCGAACGAAACTCAAATATTTTTACCATTATCAGATCAGATCAGAATTGAGCAAAGAAGTACTAGCGCAGAAAAAAAACTGAAGAACGCCATTTTTAATGATCGTTTTCAGGGGCAGAAGGTGAGAAGGTAAGCAGCAGCTTTGCACGTAAAAGTGCTCGTCTTATCATCGTAGGCGTAGCTATAAGCCGAAGGGCAGGCTTGCTTGAACACCCTCGAGTACTTGTTGGGTTTGCATGTCTCCGGACCACCGTAAGCCCCTCTGCAGCAGTACTCGTCGGTGTCAAACGCCTCACAGGCGCTCTTGCATGCAATGGTGGCGCCACCATCACCTGTCACCTTCAATTCCGGTGGGCACACCGCGTTAACATTCGCCGCGCAGGCGCTCACACCGCACCTTCCGGTACCGCCCCGTGGGTTCACCGAGATGGGCACATTGTAGCCGTCGACCAGGCTTGTGTCGTAGAAATCTTCGCCGCCGGATCCGTTGAGGGTGAACTCGATCAGAGTCGCCGGGGGAATAGCGCCGGCACCGTTACAAGGGACGTTGTTGGAACCGCAGTCCCCGGTTTGACACTTGAACCGACCGCTGGCATCTACTTCGCAGCCGGTGCGGCCCCAGAAACGGCCTGACCAGCCGGATGGGGCTTCCAAGGCAACGGATGCTCCTTGGTCGAGTTTGAAACCAGTCTCCGCTAGCGCTGGTGAGCCGGCGCTGGCCAGCGTCCCCGCCCACACTATGTAATTACACCTGTTGATGAAGGTGAATGTTGCCGAATAAGCACCTGGAATCAAATACCAAACCCAGAATTCATATCCATTAGACCACATCCTTCAAGGAGATAAAACTTTCGAAAAATTTCAGTTGCTAATAGCGAATTATTTCCTTTAGAACAGTCCGAGGCTGAGAAGATAAGAATCTACAATCTTTACTTTAATGGACCGTTTCCATCATTCATCTCCAATGTAACTATCTGTAGAGAAATGTTTGGGAGTATTGTTCAGGCCATCATCCAACTTGTCTCACGCATCACGTCTCCTTCATGATTTACGATTAAATGAGCACGGACGTTTCCGAGAAGGGCAGGGAAAAGCCGGTAGCGAGAGCATGGAAAGCGATTCAATCGAGACAAGCTTGAGAACTAGTCTACACTCACAGGGCTGCTCGAGGCTTAAGCGTGCTCAATTGAGGACTATCTGCATTTTCAGGTGGGTGGCCTGACGAAGGTAGCTTGTTTTCCAACGTAGAAGATGATAACTGAAGATTCTTACCGGAGAGGAGAAAGCCAAGAAGAAGAAGGGCGAGGAGAGCACTTCTTTTCTCCATTAAGAACCCTAAACCTCTGCTCTGTATCCTGAATAAAAAAGAAACGACGGTGAGACACGAGATGGGGTCGGGAGATTTCCACCTATTCATAGGAGAAGGCGGCAGGCGTAGCTTTAATGCATGTCATGTTTTGGTAACCTGTAAATTCCACTACGAATATGGCCGTCTTCTCAGATGGGATTAGCAGTTGCTGATCATATTTTACATAATCTCTCAATCTCTAAAGAAGTAAGACAAATTTCTACTCAAAACTTATCATATCTGGGATACAAAAAGAAGTCATAGCCGTCACGAAAAAGCAGAACCTAAGAAAATTTTGAACTAAAACCAGCCAAAAGGAAACCCAGAAGAAGAAACAGAGAGTCTGGTCTTCTGACTCAATTAGTTACGCTCCGGCGACTTGATGGCCACCTGTATAAACAGTTAACTCCATTAATGATAAGTCGAGAGTTCCTTCCTAATACGTCTCCTCCGTCAAATTGACAGTTACTGATCTTTCGGGAGGAGCTGTGTATGGAAATATGCCATGCCATTGAAGTCATCGAAAAACATTTATCGGTTTTAAGCATGTCCGAATATGACCAAGGAATACCAAAATGTTAAGTGCAGAACTCTGTTTATAATTTATACGAGATTTATAGTTTTTGTTTGGGTGACTGTCAATTTGATATTGATATTTCATTTTAATTTTTTGTTTGATTATTGAAGAAATTTTATGCATAATTTTACAAGAGTTTATGAACAATTTTATGCAATGTATGGACAATTTTAAACAAAGTTTATGTACAATTTTATGTAGAGGTCATGCACAATTTCCTATAAAATTTAGGCTTAATTTTATGTATAATTTATTTGATATGTATTTTTTGCAAAGTTTTAATGTACGTTCCAACTCGAACCCAGCTTGAGCTCGAGCTCAAACTCGGTTAAATATTATGGGCTCAAACTTGATTCCAATTTTAGGTTCAAAGCGAGCTCGAGCTAAAGTTCGAAGTATTCAGATCAAGCTAAGCTCGAACTTATGCAAACTCGATGCCACCCCTAGGTTTAAGTAATTATTCATCTTGGTCACAATCTATCATACATTTTCTCATTAAAAGACACCTTGCTAGACGCTAAACACAACCATTTGTTAATGAAGATGATTATTCTTATCAAATTTGGTTAAAGGAAGACACTTTAGTTGTATGTTGGTTGATAAAATATGGAAGAATCGATTGCTAACAATTTTGTTCACTTGGATACAACCAAAGATGTTTGGAAGACTTGATTTAAGTTGTATTCCACATTTGACAATCTTAAAAAGATTTATGATATTTTTCAATACATGTACTTGAGAAGGTAAAGAGACAATCTTTCTAAGTACTTTGCTAGATTCAAAGGTCTTCTATATGAATGGAAAATTGCTTAGCCATATTCAGTCGATATTACAACTCAAGAAAAACAAAGGTTTTTACCATATGCCTTGCCTACCTTGATGTTGCCAAACTTCAGGTACTTAGCTCTTTAACTAGACTTACTTTTGATAATGTTTGTGCTATTATGCTTAGCATTCCAATCAAAGAGCCCCCATATCTCAATTGGATAAATTAGAAAATTCTGCCATGTTCTCCTAATGAGGAGAATGACAGCTAAGGTAGAGGGAGAGGAAGAAGAGGTAGATCTAGTGGCAAAGGCAAACAATGAACTAGTGGTGACTCTATTTTTAACTCAAATTTTGGTAAAAGTAGGAAGTGTACGTGTTGTGGTATCAACAATCATGTTGTAAAAAACGCTTGAATTTATATAAAAAATCAGATTTTTTAAGGCTAATGAAGCTTCAACTACTTATGTAGAAACCAAAAAAGAGGTAACTTCAAAACCTTTTGAACTGAAGATGGTTATCACAAAGGAGGATTATGATCTTTTGCACAAACTCAAAACCCTATTGGTTGCTCCTCAAAGTACACCTATAGCCACTATTGCAATATTAGTATATTCTTTGTTATTTCATGTTCCAATTCTTCACCAAGATCATTGATTCCAAAGTCTCTAAAAATTTCACTAGTAAAATTAGAAATTTATCTTGTTTGTCTCCTTGTGCAACAGACCAAATTGTATCTATTACAAATGGGTCAAGACCTTATGCAAGGATGTAGAGATGCAAGCCAAGACCTTTTGTTCCATTGGACCAACACATTTCACATGATGAGCAACCTCCTAACTTCAGCTCATGAGACCTTCTCTCCCACTGTTTATCACTTGCCTGCGGAGTCTTATGATATTCTTGAGGTAAGTTCTCCTTCATCTTCTCTTGTTGTGTTTAGCGCACCTTATGACACTAGATCCATTGCTCTATGTAAGGAACCCTGCTCTTGTACTTCTAGATCGCTTTCTATTTCTTACCCACTTGCCAATTATGTATCCACTCACATATTGTCCTTGAGTTGTTTCACTTTTTTTGGTAGCCTTATCATCAACCACTAATAAAGAGCCCTCAAATGATCTGTCGTAAAAAAACTGTCATGGGTGAGGAGATGCAAGCCATGTATAACAATCATACTAGGGAATTATTATTTCTTCTACAAAAAAAAAAAAATAGTGGGTTGTCGATGATTGAATATTGTTTAATACAAAGCAAGTTAGTAGCAAAAGTCTATACCCAATTATTTGGCATTGACTATGATAATTTTTTTTTCTCTAGTCGCCAAACTGAATTCAAGAAGAGTTTTTATTTCTCTTGTTGACAATTTTAAGTGATCTATTTTTCAACTAATGTCTTTCTCAATGGTGATTTATTTGAAGAGGCTTATATAGGCTAAAATAGTCACCTCTTGCTTGGTTTGATTGATTCACAAAAATAATTGTCATACGTGGTTTTACAAGATGTGATAGTAATCATTCAATTTTCACTAAAAAAATTGCGCTAAGCCATAATTCTTATGGTTGTTTATATAGATGATACAATCATAATAGGTAGTGACATTGTGGACATTCAACAAGTTAAGAGGGATTTAAATAATGTGTTTTAAACCAAAGATCTTGGTCTACTGAAATATTTTCTTGGTATAGAGGTTCAATTTAGTTACACATAATTTTGCCTCAAATAAAGTATGATCTTGAACGGCTAAAAGAAATTGAAATGTTTGGTTGTTAGTTGGTTGATACGCCTATTGAACCAAATGTTAAATTATGTGTTATGTTTGGAGATAATGTAGATTTGGTAGATTTCAACATTTTGTTGAAAAACTTATTTAACTTATAGTTACAATAGTAGATATATCTTATTCTGCTAGTGTTATTAATCAATTCATACATAAACATATATATAGTAGCATTAGTTGGATTCGGAAGAATTCTTTGATATTTAAAAAAAAAATCCAAGTCAAGGATTATTGTATAAATGACATGAGTTCTCTAATATTAAAGGATGTGCATATGAAGATTGAACAAGTACTCCTGATGATCAGAAGTCTACTTCCGGTTATTGTGTTGTGGTTAGATCAAATCTTGGACTAAAACAGAGGACTATCATACAGGCAATAAGTGATTTGTTGTGGCTCAAATCCTTGATGAACACAAACGATTCAAGTAAAAAAGTTCATACAATCACACAACAATTTATAATGGTTTACAACTTGATACACTAGCTCAAATCACTCAAAGTATTTGTACTTTGGAGTTAATTAAGTATATTGGGGTTGCCAAACGACTATTGTGGCAAATTGTCTTTAAAGCCCATTATGCTGTCCACAAAGGGACAAGCCACTCAATTGCTCACAACAGCAAATTTGCAAACCTAGATGTGGCGCACTAGGCATTCCAAACCTAGACCCACTAAGTGATTTTTAGCATTGTCTGCTAACACAAGGACTTGCAACTCATACTAGCAATAGCTAAGGCTTGCCAATCTTTTCCTCTTTGGTTACACCGGTTTTCGACAATAAAATTGAGGTGAGAATGGTCTTGTTGTGCCAAAAAAATTCAAGTGAAGGTACCACAAAATATAAAACTCTACCATGAAAATTTGAACCAATAGAGATACAATTTGCTGAAGTAATTGATCCCGTGCTTGTTGGGAAATGAAAATCATCGATGTTTGATACAGAGCATCCAACAAGAATAATGAAGTAAAATCGATATTCAAATGCTATTGCCTCTGCAGAAGATTGCATTTATTCTTTTAAAACCAAAATGAATGAAATCCATCCATAAACATGCTAGAATTTGTCAAACCACCCGACTAACGAAATGATTTGGGAAATAAAAACAGGTAGACAGAAGGTGACACAAAAAAGAGCAAACCATGTAGATCATTTTTATCTTCCCTCATCAAGTCCACTTTTTTCCCCTACCCTAGTGGATTTGAGTTACAGTTGTGGTGTTTCCATGAGTGCAGGCACCAACATCCAGTTATGTGGGGAATTTACATCGTGGCATTATCCACGGCCACTTTTCTAAGCATTCTCCGGTACCATGACTCCGTCAGAATTTGTCTTGTCTGGACGCACCGTCAGTAGTTCACTGGATTGCCTACTTCGAAGAAATGCCAATGAAGCCCAGGGTACAAAAGTCGGAGAAGCTTTGAAAAAGTGGCTGTAGAAAACATCGCACAGTAAATCACCTACATAAAGCTAGTCCGGTGCACCCACTAAAGGAGAAATAGGATCTTCATTTTGGGGATTGTGGATGGTATGACAAATTGTGCAAACTTTAATCGATCAATTTATCCAGTATGAATTGGTTTTTTTTCCTCCTCTTTCGCTTCTTCTATATCCAACTTCCTATTCCTAGCGATCATTTTTAATCCAAAATGAATGAAATCCATATGTAAATTTCCTAGAATTTCTTAAATTACCCAATTAACTAGATGGAAAGCTAAGATTTGAGAAGTAAAAACAGGGAGACAGAAGATGTCTCAAAGAGAAAAATGAATCTTCGCTCCTCATGTTCTACTTCTTTTCCCTAGTGGATTTCAGCAAAGATTTTGGTGTCTCAATGGGTACCAACACCAGCTTCCCTTTACGAAGCCTTCTCCAAATTCGGTACCATCTACTCCGTCAAAGTTTGTCTGCACACCATCGCTATTGTTCACTAGATCACCTACTTACAAGCAACACCAAAGAAGCTCCAGAAAACTACTCATTAGGACACTGACAAATAGTAGATCAACTACACAAAGCAAGACCGCGGTAGGCATAGATCGAGATATATGTGCCAAGTGCAACTTTTACTTTTGTCAATTTATTGAGTATGAATGGTTTCTTTCTTTCTTTTTCTTCTTTCATTTCTTCTATATCCAGTTTCCACTATTAGTATTATCAACTTCATCGGTCTTTATCAAGAGGCAAAAACAAAATAGGGTGTTGCCAATATGCATCTATTTTTAAGAAATATGGTTAGTTGAGAAAGTGGTAGATACAATCTCAGCAATTAAGAAGGAAACAACCAAATATGATATTAAAGTTGTCCATACATCATGTCTAGCATTGCAAGAGAGCTACTAGAAATTCTAGCAGCCAACCCTTTTGACTCTGATGGAGACACAACTGTTGAGAGTGAAAATATGCATTTATTCAATATGCATTTATTCATTCAACTACAATGTAAACAACATCTTAAACACAAATACATGTTGTTCTGGAATCCTTTATAGTTTACCTATAGCTATTGTATGATCCTAGGTTAAATGTTTGATTTTCCATTACCTACGAAACCGGTTTTTAGGTAATATTGGCTAGGTACTTAAAATTTGGTATCAGAACTATTACTTACGTTGCGAGTTCAAATCCCGGAGGGGGTGACCTAACTGTGTCGCTAGAGTGGGCCGCCGTAGACGTCGGCTCATAACGGGGGAGTTTATTGAGCATCGGCTCATAAGAGCTTTGAAGGCAAGTTCTTTCTCCAAAGAGTGTGTCATGTTATGATCCTGGGTTAAGTGTTTGGCTTTCCGTTACCTACCAGGCCGGTCTTTTAGATAATATTGGCTAAGTGCTTAATAAGCTACTGCTGGTAGTCTCAAAAACTGTTAAATCTACAGGTAATACTTGTATTATATCCTGCTGTAGTATTATTTTTACAACAATCCTCAAGCATAAGCTCCTTATTGAGCTGATATATATTTAAGTTTCAAAAACTGTTAAATCTACAGGTAATACTTGTATTATATCCTGCTGCAGTATTATTTTTACAACAATCCTCAAGCATAAGCTCATTATTGAGCTGATATATATTTAAGTTTGAAAGCTTGATACAAGCTTGAATGGATATTGCAGCTTCTGTTATATCTAAATGCGACACTCCCAACTATTCCTTGCAGATCCAACAAATTTACGTTAACAAAAACTAAACGAGAGTGAATATTAAACAGAGCATCGACCTAGTTTAAAAGCTTGATAGAAGCTTAATTGAATATTAAAGCTCCTGTTAAATCTAATCTCCCTTGATACAAGATCGAATGAATAGTAAAGCATTTGTTAAATCTAACCCAAAAACTCTAGGACTTGTTCTCTCACGAGGATTTTTCCTCTGATTTCTCTCGGAGGCTAAATCAGACGATTCCCATCCTCTGATTTATGGGATACAACTCATGCCAAAATCTACTCCATGTCATTTTCACCCTAACCTATTCTTTGCAGGTCCAACAGATTGACACTAACAAAACCTTCTCAGTGGTCATTATCTAACGTGGCTGAACCATCTCATACAATTACTTGCACGCACTTATAATGAAAAAAATAAGAAAGATGAAAATGAAATGGCAAAAAGGAAGAGATGAAATATAAAAAAAACGCGCAACTTCGAACCAAGATTAAATGAAGCCAAGAAACGGGCAGGGTAATCAAAACCAACACGAAATTCCGCACGTATAATGTAGCCGGATAAAAAAAAAAAAAAAGGAAGAAAATAAAAAGAACGATAATAAATTGAACAAAGGAAGAGATGAAACTATGAAATACAGAAACGTGCAATCTCGAAACGGACAGTGGAATCAAAGCCAAGAAGAAATTGCTCACGTAATATGCCCTGACCAAAATGGAAGAAAACAAAAAAGAAGGATGAATTCAAATTGCAAAAAGGAAGAGACGAAAATATGAAATACAGAAACGTGCAAGTTCGAAACGGGCAGGTAAATCAAAAGCAACAAGAAATTGCTTCACAAAAGAACAAGATATCCAAAAAAAATTGTGCAAGAAGCCAATGCAAAAGACAAAGGTAAAGAAGAGCGAACGAAATTAATGACAAACATTAAAACACCAAATCTAGACCCAAAAAAAAAAAAAAAAACGAACAAGAAGTAAACCTAAAAGATGAACAAAAAAACAAGGAGGGACTGAAAGACGTGCCTGCTTCACAGATTCTGCAATTTCGGGGCCAATTCCGTCGTTGGGAGAAAGAGTTGGTCGGATTTGGTGGAGAAAGGGAAGCGATAGAAGAAAGAAACGATTCAAACCCCAGAAAGGATGGGAAGATGGCAAAGCAGGCAGAGAGGGCGCATGTTAGACTTCTTTCTTACTTTTATTGTTGCCTTTTTTATCTACCCCCTTTAAAAAATGGCGGATTTTAGTCTAATTACTGATAAGTCCCTGTTATTAGTGTCTAATTACTTGGGATTTCTTTGTCATTTACGCTTTTACGAAAGCTAAAATCGAAAGTCCCCGCCAAGTCGCCATCCATCAGCTACAGTTAGGCCGCCGCCAAGAATAATCGGGCTCCAGATCCGCAATTTGAATTAACTGATTTGAGCCCATGTAAAAAATGGAGGTCTCTGACGTCGGTGGCTTTTGACTCACCGAGTCGATCTGCGGCTCGGCCAAGGTCAGACTCGACCCTTATTTAGCGGACTCCATTCTTGAGCGGTTTGAGACGATATCAAAGCCTCTCTCTCTCTGGCCAAAAGAACCAAATAATTAAATCAACTCAACAAAAATTATCTATCCTTCATTCCCAATTCGATGGGCAACGCAAAAATATTGAAACTATTGGGAGGAAGTTTGAATATCACAAATTACCATGAAATTGACCTGCAAAGCAACAATATCACTCACGAAGACAATTTCATAAACACTCCAAATCACTGTCATAGTATTTACAACTCCAAATCCAACCTGTCCTTTCTCTAAGCCAAGTCAACCCAACCATGGGTAAAAAAAAAAGACCATGATCACAAATACTAGAAAAAAAATTGGAGTCTGTCATTTGCTACATAATATCTTTTTGTAATCAAACATATTGGCTACACAAAGATCCATACTGGCTGTGAGTTTCTTTGACTAGGTAACAAATTTCCAATTGATAAGAATTATATATCATTCACTTATACAACAAAATTTACAGCGAAACAGAATATGCACCAGGGAATCAATCAGAATGACTAAATTCTCATACTGGAACAAAGAATATGATGTCGCGATGAATCTCACAAATGTGACATCCCAAATAAGAGTACACGAACAAGAAAAAATGTAACTACATGGGCATAGAAACTGCCCTTTAATGACGACAAACCGCTCACGCTCAGCTGATTAGTGTTCACGTAATCACTCTTGCCAGAAGATGCAGAGACATTAACAGATAACGAGCCTAAAAGAGCATAGAGACAAAAATAATTCACCACAGGTTATAAGATAATGGTTTTCAGGCCTCCTATATTGAATGGGTTTGCACGACACTTACAATCATAATTAGTCCATCCTATACGTTGACCAGCCAAATCATACACAAAAATCTTATCCTTCAAAACAAGGTCTGCAACAACATAAGCTAGTCACAAAGTGGATTGCAAAAAGAAAATTTTTAGAAAAGCACCAACCATGACATTTTCATGTACAAATGTTTGCACATGTGCACCTATAGTAACAACTATCAAGAATAATTAACGTGCAAAATAATAGTAATAATAACAGTTAATAACAATATTTATGATGATAATAATGACAACAAGTGCCACTCAAGATGAAACTTAAAAAGAGTACATAAAAAATAAAAAATAAAAATCCTAACCTCCCAAGATTGTTATTCCTTGCCCCTGAACTCTTTGCCAACCTATACACCAAATCATAGCACCATCCTGTGCAAAAGAACAAGAGAAAATATCTACTTAAAACCAATGCAGATTCCAACTCATTTTTAAATGTAACTTATACTTCAGCATCATTTCAAAAAAAAAAAAAAAATGTAACTTATACGTGCATGAAGTTAAACTCAAGTTCTTGTGAAAAATAAATTAAATCTTTAAGTGATCTAGCTTACACTTTCATGTGCATAACCATACAAGTAATTACATGTTATTCCACTTCACAAAAATGCAATAACTCAGAATAGGCAAGATCAAGCAACTCACCACAGAGCCCTGCTGCAGAAGATAATCTTCTGGTTTCAAAATCATAGATGCACCCCCCTCAAAGGTTAATGTTACAGAAGGAAATGTTTCCTCGACACTATATGCAAAAAAGTATCCAAATATTATATAAATGCAAACTCAAAAAATTATGGCAAGGTTAAGATAGCTGACATAGTTCACTGTTTGGAAATGGTTAGACCTGCTTGTGATTGTGAAACACTGGTTTCCTTTTGAAACAAACGCTTGAACAGAAGGGGAAAGAGATGCAAGTATCTGCAAAATAGAAAACAAACAACTTTCTCATAGATCTATCATAGTCCGATCAAGCTCGGAAATCAAAGTCTTAATGTAACTTACTGCAGTAACAAAGGGATCAAAGGCTTCTTCTGCAAGGTAAGCCAAAGTTGTCCCAGAATCAATAATGGTTCCCCGATTGCTGCTTGTTGCGAAAACTTCTGACTCAATAGGCAATATTTGTCCATTTACAGCAATGCTTTGCAGATTCAAATTATAATGGTACCTGAAAATGTAACACATAAGAAGAAGAAAGCAATTATATCCTGCCGCAATATTAATGTCCATGACAGGTCTCTAAACATAAAGCTGGGATTTATTGAAGGTAGAAACAGCAAAATTATTTGACATTTAACTTGGACAAATAACTTGTGGTTATATAAATAGTTCGACTCGTATAGAAAACATCTGAGCAACTTATTGATATTTTGTCTTCATGAAACTAGTCCAATTTCTACAGTCCAACAACTCCAGTTATCAATTTTTCTACCTAAGTAGAGAAGCAAAGAAGACATTGAACGTTATTTAGAAGACCAAATGGACATTATTAAACAATGTTAACCGAAAAGCGTAATTCAAACAGAAAGCTAAAGATGACTTGATAAACCCAACAGAATTTGTTACCTCATTCATTTAAACATCAAACTTGAATGAATATTATAGCTTCTGCCAAATTTAAATAACATACTGCCAACCTTCTTCAAGTTTTTCACAGCCACTCTAATCCATGCCATTTTAACCCTTCCCTATTTTTTGCAGTTCCAAGGAATGGACGTTGACAAAAACTCCTAAGAGGATATTAATAGGCCTCTGTCAAACACATCTTATCACATACTACTCTGTTTTCTCATTTGTTGATACAACTCTTAAATGGTTTCTAACATGTTCAATCCATCCCCAATTTTGTTTCCCCTAATGTTCTATGTCTCCATCTCAATATTCTTAAATGTCACCCTCATGTTATGAACAGCCGAACAATGGTATTTAATATCTTTAGTTTGGATTGGTTGCTAGTACCAACACCTCTAAACGAGTAGGATCTCACCAAGCAGATTGATAACCAATGGAAAACAAGCACCAAAACCAGAGTTCCCAAGTTTGTAGTTCAGTTGTGTCCATTTTTTTTTAATTGAGAGCATGTAATACCCAACCCTTTTTAAGAACCCAACTCAAGGGGGTAGATGGTTGTAATACGATTCAATGATTCGGACCACTAGATCGTTTTAAACAGTTCATCAGATAAACGGAAAAAAATAACATATAATTTTTAGAGATTAAATGAATGGAACATTTATTAAAAATAATGATGGTGAAGAATCACAAGGCGAAGATGTATATAAGGCACTAACTTCTCATGAAATGCTTGAGAGACATCGTTCACTAAACCATGTTGTCATTTGAATAGTACCTCTAAACTGACGTTTCAACTCATATAACAAAGGATAAAAACCACTTACAAAATAAGAACAATGATTCATTGTAAAGGAACTTACGCATTAAAGTGATTGAGACAATTAACGAAAGCAGGATGCATAGAAGTAGTTTCTTTAATATACTATAATTGTTAAGTAATCTAAATAATGAGGTGAAGCATTTGTAGGGTAAGAACATCGGCAAAAGTTGAAGTACTGCAAATTCTCCTTCTAAAAGCAATGCAGAACTATTATTACATCATATCATACTCAGCCAATCCAATATTTGGTATAGTGAATAAGAAAATATGAAAAGACCAAATAATGGGCAGGAAAGAACTTACGCTGAAGGAACAAGTGGTGTGTAAACAATACCAGGCTCCACAACTTCACCAAGGACCAATATGCCTCCTCCATTTTCTGTCCCTTTCAAGCAATGAGAGAAAGCATTTGGAGCAAGCCCATGTGAAGAGAGCTGTGAAATGACTGACAGTTCATTCCGCCCAAACCCAAAAATCCCATCCACAGCCCTCTCTGGCTTGGTCAGGTCCCCAGACTGAGAAATGCTACACCTACAATCCACAAAAAAAAAAAAAAAAAAAAAAAAAAAAAAAAAACTTCTATTAAAAACAGAAAATTGAAGAAGAAGAAGAAAAACTGATCCAAAATGACCCATAAATCTCACCCAAAAACGATAGAAGTGGACGAGTTTGCAAGTAAGCTGTTCCCCACAACTGTGTCAAAGTATAGTGTGTCTGAGACATAATATCCTTTAGTTCCACTTCCATCCCCATAATTGTAAGTGTAGTTACAGGCTGAGTCACCAGATTCAGAAGCACAAAGTGCATTTTGGGTCTCAATTGCAACAGTGCATACTTCATTTGAACACGAAATCACTGAAGCCGATGAGGATGCAAGGGGATCAAACAGTTTTAGATCAAGCTACAAAATTTGAAAAAGAAAAACAACCATAAAAATAGTTCAATAGATAGCAGGTAGAATAGGATTTTATCCGGAAACTGAGTAAAAAGTCCTTTTTTTCACAACAAAACCCAATGAAAAAAAAAAAACAAAGGAGAACCTAATTGTCATTCCCCAAAACAATAAATAGTTAGCAGCTGAGGAGAAGTCTGGGAGTATCTTTTAAAGCATGAGAAGATGAAAACAAAAAAACAAAATGACAGGAAAATGATACTTACACCGAGCCCGCTGGATTTGGGACAACCATCACAGGGGTTGCACGTGACCCACAATATGTCGCTTCCAGTGTCAATCTGCACATAGAATTCCTTTGGTGGAGAGCCCAACTTCACGCTAGTATAATATAGCCTAATAAAGAATAATGAATAAGGGAAAAGAGTTCAATAGAAAAATAAGAATGGAATTGCGAAAGGGAGGAGACGAAATACATAAATTGGCAGTTCCAACTAAAATAAAAGGCAGCCTGGAAATGGGCAGGAAATCAAAAGCAACAAGAAACAAAAGAAAAAAGAAAGTAAAACATTAAATTGCACCAAGTTGCCGAAAAAGGCTGAAACAGAGAACACCGAGTAAACCACGAACTGACGCACGAAACGGAAGAAAAAAATGAGAACAAGTCAAGAGGACAAGATATCCAAAACAATGGTGCACCAGCACTTAAACAGGGGGGGAAAGCCAATAAATAGCGGAAATAAGAGAAAGAGCAGCGCAAAAATAAGGAAACGAACAAGGAATAAAATGAATGGCAAAAAGCTAAAACCCCAAATCTAAAAAGAAACTCTATACGAACAAGAAACAAACCTAAAACATTTAGAGCACGAAATTCGAACGAGCAAGCCAGAAAGACCCAACGAAAATTCTTTAAAGAAACGCACAAGAAAAGAATGCCTTACCCCACGGTAAAAGGATCCGAAGAACCTTCAACGGGAAAATCAACCACTCCTTGCAAAAGTCTGCCATGTCGAGCGCGGTCCCTAATCCTCAGGTCCGACAATTCGACATTCCCTCTCACCGGAAAGGCTCTCTCAAGCTTCAAAGTCGCCGGAAAAGCCCCCGCCACACCCAAAAGCAGCAACACCGCAGTGACGGCCCAGATCACATAGCCGGCGCCAGACAACACCGGCATTTCTCTTTCTTGTCCTCTCTCCCTCACAAAAGGATACAGAGAAAAGAAGAAAGAGAGATAAAACTATAAACGGGAAAAAAGCCAGCGAAGAGCGAGAGTGGGCGAGGGTGATTGAAGAAGAGAAGCGGAGGAGAGAACTGAGAAGCGTCTGTTAGCTCAGAATAAGTTTACGTGACTACAAATATTAAGCTCAAATCCACATAAGTTCTTACGACATCGTTCTACCCTACGCATTCGTCAGAAACAACAGCCGGCGCCGTACAAAAGAGACATCGATGTGGGCCCTAGTTAAGCAACCAAAGCTTTAAATCAAATTCGGGCAAGCCGGCCTAGCCGAGGCCGGGAGCTTCTAATCTTTTCTTTTTGCTTTATCGAACACAGCCAGAAAAGCCAAAAGGTCTTTTCCGCCCTCCTTACGCTTTTGACATAATTACCAATAAATCCTCATTCTTTTATCAAAATGACAGAACGGTACAAAACGGTTCGCTTCCTCTCTCCCCATTAGGATTTATGGTATTTAAAATTATGAGAAAACCAAAAAGGGACCGGAAAGCCCGCCAAGAGAGCCACACAACGAGTTCGAGTTGGGCCCATCGAACTCGATAGACCCGTCCGGGTGCAACACGAGTTCGAGTTAGACCAATTCTCATTATTATTTTTCTCTGATAATGCAAGGCAAAGGTAGGTGATATTTGATTTTGACCCATCACCTCTCCAAGGATAAAAGAAGGGAGGGTTAGGTGATTACTATTCTTTTTAATCTTAATTTTTTATTAGGAAGAAAGTTCAAGGGCATATTCAATGACCAAGTCTTTCTATTAAGATATTCTCATGATCTTAGTTGAAAAACCCACTCAACTTCATTTTAATTCTTAGTCAATGCATTCCAATGGAGACTATTTTGGTATTTTTTTATCTAAATTGAAGAACTACGTGAATAAG
Organism: Aristolochia californica; assembly: GCF_029961685.1. NCBI lineage: Eukaryota > Viridiplantae > Streptophyta > Magnoliopsida > Piperales > Aristolochiaceae > Aristolochia > Aristolochia californica. The sequence continues at coordinate 7,346,611 of NW_027181815.1, forward strand.
ACTCATTCATAATTATTTTGATTAAGCAAATCCATGACTCATCTCTGTAGGGCCTAAGAAGGTTCGAATGTAATAATAAACCTTTTACATCAGCATGTCTAGCAAAAGGTGACTTTTCCATGTATTTAATAAATAATTAACTACATTGTGCATGCATGCTTTCGTAATTGATGAGGCATCTAATGTTTTAATTCATGGCTGACGTCTCTTCTTCCAACCGAACCGGTTTATGAATAACTCAAGTTCGGCTTGGACTTGACTCGATTCGGCTCGATTCAAAAACATTTCGACGGGAGAGCAACGGTTCATCCTCTTAAACTTTAAGCACTCGATGGAAGGAAAAAATTACATGGGAGGGGATGGAGCCTGGACAAAAGTCGGACGATGGGAGAGAGGAAAGCAAGTGACAGAGGAGGAGGATGGTTTGGATGTAGTCGTTGACGAACCAAAAAATCAAATTATGAGTTCTGGAGCGGAAACGACCGGAAAACATAGATGAAAGGTCTCAGGTATTGGAGAAAAGAGGGGGGAGGATACTGGAAATGGTCGGAATTCGGGCAGAAACTGAGAAGGAAACGACGGAAAAAACTCTTAAACTGCGGTTTATCGAGTTGTTGCGATGCTATAAACGGAGGGAGTTGAGTCAATTGGGGAATCGGGTCTGCAACTTGTAACTCGCCCCGGTGATTCACAAATTTGTTGATGCCCTTCTCAGAATTTGTTCTGAAGAGAAGAGGATAAAGCAGGTCGTGAAAGAATGTCGGCTAAGTGCAAACTGCCAACGTGTTTATCATTTGCCTCGATTGTAGAAGGGTTTTATCTTCCACCAGTAGCCACGGAGGATTTGTTCCTTCTCTCTCTCTCTCTCCTCCAAAAAGCCACGGCGTAAATGGAATATCAAAATGGGTATCATCCTTGGGGATGGGAAGGATGGGCAATGAATTAGCATATTATCCTTGCGCGTACGACCCAGCAAATTGTTCTAACTTTTTGTAAATATATTTAAATATTATATATATTTAAACAGATAATTAACCAAAACAAACATGTATTATAGTATATTAATATCTTATTAATAAAAAAATATTATATTAATTCATAATTATAGTATAATATAAATTAATATAATAATTATGTGTGATTAGAATAAATTATTAAGAATAAATAAATAAAAATAAAAAATAACATAAGCTAATATAATAAATAAATAAATTATTTTTTAATAACATAAGATATGTTTAACATTAAAACCCACTAATTTAATACAATAATATAAAACTTAATATAATAAATATATATATATATATATATATATATATATATATATATTTATCAATAACATAATATATATTTTTATGTATTATTAATTAATAATATATTGTCACAAAATTTAAAATCATTGGTTTAATTAATTATAGCAATGGGATAATTAAACCAAAGCAATTTATCAAATATTTATTTTAAAAATATTTTAATTATGACTATTAAATCACTAATTTAATATAGTAATTATAAAATAAATATATTAAATAAATAAAAATATTTATTTTATTAAAAAATATATAAATTATGATTCTTATTACGATGGTTTAATTTTTCCTTAACTTAAGAAAAATTAAACCATCGTCTTCCTCACGACGCGCGTCGTCTTCCTCAGCGGCGAGAGACTACGGAGACGGAGGCGACATTCCGATGGTACGCCGAGTTAGAGAAGAAAGGGAGGCCGAGAGGCTTTGTAACTTGTGTTTTATGACGGAGGTCGAGAGGGAGAGGAGAGGGAGGGCGACAAAGGAGGAGGGGTTCATCTCACTTCATGTTGGACTAACCCCCCATAAAGGTTTTCTTAAAATTGTTTCAGTTCATTTTAAGAACTGTTTGTGTCATCATATGAAAATTATTTTTTATTTGATTAAATTTTTGTATGAAAATTATTTTACTGGAAAAAATTCTTTTTGACCGTTTTTTTTTTAATGTTTGTGCCACCATAAGAAATAACAAAAAAATTAGTTTATAAAAAGGTTGTTTTTTAATCTAATACTTTTTATCTGGATACTACACAATCCACTTCAAGGTTCTTAGCTTCATAATGAATGTGAAAGTATATTTAACTGTCTAAAAGGAAAAAAAAAGGTAGATGCTAAAGGGATTATTTTTCTTCGGTTTATGAGATAAGATTTATGTTGTAAATTTGATAAAATTTATGTTGTAAATTATATTTATCCCTTTGTTTTTATATTTTCATTTAGAGGGAATGATCTTCAAATAGGACCGAGGAAGACGATACAAAATCATTTGATAGAATTTCAGATTCCATTGTTTTGCTTCAGTGCAGACTAAAAAATACGGAACTCGCATGGAAGGTGATTTAGAGGCACGTGGAAAAACCGAAGCTGTCGTCGTCCTTTCAGTTCTCAAAAGGCCATTTGATCCTTGGTACAGAAGGACAGATAATACGGGCATTCTGTTTAACGAAAGCAGCAATCTGAACATTCCAAAAACCTAGTTGCTTGACAATTGGAGTCAAACAATGATCGGTGCCGATGTGCCCACTTTCTTTATTTTTCAGATTCTGAGTCTCGAACCATCCAATTCTTCCTCTCTCTTTACCCTCTGACGAGCGTGTGATTAACGAAGGGTTCTCTCAACAATGCAATGACAATGATCAATCGACGCAGCGTTTTAGCCGAATTTTGGACGACGATGACATGTTGCCAGTCTGTTCTGGGATTATAAATTCTATCATCTCCAGTCATTATTAAAGTTTAAATCTAATATTTTAGGCATATGAGACACGGACATGTTGTAGAAGCAGAAAAAGGAAAGACGGTTCAGTTCTTCTTCCTCCTTGCCCTCGGATTTTTCTCTCTGAGGAGACAGCTTGCTTTTTCACATTCCTCTAGTGTACTAATTGTTAACAACGAAAAGAGTTCTATTGATTTCATATCATAAACATATTAGAAAATAATATTTTGAAGTTTCCCTTGTTTCTTTCTTACGGCATAATGATCTTCTCCTTGTTTATGGATATCATACTGAACATTTGATGAGCTGATAGGCGGCGGAGGGCCGGAAAGAATCATAACTGCATGTAGATAATCTCAATCAAACTTCATTGTTAATCGAACCTTCTAACTACTATGATATTCAAATACTCTATATTGGCTAATAAAATATGCTATGCTGGAGACGGTTGATTCCCAACATGTTTCTGAATTAAGAAAACATTTGATGGCCGTGGATCGTCCTGCTGTAACTTTTCTGTTTAAAATTTTACTTGAAATGGCTGCACGTTTCATGGGTTCTGAAAATGATCTCACATCTTGCTCACATTCCACTATACCTGAGCAGAGGGATACGGATTCAGCAGCAGAGAATGTAAAGGTTAGATAACAATCTCCGGTCCTTTTTCAGCGGTCGTGGTTCGCGAGATGGGTCGGTGCCTACTTATTCCGTTCAAGCTTTTAATTAGAAAAAAACTGATTCGGACTCCACGAGAATAACTTTCATCAGCTTTATAATGTCTTCCACTGATAGTAAAATGGCGATTTGGAGATCCCAACGCAATCACGATTTAAAAGCGTAAGCTGTGGGTTTTCATTTTCTATTTCATGTTTTACGTTTACAGATTACTGTAACTTCTCTGTTAGGAATTCCGTGAAACTTCATATGTATTTGTTCTCTTGTCTTTCTTTAACTCCTACGTGTTCGCAGTTCGCGTACATTTAAATCAGTAGATTCAAGCTTACGATAAGCATTGTCTGAGTTTCGTGGCCACTACAGGATTTCTCTGGATTTTACTCTTTCATGGTCGTCATTCTTTCTTCTTGGGTTAAAAATGCATGCCAAGCTTGGGTTGTTTTCAACCATGTAGAGAATGCAATTCAGTGGATTAAAAAAGGCTAGATTCCTTTTGGTTTTCTCCTTTCTAGTTTCTTATTGATACCAAATTCTTTATTCTACATTGTTTTATGCATTGGCTCTAGTAGCAAATGCTCTTCATCCCTATCCTTCTCTGGAGTACTCTGTAAAATCTGTATCAAGTAGAAAACTATTGCACTCTTAAAGTTCTCTTCTGTGTCAGCACTTCCATGTCCTTTTGTTGTGCCAGTTGAAAATTTACCTTTCTCTTTGCGAAGTAGCCATCGTTATGAAGGGAGAACCGGGTAACTTTTTTTATCCTCATCCATCTTAGGAATGTATAAGAGCTTCGATGGGATTATGCATTTTAATTCGTTATCTTATGCAGCAAGTCTGGTAGAATGGAGGAGAGATACTATCCGGGAATAAAATCTTTTTGAATTTCAGCAATAGGGTTAGTTGATTGATGACTTTGTTTCCTCTTTCACGTCTGATTTACCTGTCTTATCCTGTGACGAATAATGTCAGTGGCTTTAATTTGATCAGTTCTGCTGTGTGCATTGTTTGATGGCCAGCTAACCCATGAAATACTTTTTTTTTTTTTTTTTTTCAGAGGAGAGGAACCGTTATTGCTGGTGCTCTTTTGGCTTGAAGTTGGGTCTGCACAGCTTTGCCTCACTAGTAAATGAACACGCAGAAGATAGAGGAGAAGACGAGATCTTTGAAGAATTCATCGTTCGAGTTCTCTGATCAATCTGGTCAGAGTTCAAGTTCCAGGCAATTATCAAACATGGATGCTTCTCTTCGGGATCCTTTGGTTGAACAATGTGTTCAGCAAAACATGACTCACAGGCTTTTCCAGTACCCCTATTCTGTGGGTTGGTTGCAAGGGTTCTCTCCCCAACCAAATCTTGAAACCTCCAATTCATCTTCTTGCACATCGAGTTGTTTCCGGCCACAAAATTCTGCTTTCTGTCTTACTGACTCTTACTCAGGTTCTCCTCATGTTTGCCGAGTAGGTCGATTGCCACCTGAATTCCCTTCTTACAGAACCTCTGATTCCTTCTCTGTCAACATGGAAAATCACAATAAAACAGCTCCTCAATCAATTGATACTCTGCAGGCAGTTGTAAAATTTCCTTCATACAGCAATCAAAGTGTTAGAACTTACGATAGTAGTTCAAGGATAACAGACACTGATTTTCAAAGAGCAGAGCTCCTTCAGTCAATAGAAAGTGATTGTATGGGTGATAAGGCCACCTCCAATTGGAAGTACCTCTCAGCAGTTGAGGGTCTTTGCAATCCTGGCATGAATTCAGTAATCTTTTTTCCTGTTTCTCGAACGTATCTTATACAGATGAATCATCTGTCAGTGATGGCAACTTTTGTGAAAGAGTTAAATCTTCTTTTGTTCTTTGCAGGTTGTTTCCAGTTCCTGTATCTCTCCAGTAGAAAAGCATTCTCCAAAACCTTCAGGGATTGGTGCACTTTCTCCTGGAAATTTTCCATCTGCTGTCTCAAACAAAACACGGATCAGGTGGACTCAAGATCTTCATGAGCTATTTGTTGAGGCAGTGAATCACCTTGGAGGAGCTGAGAGTGAGTAATTTGAGATGAGAGTATTTCTCTTTTGCTTCACTCTATACAAACTAATGTCAATGTTTTAATACTTGAGCGAGTGAAGTTTAATTTTGTTCATTGAATTCAGAAGCAACTCCAAAAGGGATTTTAAAGTTAATGGATTATGAGGGATTGACAATCTTTCAAGTGAAAAGCCACTTACAGGTAACTTTATTCACAATTTACTAATGCACTTGGTAAATTTTTCATCTTGAAACTTATTCTATTTGTGATTTTCAGAAATATCGGATGGCCAAGTATGTCTGTAATTCTACTGAAGGTAAATATTTCTTAGATCCAATTTTAATCATCTTGACATGGCAACTTCCTTTTATTCATCCTCATTTGTTTGAAAGGTGTTTTTGCCTTGGCAGAACATAGTTGGATTGATCTGACTCTTATCTCTCAAACTTGTATATGCAATTATGGTTGAGATGACAGTGTTAATGTTGTTTCTAAATATTTCACAACTTTATTTGTGTTTGAAAGAATGGGTGGAATTATCAAAATTTTCACAATCTCAAATAAATGTTTGCCTATCTGCTCTGATTCTTTGTGAACCGGAGAGAACAGAGTAGGTAAAATCTCTAAAGAGGGGGGAATGATTTTTTTATCTTCACTTATTGAGCATTCAAACTGGAGAACATGATCACTTGAAGAGTGACTGTGATGATAAAGTATTTAAAATTTTATTGAACCATTTAACAAAAACATTATGTTGCTGACTACAGGGAAGTTTGAGAAGACACAATGCACCAGTGACATTCCACAACTCAACCTGAACGCGTATGCTCTCTCTCTCTCTCTCTCTCTCTCTTCAATTTGTTGGGGTTAGTCTAGTCTGTTTCATGGTTTATGGTGGTTTCGAATGTAAATGGTTAATGGTATTTGGCAGTGGTATGCAAATTACAGAAGCACTTCGGCTGCAATTGGATGTCCAAAGGCGGCTACATGAGCAGTTAGAGGTATTTTATTTTCTTAATAGTAATGATATTACCATTTTGATTCAAGTCCTAGTACAACCTATTTTACATTTGTTGGAACAGATTCAGAGAAAGTTACAATTGCAAATTGAAGAACAAGGGAGGCAACTACAGAGGATGTTTGATCAGCAACAGAAAGTTAAGACTCTCTTTGATACCCAAAAGTTGGATATGGAATTTCCCGAGGAAGAATCAGTTGGCCATGAAGATGTTCTGGGTTTAGAATTTGGAGAAGATTTTGTGAATACTTAATTCCCATCTAAGATCAGTTAGTGATTCATACCATTCTGACATGGTTTTTATGTGAAAGACCAGCTGTATCTTACCATCTTACTGAATTGAAGTAAGGGTCTCTGATCTGAGCTCCATCAAAGAACAAAAGAAGCCAAGAAAAACTGGCTGGGTTTGGTCAGAAGAAAACATCCTCAATTTATGGTTCGTTATTAACTTGTTGAGTGAGCTAGTCTAGAAACTTAAATTTGATTATGAAGTAGAAATATATTTGTAAGTTTGTCAGGCAGGTACATTCTTTCACAAAGACATGCTGCCATGAAAAATTTTCACTGTTTGAGAAGTTGTAAGATTCTTCCTTCTGTTGTTTACATATTTTCATTGTCTTTTATGAAGAAAGCTAACTTGCAGGGGCAGCTATTGACACTAAGTGAAGGTACAATCCTTTCCCCAATAGGCCATCGTTCATATCCTTGATTCTTTGTATTCCAAAATTCACTGAGTGGTATTTTTATGCATTAGAGGAGCCCTGCCAGAGAAACCTCCTCTCTGGAGCCTGAATTTTGTTTGCCACTGTAGCAGGACATTTTAGGAGGAAAAGGAAGTAGAGGAAGAAGACCTGTTATGGTCGGTTTGGTGAGGGTGAGGTGACCTGCTTTGGATAACAATCTCCCTTTCCAGTTTGAGAGGCAACATTTAAATCTCTTAGGGTCTGTTTGGAACCCTATGGAAAATAAAATAAAATAAAATAAAATGAGAATTTGACCATTATTATTCCCAAAAATAGTTAGTGAAAAAGAGAATTTGATCATTATCTCATTTTCACTAAATATTTTTGGGAATAATAATGGTCAAATTCTCATTTTCTTTTCTTTTCTTTTTCTTTTCTAGGGGTTCCAAGCGGTTTTGTGACGCTGGCCAATTGAGAGATGGAATCTGAGATATGTAGTTCTGAGTTGAGAAGTTTGGCAGTCAAGCATCTCACTCATTTAATTGAGGGTGTCTTGGCTAGAGATGATTCCATAAAAAAAAGATTAACCCGACTAATTTCTTATAAGGTTAGGGCAACTTTGAGATTAAGGGCTTGATAGAAGCAAAGGGTGTTTGTCTGTAAATGGGAGGATAGGGATGTCAAGGTCATCAGTGTCTGTAACTAGAAGGGGCTAAGAATTGGACTTGACAACAAGGAATAGATAGAGCAAAACCTATCTGATGAGATTGAATAGCAAAACCTTGGTGAATGCCTCAAAAATTTCTAAAATAACCTTGAGTTCCACCATTGATGAGCTAGGAGAAAGAATTGGAAGCCAACCATTTGTTGTTCAACCCTCTTCATTGCTCCCCCAAAGCCCATCTTTGTCATAACTTGGTTGAGGAGGATTCAGCTTACATAGTTGAATACCTTGTCAAGATCTAACTTCACTACCATACTTGTAAACTTCATCTTTTGAAGATGGTGAACAATTTCACGAGCAAAACTGGTGGCATCAAGACACTGGGTGAGTGATCATATCAAACTTGTCGTGGTTTTATTTAACTGGGTTTTAATTTTGATCTAAACCTGCAAGAGCAGTAAAGCAAAATACGAGAGCAGGTTTTCTTTCTCTCCTTCATTGTCTTCTTTCTGTCTTTAGTTTTTGTTTTGAGACAGACGAGGTGTATACGTTGGCAATGACTAGAAAGGTTAGCAAAATCCAAAACCGTCTTGATGCCCACAATGCCAGCTGAAAATCAAACCGGATCAAACTAAACTTCAAACGACAGCTTCCAAAAATAAGAGCACAGAGGTAACGATATAACAAATAACAAAGATTACAAAGAAATAATAAATCAATTTGACCAATGTATTGCTTATTATTTTTATCAGCAGTATTTTTTTTATTTTCTTTGCTCTCTATTAATATTTCTGAAACTTTCTTTTGAAGAACAAACTGGTGGAAGAGGGGCAATTCAAGGCACTTGGTGAGTGATCTATCAAACTTGTCCTGGCTTTATTTAATTAGGTTTTAATTTTGATCTAAACCTGTAAGGGCAGTGCCGATCACTCTAATATATTGCAAAAAAATATATATATTAAGGGTCTGTTTGGAAAACGAGATAATGATCAAATTCTCTTTTTCACTAACTATTTTTGGGAATAATAATGGTCAAATTCTCATTTTCTTTTAATTTCCATAGGGTTCCAAACAGATCCTAAAAGAACGGTAAAAGACAAGATAAAGTAAAAGAGATAAGGGCACGAAGATATTTTAATAATGTCATTCATCGAGTTAAAAATTTCAATGGATATACAAGATAAATGTGGATCATCTACGATACTATAGGCCTGTATTGTCTCATTTATTCCTAGATTCAGATGTAAAAGTTAAGTTAGTTTATAATTAGGATGAAAATGTTTCATAATTTTTCCCAAATTTTAATGGTTAAAAGTTTATGTAAAAATTATTGTTTTTAATTTTTGGACAACAGAAAAATTTAAAGACTTCATAGAAATATAATAGACTGAACTCTAACCTTATATCTGGTTGATATTCAGACAAAGAACTGGTCAAATCTTTCAAACAACCAATTATAATGGGTAGTTTGTATGTGGTGGTCTCTTGTATTGTCTTTATCTAAGCCTAAAATGTTTTTAATTTCTTTTTAAAATTAATATTTTCCTTAAAAAAGTGATTTCCTATATAAAAAGTTGTTTGTTTAAAATTACATCAACATCATGAATGCCGCTAGGAGTGGCATCGAGTCGAGCTAAACTTGAACCTGCATATGTTCGAGTTAGGCTTGATCCAAATACTTCAAGTTCGAGCTCAGCCTCAAGCCTAAAATTGGAATCAAGCTTGAACCCAAAATTTTTAATCGAGTTTGAGCTCCAACCTACATATAAAACTAAAAAATATATATAAAAAAATATAAAAATAAATAAGAGAATATTGTGATGAACTTAATACCATTGAACTACAAGCTATTACAAAGGAGTCCAAGACTTTGCAATAGAGCATACTAATGAATAATAACAAGCTTAATAGATCTAAAAGAAAGAACAAACACCTCTTTCAATATTGTTTACTCTATTGGCAAATAACAACATTAGATGTTGAAGGATCCATAACGGTTAAATGAACGATCATCTTTGAGGTTTGAGGTAAATAAGAACAACTATCAACCAATAAACAGGGAATTGACGAGAGAAATTAGAATAAAGGTTATTTTGATTAAAAAATATATGTTAACTAGTCGGCTCACGAACCCTATTTCAAGTAAAAACTGAATTAAGTCGAGCTCGATCGGTTTGACCTGGAGCCACCCTAGACGACGCATTTGTTTGAGAAGTACAAACAATAATAATAACCTTTCAAACATGATCAAACTCGTAATTAAATATGGATACATGCAAATACGAAGACATGAATCCAAGAATTCCTGGAATTGTCCGTCGAAAAAACTCAAAAAGAAATCTTAGCCGGCCTTCCTCGTAGATTATATTAAGTTATAAACTTCACTTCCTTCCTCGAGCAGAAGGACAAGCGTCACAATGCTCTCTCCGCTCCCATGGCTTCTTCTTATCCTTGTGGGACTCGCTTCTTCTTCCACGTACATTCCCGGTCGGAGAATGGGAATGCGACGAGGATGGAACAGTAGGAGGATCTCCGCCCACAGTATGGGAGCTCTCTCGCTCGACGACTTCCAAACATATAACTACACGCAGACGCTGGATCATTTCAACTACGATCCCGAGAGCTACACGACTTTCCAGCAGAAGTACGTAATCAATTTTAAGCACTGGGGAGGACCCAATAACACCTCGCCGATCTTCGTCTGGACAGGACAGGAAGCTCCCCTGGAAATTGAATGGGATGCTGATGACTTAATACTGGATATCGCCCCTCGGTTCAAGGCTCTCCTGGTGTATATAGAGGTAACCTGAAATCCTGCATTATATGGGATTTGCCTGCAGGAGTTTCGAACAGGTCTATATTTAAAGAGGGAGAAGCATTAGGGTTCTTCTCAATGTTAATATATTCATAAGAGTAACTACGAGTTTTTTCGTATTTTAATAATACTACTTGATGTATTTTTTCTTTGAATAACGATGATGAGTTTCAAATGTTCTTATCGTATTTCATAACAGCACCGATACTACGGATCATCGATTCCCTTCGGCTCGATGGAAGAAGCTTACCGGAACTCCAGCACCCTTGGTTACCTCACTTCTGCTCAAGCTCTAGCTGATTATGCCGAGTTGATCGTTAATCTTAAGAATAATTTATCCGCCGAAAACTGTCCAGTGTTCGTCTATGGAGCATCATACGGTGGAAGTGAGTATCTGCATTCTGTTTGTGTCAGCAGGGTTAACCCAGGCTGATAAACATCCTCGAATTCCTCCATACCTAATCATCCCTTTCCTCATTTTTCACATAACAGTGCTGGCCGCCTGGTTTCGCCTGAAATACCCACATATTGCCATGGCTGCTCTGGCATCGTCGGCGCCGATTCTGTACTTTGAAGACCTTACTCCAGAGAACGGTTACTATTCTGTGGTGACTAAAGATTTTAGAGTAAGTTGACGCAAATTCTTCATTTTTTTTTTATAACTCCAACTTCCTCTTCTCGTTTCCTGGATCTTATCAGCATTTTTGGTGGCCTTACATTCTTAGGAAACCAGCAAGAGCTGCTACAGTACTATAAGACAATCGTGGTTTGACATCGACGAGATCGCTACCCTGCCTGACGGTCTCCAGTATTTGACTCAGAAGTTCAAAGTCTGCAGGTAATACTCTTACCAAAGCCATATTTCGCTTCATTTTTTTCTCTCTTCCATTCTATCTGTAGAACGGTTTACTGAGATTACTTGCATCTCGATCTCAGCCCACTGAACGATACGCAAGAGCTCAAGGACTTCCTCGATAATTTGTATTGCGGTGCTGCCCAGTACAATTACCCTCCAAGTTATCCTGTTAACGTGATGTGTGAGGCCATCGACGGAGCGCAGGAGAACGACACGCTTGGCAGGATACTCGCCGGAGCGATGGCCATCGCCGGAGACTCGTCATGCATCCATTTAGATGAAGGTACATCAACCCTTGATGGTTGGTTGTGGCAGGTATATTTTGGCTTTTGCCTTCTACACGCAAAAATCAAGTTCCAGATTGCTCGAGTGAGTATGCTTCTTACAGTGGTTAATTTGATTTCTTCATCAGACTTGTTCGGAGATGGTGATGCCCATCGGCCGTGGAGAGAACGACACAATGTTTCAGGCAATGCCCTTCGATCTGAAAAACGAAACGGAGTTCTGCCAGCGTCTCTTTGGTGTCACTCCCAGACCCCATTGGATAACCACAGAGTTCGGAGGACATGTAAGGCTTTTTCTTCTCACTCAATTCACGGGCGCTTTTATCCAGAACTAACCAATCCACAACTGTGAACACAAAACCCAGGATATAAAAACAGTACTCAAGAAGTTCGCTAGCAACATCATCTTCTCTAACGGACTCAGAGATCCCTACAGCGTTGGAGGGTACGAAAAGATTCAAGAAAGCTTTTTTGTTTTTGAAAATGTTCGATTTGATCTTATAGATACTGTTTGTATTTGCAGAGTGCTGCAGAACATTTCGGATAGTCTTGTAGCAATACATACGACGCAAGGTACGTCAGCTGTTCTGATTTATTTCAAGCGTTGGTGGCTTTAATTGGGCGTATGGTTTTCACAGAGAAGTTTATGTTGCTGCAGGAGCCCATTGCATGGATTTGTTCTCACAGAGTCCGACCAACCCTGACTGGTTAACTGCACAGCAGGAGGCAGAAATAAATATCATTGATAAATGGATTTCAGAGTATAAAGCGAATAATCTCTTATGATATCTCTTATGACAGAGTTTGGCTTAATTTGGATCAAATTCAGACCAAATTGCTTTGTTCCACCGATAGTTTGGGAACTCGTGTTCTTTTTGTGGGGTTTTTCTCCCACTGAATATCACACTGAACCACATTAGTAATACATAGAACGATTGATAGTGAAATAATAAAAAAAAATAGAACCAAAATTATGACTAGAATGTTGGTAATTAGACGTCCTAATTAATGATAATGAGAGCAATAATAATCGCAGAAAAAAAATAATCAAGCATGAAAAACACAAAATTTATCAAGTTCGCCTCGAGGTGAGATTATGTCTTGTCTTTTGCCGTTGCAATATTTTACTATGATGATGAAGTAGTTTACAAGATAAATCGCACACACTCTTGTTTTTATCTAACCTCCCTTAATTGTAATTGATGATCTTCCTTGATGATAAATCCTAATAGCGGCACTCCCAAATATAAAGAGAAAATTGGGGCAACTGTAATACAAACACCAATAAGAATAGAAAAGCCCCAGAGAAACAATACTAAAAGAAACCCAAAGTCACAGTTTCACCATTCTCTTGTTTTTGCCCTAACACTGCAAAAAAATCTCTCTTGAGAATTACTTGAAAATTTTCCTTATAACTATTAACACATTTTCAAGGAAATAGATAGAAGTTATCAATCACTCTAATATATTACCATCACTCTAATTCTAAATTCGATCTACTTCGACCGTACTCACCGTCAAATCGAATAACTATGGCATAGTTATCGGAGGCGACTTTCACAAATCTGCGGCCGGTGTGAGCCACGTGGAAAACAATGAGTGAATGGCCCGGCAAATCCGTACTAAATTAACCGCGTTTTAGATTTTACTTGTTAGATCCTTCCTGTACATATAAAACTGGAAAGAACAAAAATTCACAGCTCGAATCGTCTACTTCTTTTCGGATTGTGGGATTTACAAGTTTCCGACCGTCCCCTTGTTCAGAAATATAATTTTAATGTCAGCACTCAGCAGCACAATCTCCGAATATCCTTCTGGTTTCATAGATAATTCATCTCTAGTTATCATAGTCTGTGACTCGTTGCTCTGTGATCGACACCCAGTACTTTGAAATCTCGTCTCTCCAACTCCCCACCAGTTTCAAGCATAACAACCTCGCCCCCCTTCGCTCTTAATGGGTATTTCTGGTGATGTGCCGCAACAAGGTTTGGTTTTGGTTGCGTCGTGGATACGACGACCGGACAACGATCACCTGGTGATCGTAGGTAGGTCGAGGACCGCTGCTTCTCCTCCTCTGCTTGAGATCTCCTCGTTCAGTAACAAGACTACGTCTATCTCCAATACTCCTAAGGTTGGTTTTGCTTTTTTCTTCTTTTAGTTTGTTAATTCAAGTTGCGTTTCTGTTGTTCCCTCCTTTTTGTTACCAAGTTTTTTGTTCTTTTTTTTTTTTGTTTTTGTAGGAAAATTTCATTCTCGACGATGGTGACCCTGTAAGCATTGCTGTGCATCCGAGTGGGGACGATATAGTTTATTCCACGTCCATTGGCTGCAAGTTAGTGAGAACAGATTCCTAACAGTTCCTAGTTTCTGATTCTATTCTGGAATTTGTGGCAATTTGATATTCTATGTGTTCTTTTACCAAACCATCTCGAATTTGGTTGCTTGAGGCTTGTCAATAATGTTATGGTAGATGGAACGTCTTTTCAGTAACCCCTATATGTGAATAAAATCGAGGGCTTCCTTTTCAATCCACAGATTACAAAATTGCAAAGGATGCCATCGTAAGTATATCCTGTATGGAGTCAAGTAGGTGTTCTGCTATTTTTAGTTGATAGGCATCACAATGAGTGATATGATGCCCTGTGAACCATAACTGACTTCCTACAAAATATTGAAGCTGTAACGTTGATGCCCCTTGTAATCTGCCAAAATTTGGAAACCGATGCCAAATTTAGAAAGAAAGAGAGCTTATATCTTGGATTGACACGATACTGATGGTAGAAATTGAGATAGTGCCCAAAACTGCAAAAGCAAGACATTAAAAAAATTCACTTTCTAACAATTATACATACCTGAACCAATGACTGGCTTAAACTGAGTAGTTTGTACAGTATGACTTCCTATTGAACGTATTATTAGTTGCATGTAGTGCACTTCCTCTTGATTTCAGTTGTTCAGTGCATGTGTTGTTTTGGAGCCCTGAGGTGGTGGTTTACTGGCAGTTAGACATGTTTGTGAACCTTAAACTCATGAATGTGGAGTAGTTTTGTTTTTCACAATACCTTTTGAGAAACAAACATAGACGCTTTCACTTGCTAGTGGACTAAGTTTTGGAAAGATTTCAAGGGGCTGGCTTACAATTGACCTCTTCTGTAAATTCATAGGGTAGTGCAATTTGGCCTTACCTTTTTCCTTGGAAGTATTGCTATCACATATAATAGCAGAATTAGTTATTTGAATATGTGGGTCTGGCTGCTTTGAGATTATCGCTACACATGCATTGGGGAGGAATGATGTGGTTTCCTCTAATACTTGTAATATGGCTTCGTTTTATGTAGTGTTAGTAATGAATTGGATTGCATAACCTTTTTTTTTTTTTTAATGTAAAAAAAAAATACTCTGGCTGCTCTGAATACATCCTTTGAGGTTCATGTGGAGGTGTATATTGTTAATCCTGTTGGCAGATGGTGCCAAAGTTCATTCTCCCAAATAGATCTGTATAATCCTTCTTTTATGCATAAATCTTCAGCAACTTATTCTAATTATTCAAACACCATTTAACTCTAAAGGAGGAATCTAAAACCAGGGGTTGATTATTTCGAGGTACAGGTTACTTGAATTGCATGGAAGAGAAGAGAGTATTAAGTTGGTGCCTAAGAGCCTTCCTCTTCCTCTTGCTGTTGGTCCACAAAAATGCCTGGCTTTTAGTGCTGATGGTTCTAGATTTGCCACTGGTGGCAAGGTGAGACATCATATTTTTAAAAAAACCAAATAATATTGTTATTTAGAATTTTTGTGTGGATTTTCTGTCCCTGACAAGGATTTACTGTCTATAGGATGGCCATCTTAGAATTTTTGAATGGCCAAGTCTTCGTATGCTATTGGATGAACCACAGGCTCATAAATCTTTCAGAGATATGGACTTTAGGTTGGCTTGCAGGCTAGCACATTTCTGAATACAAGATGCCATGTATTTGGTTTCATTTAATTTTGTTTGTTGAACCTTGACTTCCTCTAGCCTAGACTCAGAATTCTTAGCTTCAACATCAATTGATGGATCTGCACATGTGTGGAAGACAAATGATGGTGTGCCATTGACATCCTTAAATCGTGACTCGGTATGTGCAACTTTCATCCTGTTATTTATGTTGCTGCAGGGTAGTGTTAGATGGAAAATGCTGACCACGTTGTTTATTTATATTCATATACTGTGTTAATTGCAGGATGAAAAGATTGAATGCTGCCGGTTTTCTAGGGATGGGACTAAGCCGTTTCTGTTTTGCACCGTTCAGAAAGGTACTATTGCCATGGAACTAGAGTAGATTTGTTTTTTCTTTTTCCTTCTTCTTTTTATTGTTTCTGCTGTGTTCAAGTTTAAATGTACCCAGAATGCCAATAAAGCAGGAGGAAAAGCTGTTACTGCAGTTTGGGATATTAGTACTTGGAACAAAATTGGGCACAAGAGGCTACTTAGAAAACCTGCTTCTGTTCTATCAGTCAGCGTGGATGGAAAGTATCTTGCCCTGTGAGTGCTTTATTCTTATGTGATTATTTTTAGGTTTTATTGAGTAAATCGGTTAGCATGGTTCAAAAGTTTCCTCACAGCCAAAACTTAATCATCAGCAAAATTATGTAGTGGCTACCTTTATAATTGCCTGCCTTCCGAGCCTGTCTTAAAAGAGTACTGAAACTATTGAGGTTATGGTGGAGGCTCTCCAGCCACTCCTGACTCGTGCTAGGTTTATGTTGAATCTGCTGACCTTTATCCTCATAGTCATTACATCACCAGAGCCTTCTCACAGTTATGTTCAGGTTGACTTCATCGATATATTCCTCTTTGCCGAAGCTCTACTTCTTGAATTGCTTGTTCACTGCTTTTATCCATGTGATTATTGGTCCCTGCTATCTCCTGTCCATACTGAGAAGAATGACAAAAAGACCCTTCTCAATCTAGTACTATTCATTCTTCATAAAACATGCCTAAACTATCTTAAACAACTTCTGTTTTTAATTTTAACTTTTTTGTTTTGTAACCAATCTATCTTAACATTCTAGTCAATGCTCCCAATTAGAATGTTAAATTTGGTGAGAAAGAGGATTAAGTTTCATGATCAATTAAAACACATGAAGATCCATTATCATTTTTTTTGAAAAGTATCCATTCATTATTTTTTGAATTCTAAGTCTTACTCAATAAATATCTATTATATTCAATTCTTTCTTTTGTTTAAAATTATTATTGTTATTAATTGTATGATTTTGTAGTCAAGGTAGTTCAGTTGCATTAGCCGTCCATCATAGTTTGATTTGAGTTGGGACCTTCACAACTTATGTCTTTTCTTTTGGGATGGGCAAAATCCTAAACTTGCTCAAACCTGATGTCACTCCTACAGTTATTTACTACTACAAGAGGACTTGTTTTGACAGCCCAAGAAGGGGAGTCTTGCATAATTAGGGCTGGCAACTAGGATGGTTCTGGGAAATCTCTCTAACAGATTCTTGCCCCTGCTCCTCCCTGCAACGTTGGTTTTTCCTATACCTGTTCAGCCCCCATCGCCCTCCTTCATTAACCTATGATCGTTACTGAATATAGTTATAATTATGAATATTATCTTTTAAAACCATGAGTTGGTACAGCTCCCTTGTTAATAACTAGGCAGAAAGTCCCAACCTGACATTCATTAGTTTTGAATGAAGAATGAAGAGTGCCCTGCCCCTCTTTTTTCTGCCCTAAAATCTTTTGATTTTGCTGTTGGTAAAGACCCCAACACCCCTTGTTTCAGTCAGAATGAGTCCCAGTTCTTGACAAAATAAATATATTTTAAAATGTTAAATATTTTACTAATTGCACACGTATATACATTCCAAAAGTATATCACCCCATTGTATAATTTTTTTTTTCGCTTTAAATCCCTTTGTACTTCTAGAATCAGCTGACATCAATCTCCACCTTTCTTATTGTAAGTCGTCATAAAAAGGTCAAATCTCAAGGATGCAATAAAGAAGTAGTTTTTTTATTTAAAAAAAAAACCGGTAAGAAGGCCATTAATCCAAACAATTTGTATAAAATTTTGTAAAACAATAGAGGCTCATCAGTCAAGCATTTTTGAGAACTTGAATCCTTCTTTTGTTTACTGGTTGACTGGAAAGGATTTTGATAGTACTAATGACCTCAAATCGTCATTTCGTTGTTTCAACTGGCTCTTCCTAATTCAAAGAAGTATTGACTTGGCTTGAAATTATGTTCTACACATGTTTTAAACAGGCTAATATAGATATATAAAAATGGACAGAAATTTAATCTCTGTATAGTTTAAATAGATTTTTTTTTAAAATAAAGGACTCGTATGAAAGTGATGATGTGTTAACTTTTCTCAGAAGATAGCAAAATCTCTATTGTAGTCACAACATTAAGCTGGTTGTCAGGGATGCATCGATGATTGTTAGATGTCGATGATATGCCACTAGTGTGTCTGGTGACTCCTTACCATCAACAATTGCATATAATAATTTTCAAAATTTTTTAGAACCAAGTAAAATCTTTTCTTGGCATCAGAAAATGCATTTCTGACTTGACCAGACGCCGTTTTTAGTTAATTTTGCATATTTTTAAATACTTTAACTAATGCAGCGTTCATTCTATAATACAGGGGAAGCAATGATGGTGATTTATGTGTAATTCAAGTAAAGAAGATGGAAATCTGCCATTTCAGTAAAAGGCTTCATCTTGGTACATGCATTTCATCCATAGATTTCTGTCCCAGTGAAAGGTAAAAGTATGATTTGTGGCTATATGCCATGGGATTTTGTTATATTATCGTAGAAATTTGTTGGCATTACTATTGTTATATTTTGTTGGAGTTGGTGAGGCATGATCTAATAGTCAAATCTTAGAAAACATTCAAAGATGACTGGTCAAATCTTAGTAACTAACAGATGTTGGAGTTATTCAATGGAGAGCATATGTTACATTACAATTAACATGATGCAAATTTGCTTTTCCTCAATTATTATGCATAAATGGTCTGACAAGCTTTAATTCCCCAAAAACTGGAATGATTTGAAGATTTGGTTATGGAATACTCAGATGCTATTCTGATAGAAGGTCATGCCTGAACTTGAAACTTCCAAATCTTAAGACTGAACAGGAATTTAAGTTAAAAGAATTGCTAGTCTTTTTTATGAATGTTTGTATTATCTGAAGATGAAAGCTGACATAAGTGCATTTATGAAAGAGTGCTCTACTTATGCTTGGTCAGTTTCCCATATCTTTTTGGTTTCACGTACCTGCCTCGTATAGTAGCATGTGCATGTGAAGCATGTTTCCTACTGTTGGCGAAGTTGTACATGTGTGCACAGAAATATACTGACCAAGTTTAAAAGATTTTCTTTGCATCAGTGACATGATGCTTCACTATGGCTGCAATTTTCGAGTGGCAACATATAACCATATTTAAGTCCCTGCTTTGTCATCTGTTTGATATTTTAATGAGATTGTTTGGGCTATTTGATCAAATTGTCTGTTGGATCGATATGTGCTAGATTTTGGGGGCTTGACTTCATTTTCATTTGTGGATTTTTATTTATTTTTTATTTTTTTGTAATGCAGGGTTGCACTTTCCACTTCTAGTGAATGGGGAGTGATGGTAACTAAGTTAAATGTACCTGCTGATTGGAAAGGTTACTCTCCAAACTCTTAATTTGGTACATGATCCAATCTTTAATGGGAGTCAAAGTGCTAAAGCTCAACGTTTATTCATTGTTTGCAGATTGGCAAATATATTTGTTGCTTCTAGTACTTTTCCTGGTCTCAGCTGTAGTGTTCTACATAGTTTTTGAGAACTCGGATTCATTTTGGAATTTCCCTATTGGTAAGGATCAGCCTGCCAAACCAAAACTTGGAGCCTTTCTACAAGATCCTTCGTTCCCTGGTGATCAAAGTGTTTCAGAGCTGTGACATAAAGAGTACGAGCAGGCACTTGTCAGAAGCTGTCAGATTGCCATCCTGCCCATATCAACGTCTTGATTTAAGTTCCGTGGTGAAGGTCAAGAAAAAATGTTTAAGTTAGATTCAGGAAGAGAACACTAAATTCTGTCCCTTTTCTATTTAAATTTTTTTGAAGAGTCATACGGATGGTTGAACCTGTGATGCATAAAATGGAGAAGTAAGAGAATGTAAGCACTGTCAGCGCTTAACCTTCTAGAAATAGTTTGTATCCGAAAACTAACTTGATTGATTCCAAAATGTTAGTACGTCTGACATTGGACTTGTGATGATCGGAAATTCTTCTGGCTTCGAGATATTCAATGGGGATTGGCCATCAATTGAGATGGTTTGAAAATCTGGACTGTGGATTGTGGGTTGTCGAGAATGGAGAAGCATAATTCCATCATGGATTGGCCATGCATGTTTCTGATCAGTTGATACCATTCTCAGAGTGGGCGACACCATTTCAACATTGTTGCCAGGTTTCGGTCTATTGGGTAGGTGGTTTCCTGAGGTCGATGAATCTATCTTTGGAGGTACCAATATGAACTACGGTCATGGAACATGAAGACTATAGTCATGTTCCTGAGGCCTGCTTTGGATACATGGAAGCAAAGAGGTTGAAATAAGCTAAGAAATGGCTACTAACAATCCATGACTTTGTTTTGAAGAGCTAAATCACTAAAAATTTACAGATATTAAGTAGGGATTTGTACTCAAGGAGATTGTTAAAAAACACCCACTTTTTTTTTATTTCTCTCCCTTGATTTTTCTTTCATCTCTCTTGGGGCTAGAGTTTTTGTTTTTTTCTCGTTCCCCTGAGATTTTTTGTGTTTATGTGTTACCCTCTTGGTCAATGAATATTTTATTTTATATTTTATTCGATTATTTATTGGGTGTATATCGAATTTGGCTGGCGACGCTTTCCCTGAGATCCTGGTTCACACCCGCCACTTTCACTACACGAGTATAGCGGGATTTGCGTCTACGAGCGAGGAGACCCGACAGCATTAGGACAACTGTTATATTTGCTATGAGCAGTAGATATTTTCCTCGACCTAGCAACAGCCCAACACTCTTACGCGCCTCGCGCCGGCCGCCGCCCGTATTTCCGCCTCCCACGTATTGGCCTTCTGCTATGTAACGTGATCTTTCTCCCCCAGTTAAATTCACTTCTAGTCTACTCCACTGGAAACGAATCAATACTCTGCTGCTGCAAAACGCTGGGCGAAGGAGCCAGAGTCCGCAAACACAGAGTTGAGCAGAAATGGTGAAATCGTATCTTCGTTACGAACCCCGGGCAGTTTTTGGTGTAATCGCGTCGTTCGACTCCAACATATGTTTCGACGCCGCCGGAAAGCAGCTCTTGGCCCCTGCCTTGGAGTCGGTGAACATCTGGAACTTGAAGCAGGGTATCTGCTCCAAAGCCCTAACTCCTGCGCTGTCGGGGCCGTCGCTTGCTGTGACCTCCATTGCTTCATCCCCTTCTTCTTTGGTACTCGTGGATTTATTTTTGAACGATAAATCACCTCCTGAATTTTTCCCGCCTTGTTCAAGGTTACCGTTTTCTGATTTTTCTGTTGGGAACTGATTCCGTAAGCCTTTTTGCAGATAGCGAGTGGGTATGCTGATGGAAGTATAAGGATATGGGATATTAACAAAGGTGCATGTGAGACTACGCTAAATGGGCATAAGAGTGCGACTACTGCACTTCGCTACAACAAACTTGCGTCTTTGCTTGCATCGGGAAGCAAGGACTGCGATATTATTTTATGGGATGTCGTTGGTGAAGCGGGGCTTTATCGTCTTCGCGGTCACCGGGACCAGGTATTCTGTTGTGAAATTGGAAGCGTTGGTAATATTGCGTACATTAATAGACGGATTTAATCAGAACTTTGTGCGAAAGACATTCACAAAACATTTTCCTGCGGTTGCTTTTGCTCTTGCCAATGGTAAATTTTGGGAGGGGTCATTCTCAGGGTAGTGTTTATCGAAAGTCCTTTCCCACATTTATCACCTTGTCCAGGAATTATTCCATCACATGTAAAATTACTGTTTCTTTTAGAGTGTTAGAAGTCCAGCAAAGTTTTCTTCCCCCATCCTCTTTTTTCTTTCAGATCATATCTTCCTTTTCTAAATTCATCATACGATGAAGAAGTTATATTCATTTCGATATCTAGTGATTTTTTTCCTATTACTATTCCAGTCATGATTTCATCTTTGCATGGCAGTAACGCATTGAATTGTGAAATGCAGGTGACTGATCTTGTTTTTCTTGATTCTGCCAAAAAACTTGTTAGTTGTTCAAAGGACAAATTCATCAGAGTGTGGGACCTGGATACCCAATACTGTGCACAAATAATCAGCGGCCACCGCAGTGAGATCTGGTCAATGGATGTAGACCCAAAGGAGAAGTTTTTGGTTACGGGTTCTGCTGATCCAGAGCTCCGGTTCTACTTAGTAAACCAAGGACCACTTGATAGCCATCCTGGTGGTAATGGAGATCCCACTCAAAGTAAATGGGAAATTCTAAAGCAATTTGGAGAAATACATAGGCAAAACAAAGATAGCAAGGATAGAATGGCAACTGTGAGATTTAATAAGTCTGGAAATTTGCTTGGTTGTCAAGAGGCAGGGAAAACTGTAGAGCTATATCGAGTTTTGGATGACCATGAAGCTAAGCATAAAGCTAAGAGGCGAATTAATCGGAAAAAAGAAAAGTTGTCTTCAGAGGAGGCGGATGGGGATCCAAATCTTGTTAAGGGGCAAGAAACAAATGTAGCTGATATTGTTGCAACGGATTGTTTTAAGTTTCTAATATTATTAAAAACAAGCAAGAAAATTTCTTCCTTCAGTTTCTGTCCCAACACCCCTAAAAATGGTGCTTTGGCATCTTTGGCACTGTCTCTGAACAATAACTTATTGGAAGTTTATTCCGTCCACAGTGACACAACCTCCAAAGTACTTTCTATTGACCTTCCTGGACACCGATCTGATGTTAGAAGTGTTTCACTTAGTTCAGATAATACTCTCTTGATGTCAACCAGTCACAATGCTGTAAAGATTTGGAACCCTAGTACTGGTTCTTGCCTTCGTACCATTGAATCTGGATATGGGTTATGTGGGGCCCTTGTGCCTGGCAATAGGTATGGGCTTGTTGGGACCAAAGGTGGAAAATTAGAAATCATTGATGTTGGAAGTGGAAATTGCATTGATGTAATTGAAGCACATTCTGATTCTGTTGGATCAATTGGGCTTATTCCCGATGGGACTGGATTTGTCACTGCAAGTACAGATCACTATGTTAAATTCTGGGAGTATCAACTGAAGGAGAAGCCTGGTCAGGTATGTTATTTTGCTCACAGCATATGTCAATATTTAGCATTAGGTTGCTTGACAATGCATTCTTCTTTGCCAATATACGTAATATTGTACACCATATAGACCTCAGTATGCTGTAAAAATCTCAAGTTTTGGTTCTCTTTCTATGATCCAGCAAGGATGTATTACTCCTATTCTTACGTGCTTTGTGGATCTTAATGTGCTCAACTAGCCTCTTTAGTGAGTGTTGTCAACAAGTTTTTTATTTCAGGGTTAAATACTCTTTAACTTCCTGAAAATGGCTAAATTACTCACCCCTGGGAATATGCATAAGTGATTTTTGAAAAAGACACTTTTACTCTTTTGTTAAAGTTCTCATTTTTAAATAAAAATATTTTGAAAAGGAGAGGTCCACCACTCTCCCTTCCCAAACAGAGGCAGAAAGGGGTGGCACAGCCTCCCACCAGCCCTGGGGATGGCTGCCAACTGTCTACGAGGAAGGTGGGGGAAGGACCTGCGCCACCCCTATTTTCTCCCTCTTCTTCCAATGAGAGGGACAAGAGGCAGAGAGTTTTTCCCTCTTCTCATTATAGGAGAGGGAGAGAAAAAAGAAGGGAGGGGGAAGGGCTCATCAGTATGAGAGGGATAGGACTCTAGGGGGAGACCGAATACTCCCCCTACTCAATGATCCAGGATGGGGCCTCTCTCTCCCTCTTTTTCTTCTAATGTTTTTATCTGAACTTAAAAATATAACATTCAATAAAGACGGGTTAGAGTCATATATAAAAATAAATTCAGCTTTAATGGCTGATAGTAATGAAATTTGAAAGCTAGGGGGGATGTCACTTATTGTGCCTATTCTCAAGAACGTGAGTAGTTTAGTAATTTTTCTGGGTGTTATGAGTGATTAATTTTTTCTTTTAATTCTAAGAAAAGACAATTTCCTCTGTTCTCGTTGTTCTTTTTTTCTAAAGTCACAAAAAAAATCTTCCCCTGTATTATCGACTTTTTCTTCCTCATGCTGAGGTTATTTATTTATTTATTTTTCGAGCGTAATGGTTAGTTTGATTATGAGAAAGGAAGGAGAAAGAGAATTTGGACCATTTTCTCCCTTCTAATATTGTTTCACTGCATGAATTGTACCCCAGCACCTGCATGACTTGAACTGGGACCTCACATTAAGAAAACTCTCTGGGTACACTGAACCAAAGCTTCCTCTTTATGAGCACTTGTTTCTTAGGGAAGACCAATGTGCTGACCGGTATAAAATGCATGTTTTGGAGCTTTATGAGCTAATGCACTTATTTTTCATGTCATGCAGAACACCAAGGAATTAACAGTGCTGAATGTCGGGTCATATGAAATGAATGATGAAGTTACTGTTGTCTCTGTCAGTCCTGATGCTAAATATATTGCCGTTGCTTTACTAGATTATACAGTCAAGGTATGCCTCAGTGATTTATCTTATCCTCTGTTTGAATAGACATGTTCACAACTTCACCTAAGATCTTTCTCTACATATTTTATTGGCATTATATTGCTGCAAGCCTCTTTCCCGTTCTTCCTGAATGAATGCTTGTCGGTCTTCAGCTTGATTTTACTGTTCCACAGAGCAGCAAAAACTTGTCCTTCTTACTAATCACAGGTGGAGGGCATGTGTCTTCTATCAATCAAGGAGATAGGATTAGATCACTGGTGCTTCATGTAATTCATCTGGATCTTGATTTTGCTGCTTCATAGGGAGCAGCAAATCCCGACTTGTTGGTCTTGGTATCTGTGAAAACTTCTAAACCAAAGACAGGATTCATTTAACATTCAATGTTTCAATGGTAACTAACTTATGACTGATCTTCTGCAGGTCTTCTTTATGGACACAATGAAATTTTTTCTCTCTTTATATGGTCATAAACTACCTGTGCTTGGTATGGATATTTCTGCTGATGGGGATTTGATAGTTACGGGGTCTGCAGACAAAAATTTGAAGATATGGGGTCTCGATTTTGGTGATTGCCACAAGTCTATTTTTGCTCACTCTGACAGGTCCTCTTTTGCTGTACTTTTGTTGGTTAAAACTCACTTGTGACTGATTTTGTGAAATTTTCCGAACCCTCATAAGCATGTTCTCTTACAGTGTAATGGCAATAAAGTTTGTGAGTAACACACATTATATGTTTAGTGTGGGAAAAGATCGCCTTGTCAAGTATTGGGATGCTGACAAGTTTGAGTTACTGCTTACTCTTGAAGGACACCATTCCTACATTTGGTGTCTTGCTATTAGCAATCGTGGTGATTTCCTTGTCACAGGGTCTAATGACCGGTCCATCCGCCGTTGGGATCGCACTGAGGAACCCTTCTTCATTGAGGTAAGATTTACAAGTGTAACACATGCTTGTGTATACAATCACTAATAGATCAAAGTGTTGGCATAACGTGACACTTTTTAAGTTGAAAAATAATTACTACAATTAATGAGATCCCATACTGAACAGTTACCATTTCAAAATGATTGTGGTATAATTCTCAAAAAAAATTGATTATGATATTGAAGAGCTAGACTTGTCTACATCTTTATTTTATGTGTTACCTCAAGATTAAGCCTTTGTAATAAAGGAACATTGGAACAAGTAATTTTACCTCTTGTTGAATTAAACTCACCTGCTAACCAATTTATATACTTCAACAGCATATTTAAAACCTAGGATTGCTGAAGCATTGAGTTGTCAATTAGGATAAATATTACTGTTCAAAAACATAAATCATCTGACTTGTTAGACATCTGGTTCTCATGAACATTAATGCTTTCTCAGATATTTTTAAAACTTGTGTGTAGCTTAGTAGTATGGCAACTGTCATAGTTCAATCTCTTGTTGCTAGGGTTTTGCTCCCTTGACCTCTGTATTTTTCTCTGTTAATCTATACATCCTTTAAAAAAAAAAAAAAAAAACTGTCATAGTCTGCTAAAGACTTGTTGCGTATCATGCAATTGCAGCTACAAATCGATTGTGCATGGAATTGACTGTTAATGCTGATATTTTCAATAGGGTACACCAAAATTAAAAGTGAATAAAGCAGGGCAACTGAAACAGAACCCACAGAGATTGCCTCTATATAAGTGCTGACAGCAATATAATGTGTTAAATTTTTTGAGGCCCTTCAGTGGCTTACTCTCTTGAGATGGAGAACTGTTACAGCAACTGGGGAGGGCCTGGAAGTTGGCTGGATCCAGTTGAACTGGATCAACTGTAAAAGCTATGAGAGAACAAGATAAGATGACCTCACAATGACATCAGAATTAAAAATAAAAATTTAATTCTAATATTGAAAAACATTTGTTAAAAAAAAAGAGTACAGGGGAGGGCAGCTCTACCTTTTCCCTCTTCTATGTGCAAGTGAGGGAGGGACTCTGCCTTCCCTGCCATTGTTCGGAAATTCTGCATATCGTTAGGGGATCATGGAGACTCCTCCTCATTGTTTTGCTAGAGGTACTAGGCTGGTTTATATAATTTGGCAATCAAACCTAGTGAACTGCACAAGTCGGCTAGTTTTTTCCCCAATCCTGGGTTTGGCTTAAGCCCAATTCAACAATGCTTGTTGTGGGGTTTGTTTAGTTTTGTGGTGGGAAAGTGTTCTTAGTGAATTTATTCTTTTTATTAAGATTTTATTTGATCAAGATTAAAGGGTTAAGATATGAATGGGCCCCTTTTGTGTGTGCAGGAAGAGAAAGAGAAAAGATTGGAGGAGATTTTCGAGTCTGCCTTTGATGATTCATTTGAAAGCAGACATGTGCCAAAAGTAGATCTTCCAGAGGAGGGAGCTGTTACCTTGGCTGGAAAAAAGACTAAAGAAACCCTTACCTCAACAGACTTAATAATTGATGCATTGGACATGGCAGAAGAGGAAATAAAACGCATCAGTCAGCACAAGGTACTTTTTTTTTTTTAAATGTTGAGGTGTCAGCACAAGGTACTTATGCCTGGTAGTAGTGATCTTGTGTATTTGTCATTGTCTTCGAATACTTGCTCACTATTTTGTTAATTGTGAAGGGGCATATAGATTTTCTTCTGTGAATTCTAGTATGTATGCCTATGGTCAACTCTTATCGTACAGTTCTAATTTAGAAGTAGTTCGTTATCTTCGTAATGTGTCTTGGATCTTCAGGCAGAAGAAAAATCTAGTGGACAGACAGCTAGCTTCCAACCAAATGTTCTGATGCTTGGGCTATCTCCATCCGATTATGTTCTCCGTGCACTTTCAAATGTTCAGACAAATGATCTTGAGCAGACACTACTGGTAAACAAATCATTCGTTTGCACTTATTTCAATTATACTGGGCCCACTTACAATGTGTAATTATGTATAATCTCTGAGATACTTCATTAGTCATGAGATTTGTTCATTTGTCCCATAGCTTTGCATACATGTCATCTTTTATCCATGTTGGTGTGACAGAATATATTTTGGCATGTGCACTATTGGTAGATCTTTCCCTTTTTGTATTTCTAAAGGAAATTAGTGACTAGAGAAGCAAGATCTTTGGGAATCATCGTTACTTTCCTTCTAAAAAAAAGAAGATAAATAAATCTTTTGGCCAATGAAGAAATTGAGCTGTAGGTGTGAAGATGTGGTCTTTTAGGTTTGCACCATTATAGTTACATCTTATGTGAAGCAAATAGCATTTTGTTTGCATAATACATGTATTCAGATGTCTTATTGTGTTAAAGAAGTATTTTTCCATCTTGTAATTAACACCAAAATTTTTCCATCAATGAAGTTGTGTTTATGAAAATTTTGGCTTGGGTTATATTATTGTCCAACAAGAAAAAAATGCTTGGATTTTACCTCTGCTATCCTTTCTTGTGGTCATTATTATTAAACTTGCAAGATGTTTAATATTCCTAATATGGGCAAACTTTATTGGGTTTTACATCTGCAATGGTTATCATCATGAGCCGTTGACAAAGTATTTAACTCTAATGTTGAAGAAATTGCTGAAAAGTATGATGCCAAACTAAGTCATCCTAAACTATTGAAGGTTGGGAAGAGGAAGACTGAAAAGACAACAACTTACTATTTTTGGAAAGTATCATGGTTTAGTACTTTCTATCAAAGGAAAGTCAGGAAGTTTCTACTTTTGTTAGTTTTCTAGTTTGTTAATAAGTCCCAATTAGGAGAGTGTTAATTAAGAAAGTGTTTGGTTAGTAATTTTCTTTATTGATAGTCAATTTAGGAAAGTTATAAAGTCTTTATTTTGGTAGTTTCTATTTTAGTTAATTGCTGAAATTTGTTTCGTAGTAAGTGGTTTTCAATGTTATAATCTCAATTCAATTGTAATTAGGAAGTCTAGTCCTAAGAAAATTCTATTTAAGTGATGTATCCTATTATGGCAAGGATATGGTAGTTTTAGAGTTTACAAATAGCTATGCTGTAACTTTCACAAGTTGTTCAAGAATAATACAGATTCTCTTTGGCTGCTGGAGCACCAATGTTTTGTTGTTCTTTTTTTTCTGAGGATAACTTAGTATATTTTTCTCTTGTACTAGCGATTGCTGCTATAAACAGCACCTGAATTTTCAAGTTCTTCCATTGGAACTTGAAGACTAGGAATTTTCTAGAGTTGAACAAGGTAAACGTTGGGTTAGCCATATTTCAGCTCTCTCTATCAACTTTATTTCTGTAATTTGTGGCATTAACAATGAAGTTGAGTTTATGAAAGTTTTGGCTTGGTTATATTATTATTATAATATGTAATATTTGTAGTCTTATTATCCAATTTGCAAGATGTCTAATATTTCTAACATGGTCAACTTAACTTCAATAGGCTTTACATCTGCCACGATTATGGTCATGAGCAATGCCAAGTTTTTCACCTACTTTTATTTATCTTCACTATACCTTGCAGCTTTCTAAAGTAAAAAGTTGCAGTGGGGATAGTATTGACTTTTATAAGTCCTAGCTATTGCTCATACTTGCTATTCTTGTTGTTTGTTTTGACTTATTCATCGATGTTCAGGGCAGAAGAATTTTTATTCTTTGACTTAATGTGCATTTTGATGGTATTCCTCTTTTTAAGTTGATGAGTTGTGCACTTGCAGGCTTTACCATTCTCAGATGCTTTGAAGCTTATGTCTTACTTGAAGGATTGGGTTTTCAATTCTGCCAAGGTAAACATGTCTTACGTACATACTCTTTGGGTATGTCACTTTACCAGATATTTTACTCTTTTAAAAATGTAACCGCTTTCCACTAAAAAAAAAAACTGTAAGAGCTTCATACATTTTTGTGCATGAATTTCTCATTTTGATTTGCGTCCATCAAATATGACTGCATGTGATCATTTCCACGCTTTGCATGTAACTAAAAAACAGTAGGAATTTAACTCCCCCTATTGTTTGATGGCTTATTATGGTTTACATGTAACTCAGAACAATAGGTATTCAATATATTTTTTTCTGGTCGGTCTGTGCATTTAAAAAAAGAGCCCCATTTGATATGGAAGCTTCTGCATGAAGTGAAGCATAGCAGACAAAACAAATTGGGTTATTTCACCAAATGGCCCCACAATTTTACTTGTCTGGGGTGCTTCCATTCATGTGGAAGCACTGTATAACATATTATTTGAAAAAAAAAATGATTGTCTCATAACTAACTTGCAACAATAGACACATGTGTCCCCCTTTTTAATTTAAGTACCTGTTTACTGCAGTGAAGTATTTTTAAATGGGGTTTTCTTGGGCAATAAGTTTTCAACTTGGTTCTAATTGAGATGAGTGGTATGCTACGTGCGATCTTTTTTTAGTTACTGAAAGCATGGTATAGGTGCGTAAACATTGAAATCCTCCGAATTCATGTTCAACAGCCTAGATAATTGATGGTTTGTCCTTTTAACTCTTTGGGATTCTTCTTTAAAGGCTCACTTCACCAAATATATTGATAAAGAATCAGTTTATAATGGTTAAGTGCAACCTATATCTTAATATGTTTTTAATATATGAAACAGCCCTTGCATGCTATTTAAGGTTATTTATGACGTTTCTTGGTGGTTACTGAAACAAATGCATGTGCAGGTTGAGCTTGTGTCAAGGGTTGCCACCGTTCTCTTACAGATTCATCATAATCAGCTTATCAGTACCCCTTCTGCAAGGCCTCTGTTGACTCAACTGAAGGACCTTCTTCATCAAAGAGTCAAGGTAATTTATGGTCCTTTGAGATGCATGTATTTACAGAGCTGCTTAAACTGTCATTTCATTAGTGTGTGTTGCATACCGAGAGAGTGGTTGATGCTATCTTTATGCATTCTGGGGACATCAGATTTTAAATGTGTCATTTTGTCAATCATAATTTCTTATCGTGGATGTTTGCCGTAACAAGCTTAGCTGTTTATTGATCAAATCGTCATCTCCTCAAAAGGGCAAAATAAATTTTGCAATGAAATTATGTCTCTCTGTATCAAAAAGAAAAGAAAAAAAATCATCTCTCGTTTTTTTTTTGAATATGGTGTATAAACTATTAAAAAGAGAGAGTAAAGTACAAACAAACCTAGTTAGGTGGGCTTTCCTCCACAACAAGGTGTTGGAGCGAAATACCCAACTTAGCCTGAATGTCTGTAAAAAAAAATCATGTCTTTTGGAAGAAATCCATGAAAATGGGCAATGTAGATTATGTAAATTAAAGGATTATGATCAGAAATGCCATTTTCCCCTGTTAATGTCTTGCTTTTTGTAGGTTTTTCACATGTATTTATTTGCTTCAATCTCTCATTGTTAGGGACCCCCCTGCCTGTAGTTCTTTCTGCCTTTGGGCTTAATGAAATTTCACTGTTCTCAAAAAAAAAAAAAATATTTGCTTCAGGAATGCAAAGACATCATTGGCTTCAATCTTGCTGCAATGGATCATCTCAAGGTAAAGTGATTAATTGGTGAAGCAATTGTTGTGGTTGGTGATAGGCTTGGTGATATCTGTCTTTACTAGGTGTTCATTTCTGTTGTCGTTGCAGCAACTGACGTCTTTTAGATCCGATGCACCCTTTAGAGATGCCAAGACAAAGCTATTAGACATACGATCATGGCACTCTAAGCGCCACGAAGAGAAGACACAGCTTAAAAACGAGAGGAAACGGAAAAAGAAGAAGACTTGATATCCTATTCGAAACGAGGATAAGTCAACACATTGGCAGCATCCCATAACTGATCAGTGCCAATTAAATCTTTGGTTTGGGCAACTGGATGGCCAAGGGAGTCTGCCTGCTGTAAATTATGCAATTTCGTAGTTTTAGTACCTCGTCTCAATTCAGTTTTGAGCTCATTTGATCTGTTCGCGGTATATCTCACATTGTTTGTGAGGAGCACAATTGATTATTTTTCAAAATTCCTTGTAGACCGAGCAGTATCTTGGGAGCTATTAGATTTACACAATCAAGCGTCAAACGCAAATTTGAATCAGTAGAGATTGAAACTAGAATTGTAAAAAACATCTCGAGCTATAATCTTTCTTTTTTCAATTGAAGTATCTGACACTGCTGATTCATTCTTTGTAAATTTGATTTTGTTTAGCCCCTGTTTGATGAAAGTCTTTTCACTGGTACATGAGGAGCATACTATCTGGATAATCATACAGCTTCATGTAAAAAGAGACTCTTACCGGGCACATAAAAGAGGCTGTGGTCTAGAGAGTATGAACTATGAAGACATACCAAGGAATATCAATGGGTCATGAGCAATTTTTGGCTAGTTATATTACCATACATCAGTAAGCTGCATGATACGAGGTATCAGAAGCAACAGTATCCTTTTTCTTCAGGCGAAGCAATCCCAAGAACTAAGAAGTTGACATCACACCCCAGAGGTTGAAGAAATCAATTAAAAAATAGTAAAGGAATACATGAAAGCACAAGACCAAAAGCTATTGGTAGCTTGTCAGTTTGGCTTGTTACATATGTGCCGCATCGTCCACCTTTCTGCAAAAGTCGCTACTTGTTTGCTGATCAAAACTTCTCCTATCACATGGAAATGACTGAACATTGAGCATAAAAAAGAGTCACTCTCTTTCTGTTTCTGCTCCAACTCCAATTTCATCCAGGAAGATGCTCAGAAACAGGTCTCTTAGTTAGCATAGATATTTATCCTAACTCTTGCTATCACTTCCGGGTGAAGCTTCAATTCTGCTATATACTCTCCAGTCTCACGAATTTCAGGAAGCGAGATGGTGCGTTTGTCCACATCCCTACAAAATTAAAACAAGACTGGCATGAGAAAAACTTGCTGAAGAGGGATAATTGTCGTCCTATAGGGGGCTCCTCTGGATGGTACTTTATGTTACAATCACCAACTGACATTTCTGCAGGAAATATTTGATTTCTAACATGGTCTAGATGTGCTATATTACAATATCTCAGCGATTGGACCACTTTCATCACTAGTGCACTGACCTCAGATGGATGGATAAGGCAATAAGACCATGATTATCAACAGGATTATCAGATTGTAGAAATTTTGGTGCACAGACTTCTTTTGGACATCCTTATTGTTGGAGCAGGGTCAGTATGCCTACTGGTATAGCAGGTGCTTATCTAAAGGGAGAACATGGATTTGAAGTTCTCTATTATAGGAACATACCTTGATAGCTGTGCCTTGATTATGTCAACAAGATCTTGTGCAGTAACTCTGCCAAGAGAAGAGTGTAATTAAATTCTTTATAAGGATGATTTCTCAAGTAAACCACTAAAATTTGTGTTTAGCACGCACGTTCCAAAAATCTGTTTTCCTTTTCCACCTTTCCGTTTCACCTTGAAAGCCCCAACAGTTTCAAATATCAAAGCAAGCTGTTGTGCCTCCTCTTTTACCTGGTGTATCAAGGGTGTATTTATCAGAATAAGTACAGATTTAAATGTTTCAACAAGCTAAACTAGCACAACCAACCACACAAATTGCACAATATTTTCTTTTATAGTTGTTTAATTTTCCAAGGTTTGAATGATTCCTAAGAGCAAGATGAACGGGCTGTATAAATTACTCAATACCTCAGTCTTGATATATGCCTCACCCCTATGATTTACCAAAGAAGTTAGATTCATTGAGAATTTGTCAGTCCTTTACATATCCTCAGATAAATCAGGGTTCAGATTCTTGTCTTCTAAAAAGAAAATTATCAGTTAACAAAACACCACTTCAAATGTTGAATCTAGTCATGTTTTAAGAAAATATAAAGGAAGTAGTAAAAGGACATTGGCTCCAATCATAATTTTTTTTTTTTTTGTAGCTTCATTAACTACCTCTTAAATGCCTTGCCAGACATTTAGGTCATTTATAGAAAAATCAAGAAAAATAATTAAATTAAAAAACGTGAAACTAAGTATCTCAATCCTGTTAAAATAAATGTTTAGTTTTATCATGTGTTAAATGGGAATTCCTAGTATGAATTTGGTCAATGTATCTGAAAAGACAGAAAAAGTCTCTTAGGATCCACGTTCACTTTGGGCTGACCAGCTTGCTGAATTTGTATAAAAATACAAGAGAAGCTTTTAGTACCCGTTTTTTCTCAGCTTCAATTCGTTCCTCTTCCATTCGCATTGCCCTGCAATTTAGAACCATAAGCCAAATTATTCTCAATCCAGAGAAGGATATAAAGACTGTTGCATATCATCAAATTTGCGTTCGAATTCCTTAACAGGAGTAAAAACTTTTTCTACCTTTACTTTTCTGCATGAAGCCTTATAGTTCTACTTTACCAAAAAAAAAAGAGTATTCACAGATCTCATGCTCCACTGTTTTCAAAAGAAGGGCACGTGTTTCTAAAGATGGAAAAGCATTTTACATTCTTTTATTAGATAATGACTGCAGGAAAGTTTGCCCTGAATGGGGTCATATTCTTAAGTGATATACAGAGAAAAACAATGCCTTCCCCTGATCATGAATCTACCTAGAAAAAATTGACCCACCATTTTTTTTCTCATTTATGTCCCTTAGTTTTTACTTCTGCTGATTTGTACTGGTTTCTGATGAGGAGTCAAGAAGATGGTGAGATGAGGAAAACAGTAAAAGTCTTCCCCTTGCGAATAACTTTTTTTTTTTTCAAATTTAAAAGGTTAAGCTCAACAATTTTGACAACGCTGCTTAGTCCAAATTTATAACTATTATACTCATGTCGTATGTGGTCCATTTAGGCTCATCAATGGAAACTTTAATCTATCCAATTTAAAAAATCGAAATGCAATATGCAAGGAAGCTTGGGAACCATCAAAAGGAAAAGACAACGATCAAGCCAACCTCATTTAAAAGTTCATTCTTTGTGTTTACACTTGGAACCACCAGCATGCTTTTCAGCTGCCAAGATGATCAAAGCAAATGCTACCGAGAACAGCTTTTTCAGACATTTCTGAGGTCAATAATTTTAAAGGAATTGCATACAACATAATCCATCAGTAATTAGCCAACAATACTAAGCAGAAATATTTGGAAAGGTAGCTCAGTAAGCATTATTAATATGACCACTTAGTAAGTGGTAGGTCTTTTACCAATTTTACTAAGCGCAACTCAAAACTTCCTTCTTCAAGGTCTTGATCCTCTTCAAAGAAAATTTTCAACTTAGAAGGAGAAACTATCTTCAATCCTATGTTTACATAACTAAAGAAACGATGTACGTTACATGAAATAACGAGGAGAATAGAAAAGAAAATTTTGAGAAGTAATGACACTTAATTGAGTCTAACAATTGTAACTGTGGAAACTAACGCACAGGCTCTGTTAAACAATTGAGTCAAAATGAACTATATAGAGACTAAATTTTGGAATTCGGTTACTAAACGGAAGGCTTGACACTTCGTGAGAAACGTAGCTCTTTTTTTGTTTTGTTTTTGCAGCTTTTTGTTACTCAAATTATAGAAGACCTTTGTTCCGTTTCCATCTAAAATCCAAATGTACAACAAAACAAGAGAGTCTAATAGAAGTAGATAAAATATGGAAAAAGGAGAGGAAGTAATGTACTTGAGAAGGAGTGGGGTGACGATCTGGGCCTTGCCCATGGGCAAGAGAAAATTGCGGTAGTAGCCAGCTTTCACATCCATCACTTGCTCTTTCTTTCCCAGTTCCGTCATGTCTTCCTTCAGAATTATCTGGGTGCAAAAAAGATCAAGTCATAGGTAAAGCTCGTACTGTTTGACAACAGAAAGGAAACCCGAAATGAGAAGGAAGAAAAAGCAAAAAAGAGAGATAAAGATCACTGATTCCTTGTACCTTTCGCGTTTTCTTAGCTTTCTTCTGCGCAACAACAAGCATAGTCGTTCCACCATTGTCTGAAAGTCTTGAATTGTCGTTCGTCGTTCCAATGGAGCTTCGCAACCAAGAGCTGGAACTCAGTGAAAGTGTAGCCATTTCACTCTTTTTCTCTCCCCCTCGCCCTTATCGGTATCCTCACGCAAGGCAAGGTCCAAAACCCACAACAAATATAAGACGTAAGAATCATATAATGGATCATAGCGTGAGAAGCTGACGAGAGGTCATTGGCCACACCAAACCAAAGTTAGTTTGTTTCTATTGCATGCATTCATGTCTCAAACTCACACAAGTTTTATTTCATTAGGGATTTGTTTAACTTAATTTTTTCAAATATTTATTAGAATGAAACACTAAATCAAGTTATTAAAGTAAGATATTTCTTAGAGGATATGTATAGAGAGTATTATGGTAAATTTAAAGAAACTTCATTTTCTCTTGGCATTATATCCAGTGGTGGAGTCGGGGAAATCGCAGGAAATCGGAAGGTATTTTGGGAGAAAAGATAATAGCGAGAGGGAGAAGGGAGTGAGATGCTGAGAGGAAGAAGAGACTAGTGGTGGAGTCGAAATAGGGGAAATCACAGGAAATCGGAAGGTATTTTAGGGGAAAAAATAATAGCTAGAGGGAGAAGAGACTGAGAGAAATGAGGGAGGCTGAGAGGGATAGGAGACAGAGAGAAGTAACCATATAAGGATTTATACCTTTAATTACCAAGCTTTTAAATTAAAATATATTCTATATAAGATGTCGAATATGTCTCACTCCATGAATTACTAACTCCATTTATAATAATGTCATTATCTCTATTTTTATTAAATATTACTAAAAAAATAAAATCTCAAAATAAAATCAACATAAATAAATGAGATAATAAATAACTGTAGAATGATAATAAATCAATTTTCAAGTCTTTTAATTCAATTTTGATGGTAAAATTAAAAATTATATTTAGGTCCAAATCATTTTTTTTTTTCAAAATGTCCTCAATACAATCCCGCTCTAGCAGAGAAAAAAACGCTTCTTCGTGCATGAATGAACTACGAGGAGGGAGACGGGAAGCAGTTCTACACGTAAAGGGTTCTCATACTGAATGGACTACGCAACAGTGGTACATTTTGACTGAATTGTCGCAGGCCGCTCAAAATTGTGGCGTGGAGAAGACACAGGCAGCCCATGGTAGGCCACCGCTTGTCATCTACCTCCTCTGTGGTCCTTCCTTCTTTTAGGAATCGGAGATGCTTGGAATCTTCTCTTGTCTTCCTTTTCTTACCCTTCCCTTCCCTCCATTTTGACATTCGTTACTCTCACATAGCCTTCTCAGCCTCCATTCGCGTCGTTCATCGTCTGTACTCCTCTGCCGAGAAGGAATTTGATTACAAAGATTAAAGAAATGACTTCTGTGAACTCTCAGATTCTAGTTCTCGATCTCCAAGTTTGCAAGAAAATTCCAACATCCGCCTTGGCCTATCTCAACTCCTCCAATCTCTTGTCTTCCGTCTCTTCTTCTTTTGGTCGAACGCGTCGCCTGAGTAAGCGGGTCGCTTCATCGGGATCAGTCTCCCCTCCGTCTTCGATTCTCTCGCCGATTCGGCGGCCGCGGGATCGATTCTCTGCTCCGGGAAATGAGACCCTCTCCTCGTCAGAGTCGACCTCCACTTCGCTGTCGGATTCCGTTTCCGAGCTCGAGATATTTCTCCATTTGGTACCGCCTAGGATGCGGGACGCGCTTTTCCGGCACGAGGAGATAGAGAGTTTGATCGAACTGGTTATGGATTTGGGGAGGAATCCAATTGCGAGGTTCCCTTCTGGGGATTTTGTGATCTCTGATAAACCTGTCAAGTTTGAGGACTTAAGACATGCCATTTCGAAGGTCTGTTTCCTTGTCCATTTAGTTAAATTATATTTCACAATTCGTCGTTTGTTGTAACCATAAAACGATTGGAGTCTCACAAGTTCAATATTACAATTGGGTTGTCAGAGTTTTTGTCTTGTAGCTAATACTACCCATCCGTTGTCTGCAACTGTTTATTTTGTGCTTGGACGTCGCAAGACATATTAAATTCATTGTGGTCAAGAAGTCGCTCTGGTTCAACTTTTTCCGATTACACTTTATGTGCCTTTTAATTTATTTATTTATTTACTTGACCCTTTCGAGCTTTTATCTTTATGTTTCCATTTATGAGACAAGTCAAGATCTCCACCCACTGAAAGATAGATGAAATCTTATTTTATTAGGTTATTCTGGTTATCACAGTTTTCTATTTAGTTGCTTTCGTATTGGTTATTATGGTTGTTACTGTTTGTATTTCTTCTCAACACCGATCATGATGTACCATGCTAATCCTTGTTTCATCCTTCTTCGTCTCTGCTTTTGTGCCTGAAATTTTATTATTCTTTACATGAAGTATGTACTAGATTATTGCAGGTTGGTGATTTTTCTGATGACAACCGGTCTGGTATTAATAATTCCTTGCACCGCATCAGCGCCATTCGGAACCGCAAGATGCAAATAATTGGCCTCACCTGTCGAGTTGGCCGTGTCATATCTGGAAGTGCTGAATTGATAAGTGACCTGGTCGAAAGTGGAGGTTCCATCTTGGTCATTGGACCTCCTGGTGTAGGAAAAACAACTTTAATTAGGTATACTGTGCAAAGTTTTATTACCAACTTTCCTTATAGAATCAATATTTTGTCAACTACTGATGGCAATTCTCGGTATTATGGTCTATTATGCATTGTATTTCTTCACTTTTCACATTTCTAGGTTTCACCTCTGATATATACACCTGCTGAATATTTGAGTATCTAAGTAGTCAGGATAACATAAGCCATCTTTCAGAATACCTCATCTGAACTATCTCATAATTGGGGAAGCCTCGAAGACTCTGAGCATCAATTCATTCTTAACCCCCTACTTAGGTTGACCTTAGTACATGGATGCTTCTATTCCATCTAGTCTAACATGAGGTGGCTGCTGAAGGGAAGACAGTAGTTGTAAAGTGTAGGAAATTGGGACCACTTACCGTTGAAGAGTTTTTTGTTAAAAAACTCGAAATAGATTGTCTAGGCTTCAGGATGGTCTTGCTTCCTCCTCCTTTAAGAAATAAAATGACACCTAACACATTTGTTTATAGTAGACACAGAGGCCTCTCAGTAATCCTGAAAACTAGAAGTCGATCTACCTCTCTCTCTCCTCTCAACTGCTTCTTAAAAAATTGTAAATTTATGAAGCATCAAGATTTGCATAGTTATCATCCTCATGTTGTCTGTCTGCTCCCTTATTATTGCTGATTGTGCTCATCCGTGAGTTTCTTTGCTGCAGAGAAATAGCAAGAATGCTAGCAGATGAACACATGAAACGTGTCGTGATAGTAGATACATCAAATGAAATTGGGGGTGATGGAGATGTCCCTCACTCTGGAATAGGCCGTGCAAGGAGGATGCAAGTTCCCAATGTCAATATGCAGCATAATGTGAGCCTGGACACAAATTTTCTTTTATGTCTCATTATAAACCTTGCAACATAAAGATACTGGTTTCTAGACTTTCCATTTCCTTCTTGGTTGATCTCTCAGCCATATTTAATGTTCTTGTAGGTAATGGTTGAAGCAGTTGAAAACCATATGCCAGAAACCGTAATAATTGATGAAATTGGGACAGATCTTGAAGCAATGGCAGCTAGTACCATTGCTCAAAGAGGTGTGCAACTGGTTGGAACAGCACATGGAATGACCATTGAGAATATAATTAAAAACCCCTCTCTTCAGATCCTCGTTGGTGGAATAGAGGTGAAAGTCACATCTTTTCTTTTTTATGCTCTCATACTTCTAATGCTTATTTCATGTCTCCTTGGTGGAAGCTTTTTATGTTATCCTTGAGAATCACTTTACTCGTAACTTCACGGCCCAAAAGACACTAGACCTAATTTTAGTCTAATGGTGAAGCTAAACCAGTGCATTAAAAAAAGGAAAAAAGCTAAAGTAGTAGGTACATATTTTTTTCCATTAAAAAATCAACTTATTTCTTAGTAGGACTAGGAGTGAGAGATTTAATGACTGTTCCTAATTACTGGTGCAAACTGTCATGTCAATTCCAGTGGCATAATTATTGAACGTCCATTACCTTCTGATGTACTCGGTGAACTCAACATATATGGGAATATGGAAAGATATCATTTTCCACATCACCGTCTAGGTACAGTTGTCGGCCATGGATTTCAAGAAAGATTCTTCTAGATACCATTCTTATTTTGTTTAATGGGTAATGAGTTCCAATGGAACTGTGAAACCATCTGCATGATAGCAGCTTTATTAAAGTTATATGTGGGTCTATATACTTTGTTCTGAATTTTTTTTACTAGTGTTATAAATCTGTATTCTAGGTGCTGATCATTTTGCAAATCCTAATGGTCCTTTCGACCTTTTAAGGGCATCTTTTTTATTATGGTTAAAATAAAAAACAATTAATTCTGAAACTCAGTACCCAAAAATTGAAAAAAAGAGGAAAGCCATTGCTATTAATTTCTTTTTCTTTTTCTTTTTTTCTTGAAGAGAAAAGAGGAAGCCAATGCTTTAGTTATCAAATTGAACAGTATTGTGAAAAGTTTTAGTGGATAGCACAGATCCTCTAAACTAGTAAAGATCATATCCTACTTCACACCTATGGGTCAAATTGTACGAGGTATCGTCCTTATATTATGTATAGTTCTTGTTTCAATTGAATTATGTACAATTCATTGAAAGAAGATTAACGTGCATAATTTGACCCATAGGTGTGAAGTAGGATATGATCTTTACTAGTTTAGAGGATCTGTGATGTCCACTCAGCTAGTCCAAATTGTTTATGTCCACTTTTAACTAAACAAAGACAACTTTTACAGACAATTTTAAAGTGAAACAATCAATCCGAAACTCAATAACTATAAGTAGAGAAAAAAGGAAGGTAACCAAGTCACCCCCATCATCTGGACCCACTTGCAGAGTGTTACACTTGGTGACGAAGAAGCAAGGAAAAGAAAGGTGCAGAAGACAATACTTGAGAGGAAAGGTCCTTCTACATTTACGTGTGCCGTTGAAATGATCTCAAGAACTGAGTGTCATGTTCATCACAAGCTAGAAGCTACCGTGGATGCTATTTTGGCAGGTATTGTTGCTACCCTCCATGCTTTACCTTGTAGGATGCA
This sequence comes from Aristolochia californica, assembly GCF_029961685.1. Taxonomy (NCBI): domain Eukaryota; kingdom Viridiplantae; phylum Streptophyta; class Magnoliopsida; order Piperales; family Aristolochiaceae; genus Aristolochia; species Aristolochia californica. The sequence goes on from NW_027181815.1 coordinate 7,387,132, forward strand.
ATCCTGATTTGTGTTTGAACATTTTGGGGAACAATTTAATTTAGTGTTTGGTGTTGTCTGCCAATTAGGGAGACCCCCTCCGTTTGAAGTTCGTAAAACGGATCCGAAAGCTGTCCAGTCTTCAAGTGCTGTATTGGTGCCTGAGAAATCCAATGAGGAATCATCCATGTTCACTAGTAGAGAGCACCTAGATGCTGAATCAGTGCATGATGAAGATGCAGTGAACACTGTGCAAAATGGCAGTAGAGATAGTAGCAAAAGATCTTCCACAAGCAAGAGGATTTCACCAGTTCAGGTGTATACTGACAAGGTAACCCACTATCCTGTTTGATATAGTATGAATGAAATGTTCTTGTTTGACCCTTCATACCTGTTTTGAACTTGAAATTGGTTCTACTGATGCAAGTATATGTCACCTGATGAATGAAAGCATTTCAAAGTTAAAATTATATCTGAGAATGGAAATTTTTCGATAATTATTTTTTCTATTATGTTCTAGATCTTGGGTGCTGATCTGCTTCAAGTTGCACAAGTCATGGGACTAGAGGACGACGTAGATGTGACGGATGATATTAAAACTGCAAATGCAATCCTTGCATCAAGTTCTGCATTGATACAAAATCCTCGGATACGTGGAGTTGCTAAATTTTACCATATACCTGTGTTTGTCATCAAGGTACTGAACCACTCCTTTTTTTTTTCTATTGGAAGTCTTTTATATAATAAAGAAAAGTTGTGGCTTGCTTTATACACTGCATATGTGGTAGCACTGACCATTTATGGAATGACACATGTAATGGGCATCAGCATTCACCATTTACACTATAATACCTGTAACAGATATCAAAGAATCATCCTTTCAAAAATCATGGGTAGTGGGTAATACACTCTAATGTGTAAGAATCACTCCTTCCCTGATGGCAGCTTTGTTAGGGTTGTCAATCAATGAGATTTTTTATCATGACCTATTTGAGGAAAACTAGTTAGTTGTAGTGGTGGCAAAATTGAACCAGATGAAACAGGGAATGCATCCCATCTTGGTTTAAGGTTGGGATGGGGAGGACAATCTGTGTGAAGAGTTGGGATAGAGTGAAGAAAACCTGCACAGGGATTTGGTTTGGACAGGTTCCGGTAAAGCACCTCTTGGGTTTAACATTCTAATGTTTGTTCTTTTTAACATAAGTAACATAATATCATGTAAATCTTACAGCATCTGATGAGAAATATTTTTAAATAAGCTCTCTCATGAACTTACATATATGATATGCAGCGGGAGAAGCACCCTTTTCTGCCATTTTTGTTACTTTACAGACTATGAATTAAATGTATTGTTTCGTCATTTTTTTACTTATACATAACTAATGACAGTGACTCTTCTTAAATGTAACACGGTTTGTCAAGGTGAGACAGACCTCAAAAAGGTAGGGACACGGTTGAAAAATCAATCCCATCAATGAGTGGTGAGGGCAGGGATAAGGTTCCTTGTATTCTTTTGGACATATGGGTGTTGCCCAACCTGAGCTGCCCCTGTGCCTATCCTACTCAGTTGGAGGAAATAAGAGTTCTATCTCATGATCTCAACAGATGATACCATTCTACTTCTGAACATATGCAGATGACCTATCACTAAGTCCTTTCATTTTCAAATTGCAGGCCAATACGATGGCTCAAATTGTGAAGGCGATTCGCATGATTCTTAAGATGGATTCAATTGGGTCTACACCCCTCAACCAATCATCAAATGACATTGAAGTTGAAGAAGATGCTCCTAAAAGAAAACCTTCTCTGGAGGAGATTGATGCATTGGAGGTGGTCACCTTATCTCAAATCCTCTCGTTCGTTTTCTTTAGTTTTTAGTGTTTATGTTCTGCTAATTCATGCCTGTCTATACCAAATTCACCTGCCTAAAAAGTGGTCCATCTACTGGTATCATCTAAGCTGATTTAAATGTAAGAAAGTCCTTAGAACATTTAAAAAAATAAGTAAGTTAATGAAATATTTAATTTTGAGTCCAAACTCCGAATAGGTCTGAATGAATACCTACTTTAGATACCTGAATTCCCAGAGACGGGATGAGGGAGTAATGATAAGATTCAACTCTGCATTATACAGTGGGAAGTTATTTTAGGTGCTGAAAAGAATTCTACAGGTACTCTATATTTTGAAAGTCATCTAACTTTAGAAATTTCGTGAGGTTCCATTTTGCTTATCTGTTGGAGTCTAAACATTTGCAGGTTTATCTAGAAATTTTAAAATCCAATAGTTTTGGAATGTCTGAGATTAAATTGGTAACTTGCTGTTTTTTCATTAGGAGGTTCGTCTGGCAATAGAATATATTGTAATCCCTGGTGGTGAGCCAGTGGAGCTCTTGCCACGGCGGTCTGAAATAGTTGCCAGGCAGCTGGAGCTTGTGGAGAGCTATCACCTATCTGCAGAGAATTCTGGTACAGTGTCAAATCCACGGTTACAAATTCTTCCAAACAGATTAAACAAGAAGAACAGTGTTAAACATTCTGAATCTGAATCAACTGCACAAGGGGATTCTATGTCAGGCTTCAATTCACTAACTGGCAACAGTGGAACTAGTGTGACACGCCTACCCTTGTTACCATTTGATTAGTGGATCGACTTGTAAGTTATGTGAATGTCTAGTCATTTCTGTATAATCCTGTGTACATAATATAGGTTATGAGTCTCCTGTGGTATATGTTTTAAGCAAAATGTAAATAAATAATTCATAATCAGTTGTTCCTAAGTTCGACCAAATCTTTTTTTTTACGTACAACTTCTTAAACCCTATTTCTCATCAAAAGAGGAGAAGTTACAACTGTTGAGCAGTTATAACTGTCCCACTGTTCTACATCTAAGAAAAACTACCTAATAATGGGTTATTTTCAACAATTAGTACCCTATTTCTCATTAAAAGAAGATAAGTTACAACTGATGAACAGTTATAACTGTCCCACTGTTCTGCATCTAAGAAAAACTACCTAATAATAGGTCATTTTTAATAATTAGTACCATATTTCTCATCAATAGAAGAGAAGTTACAATTGATGAGCCGTTATAACTATCCCACTGTTCTACATCTAAGAAAAACTACCTAATAATTGGTCGTTTTCAACAGTTAGTACCCTCTTTCTCATAAAAAAAAAGAGAAGTTACAACTGATGAGCAGTTATAACTGTCCCACTGTTCTACATCTAAAAAAAACTACCTAATAATGGATCGTTTTCAACAATTAGTACTCGTTTTTATTACGATCGCATGGATGTCATATATAATAAGGTATATAAAAAAATTATAATCATACTTTTATATATGATAGTAAATGGGTAAAATTATCCGATTATGTATACGGGTAAGAGTTTTTATTTTATTTCCGTTTTATTTAATAAACGGTGGACAAAAAATCTGAGTAATTAGATAAAATTGGTGCCCCGATCCACATTATCAGTCTCAAAGAATCCAACTCCAAACCCGCCTGAGTTTTCACCTGCCTTTGACGGATCGAGATCGGGATCGGTTCGGGGTGAGTTCCATTTAACCCGTCCTAACCCGCCATCTGATGGACATCTTACGTTAAGGGATTCTCCCGGGGTCAGTTGCAAAGCAACAAACAAACAAACAGAAAAGAAACTAGGGTTTCAACTTTAAAGTTGCATACGGAAACGGAGTTTTTGGTTGCACTTAGGACGAGCGGGACAGTTTCCCCTAAAGAACGTAGCAGATAGTGAGTTCTTTATCTTCTGTTTCTCATTTTATCTGATATTTACTAAGAGAATCCAGGCCAATCTCTTTGAAGGGTTTTCTGTTCCTTAGGATTTCTGATTGTTCTTATTTCTTTTAATTTTCAATTTTTTTTTAAGGTACTGTTTTATGGGCGGTAAAGAAGATATGCGCATATTTGTCGGGGGTTTGTCATGGGACACCTCTGAGCGGCAGCTCCAGGATGCATTCGGCCGTTTTGGCAAAGTTCTTGAGGCTCAGGTAGGATCTCGTCATCACCCTTAAAAAAGAAGTTTCCATGTACGAGAAAGTGACAGAAATTACCCATTCATGCTCTAGCTCTTACCGGCTCTAATGTGGAGAACCGGAGAAGACTTTTTCTGTATACCGATTGATGTTTTATATTCAAATCGCTAAAAGTCGTTGGTCTGTCTGATGGGTACCAATTGGCATGTCGCTATTTAAGCACCTCCAATTGTGCTTGAAGCTGTTACTAGATCGGTAATTGAATTACTTTGGTATTTCATATGTCTTTCTTAGCTATTTCACTAGAATCTTCAACCTAGAAGTGCGAGTAATTTATTTTCCTCTAGAGGCAGTGTACATAGCAGGGAAAATTTTTCAAATGAAAGAGAATAGTCATTATTAATAAATCTTGCTGCAGACTTGTTTACGAAGGTCAGGAATTTTATGGGCTTTTTTTGTTGGAAAAGTTGCATGAATTTTTGCTGAATAACTGTGTGACAGACCTATGTTTTGACTCAATCTTCGATTTACTCAAAGGCTTTAAATTATTATTTTGAATAGCTTTATTGTTTTCACCAATAGAGGCAAAAGATAAACTTGAATTTTAAAAAGTGCTGCTCGGGTTTTTCTTGGGCTGGTTGTGTTAGCAGCTCTCGTTGTTCTATGCATCTCAAAGTGATGCATGATACTGGTTGCTCAAGTGATTGAAAATAAATTCTGATATGTGATCAAGTGTATCGCACTTTACACTGAATTCATTGAGTGTGCATAACATAACATTTATTTTTTCTTCTGTTTTCTTCTCTCAACTATATTAATTTTCTCTCTTTTTTCTTTTGCCTTTGTCTTTTTAGAATGCTGGTTATGATCTCATGCGATGTTTTAGATGGGTTTTGTTGAGAGATATTGGTCAGTTGGATACTAAGTTGCCTGTGATCGATCTCATTTGTATGATGATGTTTTATTCAGATGTTTGTATTCTGAGATGCTCAAGCTGAGTAATATCTGCAAAAGGACTATAGTCTGGGGCTTGTTAGATATGTTTAGTTTTTCAGAAGATGCAGCTATGGTAGGTACAATTTTAATGGCGTGGTTATGGTTTTCTGAGTGTAGCTTTCTGCTGAGAATTATATGTCAAGCGAAAATTTCATGCGTGATATAGCAGTTGTTAGGCCTGACAGCAAGGCAAGAACCATATGGGTTTGGGCTAAGTAAAAGACCATTGTGTGTGTATTTTTCCTTTCTCTTGCACAGATTCCAGAAGGCATATCTACCACTCAAAGTGACCTTTCATGATCACTATGTGGGGATTCTTCTTAGTGACTCGTATGGTCATCAAATTTTTTGTGGTGCAGTGTCTGTAAGCCAGTGAACATTGTCTCTGGGGGCTTTTCTTTGGTAGTTTTGCTAGGGCAAGAGTTTACATGCCTGGCAGGCATTCTGTAAGTTATGCAGAAAGTTCTGGTAGAAGTGGTTGGAAGGACCGATCAAGACATCTTTGTGTGCATTGCAGAGTATCAGCTGCATAGCTTCTGCTGAGTACACGCCCCTAAATTTTTTTTTCTGCTGGAGGGCTTGGTGATTGCTGCATTTTGTTTGAAAGATCCAGATCGTGTTTGTTGGTTAATGAGTATATTTTGGATTTGCACTTGCATGTTGGTATCATCTCAAAGTGTTATGCAAAATTATTTGGGGAATAATTGTCTCCAGAATATTGCCTGTTAACTTTTTTTATATGATTCCTCCTACCTATTTTCCATAAGGTGAACCTCATTAATGTGAGAACAATCTTTATGAGTTGCTTCTGGCAATTGAGGTGTTCTGAGGGCAACTGAGATACTAAGCTTTCAAGCTTTGAATACAGAGACTGATTTGGTCTTTTGGGTTACGTCCACTTGCATACCACCGGACAGCCTTGTCTCTCTTTGATCATGGATATATTTGTCTCTACATCAACTATGCCGGTGGACTGCGGTAGCATTTCATTTTACTGCTGTTTGAAGTTGCTGAAAATGTTAGAATCACCAAATTGATTTTGAATCAGTGTTTTCTCTGCGTATGTCAAGAATGAATAATTGCTTCCAGCAGTTTGAGACTTAAGGAGCTGACTATCTTCAAGAGAAAACGAAAAAGAAAAAAAAAGAAGACTTCAGGAACAGGATGGTGGTAGTGTATTCTAATGAAACATCTCCAGCCGTATTTGAAGACAGAACAGCCATGTAACCATCGAGATAGTGTTTCTAAAGGGTCCCAAAACCTGTCCATCTGGGCGGGTGAGAATTCCTAATTGATGTCCCAGAGATTCTTGATCCTGTTCTCTCATGGAGTTGATCAGATGGCCTAGCTTGTGTTGGAAGACAGTGTTGTTTGCACTGCCTACTTCTCTACCATACTGTCTTGTTCTAATCTTTTGACATTGTATCTTTTCTATCACCCCACATTAAATTCTAAGTACTCCTATGAAAAATATGTTAGTTAGGAAGGATGACTTGATCAATTGAGACCTCTACACCAATTTTTTTTATTGGTTGTACTGACCCAGCATTATTTATTAACTCAGATTTGATCTACCTACTTCAAAATTTCCAAAAGTCTCTATGCAGTTTTTTTTTATTTCTTTATTTTTCATCTAAGTGGAAGAAGACAACTCTAGTTTGCATTCTGATGTTTTCCGTATGACTTTTTCTCATCAAGTATTTTTACATATTGACTGGTGACATATATTGTTTGTTGTCCAATATTTGTAACAAAATCAAGTATTTACTGGTTTAGTACTTTTTTTGTTGTAAAATCATTGGGGGTTGGTGATATACTGTTTTATTTTTAAGAGCATTTAATAACCTCATTCCATTTTCTACATTTTTTGTTGTCATTTTTCTAACAAACTCCTGAGTGTTGGTTTTAAATTTGTATTTATACTGAAGGTCAAAGAGCATGCTTTTTTAATCTTCTTATCAAGTTTTTTGTTTAAAGGTGAGAATCGATTGTGAAATGTCATCACTATAGGCAACATTTCATGCTTTTGTCAGATCAGAGTGGCTACATTTACCTTTACTCATACTTCTGAATATTGGGCTATTTCAAGTATAATTTTCTATCTGGAGAGAATGTGTGGACGGTGAAGCCCAAGGTTGTCCTTTTGTTGGTTTTGTGTCTTTGTCATCAAGTTGAGCTTGGCAGACTTCATGCAGCTTGTATTATTTGAGCACTGCTGTTCTTGGCAATTTTAGCCTCTTTACCCTATCTGGGGGGATCAAAACTGGTTAGAGGAATCTGTGAATGTCTTTCTGCATTGCAGAACTTCTACCAGAGAAGTGCCTTGTCAGATTTTTTTGCCAATGTGCATTGAACTGGGGGTGCAAAACACATTTAAGGAATTGAGATGCATATTGAGACCTAGTGCAAATATAGAGGGGGGCTATTTACCTGGTTGTCAGCAAGATGTGGCTACAGGATCTTGTGATTCTTTTTGAGTGCTTACTAAGAGGTTGTTGAACCTGAATTCTGAGATTTCTGGTGGATATGATTACGGGGTCAAATTCATTTGCAGTTAAAGCTATTCTGGGATGGTTCTTTGCTGTTACAAGTTAAGAGAGATAATTAGTGCTATGGCTTCTTATCTGATGTGCTATTTGTGAACTGGCCAAAAAATTGACATTTTTATTGAGAGTCCTTATATCAACAGAGTAAAATTGCATTCATAGTCCTAAATTGCTATGGGAAGCATAGCATTTCGATCGTGGATAGGTATGTTTATTTTGTTGTCTTTGTTCTTTATAGTGGAGGGTCCTTATTGACGTTTAAGCTGCTTTATAGTTAGGTTGAGTGTATTTAAAATTTTAAATATCCTTTCTTTTTATTATTAAAAGATGGAATTATTTTCCCTTGCAAGCCAAATGGTGTATCGCTCTCTTCTGTGCTGCTACTTGATCTGATGAAATATGCCCATTTTTTGTGCTGGAGGTTTCGGATGAGTGTTTCATGCAACCACTAGAAATTTTTTTTTTTTTCATTTTTTTTCTTACCTAAAGTATTTTAAAAGTGCTGTCTATATATGCTGAATTGTGATTGCTTTCATCATGTATTGACGAAAATGAAAAAGGTTTTTCTTTTTGATTTTTGTATCTCATGTTGTTGTATTGTTTTAGTTTCTTAAGTTATCTGGTGCTACAAACTTTTAGAGAAATGGTGGGTCAAACTATATAAGAATCAGTGAATCATAAGAAGTGTTTAACTTGGCTTTCATATTTTTGATCTAGAAATCATGGACGTAGGAGAAAAAGAGATTTATAATCTAAGTTAGTGGATGAGTCATGTGCTTATCACAGTTTGTACTTGTTTACATCATGGACAGGGAAGTGCTCAAATTTTTATGAGCTTTTCTGTCCAAGTGAGAAAATACCCTTGTATGCTGTTAGTAGCGAGTGAAGTTAGTTTCCACATGCCCCTTATTATTATTTTTTTTTTTAATGGGCAAGAAGGTAGGCAAAATACTAGGTTGTACTGGAAAATTTTCCTTTAGTAGTAACAATAGTAACTGGACTAAATTAGAAAACAGTCAGTGAGCCCAACACTGATACTGAATGTGTTATAGTTGCAGAAGAACTCGAATCCACGAAGCAAACAAATTGTGTTTCCCAAATAGAGGAGAATTGGCGTGTGTATTGAAGTTTGATATACTGAAAACTAAGAGGTTACTTCTGTCTACTCAATAAAAGTTGTATTATGGAATTTTATATTGCATGGTATGATATACTTGCTTACATGGATCACACCTAGAGGAAGGTAATGTGTAACAACTATTTGAATAAACTGTATTCAGTTGATAGTATAGCATTTAAGTTTTTGGTTGCAATGGTAGACTTGCTTACATGAGTGCATGTAGAGGAAATTAAATACACTATTATTTGAATTATCTGCATTGAGCCCATAGTTAACTCAATCTTTATGGTCATGCGCTTTATACATCATTACTTGAGGTATCCAACTTACTTTTGAAAGAGTCAACGAAGTTCTGAACTCTGCCCAGGAAAACAAGTATTGAACTGCTCTGGTCAAGTAGATTATCGTACTCATTATTATTGTTGCCTGCTGTCTGCTTCTTGCATTCTTAGAATCTATGCTTGTGTAGATCATGCTGGATAGAGATACAGGACGTCCCCGTGGTTTTGGGTTTGTGACATTTTCAGACCAAAGGGCTATGGAAGATGCCATCAGCGAGATGCATGGGAGGGAGCTTGGTGGTCGGGTGATATCTGTCAATAAAGCGCAGCCTAAGCTTGGCTCTGCTGATGATGATGATGACTATGGTGGTGGTGGGTACTCTGGCAGTGGAAGAAACAACTATAATGGTGGTGGAGATAGGGGGATGGGTCGAAGTGATTGCTTCAAATGTGGTCGCCCAGGGCATTGGGCTCGCGAATGCCCTTCAGGTGGAGGTGGAGGTGGAGGTGGTGGGGGAGGTCGGTTCTCATCTCGCTCTAGATTTGGTGGTGGTGGCGGCCGTGGGGATCGCTTTGGAGGTGATCGTTTTAATGATCGCTACATTGATGATCGCTATGATGGTAGTGCTGGTGGGGGACGCTATGGGGACAGAGATAGGTACAGTGGGGGTGGAGGCCGTGATCGGTATGCTGGAGATCGGTACCCTCCTGGTGGAGACCGTTTTGCTAGTGATCGCTATGGAGGGCAGGAACGCTATGGGGGTGCAGATAGGTACCCTCAGAATGGATATGGCAAGGAGAGAGGTGGTTACGATCGAGATGGAGGTCCAAGAAGTGGGGGTGGTGAGAGGTATAGTGGCGGCAGTGGGGGTGGTCCTGCACGATATGAGGGTGGGGGCTACAGGGAAAGGCCAGGGCCCTATGATCGTCCAAGCAGGGCTGGACGTCCATCTTCCTATGATGATCGATATTAAAGGTGAGACTACTAAGTAGTTTTGTTTACATGATCGTAGGTAGGCCACCCTGTTTGACAGAGATAAATTTTAACTCTTTGAGGGCAACAGTGGAAGGATTTGTTCGTCTGTTTAAACATATTTGGGTCTATTTTCGTCTAGATGTAGGGAATTGTTTAAGAAATGGTTCAGTTATTCAGAATTAGTCGTGCTGCATGTAACATAATGAAACATGTTACTTTTTTGTTGGTTACAGCTACCATCCCAGTGAGCTTTTCGGTTCAGTCATGCGCCTGGTAATCATCGAAAACAAAGATCTACTGGTGTAAATCTAGGTACGAATGGTCACCATTTTTCTTTTGCCTTTTTGATAATCCCCTTAATTTGGAAGAACGGTCCTGTACTGGGTTAGCAAGGTTTAGGTAGAAGTGTTGGCATTAGATAGCAGACGGAGTTTTTTTTTTCTATAATTTAGTGAGTAATCTATTTTTCCAGTGTTGAATGAGTAATCTATTTTTCCAGTGGTGAATCGTTTGTGAAAAAGAACTCTGGAAATCTCCTCGGGTCAGGTTTGGACATTAGTGATGAACCTTGTAGTTTCTTTAGGGGGGTTAGTCAACTTGAAGGACAAGATGATCTTCAACCACATAACGCCCTTCTCCACTTGAAGTCGTTGGTGGAGCGCAGATGAAGCATTATCTCGATGCAGGGGATGAAGGGGTCCTTCATCTCCACGGTTTAATTTCAATCATGTGGAAGAAGGCCTTTTTTTATCTTCTTCGAATTGAAGGACGGGCGACGCCCTCGGCCTCGCTCTCTCTCCTCGCACCCCCCCCCCCCCCCCCCCCCATCGCGCGTCGTTTTTTCTTTTTTCTTCCTCTCTCCCGCACTCCCTTCCCCACCGCCTTTCGCCGCGCCACCGTCGTCCACTGCCGTCCAGCAACCGAGAACAAACCCGAGGAGAGCTCGAGAGAGTCTCCGTCGAGGTGAGTTCGACAGTAGTCGCTCGCTAGGCCAAGAAGAGATCCGAGAGGGCTTCTTCGGTGCAACTTCGACTTTCCGACCATCCTCCGGCATCGGTTACGTATTTCCGACCAGTCCCGGAGCTATTCCAACTCCAACCGAGACTCGAGAGAGCCGGTTGGAGAACGTCAACTCTGTTTCGCTCTTCGCCGGATGTTACCTCCGTCCGTCGGCTTCTAACCGTCGTCGCCGGCGTCGTCTCTACCTCCGGCTACTCACTATTGCTACCCGACGCCACCAATTTCCGGAAATTGCAGCACCCGTGAGAACGAGTTGCTGCCCGAGCGAGAGGAGGAAGAAGGGAAGTAATTCGTTATTATTGAATTTAATTTTTCATATAGTTGGAACTTAGGTTTTGAATGTTAATTGAATCTGATTTGATAATTAAGGTTTATTTAAGATTTGTTTTCTTGATATTTGATTAAATTAGCTAATTAGGGTAAGATTATAATTGAGGTTGGATTTTGGTATTTTAATCCAATTTCTGTCTTTAACTCTAGGCGCCCGAGAGGGCTAGACACAAGGATCGAGAATCCGGATTCGTGGTTACGTGGCGCTCGAAAGAGGCACGAATCATGGTAAAATCCAAAGTTGATAATTTTAGCATCATCACAATAGGAAATTGATTCTCTGCATTCTATTATAATCCGATCTTTGTCATTAACTCTAGGCGCCCGAGAGGGGCTAGACGCAAGGATTGAGAATCCGGATTCGTGGTTACGTGGCGCTCGAGAGGTACGAATCACGGTAAAATCCAGAGTTGACGTTTCCTGTTGTGCAAGTAGTTAATTAAATTATTGCTTGACAATTTAGGAAGTAGTTAATTAAATTATTGCTTGATAATTTAGGATATAATTAGTGTTAGTTCAGATTAATTCATCATATTTGGTTAGGCTAGTTGACTGAAGAATACACAAAATTCAACCTTCCCTGGTAAATAAAATATAATTAAAGTATGCATTTGATTAATATATCATCATTAATTATGTCAAAATATATTATTAATTAATACAATACAAATCTATCTTATGTTATTAATATAATATTTTTTATTCATTAATCAGAATTTTTTTTATTCACTCTATTGTATTAGTGATTTAATAGTGGTAATTAAAATATTGTTAACTCAGACACTTTGGTTTAATTAGTTTATTTTTATAATTATTAAAATCAATAATTTTAAATTTCTATAAGATGAAGAAGAAGATGAAGTTATCTTGACTAACACCCTATTTCAAAGATTTCGAAGATGAAGTTGTTTTGACTAACACCCATTTCGAAGATGAAGATCATGTAGATATATAAGATGAAGATGAAGATGAAGATCAAATTTTCATTTTGTTGACTAACCCCCCCTTAGTCGTGAAAAACGACGATGTACTAAGCGCAGGGAAAGTGTTTTTTACCTTGTCAAAGTCGTGAAAAATAGAATACTCATAAATCCCGTTATTTTAAGGGAAAAAAAACACTAGAAACTAAAAGCTTAAATGGCAGAGAAATCCCAAGTAATTAGACACTAATAACATGGGCTTATTAATAATTAGACTAAAAGCCGCTTTTTTTACAAAAAAGGCCACAAGAAGAAAAGAAGTTTGACATACGCCCTCTGGCTTCATTCCCATCTTTTTGAAGGTCATTTCCAATCCATTCTGGGGTTTGAATCATTTTTTTTTCTCTCGCTTCCCTTTCTACACAAAATCCCACCAACCCTTTCTCCCAACCTCCCAACGACGGGATTGGCCCAAAAATTGCAGAATCTGTGAAGCAGGCATTTCTTTCGATTCCTCCGTTTTATTTTTTCATCTTTTAGGTTTACTTCTTGTTTTTTTTTTTTTTTTTTTTTGTCTGGATTTTGTGTTTTTGCATTGGTTTCCCTCTCATTGACGCTAGTCGTTTAGGGGGGTTAGTCAACAAAATGAAAATTTGATCTTCATCTTCATCTTCATCTTCATCTTCATCTTCATCTTATGTATCTACATGATCTTCATCTTCGAAATGGGTGTTAGTGTGGACAACTTTATCTTCGAAATCTTTGAAATAGGGTGTTAGTGTGGACAACTTCATCTTCATCTTCATCTTATAGAAATTTAAAATTATTGATTTTAATAATTATAAAAATAAACTAATTAAACCAAAGTGTTTGAATTAACAATATTTTAATTACCACTATTAAATCACTAATACAATAGAGTAAATAAAAAAAATTCTGATTAATGAATAAAAAATATTATATTAATAACATAAGATAGATTTGCATTGTATTAATTAATAATATATTTTGACATAATTAATGATGATATATTAATCAAATGTATACTTTAATTATATTTTATTTACCAGAGACTTAAATATGAAGTTTAATATAGTAATAAAATAAAATAAAATAATAAATAAATACATATACAACTTTTAAAATAACCTAAAAAAAATTATTCAAATAACGAGTTCGTGCCTTACAATCAACGAGTTACAAGTTTAGTACATATAAATTACGCATGTTTAAAAGTAATAAGAGTAAACTATCATTTATCGTTCCACATAGATGTCAGGGGTAAATAGGTCACTGACAAATAAATTTAGACCCACACGAATGGACGGTCTGGTTATAATCTTACGAAATAACTTAAAAATCTCAAGAATATTCTTCGCACCGGTAAAAAATAAGTCCACAAAAACCTAGGGTCTCTTTGGAACCCATGAAAAAACATAAAAGAAATAAAAATAAGAATTTAATTATTATTATTTCTAAAAATAATTAAAAAAACAAAAAAATATTATCTTATTTTATTAACTATTTTAAAAATAATAATAATCAAATTGTTATTTTATTTTTTAGGATTCCAAACAGACCCTAAGACCGATCCAACTTGGATTTTCTTGTATCTAAATCAGGTTCCAAATCCGATTCAAGTCCAGAGTCCAAGTAAAAAAACCTTAAAGACACCTGAATGAGACACTAAGCCCTACCATTTTGTTACTTGTCTTCCATAGGATAAAAATGAATTTAAAACAAAGCACTATCACAACCTTCCCATATGAAACCACAACTACTTTATATGTGATAAATTTACACAGAGTTACCAGGAGATTGTACACTTGCAACCAAGTGGGATGTTACAGAGCTAAATAATGCAATGAATAGATACAAATAGGTACAGATGATAATGGAGCTACACAATGTACAAGCAAGTTCGGAAGATGATTTGGGAAATCACTTAAGCAAGCTTCAACCAACTTGCTTGCAAGAATTTGCTCTTTCCTTTCGATATAAGCAAAAGGAAACCAACCGGCCGTTCCATTACACTCTCCTTCAGACCAGCCATTAGGTGCAACCTGTTGATCGTTAAAAAGAGAGTAGAAGCGTTTTGAAGAGATTCTAATGATTTTCTACAGTGAATGCAAAAAGAAAAACCAAATATTATGTTCACCCAGTTTAGTCTAAGAAACCTACAATTTTGCACCAGCGGGACTTGTTTACAGTGAAACTGATAATATTGTTGTTCCAGTCGAGATCAATAGAGAGTTGCACAGCTGAAGATAGATACCATATAATATCAGCAAGTTCACACCAGAATAGCAAGATGGATTACCTGTCTAACGACAACATAGTCACCAACAGATAGACTAAGTTCGCCCTCTGCTTGTGCATCAAATGAATGTAAAACCTGAATATAAACAAATAAAAATGGCAGTATCAAATTATTAACTGCATCAGAAAGAACTTTTGTCATGCTTGTACTAATCACCGAAATGACAAAAAATGATTACATATCAAATAGACAGTGGGCATAGCTGTTTGAAAATAGAAAATAGAAAATTTGCAAGAGAGGTGGACAAGGAAACAGTGTAGCTATCGTCATAAACGAAGATTTATGAAAGAAATAAATTCAGTTATAGAACATGGAATGCGGGAGATAGATTTTTTAGAAAGCATGAGATGTCTGCATGTTTGGTAGTCAGTTCACAGCTTTTGAGAAAAAGGTTTAGGAAAGAAACAAATTCAGTTATAAAAAGTGGAATCCAGGAGAGAGAGGATATAAGCTAATTCAGATGTCTGCACCTTTGATTGTCAATTCATAAGCTAATTCAAACAGTTCACAGCATCGAACTGCTCTATGGTTAGAAACAAATCATACAAAAACTGTTTAACACAGTTAAGGCCTGCAGTCTGCAGATCATTGGGTTTATTAGAATGTTTGGTATCTATGCACTCTGTTGAATTCTGCTCAGCAGTTGAAGAAGCTGTGTATTCTAGGTTTGATTCAGAAGCCTGCTTCTGCCAAATCATCTATTCCCAACAGAAACAAAACAGTACAGATTCAGAAACTAAATTTCTTCACAAAGATGCAAAATGCTGCACTAGTTTGTGTGAGTACAAGTAAAAAAAAATACACATACAAAATTTGTGGCATTGGGTTGTAATATGATGTACCTGAGCATGGAGATTGTCTAGAATTTTGCCAACACTGCGATGGTAAGATCTCTTAGCATTTACCTACATGGTAAGCACATAGTCACGTCATTCCACCTGCCACATAATATCTGGGTAGAAAATATTAAAACTTCTACTGTCTATAGCTCACCAATAGTAAGAGAGTTAATAAACTAAAATATACTTTGAAGGAGGGTAGCAGGTTCGGATTGCTCTTCATGTCTTACACGGATCGTGGTTTTTAAGTTTGCAACAGGTCAAAAATGACAGGGTCCTAGTACAGTATCCCGGCCAAATACTACATTACAGTTGCATCTTATGTAAGCTTTTTATGATTGTCTTTAATATCAAGATAAAGCACATTTGCCTACCTCACAAAAGAATAAAAAAGTAAAAAACCACTGAAATCAGGAGATCAGTTTTCCATATAAAAATTAACTAAAAATAAAAATAAATAAATCCCACTGTTATCAAAACATTGGCTTTTCCATTGAACAAAACCATATCTTCTCTTATTTCCTTTCCCTTTTAAGTCCATCAAAACACTGATCATATATAAGAATTTAGATTATAAATCGTAACCCTAAATCCCAAAATAATGCACAAATAACCCCCAATTACGCACTGAAAATAAATTTAAATCAAATAAAACACTAATTTAATGAAAAAAAATTAGGGTTTAGGCATACCTTCTGAAATTTGGGGAAATCCGAAGCCGAAGGGTGAAATCGAAGGGGAAAATCCGAAGCCGAAGGGTGAAATCGAAGGGGGAAATCCGAAGCCGAAGGGTGAAATCGATGCCTAATTGAGACTAGCCAGAGAGAGAAGGGAGTGGGAGGCAGAAAGGGAGAAGAGAGGGAGGTCGGGAGGGAATAGAGAGAAAGAAGCGAGAGAGAGCTTGTCCGAGAGAAGAGAAGGAGTCATGGAGACGAGAGAGGGGGTGCCAGAGAGAGGGCGAGGCCGAGAGAAGACCGAGAGTTGAGGCTGGAGACGAGAGGGAATTGAGATGGTGGCCGAGATCAACGTCGGGGGCGCAGGGAGACGAGAGAGGGAAGGGAGTGCGGGAGAGAGGAAGAAAAAAGAAAAATGACGACGCGCGATGGGGGGGGGTGCGAGGAGAGAGAGGAAAAAATACGAGCGTCGCCCATCCTTCAATTCGAAGAAGATCAAAAAGGGCCTTCTTCCACATGATTGAAATTAAACCGTGGAGATGAAGGGCCCCTTCATCCCCTGCATCGAGATGAAGCTTCATCTGCGCTCCACTAACGACTTCAAGTAGAGAAGGGTGTTATGTGGTTGAAGATCATCTTGTCCTTCAAGTTGACTAACCCCTTAGCCCCTTAGCGTTTACATTCTCTTTCAGTGCAGGCGCATAATGTTTTTTGGATATCTTGTTCTTTTGTGACCTGTACTCATTTGCAATTTCTTGTTGCTTTTGATTTGCAATTTCAAAATCCAACTGATTTTGCTCTAAGCTTTAATTTTTTTAAACCATCATTGAATGATAGGATTGATGTAACTATTCATATTGTGCTTGCATTAATATCCACATTATTGAAAGATTTTTGTTTTTGGGAGAATTTTAAGCCAAGTAACTCTTGCATTCTTGGCTCAAGTATTGGCGCCATGAAAAATATCCTTAAAAAATTTACCAGTGTTCTATTTTTCTAATGGTGATTGAGTCATTTCCTACCACTGTAACTGTTACAAAGAAATTGGCTGAGTTTCTACGCTCTAGGCTACAAATCATCTCTTGAAAATTCTCTTTTTCCTTTTCCTCTTTGTCTTTCTTTATCTTCTCCTCTACCCTTCTTCTACACAGACTGAGTAGGAAATTTCCGTGCTAGAAGTTATTCTCTTGGAAGTTTGAGGCTTTATTTTAACGTTACTAAATCATAAATTCTTAGTTCTATTTCTAAGTCTTCATTTGATGATGTTTGTGTCACAACGCTTCAAGTTCCAGTTAAGAACCCAACTCTCTAGCCATGGGTTACAAAAAAAAACACCGTTGCAAGCATCAACAGTTCTCCGTTTTGGTCCATGCTTGAGTGTGGCAAGTCATCTGCGTGCATGTTCTCTGGCTGAGTTAACAAGCATTTCAAGCCAGGTCCCCAGACTCTTTTGCATGGTCGTACAGGCATTCCAGAAAAAAAGGACTAAAACTACAAACACACTTTCAAATAGATCAACACACTTCCCCCTGTTTATTGTGGGTTAGTGATGGTAAATGATAACAAAAGGCTTCCCAATGATCAAGCAGCTCCATGTAGGGTGAAAGCAAAGCGCAACCACCAGCCCATTGCACCATTGAACCTATGCTATCATCCATGTCAAGTGTCGATAGCGTGCCCATCTTGCAGCCAAATGAATCCCAATGGCCAAACCCACCCACAGCAGTGGCAATGGAACCCGTCTACCACTCGACTCAGCAACCACACCTTTGTCTTCCTTAGAGAATTTTGAATGCCGAAAAATGGCGAGTGCTAGATATGAAGTCATCACCAACCCTCTCAGCCATAGCTCACCAACAGCAGCAGCAGCGGAAACAACAGGCAGGGTGGCCGAAACCACATCTTCCTTTCTGATAAAGTGTGAAAAGCAGAAAATTCCCAGCAGAAGCAGCCAAAAGAGCAAAACAGGAATGGAACCATTCAGAACTAGGTAGCTTAGTAGGCCTGCCAAGGTAATAAGATTTTGTTGGCCATTGATGGAGTTTGGCACAGTGGTCTCTCCAATTGCTAGTGTTGTTGAAGTGAGCAGGATAATTGTAGTAAGCTCTTGCACAGGAGCATATGCCACAATATTGGCGTAAAAAGATCTGGCAAAATAGAGAAATGACTCGATGTATCCGATTGTTGATGTAATAGGATCACCAAGATAATGGAATATAACAGCTAGACCAAGCTTCAAGAAGTAACCAACAGAACGGATAATGGAGAATAGAGCTTGCTTCCAGTTAGTAAGTTCCCAAGCCACCGTTCGCCAAGCATAAATAAGAAAAAATAGAACTGGGAGAAAATAAAGTGAGAAGTTAATCAGGAAAATATGCAGAATCGGTTGAATCAATCACATGTGGTGAATAGCACAATCAGATTTTATAGAACAGAAGATCTTCACCTGTTGCAAGCTCACTAAGGATTTAAAGTGCAAGTAATGCATTTAACAGCATAAGTGAAAATGAAATGGAACAGACAATTGCTTGAGGCCCCTCTCTCTGTTGTATCCAGACATAAAGCACACATTTTGTTCAAAAAGCATAATGGGTATCAGAACCGTCAGAGTGATCTGTTTTTCCTCAATAGATGAGATCTTATGATAAAAACAGAGAATGGTTGTAATATAGAGATTTGCATGACAAGCAATGTGAGATCACTATATGACAAGATTTGAGGAAGCATCTTTCTAGTAAATCATTCAAAATAGAAATAACACTAGTAAAGAATCCAAAGAATTTCATTATACAACACCAACAAGAACAAGAACAAGAACAAGAACATTCCAGGAAAAGTTTAGGTTACTATCTCCTGGGCATCTTGTATAGTCCAGACTCAAATCTCTAGTTTCTCATTTTTAGTGGTTTTCTTTTATCAGTAAAGTCATCAATAATATTGGCACATCAGAAGAAACCACGTTTCCATTGTTGTTTCAGTTATCTGTTTCAACTTTACAATGCAATGAAGCAATGTTCAATAAAAACGTGGCCGACAAATTTGTTAAAGTGGATAAATCTCAACAAGGAAGCGGCATAAACACGTACCCAGCAAATGGCATATCAAAAAAGGTATGGAAGCTCTTCTAAACTTGCTGCAGCAGTAAGAAGAACCAAAACCCAAACGCAATATAAAAGAACCAAAGTGAGGCATCAAATCGATCGGTTTCAGAATCGAACCAGACATCAATTAGCATATAAAGCAAAACACCACGAAATAAAAAGTAAAATGACAAGTAAGTAGTAAAAAAATATCTAAAGCCATACCAATGAGCCAAGGCCATCTTATAGGCTTATCTGGAGCTTCCTTGGCCAAATACCGAAACCGCTCGGGCATAGTGCTCTGACCCCTCGCCTCTGCCGCTTCATTGTCACCAGCCTCACTCTCTCCTCCGCCGTTTCCGGCTAAGATACGAAACCCTGAATTCCTTCCATAAGGGAAGCATAATTTCAAATATTGAGTAGATTGACACAGCCTTAAAGGAAATCGAGACAGCGGGGAGCGGAATTGGAGAAAGGGTCGGGAGCAAAAGTTGGAGGATTGTGGACGGGTTCGTCTAATAGAAAGAGAAGGATAGCTGTAAGTTTGTACTGTACGAGAGAGAAGAGGAAGGGACATTTCAGAATTAGAATCACCGTAAACACAAACGAAAAGTCTGTGAGAGACTTGCTGAGAAGAGGAGAATGCTGCGCGACTGGGGTTTTGCTGATTAAGAGTTCAGATATGATGTTTCCGGAACAGGGGTTTAACTTTAGGTAGAGAGATGGCGAAACGGCCCTCTTGATACAGCGTTCTTGAACTGAAAGTCCGAATAATCTTGCCTATTCAATCTGGGTGAAGCCTCCCTTAAAATTCTAGGTGGGTAAGGGGTGGGAACCCTATCTCTTCCATAAAAGGACAAGAACTGTGGGATTGGGTTGGCCATCCTCTAAAGGTATAAATTTTATTCAAAATGTCCTACAAAAGGTAAATAAATCATATTCTCCCCCTTTTCCCTTCTCCTCCATCTTCCTTTTTATCTTTATGTTCTAACCAATGCTACAAATAAAAGAGATTTTACTTGTTGAATTATTAATTAAAACTAATTATTAAACATTAAAGGATGAATTGAACCACCCTTTTACAATTGATTAAATGTGTTATTTATATAATTTAAAATAAAAAAATAATTTTTACATAAATACGATATGGGATAAATCCAATAGGATCTTCCATAACTGAAGGAATTATGCTTATCCTTTATCATAAACAACAATGTCAATACACACAAGTCCGATATATTAGAAAGCAAATCACAGAAACGAAAAGTTACAGACATTCAATCCATTCTCTTTGGTTCTTGAGAGTTCAGCAAGCCAAAGGAACCCGACCAAGATCTCCCTACAACACTGATTCCTCTCCTGCCCCTGTTGAACACCGAAAAGGAGGATCGTTGGACAGAGTTAAAAAGGAAGAGCAAACCTCGAAAGCACGAAGAGGTAGGGACAGAACTCCACCATTATATACCTTTTCCCGGAACAATTATAACAGGGGCCGATTTACAGTTGTGGAAGCAGTACTCGCCAACACTTCCTTGCAAGACGCTGAAAGCAAAAGAGGTTGACGTGAGACAGAATCCGATTTCCATATGAGCAACAACAAAGAAGACTATTCGCAGCAATTCTAATGATCTACAAAGATCAAAGTTGTAGTTATCCTTAAATATAACTCAATCCTCCGTTTGGACAAACTTCCAGCCACACAGATAACCATGTTGAATGTGATTGAAATTCTAACACGGCCGATTCTCTGACGAACCTTGTATCATCTGTTAATGTTACAGAAGATGATTATGCAGAGTATTTAGATTTTTTTACCTCATCGAGGACTATCATAATTCATCCAAGAAGAGACCCACGCAACAAGGGCATTGAAATATCCGCAGTCCGCCGGTTTAAATGATTCGGGAAGACAAGTTTTTTTTTTTTTTTTTAATTTAATGGCTAGATTGGGTTTCGTCTTCTGTCACAATATATTAGTTTTAAGATGGGGAAGGATGGATTTAAGGGGCATTCACAGTAGCATGTAGAACGCTCAGCACTTTCGAGAAGACATACCTCTTGATCAAGCCCCGTCCTCTGCTTCCCATTACAACAGCCACAGGCTTTATCCTATCAGCTTCCTTGCAGATGATCTTCCCTGGATCGCCTTCCACGATTCGAGCCACACTTTTCACCTATCGGAGAAAACGTTAAGGAGGCATGCACAAACGAATTAATAACAAATTTCCGAATCTACGGAGATTAATTTTACCTGACATTTGGCCAACCATTCAATCTACAATCAAAATCAAGAAATAGTTTAGGCTTCCAAATTTCAACTTACCATTGAGACCTGAAAGGCCTCCACTGCTAGCTTCTCCATTAGAACCTGTGTCGTCTCGTAATCTACTTCGTCGTTGGCACCTGAAAAAACAGGCAAGAAAGTACAATTCAGACGCACTGAAAATGGGGAAACTTTTTTACGGAATTAGGGTGTGACGGAGTCATTTACTGGAGACGGCATGGACGAGGTGGATGGTATCAGCAAGCCTGCAAAAGTGAAGGACAGCCCAATCGAAGGCGTGCTTGCTGTTGGCACCGTGATCAATAGCTATCAGAACGTGTCTTCCTCTTCTCCTCTCTCCGGTCTCCCTCTCCAGCTCCGGCTCCCCCACGACCGGTATCAAATTCGGCAGCTTCACCTCTCTCCAGCTGTACTCTTCTTCGCCTTCCATCAATGGTTCCATTTCTTCCCTAATTTCCGTCTTCTCTATGTCTCTTTCCAAAAGGCGCAACTATAACAAAACGATCCTCCCCCTCGAATCTGAAAAATAGATGGAAACCGAACTGAGTCGAACGCTTTTAGATTCAGGAGGCGAAACTGGACACGGGTAACGAAAGCAAGAAAGAAAGGCAGCCGCGTCTTTTGACGGAGAAGTTTCATATTCTCGTAAAGTTGGCCCTTGGACTTGTCCAAGTAACAAATCCGGGCAGGTCAATGGGGTTTTATAATTTGGACAAGGAACTTAACCTTCAATTGGATTTTAACAACAATTAGTCAATGATCCAAGTTAAAATTTTGGTTGATTATTGAGATCAAAATCAAACCAATGATTAAGATGGAGCTAATCCATATAGGGCATAACTGACATATGGCATTGTAAGAACGTACCATCTAAGCAAAAGAGGTGACACATGGACAACACGTGGTATTATTGGATAACATTACCTAAAGTAAAAGAGTCGACACCGTTTTAAATTACATGAGATGACAAGTATTGTATTCTCATGACATGGAGAAAGGTTTATTAAATTTTAGATTCCTTTTCCAAAATTCTGAGCAAGAGAAATGAGAAAGAAAAAGAAGAAAATGAAAGAAGAGTTATCGGGTAGAGAGAAGAAAAAAAGAAAAGAGAGATGTGCGCCAAGCAAAAAGAGAGAGAGAGAGAGAGATTTATTCAGGAAGGAGATGTGTAACTTGATTAATTCTGAATTACAACACCTCTATTTATACTAGAAGAAGTGATAGGGTCCTTATACAATTAATTTTTCAATCACCTAATTACATTCCAACTCTAACTCTCTAAGATAAATCTATCATGAAAATATAACACAATCTACTAGAAGTCTAATATGAGTTGAACTATAACTCTTCTTCAATAACGTGAATATAAGGGAGTAGGCCAGTTCGTGGCCTTATCTTTGTGGGTCCCACATGATTTTCTAGCTCATATTGATAAGATTACCAGCTCGTGGTATCTTTGTGGGTCCCACTTGATCTTCAAGTCTTCTAATTCATTTTAGCATGTCAACTTAAGTAATTACTTAAAAGTCTATAAAAATCAAAATAATTAATAAAATACATATCTACACAAAATACCCACGAGTAGCAACTATTAAATCACTAAATAATCAACGATCTAAAGTCAAGTAAATGGCCCAGTGATTAAACTTTGTAGAGCATTTTGTTGACAAATTGGACCTTTGGCCTTTGGCCCAACAGTTACATAACCATGGATAGTGGCATGGGCCCAATAGTAACAACAACTATTTGAATTGGCCCAATAGTGAGCCTCTAGTTATAAGAGAGTAGTAATCAACTTTCCCGCGCATCTAGAAGACCAAGAAGAATCTCTAGTCATCACCCTCGCGTCAACCACGAAAATTCCTGATCCTTTATTCAGAAGGATAAAGCCATAATCACCGTCACAATTGCTTCCAGTTTCGTCATTCGAAGTCCACCTCTCGTGCATCTGCATCTTCATCACTCGTCTTCCTCTTTCCAGCTACAGACAGCCAAACCAGGAAAGACTCGATTGAATGAACACATCTTCTGTTTTTAATTTTCAAAGTAGGAAGGAATCTCCGCACACGTAGCAGCTGTCCTCTACCCAGTGTTAAATCAGCTTCTCTTCACCGCTTCTACGGCTAACCAAAGCTTTAAACTACTCCCGATTGACCCGCTAGTCGACTACGGGTAATGAATCCAACAGTCGTGACGACTGCGGAGTTAACAGTCAACGTCTCTCGTCAATCTTTCGCTTATAGTCTTCTTTCTTTACTCACGAGGTGTCGTCAGGAATCATAATTGGGTTCATATCGAGTCATTGACGCCTGGAGCGTCTCTCCTCTAACAACTCTAATAAACTACGTAGGTATCAGGAAGGAAGAATCCCAAGGATACGAAAACGTGGGGGAAAACACCATTGATGTATAAAAAATGACCTTGTTTACCAATTAATTCAATCTGGTACTACGGAGATAGATAAGAGATTCCGACACGTAAAGGGTGGGAAAAAAATGAACTGGAACGTAGTCAAAGGTTCTTGAAGAGGTAGCAATCATAAGGTTAATTCAGATATTAGTGCTTACTCGTCGTAGTCTTCAATTTCAAATGAGTGCATCAGATAAGATCCAGTTTGATTACATCTCTCGAATCGTGATTATTAACAGTAGCTCAACTGAAATGAGATAATCTATTTACTTGACTTTTCTTACATGTTTCCCCAGAACAAGAACAACCCATTTCTTTATCTGTCTTTTCCCAACAACCCACTTGTTCACTGGTCCAGTTGCTACCCAGCTACATGCACGCTTCACTCTCTTACGGAGAAATAGCCGCATGCTGAAGCAACTTGACCAATATAGTCAAGAAGAAGAACATTCAAAAGTTGTTCAAGTGAAAACAAATATCTTGGAAAAGTCGGCACTATCATAGCTTCTTCGTTTTGATCTTTCTCTTGAATGATCGATAAGCAGAACGGAACTGAAAGAAAAGTCTTGCAGCAGCTTTTCCATCTTATTCAACCTTCCACCCCCAAAGCAAAGATTCCTGAGTCCACAATGTAGTACTCTGAAGACGCAGAGCACTTCGCGGCGCATTTGGTTTCACATTGGATTCTAGAAGATGGGTAGATTCCGCACATTTAATTACTTAAACACATGCTCTATCGATCACTACCAATAACTATAAAAAAAAAAAAGTGTTGCAGTGGGAGTTTAACATTGATGAGCATGGAACCGGATCCGGTAGCATCTAACGAATGGAGAGATTCAATATCAAGAAAGAGACCTCCAACGCCTACAAACAGAAAAGCAGATGGGGGTAGACATGGACAATCAATGCCTTTAATTGAACTCCATTAATGGGTAAGCCGATTAGGTCCATTCACATGTCAATTCTTTGATCTTCATAACAGGAAACGGTCGTTATAACATGCATGTGTGGCTCATATTCTTAAACTAATTCGTTTTACTTTGTGAGGAAAGCACAATTATACCTAAACTCCTAACAGGGCAGTAAGACTATTCTGGTTATTCTTTTCACTTCCTCATCCATCGTAACAACATTTTTTCTTTCGGAATCAAGTTCCGGTTCGGGGTAGGAACACGACCAGCTGGAACGGGATAAGAGAGAGAGACTTCCTCGAACGAGGTGGAAGGATCAACGCCGGGGGCATTCTGCCACTGATATGATAAAATATTCTACCCCTCATTTTCTTCCAAATGGATCTCTTTCTTATCCAGGATGTATCAATCAATTCAGCCGACTGATCCTGATTCCAACAGGTCGATTCATTGTCCCGTGTGGCTCCGCAACTCTCCAACTGTTCGAGTCAAAGGGGAGGAGCCGGATCATTACATATAAACAGCCCAGGTTTGCATATAAAATTACAGGGGAAAAAGCAAAATGGGGAGAGATGATGATTCAAGTAGGCTCAAAGATTTATTCAGAAAGGAAACAAAAGCTAAGGTTTAGAGCATCTACAGAATGTCATTTATGTCTGGTGTAGGGAATTTACGAAAAGCTAAGGTTTGAAGTGAAGAGACCCACAAAAGTGAGCATTAATTTGAAAAAGAAAACAAAAAAAAGTGTTGTCCTATAATTGCTAAGCAACTAACAATTGAAATTCTACCTAATAATAATAGTGATATGAAGATCTGTTAGCTATAATATAATCGAATTAAGAAGATTAAGTTGTCTCTAACTTTGTCCCTGATCGACATGCTCCTCTTTCCTTCCCTTTTCTGGGAGATCTGCGACTTTTGGAGCTTTTCCTCCCAGTCAACGATTCGTGTATTTTGAAGTTTCTGTCCAAACTCCACACGCAGAGTCTCCCCTTTTCGATGTTTATATTATATATATTCCTGCCCTTCCTCTCCTAAGCCCTTGTAGAGTTTAGTAGCACTTACACCCAAAGTCTGAGAGAGAAGCGGAGAGACTAAGAGAGAGATATGGTGGCGGCTCTACCCGGCGGCCTGGCCGGAGGCGATGTGCTCCGGTTGGCCGTGCAAGTGGTACAGGGCAGATGGTTCATGGTGTTTGCTTCTTTTCTGATCATGTCCGCCGCGGGAGCCACTTACATGTTCGCCATATATTCCCAAGACATCAAGGAGTCGCTGGACTACGACCAGCAGACGCTCAACACGCTCAGCTTCTTCAAGGACCTCGGCGCCAACGTGGGTGTCATATCCGGCCTCATCAATGAGGTTACTCCGCCGTGGGTCGTTCTCGCCATCGGCGCCGGGATGAACCTCTTCGGCTACCTCATGATCTGGCTCGCCGTCACCGGCAGGATTGCTCGGCCGCAAGTCTGGCAGATGTGTCTTTACATCTGCATCGGTGCCAACTCTCAGTCCTTCGCCAACACCGGCGCTCTCGTCACCTGTGTCAAGAACTTCCCTGAGAGCCGCGGCGTCGTTCTTGGGCTTCTCAAGGCTTTTGTAGGACTAAGTGGCGCTATCATCACGCAGCTCTACTATGCCTTCTACGGGGACGATGCTAAAGCCATTATTTTGCTCATCGGCTGGTTGCCTGCTGCAATCTCCTTGGTCTTCTTGTACACTATTCGGATAATGAAGGTTGTCCGGCAGCCAAATGAACTCAAAATCTTCTACAGATTCCTCTATATTATTCTAGTTCTTGCCGGGTATCTCATGGTTGTTATCATAATTGAGAAGCAGTTGACCTTCAACGCAGCAGAGTACCGAGCCAGCGCTGCTGCAGTCATTGTCTTGCTCCTTTCTCCACTTGCAGTGGTGATGAAGGAGGAAGTTTCCCTGTGGAGAATCAGGAACCAAGAGATAAAAAATCCGGACCCAGTGACTGTTAAAGTAGATAAGCAACCACCGGCTGTAGTGACCCCTGAAACCTCTTCTCTATCAACGTCGGTGCCTTCTTCTTCTTCTGAACTACCCGTGTCTCAGAAGCCGGAGAAGTCTGTTATTTCCCGTCTTTCTAAGACCTTCAAATCACCCAAGAGAGGCGAGGACTACACAATTCTTCAAGCGCTCGTGAGCATCGATATGCTTATTCTCTTCTTCGCCACGATCTGTGGAGTCGGGGGAACTTTAACTGCGATCGACAACATGGGTCAGATAGGGAAATCGCTTCAGTACCCGAAGAAGAGTATCAGTACCTTCGTGTCTCTCATCAGTATATGGAATTGCTTGGGAAGACTAGCCTCCGGCTTCGTCTCAGAAATTTTCTACACCAGATACAAAGTCCCTAGACCCCTAGTGCTCACTTTTATCCTTCTCCTCTCTTGCGTCGGCCACCTCCTCATCGCCTTTGCTGTACCCAATTCACTATACGTTGCGTCGGTCATCATCGGCTTCTGTTTTGGAGCTCAGTGGCCGCTTCTCTTCGCCATTATTTCTGAAATCTTCGGTCTGAAATACTATTCCACACTATACAATTTCGGATCCGTAGCAAGCCCAATAGGTTCTTACATACTTAATGTAAGAATCGCTGGACATTTATACGATGGAGAGGCGCAGAAGCAGCGAGGAATTACCGGCAATACAGGCAAAGACCAGAACTGCGTTGGGTCACACTGCTATAAATTATCGTTCATTATAATCACGGCGGTAACCTTTTTAGGAACAATAGTTTCCATGATTCTGGCAATGAGAACAAGGAAATTCTACAGGAGCGATATATACGCCAGGTTCCGAGAGGAGGCAGAGGTGGTGGGAGAATCGGAGATGGGAAGCCTGGCCACCGGAAACGGTAGTGTAGTTACAGAGAAAGAAGACGAAAGCTCAGTCTCAAGACCAAAGTCAAGGAACATTGCAGAAGTAAACAGAGAGTAGTCGTAATTAACTATGACTACTAGTACTATAACAGTAAAGAAAAAAAAAAGGGGGGAGTAGGAGGAACCGAGGCAAAGGAAAAATAATGCTATATTTGATGAAGAAGAAATTACTCCTGAACCTGATTTGTACATTTTTATTTTATCACTATCAGTTACAAGCTTGCCAGAAAGAAGAATGAGAAAGAAAAATACTGATTTCTGCTTTCTTTTTGTTCTTCCCTCGTCTGTCACTCGGCTGTCACCTCCATTGTACATTCTCATTGATTGGTTCAAGAACTTATGGTGCAAGAGGTCTCCTCCCACTAAAATACTGAAACTCCATTATTTATTGCAGCAACCTGCATGGGCTACAGCCGGCCACTAGAGAGAAAATCCAAGGTGTCTTGATACGTATGCATCGTTCCGTTCCTGGATAAATATCTCCACTACGTGTAGTTCCGCAAATCTTTTGACAGAAAGAGAAATTACGAAAAGAAAATTCAGCAAGTGGTGAGTGGTGACGATATTCAGGATGATTTTTTTTGTCGTTTCGCATGAAAGGTGCAGGGAGGCTTGCAGACGGACGTCAAGTCCCAACCAGTAGTGGCATTTTCACCTTTTCCAGCTAGCTCTACAGAAAAAAAAAAACAAGGAATCTACCCAACAAGCTCAAAATGTTCCACCGTCAATCAATCGAACCAGAGAGGCCATGTTGTTTCCTAGTCCAAATTGTCTCCCTTTGCGTTAAACCGGTTTGTAGTGGGCGATAGAGTTGAAGAACATACGTCCTCCTGAGCACTCGATTTTGAAAGCCACCAACGATTTTGTTAGACCTACTAATTAATCATACAGAGAAGGTGAAGAAAAGAAGAGTAGATCATTATCGTGAGATGAGGGAAATGATAGTGATCAGAGTTGATTCAGAATGTTTGGTCAATCAAGCAAGGGAATTATAAATTCATGGCTTCAAGTCGCATGGTTGATGGGCTGTCTCTAAGAGAAGTTTTACTAGTAATAAATTAGCCAATGGAACACTAATCCTTTTTCTTCTAAAAAATGTTGGGGAAAATGGAACTCGCTTATCACCACTTCTGCACTGAGAAAAACAGAAGAGTGGTGCTCAAACTTCAAAGGACCAGCTAAAAGAATTATGGATCATTCCGAAAGAATCAATCGTTTGGCAATTCTCCATAAGTGCATTTATCAAGTTGCCGAAACTAGAAAATGCATTTTCAATTACATCTCTCATGCAGCTGATCCAACACTTTTTAAGCATACAAGCTGACCAGCTACAAGAATTGGAAGTACGGGAATTAGATGCATATCTATGACACCTGAAATTTACCTGAAAATCTGAATTTGGAATACGCTGAGTTTCACTTTTTAATGTCATCCCTAGCCAAATGAAACATGAGAACTTCTAGAAATTACCAACAAAATATGATCGATATTTACAGCCAAAAAAAAAAAAAAGAGAGCAGAACAAAAAGATGATAGATTCATCGTAACACTCCGTGTTCATTCCGCTAAAATTATCAACATCCACCCTTTGCATTTGGTCGGGACGTCTTGCTCCAAGACCCTGATACCTCACCCCAAGGATCCTTTTTATCTTCGTTTACACCACCGTCGTTATCGCCAGCCATTCCCGGACTCCAACCACCAGAAGGTCCAACCTCAACATCCGGTTTTCCCTTCTTACTCCAACCGGCTTCTTGATTTTTGCTCTCTCTTGTTTCAATCTCTCTTCTCTCCCAGCATGGTGCACCACCATCACCCTCCTTACTTGGAGAACCACAACCTTTGCCCCAACCACTGGCCTGGTCTCCATTACTCCTCGTACCACTTTTCCAGCTTGACCACTGACCCCTATTAGAAGGCTCTCCAGTGTTCCAATCAGAGCTTCCAGTTGCTATTTTATCGACATTTTTCCACTCTGATGAAGTTTCCCCACCAAATCTTCTTCCTCTAGTATCACTGTTCCAGTTTGTGGAGTTTTCCCCACTGAAAACTCCTTGCTTAGCCTCCCCACTGAAAACTCCTTGCTTAGCCCCTGTTTCCCAAACATTTGTTTGGTGTCTACTTTGATCATCTCCTTCAGCTCCAGATTTCCAACTTGACCACTGGACATCGGGTTTTTCTCTACTTCCAACATTTCCTTCAGTTCCATATTTCCAACTAGACCACTGGTCTTTGTTGGAAGCCTCTCCTTGTTTCCAGTTTTTTGATGGACCAGTACTTCCTTCCACTTGCTCACCGCCATCATTCCATACAGATGAACCATCCCCATGGTAGGCCACTCCTTTATCACTGTTGTTCCAGCCAGATGACCCATTCCCACCTGGATCTCTATCACCATTATCCCAGCCAGATGACCCTTTCCCACCAAAATCTCCTCTGTCACCATTGTTCCAGCCAGATGAACCTTTCCCACCAAAACCTCCTCTGTCACCATTGTTCCAGCCAGATGATCCTTTTGCAGCAAAACCTCCTCCGTCACCATTGTTCCAGCCAGATGACTCATTCCCACCAAAACCTCCTGCATCTCCTTTATCCCAGCCAGATGACCATTTCCCACCAAAACCTCCTCTGTCACCATCTTTCCACCCAGATGATCCATTCCCACCAAAATCTCCTCTATCTGTTTTGTTCCAGCCCGATGAGCCATTCCCACCAAAGCCTCCTTCATCACCATTCTTCCATCTATATGACCCATTCCCACCAAAGCCTCCTTCATCACCATTCTTCCATCTATATGACCCATTCCCACCAAAGCCTCCTTTATCACCTTTGCTCCAACCAGATGATGAGTGCTCCCCAAAAAATCCTCTGCCTCGACCCCGTCCAAAATCTCTTCCACCTCTACCACCACCTCTTCTTCCACCTCTCCATCCATGATCTCCTCCCCTTCCGTCCTGATAAACTGAATCCCCACCTCCACAATACTTTGATTTGTCCCAAGAAGAATTTGGAGCACCACCAACAGTGTCTGGGCCTCTCTTCCAACCTGCTGAACGACCACAACCATAAGGTTTCTCCCTGTTCCATTTGTCAAGCCCATTGCTCCCATCATCCTTATTAGATGTTTTTTGGTTCCTACTGGTCTGTCCCTCACAATGAGACTTGCCCCAGGTCCAGCCATCTGATTGTTTTTTGTCTCCATAATCTGATGGCCCAACTCCCATTTTCCATCCAGATACAGACTTATCTTTTTCAACATTGCTGTCATTTTTCCAAACAGGTGCTTGGTTCCCATCTTCACCCCCTCCCTCGTTCCAACTTCTTCCACGGTTCCACTTCTCAGTTCCACCTGCTTCTCTATCAGTACCTTTTCCCTTGCTCCAGCTTGATCCAGGATCCCCATTGAAACCTTTTGCTCCATTCCAACATTCTGAGCGATTTCCACTTCTGCCTCCTTCAAAATAAGCTCCCCTGTTCCAGCGAGCTTGGCCTTCATCTCCCTTATTATCATTCCAATCATCTCCAGGGATACCACCACCCCCACTAAAATCATTTTCCTGATTTTGGTTCCAACCTGATTGACCCCAAACAGAAAATCTTCCTTTGTTAGAAAAATCCCCTCTTCCTCTCGAAGAATAGTCTACCCTTCCTCCTCTTCCTCCCCTTCCTCCCCTTCTTCCACCAGCTCCCCTGCCCCCCTCAAAAGCTCTCAGTTTGTTCCATCCACCACTCTGACCTCTCCATCCATCTCCATCATCTTCCATCCCTCTTTTGTCAAAGCCAGATCCCTGGTCACCCTCGGAAGCTTTGTCGCTTTTTTTATTCCTGCCCCATCCCTGTTCACCACCAAAAGAAGTACTTCTCCAAGAGTTTGCATCATTTTGGATTCGTTCTTGCCTCATCACATCCTTAGCTGCATCACCCCAACCCCCAGATATGCCTGCATTCTTCCAACTATCAGCACAAGATCCCATAGCATCTTTGGTCCCCACATTTACTTGGCTAGAATCATGCCAATTCTTTTTACTATTGTCGTCCACTGCTTTACTCCAAGAATCTGGCTTGTGGCTTGCCAGTGCCCTGTCCAATCCATTCACTGACTTGGAAGTATAACAAACTGGATCCACCTTGTTCCCCCAAGTGTCATCACTTGAGCCAAATGCCGTCTTATCCCACACAGAGGCTTTGATAGATTGACCAGCTTGCTTCCCTGTTTTCTCCCAAGGATCACAACTTGAGAGTGTTGCAGCCTTTTGCCAGCCATCTACTGCTTCATTAGATTCCCCAGCTTGATTTGATTTGCCCTCCCATTGGTTAGCACTTGAGCCAACCGCAGCCTTTTTCTGGCCATTTGTTGGTTTTTCATATTCACAAGCTTGATTCGATTTGGCCTCCCATGGATCAGCAATAGAGCCCACAGCAGCCTTTTCCCATCCACCAATTGAATCACTAGATCTACCAGTTTGAATCGATTTGATCTCCACTGGAATAGCACTTGAGCCCCCTGCAGCCTTCTCCCAGCCAGCTGTTGCTTTATCGGATTCACCAGCTTGATTTGAGCCCCTCGGAGCCTTTCCCCATCCATCAAAGGGTTCATTAGATTTGCAAGTTTGATTTGATTTGCTCTGCCAAGGATCAGCACTAGAGCCAAGAGCAGCCTTTTCCCAGCCATCAGTTGCTTTATCAGATTCATCAGCTTGATTTGATTTCCCCTCCCAAGCATCCACACTTGAGCCATGTGCAGCCTTTTGGCAGACATCAATTGCTTTATCAGAGTCGCCAGCTAGATTTAATTTCCTCTCCCAAGGATCAGCACTTGAGCCATGTGCAACCTTTTCCCAGCCATCTATTGCTTTATTAGATTCACCAGCTTGATTTAATTTGCTTGCCCAAGGATCAGCACTTGAGCCTGATGCAGGCCTTTTTTCCCACTCGTCCATTGCTTCAACAGATTCACCAGCTTGACTTAATTTGCTCACCCAAGGATCAGAACTTGAGCCTACTGCAGTCTTTTCCCAGTCAACCATTCCTTTATCAGACTTACCAGCTTGATTTAATTTGCTCGCCCAGGGACCATTGCTTGAGCCCACTGCAGCCTTTTTTTCCCAGCCATCTGTTGATTCACCAGCTTGATTGGATTTGCTCACCCAGGGATCAGCAATTGAGCCAACAGCAGCCTTTCCCCAGCCACCCATTGATTTATCAGGTTCATCAGCTTGATTTAATTTACTCTCCCAAGGATCAGCACTTGAGCTAAGCCCGACCTTTTCCCAGCCATCTGTTGCTTTATCAGATTCACCAGCTTGATTTGACTTCCTCTCCCAAGGATCAGCACTTAAGCTAAGCTCGGCCTTTTCCCAGCCATCTGTTGCTTTATCAGATTCACCAGCTTGATTTGACTTCCTCTCCCAAGGATCAGCACTTAAGCCCACTTTAGCCTTTTCCACTGCCTTGGCCCAACCATCTGTAAGTTCACCGGACTGGTCTGTGTGACTAGTTTTGCTAACCCCAGCCTCATCCCCCTGGTCTATACCTCATAGTTACAAACAAAAAAAGTTAGAACATTTTCCTCAAGCATGACCACAAATACCTATTAGATTTCTCAAGTACTTCCACAATATACATTTTTTTTATAGAATGTGTAGGATATATTTGAGAACAATAAAAACACAGATACATGTAAATGGACGCTACAATAAAGATGTACATTGCACAACAGTTTCACTGATCACATGATCTAGCCATGACTTCTATTTTTTTTCAAGAAGAAACCTAGCTACAAAACTGATGGCTTACCATCCAACATTCATTGAAAAAAATGGGCTCCTCTTTACGTCAGTGGTGACAAGAATCAATTGATAAGGTTAATGAGCAAATGTGTTGGCAAGTTATTCCTGTGAGACGATGACAAGAGAACTGTATACTGTACCAAAACCTGGGAAAAGGGTCATACCTGTTTTCAGTACGTCACTGCTAAAGATGCTGTCCAGAGTCTTTGCAAAAGCAGAGTCAAACTGAAAAGCCAAAATATTAATAAGAACAAGTTCGTAGAATAAGAAAGAAATTGAGGGGAGTTAGAATTCTTTCAAAAAAACTAAAATATAAAAAATCCTCTATATGACATATCCAGACATACCTAGTAAGGTGAACTCATTTAAGAAAAAGAACAAAAGAATAATGTAGTAGAGTACAGAGTGGAGAAGTGAACCTACCGAAAAGGTAGAAGAGAAATTCCATGAATCCCTGAAACAAACAGAATAAAAGATCAGGTTCCGAACAAGACAGATCCCTCTAACAAGTATAAGTATTTGTGTTTGCGCTCATAAACTCCAGGACCAATAACTACATATCACCTCACTTGCTAAAAATAAAGACAGATGTCGTACAGTCTTCAGTCTCTTAAGTTACACCATAGTATTGAACATATGACAACAATAACAGATGAAACAGCAATATCTTTTACCAGGCTTGTCAGATATGTGTGTGCATATATATATATATTAAGAGGGTATGCAAGATAGATCATTTCAGTTTTTCATTGGACTAAGTAAAATGTCACCATAAGACAAGAAACATAAACTGAACACTGAACAAAATGCACTAAAACAGATTAAAGATACTATGCACATATCCACATATAGAAATGGATGAGGCGCACAAAAAGTCCCCATTACTGAAAGAGATCATAAACCCCAAATTCAGATAAGACGCTCCAGTATCTTTGAGAATTTTAAACTAATTCAAAATATATTAGTGACCTCAATGAAGTACGAAACTTAAGTACAAACACTATAGCTTAATTGCAGAGGCACTTGTATAGTGCATGCCTCAAAACTCAGAATGTAATGCTTTGCATTTCGTGCTGCCTTTATGAAGGCTAGACCCTGGCCAGTATCTTCTATGTGGTCAACAACTGGATGATCTGTTCGGGCCTTAAAACAGTTTTCACAGTAGAAAAAAGATGGACGCCGAGATCAGTATGGACTAGAATGAATTAGGGATATTCTTGAACCATTCTAGCTTTCAAGAACCAATATTAAAAACACTGAAAAACTAAACATTTTCTTCTGTGAACTTCTAATAAGTCGAAAGGGGAAAAAAATAAAGAGCTAAGAGGAAAAGAATACAACTAAAAGAGAGATGGAAAGCACATTTCAGAAAATAAAAGAGTACAGGAGCATCAGATGAGATGAATCCGACTACATTTCTTAGTATAAAAGTATCAGATAGATCACTAAAATTGAAGCATTTCCAGTTGGAGGAACTGCAGAGACGATACTTCACAAAAAATGATTCAAGGAATATACTCATCAAGCTGAATATAACAAATGGTTCAAGGAATATACTTGTCAAGCTGAATATAATACCAAAGCCATAATTTTTACACATTTTAGATACCTTCCACTAGATGGCAACTCAGACTTCCACCCAGTAGTCTCCTTTGATGATCCAAATCCTTTGTCAGAATCACCTTCAAAATAAAACATATCCATGATACACACCCAAGCCAAGTAGATCATGAGAGAATAATAACACAAAAGCAAATTTAAACAATAACCTTGTTGTTGCAAAACATAGAGCAAAAGAAAATGAAGCTTTTAAAACAATTAGCTTTCAGCAACTATAGCACTCCAACAACATCAGAACCATAAAGAAAAGAAGTGTAGATAAATGAGATACATGCACAACAGAGCAAGAAATTGTCTCATGAGTCATATAATGCTATATACCTTTAAACACTCCTTCGCTTGTAACTTGGCCAAATGAATTTTCAGACAGACTCTTCAGCTCAGAAACATGGTCATGGCTAACTGCAATCGTGTTGACATAGAAAAGTTTTAGCATGGATTCAAACTACCTGCCTTGAAAACTGAATCGTCCTTACAAACCTTTAATAACTTTTGATTGAGATAGTAGCTTGACTGTCAGATCAAGTCGATGCAAAGCAATGACTCGACACAGATGCCCTTTTAGGGGACCCACTCGAATCCTGAGTGTTTGTCCAATAGAGAACCTCTCCTCCTTACCTTGGTAATTACTTCGAACTACATATTGAATGACCAAATCAGAAAAAAAACACTCGTTAAAGTTGGAAGAGTAAATGCAAAAGTTGGAAAGGCATTAACAAGAGCTCAAACATGTCTGGCTCTAGGCTCAGAACAGTCCAAGATTTTCAAAAGTCCAGGCAGGAAACAGAAAAAAAATCCTTTGTTGATTTCAAATTTCTGCCTCATGTAACTAAAAGCCTGAAATTAGGAAACCTACAAGAACGGATTTGTCCTCTCTCTCTGGAGGACCATTTCTCTGGCTGCAAAGTCAAATCCTCTGATGAGTCAAGGAAGCCTGAAGGTTGTGGTACGTCCTGCTGTAATCATTAATATATTTGAGGAAAGAGACTACATCCACAAGGGCACAGATGAAATTTTAAAAGAGAAGGGAAAGAAAGGAAACCTCATACATACCATGCCTTTACAGGTACCCTTCAGATTAATTTTCTTACACAACTCAGATTTAGTACAGAAGTAACCACTATACTCTGGGTTGGAATTGTCATGGATAAAGATTGTGCCTTTATACAGGTGTCTAAGAAACCCTTCCCTTCCCTATAGAGCAAAATTGTGGACACATGAGAATGGTTTTCCAATTCTAATTAGGATCTTTGCTTGGTGAAAGGAATACCTCAAAGGGACCACTCAAAATCCTGACTGTGTCACCAATTCTAATGGTGGTCCTGTAACTGTCAGGAGCTGTAAACATCTTATCACACAATCTTTTCTTGATTTCCAGTAACTTCAAAGTCACAACTTCTGTTGTTTCAACAACACCTTTGATGACCTAAGAAACAAACATAAAACATATGCTTTAATAATATTAAAGTACAAAGTAAAAGAAAATACCAAACAAAACAAAGACTACAACACCTTGAAGGCCTCCCCCTCCACACCTATGATAACTCCGAAATCCTT
Source organism: Aristolochia californica (assembly GCF_029961685.1). Taxonomy (NCBI): domain Eukaryota; kingdom Viridiplantae; phylum Streptophyta; class Magnoliopsida; order Piperales; family Aristolochiaceae; genus Aristolochia; species Aristolochia californica. Next base: position 7,423,691 of record NW_027181815.1, read on the forward strand.
CCGACTGAAAAGATATGTGAAATGAGAAACTAAATATAACTCATGGATAAAATGAGTAATCAGAAAGCTCAAGGAGAGACAAATGCAGAACATATGGGTGCCCAACTTACCCAAACAACACAAAATCATGCAGTTCAAAACTACACTTGTTTTTAGTCCCAGAAATGCCATCCTTTCTTTCATCACGGCTTACTGGGTAAACTTTTCCTTGGCCTTCATAAAGTTCTGAAAGCCAGTCCAAATCATCAGAAATACCTGTTTTCATCTTAAACCTTTGTTCCTCATCAGCAGAAGGTTCTATGTCCCAGTAGCTTAATGATCCCAAGGATACTTTTTTGTATAAAAAACCTTCCTTAAGCATCAAATCGTCAAGTATCTCAAAAACTTCTCCTGTTAGCCGATCACGTTTACGTTCAATATGAGGCCGGAAATCCCTAACAAATTAACAGGCAAAGACAGAGTTATGACCTCATATAGCCAGCAATATCTTACAAAGGGCACTCACTGTAGTTCTCACATTATTCATGCATAAGTGTATCCTGTATCACCACTAAAAAAACAGGCTCCTGTATCTGAAAAAGGAAAAGTGACGCCAAAGAAGAAGAAGAAGAAGATAGGTGAAATTACTCAAGCTCGCAGGATCTAATTAAGCGTGGTGCTGGTACAGGAGTTTGCTTCAAACTCGTCCCGCCACCCTGAAAGTGAAGCATTGAGCATTTATGTCTAAGGGCAGTTTTCTTTATTTTATTGTTTTGAAACAGGAGGGCAAGTCTAGGCAAGCACAAAAACCAACAAGTTCATTATATGAAAAAAAGCAGAATAAGAACAATACTAGCTAGTACGCTTCTTTCTCTTTAGAAAGTATATAGCAAGTGTGCTCAACCATGGATAGGTACTGCAGCATCAAACTTGAACAGACCTCATGGAAAGCTTGCGTGAATTAGCATATGACGAAAATAAATAAATAGGAACATTGTATTAATAATCTGGAATCAACGTTCATTTTTAATTAACAAATTAAAAATGATTAATTGAGAATTCCAGACATGAGAAAACAATGATAAATAATTCATATCATGTGACATAAACATAAAACTTCTCAACAATTAACACCCTTACAAGAAGATATATACAAGAAGAGAGCTGTTGAAATATATGTAAAGGGTAGTTGGGTCATTTGACTCTTGTCATGTCCCTCTTAGGATACAAGTTTGTCATCATAGTGAGTTATATGCTTCAATTTTCATCTTATTCTAAGATGTATTCAAGTATAGAGGGGCTTTTTTGTAACTTTGATGACTTATCACAGAAGTGAATATACAATCAAGGGGGTCGATCTCTCCACCAACAAGTGTGGAACTCACACAGTTTTCATCTCTCTCTCTTCCCTTTTCTCTCTTTTCTTCTCCTTTCTCCCTAATTTCAACCTTCTACATTGTATAAGAGCAATAAGATCCGGTCGAGGATATTTTCAAGCACTCTTTTCTCCTCTCTCTAAGTTTGCAACTACCCTAGGAAAAAGGGATTTCTAAAATTCTCTGCCGATTGAAGTTCAAGGTCAGATTTTTCCTTTCTTTTGGTGTCATAATCCAAGGGTTGATAGTTTGTGCTGCCAATTGAACAATTCTATAAATTAGTTGTGCCCCTAAAGAGTTGTATGTTGGTTTTTTCCCAATCTTGATTTGCACAGGTCCCCAGACCCATGCCTAGTGCTTGTGTCATCCTCCTCTATGTTGATGTCATCCATACTCGTGGTGATTCTTGTTATCCTCCATTGAATTACTCCTCTTAAGAGCATATTTGAACAGTTGTGGTTTGGTTTGAAGTTTGATTGCCTGAATTGTCCAAAGTGCGGGCCCCACCTTTATATGTGCAAGCACTATACTTTGTTCTTTGGTGTTTTTTGTGAGTAAGGTTGTTCCAGCTTCACTGCTGTATGGATTGCCTGGTTTTTTCGTGGCAAATATAACTAGTTCCATTGAAGTTATTATACCTACTAAAAAGTCTAGAAATTCATAAGGTAAGGACACGATGCTGATTACCACTGTTGACTAGACAGAATTATTTTAGTTGGTCTAAGTCTGTTCAGATTTATCTTATCACTAATAGAAAAACTAGATACCATAGGGATGATCCACTTACCCCAATGATAGATTACTAGAGGTAGAGGACAGCCAAGTTATGACTTGGTTAGATAGTAGCATGGAATCAAAATTCAAAAGCCAGGTTTGAATTGTGAGAAAGATAGAGAAAAATTAAGCCTCTCTTGAGTCTTAGTATGACAAGGAGAGCATTTTTTCATGGATTTAAGAATATTATGCTAAGCTTTTTGGCCTAAAAAGGGGGGATAGAACAGTGACTGATTACTTTAGTGAATTGCAAAGCATTTTACAAGTGATTCGTATTTATGACCTGCTTACCACTAATGAAGGAGCTATGGAAGCAGCAAGGACAGATCTATAAGGCAAAATTTCTTAATGGTCTAGGCCCTAAATATGATGCAATCCGAGCCCAATTAATTGCTTTTGATAATGAGCCCTCGCTCAAGAACACATTCAACAGAGTGATGCAAGCAAAGACTGCAGGAAAAATAAGGGGAAAGATGCTGCTGGCCTCAATATTCAGTCTGCTCCGAGACGTTCAAAGACACCCCGTGGACATGGAGGTAGATGGCAAAGACGAGGACGAGATAGTTATGGCCGTGGTGATGGTAAGAATGATAGAAGGTGTTTACACTGAACACGGCAACCATTTTTCAGATAAATGATGGAATAAATTTGGAAAACCAGTATATGCTAGTTCTAGTATTCCTGACAGTAATGAGAAATTTGCTATCCATGTATTAGCGTTGTTCCTAGTGCTCTAGATGAACTCCAATAATTGGCTCAGCAGATTGCACAGTTGACCCCATCCTCTGCATCCATAGCTCACAATGATCCCACAACTAAAACCACCATGATATGTTCACTTTCCATGCGGCTCCAATCTCTTCACGGGTGACTGGTTTTGGAGCATCTTTGCACATATAAGGTATGTCCTCCTTATTTTCATTTATTGGTCAGTCATCTCCATTTAACCTTATTACCATTGTTGATGGTTCTTCCTCGCCTATTAGTGGACTGGATACGATTCAGCACACTTTGTCATTATCTTTAGACTCTCTTGGTTTATTTGTCCACAAGTTTCTTGTAAACCTATTATCAATTACTCATACTAATCCTTACAATGCTCAATAACCATCTATCCAACTCATTGTGTATTTCAGGACCTCTACACATAGAGGATGATTGATCCAGGGTGTGAGAGAGGGGCTCTAACACTTGAAAGGTCCACAAAAAACAGTCCTTTTTGGCTCTTCCAGTAGTTATTTCACCCTTCTAGTGACACTTGTAGCTAGGACATCCCTCCCCAGCCAAGTTACTTCAAATATTTCTAGTTTTGCCTTCTTTGTCGTTTCAATTTGAATCTTGTTAACTCGGAAAGCACCCATATAGTCAAGAGTCAGAGCAGTAGTTTGTTTGAAAATAATTCATTTTGATGTACGAGGCCCTTGTCAGGTACCCAATTTTTTGTTTCCTTCACTGATATTTTTGGTAGGTCAACATGACTGTATCTCCTACTAGAGAAATTTGAAGTTTTGATGTATTCTTGAATTTTTATAGTGAAGTAAAAAATCATTTTAGTGTTTTACTTTGTGTCTTTTGTACTAGCAATGGACTTGAGTTTATGAACCACAAGTTTGATTCTTTCCACAAAGCTAATGGTATTATTCAGTAGTCCTCATGTGTGTATACTCCACAGCAAATTGGGGTAGTAGAATTGTCACTTTCTTGAGGTTGCATGAACTATGTTTTTTCCAAATGCAGGTTGCCAAATTGCAACCGAGTAATGTTATCCTCACTGCCTGCTTTCCCATTAAGAGGAGCCCACTCTGATACCAAATGTTAAGTACCTAACCAATACTACCCAAAAGACCAGCCTGTTAGGAGCGGAAGGCATAGGTACTTAACCCCAGCACCAAGTGGATCACTGTGAGCCCATAATAGATCCACCCCCAAATCTTGCTATTGTGGACTATCGTTATGTCTATATTGTGAAGTACAAGGTTTATGGCTGCACAGACAGGTATAAAGCAAGACTTGTGGCAAAAGATTGTACTCAAACTTATGACGTGGATATTTTTGAAATATTTTCTCCTATAGCCAGGTTGACACTTGTTTGGATTTTGACTTTTGTGGCAGTCGGCAAGGGTTGGCCCTTGTTTCAATTGGATATTTGTAATTTTATACAAGCTTGGAAAAAAAATTGTACATGAAGTAACCTCCTAGGTATTTTGCTCAAGGAGAGATTGGGAAAGTATGTAAGTTAAATAAAGCAATTTTTTATGGCTTCAAGTAAAGCCCCAGAGTATGGTTTGACAAATTCAGCGAAGAACTTATGTCCTTGTGATTCACTAGAAGCCACTAGGACCATTTGTTGTTTGTCTTGAAGAGGTCCTCTGAAGTTGTGGTAATAATTGTAGATGCAAATGATATAGTGTTGTCAAGAAGCGATGGAAAGGTATTGAGAAGGTAGAATCTTGCAAATGGCTCTCAAACCAAGGATTTGGGGTCCCACAAATGTTTTCGTGGGATTGAGGTAGCATGTAATACAGAGAAAGTATGTCACAAATATGCTACAAAATTATGATTTGCTAGGAGCAAGACCTGTTGAGACACCTATAGCAGTGAATCACAATCCTCATGAAGATAATAATGCAAAACTCAAAAATAAGACCATGTACAGAACGTTAGTAGACAAACTTTATGTCACAATAACTAGGCCAAACATATCATTTGTTGTAAGTATGGTCAGTCAATTAATGGAGGGTCCTTGAAAGATACACTTAAAGGTAACGCACAAGATATTGAAATATTTAAAGGGGGCACCAAGAAAAATGTTTATTTTACTTTTGCCTTTTTGTCTTTGTTGTATTCCTTATCATGCACTCTTCCTTCCCCCAGCGGACTTCTTTATGTGAATCCACCTTTCTCTTCATTATCAAAAAAAAAAAAAAAAAATTAAAAAAATACAAGTTTCATCCATTCACTCCCCTTTCCATCCTGCTTTTTTCTACTTTCTTTTGCCTCCTGCCATGAAATACAATCCAAGACGTTAATTGGATAAAAATCAACAGACATTCTGGACCAGATTTTCAAGGCCTCAAAATCTCAACCTATAGTTATCAGTCTGCTTGCTTCTTCCAGTACTCCAGGTTTGTACATGTCCACTCAAAGTATGAATAGTACATAAAAGTATTCAACAAGTGAGAGCATGTACAAGCCAGGATTATTCAGAGATTAAGTTAGAAGGTTTTTAACAGAAGCAGGCAACTGTAACTTGAATAGGTGTTCTAGAAATTAAAGCAGCAGAATATGCTAGTAAAACCTCCGAGATCAAAATTAATCAATAAACTGGTTGAAAAAATATCCTCTCTTCTTAAACAAAACTCATCATCATCACAAAATAAAAAAGCACAAAGTTTCAGGAGAAAGGAGAGTACTTACAAATTTTTTTGCAATGGCTTGAAGATCAATCCTTGGAATCAGTTTAATCATCGCTCTCTGATGGCCCTCTTCAACAGCCACAACCTAAACAGAAAAGAATTTCTATGTAACTTTGACAGTGAGAGTAAACCAGTTAGCTCTTGAAAGGCCCTTACCTGCGCTAGGTCCCCTTTATACTTTCCATTCTTGATACGGACCCACATGCCTTTAGAAAGACCACATGACTTGTGTTGAACAGAGAGTAAATGAGGAACTTCATTTTGGGGTACAAGTGACATTCTAGTTGTATATAAGTTACAATAACCTTTACAAGCCTGAATAAGAAAGGTGTATAATCAGATCCTGAGGAAGACAAAATAAAAGGGTAATAGGGCTCAGGGTGGAAGGGAGTACCTCAATGACATCAGATTCTTTTTCAGCTTCAACAAAAATACAACCCTTCAAATGGTCAATAGCAAATGCAGATATAATCTGTAGCTTAGTATTAAGTTCTTGCAAATCTACGAATTTCTGCATGAGGCAGATGGCTAACTGCTGCTCATGACCAACCTGTAAACAATAATATTTTGAAAGAAATACTAACAGAGTAAAGAAAATCTCAATGTAGATAGAAACAGAGAGATAAAACCCAACAAGGAAATTTTTTTTTTAAGAGGGGCGTGGCGCGATTCGAACTCGCTACCTGACGCACCTAATGTAAACAGAATACCACTAGATCAAACGGCCTTAGGTAAATAATAGACTGCACCAGCCGCCCAACAAGGAAATTGAGCACCAAGATAAAGAAGAAGCAACACTTCTTTCCGAAATATCAAATGTTTTACTTCAAAAAATTTAAGCAACATCAGTGAATAAGTAAAAACAGCATACCATGCATTTGACTCTCCAGATTATGGGGTCCTTCATCGAATGCATCATAGACATTTGATCATTAAGTCCTTTAGCGTCTTGACTGTCATCTGCATTTATGACATGACTGTATCGCTCTTTAATAAAATTTTCAAGATCTTCATCCATTTCTTCTTCTTTAACCAAAAAAGGAAGCACAGGTGCTTTGCCAGTCTTATTTGTGCCTCTCGTCGCTTCACCCAAATCATCCATGAAATCTAGTCCAAATAAAATGAAATGAAAAATAGGAACAGCAGAAAAACAAATTTGAAACAATTTTTTTAGACAAGGACGTGGAACATAATATTTAAAATTGCATAATTACTAAAATACTGCTAATAAACACAACAATTTGAAGAAAAAAATAGATTTTTAGTGCCCAAAGGTCACAGGCTGAAGACTTACCAGCACTCAGAAACCATCTACTCTTTACCATTTTGGAGCCTATCAATTAACACATCTAATCAAGAGATACAGATAAATAGATAAACGAAGAGGGAGAGATTAAGCCTGAATTCAATTGAATCCCAAGAAAAAGAAAATCTGTGTCAATCATCGTGTAGGACAAATCACATCACTAATTTACAAGGCAATTCCAAACAAATTTCAACCATTTCACAGTCCAAAGATCGTTGAGTGGAAAAAATTCCATTAAATTTCTTATTAACAAAAGAAAAAACCATGCCTGTGATTTTCTATTTTATTTTTAAAGAAACCCAGGTAAAACACAACCTACTAGTTTCCTATGAACCAGAGATCATGCAATTCAATAACATTTCTCAGGTTCAACCTATAAAGCTAATCTTTGAGGCCTAATGCCCATGGTGCTTCACCACATTCCATGAGTCATAAACTTTTTTTCTATTTTTTTAACTCAAGCAGAAAAGGTTAAATGAAGGTACAACCCCCCAAAAAGAAAAAGAAAAGTACAACAGAAGGCTACATCAAGAATCAAACACAAATTTGAGAATAGATCTAAACATTAGAGCATTTGCCACAACAAGATGCTGACAGGAAGCTCCACTTCTATCCAAGAATCTGCTAAGTCATTAGCACTTCTCAGTGTGTGCAACAAAGAGACAGTCATGGATCTTCAGATGACTCCTGCATCACAAAAAAACTGCAAGAAGCAACCTGGGGGAGGCATTTTCCCTAACGCCCAGCTGATGAGGCAACAGAATCCCCTCAACCAAAAGGGCTGATCATTACACTAGATCAGCAAATTTGCAGCCTAAGATAATCATTAATATCCCATTTCAAAAAAAATAAACGTAGTTACTAATATCTCTGAATCTTAAATTGATTTTTTCTTACTGGTGGCTTCTGGCTTGTTGCCAGCCCTGAATCTTAAAGAAATACAGGAGGGGAAGAGGGAAGCCTCAGATTAGAGGAGGGGAAAGTTGTACATAGCCATATGTTGGCACAAAATATCTCTTTAGCTAGAACATTAGTAATACTTTTGCAGATCTAAGACTCTGGTGCAAAAAGCCACAAGATGGTGAGAAAGATCGATAAAACCTTCAATAACAGACTGCAGTCTCCAAGGAAGATAAACTACCCTTCATCAACCTTATTAGAATAGCAAAATGCCCTTCCATGATAAACTGGAGAACTGCTGAGACAAAAACTTGCCACCATGCAAGAAATCCCTCAGGGCTCGGCCTCAGCTAAGTCACTTCTGCCAATAGCAACAGGGGAAAACAAAAACTATCCTTCTGATCCTCAATAATGCCCCCATAACCAGTTGCCTGACAAATTTCCCGGCAAACTACCACCAAGATCCTATTTAAGCTACTGGGTGAGAGGGATCCAAGGGTGACCAACAAAAAGTTTAATATGAATAAGATAAGTGATTACAAACGTTGCTTGGGGCACAGCAATACTTTTACATGTCAGAACAGGCGTAGTACCTCATAATCTGCTTTAGCATTCTCACTTAAATTCCACTCAAGGATTAAACCTGGAAAATAAAGGTAAATAGGTTCATCGGGTAAGTCAGCAACCAGTATGAAACCTTTAACACAACTCTTACGAAACCACTATCTGATTCGCATAATGAGAAACTTCTGCAAGGTGAATGGGCCTTGTAAAATTAAATGAATTTGCTGTGTATCTGTGATCATGTCCTAAAGCAGGAACAGACAGTAGCAGGAGTAGATTTAAAGTTCAAAGAGACAGTATGTGCTTCAAGAGGAGAGAGGTAAAGATAAAGGCCTTTCTAAACAGTCAAAGATAACAAATTCCATTGTCATCAAGGAGACAACACTTCCACTTTTTAGAACTTCCTTGAGACAAAGTTGAGCCATTTGTTGATAAAAGTCTTTACCATTTAACAAGGAATGACAAATTTGTTTTAGAAAATTTGAAATTTAAGTCTAAATTTTTTTATAAAGCATGGAAATACACCCAAGAAAAATAAAGGTATGGTAAAAGGTAGTTTTATTATCACTTATGCTTTTTCAACCAAAAAATAAATAAATAAATAAATAAAGCTTTGCTTGAGATTCTCGTTCTGACAAGTACATGACATGCCATCAGACTCCTTGAACTTGCGTGGCATACCAAACCTGAAGTATTTTGTGCTTTTCACAACCATGATGAAACAAATGAAGCTGCAGAATAAATTTCTGAACTACTCGATCTGTATTTTCAGTTATATATTGTCATGTATCACCCCCAATGTATTTTCTATTTAATAAGAATCTATCGTAATGGTGGATTGGGCCTTTGGTTCAGTGCCACATGGGAGGTTTATAGTGTGAGGTCTGGCCCTCAAATCCCGCCCGGGGGAAAGAGGTGTAGTGTGCATGGGAAATCAACATTCAGAAAACCAAAGGAACCAACATGAAAATTATGCAGTGCCAAATGATCCAAATAACTCGGTATCGCAATGAAAGAAGCATTCCTTGATGTAGAAATTTATTGTTTAACTGTAGCACCGAGCAACCACTGTCTCGAGAATATACAGGTCCATCATCAACAAGGCCAACGACCCAAAATGTCCACTGTTCGTATGACTACAGGCATGGATTATTGTTGTGTGTCGGCGTGTAAATTTCATCTCAATGCATGTCAATATAAATAATAGACATGATTTTGTTTTGATTTTTCGTGAAGGAAGCGCACGCTCGCACACTCGAGATTCCCAATGGACATCAGTGAGACTCCAACCAAAGGCTTCACATTAAGGAATCCCAGACTGCGGCCATCAAGCCAGAGACTCGATCTACAAACGAGAACAAAAAGCAAACACTACAGCAGACAGGAATACAACAAAACCCAAAGCCAAGGAGTTACCATTGTCATCAGAGGCTTCATCGCTGTCAAGGTCTTCTTCCTCGTAATCGGCATCCAAAGCCTCATCGTCCACAAATTTGAGACCCCGAGATCGTTTCTTCTTGCGACCACCGGTATTACCGGCGTCATCGAGCTTAGAGGCCGATTTACGTTTCCCTGACGATGATGTGGTAATCACTTCTTTTCCCTTCAAGGATTTCCCGATCACTTCCTTTCCTTTCAAAGGTTTTCCTATGACTTCTTTACCTTTCGCCATTTTTTAAATCAAATACAAGGGAGAGACAACGAGGATCGCATGGAATCACAGATTGGGCGTAACGAGGGTTCGAGTGAGAGGGGTGAAGGGGAGAGCAAGTACTCGGCATTCCAGCAAAACAAAGACTCGTAGGTTTCGCTAGTTGTACGAACGAGAAAATGAAAAGACCATCGAAACTCTGAACAGTTACACTCTATAACCCACTTCATCGGTGGATAAGCAAAAGAAGGATATTTTCGTATTTTTAGTGATTGTTCTGTCTTCTTTGGTTGATGCTTTCCACGTAACCCGCCGCCCATCGTTGGAAGACAAGACCAGCGGATCGTCGAGCTTCGATACTTGAACGTCACAGCCTCACAGGCATGCCTAAATAAAAAATATAAGCTCAATTGGGAATGTAAAAAACTTGGAGTCGACCCATCTAACCTTAGAGAATTGAAAATTGACTATGACAGTGTTGTTAGCATGCATTAGAAACTCAAGAAGAAAATGAATGCTAAACAAATCTATGCTTATTTCTCTGAAAATCTAAGCAAGTTGGATCCAGATCTCTCTCACTATGGCCCCCAATGTCAATCGTTAGAAAGTAACACAGTCCGTCTTCGCAACGAATAGAAGAAATTGAGAAAGGCAAATTTGATGAGATAAAAAGATGAAAATAACTTTTCATTCACAATCACATTGCACCTCACATCACCACCAAATGATACACGTTAAGTTACAAATAATCCCTGCATTTCCGTCCAGTCCTGGCAAGATACAAGTCACATCCAATTGGGACAGTGACCGAAAGAACGAAGGCGGCACAGATTGTCAATCCTGGTCTTCCATTACCTCCCTCCTCCTAACTCACCAGAATCATCTCCATCTCTTCTGCACCAGATTTGGCCGCATTAACGGCTTCCAGTCTCTTCCATATGAGCTCCCGTTGCTCCTCCAACTGTTTGGCGTTAGCCTCTTTCTCTAAATACCGTCTTTGACACTCTTCAAACAATTCGCTATCCATCTCCAGAAACATCTTTCGCACATTTGCTGTCAACCCGTGAACAGCCTGGTTCCAATGGCTTTGCATGTTTTTCTCAAGAGATTCAAAGATTATGGGGAAAATCATATTGCGGTTTTGGGCAATCAGACTCACAATGTGATCGTTATTCCATAGAAATAGGGCCCGCTCTGCAACCTGCCAAGTGCCATGTACACTCATATTGCTAGTAAAAAACTACAATGAAAAATGGATACGAACGGACAATAAAAAAGGAAGAAACTTATTTTTTGTACAAAGACAAAGAAACTTGACCATTTGCAGAATACACCCAAAATTGCAATAATCCAACAGATAATCTTTATTTCCGCACCACATGGCATGTTAAAATTGCACAACAAGCAAACAAATAGACTTCTGCATACATTCACAAACTCGAGTACACTAACATTGAAATTTAGCATTACCTGCTACTTTGACCATGGTATATGGGGGCTGCCTCAGGTGGATAAGTAATAATCAACAGAACTATGATCGATAATAGAACGGAACACAAATTCAAGCAAAAAGGACACAAAGATATAAAGCAACTGTTCGCATAAAAAATTGGATGGAAGCGTTTAACATTCCTAATAGCTAGAAGCAACAGCTTATATATTGCAAATATTGCAGGCAGGATTGGAGGTACAAGCAAAAGCCAGACTCATTCATCATAATCTTAAATTCATGGTCCTCCAGTTGAAAGTTTATAAGCACTAGGAAGTTCAAAGAAAATGCCAAGGCCATGCAAGATACCTTAGTAATCTTGGTAATCTTTAAGCTCTCGATGTAAGTCATATAATTAGTGAAACGTTTCCACCAGCAAGACAGCATTTGTACATTTAAACTTCTATATTGTCCAAGGGTAATTACTGACAACACCAAAGGCCAGAAGAGTAACCAAGAAAGAAAGGCTGCTGAATGACAATGTCAAAACTCATAATCGGTTGTGCCTGGAAGCTGCCACTCAGAGATCACGACATTAATTCTCCTCATTTAAAACAAGGAGAAGACATCAACCATAGGTCTATGGCCTCAATCACTGTAGGTTTTAGTCAGTTGAGTTCATATGCTTCTTCAGTCCTGATATCTCCAGGCACCTTTTCGAGGATCTATGCAAACAGGATCTTGTTTCTTGTGACTTTCTTAAACAAATAAGAGTCCCAGCAAAATTTAAAAAGCTGCACACAACACCTAACTTATTTGATAATAACACTTTAAGAATTGAGGGCTAACAACAACCAAAAATTCAAAGTTGAGGCAAACCATGTTGCGGATGTGGTAGAACATCACCAAAGGAAGATTATTATTACATAGTACCAACTCCAATACCTATAATGGGTCTAAAAATATTTTAAAAAACAGTGGATTTAGAACCTGTAGTAATGTTAGTCACAGCTTTCAGGCTACCGTCATTAAAATTGTTTCCTAAAAATCAACTATTTTGGTTATTAATATATATTAAAAGTCCGGCAATAACACCAATGCATGTCGAATAACACATGAAAATAGGAAAATATGCACTTCTCAAAAAAAGTGAAATTAAGCATCTTGAAAGCTATATTCTGATAAATACAGTTATCAAATTAAAATATGGTAAGAATATGCAAACAAAAGTGCAACATCATCACAAAATACAACTTAATGGTAAAAAAATGACGATGTATCAAGTGCGTCTACTCCAATATTGAATCAAAACTTATTATCCTACATGATAAAACAATACCAATTACTAAAGCCTCTCATAAAGAACAGAATACAAGCGTTTCTCTTGTATCTAAAGACCTTCAAATAAAGAAATTAATCACTGAAGCAAAAGAAAAGTAATTTACATTTCTTACAAGGAAGCAACATCAGAATTATTAACTCAACACAAATACAACATCCTATGTCCCTAAAAAGACAAAAAGACAGTGAAAAAGGTTCCGAACCTGGAAATGAGAGCTATTGAGACACCGACCAATTTGTCTAAAAAGCCGGACTATGCATTTCTGAAACTCTGCAGATTGAGTTGCTTCCAAGACTTCCTCCAACTCTCCCAAAAATAAAACCTCCTTCTGACAATTGATAAGAGGCCAATACTTCAGTAGACCCTTAATGACCGTGTCTGCCAGTTTATAATCTTTCTCTACAAACTGCACAATACAATATGAGAGCTGCTGATGATACAGAGCAAGTGCCTTCGGCTTATGAAGAGGAAGAAGTGCCCTAACAAGAAACAGCTTATGCTCTTCCTTCATTGGCAGAGCAAACCCATTGATTATACTGCCAAGAATCTCTAATAATTCTCCAACACCACTATGTCTCTCTGTCTCAAATATGAATCGATAAAAGATGTTATTCATAGCCTTGCGGATGAAGGGCCGGTGCACCATAAACTTGCCATAGATCCGGTGGAGTATGGTTTTTAGGTACTCACGCTCCCGGGGATCCTCTGAATCAAACAGATCAAGCAATTTCAAAACAAACGAATGATCAATATAGCGTTTTGCAATCTTCGTATCAGTGTCGGAAGAAATAACATAGCGTAAGAGAAGCTCGTATACGATTTGGAGATGCGGCCAAGAAGGGTCCAGGTATGGCTCCTCCTCTTCGGGGTCAGTATTCTCGGAGCCGGTGTTCTCGTGAGAAGCAGGAGGGAGGCACCGGAAAATATTGATAGAGATCATACGGATGAGTTCGTCTTGAATATGTTCGTTGATTTTGTTGGAACTCGATTGGATGTAATCGACGAGCTCAAGGAGAGTCTGGCGTTTAGTTTCTTTCTCCCGGACGGATTTCAGTGTATCGGAAAAATCGAAAATGATGGAGCAAAGTTGAAGTTTACGGAGGAAGAGCGCTGGTCTGTCGGAGGAAGACACGTCTCGGAAGTATGGGAGGGTCTCAACGGCGGAGGGAGAGAGTGGGCCGCGGTCAGGCGTCGGAGTCGGGGCCACAACGGGGTTCGGCTGCGAATTGGCCACAGAGGACGCGAGAGTCGTCCGAGAGGCATGGTTGATGTTTGGGCCCGGGTGTGAACTGCGGTACGCGGCCGAGGACCCGTACGAGAACACCGCCGGCTCATTGGCGTCGGCTTTGATCTTCCGGTGGCCACGTTTAATAATCTTATTAAACATTTTTCTTTTCTCCGAACCGAAATCCAAAACAACAACTGAAATAGATCTGATGCAATCAATCTCGCGGTGCCGGACTCCAGAGAACCATCAACATAAAAAAACAACGAGACCAACACGATTCGGAGGGCAATCAACGAGTCGGACCTCGAGCGAACGACTTTACGGATCTGAAAAAATGAGAGAGAAAAACAAAGGTACCGATTTCGGATCAACGCCCGGCGAAACGCGACCGCCGGAGAAACGCACCAGAGAAACCATTCGCTAGAGATCGGCGACGCCCGGCTAAAATCCTTCGAAACGGAGATTAATTGCAGAGGCCGAGTTCGACGACTTGAGGCCTTGGACGATCGAGAATTCCGAAAATCGAAGATAGCGAAGAGTGTCCCTGTGAGAGGGAAGAAGCGGATGACAACCAAAACCATAAACAAAGTGACGAAATTTTGGGAATTTTTCGATAATGCAGTAGTATTCATCAAAGACAGCATCTGGTTTATTGTTAGTAGAATGACGAAAACGGTGCTGGCATTTTCTCTCTTCGGTCATATGAAAAGCACACAGAACCAAGAATGGCAACTTTGTAGTTATCTGAAGAAACACAAGGCCTTCTAGCATGAAATTTGGCTATGACAAGGTCAAGACAAAAGAGGAATAGAACGAAAATGCGATTAATCGGAGCCTGGGAGTCGGAGTCATGAAACGGTCATCCCAGCCCTCTGTAATCGACAAAATAAATATTTATTAATAAATGAAGCTTGGTCAAAATGTGGGTTTTTTGTTTAATAGAATCTTGCTCTTTATTTAAACAACAAGAAACAATCTAAGTTTGTCCTTTCCTCTACAAGTTTGCTCCACTCCATGCAAGTATAAACGGATAACATTAGGTTTGAATTTTGGGTTGGTAAAGGAGGATTAATTACAATTATCACCTAATATTTGCTTTGACTTTGTAGTGTTTTATCTTAAAATCATGTCGATTGTCCTCTATGTCGAACATGATAATGATAGTGATGATGATGATGATGATGATCGGATATACTTGTAATAAGGAAGTTATTTAAATATGATCCAATAACAAAAAAGACTTTGAGATAGTTCAAACAAATTCTCAAAGCAAAAACGACAAATAGGCAAAGGATGTTCAATTAGAGGCATCATTAAAAAAAAGTGTAGTAATAGAAGGTTAAGCCAAGAAGACAACCATCGGAAATAGTACCAACATTTCAATAACAAACCACTAAGCTGAAAAGGTTGGTGTTTGATCAATGATGAAATTTGAATATCACAAAGCAACAAAAGGTGTTGTTGGAGGTTGTTCTTTGATCAAAGGTAATATTCAAATAAGATGGACAAACCAAAAGTAGTCGGAAAAATAAGGTGTTGAATAGGCATGTTATTCAAACAACAACTCTAGGACAAAAAAAATATAAATAAAAGTAAATGTTCAAACACAATCAATAATTTTTTGTTGTATAACAAGTGATTTTGGCGTTGTTAAATAAAAAAACTAGTATTTAAATTCGATAAACCGATTCACTCTCCCTCTAAGTTTATCCTCAAACCTAACATGTATCAGCTTGTCATATTAGTCATTGCATGCCCAAATCGTATAAGTGTGTGAGTCTATCCACATGGGAATATGAGTGTGCTTTCACATTTGCACGAGTATTGGCTAGTGAGTGAGCTAATTTTAAGAATACTTTAAAGGGTTCATCTTACTTGCATACATCATATTGAGACTATTTCAAATATCTAAAATATATTCATTCCAATTTTTTTTACAAGGATAAAGAACTCTTAAAACATCAAAGTTAGGGCAAGTGATACTCTGTAACTTTTAATATTCAATTTATTTTTTACTTGAACATGCGT
Source organism: Aristolochia californica (assembly GCF_029961685.1). Lineage (NCBI taxonomy): Eukaryota > Viridiplantae > Streptophyta > Magnoliopsida > Piperales > Aristolochiaceae > Aristolochia > Aristolochia californica. Next base: position 7,439,684 of record NW_027181815.1, read on the forward strand.
CTACTTGGTATTTTTGCAATCCATACCAATCTTGATTGATGTAGTTTTAAACTTGAACCTTAAATTTAAATCTCGGTGTTACCTAGTAAGTAATTGTTGTTGTGAGCAAGGTTCATTAGGATAGCATACAATGTCTTGCCCTAGTATATTGTTATGTTTGTGTCTTGACAACCAAAAGTCATATTTCTCTGTAGGCTAAGACTTGACAATCACACTCATGTTAATTATATCTCCAATGAAATTATACATCTCAACACCTTAGTATAAATGCCTCAATATCATTAAGTGGTCAAATAATTCTCTTTTTGTGTGCAACCCTTGTTGTATAAGAATAATTGTGAAAAAAAACTGCTTAGAGAATAATTCTCAATACCTTACTATTCCTATTAATTATTCTATCAGCTTGCTTTCATATGAAGTAATATAGGTTGGGTTGCCACACTAGTGACTCATTTATTATGCTTTAACATTGTCCCTTTAGAAGCACTTTAAACTCGATTTTTTACAATTCCCTAGTTAAATGATCAATCAAGTCATCCACTAATTTAATATAGCTTCAATTTATTGCTCTAATGGAGGCATGCTCTATCATATATATAAGTTCTATACGCTAAAAAGACATGGATTAGTAATTTTTACCTCTAATGTATCAGCTTTCCATGGTAGGTCTTATTGTCAGTTTTTTTTCTTCTAGTTTTTCAAATAATAAGGTTGATTTAAAATAATCTCATTGTTTATATTTTTAATTTATAGGATTATGATCGCTAACCTAGGTATTTCATATCAATTTTACATAACTTGAAATACTCAACTTACAAGTCTTTAATTATAGGCTTGATTAGACTTTACTATAATTATTATTTCCTAGTTCGAGTGGAATTCAATTAAATTCAGATTCCTATGCCATAATATCAAATCTATTTGTTCGTGATATCAAGTTTTTACCTCAAGTAGATAACTTGCGTATGATTTTATGATGAAACATGTAACGGAGTTTGTACAACACCAAGTCCCACAAAACTTATGATTAAGTGTTTCTTGGTTGTGTGTAATCATTTAAGTTGTTCCACCCTTTCTCTACTTCTTCTCTATTGATTAGTTGCTCCATTCGGTTTTTCGCTTTTTACTCTAAAGATGATATTTGCTTGTTTCTTGAGGTCATCTCCTCATGACCAACCAGTGGGGTTGAGGTAGTCATTGGCAAAGAGAAATTTGGAGTTTTAGATGTTCTTAATCTTCTTCGTTTGTAGTTAGAAACAACTCAAACCCAATATGAAACAAAATCTAAGGATTGGTTAAAGGGTATTTATTTATATATTCCTCTTCGAGTGTCTATTAAGTGTGTAGAGAATATGGAGGAAAATTTAACTCTCTAGAGAAAGTGCATTTAAAGTGTTATTGAACCTGGAAAGTTGAGAAAGTGAATCATCTCGTTTCTTAACAAAATGATCGAATGTGAAATTAATGTGAAATTCTACCATTCAACATCGAATTCCACTTTCCATCATTGACTACTTCCTTATCTCTTCTTCCTCCCATTTTCCTAAAAAAAAAAAAAAATTATCGGGAAGGCTACTTTGGAAGGGGGAGAGGATGTTGTCTCCTTGGCCTCCTTTATTTCTAGCATCATTTGTAAGTTGTAGAGGATGCTAGCGAAGGAGAAGGGGGAGGAGTAAGAGTGACATCGAGTCGAGCCGAGCCCGAACCTGCCTATATTCGAGTCGAATTTGATTTAAATATTTCAAACTTGAGCTCGAGCCGAGCCTAGCCTCGAACCTAAAATTGTTATCCAATAATTTTAACCGAGTTCGAACTGAGATCGAGCTTCAACATTCATTTAAAAAATTACATGTCTTGAGTTCAACCTCCATCGTACATTTAAAACTTTTTAAAAAATACATATCAAATAAATTGTATATAAAATTATACATACAGTTTTAAATAAAATTGGGCATGACCTCTACTTAAAATTGAGCAGAAGGGTGACATCGAATCTAGTTGAGTCTGAACTTTCCTATATTCGAGCCAAGTTTGATTTAAAGATTCGAACTCGAGTTTGAGCGAACCTAGCCTCAAGCGCCTAAAATTAATAATTTAAATTGAGTCTAATAGTATATTTTAAATTAAATAAAAATATATTTTAACTTAGGTCTCGATTCTCTCTGCTTTTCCGCCGAGACAACGCGAAGCGAAGGCGCGACGCTGGCGAGGACATGTCGTCGGCAATAGAGGCGGCGACAGAAACATAGGCGAAGAAATCGGAGGGAAGGGGATGTAGCAGCCTGCGAGGAGCTGTCGACGGCGACAGAGGCCCACCTCCCTGATCCCGAGACTCACAAGCCCGTTAATGAGCTGACTCGTGAGGTTTAAAGCTGAACCTTGATTCGGTTGAGTTCTGCTCGTTAACTCAAACGAGTCGTAGCTAGATCTCGAACTCGGTTTGAGATCCAGGTATATTGAATCGAATTGAGCCGAGCTCGATTCGAAGCCACCCCTAGGGAGGAGGAAGTGTTTCCCTCACCCTCCCCTATTATTTCTGTGCGGAAATTTTGGACGAGAGTGAGGGAAAGGCGTCCTCAATCCTCATCTCCTTTCCCGACATCCTTTGCAACTTGCCAGGAAATTTTATTATATTGATTGAAAATTTTATGACTATGATTGTTCCTTAATCACACTAAGTAATTATGATTTCAATTTGTTGTATCAAAACTCAATTTCATGCTATATAATTTTAAATATATTTAAATCAAAATAAAATTAATAAAAATATTAGAAAAAATATTATATATTCATATTATAAAAATACTTCTTTATAAAATACAAAATTCTTTATTTTATAATTTTAAAATAAATGACTTGAAAGTTATATATTTTTTATCATTATTTGTAAATAAAGTAATTGTGAAATTTATTTATAATAAAAAAATATTTTTTTAATTTAAAATATTATGTTTAATTTATTAATTGAATTACTTCAATTATATAACATAAATGTAAATTGAATTCTAAATTACCTTTAAGGAAGTGTTTGGAATCCACAAAAAAAAAAAAAGGAGAAATTATATTAGTTTATATTATTTGGGAGCAGAGATTCACTAAGAGGAAATTTGTTTCTCTCACAAAATGATGAAATTTGGGGAGAAAAAAAAACTATAGTTCTCTTTACTAATTTTAAAATTGAGAGAATATTTTAAAATTTATTAATTTTTTTCTTTTTATTTTCCATATATATCCAAACAATTGAAACTATAGTTCTCTCATATTCTCTCTTATTTTCCACGGGCATCCAAACAAGAGAAAATAAATGTATTTTTTTTTTATCTTTTTCTTTATTTTCTCTCCACTTTTCAAAAGAATAATATTTTTTCTTGTTTGGATGCCCATAAAAAATGAGAAAAAAAACGGAAAAGAAATATAATTTTTTTTTTTAGATACTCAAGTTTTTATTTCTTTTGTTTTCTCCCCAAATTCTATAAAACAACAAAAAATACTTTCCTGTCCTCTTGATTTCTGTTTTGTGGGTTCCAAAACGGCGATCCCCGATCGAATAATACGGAAAAGGCCAGCGATGCTCGATCAGCATGCGAGGTCTCGTAGCAACTGAAGCCGCACTGGGTGCAGGCTATGACCGTGCACAGGGCTCTAGCGATCTCGCGGTGAAAAATCCGCACACAGAGAAGGCAGAACGTAGAGAGTAGAGAGACGAAGCTTGAGATCGATATCAGTCGGTCCTTCCCGTCTTCTTCCACTGCCTTTCACTCTTCCAGTTCTGATCTCCTACTCTACTAATCCGAGGATTTTATTTATTGCCTTTAAGTTATTTTTCATTTGTCTGTTCTACGAATCAAAACCCTAGCGCATTTGCACCTATGCCTCGCCGCCGTGACGAAGATGCTGAAGAATACCTCGAGGACGAGGAAGATGATTATGAAGAAGACGATGATGACCGAGGGGGTTCGAGCCAAAAACGTCGGAGATCGGAATTCATTGATGACGTGGCCATTGAAAATGAGGAGGAGGAGGAAGAAGAAGAGGATTATGAGGACGAGGATATTGGCAACCCTCGCAAACGGAAGCTGAAGAAACAGGCCTCGCAGTTCATAGACATGGAGGCGGCTGTTGATAGCGAGGAGGATGCAGAAGATTCGGAAGAAGGGGAAGAAGGTACTTCACATTTGTCTGTTTTTTATTTTTTTGTTATACATCTTCTCCTTGCGAGAACGTTGGTAATTTGTGCGTCAGAAGAGAGTGTAAAGCTATTTGTTTCAGTCTAGGTTTCCCTTCTCGCGGATGACTTGTGCTACCTCTTTCTGCTATACTGTCGCTTGCGTTGTTTTTTCTTCTTCTCTAGCATTCAACACTTTCTTATGTTCTGTTCCGTCTCCTAGTTTTTTTTTTTTTTTTTAATAGTTTCAACTGTCGTGAATTTTTACGAATCGTGAATTATACAGCTACGACAGTGAGCATATAGCTTTCTGTTTTTTTTTCATTATAATTGCTGTACTTCTTGCTGACTTGATGTACTTGAGATTTGTTGCGTATATTATTCGTTGTTTCTAATGTTTCTGGAACGAGTTCCAAATATTCCGTTAGTTTGTCATTATTCTAAGGCCTATAAAGAAGGTCATCCGTGTATTGTTTGCAAATGTAAGGAGTTACAAATTGGACTCAAATTAGAGATAAAAGAGCACTGTGAAGGTGAGGCTGGAATTTATCTTCCATGGTTTGGGGCAGTAGTATAGAAAAACTTGTTAGTGTCAACATTTTTTAGCTACTGGAAATGAGCTTTTCTAATATATTAGCTCTTGTTTCATTGCACCATCCAAGTTCCCCTTCAAAAAAGCACAGCCAACAACCTCTTCCTCTGATTGTGAATGACTTTATCTAAACATTCTATCTCTTGAGTTTTTGTAAGGAGGTCTTCTTTTCTCCTTCTTAAGGTGCTAAAAACTTGCCTTGACGAATCTTTTATCATTTACATTTAGAGTTTTGAGCTTTGATGCAAACCCATAACTAGGGGTGGTGTCGAATTGAGCCGAACTCGAATCTGCCTATGTTCAAGCTGGGTTTGATTTAAATATTTTGAACTCGAGCTCGAGCCGAGCCTAGTCTTGGGCCTAAAATTGTAATCGAGCTCAAGCCCAATAATTTTAACAGAGTTTGAGATCCAACCTAAATTTAAAATTTTGCATAAAATACATGTCCAATAAACTGTATATAAAATTATGCATACATTTTACATAAAATTGGGCATGAAAATTGGCCGATGATAATGACAAACAACTCAGATCCTTCATGACGACTAGCTTACGTATTTGACAAAATAACAAGCTTATGTTCTTCCCGACAGCTTCATGACATCATGTACTCAGATCGGCCAACAGTGTATCAATAAATTGGCCGAAGATGGGGCTATTCACACAACAACTTGCTGTTGGAGATTCCCTCGTAATATTTGGTTGAGGAGGAAGTGGGGGCAGAGACTGTTTTTGAACAACTAGTTATTCACTGGTTAGAAATCCATCACTATTTCCCCAAAGTAGAAAAAAGTTCTCAAAAGGATAATAATAGATACTGGTAAAACTGTACTCTGAAGAAATCAGGATAAGCTAGGTTACATAAGAACCTGTAAAATTTCATAGGTAATTGAAAAAGATCAAGATTATGAACAAGAACTGATAAAATTTTTGTGTTGAGAAATACAGAAAATTGAAACAAACTTCTACCAGGTAAATAGAAAAAAAAAGGGTAAATGTAAACAAGTAAGATTATGAATGAAAATGTATAAAATTGTACTTTTGTTTTTAGAAAATGCATAAAATAATACGTGCTGAGAAGAAAATGGAGTTAGCAAACTACATAAAATGATGCTCTACATACTAAAAAATTAGACCGTACACAATGTACTTTTTTTTTCTGAAACATATACAACGTACTCTTAGAGATAGGTAACAAGATCTGGAGAGGATTTAGAAGAATCCTATTTAAGCTAATCAAACTTTTTTGCCATTGAAAACTAACGCAAAAGTAAGTTGAACTGCCCGTGTCTGCATCAGAAAAGATGTTGGAAGAATGAAGGAGCAAACACACTCCCTTTTCACTCATCACCTCACTCCTTCCTTCTCCTTCTTCTTTTTTCTTTTTTTTTTTTTCTCCTTCAACATCTTCACCATCATCACCCTCATCCCCTAGCTTTTGCTAGTGGTGTCTTCTACAACCTTCCTATTCTGTTCTTCATCGCCATAGGTTTCTCAGGAATTCTGTAGACCATCCATGCAATTGTCGCAGATGGATTAAATGATACACTGTGTTTCTTTTTGTATATAAAAAAATGAAGCTCTTGGTGGCTAGTGGTTCCAAGTAATCAAGTTGGATTCACATGAAAACAGAAAAGCTCGCATACACAAACAAAACAATATAAACAGAAAAGTGCGTATAACATAGTCTTAATGCGAGATTGAAGAAAAATAATGGAATACAACATATCCAGAGTAGATAAAAATGCAAAAAAATCACTGTTCCGTTGGCGACGAAAAAAAAAAAAACCCAAAAGATAAAGAATAAAAGAACTTACCTCTGTTCAGTCACTTTTGTCGGCGAGGAAGAACATCGGAGGAAGAAATCGGAGAGGAAGAAGATCAGAGAGGAACAACGAAGAATAAGAAGACAAAATCGAATAAAAAACCAAAACTTACCTAAAAGAGCAGATTGCACTCCGATTTTTTTTCGCAAGCAGTCGATTTTCTTCCGATCTTCCCGAGCCCCAAATCCCCATTTTCACTCTTGAACTCTCTGTTGCCGATTCCTGACTATCCTGATACCAAAGAATGAAACACGAAGAAGTTGCTAGTTGCTCGGGCCTTTGTTAAGTTAACGAGCCGGCTCGCGAGCTTCTGAATTGAACCGTGGTTCGCTCGAGCTCTGCTCGTTAACTTAAACGTGCCCAATCTTGATCTCGAATTTGGTTCAAGATCGAGATAAACCGTATCAAACAGAGCCGGAATAGAGCCGAGCTCGAGCTGCTCACGAATCGGCTCAGTTCGATGCCTCCCCTACCCATAACCAAGGTATATTCTTGTCATCAAGCTTAACACATTCAAACTGGATAGGAGCCAGACCTCGACATTTTCTGTCTCAATCTAAGAGGATGGGGCAATGATCGACTATGGGTTTTGGTAAGGCTTAGAAAGGAAAAACATCTAGCCTAGAAGCCATAGAGAGGATCCAATACAACTCTAACATGACTCGATCAGCTTGGCCATTGCTCCAAGTGAATGGGCCTCTGACACAGAAATATGACTCAAATCCATAGTATTAACAAAATCAGTAAATGCAATGATTTCAGTAGTGATACAATTTGGAGGCCTTGATTTCTGATGCCTGATCCTGCTGTCATTAAATCACTCCCAAATAGGTGTTCCTTATAGAGATGAGACTGGCCAATTCAAGCCAAGTCAATGCTGTCTCATGATTAGTATTCAGTCTGTTGATTGCAGAAATGGCCCAGAAAAAGTAATCAGTTCTGCGCTTCACCTTTGAGCAAGGAGAAAAGAACAGTTCTGAGCATCCAGCACCTCAATTTGGCTATTGGACCAAAGAATGTCAATATTACCAGAAGAACTAGTGGACCCAACAGTCCCCATCGAAAGTTAGATTTTTTCGTTTTAGCATGACAATGTTAGTTTAGCATGTGAATGGTTGACTATGATAGATAAGGAGTTCAAAAGTGAAATAGGCAGAGATCTTTTTAGATAATGTATTGCTCAGAACCTCTTTTTAGAATAACTGTAGGAGTTACAGGCTTGACTACCTATCTGGAGATGAGGGAATTGAACAGTAATAACTGACAGTTGTTTGGTAGGCCATTCAAAGAAGTAAGATGCTTTACCACCTCAAAGAAAATTTTAGATTATCTAAACAGCCACATAACTGACTTTGCATATTCCTGTGAGGTGCCCATTCAATAAAATGTGTTTTTTTTTTCTCCCTGAACTTATTGTGAAATTGGTATACATGTTGCTCCTAGGAAGCAGTGTTTGAGCATCTTGGCTTCGATCTGAGTGGGGCATTCTCTAAATGGGCACAATTGATTCTATGCTGAATTCTGGATTACTATAATTGAACATCCCTCCACTGCCGCCGTTTAATCTGTTTTGTGATATTTGATACTCTAGAACATGTAATAACTCACATCTCTTTGATCATTTCAGTTGTCATTATGAATAATTTTATGAGATTACCAGCTCATAACGTGAATTTCATTAATAAATTGAGATTCAAAGAGAACAGGAGAGCGAAACTTAACAGAAAACAACAAGGAAAAGGATTTCCCAGTTACCAGAGAAGGCTGATTTACCTCTTGCTTGGCTAGCTGGTCAGATTCTGGTGTGCTGCCAGATCACTTGTGAGAGGAAGAGAGGGAGAAGATCTCATCTTAAAGGTGTCTAAGATGCTGAGAATGGAGGCTCTTCTTTGACATCCAGCTGATAAGTACCTGAGAGTTGCCTTCTACAATTGAAGGACTTGAGAAAGATTGAGAAACAGCCACATAACAACAACTGGGGAGTGTTGCTTGATACCTCTAATTGAAGCTTTACTTTCTGCTTTTGTGGAGTCTGAAACAGTGCTGGACCAGGAAAAAAGACGAAAAAAAGTTCCCTTCCTTGCCCCTTCCTGGTTTTTTAATATGCCCACTGAGCTTCCATTGAAATTAAGCTAAAACTATCCTAGTGGTGGATGAACCCTGGGAGCCAACTGACCAAAAGGTTCACTTCAGTGATGACAACCAATGGCCAATCCCTTCTAATAACTGTACATAAGATTGGGGGAGCAACAGGGAGGAGGGTCCTGGATAGGATTGAACAGCAACTATTTCAATTGTCCTCCTATGTAGTTTTGAGAACCCTGAATGTTCTTATGTTCTTTTCTTTCTAGAGCTGCCAGTAGGGGTGGGCATGGGTCGGGTTTCCCGAAATCCGAACTTGACCCTGAACACCGAGCCCAAAACCTGAACCCGAAAAAACCCCTAAATGTTTAACCTGATTCAAATCCGATCATCGCCCACGCAACCCATCCTGGCCCCGTCCCTGTAAACCCACCCCATCCCGGCCTCGTCCCCGTAAACCCGACCCATTCTCGCCCTGTCCCTGTAAACCTGGCCCATCCTCACCCCGTCCTCGTAAGCCCGACCCATCCTCGCCTTGCCCCCGTAAACCCAACCCATCCCCACCCTATCCCCGTAAACCCGACCCATCCCTGAACCAGGGTTTGTAAAATGTGGTATGGGGTGGGTTTCGAGGTAGTTTTCCAGAGCGGTGGTGCTTTACTTGAGTTTGAATTCAAAAACTCCTGTGACAGCTGACAGTTCCGTACCTGACGGGGTGATAAGACCGGGTTAACGGACATTACCTGGTTAAAGGGCAAAGTTGCTTGGGTATTATCTAGAGGATAACGCAGGGCCGGAGGTTGCTGGTTCGCTGTCTGAAATATAAAAACTGGGTTATGATCATGCAAACTTCAAGGATAAAAATGGGTACTTGGTAAGAGCAAAGACTAAAGGGAAAGGATGAAAAAACTCTCTTTTCTTTTTTTTCTCTTCTTCTCCATCTTCTTTTACTTCTCCATTTCCATGTCAGGGTCATGCATGCTCTGATACCATGTTATGTTTCAAAGAAGTATGGAAAATAAAAGAGAAGAGGGTAAAAAATTTGAGAGAGAAAACAAAAGACATGGAGAAACATGTTGGTTTTGATTAAGAAGAATGAGAGAGATGTCTTACTCTCTTACATCATATCCTTTTATAATGGAATACAATTGAATTCTACTAAAAATAAACTTTCCCTAAGTCCCCAATTACACCCAAAAGCAAACTTACTAAACTGAAAATAAAAAAAGAAAACACAACTAGGGAAACCTCCTCTTTTATGCCAGTTTTTTCTTTTTGAGCTTGCTTCTCTTGTGAGACTTATCTTGTATGAGATTCACCTTAGACTCCATGAAGCTTGCGAGATATGCTTTGCATGAGATTCATTTTAGACTCCTTGATATGACTTCTTCAACAAAATCCAATTAGCTAGTGAGTTGTAGGAGCTGCCCTTTTGTGACTACTATTGATATTGGGAGGGGCTAGCTTCAGTTTGATCTCTCGCACTTCAACTAGTAGCTTGTATAAGCAAAATTTAGAAAGTTTGGATGGTGCCCTAGAAATTTGTAGCTTGTACACCCCAAAATTTAGAAAGTTTGGATGGCAACCCCTAGATTATCGAAAAATTAAAATCAAATTAACACTTTTACCCTTAAGGTGCCCTTTGACTTTTTAGAAATAAATGCCCCTAAAATTACAATTTTTCCCCTCCCCTAACTTGGTACATGTATGCTTTTACATAAAATTCGGTTTTATCAATATAGCTATCTGATTCAGCCTGTTCGGCTCTGATTTTTTAACTCCAAATTCTGTTGTCAAGGCATTTGAGAAGGGGTGTAAATTTTGATTTTCAAGATTTGGATTCGCTTCTTGAGCGACCCCTTTTAGAATGTTCATCATATGCATCAAAGCTTGGTTGGCTGTAGTGGTGATTGGATGGAAATATTAACAAACTGCTGAATTGCAGAGGGATATCTGTGATGTTGACCCAGGTTGAAGCTGAAGCTGCTTGATCTTGAAATTGATGTTGCCATGGGCCGATTCCTTGCCAAGTGCAGCCTCCTTTAATTTGTTAATACAGTTTTTCAAGCCTCAGTTGGTAGGGAGATCAGCCAAAGTTTGGGTCTGAGGTAGTGAACCTTGGCATCAGAGGCAAGCATCCAATGCTTCCCAATTTCTGATATGGCATACTTGTAGGTCTTCCTTTGTACTTCAATCACCAGCTTTTTTGGGAGGTACTCATTATTGGGTTTGTGAATGAGGGATCTATTATGAGTATTGGTTGCCCTAGCTCCATGTTGGCTTCCATGTTTTTCTTCTGTGGGGGGCTGATAGTTCTTCCTTGATTTTCTAGTACATCTTTCTGAGATATTGCATCTGCTCCCTAGTTTACATAGGTGTCTATTTTCAGTAGTTGTTGGCAGGGGGGGAAGGCGCATCACCAAAAATATTATGAAGGTGTTGATGACCTAGCTATAGTCTGAGCCAGTGGAAGCAGCTTGTGGCTAGTTCATTGATCCGATTGAGGTATTCCCCTATATTCAACATCATTGCATAATATTTTTCAGTTCTCTTCTAGAATTATGAAGCTGATTCTTTTTTCTGCCTCCTAGATTTTTTTCTTTAACCCTTTTTCAATAGTGACCCTTCTAATTGTAGATATCTAGGTTGAGATGATATCTTGAGGGATGCAGAAGAAGGATCTCTTTTGCTGAATCCTCTTTTTTTTTTTTTTTTTTCTGCTGTCCAGTTTGTTTTATTTAGCTGTTTTCCAATAGTGGCAGTTTTAAATATGGATATGAAGTTTGGGATGACTGTGTGAGGGATGCGGATGAAGGATTTTCAATCTGTTGTTTTCATGGTCATTTTAATTACCTTTGAATCAAACTGGATTATGCCGATGCATAATTGATGGTGCCCTTCTAAGGAGGAGGAGGATATGAAGGGACCTTGAGTCAAGTATAATTTCTGGTGATGAGTCGTCATCGGAAGGGTGGAGATTGGGTGTGCTGCATGTCGCCACTTCTATTTTCTAGTGCCATCAATTTACCTGACCAGTCTTAGGTGTAAGGCATTGTCTTTAAATGTTTCCTTTTATTGCATGTGAGCTTTGTACTTAGTAGGCTCCTTTTGTCTGGAGCATTCTTGAAGTTTCGAACTGTTGGAACTTGATGCATCAGTGGTATTTGTTGGAACTTGATGCATCAGTGGTATTACTGGAAACCCTCAGTGAAGAAGGAACTTAAATTTGCTTAGGCAATGCGAAAGTGGGTTGTCCTTTTGAGGGTAATTTGACTTCCTGTAATGGTGTTGCGGCATTTCATTTCTTATTTGCCCGTAAAATTGTAAAATATCCATTAATTTAAAAAAATACGAATTTTATTTTATTTCTGAAAATACAAGGTAAGAGTCAGGGTCACCGATACTTTTTGGAGACTTTGAGGTCGTATGCCATACTGAGTTTGGTTGGATTTTTTAGCTCATATATTATTTTTGAATTTTTTCAGTAGCTAACTAAAGAATCTCAAAGGAGGCAATTCTTTTGTATTTTTTTTTCTCAACATAAATTTGGACTTCAACCTTCATAACAAAAAGAGTTCTTTCAGGGCATGTGAGATACACATGCCCGTCAATCATTAAGGGCTTTGTTAAAAGAGAAGAAATTTATTATTTCTTTGAGAAATCGTGGAGCTGGAAAGAGTGAATTTTGCAGATAGTGGAGCTGGAAACAGTGAAGTATGCAGATGTCGGCTTTTAAAATTGCATTCCTAAATTTGGCTTTTGAATTAGTCAATTTCAACTCTAAATACTGGATTCGAAAATTCAGTTTGTTGTTGATTTGATAAATACTGGATTTGATTGTCAATGGTGAGAGCTGTCAGCTTCTAACAATGCCTTCTGAGGGATTTTGCCATTATGATGTATAGTTCTTACCAAGGTTACTTTTACTTGCAGGCATGCACTTTTTTCGTTTTACTAACTTATACCCTTTGGAATCCAGGTTTTATAGAACTGGGTAATGACCTGGGAGATGAAGAGGAGGATAGGCATGTACACCGTCGCCCATTTGTGGCTGAAGAGGAAGAACAAGAGGATGTTGATGCACTTGAGAGACAAATTCAAGAAAGATATTCTATGAGGTCGATTCATGGAGATTTTGATGAGGAGACAACAGATGTTGAGCAGCAGGCTCTTCTGCCATCAGTGAAGGATCCCAAATTGTGGATGGTTAAATGCGCGGTATGGCATGTTTCCATCTCCCATTCTGCTTCCCTCACACACCATAAATCTTACTGAACTTGTTGGTTCATTATTTCAGATGGGCCGTGAAAGAGAAGTTGCAGTTTGCCTTATGCAGAAGTACATAGACAAAGGATCTGAGCTGCAAATCAGATCAGCTATTGCCCTTGATCATCTAAAGAATTACATTTATGTTGAGGCAGAGAAAGAAGCCCATGTTAAGGAGGTAAGACAGAAGTCAGTGGCTCATGGTTGTTGATTCTTGAAACTGTTTTCTGTTTAGCTCATGTCTGTGAATGTGTGGATATTCAGGCTTGCAGAGGTCTCAGGAATATCTTTTCTACTGCAAAGATAACGATTGTACCCATTAAAGAAATGACTGAGGTTCTTTCAGTGGAAAGCAAATCCATTGACCTGTCAAAGGATGCTTGGGTCCGGATGAAGATTGGAACTTACAAAGGAGATCTTGCTAAAGTAACGCGCTATTTTGTTATTCATGGTTATGTTCAACTTATCTCATTCTAATTATGTATTCCAACTGTGCAGGTTGTAGATGTGGATAATGTGCGCCAAAAAGTTACGGTTCAGCTAGTTCCCAGGCTTGATTTGCAAGCTATTGCTAATAAATTGGTTAGTTCTCCTTATATATTTCTGAAATATTTTAATATTTTAGATTGGGTGGTCACCTTTACTTTGTACTTTTTATTAGAAGTGGTGTTAATTAGTTAAACAAATGGTAGTATCTCTTATTTTTTGAAACGGAGTATCTCTTATTTAGTAATGGAATGTTTTGGCATCCTAGCTCTCTTTCTACCATATGTTATTGTGTCAATAGCAAATGTTTGTCTGTTAAGTGAATTCATAGTGAAAGGAAGAAATTCCAGCCGCCATTGATCTGAGTGGACATGCACATGGGGAAGAATGTGAAGTGGCATGCGTGGAAGTTTTCATGGAGGATGATCTGAAAAACAACTCTCATTGATGTACTTTTAGTTTAAAATGAACTCTTAATTGGGATGCGCTCATTATCTGCCTATTTGGGTGCCTGTTAAGGACAATAATTTAGTTGGTTGATGGGAAGAATTTTTCCTTTGAATAGTATTTCGGTGTGTTAAGTATTTCATTATTTCTGAACCTCATGAGGAAGATGGGAGAGTTGTTCCATATCTCCCTGTTAAAAATGTCAAAGAAAAAAAAAATTAAGCCCTGATAAATTGCTGCAAGGGTGTTAGTTCTTATCTCTCATATCTGGCATGTAATTCATTTAAAAATCATATTTGTTTAAAATATTTCATTAAACACATAGAAGAAGATCCCAGTAGGGAGAAGAGATTGCAGGAGCTCCCTGGGAGGGTTGGTGGAGGGAAAAAGAAATTACATCTAAATGACAACTTTAGGAAGGAGACCATGACAGATACTAAAGAAAACAGGAATCTACTTCATTGGATAGGTGGAGGTCTCACAACAAGATGTTAATGAGAGCACTGCTTTTAGCCAGTGACTCTCTGGTGCAATTTCACATCAGGGGGTTTGCTCAGGTGGTTCTCAAGAACCACAAATGATTTCAACCAAGTGCAAGAGGTGATTGAGGGGGATTTTTTCTGGAACTCAATAAATAATGGCGGCGGATTCCTGTTCTTTAGTAAAGGAATTCTAAAAATTGTTAATAAAAACTTAGGCCTTGGCGAAGGGACCATAAAAGAAAAAATCCTTGGTGAAGGGCTTTCAACTCTCTCTGTTGAATTCTGTTTACTCAAAGCAGCAGAATATAATCCAACATGTCTTTTCTCTAAAAAAACTAAAAAAAGCTGCAGAATATAAGAAGACTATTAGATAATACCTTCACTTCTTGCTGGACTGGGATGGCATATTAAATTGCGGATGGCACCTCCTCTTCTTGCTGGACTGCGATGGCATTTTAAATTGCTGCTAAAATTGTCTACTTAAAAGTTGTTTCCTGTGTAATTCAGGTATATGCATTAGCTCTGTAAATTTGATTTCCAGTGCAAGAATTAATTGCTAAAGTTTGTCAAATAGATAGGGAATCTTTTCTAGTAGGAATACTGTCTGAATCTGTTTTGTTTCCCATGGGAATGTCTACCTCCTGTTGTCATGTGTTCCCTCGTAGATTTCTAACAATATAACCTCAATGGTGTGATTCTCAAACCCTTCATATTTGAAACCCTTGCAGATTCTCACCGAGACACTTTTTTTTATCAAAGTTTCATCTGATATTTAGTTCTTTTATTTCTATTACCTGCTTATGAGAGAGCGATGGGCATTCTTATATTGATAAGAATATGCTGATATTCTTTGGGAAGGCTTCTCTCCTTTGTAATATGCTCTCTTGAGCTTTTGCCTTAATAAAAATCAGCATCATTTAAAAAAAAAGAATATGCTGATATTTCATTTAATTTTTTCCTTTAAAATTCAGCTCCGAGGAGCTTTTTTTTTTGTTTGCGATTAAGATAACTCTGACAGCTCTGTTGGTTGCATGCTGTTCACTTTGAAGCTTCTAAATATGAAAGCAATTTCGAAGTGACTCAATGACTTTGATCATAGATTGTTTATGGAAGCCATCAAGACCAAAAAGATAAGTATGATGAGGAAACATTGACTAGGATGTTATAAATCGTTGAGTGAATGAAGAACCAGCCTTCCGAGATCCGCAAATTCGGCGGCAGATGTGCTTGCCAGGCAGGGAGCTACCCTACAATCGCTGGTTGTAAGGGACATGCTCCCCCAATTTTTGTAATTTCTCCTATTTTATTAATACATCTTCATCAAAAATAAAAAAAAAGAGTGAATGAAGAACCAATCAATAGAAAAAGGGGAACTTCAAAATAAAACAAAAACAGGAGTAGCAAAAGGAAAGGCTCTTATATGATTTACATATCATGGAATATTTGAGGAGTTCCGAGGAACCTGAAAATGTGCAACAATCCGGGAAACTCTTAAGGACAAGAGAGCAAAATTTTGGCCATTTTTTAAGGAAACCAACTGCCAAATGACTGAGACCCTTGTTGGCCTCACCCCCAATGGAAATCCCTTGATGCCAATGGCGCTGCTGAGAGCATCCTCATAGTTTGGGATGAAAATGCTTTTGATCTGTTGGATGAATGCATTGGAGGATTCTCAATTGGCCCGAAACTCTTTGACAAGGAACAAAGACTGACTCGGTGTCTAGTGGGTATTTATGGCCCAAAGATACTGTCAAAGAGCAGACTTCTGGGAGGAACTACCTAATCTCCTCCAATTATGGTCCCAACCTTGGATGCTGGTATGAGACATCAAGGCTATCAGATTCTGGAATGACAACAATCTCCTGGCTAGGCGTATCACTTCATCCATGAGTTCTATGATTTCATGGGGCCCATGAATTGGAAGAAATAGTCACCTCTGGAAAATCATTCACATGGATCAATGCTCAACAACTACCAACTCTCTCCCACCTTGACCGTTTCCTTGCAAATGATCATGGCTCCAAGCATACCCAAACACCAGTGAAACAACTTTGGAAGACTGGTTTCAGACCATTGGCCCATTATACTGGACTCATGCGCCACTAAATGGGGAAGAAAACCTTTCCGACTTGAGAATGCCAGGTTGAACTCTGAAAATTTCTAGCGAAGGGTTGAAAATTGGTGGAATGACCTGGAAGTCTAGGGACCGGTTGGTGGATCTCTCTCTCTCAAGCTAAAACAACTCAATTTCAAGCTAAAAATCTGAGCAAAGCAGTCGAGAGCCACCTTTATTTGTCAAAAGGAGTTGCTCTGAGCCCAAATTCACGATCTGAACATGACTGAGGAAGTTAGACCTTTAATCAATAATGTATATTCTCTCAGATGCATATCCTCAAATAATTTGCAAAATGTTAATAACCATGACCAGATTTATTAAAAGCAAAGAGCCAGATACAAGTGGCTTATTGAGGGGGATGGCAACACTTGATTTTTTTCACCATGCTTGTGAAGAGTCTCTACTTGGAATCTTTCAGCATGTCTATGAAAAGAGATATTTTTTTCAGAAACACCCTAGTCTTCTAGTATAATTCTAGTGAAACATTTATTTTGCAAGAGTTGCACAAGAATGACGGCCAGAAAATGCATAGTGACACCAAAATTTCTAATAGAAAGTAATTAGAATTTTATAAAATTAAGCAACTTTTTCAGATGCTCATATCTAGTGCGAGGAAACGTTGTTGAGTCTTCTTAAATAAATGAGGATGCCTATTAAGAAGTCAAGAGGAAAAAATTGAAGAAGCTAAAAAGGACAAGCAAGATGGAAAAGTGAAAACCTTTCTTACAAAGGACTTAGGTGAGCAAATTGACTCTCATAAAAGCAACCTTGGCCAGTATTCCAAATTTCTTCCTGTCCCTCCTTCCTTGTCTGATGGGTGTTGCTCATCTTATCGAACCATTGGAGAGAATCTTTCTCTGGAGAGGTTCACTTGGTTCTTTCGGATACAGTCTAGTTAATTTGAGAGTGGTCTGACTGCCCAAAAGGATTTGGGGGCTGGGGATTTGTAAAATTAAATTAATGGTCGATGCTCTGCTTCTCAAATGGGTTTGTTGCTTCGAGGTAGATCATAATAGCTTCTGACAGAATATCATTTGTGCTTTCTATAGGGTATTTGAACATTCTCCTTTTCATCTTAAGGAAGGGGTCCATAATGCCACTACTATATGGAGATCTATTTGTTCCAAAGTGGGTATCTTTAAGCACCACATTTGGTTCGGAATCAGATCAAGTTGGGAACCTGGTCGTAGAAAGACACTTGGTTTGGGCAGCAGAGCTTAGCCTCTGAGTTCCCACTCATTTATCGTTTGTTTTGGGAGAAAGAAGTTTGTTTCATTGAGTTATTGGACCACAGTAGTGGGGGAAATTGGAACTTGAATCTTAGATGTTCTATGTTCTATAGCAAGCTGCCTCAAATGGAAGACCTTCCTAGCAAAATTGATGGAGTATATGTATCTGTGGGTTAGGGGATGACCACCTCATCTGGACTGCACTAAACCAGCCCCCACTAAAATCAAATTCTTCACGTGGTGTCTCATATAGCGAAGAATCCTTAAATGCAGACAACTGCAATGGCGAGGTACTTTCATTAATATCTCTTATAAATTCTGCAACTCTGCCCTATAAACCATTGACCACTTTCTGCTACTGTGTCCATTTGCTTGGGAGGTCTGGTGTTCATTCTTTAGAGTTTGGTTTGCTATGTCTCCCAAATTATATTTTTGGCTCCTCCTGCTTTCCTTTGAGGAAAGTGGGAAAACTCTTATGGTGACTAACAGCCATGGCTGTTCCCATGTTCATTTGGCTCGAGAAGAACGACTGCACCTTCTCCACCAAGTCGGCGTCAATTGGCAGAGTCATTGTCGACCAATTCGTGGAATATTACAGTGGGCGAAGCTATTCCCGGACTTGAGGAATTTCTGGTCATTGTCATTCGTTAAAACTGGTGTGCGGGCCCCCTTTGAAGTTTATCTAGCCACAGAATCTAGTTGCTAGGGTCCATCCTCCTGCTGGCCATCTGAAATTGAACTTTGATGGTAGTTCTTTTGGTAACCGGGCCCTACAGGTTGTGGGGTGTGTGATAAGGGATAGTAGTGGCAGCAACCTTCCCACATCTTTTGGACCTTGGGAATAGATGACTTGAACTCTGTGGAGGTGCACTCTCTCCTGAATGACCTCAAGTATTATCCTGGATGTGTCAAGCATTGCTCAATCCAATGATTACTGAAGGAGATTCAAAAAGCGTAATTACATGGGCTAGAGGGGTACTATCCTCACAGTTAGTGTTTTTATAAAAAAAAACTATCCTCACAGTTGGTGTTTTTATAAAAAAAAAAACTATCCTCACAATTGGTTTTTTATCAAGAATTTCTACCAATTGAAGACCTCACAGCTCGTGTTAGTGTCATGTGGCTGCATGTGCCAAGAGAAGCAAATGCTCTGTCTGATCAATTAGCTAAATCAGGGCATAGTCATTCAGATTTACAAGTTGTTACCATTTCGCCATGTCCTGATTTCAAATTATTTTTATTCCTTTTGTTGGTACCTGGCCTGCACTATGTTTCTAGTTTTCTTTAATAAATTTTTTTCCCTGTTGAAAAAAAGGATGGAAAAGAGAAAAATAGAGGAATTGGAAAAGCATGCAAGTGTTGGATTGGTCAAAGCAATAATCTGAGTTTCTGTAGAAGTAGGTTAACTTACCTTAATCTAGTATGTACAAGTATGGAGGTAAACTTTCAAAGTGTAAAAGTCATTGCGCTAAGAAAATGTAAAGTAACATGTTATGAAATATGAATTGCTGCGTTAGAAATGAAGTTTTAAATGCCCTAAAATTACAAAAAGACTGAAACTTATCCAACCGTAACTATACAGAGTTGATTTTGAGTACGTATTTTAGTAAAAAGTTGCTGTTTTACATTGTGTTGGCTTTCTTTTTGAAGGATGGCTGAATAGTTTATGATATTCTAACAAACACTTATATTTTTATTTTCCATGTTGAGCTTGAGTGTTTATACCCATGAGCATATGTACACTTGCACACTCATGTGCAACCAAACAAACAGGGCCAAAACTGGGGAATTTGTCGAGTTGCCAATCCTAGTAACCCGAGTCAGATTTTGTTACTGTATTTGATCCTGATTCCTGGGCTTTCTGATTATATTTGGTTAAAAAATTGTCCTTGGGTTACAAACAGTTAGTTACTAACAAGATCTTCCTTCTTCCCCTTTGAGACAATTACTTGTTTGAAGAAATCTTATTCCTCTGTTAAAATGTTTGTATTCACACCCCTAGATCAGCGAACATCTGATTGCTGATAGGGCAAGCTCTTTCTTCCTTTGTTGATGAATATCTTCTTTCATCAACTAACTAGTGATGGGAATCTTTGTTTCTCTTTTTAATTTTTTACATAAAATCATGCAAAGGGAGGGGGAAAGCCCCCCAACAAGCAAGAAGAAAAACTAAGAAACAACGAATAAAGAATACAATGAATGAAAGAGAACAAAAATACAAAATTCTAGCAGTCTAGTTGATGTCTAAAGAAGAATAATGTGCATGAGGATAAAAAGGCTGTTACCATCTTATAGTAGTGTATGTATGATATTAAAGATGGATCTAAAAAAATAACCTCAGAGTTGGAGTTCCATGAGGAGTTGGAAGTGCAAAAAACGAAAAGAGTTGGAGTTCTCTGAGGAGTGATGGATGAAGGTGTTTATATTTTCAACAAATATTAGTGCTAGAATTCATTATCTTGTTCAGTAATTTATCTGATACTCTCACTTCCAAAAAATGAGAGTATGATCTTGGATAGGCCCAATAGATGATTTGCTTTTCGTCCACTTCCTATTGTTTGGCGATATAGGTCTGACATTGGTCTAGGACTAGTCAGTAATGTCACTGCTTCCACCTAGTCAGAGTCTTAAACAAAAAAAAAAAAAAAGATGAAAAAGTTCTGATATTGAACAGCTCAGCTTTTGTTTTCGTATTAAACTTGAACTAGGATATTATAAGAATCATGATAATTTAAAGAAAAGGTCAACTAAGAAACTTCTAAAGTTTTTTTTCTGGTTTTTGTTATAGTAAGAAAAAAAAAAAGTATTTTGAGCCTGCTGCTGGTAGGACGTGTATCATGCCGGTTTGCTAATTCAGAGAATTTAAGCAGATGTTTTTAACCCTAACAACTAACATCTGTTGCTGCAGTTACGAGGAAATTCATACCTCGTTATTGGCATCCTGTGCATGTGATTGATTGAGAGTTCTTTGTGCAAAGTAAAGTTTTACCTTTTTAAGAAAGTTTTTGTATCATTTAGTAATTTGGTGTAGTTGTCAAGGCTAACGTGTTTCAAGTGAGTTTAAAATCTTCTTTAATTAATTTATTATGGCTTTCTTGTGCTTTTGTGTTTAGGATGGTAAAGATGTTGGCAAGAAAAAGGCCATTCTCCCTCCTCCACGGCTTTTTAATGCTGATGAAGCAAAGTAAGTTTTTTTGTAGCTTTTATCTCCATATTATTATCCATATTTTTTAGACTTTCTAATATTACAAGAAAATGGCTGATCTATTCCTTTCTTTCTCTCCCTCTGTCTTTCTCTTCCCCATTTTCCTCTCCTCCCTTGTCTCAGTTTTTGTTGTCTAATTGTTATTTCCCATTTTATTTTTTGTTTATGTACAGAGAGATGAATATCAGGGTGGAGCGCAAAAGAATTTTACATGAGGATTATGAGATGGTTGGTACTATGATGTTTCGAGATGGTTTTCTGCACAAGACAGTGTCAACAAAATCGATTAGTACCCAGAATGTGCAGCCAACTTTTGATGAACTCGAGAAATTTCAAAAGCATGGGGATGAAATGGATGGTGGTGCTAATGCTTTGAGGAATTTGTCTACTCTTCTTTCAAATAGGAAGAAAGGTCATTTCTTGAAGGGGGATGCAGTTGTGGTTATTAGAGGGGATCTCAAGAATCTGAAAGGATGGGTTGAAAAAGTGGATGAAGAAAATGTTCACATCAGACCCAAACTATCGGGTTTGCCTGTAACTACTCATGCACTAATCTCTGAATGTTTTTGTACTTGTTGAAGCTGCAAATGACCTCAATGAGATTTGCTCCTTTGCAGGCAACTCTTGCTGTCAATGATAGAGATCTCTGCAAGCATTTTGAACCTGGTGATCATGTGAAGGTTGTCTCTGGGGCTCATGAAGGTGCTACTGGTTTGGTGCTCAAGGTTGAGGACCATGTGCTTATCATTTTGTCTGATGCAACTAGAGAAGATGTATGTGGTTTGCACTTTGACTGAACTAAGGCCAGAGAAGCGATCTTTTCATTCCAGTAAGTCAGAAACTAATTTTGTTTTCTGTTTAGATCCGTGTCTTTGCAGATGATGGAATGGAAAGTTCTGAAACAACTTCAGGGATTACAAAGATTGGGGACTATGAACTACATGACCTTGTTCTACTCAAGTATGCATTCGAAACCATTGTTTATTTCATACGTAAAAAATGTTTCTTTCACACAATGCGAGTTGCCTCTGGGTTGACAGTTTATGTTTTGCTTGGCCATTCAAAAATTCTGAAGATACCATGTCTGTGCATTTTATTTACTTTTACATTTTGGAAACTTGTCCAACTTCGGAAAATTTGCTTTGGATAATAATATGATTCATAGAATGAAATCGGTGATTTACATTCTCGGAGATAAAATGACTTAAATCTCATACTGACACTATTTATTTTACTTATGTGACCCTCTATTGCTGAAGCTTTACACTGTGGTATATACTGTTGTGACAGAGCTTATGTGTAGCTGATACATTGTCCTTTAAAACGACTTACATTACCATTTACTTTTCAGTTTGTTGTATTAGTAGTCATGCAAACCGAAAGTAATGTTTGCTGTATTACTAAGCATGGTCGCAGATGTTTATGTTTGCCATCGAGTATGCAATCTTTTTTACAATTTTCATCATTTTTATTTTTTCTGCAGAAGTACCCCGATATACTTTTGCTTTGGATCAGCTTCCTCTCTTTCTCTCTCTCTCTCTCTATCCTTGTCTGCTTTGCATGAATTTCCTTCCTTGAATGTTGGTTGAACCTGCTTCCTCTCTCTCTATCCTTATGTGCTTTGCATGAAATTTCCTTCCTTAAAATGTTGGTTGGATCAGATACATATGTTAGCTCTTTCAAAAAAAAACGTATTAATTGTTTTTCTTTTTCTTTATATCTGTTTGTTAAATGTGCTCTGACTGAACCTGTTGCAGTGATATGAGCTTTGGTGTAATCATTCATGTAGAAAGTGAAGCATTTCAGGTGAGTGGTGTCAAATGTCAAACATGGAGGTATTGTAGTTCAGGCTGTGTTTGCTTTTGCTCAAGTGCTTCCTTTTTCAGGTTCTTAAGGGTGTACCTGAGAGGCCAGAGTCTGCCAAAGTCCGGTTGAGGGAGATAAAAGCTAAAATAGAAAAAAAGGCAAATGCTCAAGATCGTTATAGAAATGCTGTGTCACCGAAAGATGTTGTGAAGATTCTTGAAGGACATGCTATGGTATCTTTTGGCAATTTTTTTGAGTTGGGATGAATATTTTATATTTTAAAATATTTATTCAAAATTTTTTCGCAGGGAATGCAAGGTCCGGTTGAGCACATATATAAGGGGATGTTGTTCATCTACGACAGGCTTTACACCCAGAATTCTGGTTATATTTGTGCCAAAGCTCAGGCATGTGTTGCCATTGGAGGAGTACGCAGGGGAAACAATAGAAATGTACTGTTTTAAGCCCATATTTTACAATTTAGAGGATAAAAGAAAATATATGTTTACTTCTGGATGATGACTGCAGGGTGTTGATCCCCTGACCTCAAGGTTAGGCGACCTGAGAACTTCACCTACTTATGCCCAGCCCCAACCACCCCATAAACCGCCTAGAGATTGTATGTTTCTGGATCTCTCTTGAAATCTGTGTGGTTCTTTTCACAACATGATATTATTACACGCGTTTAAATTTCAATCTATAATTTTGATTAGTTTTGTGAAAAAAAAAAACTTTCTTTAAAAACTTTTGTTCTAACTCAGATGCTGCTCGAGGAAGGCAAAGAGGGGGGAGATTTGATTCTTTAATTGGTACAACAGTAAAAATTAGGTCAGGTTCCTTTAAGGGTTACCGAGGACGTGTTTTAGAAGTTAAGGGCCAAGATGTTCGGATTGAGCTAGAGTCACAGATGAAGCATGTTACAGGCAAGTCTCTCCCTCTTTCTTTCTCTCTCAGATTTTGTTTTACTGATCTTTCTTTTGTACTTAACATCTTGAGATATGCAGTGAACAGCAATCTGATCACAGATGCAGTTTCTGTACCAAGTTCACACCGGTGAGAAATTGCTATCATTTCTTTATTGTCTGATATCAAGCCTGATGTTATATTTGTTTTTGTTTATTAATTCCTGTTTTGGTATCAGAGACACATCGCAGTATAGTATGGGAAGCGAGACACCTATGCACCCATCACGTACTCCACTTCACCCATTCACGACTCCAATGAGAGATCCTGGAGGTACACAAATGTAAATCTTAGATATTGAATTGTTTGCTTCAATTTGTGCATATATTTTTGTTGTGCCTCCTTCAGTGGTGGTACCAGTTGTGTTCTGGATGGGTTTTGAAAAGATATTCTGTGCAGTGTCATGTACTTTACTCCATACTAAGCCTTTACTCATTACACTGCCATGCATGGTCCTGTGAGCTGATGACTGGCCTTAATCTGTTTTGACATTTCTCAATGATTACGTTTTCATTTTTTCATTTAAACAGTTTACTTCTTGAGATAGTCTATAAAGCATAAAAAAATTGTTAGATCATAGCTGGTGTCAAACTGCATGGTTGTGCTTTTAGTCATTTTTTAATTCTTTTTTATTAAAAATTGATGCTTTTAGTTTTTGATGGAAATAATCATCTACAGTGTGCTCCTTTAGGTATTTGTTGAAGTTGAATATCTTCTATCAAATTCTTTCCTATGTATTTCTTGAAATGACTGTTGCAAGATTATTTACTTTAACTAGGTCGTACTTGTAATAAAATTGGGAAAGAGCCTATAAGAAACACTATCGTCAAGGTTTTTTGGCAAGAACCTGAAAGATTAAGCACTTTACCTCTACAGTGCATATGAAAACATTTACCTATAAAACTAGGGTCTAAATTCCCTTGCACCCACTTTATACACTTGTATTTCCTCAAGCCTGATTATTTTTAGCTAATTGTATTGTATCTTGTTGGCCTCATGTTCCTGGTCAGTAAATAGTAATGCTGACTAGGGTGCAGAGGGTTGGGGCTAAATTGGGAACTTGATCCAACCCAAGTGGGAATAGTCTCAGCTCCTCACTCAGTGGAGGGAACGGGTGATGGGAGAAAACCAGCGGGATTTGAGGGTAAGGATGGCTTTCAGACCCTGACCCATGGGTCTTATTACCATGTAATTCTGTCTTTAAAAAAGCATCTTTGTTCGAAAGAAAGGCACTCTTTACTTTAACAAGGGCATTTAGGAAAAACAAGAACATTCAAGGAATCATTAAATGACACTAAACTTCTCTTATGATTTTATTGTTTTTATCTATTTGTATACTTTTACGTATATTTATTTTCCCATTATTTATAAGGTTATGGGCCATGGGCTGATGCGGGGATGGATGCAGGGACAAGGTTCAGGAGTAGGGTAATGGGGTGAGGAGAGGCTGCATTTGCACACCCCTCGCGAGTTTTAGGGTCCGGTTTGTGGGGCAAGTTAAGGTTTTCAAAAGCCCATCCAGAATCCCTCTGTATGCACCCTTGAGATCGCTAGATTTCTAAAGAGGCATGAGTCTCTAATCCCTCTTTATAATGCCCCCTCCACTTGAGGCTTTACCTTTGAGCCTGTGGTCTGTGTGTTACTTCCATTCAATAGAATGTCTTATCATGTAAAAAAATGTTTCTTTTTTTCCAAATGTTAAAAAAAGATTCTTTTATAATTTAAGTATAATCGAGTTGAAATCACCACTTGTTTTCTCCAGACCAACCTTTGATGGCTTTAAAAGATTCATTAGGCTCACCCATGTGAATTGGTGAAGTTACTATTTACGTCCTCGGATATTGGTAATTACACCTGCCTCCTGATTTAAAAATTTCATTAGGCTCACCACTTTCGTATGTGTAAATGGACACAGATGCCCTTATTAGAACCTATCAAATAAAAAAATTATTTTATTTTGTGCAAAAGAGGAGGCCTAGGTACTTAGGTGGACCTCCTCTCTATTTTCTCTCTCATCTCTCTCAAAGAGGAGAGAGGTGACGAAGGGCCAGTAATCCTTTCCTGCAAAAAAGGAAATGGAAAGCAGAAAATAGGTAGGCTGGTGAGTCTTCCCAGAAAGAAGGATAGTGAACATACTGACCTTCCCTAAAAAAATAAGAAAAGAGGGACGTTGGTTCTCTCTGTGTTGTTGCCCTCCTTTTTCTCTGTTTTCCCAGGAGGCCCTGCTGTCCCTTCCTCTATTCTGTTCTCCAGGGAGGGCTGCTGGAAGACCATCCAACAATCTAGTGGATGGGAACTTCCAGCTCTCAGAAATTGCTAAAAGGTTCCATTTCTTGCCCGAGAATCAGCAAAGATATTCTATGAGGTTGTATTTTAGTAGGTGCGAATTGGTGACTGTCAAAGTAACCTTCTTTATAATTGTGTTAACTGTATAAGTAGGACATTGAATTTTGACTTTTTCTTACTATTTGATTAACCTGTTAGTGGGAATAATTCCACATAGGTTAATGTCAGGATTTTTGCCGGGATGTTAGTGGGACTAATCTGACATTTATTAATGCCAGATCTGGGACACTGACTGAATTTCAGTGTTGCTTTGGTTAGATTGGGAAAGGTTGAACTGCCCTCTTAGCTAACATTTCCAGGTTTCCTATGCTGAGAGACAGGAGAGTGTAAGTTCTTGATGTTCTTTTCAGTAGTAGTTGCTATCTCTATTATTAAAAAAAAGAGTAGTAGTTGCTATCTCGAGTTGAGCATTAAGTTCTGACTATTATTCTGTGCCTCAGATGCTCATTGTATCCTACTATTGCTGCTCTTTTCTGGTTTTAAACAAAAATAGTTAAGATGTATATGGAGTGTTTATTGCATTGGAGAAAACTATCATATGCTTACTTTTTAGTGTTTTGGTGTGGTAATGTTCTCTGTTTATGATGCTTACTATTGTCTTCAGCTACGCCCATTCATGATGGTATGAGAACACCAATGCGCGATAGAGCCTGGAATCCTTCTGCACCGATGAGTCCAGCAAGGTCTGTCAATGCATATTTCATATTTTATGAGTTTGCAGAAAAGTTATAATATGCTTATTCTCCTCAGGCATACTTATGTAAGAGTTGTTTGCCCCCGCTTACTCTTACCTCTTTTTTCTAACTGCTCATGATGTGGTTCAACAACACCTGGATTGGAACCCAGCTCAGACTGCGAGAACTCGGGGAGCCAAACAGTACATAGTAATGCAAATTAGGAAGGGTAATAGTGGGAATTAGGGCCCCAGTTAGCTAGAACTTACCGCTCTATCCTGTTCTAGCAAAATTGTCTGCAGTACAGTCTGCTGAACTGGGAGTTGGCTCCAAGAGATGTGGAGACCTCGATTGCGTAAGATCATGAATCTCATCAAATATATGCCAAAGTTTCCATGGGGTATCATGGCTGTTTTTATGCCATCCAGTGGCAAGTAGTGCCATCTTGAATAAGGACCGGTCACTGTCAATTTTTTCTGAAAATATATAAATAATTCCATTTAAAGAGCTGAACATTCAGAAGTAATTCAACCACCTGTCTCTCTTTTTTTTAAGCACTAAATCATTTAATGCAGCCATCACTTTATGGTTTCAGTTTCTAATAGTTAGCTATAACTTAGAGAGGATGATATCTATGTGGAGGTTGATTATATCATTGAATACTGGCAATGTTAATAATTTTCCTCTGTTGCAAGTACACTTCATACTTAGAAAACTGTCCTGTAAACCATCTTCAGCTGAGCTTCTTAGGAAGTTAGATTTGGTTCTTTAAATGGAATTCTTAACAAGGTTGACACTGATGACGTTGATCCCAGCCATGCCAGTCTTTTATGTAGCAATTGCATTTCTGCCTGATGCTTATTCTTATCATGTTTTTATGAGCTATGGAAATTGTAAATGATCTCATCTTGAAATGTGAAGATCATTGTATTGTGTTTTTATATGTTACTTTCTGCTGTTAATCTCAAATGTCTATAGCCGACACTTATGCACTTGATGGTTTGGCAAATGTTCTTAACTAACTATTGCTGTGG
The DNA here is from genome assembly GCF_029961685.1 of Aristolochia californica. Classification (NCBI taxonomy): domain Eukaryota; kingdom Viridiplantae; phylum Streptophyta; class Magnoliopsida; order Piperales; family Aristolochiaceae; genus Aristolochia; species Aristolochia californica. The sequence continues at coordinate 7,467,403 of NW_027181815.1, forward strand.
GTGTGGTGAACAAAACCAGGGATAATTGGGAGGATGGAAATCCTGCTTCATGGGGAACCATTCCTCACTATCAGGTCAGAATTGACGCATCAATTTTCTTGCCATTGTTTTTTTTTGTTTTTTTTTTTTCTAGAACATGTTTAGCAGTCAAATTTGAAAGTGACTGCATTTTTCCTCAGCCAGGAACTCCCCCTGCACGCCCATATGAAGCACCCACGCCTGGTTCAGGTTGGGCTAACACTCCTGGCGGCAATTATAGTGATTCTGGAACACCTAGGGAAAACAGCTATGGTACTGTTGTATTTACTTTCTTTTGCTCATAAATGGACATTCGTATTAGTTACGGTGGTGATACTTTGATGTTCTGTCTCTTTGGCAGCAAATGCTCCAAGCCCATACTTGCCATCAACCCCTGGTGTCCAGCCAATGACACCAAGTTCTGCTTCCTATCTGCCAGGTACTCCTGGTGGGCAGCCAATGACACCAGGCAATGTTGGTCTAGATGTAATGTCTCCTACAGTAGGTCTGTTTCTTTCTCTATTCTCTCACTTTCTGATGGGCGTCCTTTATGGATTTGGTCTGGCTTTGCTAAGAATATCTAAGTTATTTTGTTACTCTACATTATTTTTTTGCCCACACCTCTTGAAAAACCTCCACACTGGGTTGCGTTTTGAAGGTACCTCTTTTTGTGCTTCTCTAAGAAGTCTGGAATGTTATACCCAGCCTGGCTTGGCATATGTTCTATTTCCTCTGAAATTCCTTGATCAAGGAAGCCTTATTAAGTTGTTAGGAGTAATGAATTAAATATGCTTGCATTTCATAATGCTTAGTTGTCGTGGGCTCATAATTCATCATGCTGTGCAAGTACAGTAGTACGAAGTCAGTTCGTACTAGTATTTAGTTGAGATGCTTTGTTTCTTGGAGAAGTTCAGAAAGAAAGATTTATTTTACTGGAGTAGAAACAAGAAGTCGAGGATTTCATATGATTGATGTTTCCCTTGATAGAAGGCTAGAAATTGAGATGATTTATGTGCTTTAGGAAAAGACTAGAAGAATTCCTTGGTTGTGGATTAATTCCAAAATGGTCTGTGCTTCTCTTTAAATTCGTTGGAGTGTTAAGAAAATGTTGATATGCTGATTCCTTTTTAAATGTTGGTATGCTGAAAAAGTGTAGATGTACTGTTTCCTTGTGGCCATGAATGTGGATCGGTTGGTTGGATGTCTCGATTTTAGTGTGGATGATTGGCTCTAGCATCCGTGATGCTCACCTCCTAATTCCTTTGGGGGTGCATGTTACGTCAAAATTTAATTCATGAAATTTGTTCCATCAGTAATGACAGTGATTCTTTGTATATGCGCAGACTTCTTTTCTGCCTGTACAATCCGATCGACTTTTCAAGGAACAGCTCGAAACGAGTCTGTCCCCTTAATTATCAGTTTAAATTTATTTCAGAATTACCATCCAAAAGAAACTATTGCCGAATTCTTTTGAAAAACTTTATTATGGAATTAATGGATGAGATTGGAAGTCCTCTGACAATGCATGGTGTAAGAAGTCTACTAGTGATATTTGGTTATTCCTTGATGTAATATTTTGTATTTAGGGATGCAGTTACTTGTTACATTCACTTATTATTCTCTTTTTAACTTCTTAAGTATTGATTACAAAATTTTCTAGTCAAATGTTGTTTCAAAATTAGTTCCAAATTGTAGTGGCGTCTGACTTGTCTATGAACGACATTTTAGCAGGCGGTGATGGTGAAGGACACTGGTTGTTGCCTGATATTTTGGTCAATGTACGCCGATCAGGAGAGGACTCACTTATTGGGGTTGTAAAAGAGGTGTTCTCGGTATGTACTAATGTATCTTGTTTACTACAAGAATTTTTTTGTTTGTATGTTGCCTGTTGTTCATTTTTAAATAATGTCAGGATTTGCCGTTGACTGACTGGACCATTTGTTTGTAGGACGGATCCTGCAAGGTTGCCATTGGTTCGTCTGGGAATGGAGATACGGTTACAGTCCTTCCGACGGAAGTGGAGATGGTAGTCCCTAAGAAATCTGACAAGATAAAGATCATGAGCGGTGCTCAGCGTGGGGCTACAGGAAAGCTTATTGGTATAGATGGTACTGATGGCATAGTTAAGGTCGACGACACCTTGGATGTAAAAATTTTAGATATGGACATTCTTGCCAAACAAGCTCCATAAAGTGGTTTATGTATATTTCCTAGTTTGATCAAGGTAACTAGGAAATTAGATTTTTTGGTCTGTCGTCTTGTTGCCGAAGGCGCTAGATTTTAGAACATTTTTTAAGTGCGGTTCGATGGCGTCGTGGCTGGGCGTGCATTGTCGGTTCAGTGGGTATCATCCTACCCAGTCCAAGTTTTAATGATGAAACGACTATAAATAAACACAAATTTCGCCCGTGATAATCAGTAGTTGAAACCTTATACCGGAGTCATCTCTGTGACCAAAAAATGTCGGAGCTGATTTGAAGAGAAAAAAGAAAAGAGAAAGATTATGCGTGTTATTAATGCACTCTTCTTTCTTTTTCTCATTTCTTCTTCTTTCTTCCAAGATGTATTTTATGTGGAAGCATGTTTAATTTGGAGTGGGGTAGTTGGTCGGAGGAAGTAATTACTTGGAGGTGAAACGATCAAACTTGTGTGAACACTTAATAGTATCGACTTCCCTCGAGGATAACAAATATGTTTTCTTTAAGTTCGAATTTAAGAAACTAGATTGAGATGAAATTTCAACAGACTTATGACTCTCAGCAAATCCACCGCGGTCTGGACTCAGAAGGCCGACTTCCTCTATGATTCCTTCTCTACTTTTCTCATCTAAATGCACTTCTTCTCCAACTCAACTACGATATATTCCTGCATATTCCCCCTTTTTTCAGAAAGAGACTTGGTTATATATACCAGAAGCCGGGAATGGAATTCCTCAAGCGTGAGAACATGGCTGCCTGGGTTTTCGTAGTCTCTTTGCTGCTGCTGCTGCTGCATGGTGCTCTGCTCTGCAATGCCGGAACCACTAGCAGTTTTGTCAGGAACACGGAGAGGACGGTCGATATGCCTTTCGAAAGTGACGTGTTTCAAGCTCCTCACGGTTATAATGCACCCCAACAGGTGATTTTTCTCTTCTAGAGATTCATGGCGAAGCTTTGCAGAGGTTTATTCTTTGAAAGACATCTAGAGCAATGGGCTTAAAGTTGTTCTGCTTTTGTTTATCGTCTTTTAATTTAGGTTCATATAACTCAAGGAGATCACCAAGGGAGGGGAGTTATAATCTCTTGGATCACCATGGATGAAACTGGTTCGAATACAGTGCTTTATGGGACGGCTGAGAACGAGCGCCAGTTCCGTGCTGAAGGGACTGTTACTTCTTATAAATACTACAATTACACTTCTGGCTACATCCATCACTGCACCATTAAAGGGTTGGGGTATGACACAGAATACTTCTATGAAGTTGGTATCGGAAACACCGAACGGCAGTTTTGGTTCAGAACTCCTCCAGCAGTTGGCCCAGACGCTCCATACACTTTCGGTCTAATAGGTATCCTGTTAATCTCACTCTAGCAATCTCTTGTTCATGTTTACTGAATTCTGTTTTCAGAAAACTCCTGGGGGAGCTGACAACAAGATCGTGGTGGGATGGGATTTTAACCAGTGTTCATCTTGTGCAGGGGATCTTGGGCAGACTTTTGATTCCAACAGGACACTTGCGCATTACGAATCAAACCCAATAAAAGGACAGGCAATCCTGTTCGTCGGTGACCTCTCTTATGCAGATGATTACCCGTTTCATGACAATGATAGGTGGGATTCATGGGGGAGATTTGTTGAAAGAATTGCTGCATATCAGCCTTGGATATGGACTGCTGGAAACCACGAGATTGATTTTGCTCCTGAACTTGTGCGTACTGCATCCTGCACAGGATTTAGTTCCAGCCCGTTTTCTTCCTTGATTACTCGTCTTCTGATCCTCAGTTCTCAATGTTTCAGGGCGAGAATGTGCCTTTCAAGCCATACAGACACCGGTACCCAGTCCCATTCAGAGCATCCGGGAGCACTTCTCCGTTGTGGTACTCCATCAAGCGTGGTCCAGCTTACATAATTTCCCTCTGTTCATATGCTGCTTATGGTAGGCATAGTCGCCTGAAGATCTGCTAAATCAATGTACTCAGTGGTTTCCTACAGAAACTAAAACTCGCTCTTCTTCCAATTGTCAGGCAAATACACGCCTCAGCAAGTATGGCTTGAACAGGAGCTCCCCAAAGTGAACCGGAGTGAGACGCCATGGCTGATCGTCCTTGTGCACTCTCCCTGGTACAACAGCTACGACTACCATTACATGGAGGGAGAAACGATGCGGGTGATGTTTGAGCCATTGTTCGTCAAACACAAGGTCGATCTTGTCTTTGCAGGCCACGTTCACGGTTACGAACGATCTGTAAGTTTCTTCAATTCAATCCTTTTCGCATACTGTTTTTCCAGTCGACAGCAACACTGTCGATTCTAATGGCAAGGGAATCCCAACCCGCAGGAGCGTGTATCGAACATTGCATACGACATCGAGAACAGGCAGTGCTATCCGGCAAGAGACGAATCTGCTCCTGTATATATCACCATTGGGGACGGAGGGAACATCGAGGGCTTGGCGACCAAGTAAGGCATTTCTGGAAATGGGTGATTTCGTAAACATGTTTTTGATCTGACGGATGTGTACTGAAAGAGTAGTTGCTCTGATTCAGGTTTAAAGAGCCACAACCAGCGTACTCTGCTTACAGAGAAGCCAGCTTCGGTCACGCCATTCTGGATATCAAGAACAGAACGCATGCATATTACGCATGGCATCGAAACCAAGAAGGATACGCCGCTGTCGCTGATTCTCTCTGGTTTTTCAACAGATACTGGTACCCTGTTAACTAAAGGGTGGTGTTTTCTTGTTTTCCGGTGATTTTTTTCCCCTGTTTCTAGTGGCATTAGAAATAGAAGGAATCTTAGTTTTCGCGAAGTGTCATTAATGATCTATCAATTTCAGTGGTTCTTCGTAGGTTCTGTAAAAAATCTGTAACAAAGAGCAAAGTTCATTTTTATTATATTACGTTAATTTATTGGTTGGGAAAAAAACTTTCGGTAATCAAATTTTATTTAACAAAGTGCATACGCCCTCGCAGATCTCTACCCTCAACCTAGCTAATTGTTTTTCAATAGAAGTATTTAACAGAACTAAAATTTTTAAAATATTTAAATAATTTAAAATTTTCTATTAACACCTTCATTATTGCTCGGATGAAATAACAAGCGGTATCCAGAATTATGATCTCTAGATTGTCATATATGGACATTGACAATTACATAGATGAAATAAAAAGATAACGTCGGCATCGAAAACGATGGAGGATCAAACTGGAAGGTTCGAAGTTTAACAAGGATGCCTTTCTTTCGGACTATATCAGGGATCTCCGATAAATTTCTGTCCCCTTGCAGTCTCTGCGTCCGGAGGTCCAATGTCTCAAGTCAACTCAACCTTTTCGGACTTTTCCTTCCATCTTTTCCCCGTTCACATCGAACTCCCTCCAGCCTCAACTGGTACATTTATGGGCCACGGCGATATATTCCTGAATATTCCCCTAATTTTAAGGGAAATATATGACTATATTAAGAGGTTAGATGCAAGGGATCGAGTGTCTGCGTTTCCGGGGAAACATGGGTCCTCTCTGGATTTCTGCTCTGGGATTCTTGTTGCACGGAGTTCTGCTCTGCAAGGGAGGCATTACCAGTAGCTTTGTTAGAAAAACAGAGAAAAGCCTCGATATGCCACTGGACAGCGATGTGTTCCAAGTACCACCAGGCTATAATGCTCCACAACAGGTGATTCTTTTCTTCGCTTCCCCTCTCTCTGCTCTTAGTTCACTTCCCAGCTGCCCAGTTTGTTTGCTTATTCTTCAGCAGAGATTCATTGGTCCAATCACGGCCCTCTGTATCGGCCTAATTCCAAATACATACGCTCATCAGTTCGGCTTACAACTCTGCTTTAAGAACAAAAAGCCTCTCTTACTTACTTTATTGTTTCTGGACTATTTTTCTTCTTCTGATGAGAACTTGAGCTGCAGATTTGGCGGTTCTTGTTGTAGTATTTCAATTACTTTTCTATGCTGAAGAGTTTGTTGACGTACTAAACGGGTTTTGGCTTGTTCCATGGATAATCCTTCTTATCGATGTGCAGGTTCATATAACTCAAGGAGATCGGGAGGGGAGGGGAGTGATTATCTCTTGGGTGACTATGGATGAACCAGGTTCAAATACAGTGCTTTATGGTACATCGAAGAACAAGCGCGAGTTCCGTGCTGAAGGATCTGTTACATCTTACAAATACTATAATTATACTTCGGGATACATCCATCACTGTACCGTAAAGAAATTGGAGGTGGGCACCTTTCTGATGTTTGGCTTTTTACCTATTAGCACTCATCTGATAATCTTCAAGATTCATTCGGACTACCAGTGTTATCTGCTTGAATCTCATGGATTTCTTTCATGTTGAATATCTTGTAGCTCAAGTAATTAGTATGAATGAACTCTAAATGGTGGTTCTTTGTGCAGTATGACACTCAATATTTCTATGAGGTAGGAATAGGTAATAGAACACGGCAATTTTGGTTCAGAACACCTCCAAGAGTTGGCCCAGATGTCTCCTACACTTTTGGTCTTATAGGTATTTCATGTTTTGTTTAAAAATTGGATTATGAAGAAGAGAAACATTAAAAACTATTACTGCTCTTCACCTCGGCTCACTTGGTTTTCTATCATTTATGTGCTTCCTCAATATCATTCCCAATTCCTTTCTGGCATTTGGTGTTTGGCTTCTATACTGTTCTGAATAATCTACATCTAGCAGAAGCATGCTCCCTTCATTCTGGTGGGACTTTAACCAGTCACTTTGTGCAGGGGATCTTGGGCAGAGTTTTGATTCAAATAGGACACTCACTCATTACGAGTCAAACCCAATAAAAGGGCAGACAGTGCTGTATGTTGGCGACCTCTCTTATGCAGATAGGTATCCATTTCGTGATAATGGCAGGTGGGATTCATGGGGCAGATTTGTTGAAAGGAGTACTGCGTATCAACCTTGGATTTGGACAGCTGGAAATCATGAACTTGATTTGGCTCCTGAATTTGTAAGCATCACATCTAGAAATCAATTTTCTTGAGATCAAGTCTTTTTTTTTACATCCGGGTCATGTCAGTGTTAATGAATAGTTTCACATAGATTAGTGAGTACACAAATCTTGAGTTTATTAATTGGGAAAGAAGATTTCTAAGTTCGCTAGTCATTTTGGGATGGGTTTTGGATCCAATTTCACATGGTATCAGAGCTGGTACTCATATGTGGGCCTTCACCCAAATTATCCACTTGTAGAGCTACAAAAGAGGGCCTACACTCGAGAGAGAATGTTAAGGAATAATCCCACATGAATTAGTAAGTACAAAGATTTTGAGTTTATTAGTTGGGAAAGAGGCGTTCTAAGTTGGCTAGTTATTTTGGGATGGGCCACAATGATTTGAGAAATTATCTTTTTCTTCTCAATCTATTTCTTTACGTTGACAAGGGTACTCTCTTTTTCTTCAAGTGTTTATATGGGAATCAAAGGAAGAGTACTTCACCCACATATACCAATCAAATAAAAGTGGACTGAGGACATTTTTGAATTAAAATTCTTCATGGTATTCTAGGAATATCAGGAAGACAATAGGAAAGAATTGACTTCAATGTGCCTAAAAGTGGGAGTTCTGTTTCAGGGTGAGACTGTTCCTTTCAAGCCATTCAAACACCGGTATTATGTTCCTTACAGAGCATCTGGCAGTACATCTCCATTTTGGTACTCCATAAAGCGTGCTTCAGCTTACATAATCGTTCTTTCTTCATATTCTGCTTATGGTAAAAATTTACGTTTTGTTTCATAGAGTAATTCTCTTCTTTTTCAGTAAACGCTCTATCTAAGCATGTTTTCTATCAACTGTTCGTGCTTCTACATTCCAGGTAAATACACTCCTCAGTATACATGGCTCGAACAAGAGCTACCAAAAGTTAACCGGAGTGAGACACCATGGCTGATTGTCCTCATGCATGCTCCCTGGTACAACAGCTACAATTACCATTACATGGAAGGTGAAACAATGAGAGTAATGTTCGAACCGTGGTTCGTGCAATACAAAGTTGATCTTGTTTTCGCTGGTCATGTTCATGCTTACGAACGATCCGTTAAGTTAACTGATCATTTCTCCATTTCTCATGTGCTCTGCTCTTAAACATTTCTACTATGGAATCATCTCTGCTGGAAGTGTTTCTTCAACACAATGACATTACACCCATTTAACACCAAAGCAATCTGCAGGAGCGAGTATCAAACATTGCATACAACATAGTGAACGGGAGGTGCACTCCTGTGGAGGACAAGTCTGCTCCTGTTTACATCACCATTGGCGATGGGGGGAATCAGGAGGGGTTGGCCACCAAGTAAGGCATATTTCATATTTCTCTAAGAATGAGCATTTTACATTTGATAACTGTGATTTGATGCTGTTTCTGAATGAAGCATGACAGAGCCTCAGCCAATGTACTCTACGTACAGAGAAGCTAGCTTTGGTCATGCTGTGTTGGATATCAAGAACAGAACCCATGCTTATTACGCATGGCATCGGAATGAAGATGGAGATGCAGCTGTTGCTGATTCTGTTTGGTTTTTAAACCAATACTGGATCCAGGATCACTAGGGGGCTTGTAATCCAGGTGGTGCATCTCGAAATCCGATCCAATAAACCCGATATGCACATTGGCGCTAAGTTTTTCTCGTATCACCCGATACCTGATACTGCCATCTTTCATTCCAAGATACTTCAGATGTTTTATGTATTTTTGGTTAATGTAATGAAATGTTATATGACAAGAGTCGTCATTTTTTTTTGTGGCTACATAGACTAAACTGCTTTGGGAGAGAACTTGTTTGTAGAGGGCCCAAATGATGAAGAATAAAGGAAGTACAACCAAACACACGTAGTGGTAATAAAAATGGAGATGAATCTTGAAATAACATAGAAAAAGGTGTTCTACCACGGAGAAATACTCCTTATTATCACGAAACATTTTAACTTTTGTTTGAAATGAGTCTTCACCATGGCACAAAAAGTACTAAAGATAGAAAAAACTTCATATCTTTCTTTCATAGAAAGTACTTGGCTTTGAGAGATATTTGGAATATTAATTTCTCCCCACACATCTGAATGAACTAAAACAAATGGTTTAGAAGAAATATTGTTTTGCTTGGGTTGAAATACAAATCTATGTTGTTTCCTAAGCTCACAAAGTTCACATAATAACTGACAAATGGAACTAATAGATGAAACCAATAACTTTAAATTTTGCAAGGAAGGGTGTCCCAACCGGTTGTGCCAGTGTTGTGTTTCTCTATCTACAACTGCTACAATGGTTAAAATGGTGGGATCCATAAAGTAAAGACTCCATCTCTCACAACCTCCACCAATCACCTGTTTTGTCTTGATGTCTTGAAAAACAAAATAAGATGGAAAAAAGGTAATAAAGTAGTTAAGGCATTTGGATAATTGACAAACAGACATAAGATCAAGGGGAAATTGAGTCATAAATAAAACATTATTGACTGTGAGAGAAGGAGATAAGTTTGATGTACTAGTGCCCTTAATTTTTGTTTGGGATCATTTTGCAACAAATACATACTAGTTTGAAGTACATGTTGACAAATTTGTCAAGGTATTTATATGACCAGTGAGATGTTCAAAGACACTTTGAATCATTAATCCACAATAAAGGGATAAAATGTGAGGCAAAGGAAAACACACCTGGAGTAGTAACGGTAGTTGCAATAGTATCTTGAAGGGATATCATTAGATTTTTAAATTTCTGAAGTAAAACATAATCTTTTTTTGATCATGTCTTGCCTTTTTGTGAGTCACTGGGCGTAGTAGAGGTGGAGACTTTATGGGCCTCGAAATAATCCGGTTTGCCATGTAGATTCCAACACTTATCAACTAAATGATTATTGAGGCCACAAAAAGTACACTTTCAGTATTGGCTAAAGTTGGACGAATTAGAGTTTGAATCATTACCACTCTTTCCTCCACCTCTACCATAAGATTTACCATATCTCCCTCGTTCCTGGGCTGTTACTCCCCCTTCCTTGGCAGTACATTGCAGAATTTTCTCTTGACTTGGTTGAGAGGAGGATACCTTGATTGGTACCCTAAGCATAGCTGCACACATCATTAAAGAAAGGTCTAGCAGATGAGGTTAATACTTGAGTTTTTGCAACATCCAAATAGGATTGTAGATTGGCAAGGTAGATGGCTGACACAAAGTCTTTTCTTTGTTTTGTTTGAGTTGCAAAATTGGATGAGTATGGTTGAACTATTTTCTATTCTTGAAGCTAATGTCAGAATCTAGCAAAATATTCCTGGAGATTATTGTCAAGTTTTGTGTTGCACATGTTTTGAAATATATCATAAACCTTTTGAAGATAATCAGGAGTGGACTATAGTTGTGAGCAAGAGTCCCAAATATCATTGGCTGTCTTTAGGTGAATAGAGCTGGATGCAACAACTTCTTCCATACTATTGATCAACCAACTTATTATTAATGTATTTTCCTTTAAACAATTGTGATAGGAAGCTTGCCTTCATGCGTAGGTGGCTGATTTAAATGGCCAAAAAGGTCATAGTGAGTAAGAATCTTTTGGTGGATTATGGCCAAGATGCATAATTGTTCAAACCCTTGAGAAGAATTGTAATGATTATCAATGGATCATGTTTGCTAAAATCAGTATATGATGAAGAAGAAGATGAATTACTTGAAAACTCAACTATGTTTAGACAAAATTTCAACACTTGAATTTAGGGTTTACACAAAGTACCAATTACTCAAATAATAGTCCTTAGAAAACCGATTAAAAAGAACTATGCACAATGACTCCATTAATGGCTGAACATATGAGAATAAAAAAAATACATGTGAAGAGGACAACTTCTCAATACTTGAACTCAATATTTTTCCAACTTGAAATTCCAGAAATCAGACAGATAAGTTACAGTGACAAAAGAGATTATTTAAGTATGAAAGACTCAAATTTAATGCCTTGAGCAATAGCTAGGCAAGAGGAGACATAACTATGCATAACCATGCATGGGCTTGCATGAGTAAACAAGCATGACAACCAAAAAAACTTAGATTATGAAACCTTCAATTCCAACAATTAAAACATATACTTAATGATGGAAAAAAAGAGATTTTGACCACAACCACTCTGCATATAAAATATTAAATAAAAAAATTAAATATGAAACAAAATCTCGCAAACATAGCCTTCAAACCCTAACATAGGGTTTTAATGAGATGAAAGGCTCACACTTCTCATCAATTGGAGATTTTTCAAAGGACTTCAGAGGACATTTAGAAACCATTAATATGAAATTTGGCATAAATTTTATGGCCAAACATAACAATAATACCATGTCAGATTCTAGGGTTGCATGCTTAGAAGGTTTAAGGTTTGAAAGAAGTGAGTGGAAGAAGAAGAAGAAATAAGAGAAAGAGAGCAAGAGAGAGAAGAGGAAGTGAAAGTCAAAGAAGGATGAGAAAAGAGAGAGGAACACAGCCTAAGGAGCCCTCCCCCTTGTTCCTTATTTATAAATATGAAGGTTTAAACCCTAATACATGAAAGAAAAGAGGACCATAAACTTTACACATAATTTACATCATTATGCCACTCTCTCACTTAATTACATATATTGCCATTATTTCTTTCAACCTTCAACAGTTTCTGTTAAAATAATTTTGATGATAATTAACATTTAGATACTAATGATGTGTGTTTGTATATTGTGCAACTCTATAAACCCCAAAACAAGATTTCTAGCAATATATCTATTTGACCCGATATGGTTCATCTCAATGGTCTACACAATAAAGGAGCAAGTAGCTCATGTCAGAAAGTACACTATCTAAATAGCCTAGTAGCACTAACTTTCCAAAAAAGAGGAAGACAAATCATTTTTCGAAGAGAAAGAAACAAGCTAGCCAAGAAAAGGCAAGAAGAGTAAAACATGCAAAAGAAGAAAATCAAACGAAGTGTTAAATGCTAAAGGAGACAAGCTCAAGCATAGAAGTTAAGCACATCAGTGAAAAAAATTGAAGTTTGGAAGTGAAAAAACAAAATGAGTCAAACATTATGGTGAAAAAGGAGCAAAAGGAGTTGGCCCCTATAGGAGAATTCAAGCATTTATCATGACCAAGAGAGTAAAAGAGTAACATAAAAGAAATAGAAGGTTCGAAGGGAGAAGAGGTGCATAACCAGAAGAATCTATTAGGAGTTTTAGAACTCACTAGGAGTATTAGAACCATCTGAGCAAGTGGATTCGAACTAATGGTTGGATTTGAACCCATCTGGGTGAAAAATTAAAAAAAAAAACGATGTGAACCCTAGTCACAAAATCTTTTGGAATTAAAAATGGTTTTAAAGTTCTGGGTAGGATTTGAATCCTTAGCATAGGATTGGAACCCTCTATTTAGAAATTTAAATCTACAATCATTCAGACTCAATTTTGGGAGTTGTAGGTCTTCATATTTCACAAATAAGCTACTGTTGTGTTCAACATAAAAAAAAGGATTTAATGAATATTTTTTATTCTTTGACCTATTTGACTTATTTTATCTAGAAGACAAAAACATCACACTTTAGTTCTAACGACTAGTTTTTTTAAATTGGAGATTTTTCTATTTAATCCAAACTCACCCCAAAGGAATTTCACTCTTAAAACCATTTTCAAAGCCTCCTAAGCCTTTACACTTGATTTGAGAAGATTTTACCCTCTCCCAAGCTCCAAAGGAAGTCAAAATCAATACTTCTCTCTATTGAGCTAAGTATTCTAGCACTTGTTCTTTCAAATCTTGATTTAATACTTAGATATCTGTTTGTTGAACATGTATCTAGTGATTTTGAAGTCATATTTGATTTAGAATTTTTTTTTAAGTATTTGAATGATTAACTTCCATTTGAAATGAAACTTTCTTGATCTTTTACTTTCAAATCATTCCATATTTGCACAAAGTCTAATTTGGTGGGGGGATTTGAAGGAGGGGTTTTACAAAATATTAAAATTTTGGGATAAGATTTCAAATCCTAATATTCACATGCTCATACTTTGAGATATATTGATCATACTTAGTCAACACACTGAAGTAGTGCTACAACACTCTGAAATCATTTATTAAAGTTCAAACTACAACTCCAGGGCACTAAAACCAATCATTATATTGAGTTTTTATGTGTGCACTAGCAAATTTCAATCTCATAATTTACATTGAGTTTCTCGGTAAACAAGTGATCCTTGCAATTTTGGTCAATCTAGAGTAGGCAAGACCATTTACTCCCTAAAGAATTTGATATAAGTTGTTATGGTTGAGGTATAGGGGTTGGCAAATTGAATTTGTTGTTGTGTGAGTTGTAAAATTTTATGTAGGCAAGCAATGCTGAAAATCCTTCCGTGGGTCTAGGCTGGTGTGCCTAGTGAGTTGTTAAAATCTCTTTATGGGTCTAGATTTGTGTAGCCTAGTGATCGACTGCTGAAAAATCCCTTAGTGGGTTTAGATTAGTGTGTTTAGTTAGTTGTTATAATCTAAGTGAGAGTGTGTTATTATAAATTGGTTGTTGCAATTAATTGAGTGACATAAGTCACTATAAGGGTGCACTGTAATTGGCTTTAGAGGCAACTTATTGTAGATGTCATAGGGTAGTCCAAAGTTAGTGAAGACTCAAAGTACTAAAACATCTCGGGAGTGGACAAACGAACCACAAAAGGATTGGGAACGACCTAAAAAGTTATGTATTTCATATGTGATTGCTTTGCGTGGATTGATATGCATAAACATAAATTATAAGATTAACCCTACCTTTTTATTAATTAAAAAATAAATACACACAAGGATTAAACAACAGAAGTCAAAATTAGAAACAAAAGTTAAACAAACCCATATACAATACAAAAAAAAAAAAAAAAACCGGTTTTCACTTCAGAAAACCCGGTTTTCATTTCCTAGAAAGCACAGCTGCAAAAGAAAGGCCGAGGGAACTCGAGGCAATATTGAGTAGTACTGTCCCTATCCACGTGTCCTGTCGTTGGCCTTAAACCGGTATTTCAAATCTTCACCTTTATATCCATCTGCTTCCGCTGTCTGCTCCTCCTTCCCTCCAAACGCCAGGCCGGTGTTCCGACTAGAAGTCACTCTTTTACTTTTTCAAGCTGCGATGGCTTTGGCTGATCTCTGCCCCAATTACGCCCAGACTCGCCTACTCAAGAAGGGCCCCAGTTCTTCTGATCTTCCCGCCTATGCTCACCGATTCGTTGTTTTGCGCCATAACCGTCGACCCAGAGTCAGCTGCTCTCTCGCACCCAAGTACGATATTAGCAATATGCCTTTATTTTCTCTTACTTTCTTTTTTGTTTACTTATTCTCTTTGCCTTCTGTTTGTGTTCAGCCAAGTGCAAGCTCCCTCGGTGCCTGTTACTAATGGTACCGCTAGAAAGACTGATTGCTATGGTGTGTTCTGTGTCACTTATGATCTCAAGGCGGTATGCTTTTATATGCCTTTTTTTTTTTCTTTGTTCTTGGATAGAGAAAGAATTACATACTTAAATTGGATTTGTTGGAAAGGTTTAGAAGTCGCGCTTTAGTAGTCACAAGTAATAGTTCCGTGATAAGCTGTCATTTTAAGAAATCATATTAGCCTATGTATCTCCGTTTTTATTCGTTCAGACTTGAATTTGCTTCACCGATCCCGGGACCCAAAATTATGAAATTTATGCTTCTGACTGTTGCGGAGTGCTAGAGTCTTACGGCTTCACTGACTGCCCATGGATTTAAACTATTCGGAACGCAATTCTTTACATATCTTTAGATCCTCCTCTAGAAAGCCTTTTCTCCAAAAAATGTGAAATCTTGTAGCAGTTTCTTTTTTGGAGATCACGAATTGCTGATTAAACGGATACTTTAGTGAATGAAACCCTATAACAGGAATCAAATGGCAACAAATGTTTTTTCTTGCTCACTTTTACTTTGATTAACATAAAATGCTTCCTTAAGAACTTTATGGAGATTGACATGTTCTAGAGTTGATAAGCCTATATACATTAAACAGCTGCGAAATTTACATAACAAAAGAAAGAACCGAAGTTCAAAAGATTTTATTTATTTTCTCTTTAGCAAAAAGATTTTTTAGTTCTAATTTATTCATTTGCATTTGGTGAGTTGAAAGGATTTGAATTCCATTTCTTAATTTATAATTCTAGTTGCATTAGCAGTGAAGACTTTGAGATGTTGTTTGCATCCATTTTCTTGTTTCTTTTCAAAGATTTTCTTTCAGTTTGGTCTCATTGTTGTTAATAAGTTTCTTATTCACTAAATTATTTGTACAGGAAGAAGAAACCAAATCATGGAAGCGTTTGATTAAGATTGCAGTTTCTGGTGCTGCTGGAATGATATCTAATCATCTTCTTTTCAAAGTAAGGACTTGCAAATTTTCAAGTCAGATACAGAATATTAGTCATTGAAATTCAACACCGGTCTCCCTGTAATTGCTGAAGGAGATTCTCTCTAAATTTATCCGACCAAGATCAGGGAATTTGATAAAATATTTTAAGCAGTATTGATCTTCTCTTATTGAATTATTAGTTGTCTGTCCTCGCTACATCAACACCTTAAATGGTTAACTTCAGAAGCTTCACATATGTACTTTTACTCTGCCAGGCATTATTTCAGGTTTCTCATACTAAACTAGGAATGTTTTTCAGTCTTACCTTATCTTAATGTTTGTCAGCTTGCATCTGGTGAAGTGTTTGGGCCAGATCAACCAATTACCTTGAAGCTTTTGGGGTCTGAAAGATCTTTCCAGGCTCTTGAGGGTAAGTTTGTTACCAGCCAGAAAAAAGATATTAGCTCACATTTAATAGAAGAAAACTGATTTGACTAGACCAATTCTTTTCTCTGACTTGATGACTTGAAATCCCTTTAATCATTGTAATTGAATTTCATGTATTGATTCCTTTTGTTACCCTGCAAGTTGAACTTAGGACTTGAAATTTACTCTTACAAAACCAAGTTTTTTCCAGTGTTGTCACACTGAATTCTTATTAGTACAGGAGTTGCTATGGAATTGGAAGACTCTTTGTATCCTTTGTTGAGGGAGGTGAGCATAGGTATAGATCCTTATGATGTCTTCCGGGATGTAGAATGGGCTTTGCTAATTGGAGCTAAGCCTCGTGGACCTGGAATGGAACGTGCTGGTTTGTTAGACATAAATGGGCAAATTTTTGCTGAGCAGGTAGAATTACTGGCACTTCTTCTTCCAAAAAAATTATTGGTTTTTATCTACCATGATTAATTTATGATAATCTTTTTTCAAGTCTCACCAGTTTTTTAAGTTGAAATTTGGATGAAAATATAGGGGAAGGCGCTTAATGCAGTTGCATCCCGTAATGTGAAAGTGATAGTTGTGGGCAATCCATGCAATACAAAGTATGAATGCTTTTATTTTGGTAGAGTTATCGTGTATAAGATTAATTACAATAATCCTTCTATGTTTCTGCTGGTTCAGTACTCTGATTTGTTTGAAGAATGCACCTGATATACCTGCAAAAAACTTCCATGCTTTAACAAGGTTGGATGAGAATAGGGCTAAATGCCAGGTATCAAACAGTCTATTTAAATTCTACATTGGTAGTTCTTTCAAGTTATTATGTTTCCTAAATCTTGTTTTGTTGAAGTCGTCTCCACATTTCCTGGAATCTGTCTAAATATGGTTTGTGCAGCTGGCACTTAAAGCAGGAGTCTTTTACGACAAAGTATCAAATGTGACAATTTGGGGCAACCACTCCACAACTCAGGTACTTGGATAGGGTTAGATTTTTACTCATGTACTTCTCATCATATGTGATGGAAAAGAATATCACCCAGGAATTTTGCATATCTTTTACGGAATACTTTTTAAATTTTAACAGGTTCCAGATTTTGTAAATGCTAAGATTGATGGAAAGCCAGTAAAGGAAGTTATCACTGACACTAAGTGGTTAGAGGAAGAGTTCACTGAAAGAGTTCAGAAGGTAAAAATTATATGGTAGTCTAATTAGAAACCAGAAAACCTATTGCACTGCATTGGCTGTGTTCTTACACTTTTACTTGAATGAAAAATTACATTGCTAAACCAGCGAGGAGGTGCATTAATTCAAAAATGGGGGAGATCTTCAGCTGCCTCAACTGCTGTGTCGATTGTTGATGCCATAAAGTCTCTCGTCAACCCAACTCCTAAAGGCGATTGGTTTTCTTCAGGGGTGAGTTTGTGACAAGAAGATGCAGGATTTCCAGTTATGCCATTACTCTTTTCATAAAAGATAATTATACTTTAGCCAACTTTTCCCCACATTGTTGTCCTGAATGCAATCATGATTAATGAACTTCACCAACCACTGCACTGAAAGTTATTCAGTTTCAAGTCACAGATGTTTGTCAATGTCATTTCTCTTGGCTAAAGCAACTTTAACTGTTACAATTGCAATTGCAGGTTTATACAAATGGAAATACTTATGGAATTGCTGAAGATATTGTTTTCAGCATGCCGTGCAGATCAGAGGTTTGTTAGTCATGGAAGTGTAATTTTAGGGCAGTAATCTTTGCTTTATACTTTCCTAGAGTTTGAGTTTTTGCTTCTTACTTTTTCAGGGAAATGGGGATTATGAGTTGGTTCCTGATGTGATAATCGATGACTTCCTTAGAGAACGTATAAAAAAGGTATGTTTTCACAAATGGAGAATCTAAAAATAAAAAGGAAACTTCCGTGTTTAATTTTATATGAGACTGTTAAGGTCTGAGTAGAGATTTTTTATTTTTTATTTTTATTTTTATTTTTTTGAGAAAATGAGGAAGGACAATTCAAGCTAGCCCAAATGAAAGGGCAAAAGGGATGAGAATACACAGTTACTGCTACTTGACAAAATGTTATTGTACTATACCCTTTGTTCTTCTCTACCAGGACCTGAAAATTATGCTTCCTTATAGAAGCAACATGAAAAACCCTTGCATTTTAAATTTTGATAGCCATCCGCTTCTAGACAGACAAATACGGTATCATCTAATGCTATTGATTATTCCTTTTCTGCAACAATGACCGAGGTTATTTCTTCCATATTTCTACTCTACATCTGACTCCATTACTCTGAACACAGACAGAAGCTGAGTTGCTGGCAGAAAAAAGATGCGTCGCCCACCTTACAGGAGAGGTAGCCTAAAAGCCTGTGCAGTCAATTTTTGAATGTTAACACATGCGTAACTATATGCAAATCTTATTAGATGTTTTACATTACATACCATACCACTTTTGCAGGGTAATGCATTCTGTGACCTGCCAGAGGATACCATGCTTCCTGGAGAACAGTAAGATGAACAGAATCTCATTGGATCTATTCCCAGTTCTTGGTTTACAGCTGAAAGAATAGAGTCAGGGAAGCAGAATACCCAAAATAAGCTCTCTCTCAGTCTTTCATTTTTATGTACAATAGGTGTAAAAGTTGAGAGTAATTATAGAGACATCTTAAAGGAGAGGAATAAACATGTCATTTTTGAACCATCAGAATTTTGTTGACGTGATCTCCAGGGCTCTATTTCAGCTGGTTTTGTGATGTCTTTTACATCCACCAGCTGGGTGTATAATTAACTCTTGGTTAGAAGTGTGTGGTTTGAGAACTACTGGGCTATATCAACCATTCTTCCTGTTGAAAGCATCACCTTTCTGCCCCATCTTTCTGGTTAGAAGTGAAGCTCTCTCAGCTCTCAAAGCCAGAGCGTCCACGCTGTCGCGTGTTTGGAACGGTCAGGTTAAGGCTTGCAACCTCCTATCTGACATCAAGAAATTTGGATTTAGTTTCAAAATTGAGAAGCTTACCTGTAGAAGCTTGTCTGATATAATTTCCTTAGGGATGACTTGCTACGAACAAGGATTTCTTTACGCCAGTACGCGTCTATTTGCAGCTATAACATACCCAATGTCTGATAATTTTAGATTCTAGATGATTGGGCGAACATAGATTGAGATTTAGTTGACGTGGAAAGATAGTTTGAATCCTCTCTATCCCTTAATGGAATTTGTTCGTTTATTTACTGATCGAAAGGAAAACTGCGTTTTCACTGCTTTTGGCGAATAGGTAGAGACTAGCTGAAGAGAGAACATAAATTGGCGGCAGAATGCCTAGTTTGGGTCATCAACTGCTTTGGAAAGATTTTCCTGGCGATCCGTTTAAATGAAGCAGAGCAAGACGGAATAAGCAAAATTGAAGATCACAATTAACAATATACAGAAATACGCGTTCATCAATGTATAACCCAGATCGCCCGTTTTCAGCCAGCCCTCCGAATCAATGGCACGGGCCGTCGCCTCCTCGTTTCCGAGATAAACACTTCGTCACCGTCCCACCCCTTAACGTTCCCCTTCGCGCCCTCCTCCCCCCCCCCCCCCCCTCTCACTGACAACAGGTTGTACAGCGCAGAGCTAGCTGACCTTGAACCGAGAGAAGCTCGTTCAAAAAAATGTCATAATTCAGACTAAAAACCATTAGCAATCAATAATAAGATCATTCCTCTTTCTGTTTTCAATAACAGTTAATACCTTAGATAATTCGGTGTGTGTTGTTCATCTCATCACCTTAAGCCTAGAATTTTCCAACCATACTTCACTAAGCTCTGACTCCAGCTTTTGTTCTTCAGCTTTAAAAGCATCTCTCATCTACTTATCTCCGCTGACTTCTCAGTTCTAGAGGAAGAACATCTTATTTTGGAGCTACTCTTGATTTTGTCATTTCTCAATAAAACCATTCCTATGGGGTCGAATCTTTCGAAAGTTCATTTCATTATAAAATCTTGATGCAAGACATGAGTTTGTAGGGTTATATCATGAATTTCTCAAAAAAAACGTAAATAAAACTCATAAAGAACATACCTTCTGACATGGCGTTAATTTCCAGTGAACAGAGTGTTTCATCTATAACGAGGCTCGTCGATGGTAATATCTAGGCATGCCTCTGCTAGACCATACCCTTTCTTATATTCCTCATTTCCATCAAAGGAGACCACAAAGCCACGGGAAGGTGAGAGGTTGTAATTGTTGCCAGTTACAACCGGTAACCACCTTTTAAGGGAAACACCAAGCGGCGGGTCACCTAGGTGACGGTTAGAGAACCGTGTAACGTTCTCCCACTTGACCTATGCGCATACTTAATATGTATCATTGATTATTGATACATCTTCAAGAATGTTTCCCATAGATATAATATCCTTATACTCAAACAAAGAAGATTAAATTACATGAATCGTGGCGGTAAGTCCTTTAAAGCAACTATTATCTTCCACGTATTAGAATGCAATTGTTTTCTTTGAATGAGAACCTTATGTGACACATTTATTTATGAATGAACTTTAATAATGCTCATTTAGGATCATCTTATATTGTCATTCTCCAAACTTTATGTATACAACCAAATAAAAGAAGACACAAATGAACTTAATGGAGTTTTTCAATTGACAAATTGTGATACAAACATAAATGGAATCTTAATTACATAAATTACTTAATATAACTGAGTCCTATACGTTTAACATGTCCCTGATAAACAACGGGTGGTAGACCTACTCTGTTTGCTTTGACATGTTTTTGAATAGCTAAAAACTTTATGTCAATATGCATACTACGACTTCCGCTTTTATTGTTCTTGGCCAAAAACACTAATGCGGAATTATCACAGTAAATCCTCAATGGCTTAGAAATTGTGTTAACAATTTCAAACCCTAAAATAAAACTCCTCAACCATATAGCATGTGTTGATGATTCAAAGCATGCAACAAACTCTGCTTTTGTGGTAGAAATAACAATAAAAAATTGATTTGCACTTCTCCAAGAAATGGCCACTCCATCTAGTAAGAAGACGTATCCTAATATCGACTTTCTCGAATAAAGGAAGCTAGAAAAATCAGTCTTAATATCTAATCACTTCCAAATGATTGGATTGACTATACGTAAGCTTGTAGTCTTTAGTCCCTTGAAAGTATCACATGACTTTCTTTGCAGCTTTCCAATGGTCCAAACCGAGATTACTTTGATATCTACCCAACATTCCCACTACATATGCTATGTGAGGTCTTGTGCAAACCCGAACATACATTAAACTGCCAACTGCAGAAGCATATGGAATATTTTTCATTTGTTTCTTCTCTAAATTATTTCATAGACCTTATTCCAAACACAATTTGTCACCTTTCACAATAGGTGCAACACCAGATGAGAAATTATTCATACGATATCTCTCTAGAATTTTGTTGATATAGGTTTCTTGAGACAATCTTAATGTCCCTTGGGATTTATCTCTATCAATCTTTATGCCTATGACATAAGAAGCTTCACCCATATCTTGCAAATCAAATTTCATCGAGAGAAATCATTTTACCTCATGAAGTAATCCTAAATCACTTGAAGCAAGTAGAATATCATCTACATATAGGACTAAAAAATTATTTTGATCCAACTGACCTTATGGTATATACATTGATCCATGATATTCTCCAAAAAGCCAAACGAAGAAATAACATCATGAAATTTTAAATACCACTAACTGGAGGCTTGTTTTAGTCCATATATAGATTTCTTAAGTTTACAAACCAAGTGATCATTCCCCTTTGAAATGAAACCTCCAGGTTGTTTCATGATAACTTCTTCTTCTAGGTCTCCATTGAGGAAAACCGTTTTCACATCCATTTGATGTAACTCCATATCATAATGAGCTACTAATGTCATGATTATCTGAAATGAATCCTTCTTTGAAACAGGAGAGAAGGTATCGTGATAATCAATTATTTCTTGTTGAGTAAATCCTTTCGCTACAAGTCTTGCCTTATATCTTTCAATATTGCTTAAAAAATTTCTTTTGGTTTTAAAAACTCATTTACAACCAATGACCTTCCCCCTTTTAGGCAATTCAACAAGATCCCTGACTTGATTTTTAGCCATTAAATCTAACTTTTCCTTTATGGCATCATTCCATAATGTGGATTTATGTTCACTCATAGCATCATCTTCACCACAAATATCCATGTCAGATACTTGAAAGTACGCTTCATATTATGAAGAGATTGTAGGTTTACTTACTCTTGGATATCATCAAAATGGTACTTCAATATTTTTCAGGTTTAGAATGTTGAGTAACCAGATCTATAGGAGTATCCTCATTATGAGATGGTTCTTCAACTATTAGTTGTACTTGAATAATCGAATCCTGATGATTATCATGAATAACAACCAATCTATGCAAAATTGTAGGAGCATGTTGATGACTTGTATGCTCCTCAAAAACTAAGTTTCGAGGTTGGCTACTCCCACTAATCTCATCATTCTCAAGGAACCTTGCATTCTTAGATTCGACAATTCTTGTCGAACGAGATGGACAATAAAATATGTATCCCTTCGACTTTTCCCCATAGCTAATGAAATGTCCACTGACTGTTCTAGAGTCTAAATTTGTCTCATGTGGATTGTAAATCCGAACTTCAACTGGACAACCACAAACATGTACATGCCTTAAATTAGGTTTCCAACCTTTCCATAACTCGGATGGAGTTTTATGAACCCCCTTGGTTGGAACCCTATTGATTACATAGACTACAATTTTGATAGTTTCACTCCACAAAGACAATAGGAGAACAAATTTACTAATCATATTCCTCACCATGTCCATTAATGTTCAGTTTCTTCTTTCAGGTACACCATTTTGAGACGGTGAGCGAGACATTGTGTATTGTGGCACAACACCTTGTTCCTCAAGAAACTTTGCAAAAGGACTAGACAATTGTCTTATTTTAGTGTACTTTCCATAATATTCACCACCTCTATCTGACCTCATGATTTTGATTTGTTTGCCTAATTGTTTCTCTACTTTTGCTTTATAGACCTTCAAAACATCTAGTGTTTCACTTCTATCATAAAATAGAGAGAGATACATATATCGTGTATGGTCATCAATAAAGGTAATGAAATACTTCTTACCATTGAAACATGCATTATAAAGACCTACAATATCAATGTGTATGATTTCTAAGACATCAAAAGTCCTCTTGGCACCTTTCTTGTACTTGTTGGTTTGCTTTCCTTTAATGCAATCCACACATGTACTAAAATCAATAAAATCAAGAGCCTCAAGGACTCCATCATTAACTAATCTTTTAATTCTATCAATGGAGATATGACCTAATCTCCTATGCCACAACATGGATGATTTCTCATTTATAACATTACACTTAATGCCAACATTAATACCATGCACAAAAGTAAAACTGTAATCAAATGTAGGGTTTAATAAAAGTTTGAACAATCCTTCATCTAAAATTCCATGTCCAACAAGAACATGGTCTTTATATAATTGAAGGGAATTTCCAAGGAGATTAAAAATGAATCCATAAAGGGAAAGTCTAATAACTGAGATAAGGTTTATAGAAAAAGGTAGAACATAGAAAGTCCTTGCAAGGTCTAATACAAAGCCAGTATTCAAGACAAATCTGTAAATTCCATCCACCTCCACATGTGAACCCATCTTGTTTCCTGAATAGATGGAACATTCACTTGGCATTAGTTTTTGTTAGTTCAAGATGCATGGTGTTGGCAACATGGATTGTAGTATTAGAATCAATCCACCAAGTGTTATAAGAAGCATGAGTCATATTAGATTCAAAACACACTAAGGATATGCGATTACTTTTCTTTTCAAGCCAATGCTTAAACTTGGGGGCAGGTTTTCTTTATGTGTCCTTTCTTCTTGTAGAAGAGACATTTGACACCGCCCTTATACATATTTTCGATCCTTTCTTGATTCAACCTCTTGTACACACATGGTCAAAAGTTCAATAATTGACCGTTTATCCTTATGTGTGTTATAAGAGATTTTGAAGGGCGCATATGCATACAAAAGCAAGTTAAGGATGAAGTGGACCAAAATGACTCAAATATCTCAATCTCCTTCGATTTCAGTCTTGCGGCCATATCCCACATGCATGATGTGCTCACGCACACCCCTGGGCCAGTAAATTTCATGGAACACAATTGGGTTATCAGGGTGCTCGCTAATGCCTTATCTGAAGTCTCAAACTGTTCCTGAATAACTTGAAGATATTCCTTGGCTTTAGCACATTCTGAAATGGATCCACGAATATGTTGAGTACTGTGGAGTTTTGCCCACAACACTTGAGTAGGACATAGAGGGGATTTTTCAAATTCTTTATTTGCTTTGGCGTGTACTACAAAGGGAAAAATCAAGTTTCCCTCATGTTGATTTTATCTCATCTCTCGGGACTTACAGAGAGAGGTGTGTGAACAGAGAAGCTCTCGGATACAAGACAGGCTCGAGAAGGGCGACGTCGTCGCCTGAAGAGAGAAGGCTCGAGAAGGGCAACGTTGTTGCCGTAACAGAGGAGCTCTTGGGACACACAGAAATTGGGCATCTCTCTCGAACTTCTGGATCTGCGTCATTCCGGTGCTGTTGTTTGACACTGTTGTCGAAAGAAGAGAGGCTCGGGACTTACAAAAAGAGAGTTGCATACAGAGTACTCTCGGGCTTGCTGTAGCAGTGCGTCATTGTGCGCCACTGTGAGAGGAAGAAGAGAGAGACCGTGGGACTTTCTAGGACGACACTGGTCCCATTTTTGAATTATGATTCCTCAACATAATAAAATCCTCTGCAACTCCCATGGATGTAGGCAATTTGCCGAACCACGTAAATTTTGTG
The DNA here is from genome assembly GCF_029961685.1 of Aristolochia californica. Taxonomy (NCBI): domain Eukaryota; kingdom Viridiplantae; phylum Streptophyta; class Magnoliopsida; order Piperales; family Aristolochiaceae; genus Aristolochia; species Aristolochia californica. Next base: position 7,492,312 of record NW_027181815.1, read on the forward strand.
TCGTGCGTGATTACTTTATTATCATTGTTTTTCCATAACAGAATACTCTTCCCAATAGGAAACTTAATAAACATCAAACTTAATCGATTGGATCGCTCCCAAAGTTCAAATGATGTTTTCTAAATTTGGGTACTGGATTCCATGAGATTTGAAGGTTCCTCCACTTGAAGTGCCAAGTCAAGATCCATGCACCCTAATAACAAGAGAATTTTCTCCTTCTACTCAATATAAGTTTCTCCATTCAGGGGAATAATAGAGGAATCAAAGTTTGGGATAGACAGTTTGAAGAACTGTAAAATAAACAACAAACTTACTAAACATGTAATGAAGCCAATTTTTTTGAATATTTACCCATGTAAATAATTTAAACAAATAAATCAGCCTGTCATTATAATATTTCATGTGGCCTTAGATTATAACATATGCGATTTATGTCTCTTTATAATGGGACCCAAAAATTTGTTTATAAAGGAATATTCTAGGCCTGTGGGCAACTAGATTATTTTTTAATATTTCTTTTCCATCCCGAGTAATCACTTAAATATAACATTTACCATGTGGGGTTAAATTATTATATCTCCATGATTAATCACAAATTTTTATGTCATTAATTTTATGTGACTAAACTTAATGTCACTAGACATTTTCATAATTAAAAATGGTGTGGTAATTACTCAATTATTCAAATGTATACAAAAAATATAACATAAAAATAATTGACTAAAATTGATGTCAATTATTAATTTCTTATAATATGCATAAAAATGAGGTATGCATAAAACACAAATAATTTTTTTCATAATTAAAAAATCCAACAAAGTATGCATAGTATACAACTATATGTGCACACACAACTATTTAATTTATATGAATTGAAATTGCATAAAAACAGATACTACAATTTATTTATATATCAAATGTATATCCAACAATAACACATGATGGCTAGTAGGCCTATTGGTCACTAGCACCAGAACTTAATTAAGCGTGCAGATACAAATCCCTGTGAATGTAAAAAATTATTTTGAGAACCAAGTCGGCTCGGTCTTCTCTTAGAAGACTCGACACAACTGAATTGACTCGTTATTTAAATGAAACTTAAACCATAAGTTTCATTTTTTTTATTTTTGCGCACTGGAGGTCGTCTTCAACCTCCAGCCACGCGCAGAGGGTGCACTCGATGGCTTCCATTGTCGGTCCCCTGTCGAACGTCAACCTCCCGACGTCGGACATCAGCGGCCATCGTCAGCATCACTGGCGCACCCCGCAGCGGCCACCGACTTTCTTTTGTGGCAGAGGCCCGAGAACGCAACGGACGAAGGGAGTCGTCTATCGTCGCTCATAGCCGGCCTCCGTCACGGCTTCAATGCCAGATTTCGACGGCAACATTGGCCGTTGTGTAGCGCCAAGGTGAGACACTGGTTGGCTTCATAGTGTCGGTGCTCATAAAGTACGCACATATCATCACTCTCCACGAAGATAAAGTCATATCATAGAGAGTTGCTCTGATACCAAATGTAGGATTACTAATATCATGAATTTTTCAAAAAAACGTAAATGAAACTCATGAATAATGTACCTCTTGACATGGTGTCAATTTTCGACGAACAAAGTGTCTCGTCTATTGCTGAGGCTCATCGATGGCAACGTCTAGGCATGCTTCTGCTAGACTAGACTCTTTCTTATACTCCTCTTTTCCATCAAAAGAAGCCACCAAGAACACCAAGCGATGGGTCACCTAACTAACAGTTAGAAAACCGTCTAATAGAGTTTTGTTCGAATTGCAGATGAACTGAATTCGAAACAGTGTGTGGAAAATTACAATCACTATTTTGATTCTTCATATCTAAACTACAATAGCAAACCATCAAATCTGAAACGTAATTTACTCAAAAAGATAGAAAGATTGCATGATCTAGTTCAAAAGAGAGGTAAATGTGGAATGAACAACTTTCTGCAAATAATACCTATAACGAGGAGAAAGCAAAGATCGGAAAGTAATATAACGATCAGCAAATCGCCATCCCCTTTTTGAACTTCAAGAAGCAAGATTTAATGAAATAATAAAGCAATCTTCTTCAGAGTGAATAACAATGTCCCACGTATTGATGATTTCCACTACCTAACAAGCATTAAATCAGTTTGGCTTTATATTACATTTATTTCTTAAAAAATAATTAAATATAGGAGAAAAAATGAGATTATCCCATATAGACATACGGATGGCTGAGAAGGTAGACAATCAGGGACAACTTCTTCTCCCTAGCTTTCTCTCCTCTAAGAAGTCATGGCCAAGGAGATTGTTTCAAGTATCTCTTTTACATGTTTTCGGTTCTTCTCTCTTCTCCTCTACTTCTTAGAGAAACCAGAGGGTGATCTCTCATGAACGAAAAGCCCCGCAAACTGTCGTGTCGGAGCCTTCTTGGATGGCTTACGTGATAACGGAAAACCTGTCTGTGTGCAAATGCTGTTTTCAGCCCCGATGGTTGCAAAAGTAGATGTTGATGGGATACTGATCATAAATTGTTTCCAGTACGTGGTTGCAGTGGAGATCCTCTGTTCTTGGAGCGACTCCGGAAGCAGAACGAGAGAATGGGTGGGGTGATGATTACTGGCTCGAGAAAGAGACAAACCTTGTCTTTCATCCAGTGGCTCCATGCTAAGTGGGTTTCCACTAACCAGAAGACGAAATCAAATAAGAGTTTTCGGGATTCATTTCCTCCCTCGATGAAATCTCCTCATTTTCCATTAATCTTGACAAACATATGCCAAACCTTATTTTACACTGGGCCTACTGAATGAACAAAAAGTACAACTAAGCTATAATCAAAGAAGCCATATGAACTGTAATTTTTATCTCCAAGCCCGACATCAAAATTGGAAAAATATCCAAATTGTCAAACTCGATCCCGACCTGATGATATAAACCCTACTAAAACCCGATCTCGCGTAAATCCAATCCCATATAGGCAGGTTCGAGGAGTTTTTATAATAAGACGGATTAAAGTAGAGTATCGAGAAACCACTAATGATTAGCCTACTACCTTAATACTTCGATTCTCCTCCAGAAGGTGACAGAGCCGACTGGGTCGCTCTATTTTCTTCCCCAACTCTCGCGCCCATGCAAATCCCACTCCCTCCCTCCCCGCTCTCCTCTCTCGCCGTTTTTTTTCTTTCTCAAACCCTCGTTCTCTCCAACTCGTTTTCTTCTTGACCAATACGGGGATCCTTTCTCCTTTACTCCTCCTTTTTCTCCCATTCTGCTTCTTTTTCCCTGTTGGATTTGAGCGACAATGGCGGTGTATCCGTCGGTGCCGGCACCTGCGTCCCTCTATGTCGGAGATTTGCATCCTGACATTACAGACGGCGACCTTTTCCAATCGTTCTCCGAAATTGGTGCTATCGGCTCCGTCAGAGTTTGTCGGGACTCCATCACTGGTCGGTCGCTGGAATATGGCTACGTCAACTATATTTCCGCCCAAGACAGTAATACTCCCCCTACTCCACTTATTTCCGTCTGCGTGTTCTTTTCTTCCTTTTAATCGTTACTCTCTTTGTTCTTTTCATCTTGTTTTGTGTGTGCATTTTCATTTTTGGAACTCTTTTTCACGTTTCTTTACCTGAGTCATTCATAAGGCTGTGAGCACCTTACATGATAATTAAAGCATTTTATTGTGTTGTTTTAATTACAAAAGAAAGACTTGTTCCATGATTTTTTTTTACCATGTTTTGTGTTTATTTTAGACCTTCAATAAAGTGTTCCTCTATTGCAACCCTCAATCCCATCTGAACCTTTGCATTTTCTCATATAGGATATATGTTCTATCGAAAGCCTTTATATGTGGCTATTGCTATGAGAAAGGAGGACAGGAGAGCCCAACTGCAGATGTAGTATACACAACGAATGGCAGCTGTGGTAGGACCCATCATGTGCCCAAAAAAAAAAAAAAAGCTCCAACAGTTGATTTTATTCTCATGACACCTGTAGATACTCGAATCACTATTCCCAATGCCCATAACCCAAACACACCGCTTACAGTACTATACATCCACAATGCGGTCAAACCCTCCTCCACCAATTATTTTAGCTAGAAGGTTCAGATGAAGGCTATTCTTTTTGGCTATGATCTGCTCATTAATTATTCTTATATTGTGCCTTCACCCACAAAGATAGTCAATAATCTTATCACTCCCAATCCTGAATACACTTCCTGGCTTCATCAGGATAAACTGATTTTTTATGATTTTGTCGGTTCTCTCATGCCTTCTCTTATTCTGCTTATCACTCAATCAAAAACCTATCATGAAGCTTGAAACATTTTGACTAGGACTTATGCTCGGCCTTCGCGTGGTCACATCAAACAGATCGAGCAACTCAAACATGCCAGTAAGGGGTCTCAAACAATTTCTGCATATATGCAGTTTATTATAACGCATGCTGATGAACTGGTGGCCCTAGGAAAGCCTGTGGATCCAGAGGATCTCACTGAGAAAATTTTGGATGGGTTCGACGATGAGTACAAACCACATGTTGATATTATCAATGGTCTTGACTTGCCAATATCTTTTGATGATCTGCATGAAAAATTCATCAACAAAGAAGTCTCGCTACGTGTCCAACAAGTTCACTCCTCTCAATTTTCGGCCTCTACAAATCCTACCAATTCTCGCTCCAATTCCGGCAAGTCAGATAATCGTAATCATCGAAAATAAGGGGCGGCCTCATACCGCCCACAACCAGGTATTGCCTCGGGTCTCCACAACATTGTCACTCCGAATCGTCGATCTTAGCATCGGTCGTTGCCAGTTATGCTGGGAAAAAAGGACAATATCCTATTTTTCGCCAGATGCAACAATCTTTGTCACCCTTCCCTAGTTGCTCACTACCCCTTTCACTGGCAACTTCGCCCTTCGACATCATGGCAACCACGAGCACATCTTGCAACCACCACCTCTCCTACTAGTTCTTATTGGCTTCTCGACAATGGAGCATCACACCATGTTACCACCGACTTGAGTCATCTCTCTCTTCATACTCCTTATGACGACACTGATGAAATTATGATTGGTGATGACACGGACTTCCTATAACTCATACTGGTTACAAATCTCTCTCTACACCCTCTTGAAAATTTTCATTAAACAACGCTCTTTGTGTTCCTACAATGTTAAAGAATCTTATTTTTATTTCTCAATTTTATCACACTAATTATATTTCCATTGAATTCTTACCTACTTCTTTTCGTGTGAAGGATTTTCGTACGGGGGTAACACTTTTGCAAGGTCAAATTAAGGATGATGTGTACGAATGGCCATCGTCCCAAGTCTAGTATTCACCAATAATTGTTTTCTCCAATATCAAGACCACTTTGTCTGCATGTCATCATCGTCTCCAATTCTGCGGCACATCATGTTCACTTTTCAGTTAGATTTATCACAGCCTTGAATTTTAATTTTACTTGTAATTCTTGTCAATGCAATAAAAGTCACAAATTACCATTTTCCCACTCCACTCTTGTCTATCCTTCCCCTTTTGATATTATATTCTCGGATGTAGACACCTCCAATTCATTTTATTGATAATTTCAAATATTATGTAATTTTTTTATCATTTTAAAAAGTATATATAGTTTAACCCTCTCAAACAAAAATCACAAGTATTTGATATCTTTATCTGATTTAAGTCTATCGTTAAAAACTTATTTGGTAAACGGATTAAGACACTTTATTCTGATAATGAGGGGGGCTCAACTTACATCTCCTCCCCATACATCTGAACACAATGGATATTTTGAACGACGACATCGTCATATTGTCAAAATAGGTTTGTCTCTTATTTCTCATGCCTCTATTCCTCTCTCTTACTGGTCATATGCCTTCTCCAATTTGTCTATCTCATCAACCGTCTACCTATACCCACGCTTAGTCTTCTTTCACCATATGCCAAACTTTTTAGCAACCTTCCTAACTACTCTAAACTCCGTAGTTTTGGTTGTCTTTGTTATCCGTGACTCTGGCCATACTCCTCCCACAAACTCACTCCACATTCTTCTCTTTGTGTTTTTTCTAGGGTACTCTATCACTCAAAGTGTCTATCTATGTCTTGACCCCAATACCTCTTGTCTTTATGTGTCGCGTCATGTTAAATTTGTTGAGTCTATCTTCCCCTTCACTTTACTTCACTTCAGTCTCATCTTGACTGTCCCTCGTCTGACACACTCTCCCACTGGTATTCATCTATGTCCTTTCTCCCCGTTACCGGCACATCATCTGCAACTACAATCACTATGCCCTCTGCAAGCCCTGTTCACGACCTCACACCTCACCCTCGTCCACTACCACACCCCACTTCACACCACACTCCTACATCGGCTGACCCACACCCATCATCCTTACCTGCTTCCTCTCCTCCCCGTGTTATTGTCACCAAATCCAAAAACAACATTTATAAGCTGATCCAAAAACTAAACCTCACAACCCAGGTTCCTGCATCTGTCAACCATGAACCTACAATCGTAACTCAAGCTCTCACCGATCCCAAATGGTGTTAGGCTATGTTTGATGAGTATGATGCTCTTGTTTGGAACGGGACATGGGAACTTGTTCCTTCGGATCCCTCACAGAATCCGGTTGGTTGCAAATTGATTATTCGTACTAAATATCTTTCTGATGACTTTATTGATAGGTATAAGGCTCGTTTAGTTACCAAAGGGTTTCACCAGTGCCCTCTCACCAAACCTCTTCCCCAAACATGCTTCCTCTTCTTGAAGGCCAAGATTGGACTCTCATCTCGGAGCTCTTATCTTGTGGTGACATGATAGAGATAGAGATAAGGATGAGAGAAGTTGAGATTGTTTTAACTTATAACTCTAAACCCATGTAAAACATAGAGAAATTATTTATTCTTCTTATTTCAATACAACCTTCCTCCCCCCTACGGCTTGAACTTGCTGCTAAAATAACGGCAATGAACAACTTAAGAGTTGCTACTGATGTGGAATTGTCAATGGCCAAAGTAAGCAGTGGAAGTGGTGGCCAGGACGGTCTCCACACCAATTATTTGTCATCTGAAGTCGCCGTGAACTGACAAAGTAGAAAAAGCCCTATAGAATGCATTTTTCGAGGTTCTGATTGTAGTTACTGGTTCCGGCAATCTGTAGAGTTAAACTTTGACGATGTTTGTTTTCTCTTTTTACAAGAATAGGAACCGTTGGCTTTTATTGTAGTTCAATTCTTTTGCAATGGTGTAGGGTCTCATTGCATAGGATATCGTGAGCTTCTAAAATTCATTCCCAGTCTGTACTTTCTGAGCTGAGCTCAAAACATAATTCTTTCATCACAATCCTCGACACTCTATAAAAGATGTGATGAAGAGGACATAATTTAAAACACGCGCATTAAGGTCAACATCCTTTACAAAAGCATAAATTCCCAATCATAAAGCACTTGGGAGTACAAAATATAACAGGCTCATAAAAGACAGCCATCACAAATAACGAACAAAAAACATTTATCTTCAGATGTCATAGACTTATGCTATACTTGGGGGTGTATAAGTAATACTGTTGGGACCCCACCCTGGGGTTTCAGCAAAAAAACATCACCGCCTTGACATTGTCTTTTACTTGGGGAAGAGCTCTTACTCTTGCGCCTGCTGCTCCCCCACTACCACTACCACTGTCTGAGAAATCTCCTTCCATGTAGTATCGTGCCCTGGAAGCCCCCAGATGCGCATAGTATGCCGGAGGTACTGCACAAGTTTTTACAGACAGCCACCATTCCATCAGAAACCACCCACCCATTGTACCAAGTACTATTATTCTTGGCCACCAAATAAGATTAACACTGCTACAAGCTAAATGATACATCCCAATACTTAAAAATACCGTAAGCTAAGCTACTTCCAACACCCATAACAAATTTATGATTAAGAGAAAACTGGTAACTCACCTATAGAAACAGATCTCGTACACCGGGCAAACCTGCGAGCAGGAATTGTTATTTCTCATAAAAAAAAATATTATACTCGATCACATTTTTTCCTTACAACCAGAGAAAGAAATCCTTTATTGAGAATATGCCAAAAAAATTACACATATGGCACACAAAAGAAAATATGCTTACGTGTAGCAGAGGCTGTTAGTCAGAGTTTGCAAGGAATCAGCTCTAAACCCATTCTCATCCCATAATACATGGTAGTGAGTAGGCCGACTAGTGCCCTGAAAAACCACAGTAAGAACAATTATTCTAGTGTCAACATGAACAACACGATTATAAAAGGTGAAATCGCAATTACCTGTATTCCAGCATGGCTGCAGAGGTAGAAATCAAACTCTGTTGGATGACAAATAGTTGTATCCACAACAGTTCCTGTTGACAGGGTCCTAATCCATCTGTTACCTCATACAGCACCAGTGAATTTATTAATTAAGATTCTACTCAGTCAATTACCTGGCAATATGTTGCCACTTCTATCAGTCAGGTCCCGGTTCCTGTGATCAGCAGGAAAGAGACGAGTATGGTGCCGCTTTTGAACAACAACAAAAGTAACAGGTGGGAGATAACCCTCCTGTAAGGAGGCGCATGCCTGGATAGAAGAGCATACGTAAGACATACTAGTGACAAACAAATGGAAATTCTAAAACATTTTCTTCACCTTGTGAATAGCGTCAACCTCTTCAAACAGGACTTGACTAAATTGGCCTTCACTAACTCCATCTCTGAACATCATTAAACAGAAGGTGTTAGTGTGCAAGAAAGACTAGACACCAGAATTAACTTAGCATGGTTTCATTACTAGTACTTATGAATCAGTTTTTGGAGGCCAGTGTGAAGCTATCAGCAGATACAGATCAGTACAGCTCAGTTTTTTAAATCAGACATGCAGTACTCAATAATTCTGTCACTCAGATTCCAAAACCACCATTTACCTATAAAAAATTATTCGGCCAGGCTTCTGCCCAATTGCTCTATAGTATGCCCGCAATTGATCCCTGCAAAATCCAGAAAATTTCTTGTAATGGCTGCATCCAACACCTCGTTTCTGAACAAGTAATTAGCATATAAGAGATCACCTGATCAAACCACCAGATACAACACCCTTCTGGGGATCATTTTCAACTGTGTAAAGATCTTGAATAATCTCAACCCTGTGTGGCTGCAAAGAGAGAAGACACCTGTACTTCGTTATCTCTGGCCAATCCATTGATGCAACGACCTATGAACAAAAAGTTACCTTGAATGAGGAGAAACAGATAAAATAAATCAACAGATATATTTATGGTTACAATGTTAAATGACAACATACAGCAGCTATGGATGGACTAGAATCCTCCCCAGGTGCTGGATGAGTAACATCGGCACCAAAAATGATGGTAGGATAATCTGTAACTAACGGAATTCTTCGAGCAAGGGCATCCACAAGAACAGTGTTTCTTCCACCAAACTACCCACATTGTCATAGATAATCACATCATTCAAGCAGTACTGAAGTACTGTAATAGCTACTTTATCAATTGAAGACTCGAAGGTACATACCTTTACATTAATTTTCAAGGCCACATTCTCTAAGTATTGTTTCTTACCCTGAGATACATGCTTAGGCTGACAGCATTGTGAAACTATCCCTAACTCTGTTTCACAAACACGTTTAATTGTCCCTATAAAGAAGATAAAGAAGCAAAGATATAGGATCACATATGAGAGTTTGCATTTTGTCAAATTTGGATAATCACACTCAAGCACCTACCATAGGAGCCACTCATTTCAGGCAAAATAATAATCACAAGTGGAAGCTTTCCATTTTTAATTCCCATGCTTACTAGTCTTGCTGTACACCGTTTCTCCACGTCTTTCAAGGCAACGTCAATTCTATAAGGGCGAGAAGAAATGATTGGGACAAAGGGTGCCTTGCTCTCAAACGTCTGTCAAAAATCAGAAAGCTAGATTGATTGGAATTCTTTTCAAGTTTAAAAAACAAAAACAAATTCCTTTCAAGGAACTGATGAATTCATAAAAATGCATAATTTGTAAGCTTCAAAGGAAAATGGGAAGGTTACCATTCCAATATTGATACACATGTTGACCAACTCTTGACAGAACGTATCAACTGTATTTGTAGCATGTTTAGAAAAATTCAGGCAGACCCAGTAGTCAACTTTCGCACCGTTGACCATTTTCTGGACCACACACACCACATAAGACTAAGGAATACATCAGCTAGAGAACCAATTCTAGAGCAGCACAACAAAAAGCAACCTACTTTATTTATCATATTCCATGCGCCGACGGATGGACGGCAGCTGGCCTCTCGCCCATTTCCGAAATATTTGAGCTGAAGATATAAACACAAGGTGTTAGACGTCAATACAGATCACTGAATACTTCAGGGAAAAGAGTTATACAAAGTACTTAATCTTAGCAGCTACCTCAGGTGGAGGTAAGACTCGTGCTTCAACTGCAGTCAATCTGTCACTGATTTCCATGCCAAATTCTCTAGCATATTGGTCTGCCGAGTAATTGTTATAAGCAACAGTCTGGGATAACATTTCAAAGAACAAATAGCAAAAAAATGAGGATCAGTATCGAGTGGAAATCTTTTACACCTAGAATAAAAGATTTGAACATTAGGGCACCTAGATCACTTATAAGGACCCAAAAATGTGTTTTTTTGCAGAAGAGGGCAAAAAAGCTCTTTTTCAGAAGAAATATGCAAAAACACACAGAAAAACATGACTTCACCTCCTGTATGTTTCCCTCTCTGATATTAGGACGCTGGCAAGTGGCTTTCAAAATTGCAGTTATCTGCCTATCATTCAACTTTCTTGCATATTTCTGCCCTTCAACAATCTTGCAGACCTAAACATCCTTAAAATGTTCATGCTTAGTTGATAAAGCCAAAAAACCCGAAGCAAAACAAAGAGTTGGATTCATAAGTTAACAGCATAAAAAATACCTCCATAGGCAAATATGTAGGCCTACTATCACTGCCCACTTGAAGACAAGGCCATTGCACATAGTCGAGAGGAACATTGTATCTCTCATAGAAGTAGCGAACAACGGAGATTGACCGGCCTTGTTCATCATTAAATCTGAAAAAAACAGGTCACATTACTCCCATGTCGAGATGTTACAAATTAATCATTAGCAGTAGCATCTCAATAATAAAGCTGTTTAAAGTTGAAGCCAGCCAATAAAAGAAAATTCAAATAGATAATAAACTTACTTCACTTCATTTGCAGGCAAAGCCGATACCCCTGAAATTCTATATTTTCTTGTATCATTACGATGGGTTGCATAAACCTTGACATTTCTTAATGCCTTCTTTACCTGATCACATAAACCAGAAATGAGCAGAGTTACCACATGGACTGAAACTAGATCAGGCTGTCAAGTTTATTAATAAGACTACTGAAACTCGATCAGGCTGTCAAGTTATTAATAAGACAACTGAAACACGATCAGGCTGTCAAGTTTATTAATAAGACTAAGAGAATACTGGACCTTCACACGTTCACTATCAGACATTTGACCCCTGCGATCCCAATTGTTGAGCAATTTCTTGACAAATTCAGTCACTAGGATTGGCTCATAAAAAGCTGTAGCTGACATATCTACAAAAAAAAAAAAAAAAGGATTATGACCTAAAATACTGATCACCAAAAATATATAAAATACACAAAAAATATAACAATACCAATATTGACCGTGAGACCCATCTGGGTGGGGCGTACACTCTGATAGAACCCCCGCCAACACTCGAGCCCTTCACCTAAAATTTCAGGTTGCCCAAAGTCCCGAGAAAAGAATGATCTCCCAAGAGGAGTGTATCTGGATATTAGGAGGCAAAAAGTAAGTACATCGAAGCACGCGTTATCGGACTAGACATATGATAAGCTTTATTATGAATAAAAATAGGTAACGGAGAAAATCACCGGAGAGAAGGGGATTCTCTCAAGACAATATCGAGGACTTGTATGGTTTCCTGAGGAATATCCCTCTGTCTACCAGCCAGAAACTGCATCAGATTATGCAAATCCGGCCTGGAAACGAGCCTAATAGCCACCTTAAAGTCCCTCTCACGCCTGCAAATGCCAAAAACATATGTAGATTTTCAAGTCGCAAATAGACATTTATTGATGATTAACGTTCTGGAAATGTAAAGGCTAGTCAATGTGGTAACTAACTAAAGGTAAACATGCACAAGAGAGGCAATTACAAACCGAGGTTCCCTGCCATCTTCGTCTACCAATTTAATAGAGAACTCTTTGGATTCAAATGGTAACTGAGAAGCTGCGTAGAGACTCTTTCTACCATCATACACAGGTTGTCTTCTGCCTAAATGTGACTCGCCGTACATATTCACAAGCTGCCTCATCACAGCTCTGTTGAGGCCTCTAGAAGATATCTCGGGCTTGATAGAAACCTAAAAAAATTGATACAATATAAGTTAGAATGGAGTTCCATGTCTAGAGGACAAAGCCCGTTACTGTAACTGTGCAAAAATTTACAGAAACCAAAGAAAAACCAAAAAATAAATTACAGAGAACATTAAGACGGTTACGAACATGAGATATATAGATAAAAAATAGCAGCATTCAGAACACTGGCCAGCCAATTAAAAAATAAAATAAAAATCCATGACTAGAAGAGAGCAAAGGGAAGAAAAACCACACCGATCAAGAAACCCAAAACACTAATATACACAGAGCCAAATACAATCAGGCAGAACTCAAGCAAAAGAAAATACTGAACAAAATGACTATGGAAAACAGTAAAATCATAGGACATGATGGAAAACAAATTGATCATACTAGGAAACATATCATGCTTAACCCAAATGGATAACATAGCAACTCTACATCCATGGCCGACGATAAATAGACCGATCAGAGTATGAGAATCTCACGTCATAATGGAACAGAGTCTTAGAATCAGAGAGCTTAATGAGGAAATGATTAGCCCGGACGATACATTTCTTTCCCAACGTCCCATAGTCAGGACGCAGGGGAGGATATTTGTGCGACGAAGACGTCACCGGGCCCGGCGCAGGAAGAGGGGTACGAGGAGGAGGCAACTGAGAAGGTTGTGCAATAGAGAGTCGCTGGTCAAATTCCCGCGACAGTCCAGAAGAAGAGGAGGCGCCGGCGGATGCCTTGCGTCCAGGAGGAGGACCTCTCTGATCGTACGACTGTTGCCGTCGACCGCCGCCGCGCCCGCCACGACCAGAACCCGACATTGCGATTCGCAGGAATGAAAGTAGAAGGAGATCGAAGCGGAGGAGTGTGCTTGGGAAAGGTAAACGAGAACACAGGAAGAGGGGTAAGGACCGAGAAGGAGACTTTGAAACAGGTCGAGCGGAAGCAACTGCATTGGGCGAGAAGGGGCAGATGCGGGCTGGTTACATTTATACTGAAGCGGGGCCATCCCGCGAGGGCATTCCTGAGATCAAGACCGTCGCGAAATGACGTTATCGTCCCATCAGAATTTACGTGGTCAAACGCCGAGTCTGTAAACTTTTTAACAACGTAAACCGGAGGAGAGGAGGGTAATTACGTAATACAATCCCGAGCAAAATAAAAGAAAGAAAAAGGAAAATACTAATTACGGTGGCTTCGCCGAGTAGGAATGTTGGGGCTTTGGGGCAGGGGCGAAGGAAAATACTAATTACGGTGTACGGTGGCTTCGCCGAGAAGGAATGTCTGGGCTTGGCGCAGGGCTCCAAGGGCGAAAGCTTCAGGGTTGGGGCACGAGGACAGAGGAAAAGATTTTGAATGACGTGGCACTTCCAGCCTCGGACGCTCACGTTAGCATTGGGTTCCAGCATCCAGAGACGCTTTCCACTTTACTCACCCCTCTCACTATTACACCCTGCACCGCTACGCCACCTTTACAATAAAAACAAATTCATAATCATTTCTGGATTAATTTAAACATTTCATTTTCATACAAAATTTCATTTTTTACTCAAATTTATTAGTAAATTTTGTTTTTATTTTATTTATGACGTGTAAAAGTCATATTTTAACTTATTAAAATTTACTTACTAAAGGCATCAACCTTGTGAAGAGATGCGAAAAGAAGAAAAGTGCCACGTCTTTCCTTATCTTTCTTTTGCGAATTAGAAAAAAGTAATAAAGAGGGAACCAAAGCAGGAAGCAGACATTCCGGTCGAAGTTTCTTTCGACGTTCGCTTTCTTTCGTGCAAATCACGTTTGATTCCTAGAACTCCGACTGCTCTTATCTCTTGCGTCAGCGCAGGTCGAAGAACAAACGGGAGAAAGCTCGGAAGGAATAAAAAAAAATTGGTTTGATGATGACAGGGGAGGAGATAGGGATTTGAAAAAGCGGAAGCAATGTCCGTACAGGGAGAATACCGATCCAGTGTTCTGAGTCGCTGCTTTAGACAATGGGACCATATCATTATCCCAGTTGTCTACCTCTTTTTGACGCGATGCTCACAAATTAACTATTACAGTCTTACTCGTTTATATATATTCTTCTATCAAGATGGAAGAAACGCCCGATGAAATTGAATGCTTTCGCTACAAGTCAAGGATGAGGTTAGGGCTTTCAATCTCACCTGATTTTCTGATTTTTTACTATCTTTTATTAAATGGAACCTATATGGATCATGCTTTTTGTTTTTTTTTTTTTTCTTGTTGGTATTCGCGTAATCATGTAAGATATCCAATTACTGTTATTAATTGGAATGGATATTGAATAGACTTATCCCATATTTGATTATCTGAATAGCGTAAGGACATTTCGATAATTTCAAATATAAACATAATACTCTCCATTTCGCCCTAATTGCATTCTCCCCTTCAATTATAACTTTTGGCCATTCCTCCTAACAACCAAGAGGAATTAAATTAATTTTGAAATTAAAATTTCAGAATTTAAATCTTGATTCGTTTTTTTATTTCTTAAATTAATAAAATTGGAATCCTTAATTAAGGGATTAAATAATCCTTCTTTAGCCTATGAATAATCTTGTGTTGATGGTAAAAATTCACTCTAATTCAATACAATTTCTCCCTCTTTCTTTACCCCATGGATTAGGCTCTTAGAGCTGAACCATGTAAAATTGGTTTGTGCATTTTGTTCATTTTATTTTTAATTTAATTTTGGCATAGAAATTTCTTATGGTATCAAAGTTATGATTTTGGCTATTTTTTGTTTTACATTTAATTTTCTCATAATTTATTTGTGTTATTTGTTCTCTTATTTTTTTTCATTCAAATTGATTTATGACTTAGATAGGTTGTCGTAATACAATCATTTTGCATATTGTTTTATCAAAATTCATTAAGAAATGGTTTATAATTTCATGTTTTTACCCACGGGCATCATGTTTTTTAATCATTTTTCTCATTGCAATATTGTGATTTTGTATTTAAATTGATGCATTATTTTGAAAGATGACTCAAATCTAAGTATTTACCCTCTTGTTTCGTCAAAATCCATCAAAACATTATGGTGTAATTGAGACTTTAAACTCTTTGGTTCATTTTATGTCCAGAGGAAGATGAGGAGCCATCATGGCTAGCCTTAATATGCATGTTGGCTCTCGCATTCGGTTTTAGATACCCGCTCCATCGTTGGAACAATGTGTAGACTCAATAAAATGGTATCGGGTCCACTGCACTTAACCGCATGTCACTCTGACACGTGGATTCGGTTTCGACTCAAGGATTCGCTGTGTAGTTCTAGATCTGGGTTGGAAACTGACCAAAAATTTGCCTAAACATACAATATTCGCTTACTGTTTTTGTTTGGTTTTCTTATTTTTTTAACCTGAACTAGACCCATTTTTTTTCAAACAAAAAACCTCATTTTCATTCAAATTTTATGAAAATTTTTCCGTTATTTTTTTTAAAATCCTCTATTTATTTTTTAATAAGGAGAAAGAATTGATAAGGGATTTATTTATTGAATCAATAGGGAGATTTTTTTCTTTACTATTAGGAATAGGGGTTGTGTGACGGATAAAATCTCATATCTCAAACCAATTTTAAATATTATAATAATATATATTTTCATACAAAATATATTAATATAATATATTAATATATTATACTAATATAGTATAAAATAATATATTAGAAATTGGTAGAGGTATAGGGGTTACCAAATTGAATTTGTTGTTATGTGAGTTGTAAAAACTAGTGTAGGCAAGCGATACTGGAAATCCCTCTGTGGTTCTAGGCCAGTGTGCTTAGTGAGTTGCTGAAATCTCTTTATGGGTCTAAACTTGTGTACCCTAATGATCGATTGCTGAAAAATCTTTTTGTGAGTTTAGGTTAGTGTGTCTAATTAATTGTTATAATATAAGTGAGGGTATATTATTATAAATTGGTTGTTACAATCAATTAAGTGACATAAGTCCCTGTAGGGGTGTATTGTAATTGGCTTTAGAGGCAACTTGTTGTAGATGTCATATGACAGTCAAAATTTAGCGAAGACTCAAAAGGTACTAAAACATCACAGGGGTGGACAAACGAACGACATCTTGGGGGTGAGCTAATATCCACGCGTCATGTCGTTGCCTCAAACCGGTACTTCAAATTTTCCACTTAATATCCATCTGCTTCCGCTGTCTGCTTCCATCCAAACGCCAGGCCGGTGTTCCAACTAGAAGTCACTCTTTTCTTTTTCAAGCTTAACTTATCTTAATGTTTCTCAGCTTAACTAGAAGTCACTTTATACTAAACTAGGAATGTTTTTCAGTCTTAACTTATCTTTAATGTTTATCAGCTTGCATCTGGTGAAGTGTTTGGGTCAGATCAACCAATTACCTTCAAGCTTTTGGGGTCAGAAAGATCCTTCCAGGCTCTTGAGGGTAAGTTTGTTACCACCCAGAAGAAAACTGATTTGACTACACCTACTCTTTTCTCTGACTTGATGAGTTGAAATCCCTTTAATCATTGTAACGAACGACACTAGCCACTGCACTGAAAGTTATTCAGTTTCAAGTCACAGATGTTTGTCAATGTCATTTCTCTTGGCTAAAGCAACTGTAACTGTTACAATTGCGATCGCAGGTTTATACAAATGGAAATACTTATGGAATTGATGAAGATATCGTTTTCAGCATGCCGTGCAGATCAGAGGTTTGTTAGTCCTGGAAGTGTAATTTTAGGGCAGTAATCTTTGCTTTATACTTTCCTAGAGTTTGAGTTTTTGCTTCTTACTTTTTCAGGGAAATGGGGATTATGAGTTAGGTTCCTTATGTAATAATCGATGACTTCCTTAGAGAACCTATAAAAAAGGTATGTTTTCACAAATGGAGAATCTGAAAATAAAAAGGAAACTTCCGTGTTTAATTTTATATGAGACTGTTAAGGTGTGGGTAGCCATTTCTTTTTTTTTTTTTTTTTTTTTTACGAAAATGAGGAAGGACAATTCAAGCTAGCCCAAATGAAAGGGCAAAAGGGATACAAGATGGGGAGAATACACAATTACTGTTGTTAGAAAATCGTAATCTTAAATCATAATCCAAAATTTTCATCACGCTAGAATATTAGGATTCGGGATACATTCCTGGATCCATTCCGAAATTTCGTCCTTTTGATGCGGAATTACTGTGACGAACAGAAGAATGAAGAATGGTTTTATGATCTTTCTCAACTAAATTACCTTTATTCCACTACGGGACCGTCGTGACTCTTCCGGATAGGGAGAAGAGAAACTATGTTGAATTTAGTATATCGAGGAGTACAACCCTGATGTTCTATTTATATTGTTTAATTAGGGTTCCCATAATTCCTTAATTAAGACAATATGAGTATCTACTCAATTGGCCCATATTTATTCTTTAGCAGTCTATGGGTTTACCAAAATTAGACCACTTAATTTTAGCCCATATTAAATATAATTGAATAAAATATGTTACCCAACTTTAGAAACGTGAGTTTCATAACAATTTTCCACTTCGATTACATATCATTCTTAAAACAATTATATCAAAAATTCTTTAAGCGCGCATCTGTATACTATGGAGTTATCTTATATATTAATAATGGAACCACAACGACTATCATCACAGTACAGTCATGATTAAACCACGATGATCACTATATTAATACTCAATGACATTGCTCAAATATGGATGAGTAGTATGGAAATTACATGCAATGTGATTTCGGACACGCCTATTTCCAATTGGTCATTTTTTATTATTTAGTGAGCTCTTTCCAAAGTTCTTAATGCATTTTGAACATTGCTCATAAAAAGAAACACAATGAAGTTTAGAAATAGAATAATAAGCAATCAATTTTATTACGTAAAAAATTGAATAACTCAGTGTCTAAAGCAAACATATAGTATAGAACTGACTCCCACTAAACCAAGGTATCCTCATAAATAATGCCCATATATATTCTATAGAAATTTGCTTATCTTGAACTCTCTCCTTAAAAACTAGAAACTTGATGTCGATAAACTTCGACTTCGTCGAGCTCCTGTTGTTGTTGGAATAAAGTACCGTCAATTTATTGTCACAATAAATCTATAATGGCTTGTCAATGCCATCTACCACTCGCAGCCCAGTGACAAAGTTTCGCAACCATATTCTGTGGTTGGTCGCCTCAAAACAAGATATAAACACCACAGCCATGGTTGAAGAAGCTATGAGAGTCTGCTTAGCAAACTTCCATGAGATAGCTCCTTCCCCCAACATAAAGATGTAGCCTGATGTGGAGTGTCTGCTATCTTGGCATCCAACAAAGTCGGAGTCAGAGAACCCAATGATCTCTAAATTGTCTAATCTCCGATAAGTGAGCATGTAATCTTTTGTTCTCCGCAAATAATGCATCACGCGTTTGGCTGTCTTCCAATGTTGCATACCCGGATTGCTCAAATATCTACCCAGAACTCTTACTATAAATGTTATGTCGGGATGAGTACAAACTTGAGCATACATTAAACTCCCTACTACTGATGCATAGGGAAGTTTTTGCATCTCTTTTCTTTCAGGATCATTATTAGGGCACTGTTTGAGACTAAACTTGTTTCCTTTAGCGACGGGTGTGTCTCTTGGTTTGCTATATTTCATGCCGAATCTGCTCAAAACCTTATCGATATAGCTCTTTTGTGACAACCTAAGGATACCTTGAGAACGATCTCTAAGTATCTATATACCTAATACAAAAGAGGCATCACCAAGATCTTTCATCTCAAATTTCTTAGTTTCGTGCAGTAAGCCTATATCGCTACTAGCGAGCAGAATATCATCAACATACAATATCAGGAAGATGTATTTACTCACTTACGATATACACAGTCATCAACAATATTTGCCTCAAAACCGTGGGAGGTTATGACTTGATGGAACTTGTGATACCATTGACAAGAAATTTGTTTGAAGCCATAGATGGATTTCTTAAATTTATAGACCATAGACTTTGGATTACCAGATACAAAATTGTCTGGTTGTACCATATAAATCGTCTCATCAATGTCTCCATTGAGAAACGCAGTTTTAACATCCATCTGTGTAGCTCTAGATCTAAAGGAGCCACTAGTGTCATTATTGTTCTAAAAGAGTTTTTCAAAGATTCCAGAGAGAAAGTTTCTTTATAGTCTATGTCTTCCCTTTGAGCAAAACCTTTAGCGACTAGACGGGCCTTATATCTCTCGACATTGCCCTTTGAATCCCTCTTGGTTTTAAATATCTATTTACAACCAATGGGTTTCGCACCTTTAGGCAACTCGATGAGATCCCAAACGTCATTGTCATTCATAAACTTCATCTCATCCTTCATGGCATCAATCTACTTTTGAGAGTTAGAACTACGCAAGGCTTAATAGAAGTTAATCGGGTCATCTTCTGTCAATCTGATGCCATCCTCATGTTCTTTGCGAAATATGATATAATCATCTGGAATCGCATTTCTCCTCTCCCTAGTGGATCTCCTTAATGACACTTCTTGAGGTTGTTGAGTTTGTTCTAAAGGTGGTGCAAGAGCAAGAATCTCATTGTTGTCTTGATCTAGAACAATGTTAGGAATAGGAGCTTGAACATTGTCCTCTAGTGCCTGAATCGTGTCTTGAACAACAATTGGTATGGAAACCTGATCACTGTCAATAACAAATTCGTCTTCAAAGACAACATTCATTATATTTTATTCCCCTCCAAACTCAATATCCTTAAGGAATCTCGCATTTCCCGTTTCAAAGAAAGATCTTGATGTGGGATCGTAAAACTTATAGGCTTCTTCAAGATTCAATATCGGGTCCTTTCTTAAGAATCTCGCCTCGAATTTGTTTGAATTCTGCATCCAATCTATTTAAGAAAATGTGTACACACAATCTTTCAACGGATTTTCTATAGGCGATAACATCATCAAAATCTTTCATTATAATCTTATCACGATGATCAAGTTCTTAGAAATTTTCCACATGATCACCATAATAAGTTGATAGAGGGCAACCAGTCTGTTTGGTAGAGAAAGCTCTCTAATTCAATGAAAAAAGTTGTGATTCATCCGACCATCGTAAAAAGTTTTGGCTAGAGCATTCTAGATTTCACGTGCGGTGCATAGTCAAATATATCGCTTCATAATATCCAGTGACATAAAGGTTAGCAACCACCCCTTACCTTTTGATTTACAGCATACCACTTCGTATAGGAAACATCAGTTTCTTGTGGGATTGGTGTTTTTTCCATAATATATTTGAACTTCTCACGTCCTGCAATTTGTATCTCCATGATCTGGGACCATACATCATAGTGAACTTCCGTAAGAATGACACTAATTGTAAAACCAGAGTTTTTAGATTGAACATGAATAATCGATATTGGTTCCTTCGACATGATGCAAGAAGATCGATGGTGATCAGAATAAAATAAAACACCCAAAGAACTAGTCTGGTTGGCTTCCTGCAATTGGGTTGACCTGGTTTGGGTATTTGATTTTGGTCTAGTTTGATAATTGGTCCGGTCTGCTTTCCTATTGCTGTGTTGACCCAATTTTGAATCTCTGATACTGGTCTGGTTTGTTTCTTGCAACTTGGTTGACCCAGTTTTGATTTTGGTCTGATTCAAATCTGGATCGCTCGGCAAGAAAAATAACAAAGCAGTACCAAAGTTAAGATAAAAAAATTAAATCGCGATCACAGGTACCTTCTTCTTCTTCTCCGTCGCAACACTGTCTCAGGTCGCTAGAAGGCCGAGCGGTGGCTTGGCTGCAATTCGTCGGCGATTTTCGAAAGTTCCTCCGAAGTTCGAGTGACAGTGGTTTTGTTCACGGCGATAACCAAGAGGAAAGAAGAAAGCTACGGTACATTCTTCTTCTCCGTCGGGACGTTGGTGTAGGTCTCTGGAAGGCCGAGTGGGTGCAGGTCGTTGGAAGGCCAAGCGGTAGCTCGACTGTAGTTCGTCAGCAACTTTTGGAAGTTCCGCTAGAGTTCGGGTGACGGCAGTTTTGTTCACGACAACGTCCGAGAGCAAAGAATAAAGTTATCGTACCTTCTTCTTCTCCGTCGGGACCATTGATGCGGGTTGCTAGAAGGCTGAGCGGTGGCTCGGCTGTAGTCATTGGCGTCTTTCGAATGTTCCACTAGAGTTGGGTGATGGCGGTGCTTATCACGGTGACAACCGAGATGAATACGGGAGTACTACTGAACAATGTTGTTCACAGCGACTACAGAGTAGAAAATAGAGAACTGTTGCTCTGTTCTTGAGCGACTGGAAGGAGAATAATTCTCCCGCTCTGATACCAAGTCAAAAATAAGGTTTCAATTCGTTTCGTATTGCAATTCATATTGTTTGGCTTAAATAGTTATTTTACAAATTGTAATAATTTATACATGGTAAATTTGATTTTGATTATAGGGATTACAGAATATTCTGAAGGAAGAAAAGAATATATTTTGGATAAGGGAAGAAATTTTAACAAAGATTGCATGATCTATTCCAAAAGAGATGTAAATGTGGAATGAACAGTTTTCTACAAATAATACGTGTAACACGAAGAAAGCAAGAGATCGGAAAACAATATAACAATGAGTAAAAAGCCATCCACTTTTTGAACTTGAGGAAGAGAGATTTAATGAAACAATAAAACAATTTTCTTCATAGTGAATAGCTATTGATAATGTCCTAAGTATTGACGTTTTCCATTACCCAACAAGCATGAAATCAATTTGGCTTTATTGTACTTTTATTTCTTAAAAAATAACTAAATATAGGAGAAGAAATAGGATTATCCCATAAGGACATATGGATGACCGAGAAGGTAGACAATCGGGGACAGCTACTTCTCCCTTGCTCTCTCTAGCTAAGGAGATTGTTTCAAGTATCTCTTTAACATGTTTTCGGTTGTCATCTCTCTTCTCCACGTCTTATAGAAACCAGAAGGTGATATCTCATGAACGAAAAGCCCCGCAGACTGTCGTGTCGGAGCCTTTTTGGATGGCTAACGTGATAATGGAAAACTTGTCTGTGAGCGAATGCTGTTTTCAGCCCGGATGGTTGCAAAAGTAGATGTTGATGGGATACTGATCATAAATTGTTTCCAGTGGTTGCAGTTGAGATCCTATGTTCTTGGAGCCTCTACGGAAGCAGAAACGAGAGAATTGATGGGGTGGCGCTGGAGAGAGAAAAAGGAATAAAAAAGGTGTTTTTTTCTTTAGAGAGAGAAAGTGCGAGAGTGAGGTGGACCCGACTGGGTCGTGATCACGCTCCTCTATTTTCTTCTCCAACTTTCGCGCCCATGCAAATCGCAATCCCTCCCTCACCGCTCTCCTCTCTCGCCTTTTTTTTCTTTCTCAAACCCTCAATCTCTCCAACTCGTTTTCTTCTTGACCAATACGGGGATCCTTTCTCCTTTACTCCGCTTTCTCCTTTTTCTCCCATTCTGCTTCTTTTTCCCCGTTGGATTTGAGCGACAATGGCGATGTCTCCGTCGGTGCCGGCACCTGCGTCCCTCTATGTCGGAGATTTGCATCCTGACATTACAGACGGCGACCTTTTCCAATCCTTCTCCGAAATTGGTGCTATCGACTCCGTCAGAGTTTGTCGGGACTCCATCACTGGTCGGTCGCTGGAACATGGCTACGTCAACTATATTTCCACCCAAGATGGTAATACTCCCCCTACTCCACTTGTTTCCCTCTGCGTGTTCTTTTCCTCCATTTAATCGTTACTCTCTTTGTTCTTTTCATCTTGTTTTGTGTGTGCATTTTCTTCTTTGGAACTCTTTTTCACGTTTCTTTACCTGAGTCATTCATCTGTTTCTAATATGAAACAGGATTTCCTTTCTTTCTAATCTGTTACTACACGATTCTTGCAATGGATCTTTATCATACTTTTTTCTTTGTTGTCTTTAACGTTGCTTTCTTGTCATTAATTTTCATTATTTAGGTTGTTGAGGTATATTATAAGCCTGATGTTATTCAAATTTTATTTTGTTTGTGCAACCATCCTCCCACCTGCAGCTTGAACTTGCCTGCTAAAATAACGGGAATGCTGTTGGAGATGGAGAAACTCAAAGAGTTGCTACTGCTGTTAGAATAGCCAGAATCCATGGCTGCCAAAGTGGATGAGGCAGTTCAAGATGTCGAATTGTCAAAGGCCAAAGTAAGCGGTGGAGGTGGTGGTCAGGACGGTCTCCACACAATTATTTATCATCTGAAGTTGCACTGAACTGACAAAGGAGAAAAATAAAGCTCTATAGAATGCATTTTTTCAAGGTTCTGATTGTAATTACTGGATCCGGCAATCGGTAAGAGTTAAAACTTGTCCACCCTGGGGTTTCAGCAAAAAAACATCCCCGCCTTGACATTGTCTTTTACTTGGGGAAGAGCTCTTACTCTTGCACCTGCTGCTCCACCACTACCACTACCACTACCACTACCACTGTCTGAGAAATCTCCTTCCATGTAGTATCGTGCCCTGGAAGCCCCCAGATGCGCATAGTATGCCGGAGGTACTGCACAAGTTTTTACAGACAGCCACCATTCCATCAGAAACCACCCACCCATTATACCAAGTCCTATTATTCTTGGCCACCAAATAAGATTAACGCTGCTACAAGCCAAATGATACACGACACGCATCCCAATACTTGAAAATACCGTAAGCTAAGCTACTTTCAACACCCATAACAAATTTATGATTAAGAGAAAACTGATAACTCACCTACAGAAACAGATCTCGTACACCGGGCATACCTGCGAGCAGGAATAGTTTTTTCATAAAAAAAAAAAAAAAAATTATACTCGAACAAGTGGCCAAAAATGAAGAATACAAGTACAGAAGAACAAAAAAAACTCTTTTCATTTTTCCTTACAACCATAGAAAGAAATCCTTTATTGAGAATATGCCCAAAAAGAAAATATACTTACGTGTAGCAGAGGCTGTTAGTCAGAGTTTGCAAGGAATCAGCTTTAAACCCATTCTCATCCCATAATACATGGTAGTGAGTAGGCCGACTAGTGCCCTGAAAAGCCACAGTAAGAACAATTATTCTAGTGTCTACATGAACAACACGATTATAAAAGGTGAAATCGCAATTACCTGTATTCCAGCATGGCTGCAGAGGTAGAAATCAAACTCTGTTGGATGACAAATAGTTGTATCCACAACAGTTCCTGTTGACAGGGTCCGAATCCATCTGTTACCTCATATAGCACCAGAGTGAATTTATTAAGTAAGATTCTACTCAGTCACTTACCTGGCAAGATGTTGCCACTTCTATCACTGTTCCCGTGATCAGCAGGAAAGAGACGAGTATGGTGCCGCTTTTGAACAACAACAAAAGTAACAGGTGGGAGATAACCCTCCTGTAACGAGGCGCATGCCTGGATAGAAGAGCATACGTAAGATATACTAGTGACTAACAAATGGAAATTCTAAAACATTATCTTCACCTTGTGAATAGCGTCAACCTCTTCAAACAGGACTTGACTAAATTGGCCTTCACTAACTCCATCTCTGAACATCATTAAACAGAAGGTGTTAGTGTGCAAGAAAGACTAGACACCAGAATTAGCTTAGCATGGTTTCATCACTAGTACTTATGAATCAGTTTTTGGAGGTCAGTGTGAAGCTATCAGCAGATACAGATCAGTACAGCTCAGTTTTTTAAATCAGACATGCAGTACTCAATAATTCTGTCACTCAGATTCCAAAACCACCATTTACCTATAAAAAATTATTCGGCCAGGCTTTTGCCCAATTGCTCTATAGTATGCCCGCAATTGATCCCTGTAAAATTCAGAAAATTTCTTGTAATGGCTGCATCCAACACCTCGTTTCTGAATAAGTAATTAGCATATAAGATCACCTGATCAAACCACCATATACAACACCCTTCTGGGGATCATTTTCAACTGTGTAAAGATCTTGAATAATCTCAACCCTGTGTGGCTGCAAAGAGAGAAGACACCTGTACTTCGTTATCTCTGGCCAATCCATTGATGCAACAACCTATGAACAAAGAGTTACCTTGAATGAGGAGAAACAGATAAAATAAATCAACAGATATATTTGTGGTTAGAAAGTTAAATGACAACATACAGCAGCTATGGATGGGCTAGAATCCTCCCCAGGTGCTGGATGAGTAACATCGGCACCAAAAATGATGGTAGGACAATCTGTAACTAACGGAATTCTTCGAGCAAGGGCATCCACAAGAACAGTGTTTCTTCCACCAAACTACCCACATTGACATAGATAATCACATCATTCAAGCAGTACTGAAGTACTGTAATAGCTACCTTATCAATTGAAGACTCGAAGGTACATACCTTTACATTAATTTTCAAGGCCACATTCTCTAAGTATTGTCTCTTACCCGGAGATACATTCTTAGACTGACAGCATTGTGAAACCATCCCTAACTCTGTTTCACAAACACGTTTAATTGTCCCTATAAAGAAGCAAAAGATATAGGATCACATATGAGAGTTTGCATTTTGTCAAATTTGGATAATCATACTCAAGCACCTACCATAGGAGCCACTCATCTTTTCAGGCAAAATAATAATCACCAGTGGATGCTTTCCATTTTTAATTCCCATGCTTCCTAGTCTTGCTGTACACTGTTTCTCCACCTCTTTCAGGGCAACATCAATTCTATAAGGGCGAGAAGAAATGATTGGGACCAAGGGTTCCCTGCTCTCAAACATCTGTCAAAAATCAGAAAGCTAGATTGATTGGAATTTTTTTCAAGTTTAAAAAAAAAACAAAAAGAAATTCCTTTCAAGGAACTGATGAATTCATAAAAATGCATAATTTGTAACCTTCAAAGGAAAATGGGAAGGTTACCATTCCAATATTGATACACGTGTTGACCAACTCTTGACAGAATTTATAAACTGTATTTGGAGCATGTTCAGAAAAATTCAGGCAGACCCAGTAGTCAACTTTCGCACCGTTAACCATTTTCTGGACCACACACACCACATAAGACCAAGGAAAACATCAGCTAGAGAAACAATTCTAGAGCAGCACAAAAAAAAGCAACCTACTCTATTTGTCATATTCCATGAGCCGACGGATGGACGGCAGCTGGCCTCTCGCCCATTTCCGAAATATTTGAGCTGAAGATATAAACACAAGGTGTTAAACGTCAATACCGATCACTGAATACTTCAGGAAAAAGAGTTATACAAAGTACTTAATCTTAGCAGCTACCTCAGGTGGAGGTAAGACGCGTGCTTCAACTGCAGTCAATCTGTCACTGATTTCCATGCCAAATTCTCTAGCATATTTGTCTGCCGTGTACATGTTATAAGCAACAGTCTGGGATAACATTTCAAAGAACAAATAGCAAAAAAAATGAGGATCAGTATTGAGTGGAAATCTTTTACACCTCGAATAAAAGATTTGAACATTAGGGCACCTATATCACTTATAAGGACCCAAAAAAGTTTTTTTTTTTTTTTGCAGAAGAGGGCAAAAAAGCTCTTTTTCAGAAAAAACATGCAAAAAAACACAGAAAACCATGACTTCACCTTCTGTATGTTTCCCTCTCTGATATTTGGACGCTGGCAGGTGGTTTTCAAAATTGCAGTTATCTGCCTATCATTCAACTTTCTTGCATATTTCTGCCCTTCAACAATCATGCAGACCTAAACATCATTAAAATGTTCGTGCTTAGCTGATAAAGCCAAAAAACCTGAAGCAAAACAAAGAGTTGGATTCATAAGCAAAGAGCATAAAAAAAACCTCCATAGGCAAATATGTAGGCCTACTATCACTGCCCACTTGAAGACAAGGCCATTGCACATAGTCGAGAGGAAAATTGTATCTCTCATAGAAGTAGTGAACAACGGAGATTGACCGGCCTTGTTCATCATTAAATCTGAAAAAAAACAGGTCACATTACTCCCATGTCGAGATGTTACAAATTAATCATTAGCAGTAGCATCTCAATAATAAAGCTGTTTAAAGTTGAAGCCAGCCAATAAAAGAAAAATCAAATAGATAATAAACTTACCTCACTTCATTTGCAGGCAAAGCCGATACCCCTGAAATTCTATATTTTCTTGTATCATTACGATGGGTTGCATAAACCTTGACATTTCTTAATGCCTTCTTTACCTGATCACATAAACCAGAAATGAGCAGAGTTACCACATGGACTGAAAGTAGATCAGGCTGTCAAGTTTATTATGAATACTTCTGAAACTAGATCAGGCTGTCAAGTTTATTAATAAGACTACTGAAACTCGATCAGGCTGTCAAGTTATTAATAAGACTACTGAAACAAGATCAGGCTGTCAAATTTATTAATAAGACTAAGAGAATACTGGACCTTCACACGTTCATTATCAGACATTTGCCCCCTGGAATCCCAATTGTTGAGCAATTTCTTGACAAATTCAGTCACTAGGATTGGCTCATAAAAAGCTGTAGCTGACAAATCTACAAAAAACAAAAACAAAAAAGGATTATGACCTAAAATACTGATCGCCAAAAATATATAAAATACACAACAAATATAACAATACCAATATTGACCGTGAGACCCATCTGGGTGGGGCGTACACTCTGATAGAACCCCCGCCAACACTCGAGCCCTTCACCTAAAATTTCAGGTTGCCCAAAGTCCCGAGAAAAGAATGATCTCCCAAGAGGAGTGTATCTGGATATTAGGAGGCAAAAAGTAAGTACATAGAAGCACAAGTTATCGGACTAGACATATGATAAGCTTTATTATGAATAAAAATAGATAACGGAGAAAATCACCGGAGAGAAGGGGATTCTCTCAAGACAATATCGAGGACTTGTATGGTTTCCTGAGGAATATCCCTCTGTCTACCAGCCAGAAACTGCATCAGATTATGCAAATCCGGCCTGGAAACGAGCCTAATAGACACCTTAAAGTCCCTCTCACGCCTGCAAATGCAAAAAACATATGTAGATTTTCAAGTCGCAAATAGACATTTATTGATGATTAAAGTTCTGGAAATGTAAATGCTAGTCAATGTGGTAACTAACTAAAGGTAAACATGCACAAGAGAGGCAATTACAAACCGAGGTTCCCTGCCATCTTCGTCTACCAATTTAATAGAGAACTCTTTGGATTCAAATGGTAACTGAGAAGCTGCGTAGAGACTCTTTCTACCATCATACACAGGTTGTCTTCTGCCTAAATGTGACTCGCCGTACATATTCACAAGCTGCCTCATCACAGCTCTGTTGAGGCCTCTAGAAGATATCTCGGGCTTGATAGAAACCTAAAAAAATTGATACAATATAAGTTAGAATGGAGTTCCATGTCTAGAGGACAAAGCCCGTTACTGTAACTGTGCAAAAATTTACAGAAACCATTAAGACGGTTACGAACATGAGATATATAGATAAAAAATAGTAGCATTCAGAACACTGGCCAGCCAATAAAAGAATAAAATAAAAATCCATGACTAGAAGAGAGCAAAGGGAAGAAAAACCACACCGATTAAGAAACCCAAAACACTAATATACACAGAGCCAAATACAATCAGGCAGAACTCAAGCAAAAGAAAATACTGAACAAAATGACTATGGAAAACAGTAAAATCATAGGACATGATGGAAAACAAATTGAACATACTAGGAAACATATCATGCTTAACCCAAATGGATAACACAGCAACTCTACATCCATGGCCGACGATAAATAGACCGATCAGAGTATGAGAATCTCACGTCATAATGGAACAGAGTCTTAGAATCAGAGAGCTTAATGAGGAAATGATTAGCCCGGACGATACATTTCTTTCCCAACGTCCCATAGTCAGGACGCAGGGGAGGATATTTGTGCGACGAAGACGTCACCGGGCCCGGCGCAGGAAGAGGGGTACGAGGAGGAGGCAACTGAGAAGGTTGTGCAATAGAGAGTCGCTGGTCAAATTCCCGCGACAGTCCAGAAGAAGAGGAGGCGCCGGCGGATGCCTTGCGTCCAGGAGGAGGACCTCTCTGATCGTACGACTGTTGCCGTCGACCGCCGCCGCGCCCGCCACGACCAGAACCCGACATTGCGATTCGCAGGAATGAAAGTAGAAGGAGATCGAAGCGGAGGAGTGTGCTTGGGAAAGGTAAACGAGAACACAGGAAGAGGGGTAAGGACCGAGAAGGAGACTTTGAAACAGGTCGAGCGGAAGCAACTGAGGAGGTGGAGGAGGGAAAGAAGTGGGATGGTTACATTTATACTGAAATGGGGCCATCCCGCGAGGGCATTCCTGAGATCAAGACCGTCACGAAATGACGTTATCGTCCCATCAGAATTTTGGTGGTCAAATGAGTCTATCAACGTTTTTTGGAGGAGAGGAGGGTAATTACGTAATTACAGAGTAAGGTGGCTTGGCCGAGAAGGAATGTTGTGGCTTGGCCGAGAAGGAATGTTGCGGCTTGGAGCAGGGCTCTAAGGGCGAAGGAAAATCCTAACTACAGGGTACGGTGGCTTCGCCGAGAAGGAATGTGGGGGCTTGGCGCAGGGCTCCAAGGGCGAAGGCTTCAGGGTTGGGGCACGAGGACAGAGGAGAAGATTCTGAGTGACGTGGCACTCCCAGCCTCGGACGCTCACGTTAATTTTCGGTTCCAGCCTCCAGGGACGCTTTCCACGTAACTTACCCCTCTCACTACACGCATTCCCCACCCTGCACCGCTACGCCGGAAAAACAAATTCAAAATCATTTATGGATTAATTTAAACATTTCATTTTCATACAAAATTATTTATTATTAATAAATAAAATATATTTATGACGTGTAAAAGTCATCTTTTTAACTTATTAAAATTTACTTTTTTAAAATAAGGAAAAAATTAAAGGCATCAACCTTGTGTGTGATTCACGCGCTTTGGGGCCTCCTTCCTCACTTTGGAAGAGAGTGCGAGGAAAAGAAGAGTGCCACTTTTTTCTTTTCTGTTTTGGGGAATTAGAATAAATAAAAAAACGGAGGGAGTCACGTTCGAAGCTTCTTTGACAGAAAAGTCACAAACCAAAACTTTCTCCGATGCCTCCTCTGTCATTTGCTTTTGTAGACGACGGAGGTCTGTTTGCTTTCTTTCGTGCAAATCAGGTTTGATTCCTAGGACACCGACTGCTCTTGTCCTCTCGCCTCTGCGAACAAACGGGAGAAAGCTCGGAAGGAATAAAAAAAGCAAGGGAGCAGATAAGGATTTGAAAAAGCGGAAGCCATGTCCGTACAGGGAGAATACTGATCCAGTGTTCTGAGTCGCTACATTAGACAATGGGACCATTTTATCATTATACCAGTTGTCTACCTCTTTTTGACGCGATGATCACAAATTAACTATTACAGTCTTACTCGTTTATATATATTCTTCTATCAAGATGGAAGAAACGCCCGATGAAATTGAATGCTTTCGCTACAAGTCAAGGATGGGGTTAGGGCTCTCAATCTCACCTGATTTTCTGATTTTTTACTATCTTTTATTAAATGGAACCGATATGGATCATGCTTCTTCTTCGTTTTTTTCTTGTTGATATTTGCGTAATCATGTATGATATCCAATTACTGTTATTAATCGGAATGGTATTCCATATTTGATTATCTGAATAGTGTAAAGACATTTCGATAATTTCAAATATAAACATAATACTCTCCATTTCGCCCTAATTGCATTCTCCCCTTCAATTCTACCTTTTGGCCATTCCTCCTAACAACCAAGAGGAATTAAATTAATTTTGAAATTAAAATTTCGTATATAAATTTCTCATGGTATCAATGTCGAATGTATGGTTTTGGCTATTTTTTGTTTCACAATTAATTTTCTCATAATTTTTTTGTGTTATTTGTTCTCTTCTTTTTCATTCAAATCGATTCATGACTTAGATAGGTCGTCTTACTATGAGCATTTTGCTTCTTGTTTTATCAAAATTCATTAAGAAATGGTTTATAATTTCATGTTTTTACTAAAGGACACCATGCTTTTTAATCATTTTTCTCATTGCAATATCGTGATTCTTTATTTACATTGAAGCGTTATTTTGAAAGATGACTCAAATACGAGTATTTACCCACTTGTTTCGTCAAAATCCATAAAAATGATGGTGCAATTGAGACTTTAAACTCTTTGGTTCATTTTGTGTCGAGAGGAAGAAGAGGAACCATCATGGTTAGCCTTAATATGCACATTGGCTCGCACATCTAGTTTCAGATACCCACTCCGTCGCTGGAACTACGTCTAGACTTGATAAAATGACACCGGATCCGTTGCACTTAACCACGTGTCAATCTAACACATGGATTCAGTTTCGACTCAAGGATCTGTTGTGTAGTTCTAGATCTGGGTTGGAAACCAACAGAAAATCTGCCTAAAGATACAACATCCGCTTACTGTTTTTGTCTGGTTTTCTAATTTTTTTAACCAAAATCGGACCAATTTTTTTTCAAACAAAAAACTCTCATATTTCCCTCATTTTCATTCAATTTTTATGAAATTTTGACCGTTATTTTTATAAAAATCCTTCATTTATTTTTTTAATAAGGGGAAAGAATTGATAAAGGATTTATTTATTGAATCAATAGGGAAAAACATTTCTTTGGTACTAGGAATAGGGATTATGTGACCGATACAATAATATCATATCCCAAACCAATTTCAAATATTATATTAATATAATATAATATATTATATTATATTTCATAGAAATTTCTCATCATTCCTTCCTCTTCCTTCAGTCCTCTCTCACCAAACTTTTTTCCTCATGTTCTTCTCTTCTTTTGGACTCCCATTTTTTCGTAGTACATCTTTTACTGTTAAATTTTGTTTATGATTTCCATAGCTATTTGTTGCCCATTTCATGTTATTAATTATTTGGTTCTTAGATTAATACATATTAGGTCTTAGATTTTGATAGGACAAAATTAAAATCAGGAACCAATATGTGGAACAAGAAAATGACATACATGGCATCTTCTTCCGGAAATTTAAATAGAAACTTACTAGAACTATTTTTCATACTTAGGACATGTTAGTGAATTTTTGGGGAAATATTGGAAAAAATATTTCTTGTAGTTAGGAATCATTAGTTTCTTATGTTTTTTGGAAACATTTTTCTAGGTGAAAATTATATAATTTTCGATGTAAGATTTTTCCACCAAGAAAACCATATGGAAAAGTTTTGAATAAGTATTAGACAATTGATGTTATAATACTTTCAGCATAAGGTAATTTTATATTTGAAATTTTATTTTACTGAAAAATTATTGAATAAGTATGGTAATTATTGGAAAAAATTATTTGAAATTTTATTTTACTGAAAAATTATTGGATAAGATGAAAAAACTCTCTCTGCCTCTCAAAGCTCTCTTCGAGTCCTTGGTCTACAGGTAATACTCTCCGTCTCCACCGGTTTGTGATTGTAAATTGCTTTATATACTTTTTTTTATATATTCTGGTTAGATGCATAATTTAATTTTCTTCTTTAAAAATAGACTGTGATGTTCATCATGTTTTGAACCGGTTCAAATTCCTTGTTTTTCATATAAATAGCCCCTCAAAGTGGCTAATTGGTGTCTGCTTGGTCGGGTTGCAGATCTAGGCATGTTTGCATAATTATGTAGAGTATACTAGTTGATTTAACATGACCAATTTGTTTTTAGATAAAAAGTTTTTAAATTTTGTATTTGATATTTTATTTTACTAAAAATATATCGAATAAGTTTGGTAATATATGAGAATGATTATTAATTTTCATTTATTTATATGGAAAAGGTACTAATAGGTCCATTTAATTTTCCTTGAAAATTTCTAAAAAAATTCATTTAATTTCTTAGTAAGGCACTAATAGGATTTTATCTAAAGGTTTTTTTTTTTTTTGGAAATATGTATCTTAAGGAAAATATTTCTAGTATTTTTTAGAGTATAAATTTCCAACCAGAGGTACTAAAGGGGCCTTATAGTTTATTATATGGGAAAATGAATAAAAAATTATTTCATACTTGATTAATCAACTATTCAATTATACAAGAATAGATCGTTAAATTATTATTTGAGAAAAAATATGATTCAATTGCCTTTTTTTAAATATTTTATAATATTATTTTAAGGATTTTGCTATATATTAGAATGATATTATTTTTAGGCTTTCATAAAATATGATTATATGATTTTTTATATTTTTATGATTTTATTATTTTAAAATCATTTTAGTTATTATTTTTATTTTTATTTTTACCTGCTTATAAGCTCTACTATTTAATAAATAGATAATCAAATGATATATCAAATAGATAAAAGAAAGGGAATTTTACTAAATTATCCATTTTTAAAAAATATATATTTATAAAAATAACCCATTCACAAACATAAATTTAAAAATACCCAACTTTAACTGATCAACTACCCACTTGAAAAATCCATACCTACACACGTCCCATGTCATTTGACACACCATCACATGCTTAGGCTACCACATCAGCATGACATGTCAGCACAATTTTTTTCTCCCAATTTTTTTTCATTATTAATATAAGTTCTTTTGTAATTTAAAAAATATTTTGTAAAATTTAATTTTAGGTTTTATAAAAATCTTATAAAATGTGAAAATTATTATATTTTATTTATATTTTTATATATTTTTTAAATTATAATTTTTTATAAACATTTTTATAAATGTGTACCAACAATTAAGATTATGAAAATTTTAAATCAATTTTTACAAAAAAAAGACTTAAATCAATAATGAAAAAAAGTCGTGCTGATATGGCGTGTGTACGTGGTCACTAACATGCTTGGGTATTTTTAAAATTAAGTTTGTGAATCGGTTATTTTCATAAATATTTTTTTTAAATGGTTAGTTTAGTAAAATTCCCTAAAAGAAATCAAACTGAAATCAAATGGAAGCTTTCTGCATTTGAAGAATGGAAGAAAAAAGGAATTTACAACTCTTATAACACTGTAGTGCTCAAAAAAGAGTATATAAAGCCTACAAGTTACAGAAAGGATAACTGATTTGAACATTTTAATAATTACAGAAACATAAACAGGACACTGTTGATGAGCACAAATATGGTGAAGAAGAATCACTCCAGATCTACAATTCCAAAATTGGAGAGCAATATCTTTAGCTGATCAACAAAATCGGAACCTGTTGCATATTCTGTCAACAGCCCAACAGCAAAACCGAACATTGCCCATCTGCACAAAGAACAAACAGTATCTAGCAAAAAGAATCAATGTTGGAAAACATAATCTGCTACATGATCAACAAAACACAGCTGATTAGATTCCTTGGAATTCCAAACCCTCCGCCCCTCCCCCCCCACTTCCCAACATTTTTCTTCTTCTTCTTCTTCTTCTTCTTCCTATTCTCCTCTTCTTCTCCTTCTTACCTTCTGCACTGGTTGCCATCAGAATCAATGTTGGTGGCATTAAGTCAGACTGCACAAATGCCTCTCCCAGCAGCCATCACAACTTCTTCTTCTACCCTCTTCAACTAAATGGTCAGACTGGCTTTGAGACCTATAACAACAACTATCTATTCCTGTTTTCTTTCCTTGTCCCCTTTTTATTCCTATGAACATTACTGCTATAGAATGGAATTCTGCACAATGGAGCTACATGTTCTGGTAAAAGAATTCCAAATACACCGCTCCAAACAAGCAAATTAGACAATGAAGAAGTCCAATGAAAAATTATTCCCAGAACAAAGTTCCCAAAGCTTTAATAATGAATAGCTGCGAAAATGTTAACATACACAACATCCATATAGTTCCCACGGAATTGTTAACCCAAAACCTGAAACTAGTAAGTTAATCATATTGCTTAGAGCAAAATGAATATCTGATTCAAATTGATTTTCAAGCTTCTGCAAATGATGCAAGATATTCTATTGCTCAATATAAAGCATAGCAACACCAAAGTCTTTTCCCAGCTTCTGTTGGTGTTGGTTAGAAAAATCCACTTCCTCTATTCTCCTCTAATGACTTGATGTATTTGGTGAAAATACAAAACCATAAAATCCCTGTGCTTCACCCTTTTTTTTTTTTAATTGCGAGGCAAGTAATCATCCTGATGGTTGTTGATCTCTCAAAACATTAAATGCCTACATGAACTGTAGCAAAAAAAAATTTTTGACAAGGCAAAGCTACTGTTGCATCACTAAGCAAAAGACATCTCTCCGATCTTAACTCTGTTGATGTTCTAAACCAGCATCTCGTTTGATCCATTCTGCAAAATACCATACCCCAAGTCGCAACGAGAATCATATTACACCGTTGTACTGATTCGAACTATTGT
Source organism: Aristolochia californica (assembly GCF_029961685.1). Classification (NCBI taxonomy): domain Eukaryota; kingdom Viridiplantae; phylum Streptophyta; class Magnoliopsida; order Piperales; family Aristolochiaceae; genus Aristolochia; species Aristolochia californica. Next base: position 7,528,016 of record NW_027181815.1, read on the forward strand.
GCAAAACCATGAGAGCCTAAGAATTCATAAGGTCATCTTGATTGTTTACCTTCAAACCCGAAACTACCTAAATAATCGCCGCCATTGTTGAATCATCAAGGGAAAAACAAACTATTTGCCTTTCTGGATTTCAAGAAGCTAAATACCAATCAAACTGCTATTTACTAGTTAAAAGCCGAATGTCACGTGCGAAATAGCTATTCTTGAGCTAATGAACACCCTCACAATCATGGACGCCGTCTGGCGGTCACCAGATGGCCAAAATATCCAAACAATAAAGCACGTAGATCTCGACAATCGAGTAAAGAAAATACTAAGAGAATATGGAGAAAAATAAAAAAGAAAATTTGGATAATCTCACCTGCCATTAGCAATTTCGTTCTTTCCAATAAACCCAAAGAAGGGTCCCTGGTCGGCTTCTTCAAGCTTTTTCTGCCGGAAGTATTCCTGCATCTCCTTTGCCATCTTCCTCTGGAATTCCAAGGTGACTGGAGCAGTGGAAGTCGCCAACTGCTTTGGGGGCGCAGGAGACGGAGACGGAGATGGAGATGGAGAGGGGGACAGCGAGGGAAGAACTGGCTTAATAGGGGGAGAGGGTTCTCTATGAGGAGTCACCGGTCTTCTCAGGGGTCCTTCAGCCTTAGAGCTCCTGATGATGGAAGACTTCCCCGAGAACCTGACAATGAATGAGGGAGATGATGAAGAAGAACAAGACGAGGAGGAGATTCTAATAGAAGGAATAGAAGATGCTAAAGACATTTTCCCCGCTCCCGATCTTCTTTTCCTTTATCTCTCTCTTCCAGTGTCTGGTTTTGCTTCAGGTGAGCTCGTCCGCGTAAGCATTTGAGCGAGGAAGAGACCCAAAGCGGGAAGGTGTGGATAGGATGTGGCCAAGTTTTTTCACGCAGAATAAGCAGAAGAAAACGTGGAAAAAAAAAAAAAAAAAACAGTGATTGGTTATGGCGGGGTTCGGTCCAACATACGACATGACGGTGAATCGGTCACTGAGGGGTTGACCCCTCACCTTGTAGAATTGAGTTATCAAGGGAAACAAGTGATCTCTATCGATGCAGGTTTCCCATCGTAGCAACAAGGGGAGTGTGAAGAAATTCCTATATAAGAAAACACCATAGAAAAGAGCAATGGTCAAAATCAATTTCTCTCACAAACCAGGGATCCGTTCGAGTCAACTGTCTTCCATAAATTCATTAACAATGATCTCAAGAATTTAAATGTGGAAGAGAGAACAAGAACAAATACATTGGCTAATACATTTATGGAGTGGAGCTCCCCTTCTCAGCTAGCATGTTCTCCAATCGATCTCTTTGCGTTTTGGTAACAAATCAACAGCACCAAATAAGTATCAAAATGAATTACTGGATCACACACCCACAGCTTTTGTCACGCTCATCCTCAAATGCCTCCTCAGATGCGCAACAAGAGCTGTCAGATCAAAATTGATGTCAGCTCTATATTGTTGCATTCAACTGAATACAGAATTTTAGCATGTCCATGCACTTTTAGCTTAATTTTGCATTCAGAAGGAATAGTCATGATCCTAAAACAGCTGCTACAAACACATGCAAATGCTCAAATGAAATGAAACTTGTTCGGTCCAACCCGACAAAAAATTGCACAAACAATGCATTTAAGATAAAAAGTTCCATCAACTGAATTTACTAAGATAAATTCGTTAAGAAATTCAAACAAGGAATCTAGAGCTTGCAACTTGTTGTTCGAATAATGCCTAGTTTGTGAGGGTACTTCCTTAAAATAGATAAAAAGAATTACTTGTTCACAAGAAATTATGGAGAACATTGAAAACTCATTCAGAGTTATAACATTTTCATAGAATAATTCATCAGTGATATGAAAAAGATGAAGATGGTACTCAATTTTCTTGTTTTTGTCCAAGGATCAAGCACAAAAGGCTCTCGGCCACAGAATGTCTTCCAGGTGCCAAAATATTTAGGTCCAGTGGCAGTTTTCTAATTGGCTGGTTGCAGTTCACAAAATCCGTCCATGACAACATGTCACAGGAGTCACTCATGGCACAGATCCATGCAGGCGTACATACACATAAGGACAAACATTCATGAAAGTCCACACACGCAAACACAGTCATACATATACATATCAGCAGTATTAGTCCACCAATGAGGAATGTAGCACTAGTGAACATATGTTAGCGGTGGAAACACCATCAGAGAACTGTTTCCTACACTAAATGTAAAGGGAGAAGAAAACAAACTCACAGAAACAGTTGCTGCATGCCAGCATGAAAACAATATTTATTAGTCCGGAATTCTATCAAAAGCAAATGGATCTGTACTAGGCCAACCATAAAAGAGTGACTATTCAAAAATTAAAAATAGAAATAAAATAAGGGCACTCAAAATGCACTTTAAAATCATATATGTGAACGGGCAACCAGGAGGAGAAGAAAATGGAAGTTGGACTGCAGATTGGCTTGTCAAAAAGATTACAGAGAAGATGACGTTCTTCCACCCCCAACGGCTAGTGAAAGGCCAAAATGAGGAATATGGCACTATAGCTGAAGTAGGAAATGATTATGCAGGAGGCATTAGTTGTCGCCTCATTTAATGGTAACAGCTACGGTCCTTAAAGGTTCTGAGGACTGAGGATATCACCATACACTCCTATTACTGATCTAACCAATCTTTCATCTGGCAGACATGACAATGACGGAAACTGTATATAACAACTCAAAGTAGGATGAGTTGGATACTCTCTATCACAAATAAATTAACATAATATTTTTGATTCCCCATCACATTTAAAGAAGCTGTTAGAGGAGGAAGGTGTTAAAAGATTCTCAAAATATAGAAGGCAGTAAGATATACTAGTGAGCACAAAAACAGTTAGAATCAAGAATACAAAATTCTCGTAATTATGCACAACTTGTCAGTGTATGTGACCTACATTAAAAGCAGAAAGCAATTGCAATACATTGATCATGCAGGATGTCTGTGTTAATCATCTTTATGGAAACAGGGAGGTGCAGAGTGAGAGCAAAACGAAGTCTTCTGGATGATTCCTGATTAAAAATTAGAAGAGGAGATGCGAAATATAGTTGAGACTTTCAAACCATACTTAAACAAAAAATAAATTATGCTCAAGGTGACAACAGCTCCAAATATGATATGCTAATTTTATGCCATGTGGATGAAGCAAGAATGTACAGAGAAGAATATAAACAATTTTTTTAGAAGCAAGAATGTACAGAGAAGAATATAAACAATTTTTTTAGAAGCAAGAATATATAGAGAAGAATATTAACAATTTTTTTAGAAGCAAGAATGTACAGAGAAGAATATAAACACTCTTTTTAGAAGCAAGTAGATTACCTGACTTCGAATTCCCTAATCTCCACCAGCTCTCTCCCATATGTATCAGTCCATTGAACTTTCCTTTTCTCAATTTCATGTGAAACTGCACTTAAGTCGTGTTCTCCTGCACCAACAACTACCGAACTATTTGATGGTTTCTTTAGATTACTCTTGAGAGAGGCCTTCTTCGGATTGTTTTCATCATTGGCAACGCTTGACGAGTCCGGCAAAGCATCAGGGTGGTGGACGGGACCCACTTGGGGAGGAGATGGGCCATCAAGTCCTGCGGATGCATGATGAAAGCATATAAAAGATGCACACCCGCGGGCAATTCGGAACTTCCTGGGAGCCAGCTGGAAATCAGGGTCAGGTTCACGGTCCACCAATTGGTACTGATTCCACGGCGCAACTCTCATGAGTCTCTCTTCGGTTCTCCGGCCCAGGAGCAGAAGGGTCAGGCCCTTGCTATATCCGGAGGCCGAAGAGGAGAAGAAACCTCCTCCTTCCACTGCCAATAACATCAGTTCTGCTCATCGGGGCATTTGAAGTGCCCTATCCAGTCAATTTAGTCAACCAGTTGAAGTCTTCTCATCCGTTTGTCTGTGCAAGTACTATACGACTCGAGGAGGACAGAGAAGAAAGATCGGGAATCTGGAATAGGTCTGCACAGATGTTTCATATGAGTAAACACTATATTAGTTGTCCGCTAAAAGCACCAGACCAATATGTAAGATCAAAGAAGAAACCAATAACAAAGAGAAATTTGACCTCATTGAATTTGAACATTTGAAAAAAAAGAATAAACAACAAGTCATCATTTTCGTCGACAGGCAGGAAAGCTCAAAATGCAAGAAGCAACTGAAGAGAACAGGGAAAAGAAAGATTTCAAAAACTGTGCTAAGAGCCGAATTCTTATGAAGACAAAAAAAAAAAAAAAAACATGTACTAGACATACGAATGCAGGAGAGACCAACTGAAATGATCACCCAACTAAAATTTTTAAGAAGTATCAAAGGCAGCTAAAGAAAGATCCGAGCCTCTAAAACAAATTCCAGAGACATAGAGAATGGACCTAGATAAAGAAACTACTAAACAAAAAAAAGAAATTTAAACCGAGAAAATTGAAATGAATACACGCCGAATGCACCTTAAAGCTAATTTCTTGGATACTGTCCGCAACAAGAGAAAGAATTCAAATCAGTTAGAGATGTCAAAAACACGGCAAAAGAGGCACATACAGATGACAAATCTCCCATAACAGAAAGAAAAGAAGAAACGAAACAACAAAGATTCGACATCTCGTTAGGGTGTCCCCCGTAGAAGTCCACTCTTCCCCAACTAAAATCTTTGAAAATTTCATCTTGTCCCGAAACTCAACTCACGAACCCGAAATTAAAAGCGTAAAATAAACCAATTACAGGAGATGACAGAAGAACGTACAATAAATTCCTCCTGGGAGCTCCGAAACTCCGAGAATATTCCGGTTAGATCCCCGGCCGTTCCGCAGTCGATCTCTCTCCAGCGTTCCCTATCTCATGTCGGAGAGAAAAAATGGAGGAGAAGGCAGAAAACGGAAAATGAGGAACATAAAAATAAAAAGATAAATACGTATTAACAGAGAAAATAAAATAAAATAAAATAAATTAAAAATAAAAGCGCGAGGGCTCGCAACCCGCGTAGGAAAAACATGCATACCGGTTTTGAGTGGAGCAAACAAAGAGGTATAATGATGTGACGGCGCATGATAGCGACGGGGAGCCCATCCTATTCTTTGTTGCAAAATAGAGAAAGCTTAATGATTTGTTTAATTACTTCAATGAAAGCTTAAAAAACAAGTCAATGGAAGTCTTTGTGGGGTGGGGTCCCTTGGAAAGAAAAAAAGCTCAAAGGGATGGGTTTAAGACATGATTAAGAAGTTGTCATGTTAATTCCTTAATAGCTAATTGCATCCTTCTTTCCTTCTATGAAATGATTTGGCCCTTTGAGTTTGTACTTTGTTCCTCAAAAAAGGTTAAAAATTATTTATTTGGATAAATCCATTAATTTCAAATTTTTGTTTGAAAATATAGGTATGAATCCAACCAAAGGGTTATTTTGTTGCTAATTTAGATCATTAAATGTTGGGTACACTCAAGTGCCCCACTCTAGCCATACTGGCCCGACTCACTTTTTAAGACTACCAATAAGGGTGGCATCGAGCTGAGCCGAGCCGAGCCGAGCCAAGCCTCATCTCGAGCCTAAAATTGTTATCGAACTCGAGCCCATCGAGTTTGAGCCGAACTCGAGCCTCAATATACATTTAAAACTTTTCAAAAAATATATATCAAATAAAATATATATAAAATTATGCATACATTTTATATAAAATTGGGCATAACCTATATATATAATACATATATAAGATTGGGCATAACCTCTACTTAAAATTAAGCATAATCTATATATATAATACCTGTATAAAATTCGACATGACCTCTATTTAAAATTGGGCATAATCAACATACATAATACCTGCATAAATACTCCATAAAATTATTTATACATTCCATAAACACTCCAAGAAATTGTTTATACATTCCATAAAATAGTATAAACACTCCATACACTGCTTAATATTGTAAATAAATTCCATACAATAATCAAACACAACAAAATTAAATGAAATATCACTATCAATTTACAATCACCCAAATAAAAATAATAAATCCATTATAAATTTACAAACTATAGTTATTTCTCTTCATGCTAGAAAATAATATACGTCCTTGCTTGAGAAAAATCTCCACCTATGACAAAAAAAAAATTAGTTATTGTCAGATAAAAAAACACTCTTCTACTAGTAGTTACTTAATGTCGTTAAAAATATTAAAATTACCATGATGAGAAAAACGTGAAAAATCATATAGCTGGTAGCATTATCTCTGCACTCTTCTTCTCAGGCTGTAATCATAAAACAAAATTTTAATAAAAAAAACTAAAAAATATACTAAAAAATATCGTAATAAATAATCAATCAAAGAAATTCACCTTTTGATTTTTCTTTATACCATGAAGAGTCCGAACCTAACCACTGCCACAAATCAAAGTTTGAAATGTATTTGGTACCAAGGAAAAACGATACGAGTCTATTACTCTACCACCAGCACTAAATAATGACTCCGAAGCTACTGTGGATATGAGAATTATAAGGGGGGTTAGTCAACAAACTTAAAATTTGAAGTTCATCTTCATCTCCTGCTTCAAATTTATTTAATTCCTTTACATGAAATTCAATTTCAAAGTTGGTGTTAGTGTGGACGAGTTCATATACATTGAAAAACAGTTTCCAGTGTTAGTGCCCCAAAATAAGAAAAATATAAAAAACAAGAAAATGAGTAACTTATAATAGTATACTTAATTAAAACATAATATTTAAACCCCAAATTAGGTAAAACAAACATGATTACAACACAAATAAGTAATTTAATGTATAATTAAAATAAATTAATATATTAATTAATTAAATTAGATATTATAGTATTTAATGATTGCAGTTTATTATACATTAATACAATAATTACGTGAGCCAATTAACTGTGTACATGATTAATTATAAAAAATAAAAAAATAAACAGGAAAATTTGATCAAAATTCTAACTTTAACACACTATATTTTTACGTATTATTGCATCGTCCAGAGGAAAAACAAGTTGAGAATAGGATTTGCAAGTTTTTTTTTTTTTTTTATAAAGACCGCACATACGAAACTCGCATGTGTGAACTGCACGTGCGAGTTCGCACGCTATGCGGGATGGCGCGTCGAGGGGGGGGGAAATAATCTCCCCCCCTCAACTTAGGTCTCCGAACTTTAGGTATCCGGAGGTTCCCGTTCCGGCGAGATCGGTGGCCGTCTGATTTGACAGTGGCAACAGGCAGTGGTAGGGGGGTGACGACAACGGGAGAGGGTCCAGAGCAGCCGCTCTAGTTGGGGTACGACGAGGCGAGGACGATGCTACAGGAGTCGACGACGACGACATGAGAGGCAGAGAAGGCGATGAGCGGGGGGAAGGATTAGGTGCTGCGGCGACGGAAGGGGCATCGACAGCGAGAGGGAGAAGGGAGATGGAGGCCAAGAGAGGGAATTTCGGAGGAAGAAGAGAGAAGGGAAGGAGGAGACGAAGAGAGCGAGGGCAGGAGACAGACCGAAAAAAACAATTTCGGGAGAGAGAGTGCGAGACTCCCGAAAATTTGCCCCATCCCACCGCTCGTTAAATTAACGAGTTGGCTCGCAAGCCGAACACAAGCCGGCTCGGTTCGAAGCCACCCCTAACTACTAGTGCCCTTCTAGGTTGCCCCCTCCGGAATTCGAACCCACAACAAGTTGTTTATTCTGATACCAAATGTTAAACACCTAGCCAATACTACCTAAAAACCCGCCTATTAGGTAACGGAAAACCAAGTACTTAACCCAGGATCGTAATATTAAATCTTATTAAACTCGATTAAATTAGTCAATTGAATTAAAAACTGGGAAAGACACACTCCAAGGTCTAGAAACTACATTTAGGGTTGTCGGGTGATTAGATGGTAAAAAAGTGGGCTAATTTACCTCACATGTTGGACCTGGACATCCACAGGTTTTTCTCTTCTTTTTTTTTTTATGAATTAAATGCAGTCGGAGACAATGAGGACGTTGAAAAAAGTGATAGAAGTGTGATAGGTTTCTTGGTTATGAGATACGCTAATTCCCATGTAAGAACAAGCAGATGGAGTTGAAGATGGAAACCCCATGGGAGGAAGGGAGGCTTCCGTTCCTTCCCACAGGCGGCGGAAGCCATGGCAGCTTTCTATTACTTGCTGGGTTCAACAGATCAGCTCCACTCTCTCATAGAAGCATTTCTCCGGTATTATAAGAAACTTTTGGACCCTTCACATAAGCGTTTTCAAAATTTCTAAAAATTTTCTTATGAACTTTGTTATAATCTTTCTTGAATGTGATATAAAATCATATGATAAGGGGATAAACATAATTTCTTTAGTTATCGGATAAGATTTCATTGAATTTATCTCTTGTATTTAACTTATCATGTAAATTTTATTTCTTTATTCTAAATTATATAAATAACATTTTTACTTATCTGTAAAGGCATGGTTTAATTCATGTTTTAATGTGGTTTAGTTCAATATCATGGTATGAAGTTGACGGTAGGCGGCAGTGATGAAGGTCGACAGCGACGATGGCTAGTAACGGGCAAAGAGTCGGAATGCAGCGAAATAATGGCGGACGAAGCGATGGAGGTGCTAGCTGACGATGGTGAGTGAGGCGTCGTCGACAAGAATTCTGAAGGACAATGACGGAAAAAAGAACGGTCGTCGGAAGTGATGGTCTTCGGCGACGGCGATGTGAGAGGAGTGGAACGAACGAGGGGCGACGGGTGGAGGTCGGGCCTGGTGCGATGGTGGGAGAGAGCGAGCGACTGGTTCACAGGGACGAGCTCGCAAAGATTTGCGATAGCTCAGGAGGGTGTAGGGTCATTTCTGGCGATAGGGAGCGATGATGGCAACGACAGGCGACAGGAGAGCAGTTGGACGGACGAGGGGCTTAGTGCAGCACATGTGTGCGGCGTTGTGCGATGGGAGAGGATTTGTTATTGAGGTGCAATGGGCGGAGGTCAGGCCTGATGTGACGATGGAAGAGGGTGAGGCAGAGAACGGGGAGGGAAGCTTTCTTTTTTCGTTTTTTTCTCAATATCGACAAAGCGGGGAGGGCGAGGCAAATACAATCGAGAGTGAATCGTCCGGGTCGTTCAACTTAGGAGGGTGTGGTAGAGAGTGAGTTGTAGGGGTGCTCGAGTTCGGCTCGGTACCGGCTCAGTTCAATTCGTTATTTATCGAGCTTGAGCACCGAAATCAGCTCGTTTACCGTAACGAGCCGAACTCGACCGAAGCCAGGTTCGGTTTGTCGGCTCGCGAGTCGGCTCGAGGTGAGTTGGATCGGTATCGGGATCGGGAGCGGGATCGAGAGCGAGGGGGGGAAAATTTTTTCCTCCCCTCGTCACCGCCGAGCCCCTCCCGTCGGCTGTTGTCGCCGCCTCTACCGTCGTCGCAGCTGTTCGCCGACCGTCTCTACCGCCGTCGCAGCTGCTCACCGGCCACCTCTGAGGCCGTCCGTTCGATTTCTTCCTCTCCTCCTCGTCGCCTTTGTTTCCTTCGCCGCCGCTTCCATTACCGCCGTCATCCCCGACGATAGGTCCTCCCTGGCGCCGTAACCCCCTTCCTTCTGCGTCGTCTCAGCGAAAAACCAGAACCTAAGTTCAGGGGAGAAATAATCTCCCCCCTCCCCCGCGCGAAGATGATTTCGCACGTGCGAGATCATAAAGTAAAAAAAAAAAAAAAAAAAAAAAACTTTTTCCTTAAACTCTCTTCCTCATAGCTCTCGAAAAAATTAAAAATAAATTTATAGAAATAAGTTTCTATAAAATATTAGTGTCTCATTTTTTTTAAACATTTTTCTAATTGAAATTTTTTATTAAAAATCATATAATTTTCTAAGTAAGATTTTCGTACCAAGACGGGGTAGAAAACTGTATAAAAAAATTTTGAATAAGTATTTAACAGTTAATGCTGTAATACTTTTAGCATGAAGCAATTTTCATTGCAATTTTGTGTTTGATATTTTATTTAATTAAAAATTTATCGATAAGTATAATAATATATTAGATTGATTATTAATTTTTATTTATTTCCCTAGAAGAGGCAATAAAAGGTCCATTTAACTTTCCTAAGAAAATTTTAAAATATTTCTTGTAATTTTTTAATAAGTCACTAATAGTAATAAGATTTTATTTAAAGGTTTTTTTGGGAATATGTATCATAGGAAAAATATTTTTAGTTTTTCCTAGAATATAAATTTTCATCTAGGGGCACTAAGGAGGCCATAATAAATTATGGCCAGATTCAAAAATTACAAAACAAGCTAGACAACAATTGGAATAAAAAAGATTAATATTGGTGCATTTTAATCCATTATTGAAATTCAATCCTGAACCTCCCCTATCATTATATTTTTTAAAAATGTATGCATAATTTTATATATAATTTATTCAAAGCCACCCCTACGTGCGAGATCATAAACAAGGAAAAAAAAATACTCTTTGTCCCTTCCTCATGGCTCTTAAAGAAATCGAAAAAATATTTTAGTAGAAATACGTTTTTAGAGACTATTAGTGGTTTTTTCAATAAATATTGAAAAAACATTTTTAGTAGAAATTTAGGGACCATTAGTGCCTCATGTTTTTTCAAAATATTTTTCTAATTATAAATTATTTTTAAAAAATCATATAATTTTCTAAGTAAGATTTTCTTGCCAAGATGGGTTAGAAAACCATATAGAAATTTTTTGAATAAGTATTTGACAATTGATGATATAATACTTTGAGCATGAGGCAATTTTCATAACAATTTTGTATTTGACATTTTATGTGATTAAAAATTTATCGATAAGTATAATAATATATTATATTAATTATTAATTTTTATTTATTTCCTTAGAAAAGGCAATAAGAGGTCCATTTAACTTTCCTAAGAAAAATTTAAAATATTTCTTGTAATTTTCTAGTAAGTCTCTAATAGTAATAGGATTTTATTTAAAGGATTTATAGTTTTTATTTGGGTGATTGTAAATTTATAGTGATATTTCATTTAATTTTGTTGTGTTTGATTATTGTATGGAGTTTATTTATAATGTTATGCAGTGTATGGAGTGTTTAAACTATTTTATGGAGTGTATAAACAATTTCATGGAGTGTTTATGGAATATATAAACAATTTTATGGAGTGTATAAACAATTTCATGGAGTGTGTATGGAATATATAAACAATTTCATGGAGTGTTTATGGAATATATAAACAATTTTATGGAGTGTTTATGCAGGTATTATGTATATTGATTATGCCCAATTTTAAGTAGAGGTCATGTCGAATTTTATACAAGTATTATATAAATAGATTATGCTCAATTTTAAGTAGAGGTTATGCCCAATCTTATACACGTATTATATATATAGGTTATGCCCAATTTTGTGTAAATGTTATGTCCAATTTTATGTAAAATGTATGCATAATTTTATATACATTTTATTCGATATATATTTTTTGAAAAGTTTTAAATGTATGTTGAGGCTCGAGCTCGATAAAAATTTTAGGCTCGAGACGAGGCTCGGCTCGAAGCTCGGCTCGAACATAAACAGGTTCAGGTTCGGCTCGACTCGGCTTGATGCCACCCCTAGTTACAGGGGTGGAGAAGGTGATGAATTGAACCACGCCTTTACAATTGAGTAAATGTGGTATTTATATAATTTAAAATAGAGAATAAAAGTTTTACATGATAATATAAATATAACATGTGATAAATCGAATGGGGTCTTATACGATAAGTGGAGGGATTATACTTATCCCTTATTATAAGTTTTCTTTTATGTGACATATTTCCTTGAAAAATAAATGATAAAAACAAAAACAAAACAAAAAATTAAGTGCAAATCAATCAAACCTCAGATCGGAAATCCCCCTCATATATTAAAGATCACCAACCTCAGGTCCCATTTTTTGCATTTTTAAATCTGTTCAGCGAGCAGCAAAAGAAAAGCTGTTTTCGTATATATGCCATGTAGAAAATGGATTAGATCTTCGTTTAGTCTTTGCTGTGCAGCGAATGGGCCTTCTGATACATGGGCACTCTCTGTTGTTACAAGTATAGACTGGCTTTGTAACAATTCGATGGAGGGGCTGAGAGTAAGCAAGCAGAGAGCAGCTGAGTGAAGAGGGGACTGGTCATGGGCTTACGGTGGAACGACATCGATGGATGCAAGTTCCAGCGGGGGAAGTGGGAGGGAGACAACTGAAATGGACCGATGGAAACCAAATTATTATTCCGAGTAAATGATTGAAAAGCACGGCGGCCCCTTCCAAAATATGATCCAATCAGGGAAGGTTGGTGACTCGTCCAATTTGTTCTGTTGAAGACGTGACAGCCCTTTTGAGTGCAAATCAACGACGTCGATAGATATATTAAAATTTATGTTAAAATGTAAAAAAAAACTTGATTATGCACCCTCTTCTCCCTTTGCTAATAGAACTAGAAAAAGTACAACAAAAGAAAAAAATCACATGCAAGAGAAAAGTTAGAAAATCAAATACACACTTCTACAGTTTAAACAATTGGATAGATTCATCCAAAGCAAGGTATAAAATATTCAGTTACACCATATTCATGTACAGTAGACATAGTAGGCTTTTATAGACGGAGACTATGCCAGAACAATCTTTAGTGTTGCAATAGAAACTTCACTCCAAGAGAACTGTTCATCTAACAAATACGAACATGGGTCTTCGGAGAAATCAAAGGGTGACACAAGAAGCAATTAAAACCTCAACATGCAATTACAAGAACGCAGAGGATTACAGAAATCAACAGATTCAGATTCAGCAACTACCCTGTATGCCTTTCTTTTCCTTCCCCATCACCAAACTGCAGCTGCGCATTGCTTATTCTTTTGTTAACCAGCTATCTGTCCATTCGGTGATCTTCCCCTCTCGAGGCTGCGGTACAAATAAACAAAGGTTGAATTTACGTACCCACCGCACGACACTTCAGTGGCTATCCAGAACCAAACCCAAATTTTATCAGTAAGATTCCTGCTGTGGACTCTCTGCATGCATATCCATTGACGTGTCATTGGAATTGAGAGTGTTTGCATCCCTATTCTGAGGGAAGCTGCTTTCAGTGTTTCGAGATCCACTATTGCCAGAAAGCACGCTGTTGTTATTGTAATATCCGCCCTGTGCTAAATGGAATGGCTGCAAACTCCTCCGAACAGGGCTTGATAGAGCATTCGAGAAAACCGAATTCCTGGATTGATCAGAATGAACCGCCCTTGTACCCAGACCAACTGCAGCCTGCCCAAATGAACCAGAACTCACATGTTGGGAGCTTGAATTTGAAAAGTGCGTGGTTGGTTGGTGGTGTTGGTGCTGTAACTGCATTCTAGGGGACATCGATGCTTCCTCTCCACCATAGTCAAGCTCATGCTGCAATAGCAAAAAGTAGTACATATTACGAAATGGAAGAGCAGAAGATGATAGTATTGCTTTGCTTCAAAACTTGTAGAACTGGTAGAACACAGAAAATCGTTTTGCATCAAAACAAGAACATAACCACCAAAAGAGACTTGGGAGCAGAGGAAAACAGGCAACGATGACACATTGGCTATGTAGATGCAAACAAGAAAAGAATGTCTATCACTTGGTTCAAATAAAAAAGAACAAAAGAGCTTCTCCAAAAAAACGAATTAACAAATATTTGGCCATCCCATACTTCTGCTTGTCCTAGAATATCTTTTACCCAGGCCAACTATTTATTAAATTGAAATGCAGATTCAAAAAATCAACTGGTTGGTCGTAATCTATTGACGAGAAACCAAGAAGCAATAATCGCCAACAATTAGATACATCCAACCCTAATGAGAGCGACATAAAAGTTACAGCGACAAATTTCGGTCTTCGCTGGTGAGATTTTGGGATTAATACCAAGCTTTTCCAGGTTACAAATTTTATACAAATTCCCTCTCAAGAAATGATATTTTCTTTAAAATATTTAAGATGTGAGAGAGCAAGTTAAGCAAACCTGCAAATATGCAACTAAATCTGCTCCTGACACCACCCTTGATCCTTCTTCATGTTGTCTCAATATCCACTGGTAAAGTTTTTCCTGTACAAAATGCAAACAAAACTTACATAAATTGATAAACAAGTACCAAAAAGAAATCCAGATCTCAATTATCCAAAAGAAGTGATCACTAAAGACCCCAAACTAGTTAACCTCATCCTTAAGGGATTTGAATGGTGTTGAAAAACAAGTACAACGGTATTTTGGTCACTTCACCTTACCCTCACTCTCATATAGGGTGCAGGTCGAATCGGGGTCAGGTCTATCAAAACTCAAACACGACCCGATCACCATCCTCCTAACCCCAGCCCTGTAAACCCAACTTAAACCTAACCTGTCTCAACCCCGTTATATATTTTTGTCTCATATGTGGGTCCAAACCAAAACCCCGTGAGTTTTATTCTCCTACCCTCATATCTTGATGTAATCTTGTTCCTTATGTTGAATTATGTGTATGGTCCAATTTTCCATGTATGTAGGACAAGTAGAATGGGAGATAAAAGAAGATTAGGGTTTCACTTAAGTGATGCATTAATGTAATTTTGTCAAACTCACTTAAATAAATAGGTTGGGGGCTGAGTACTACCCCCAACACAGCTCTCTTTTCAATGCTTTCACCTACACTCTCTCTCCTTTCTTTTTCCATGGTATCATAGTAGTAGATCACTTTTGGGAAGGTTCTTTGTAAACCTTTTTCATCCTTTAAAGCTGACGTTTACATAAAAGAAGGCCCTTCGTAGATTTTTCGGCTCAAGGTTGATAAAAATCCAATTTTTTCTCCTTTTTTTATCTCTACCATAACCCTAGGGTTATTGGTTCTACTGTTCCTAGGACAGTTTTCTATGTTTTAAACTAACCAAAAAGGGATTTTTACACTCATTTTAGGATGTGTGCCAACTCCCATTCTACCCGTGCTGACGACATCACCAGATTATGCTGACATCAGCCCTAATTGTTGACTATTTTGGGTTATCTGATCTGGAATTTCAAGTATATGCTGTAATCTGTGATTTTTTAAGTGTACACATCACAATAACTGCCCTAACCGTAATTCTGCGTGGTGGGGCCCACTTAGGCTGATCATACAGAAGTTTTTGGAAGGTATAATTAATTTGATTTGTGTTTATATATAAGCATTATGGCTAATTTTGGTGAAGTATATACTCCACCTAAAGAAATTTCTAGTTCTGATGGGAATGATATTATTTAAAACTATTACATTTGAGAAATTGAACGGTAACAATTATCTCAATTGGGCCAAATCCATTAAGATGTATTTAAAAAGAAAAAAAAAATTGGCAAGAGATTAGAGTTTATAATCCATTTAATAGGGATGAACGGGAACTTAAGAAACAACAAAATCAGCTTCTAGTGGCAAAATTCCTTGATGGTTTAGGTGCTGAATTTGATAGCAGAAAGGCACAGGTCCTCACCTCTGATGAAGTACCTAACCTCTCTACTACCTTTAATAGGGTAATGAGAGCTGAGAAGACAATTGTGCCAAAAGCAAGGAAAGATGCAAAAATGGGTTAAGCCACCACAACTCTTAATACATCAGCTGCTGCATCCAGTTCCACTGATTCGTCTAGGGGACACACAGGGTCTAGCAAAGGTAGAGGTAGAGACAGTTCAGGCCGAGGAAGAGACCAAGGGGATGGCAAATCTAAAAGTAAGTATGTTCATTATAGACGCACTAATTATTACTCGAACGGATGTTGGATAAAGTTGTTGTTGCTCCTAAATCATTACTAGAACATGGGCAAATTCTACTATACATGATAGTATCGCACCAATACCTGATGTTACAACACCTGTCACACCTAGAGCCACAAATGAAATGCAGCAACAACAACAGATTGCTCAGCGTATGGCACACCTCTTCATTACTTCTCCTATGCATCCTTGGCTCATAATTCTCCCACAGGTACATCTGCATTTATTATGTGTCATTCCCCATCTTGGGTACTTGATTCCCAAGCTACTAAACACATGTCAGACATGTCCTCATCATTTTTTTACTCAAAGGAGTCCCTGCTCATTAAACATGTTAATCTTACTGATGGGTCAGACAAGGAGTGAAAAATGATATCCATGTTTCTTTCATATCACCTTAATCTGCATTACTAGTTCCCAAATTTCCTTTAAATTTGTTGTTCGTCAATCAACTTGCTAAGTCTATGAACTGTTCTTTAACCTTCTATCCTACTCATTGTGTTTTTCATGATCTCGTGACAAGGAAGACTATTGGTTCCACTCATGAGAGAGGACTGTATTATTTGGACAGCCACACACTATTTAATACGTTATATGTGCTACACAGCCGATTCACCTCTATTAGTGCAGACTAGGTCATCCATCACCAGCAAAACTGATTCAAGTAATTCCAGAATTTCCTTCAAGCGTTACTTTCCAGTGCAAGTTATGTCAACTGGGCAAGCATCACTGGAATTCCTTTCCAGTTTCATTTCATCAGACAAGTAAATTATTTGAACTTGTTCACTTAGATGTCTGGGGTTTTTGTCCTATGATTAGTCAGTTCGGTCATTGGTATTTATTTCATTCATTGATGATTTTACTAAATGTACTTGGATTTATCTCCTTCGTGAAAAATTTGAAGCTTTTAATGTATTCCAATTTTTTTATAACGAAATAAATAATCAGTTTGCAGCCTCAATCAATGTTTTGCGTACAAACAATGGTCTTGAGTTAATAAATCGGAAGCTTAACTCTTTTTGTCATTTTCAAGGGATTATTCATCAGACATCTTGTATGTTCAATCCATAGTACAATGGAATTGTTGAACGCAAAAAAGTAACTTACTTGAGGTGGCTCAAACTATGATGATTCATATAAATGTTCCTAATTCATATTGGGGCGATATTGTACTTATTGCATTTTTTTTAAAAACAGAATGTCGTATTCAGTTCTTGATGGTAAAATTTTGTTTCAGATTGTCTTACCAATTGCACCTCTTTTTCTTGTACTATTGCATGTATTTGGCTACGTCTGTTTTACTCATACTTTCGAACCATCCAGGGATAAATTGTCTCCTCTTGCTATCAAATGTATCTTTTTGGGATACTCTTAGACATAAAAAGGGTACAAATGTTTCTCTCCATCTATGAGAAAAACATTTGTATCTACAGATGTTACATTCTTTGAGGATGTCCCATTTTTTTAGTCTTCTAGGTCTGAGACAATTCCTCTTGTTCTCTCAGTTCTTAGTCCCGTCATTCATGTTCCAGTTGATGACTGTATTCAAACTACACGTGATGTCCCTACTGACAAAGCACTACAAGTATATTGCGGCAAACAAACACCATCTCATCCTACTCCAAACCTCTCTCAAACCGGACCATGACTCTGCATCGTCTCTTGATCCTGAGGTAAGTGACTTACACTTTCCTATTGCCTTTTGAAAGGGTGTCAAGAAAGGCACTCGCCATCCTCTATCTCAATTTGTCTCTTTTGATTCCTTATTTGACAGTTATCATAAGTTTGCTTTGTCCATTTTCACTTGCACTATTCAATTTTCAATGCAGACGCTTTCTTGTCTCCTCATTTGAAGAAAGTCATGGATGTTCAGATGGAAACACTGGTTGATAGAGGTACTTAGGAGTTATGTGGCTAACGTTCGAGGGCTGCAGTGGTTGGTTGTCGATGAGTGTATACAATAAATACAATGCAGATGGGTCAGTCAAAAGATATAAGGCAATTCTCATTACTAAAGGATACAACCAGACTTTTGGAGTTGATGTATTCAAGACATTCTCTCCAATTGCCCGTTGTCCTCTGTTCGAATACTGGTATTTGTTGTAGTAAATCAATGATGGTCTCTATTCCAACTAGATATCAAAAATACTTTCTTGTATGGATATCTTAAAGAAGAGGTGTACATGGAGCATCCACCGGGGTATGTTGCTCAAAGAGAGATGCATTAGGTATGTAGACTCAAGAAAATTCTTTATGGCTTAAAACAGAGCCCATGGGCATGGTTTGAAAATTTTAGCCAAGTCGTCATGTCCATGGGATTTCTCAGAAGTCATTGTGATCATTCATTGTTTATTATGAAGAGACAGTCTGAGATTATTGTCTTATTGATATATGTAGATGATATCATCTTATCAGCGAGTGATAGATTAAGCATTGAAGAAGTCAATCACACTTGGCAACTAACTTTCAGACTAAAGATCTAGGTCAACTAAAATATTTTCTAGGTATCAAAGTTGCAAGAAGCAAGGAGGGAACTGCTTTAACTCTGAGGAGGTATGTAACTAACATGCTTCAAGAGTATGGACTTTTGGGGGCTAAACTAGTTGATACACCTATGGAGGTAGGAAATGATTTTCATGATGATAAGAGTCTGGAATTGAAAGATAAAACAATGTATCGGAGATTAGTGGACAAGCCCATATATACTACACTTACTAGACCGGATATCTCAATTGCAATCAATGTAGTGAGTCAATTCATGGAACATCCATATAAGATTCACCTAACAGAGAATTTTAAGATATCTGAAATAAGCAGCAGGAAAGGGTCTTCTTTTTAGACCCAATGATCACTTGAGGATTGAGGCTTTTTCTGATGTTGATTATGCAAGCTCCACGCTTGACAAAAAATCAACTATTGGGTACTGTGTATTTCTAGGAAAAAACTTAATCAACTAGAAGAGTATGAAACAAAATATTGTTGTTTGATCTAGTGCAAAAGCAAAATATAGAGCAATAGCCTACACTATAAGTGAATTAATGTGGGTGAAATCTGTTGCACAAGAGTTAAGCTTCTATCAAAAAAATCCCATGATTATGTATTGCGATAACCAGACGGCAATCTTCATTGCTAGTAATCCGGTGTTTCATGAGAGAACGAAGCACATAGAGGTAAACTGTCATTTCATTCGGGATGCGGTGATGAAGAAAGAAGTGACAACCCCAAATGTTCGGTCAGGTGATCAACTTGGTGATGCTTTAACTAAAGCACTGGGGAAGCGTGAATTTTTGTGACAAGCTGGGCCTCTTTGCCAAATACTCTCTAGCCTGAGGAGTGTTGAAAAAGTATAAGGGCATTTTGTTCATTTCACCTTACCCTCACTCTCATATATTGATGTAATCTTGCTCCTTATGTTGAATTATGTCTATAGTCCAATTTTCATGTATATAGGACATGTAGAATGGGAGATATAAGAAGATTAGTGTTTCACTTAAGTGAGGGGCATTATTGTAATTTTTTCAAAGCCACTTAGATAAATAGACAACAGAATTCTCCAAGAGCAGATCCATAAGAAGCTCAAATGGCAGGAGTGCAGGAGCTTTAGCTGAGCTTTTACAAGTTCAAATATACCAATTCTCTATCTCTCTACAAGAAGGGAGATGGGATGATTCCAGAAGGGTGCAAGAAGCTTTTTGTTTGGAATGACAAAAAAAACTTCTGTTACTTTTTTTACGAGACAGGATGAACAAATCTAGAATTCCACATCTTCTAGTACAATCAGAGAATCAGGGAAGAGAACACTTCCCAGAAACAATAAGCATTAGAACATTTAATACTCGTCAAGGAAAAAACTACATCTTCCATATAAAATGCTGAAAATGCGAAGGTTGAGATGAGCAGCAGATTCCCAATGTACACACTCCTAAATGTGAATCATACATGATAGTCAAGATAACTGAACAGCTGAACCTAATCTTCCAAATATTGAGATCCCATGTAGGCCATCAAAAAGAAATTTTGGTTTTAAAAAGGAGACCAACATTGACAGGGACCTCGAAACACCCAAAAAAAAAGACCAAGTGATAGTTGCACCAATAGAAAAGTTAAGTGACAAGTTAAACACTCCTCCAAGAACACAGCCAAAGTATTCCTCGAAGAATCAAAACCTCACTAGAATGCTTTTCCATCTTCTGATTCGTAAAGCCAAGGAATAGTAGAATGTGACGCATCTTTGCACACACATCAATTTGAAACCTGATGACCACAGATCTAAACGGCCTCAACTACCGTCAGCATTCTCAAAAATAACAAAATTGTCAACATTATAGAAATTCTAACTAAATAAAAAAACATACAAAGAACAAAAAGCTCATATATCCACTATTATGACTCTTAGGAAGCCCCACAGATTCACTGACTTACAACCGAATTTAGAGATTGGATCACCATCCAAACGCCCAGCTAAGGCAATAAAATAAGCCCTGGTCCATGGCTTCTCACTCATTTCCGTAGCTATGAAATAAAAAGAAAAACACCCAATCACAACATCTGACTCATTATACTAACCAGATCCAAAAAATGGAAGCACCGTATAATAATTTAAGTTGCTATTTCCCAATCAATGAAATTCCATCTAACAGGGAAATTTCAGTTCTCATATATGTTTTGAGGAAACACAGATAATATCTTTGGATGAACACAGATAATATCTTTGAATGTAAAACTGATTTAAGATTAAGTAGCTAACTCCAGAGCAATGTCAATAAATAGTGCAAAGTAAATGTCAAGATCTTAATGAAGAGGTACATTTTATCAAAAAAAAAATAATGAGAATAATGAGACAAATCTGCAGCTTTAGACTCAGTTTCATAGATAATGTTTGTGAAATCTTGCAGGTTGGCATGATGCTCAATCTTGAAGTGAAAACCCCAAAGTTGACCATATTCTTTAGGCAATTCATTTTTCTAAGGATCAACGCAGATCATATTGAATCACAATGGGAAACAGAGAGAATGCAAACTTACAGGGCAGAAATGAAGAAATACATACAGATCTCATGTTATAGGTCAAGTGAAATGAAATAGAAAGTGTCCAGTTTGGATGTATCAAACATTTTCCCTAGCTTTCAAAAAGATGTTCTCCAATTTCCTCAAAAAGCAAGCAATCGTATTAGATAGCTGTTTTTTATCTGGATAATATATTGAAACAATGATTATACTTTCCCCAATCATTTCCATGGCATCCAATTTCAGATTACAAAACCTATCATATTCTAACAAATTTCCACCATTCTAGAAAGAGGTCCAGAGAGAGAGAAAGAGAGGACCCATGCATCTCAATGGTGTTCTGTCATTTGAGAAGAAAAAAATTCAATAAAGAACAAGTTTAGATTCTACACTTAAAAAGTAACTTTAAGTTATCTAAACCCAACCCCAGCCCACAATAACAGAAACAAAGAAAAAAAAATGTAATAGAACTTCACTTCTGTCCATCTGTGGTCAACACCTAGAAAAATTATTTGTTTTCCAACAAAAAAAAAAATCAACAATGCTTCTGCTTGAATGAGGTTCCTTAGACCAATTTGCTGAGGTCATCAATATTCATCAACAAATCAGAGAAATAGCTAGTGACAGGTTAGGTCCCAATTGTTCAATGCAAATGTATCGGGAAGCAGAGATATATAAAGTGACCAACACTACAAAGAACTTAGTTGAAACTAACGCAATTAGGAAAAGTAACTATGCTAAATTTCACCATTCAAACAAGATATCTCAACGAAGATAATCGAACCCTTTTTTTTTTTTTTTGACTGGAAATAACACCGAAATGGTTAGACCCTTCCATCTGTAGCTTTATACGTACTTAATGCACAAAGGAGGAAATGAATTGATCATGTTAACTACTGAGCAAGCAACAAAGTGTATCTCAAACTACTTTCTAGCGAAGCAAGGTTATCAGACTCTCAGGTAAATTGAACTCGTAAACTGGACATACATCCAGAAAACAACCGAATTCAACAGAGAAAACTCGCATCTGGATACCAACTATGTTGACAGCAATGGACACAAGTAACAGATAAAAGAAGCAAGCATTGCACAGATTCATAGTACGGTAAGATCCCACCGGAGTGAACAATTGAAAAAAGAAATATCATTTTTCATGCCAAACGAAATTACCATCCAAGTCCAAAAACAACCAAATCCCTGACAGAACCACAGAAAATCCAAAATGCATGAAATATAAATTCAAAAAAGCACCAAGGCTTCGCCTAAAAACCGCGAGGAGTCAAGCAGGCGGGAGAGGTATGAATGAAGAATTAAAGGTACCATGGCATGGCGCTCTCCTGCTTGAAAAGCGAGTTTCTGCTGATTCATAGCCTGCGTGTAGAGCTGGGAGAGGGAATTGGCGGCACTACAGAAGGTGGTGTACATGGTCCGATCGACCTCATCAAGCCTGGTCGCGTCAGATTTCCTCTTCTTCGCCATCTCGATTGCCTATATGTGCCCTTCAAAACCCTAAAAGGCCCAAACACAGTTCTCTCCTCCGCCCGCAATCCCTTGCAAGAGCTCCAAGAAAGGACACAAGTAAAGCATTTAATCCCTATTAGTAGTCAGTCGTCGCGCCCAAAGCCAAGAAGATTAACCGGAACAAGGGGGCGATAGGATAGTTAACATGCGCATACCCCTTCCCCTTCCGCGGGTCGGTTGCAGGGGTGAACACGGGTCGGGCTTTCAGAGAACCCGAACTTGCAATTGTCCATTGAGCCCATATGCACCACCACCTTGGGCTTAGATGAACTCCCTAAGGTGGCTAAGTTTTTTTCCCAAGAGTAATTTAGGTCAAAGTTAAACTTAAACCTATTTTTATATAAAATAGTACTAATTATTTTAAGTCCAAATTATGTCTCAGTATACACCAACATATTTACAATTGGACTTGGACCACTAATGTACCAAATAATTTCAAGTTTTGGCTACACAAACCAGCTTTGGTCCATGAGCTAAAACAACTTTATGGTCATGTCAAATTAATTAGTTCATGTTACACAAGCAACTTTGGTTGCATCTTATTCAACTATAACTACCCAAAAATTTTAATTGCCAAATCATTTCTAATTGTAGACCTAAACCCAAAATTAATAATTCTCGATCAAAGTATTAAAGAATGCCAAATAATTTTGATATGCTAATTGATAATTGACCAAAAATATCAAGGTGAATAATTTGTCTCATAATAACATAATATTTATTTTATAAAATTAAATTAAATCAAAATTATTTTAGCATCAAAATTAAAGTAATATGGTGAATAATTTAACTAAAAATTAATATCTAACTATTTTACTAGACCGATATTTATTATGGGTCAGTTATCTCTTAATTAATTGAAATAGAAATTAATTAAAATTTTGTTTGTTTACTCAAGTCGAAAACCCAAAATTTGGTTTGGAAGTAACCTTTTTGGGATAAAAGCTATACTTTTCTTGCTAGAGCCTAATGGAATCTTGCAAAACCTTTCTCAAAATAAATCTTTAAGAAAACAGATTTTCTAAGTTTTATAAGAATCGATGTTAACCCTAATTTGTATTGAATTAATGTTGGAGAAAATTATATTTGAGCTAATTTTCTCTTAATCTATAATTAACTAACTAAAAATAAATTAATAAAAAATGATGGTTCTTATATTGAAACAAAAACCCAAAAATTTTGGGTAAAAAATTAGATCGATTATAGATTGATCGGCCTTACATGGCTTAAAGTAGACGAGTTTCTCTTGGAATGAAATCTCCTAACTCCATATAAAATACAAACTTTCAAAGTGACTAGATGCATCAAATGAAGTACTTTTGAGGTCATTAGATCAAGATCATTAGCTTGAAGACTAATTACCAATCGAGTGGTCCGTCGTCGTATGTGCTACATACACTATATCGTATTGATAATATGGCATAATGGCTTTATAAAAGAAGTGATGGTTTAAACCAAGGGGAAATTGGACCTCATGGCCCTTGCCTATTGGGTGTCATGTTGGGATAAAACTCACTTATTTCATATGCTTCAACTAGCTAGAATTTGTTTTTAAGTGAGAAATGGAGATATAGATAAGAAATCTTCATTAAAGTCAAATAAGTTGACTCACCATTGGACTTAATATAAGCACATGCTAAGGAGGTCTCGTGAATCCTCAATTTGACTCTATCCATCTCGTGAAAGAGCGAATTTTGATCAAGGAGTGATTTGTCTAATATTATTTTAATCCATGCAACTGGGGAAGCAGCAAGCAGCATGTGGCCCCACGTGACAATGCCCACCACCACCCTTACTTCTAGGGCGAGGCCATAGCGTTCTCCCCTTTTAATACTGCCACTAGCGATACTGACTCCAGACCCACCGTTCGTGACAACGATACACTATCTACGTCACTCCCCATTTGCTCTTTTTTTTTTAAGAATTTTTTTTTTTCTCATTAAACAAAGCGAGAGAGACTGAGAAGCCCAGCCAGACCAAAAGATTGTTAATTAATTTCTGATTAAGTAATGTAAATCAAATATCCGGGTGGTGGTGCCGGTGCCGGTGCTGGGGGGCTCGAGTGCCTGCGGCTCTGCTTTTGTTGTTTGCTTGTCCTCTACCGTCTCGGTCCTTATCAGGGACGGAGAAGAAGAGAACTCCCGGCAAGATAGGCCCCGCTGTCCATTGCTCGCACGTGGCCCTATCTGACCTGCCTCCCTCCTCTCCGCCTGTCTCTGCACCTTCGTTGTCCGCCCGCCCATCCCCCACTCTTCTTGCTTCTTCTTACGGTTACCTAATTAACATCGTCACTGTCACCTGCTTTCCAACCTTTTTCTATCTAATTCCACGATAATTACGTGATTAGTCTGTGTTTTTTTTTTTCTGGACTTGATTCTTGGGCGTGGCGGCGGAGACACGGGGGGAAAGAACAGGTACGGTGGTTAGATGATTGTGGGCCCCTGGCGACTACCAACGGGGCCTCAACTGTCCTATGTCCGCCATTAATGTACCTCAACTTCATACCCAGTAATAATTCGATCCCTGAAGCTTCGTAGGATTTGAAAGCTTCTTCTGACGGAGAAGGAAGGAGAGGGTAGAATTTGAAAGCTTGAAACGATATCGTCGGACAGAGGAGGGGAGAGACCGACAGGGTCGATGGCAGGAAGAAGACGTTGCAGGGCAGGCAGGGGAAGGCCCATGTGTCGTTGGGGGCGTGCGCGCAATGCCGATAGCTACCCACTCACCTCTCTCGTCAAGAAAAATTTCTCCATCCGTCTCCAATTCCCCTTGTTCCTCTCTCTGGTCCCCCCCCCCCCCCCCCCCCCCCCCCAGCTGCTCCAGATCCACTCTCACCCAAATTGGATTTCTTTTCTTTTACTGTCTTCGCTTGCGACTTGCGTGCAAATAATTTATTGATAAGGAAAGAAAAGATCGGATCCAAATCATCCAATCGGAGACGGTAGCAGTTCGCTAATGATGTAGAAACATCTTCCCCGCTCAAGACTAGAGAAGTAGGCGTCTTAAAGGCTGTAAAATGTAGAGATTTCAGAACAGTTATCAGGTGAAAGACCATCATGTCTCAGCTGCTCTCTGCAACAATTGAAAACATCACGTATCGAACAGAAAGCTGGAAATCTAGCCCCCTTTATATACACTATAAAAACCACCTCTTTATGTATAAATGACAAGATTTTGATAGAATATAATACATAAGTTGAGAGAGAGCCCCGAGCAATCTTTAGTTCTTTTATGCAGTACTGTTAAGGATAGTGAAAGAATAGTGTGAGCTTTAACTAGAATCGTCACCATCTCTACCAAAGAATGTGGAATTTTCTTTCCATGACTCTTTGTCTCTCCTGCAGCTAAGGATTGCTTAATTCAGGGCCTTCTTTCAAGCTGCTCATCTCCACCACACCAAAATTGCTGCCATCGGAAACTGTTGAATCTGTGGTGCAACCTACCTGAATCTCCTTAAACATGGTCATTACCTCTATCATAGTTGGCCTTTGCCATGGTCGGTCATCTAAACAAGCACAAGCTATCTTCAAGTGCTGCAATAGCTCCATCTCTAAATTTGGATCTTCCTTCATAAGCTCTGGGTCAAACACATCGCTGATCTTGAGCTTGGCATGCTGCTTTACCCACCCCACCAGATTATTATCTCCAAAATCAGAAGAATCGGTTGGCCGCTTCCCTGTTAGCAGCTCCAGCAAAACCACCCCATAGCTATACACATCCCCCTTTGTGGAGCATCGAAAGCTTTGGTAGTACTCGGGTGGGACATATCCAGGTGTGCCAGCCAGAGTGCTTACACTCAAATGTGTGTCCATGGCGCTCATAAGTCTAGCCATTCCAAAATCAGACACTCTAGCTTCAAGATTCTCATCAAGCAGAACATTACTAGATTTCATGTCTCGATGAATTATGTGAGGATTGCAGTTGTGGTGGAGGAAGGTCAATCCCCCTGCTGCCCCTACAGCTATTTTCCTCCTTGCATTCCAATTGAGCTTGATACCAATCTTTTTCCGGTCATGAAGTACATCCTCAAGACTGCCAAATTTCATATACTCGTATACCAAAAGGCGCTCTTCACCAACTTTGCAGTAACCTAACAGAGGAACCAGGTTTCTATGCTTAATTTTCCCGATGGTTTCCATCTCTGCAGTGAATTCACGGTCACCTTGTCCACTGATGTGTATTAACTTCTTGATAGCAACTACGCTGCCATCTTTTAGCTGAGCTTCATAGACATCTCCAAACCCACCTGAACCAATGAGACTATCATCATGAAAGCCATTGGTGGCTTCAAGAAGATCAGCAAAAGTCAGCTTGCGAAGAGGCTTCTCAAAGGCCGCGAGATTAATGCTTAGAGCTTCTTTTGCACCAATGAGCTTCCAACCAGTGTGGGCAGTGCTTGAATGAGAAGGGTGATCTATGTAGACGTCAAGACTAGTATCCTTCTTCTTTTGTCTCTTTTTGCTCTCTACAGCTACAATTATCAAGCCAAAGATGCAAAAGAGCGAGAACAGAAGGCCCATTGCCACACTCCCAGCCAGTGAGGCTTGCCTACGATGAGATTTCTGGTGTTGAAAATTTGAGGAAGAGCTTGGACCACTTGCACATGATGCAAGAGGGAATCCACACAGGCCTGAGTTGTTTGCATACTTAGATGGCTGGAACGTGACCAACTGACCCAATTGGGGTATAGAACCACTAAGATTGTTGTTTGAGAGGTCAATCTCAGTGAGCATAGAGAGACCAGAGAACGATCCAGGGATTGGACCCACAAGGGAGTTGTGGGATAGATCAAGAACCCCACAGCTCCTCAACTCTCCCAATTCATCAGGAATAACACTGGAAAGAGCATTATGTCCCAAATTCAGTATATAAAGATAAAACATTGTACCGAGTTCCTTTGGAATGCTTCCCTCTAATTGATTGTACGACAAATCAAGAAAAATCATGGAGCCATTGTTGTTGAAAGTGTATTTAGTGTTACCCATGTAGATTCTAGTGAAGTTACATGAATGCCTGGGGATCCGGTTGAGCTGGTCCGGTCTGATCCCAGAGAACTCCAGCAGATTTCCAGCTCCTCTGCAATCAGCACTGCCATCATTCTTCAAGTAGACATATTTCTTGCCATTAACCAGACCAACAGCAATGTTGCCAGACTGCTTTGCAAGGGTGGGTGGGATGGTCCCGTTCAAGTGATTGCTATTGAGATCCAGCCAAATCAAACTTTTGCAGTCACCAATTTCTGGAGGAATCCTACCAGAAAATGAGTTGTTTCCCAGCTTCAGAATTGCCAGATTACTGAGCCGCCCAATCCATGATGGTATCTCCCCACTCAAACGATTGCCTGACAGTGAAATCCAGTTCAAGTTGGTACAGTTGCTTAATCCAGATGGAATGGTTCCCGTCAGCCCATTGTTGTCAAGAATTAGTTTTTCAAGCGTTCGAGCATTTGAAAGCTCATCCGGTATCTCTCCCTCAAGAAGATTCAGCCACATGATCAGATCGCGAAGCTGAGACAGGGAACCCAGGCTCGCTGGGATTGCACCAGTGAGATAGTTGAAGCTCAAATCGAGAGAAACCAAATGAGAACAGTTACTTAGAGACGCAGGAATTGATCCAGTGAACAGATTGTTCTGAAGAAAGACCACTTTCAAACTGTTCTGAGGGTTTTTACAAAGACCCCACGGTAAAGAACCAGATAAGGTGTTTGAGCTCAGGTCAAGCAGCTCCAAATTGGCCAGATTGGACAGTGAATCTGGCAATTTCCCTTCAAACTTGTTGTAGGAAACATTCAGATTCTTCAAACTTAACATCGAGGCTAGGGTTTCCGCAGGAAATTTGCCGGACAATGTATTGTTGGCAAGGTTAATAGATTCTAAAACAGAACAAGAAGCAAAAGCAGGAGGAAGAATACCGTGTAAGAGGTTAAACGAGAGATCCAACTCAATGAGAGTTTTACAGGAACCGAGAGCCAGTCGGGCAGGAATTTCGCCTTCAAAGTTGTTGCTTGAAAGGATAAGGGTCTGCAAGTTTGAGCTGCTGAAGGACGGAATTTCACCGTGGAAATTGTTGGACGAGAGATTCAAAAAGCTGAGATTCCCACACGAGGCAAATCCCAGCTTAATCTCGCCAGAGAAGTTGTTGGAAGAGAGATCGAGTCGCCGTAAGGTCTTACAATCACCAAACGATGGGATAGGACCGGATAAAAAATTCGAGGAGAGGTCAAGAGCTTCCAAGTTCCGGCAGCTTGACAACGGAACACCGCCGGAGAGGGAATTTGCAGCCAACTTCAAGAACTGTAACTCCGTACAACCGCCTGAGGAAAGTGACAGTAGTATGTTTTGCCCGGTGAGCTGATTAAAAGAGAGATCGAGACTACGCAGTGTAAGCCTCATAGGAGCAGCTGAACTCTTCCCCGAAGACACTAATCTGTTCGCTGAGAGATTCAAATATTTTAAGCTCACGCACGAGCTGAAGCTCGAAATGTCCGAAACATCGCCAAATAGACCATTTCCGGAGAGATCTAGCTCGCTCAACGCCTTGCTACAAGTGTGTTGCGAAGCAGAAAGAAGATTTCCGGTGAGATTTGCGAACTTTATCGACAAGCTCCCAATATTCTCTAAACTCATTAAATACGAAGATACATAGAGAAAATCGCAGTCCAAGTGCAGATAGCTAAGATCTACAGCAGAAACCACCGAATCATTACAATTAACCCCTGCAAAATCACACGGGTTACCATTCTCCACCCAGCTCTGGAGTACTTCAGGAGAGCGAAGGGAAGATTTGAACGAAAGAAGGAGATCGACATCCATCGGTGCTCCAGAAATGGGCCAAGTAAGAACCGCATATACGCAGAACATGAGTAAGTGAGACTTCATGGAGGTGAAAACGAAGTTGCTCGTGGATTCCATGGGAGACGTTACCAGTCAATATTTCACTTCCGCCATTAAAGACAGAGACCTCCAGGATTCTCAAATTATTTCGGCTGTTCCGGCCGGATTCTAAATGTCCTTTTAGGTTTCAGAGAAGAGAAAAACAGGAGGGAGGAGAGTCAAAAGTCGGAGCAGAGGAAGGAGACGAGGCATTTATACGTGACACAGCTGTTGGTCACATGCCACGTGGGTCCCTATTTCTGGTTCATGTGGGTCCACTTTCTCCAGAAAACGGCGTTTTTATTACTGAAGGATCTAAGATTTATTAGCCCAAATAATCAACTTCGTACCCCTCCCTTTTTTTTTCCCGTTTTTCGCCCTCATTCCCTCCCGCCATCACCTGGGGTTAAAAACACAATCACCGAAAGTTAAAAATAGAGTAGACACTAAGATTAGCCCTAGGATGGAAAAGTCAAATTCCAGTTCAGGATGACGGAAGGGTGTTATCGTCACTCTATCTTTCGTTTTGGTCGTACGTTTTTTCCCTATCGGGAAAATGACTGAAAATATTTAGAAACGAATCCTGGTAACTAACGTAAACAAACCTGTTCCCGTTAGGAAATGACGCAATTACAAATGCGAACTAACGAGATCTCTCTTCCCTGTCGAAGCACTAATTCACGATGAGAGCTCAGGTTGCGTCTGCTTCGAAGTAGAGCCTAAGAGTCCAGCATAAAATCGAGGTAAACTGTTCTCGATGAGTTCAACATTTTCAACCTTTTTCTTTTTGAAGTATCGCTACTGTCTCAGTGTCTATCAATGGCGGAACAGGTCGGAAAGGGGCCCGCGTTTTGCGCCTGTGCATGACGGTTCCATCGTGTCCCTTGTGTGCTCTTCCCGTTGCTTCTGAAGCCAAAATCATTTCGGAGAGGACGTAACAACGATGTAGATCTGTTACAGATACGAATCCAGGATCCAGTTATCGTCCTCGAGGTGAGATTTCAGATTTCTCAGTGATCCAAGCCCCGTTTTCTTTTGAACTCTTCTGCTGCTTATTTGTCTATTTCAAATGCGAATTGCGATGTTCTTTTTTAGTTTTCCCCCTGCTGTGTTATCTAGAAAACCATGCCTGAATTGTTGCTTCGTTGTCATTAACGATGGCTTGGCAGCTTGACCAAAGTCGACAGTTCCGCTGCTAAGATTAATGTCGTGGAACTCAAAAGCTGGAAGGAGTTGGAGATCCGATCTCATTATCTACTAAATGGTGCTTTTTGTTCGGACATGATCGAATATTTTCGCAAGAAGAATGGTTGACTTATAGATAAGATGGAATCAGAGCAGAGAACTGATCGGATGGTTTAATTGAAGGTCTTAATTTCAGCCAAGTAGCCATAAATCCGAACCGAGTCGGCGAAAACAATCGGACGGGAGGAGAGAGATAAAGGGCCCCAAGGCCACCCCTGTAATCCGCTGTATCGGGGCTCGTGTTCTTGTTTGTCTTAATTGCGATGAAGCCGAGCGAGCCTGGCATTGGAACTGGGAAAAGGAAGCGGAGGAAGGGAAGGACGGGTATGGGTCCTACATTTATTTCGGACACGTGCCTTTGTCCAGATCGTCTACGTGGCACACGTAGGGGACCTGATTGGAACAATCATCCTTCTTTGACTAACCGGCACCGACAAGATTCCAAGCTGTCTCTGTAGCAGTCCTCTCCCATTTACACGTACGCATCACAGCTGTACATCGTCACACGGGGTGCATGTTAGCGTAGTGGGTGCGCAGTGCACTCCGCTTCGACCGGAGCTCAGATCGATCCGGGACCTGTCTTCCAAGGCACAACACCAGTTCACGGCCTCGCGAGACCTGAGATCCGCGTACTGCTGCGGCTTTACTGCAGAGTCTCAGACGTACAGTTGTCTCTTCGGCTCCATTCGGAGAAAGTAAATAAAAAGGTTTCCGCAGGATAAGCGCAGACTCTGTGGTGCACACTTTAGACTCATTGGGTCTCCTCTGCGGAGGGCAGAATTTATTGATTGTGTTACTCAAACTATGATCTGAGAAGAAGGTGGGAGGAAGGAAAACCAGGGATGAGAGCGGATCAGAAGGCCAGTGGGCCCTGTCAGCATGGTACGTGACGTCATGCAAGGGTGTATATTGATGCGCGCAGAAAAGAATCCAGGTTCAGATGATAGTTGAGGTTCAGTACCAAGTCTGCTGCTGCTCTCCTAAACGATTCAATTAATAGCGAACAGTTGAAACTTGAAAGGGAGGAAAGAAAAAAACAAAAACAGAAAGACAAACAGTAGTAGCTTCACAAGGGAAAAGAAGAAACAGAGAGTAGAGAAGTGCTCTCATTTATCACTTTATGGTCCCTTAGCTGCTCTAACTCAGGTGTTCCGGCTGGCACTAGAAGCCTTCAAATGTGGGGCTTGCAGTGGGGGCGCGAGATGCACAGAAGTGCTAAGGTATTTCTGTTTTCTCTTCACTCTTCTTTTATTACTTCCGCCATGGTCTTCCTCTAAAAGAAGAAAAAGGAGAAGGGGAGTCCTTTATAGTCCTTTACTAAGGCTCTTTGTCGGGCTGAAACAGCAAAATAGGGTTCGAAAGCTGATACACCTTTTAAAGAGAAATTCAGCTTTATATGCGGGTAGGAACTGGGGAGTGAAATGCTGAAATGCCCCTGAAACAAATGTACATGGACGAGTCTCCATCCTAGAAAGTCTCAAACGTGCACAATCAAGCACGACTATAATGTCATGAAAGAGACGTAAAAGAATGTGGTCCACATCTTCTTTTCTGGATACGAGACACAGATGTAACAAATAGTAAAAAGTTGGAAGCACTCAAGTATCGGCTACTGAAAATAGGACTATCATGGGGAGAGTAGCGTTGCCTCTTTGCAACTGATATGGTGAAAAAGGATATATCATCCCTAATAGAAGGAAAAACAACAGGAAGAAAAAAAAGAGATTACTCTTCATTTTCAGTTTAAAAACTTAAAGCAACTACACCATTACGAATTAGAATTTAGCTTTGTAGTTGAAAAGAAGCATTGTAATGAAATCCTTGAAGTTTTTCCTTAAAAAGGGTGACATGGAGGTTTCTAAAACCTTTTCAACCCTCGGATAACAAGTCCTTGTTTCTTTGACTATGATGTAGAAGATTAATACAGGTCTTTTCTCTGTTTTTGATTCTTCTGATATTGTGCCTGCAAATATAGGACTAGTGAAGTTGTCAAACCATCTCATATAAAAATGACCAAACCTCTGGAGCCAGTGTACTTTGGTCTACTCATATTCCTCAATAAGTGAAAAAGTGGGAACCACCAATGATAAAGGGTCCAATGGCTCTCCTCCACAAAGGAGAGAGAAGGGAGTAGACTGATTGACAATTGAGATGGACAAGCTGAAGTGTAGACCACTTCATTTTGTGTTATTGCTACCC
This sequence comes from Aristolochia californica, assembly GCF_029961685.1. Classification (NCBI taxonomy): domain Eukaryota; kingdom Viridiplantae; phylum Streptophyta; class Magnoliopsida; order Piperales; family Aristolochiaceae; genus Aristolochia; species Aristolochia californica. The sequence goes on from NW_027181815.1 coordinate 7,560,627, forward strand.
ATTAAAAGCTAGATTTAAAGCTCAAAACTGAGATGTATCACACCCAGTTCAGAGACTTCAAAGCTGAACCTCCAACACCACCAGCAGACAGTAGGGTGTCATTGACAAAGGCAGGTGAGCTTCATGCACTCCAACTTTCAGATGAGGTCAACCTCTTTCAATTCCTTCTCCCCACCTCCCACTCCAAAAAAACACAATCAATCTCTATTCGCTTACAGCCTGTGCCAAACCCCACCTGCTCCCACACCCAGAAAATCTCCCTCCTCATCATGCCACTAGACATCAAATTGCCCATCTCCGTGGGCCCTTCACCACGGACGATTCAGATAGTTTGTTCCTCACTGACCCCACAGAAAGTCGCCCCTGATGTGATCCACCACCCATCCTTCTCTCGGAAAAAGAAAAAAAGTTTGATTTTTCTCTTACCTTTCACCCTTGAATGATTACCACCTTGACGACAGGGGACGAACACACAAAGTCCAACGATGGGCGCGCAGGATAAGCGTCCCCATCCCAAAAGTGTCACACACGTGCGCATGCTAGCAAAATTATTGGAAGTTTGAAAGGAGGAGGTGGGGGGAGCGTGTAGGTTTGTGTGGTGGTTACATGCGAGGGAGATGGAAGACAGAAGCTGGCCCAGTGGAGAGCAGTCAATAATGGTAAAGAGATATGTGTATAAGATAAGATACAACATTAAAACACTCAAGTGATGGCTTCCGAGGTGGAGGTCCACCTCTTTTTCGTCTTTTTAAAGTAAAAAACTAAAAATAAATAAAACATAGGTGGGAGAGATTCATCTCTTTATCTTCAATAATTATCTGTCTTTGAGATTGGACCGGTGAGGAGTTTCACGGTTTAAACAAACAGAGGGGTGATTAAGTCCGGGTTTAGTGGTTCTTTATGTAAACGGAATGATGGTTTTCCTGCTTTAATCATAAACACTGGAACGGTGTTTCCGGAGTGGAGTGGGGATCTCGTTAATTAGCTTTTTTATCACTGTTAATCCTGAGTTTTATTTAAAAAAAAAAATTGCTGGCCCTTTGCATCTGTAGAATCACCTTTCGGTTAAAATCTTAAATCAGTGTTAGAGGGAATGAGGGAAATTGATCATGGCACGATGAGTTTTAACTTTTGTTAACTTTTGATTGATCGAAGAGGAAAAGGAAAAGGGAAAACTCACTGTTGAGTCGTTGACGTGTTTTAGTCGGTGTAAAGTAGCTCAGATTTGAAAGAACCGAATTGAACAAACTAGGGTAGTTTAGTTTGCATCTATTGGGATCGATGACAAGCGAGGAAAGCAGAAGAAAGAAACAAAACCAGTTTAACAAATTGATCGAGAAGGTTTTCCATTCAATTCCGACTCCTCCATCAGAAGAAAACAAGGCAGGAACATAAGTAAGACACGAGGAGACGAGGTTTTTATTTGAATAAAGTAAGATTCGGGGCGATAACTGATGTGATTCTTTTAAGCCTCGTTTAGGATTCACGTGAATTGTTATAGAAACCAAAGAAACAAAAAGAATCACGACTGACGTGAAAGACGTTCATGTGCATGAACAACCAAGTACTAACTATTAATGTTATTTATTTGTACGTGGAAACGATTGTCGATACTCAGGAGCGAGACTGATTATTCAAACGGGAGAAACAAGTGTTCGACGTACCAAAAGGTAACCCTTCCCTACGCGGAAGCATATATCCTAGGGTTAAGTATCAGGGTTATTTTTTTTATAATTTTTTTTATGCGATGCCTTAGATGGGTTTCTTCTTATTTGTATATAACCATTGCAATTGATGGTCCAGATTGGGTTTTACAAGACCATAACGATCTGTCACACTTCCACGTTAACATCCATAGTAGCTCTTTTTATAACCAACTCTCATTATCATGTATTATGTTTCACCTTTATAAGACCTCTCACTCTGATAAAACTAAATTATCGATTTGTTCTTGGAATCAACCAAAACTTTTTTCATCCCCTGAAATGACATAAACATTAAAAAAAAAAATTAATCAAACAATTCCATTATATGTTTTCTTATGTGAAAATGAAATTGGGTAACTGAAAAATAAAAAAGGCACAAAAAAGCTTACGCGGTTCAGCTCCAGAGGCTAATTACGAGAGACGGAAAGAGAGAGAGAGAGAGAGAGAGAGAGAAATTTAATCAAATGAGGATGAATTCTTCCATCAATTATATGCCTTTTATAGACTAAAAAAAGAAAATTTACACAATCAACTTTAATTCTTTTTTTGCAAGGGTGTTTTGTTCATGCCTTAAAATGGAAAATTGTTGATAATATTTTTGCCAATCATTTTATGAAATCAAGATAACAAGACATAGCTCAAGCACATATGCTCAGGGAAATCCCCAACTGAATTGACTCAATCAAGTGTCTGGTTCTCTTTATGTTGTCATTAACCAACCCGGTCAATAGCCGTTGGTTTGGTTTAGGCATGCTACATCGACTAGCTAGCAAAAGAAGACCTTTAACCTGGGATTTAACATTGGGGTGGTGTAGAAGACTGAGTACAAGAGTTACTGGCACCCTTGAGTCCATACATATGTTGCTTCTGATTGGGTTTTTAGGCCAGTCAACTCCTGATCTCTCTACGTGCTTCCTAATTTTGAAGCTCAAATTCCCATTTAGAATCCCGGTTTTCAAAGTCTCTGAAGTCGCTTCAATCTCCGACATCTATCACTTCGTCCCTGTATATAAGCAAACCTTTGTCTAGACATATACATTAGAGTAGATTCCATAATTTGCTCAGAATTAGATTCAAACCAACTAGTAATTAAAGCGGCAATCCGGATTAACAAATACGTATCACGACCGGGCTAATTTCATTATCAGTTTACAGCTGAAATCGAGTATTATAAAGACAAACGAAATCCTAAAAAGGCTCTTCAAATTCCAAAACTCTCGTAAGTAGAAACATGGCAGAGCTCAGCGCTTCTTGGACACACCAACGGTCTTTCCTCGGCGGCCTGTTGTCTTGGTGTGCTGACCACGAACACGTAGACCCCAATAGTGCCTCAGACCACGGTGGTTCCTGCAGAAAAGAGAAGAGAAGATTATTGGAAGCAGCTCTAGAAACAGAAAAGGAGAAGCCTAATCAATCTGACATGCAGAAAATTATCAGACAGAAGAATCAATTATAGCTTGTGTGCAGGATATGAAACACTGCTCTCATATTCTCTTAACAAAGAAACGACTTAATCAGCAATTCAGCAACTCAATTATATTCTTTCAGCAAAAAATTTAAAATAAATTCCAAAATAAATTTCAAACAACTCAAAATTATTTCAAAAACAGGTCATAAAAATATTACAAACTGTTCTTACCAAAATGAATTTGCATAACTTGTCTTTTGTAGGCAAACTTTTATCAAAGGAAACAGGCTGAGAGTTGTTGTATCTAGTCATTATGTTACATAGCGTGTAAAGTTGCATGCACATAGACACAGAATTGCACTTGTATGTTCACGTTGGATCTAAACATAGATCACAATTACAAGAACTGTAAATACTACATGGTTTAACCAGATTCCACATTGAATCAATGTCATCATTAAAAAGGCTTCTCTCTGGCATTGCTGGGAGAATTACAAGTAAGTAGGAATATAAGATGTGGAAACTTACCTGCAATAGTTTCAACTCTTAAATAAAAATTGTTGAAACTGAATTTGTTATAAATATATCAGAAAATTTGCAGACCACACCCTCCCAAACCTCGAACCAGAGTTTCTAGAAACATCATACTGTAGCTTCCAAATAAATAACATGCAAGTTCACCTATCATCCTTGAGCTCAGTTTAACAGCAAATGATATGGCAAAGATACACTCAGAAGCCCCCATCACAAAGTGCAATTATAGACAATCCATCTCATTTCTCTATTGCAAATAACTTATAGCAAGATAAACCCTTAAGTTTGAAATAAGGAAAAACATGCTCTGAGACAGAAGGATCAGGTTTTAGAAGCCTGCCCACTGCCATATCCAAAGAGCAGTCTCTTTCTAGAGGTGTATCGGAACAGTCGCTGCAACACAGCCTTCGTCATTGTAAATTTGATAACGGCATATAAAGAGACTGCTGTGCGACAGGAAATCAACAAACAAAGGTTCCAGTCTTATGGGCAAAATTAAAACAGAGTTGTAGAGTTATAAAATGCAATAATCTTCCTCCCATTCTAGTTGTAACCTTGATAGCCTAAAAACTAATTTTATTTTGTTTACAATGACTTCTACATAATGGGCTCCCAGCACCAGGAGACAGAACATGACAAATTGAAGTTCTGGGCATGAGTTCATAACTTGTGTATGATCACAAAAAAGAAAAAAAGGTTCCACTTTTTTTTTAAAATAGTAGGGTTTGACAGCTTTACCAACTCACAAAAAATCCATGTCCACTAATATAAATTCAAACTCAACTATGTCATCACTGAGTCACAAGAATTAGTTAAAAGGTTTGACGAATTTTGGATCACCAGAAATTTCCAACAAGAAATATTTTAAGTGGCTCTTCCTATGGACATGTTAACAAATTCATGTCAACCAAGCATGCCCAAGTAAGATCAAAAGAATAGATGATTGAAGAAATAAAAGCAGTCTTAGATCTTTGATAGGGTACACATACTAAGCAGCATATTGTAACCAATGCATTACCTGATCTTCTTCAGCCGCTCCAAGTCATCTCTTAATTTCATATCCAGAGCATTGGATACTACCTGGGAATACCTCCCATCCTTGTAATCCTTCTTCCTGTTCAAAAACCAATCTGGAATTTTGAACTGGCGTGGATTGGCAACAATAACCATCAAATTCTCCAACTCCGCAGCAGATAACTCACCGGCTCTGGAAAGAGGAAAGATAAAAATGAATCCCTAGACAAATGGAAGCCAATATGAAGCAAAAATATATAGGTAATAAGTTCGCATAACTCCTAAACAGACGATAGAAAGCACATAAATTTGTACGTTAAATCGCAATCAGAACAAAACTATTTCCACAAATTTTTAAAGGCTGGGCTAGTAAAACTGCAGTGTCATCTGAAATCTACATTAGATGTATCCTACGAACGCAGCAATAACCACCCATTCATACATCAAAACCTTAAAAGCAGAAGCTGTTGAACAAAACGCAACACCAAGAGAATTAAAAAACCCCAAAACCTCATACAACGGAAATAATAATGACAATAGATGCACCAACCAAAGCCAAACAAACAGGAACCCTACCTTTTGTTCATGTCTACATCGGCCTTCTTGCAGACGATATTGGCGAAACGCCTACCGATACCCTTGATGGAGGTAAGGGCGAACATGATCTTCTGCTTCCCATCGACATTGGTGTTCAGAACACGCAATATGTGCTGAAAATCTTCGTTCGCAACCAAAGACTGGCATAAACAAAATAAATTCATCAAACCTATAGATCAAACTTCATAAGTTTTTTTTTTTTTTCTTCAAAAACAAATAATAGTTCACAATAGGGTTTACCGAGTTTCTAATAGCTATAAAATAGAAAAAAAATTGAGCCAATAAGAAATATGGACGGAGAAACGTAGAAGAGTTTAGAAGGGTACACACCATCTTTGCAACGTTCGCCGAGAAACGCGAGGCTCCAGAGCCACTTAGCGGGTGATCGAGGAAGCAAAAGACCACAAGGTATCACAGGGTAGGGTTTTAGAGCCTTTTTAATGCGCCGGTCCTAGGGTTTTGTTTTTTCCTCATCGGAGACGATAAAACCCTCCAAAATACATTTGAGTGACCATCATGTCCTGCTGCTAAGCGACTTTTACCACTAGAGTCCAAGATGGGCTAAATTTTGGATATATTTAATGGGCCTCCAAAGGCACCCATTTTTTGAAAATATATGCTGGATGTGAATATTTATCCTCAATTAAGCCCCATAAAGATTGGGACTCTTTCTTTTTCTTTTCGTTTTTTTTCACTAATTCTGCCTTCAACGGAAAGTACAGACGTGGAGGTGGAATTTTAATGTACACAAATCACTACTAGTTTTCACCTCCCAATGGGTTTTTAATTCTTACAGAACCTATGAATTTAAAAATTGCACAAAAACTTCAAAAGTCGATCTCACCAACCTCACTCTACCTGATTGGCCCAGGTTTTCCTCGAGGTTGTACGTGCCCATAAACAACAGGGATCAAAAGTGTTGCTGATTAGCATCATTTTTTTCTTTGCAAAATTTGATTCAGCCGCCTCTTCAATTCTAGAAGATGAAAGATTCATTTCACGAATCAGCCTTATCAAGTTTTGACAAGACCAATATAAGCCTGTAATTAGGTTAACTGCCATGTTCGTCCATTTGTCATTCCAATGAACTCCCATGTACAAGTTTGAATCTAGAATTTTAGATCCATACCTGTGGCATATCAACTACAGACTTGGGTAACCAGGATCCTGAATCTACAAATTGATGCAACCAATCAAACTTCTCCAGGATAGAGAATTAAGTAATCAAACGACTGATAGCTTAAGATCTTGTGACTTCTTAAAGGAGCCCACAATTATTGGGAAAACCTGGAAAATTGACATTCACAGAGTGATGTACGATGTTTAAGAACAGATTCTGTAACAAGCAAGGCAGCCTCCGCTCAGATTGCTTTCCAAATTGTAATTCTGGGGACGGGTGGTGCCGTCAAGCTTATGAGATACATAAATGGCATAGACAAAATTAACCAAAAAAAAAAAAAAAAATTCTCTAGGCCCCCACCCGCCCAATATCATCCTCCATTTGTAGAGAACAGAGCAGACTGTTTCACCATGTCTATATGAACAAGGGGAATTTCAACTGATTCTGTGGCTTTCCCTATCTACAGTCTGTGAACCAGTCATGTTAAATACAAAAAATGGATATGGTGACAAATCCTAACCAGCCCATCAGATAAGCAGCCCCCACTGAACTATGAAGGAATGGTGCAACCCAATTCCTTAGCTGCGACATCAAGGAATGAAAGGGTCAAACCAGTAGCCCTCCGGCTGTTAGCTTCCCATGTCAAGCATTTCTCTATGTCTGCATGCCAGTCTATGATGCCTATAGTTGAGCAATGGAAAGAGAGGGCTTGAAGTTCCTTTACATCCTGTGGTGTTAAGTTGGATTTAACAGATCCGATATGTATGATATCTCGAAGCACCGATGTACTGAGTGCACGCACATGTGCACTTGGATTAGAGAGACAACGGATTGTAGCTGGTAAACGGCACTGCATGAGTTGGATGGAGAAAACCATATTAGTAGAAAGGCTTAGTTGAAAGATGATAGTTACTTGTCATGTAAGCTTACCTTCAGCAGGTTTCCAAGACCATCAACAACAGCTGAGGTAGAGTCTCCCCAACTAAGCATGAGCTCCACTGCTCTCGCTGTTGCTTCCAAGAGCTGCAAATTTTTGTTGAGAGGGAAAAGATTATCCCAGTAATAAAGACCACACAGGTACAATTCTAACATATTACATATACACACCAAAAAAAAAAGTGCCATCAATGACACGCCAACTAATCAGAAAGAGAATCATTACACCACACTACTCCTAGTTACCTACAATTATACATATTGAAGAAAACTCAAGAAACTGTAGGAACAGGCCTTGCTAAAGAAGTTACTGTGATGGGGTATAAGACAAACAATATATACATCTTTCAGAACGAGTACTAGAACTGGTCTCCTATCTGAAACACTAACATAATGAGTTCCTCAACTTTGTTGGTTTAACTATTTCAAGATTCAAAGATATATATACCTCTAACTGTGGGAGAGTGCATGCTTCTCCATCAACAAGCATCCCATCTGTTGCACGGAGGAGAAGGTCTGAAGCACTTGCAAGAATTATCAAAGCTTCTGGGATATCATGATTTCTCATCAGCTCTACCAGTAACTTTACAATCCGTTGATTGATTCTCCACATTTTCTGACCTTGCTCGTCATCTTTAGCAATCCAAAGCTGCAAATCCTTCTCAGCCTGCTCACAGGCACATGGAACTGGGTGAATGAAAAAGTTGATAACTCCTGTAAAATAGTAGTAAAAAGAATACAGCTTTCATGACATTTCTATAAACTTGACAGAGGAAACTGATTTTAAGACCTGCAGAACCACAGCAGTTGACGCTTTGGTTGGAGATGCCAATACAACATTGCACAGTGCATCAACTACCTATAAAAGAAGGACAGAAAAATTAAAAGATCAGTACATCTCTCATGCAAGTATCTGCATCATTAATCAAGGCTTCATTGTCATCCAGCCCGGTACATTGCCATCTGTAGATGTGTGACCATTTGGAGAATCAAAGAAAGCTAAATATTCCTATAGTAACAGGATGTTCATGGGTGGTTCTGTAGAAAACGGAAGTTTCATACATCAAAGTCTTCAACCATTCTTTAAACATAGCTCAAAAACATTTATTGGAATCATGGGAGACATGATTTTTATGCATCTAGAAGTTATAGATGTTTAAAACATTTTAGATACATATTATGTATATTCGGTTGGCTATGTGACATAGTTTAGATTAAAGGAATGACATGTTACATGCTTCCTGTAGAGTGTGAGTAACCTAGATTTCAGCAAGAACTAAGAAAACTATAATTTGAATTCAAGTTTAATGGGTAAAACTTGAAGGACAGAAATAGGGTTTCTACAGAAATTATGAGAAATAACAAATAGAGAAAAAAACTGGAAGGATAAGTTTATCCATGAGAGAACAAAAGCCAGAACTTTATTTAATAGCAAAAATGTGATTTTTGAGTTACATATGAAGGCCTTTTATAGGCACACAAATCAAAAAAATATGAAACTCCTGTGCTGTCCACAATAGGAAATAGTCTCCAATTAGAACTTTCTAAATCAATATCTACTATCTGGAAAAGAAACACAAAAAAAGTAATTTCTAACTTAAAGATTTGCTAACTTTAGGATAAGAAGCAAAGGCCAAACTTAAAATAGGAAACTATTACTTGAAAAGACCTCCTAATTGAAGCTTTCAACTAAAGCAGCAAGTTGCAAAAAACATCAAATTACTTGTCCAGTTGCAACTTCTAATTTCAGCAAGCTTGATATAAAAAATTGCAACTAAAAAAGATTTACTAATGTAGAACTTTCTATTCTTAGAACTTGTCCTAAAATAGGAAATTCAAGCCTTTTTGAAGTTAGTCTCTTTCTTTCTTCTTCTTTCATAGACATAGGTAATTTTGGGTGATCTTTTGTCCTTATATATTCTTCAACAAGATTTACACATTATGATGTACTGCATCACTATACCCCATGATTACGGTACATGATTAAGTTCCACATCTTATATAAATGGATATCTTAGATCTTAGCCAATCTCAATCTAACATCCAGTTAATATATTTCACTCTTATGGAAACTTATGCATATTCTGTCCTTTCAAGATGGTCTCACATGCCCAGTTGAAGCGAGGTAAGTTTTTTATCAAGATAATTAGGTTAATAAAACAGTGGATGACCTCCAATTTATTCATTCCCCAAACTCTTCTCTCTTCTCACTTTCTTTTCATCCTGAGCTTATCGTTTTCTCTGCTTTTTTTACCTTATGTGTCAATAAAAAAAATTATAAATTTAAATTGTACATGTTTGAAGCTTCAAGCACACCCCCTAATCTTGGTATCCACTATTATGATGCCAAAGATTTCTCAGTCTCTTCAGACTTTGACAAGCATATTCTTGACAGGACTATGTAAGTCCAATCGGCACTAAAGACAGAAGAAATCCATGGCTCATGCATTCAATTGCAACCAATAGTTGCATCACAGCCAGACTTGCACCTTTTGCATGAATGAAGACAGCAAATCTAAAATCATTGGCCTACTCCTGAATATTTTTTAATAACCTTTTCACACTCTCCTCTTACGTATAAGCACATGAGAAAATTGGAATTCAAGTTTGGCTTAGTTCAGGAATAGCATATAACACTGCTTTTGGTTTGATACAGTAAACTAACTCGTAAAGTTTTAGCATATTTGCCTATATACAATAATCAATTGTATTGCAATATTATTTTGTTAATAATAATATCCTTTGCATAAGACATGCAAAGAAACATGGCATTAGAGATTATTGTGCAAAATACAAGAGTTCTTGATGCAGTATCTTTCTTATGTAATTAAAGTGATTTGACAATAGATAAATACTCAGGACAGACATCAAAAGCTAAGTTCAATTTAGTCAAAATGGAAATATTCTCAATAAACAACCTAGTACTTACTATGATAGAACAAGCATCTAGGGGAACTAATGAAGGAATACAACCCACAAAACTATAGATAATAGAAAATGTGAACTTTGACAATCAAATGCCTAGACAGAATGAAAAGCAGTAGAATAATCATTAATCAACTATTCCAAGAGAGAAAAGATCTATTTATTCTTACAAGAATAATTCCCAGATAGATGCAGGTAAATCCAAACATGTAAGTGCTGAAGATTGAAACTAATGCTTGACAAATCAATAAAACAATGAAAAAAAGGTACAAGTTAAAGGAGGGTAAGATGGAGTTGGAAAGAAAAAACACATGACACTAGACAGATGGAAACATAATACCTGCCTCCATCCTTGTTGAGCCGACGTACTTTCTGCTATCATTTCTGTTTCTGGAGATGCAATCAACTTGTGCCACAACAATGAAACAACAGAAAAACAGAGTTCTTGTTTTTCTACTAGTACAACTCTCAGAAGTGCTTGAGCACTACAGTTGAAACCAATATGCCTGTCAGTTGTCAGAAAATTGGCCAAATCTGATGCATCCACTGGCATATTAGCAATCTCATTTCTTGAGTTATTTAGCATAACATCAGTTAAACGTAACGCTTTATCACATCTAAGAAGTTTTTCTGAATTGGCTAAATCATCTTTGTCAGAACTTTCAGTCTGCCTTTCTTGGTCTTCCAATTCAAAGCTGCTACTACTACTACAAGAACTCATTCGCTTTCTACTATTGATGCGCCTTGGAGCATCCCTCCACACTGGGGCCAGTGCTATGTGTGCTTCCAGGGGTTCAGCCTTGTCCACAATAGATGCCACAGCTTTTCCATGAATGTCAATGAGATTATAAAGTGAAGAAGCCCTGGTATAAATTCCATTGTCCCACTTACATCTCATCAAGACAGAAAGAGCATGCATACACGCCTTAGATCTTCCAAACACTTCGGAAACATGAGCTGCTACCATAGCAGCAGCAACAATCTCATTTGAACTGTAGCTCCAAGAAGTGCCCACATTAGATGGTTTCAATGAGAACAGTGCTTCCAAAATCCCAAGGATTCGACGAGTATGACGAACAGCCGAGCCAAGTCCATTTGGCAGTTCATTCAAAGATCCATTAACTTTTGTAACATTGATTATGGAGGGAGACGGAGTCTCTTTAGGCTCCAAGCATTTGCCATTTCTTGACAGCAAAGGAAATAGCTGGAGTTCACAAGCCAATGCACAAACTGCAGCTAAAACAAAAGAGTCAAAAGTTGCAACTGGCCCTTGCTTTTTTCTAGTTCTGTTCCCCATTCCTGTTTGATTTCTGTTTAGCTCCTGTGACACCTCATCAGGAGATTGGACATCTGCACCGGTGGGCTTCTTGCTCCCATTTGGCAAGGCTTCATGACTGACACATACAGTTAGCACGACAAATAGAAGACGAGAAGCAAGTTCCATTGATGCACACGATTCTAGAAACAGTGAATGAATCATTGTACGAAGTTCTGCCACAGCTAGGTTCTTGGAGGTGGACCCTAACCCAACAGGATATCTTGATCTTTTGGTTTGCTCTTTCAATGAATGAAGATGAAATGTTCTTCGAAGGATGGCTTCAACTGTAGCTACAAAGATCCGCATAAGGCATGCTTCAGATGGACTTCCTCGAGGAAGATATTCTAAAACTTTAAGTAATGGGATATAAAGGTTCCAAGATAAAGCAGGCGGTTGTAGTGGAGTTGCGACTATAATTTCTGGCAAATCAACCACTGATGAACTTAAAGGAAGGAGGCCATAAGCTGCTTCCCAGATTGTACAAATTCTCCATTCAACTTCTGGGCCATGGGCACATAACATTGAAGCAATTCCCTGGGCTGTAGCTTCAATAGTTGCCTCGTCGTTAGAAGCTTCCACCTGTATAGGAGTTATTTGCACATGCACAGTTAGTTGTCCATATATACATAACACCTGCAACTTCAGCCTAGTTGTGTTTATGGCAAAAAAAGAGAACATGGAAAATCAAGCACAAGTATGATACAGCAGATCCGTCTTTGTAAACATGTTTGGGAGAGATTTTCAGCCACCATTTGCCACATCCCAACAAAGGTTAAAGTCGCATAGGTTAATTCAAATGGCATGCAAGTAAAATCTGTGTAAAGCATCAGAACAAATATGCTCATGTGGACCATCAATGTTTTTTTTGATAAAAGTGGACCTTCAATGTTAATACAGAATTCTTCTGACCAATAGAAAATATCACGGCCACTGAATCTTATTTCAATCATATTTGTTTACTGTAAACCAGATATCACATTAAAATCCTCCTCATAGTGTTCAAAGAAATACAGAAGCAAATCTGCAATCTGTTTCAGGTTATTTATCAAATTTTAAGTTAGTTTTTTTTTTGTAAGGTCATTTTTACCAACCCTCAAATGACCTCTGGGTGGAGCAGGTCCAACCTAATGTAACAGTAGTTTAACTTGAAGTATCAGATTACCTTTTTTTTATAGGCTGTGTAACCATTTAAGGGATCATGTTGAATGCCGCCTCCTTCAACATGTCTTAGTGGAGGGAAAAGTAAAGTGGGCTGTGATAGTATGCGAAAAAGTAAAGCTGCTGCAGCATCAGCAGCAATACCAGCTCTCAAGGACATTGCAGTCCCAATTGCACGCAAGAAATGTAGATGCATCCAGTTTCGAGGAAGCTACACGCAAAAACAAAAAGACCTAAAATTGTCAGTAAAATATTTGGTAAAATGTTTATAAACTAATTTTGATCAAGTTGCAATAATTAATTAGCAGGTTAAGCTATTCCATATATCACTTTGTAAATAAAGAATGATATTTCCCTCCATCATCATCTACATCACTCTTCTTTACATAACATGACAGTAATGATGGTGCCATGTTCTTGACAGCATAACCTAGCACCCTTTGTGAAAGCCTAAACCAGTGACAGGGATATGTGGTGTTTGGTGGGATTAGTAGCACTCTTCTGATAATGATTTAAAGAAATGCTCGAAGAGTGGTGCTCACATTGACCAAGAGTTGGGAGTAAGAAGACAAAAAACAGCAAGAAAGGGATGGAACATTATTATCAGATTGTCTTAATTGGTGGTTCCCACCATGATTCCACTCACCCTCATGCCAGTGGCATAATCTTCAGCTGCCCTAAGGAGTTCCACAAGTTGCACAGCGGCATCTAGCGCATCTGGTGCCCATGATGGTGGTGCTTCCAATAATCCAAGCAGAAGCCTTTGAGTAGCACTTGGTGTAGCAATTGCATAGTACCTAGTACAACAAACAACCTTCAGAATTTCTTCAAAAGATGCTCTGTCTTGAGTAAGACAACAAGAAGGTCTGGTATTAACCGATGAAACAAACGAGCATAGGGCTCAAGTGCTGGCAACCCAGCAACCAAATGCTCATCTAACGCAGATGTTGGAGGAGGAAGCAGAAGGGCAGGTACAGCTGCAGCTGTTAAATTTGCAGTTTCATAGCGAGCAACTTCTTCATCACAAACACTTAATATAACACCAGCACCATTGGCAACTGCCCACCTTGGGGTTGATGGCATCAGCTGAGGATGCTTGCCAGATCCACGACCACAAGCTGCACATTAGGAAAAAAAAAAAGATAGTCCCTATTAAAATTGGGTTCAGGTCTATCCAAAATAAGTAGCAGAAGTTTGGAAACCTTTTTCCCAAATAATAAGTATTGAATCTTTTTAAAACTAAACCAAGGTGAAATGACTATTCTCCTATACAAAACAACTCTCATTCTCAAACAACTAGCCTAAGGATGGAGCATGTACAACTACAGACTCATGGAGCTTTTTACCCACTAACTCTCCCCTGTGTCCAGGCCGAAACCAACAGCCTGGCTGAAGACACAGAAAACATATACGCATTGGCAACAGAGAACAAAAGCATAAAGGCTACATAAAACAGAAACACAAGCATGGATTCAGACCTATCTTTGGTACTAAGTTAAGATTGAGCCTAGTTCAATTTGAAGTGACTAGCTGAAGTTAGAAGGCCTTTTCCCAACCAATAACTATAGGTTTTTTCCAATCATTAAGCTATGCACAATTAGTCCAACTAACAAGCCCCTTTTCTACTCAAGCCTGAATAATGCAGGATATGATTGCTCATGGCTATTACCCATTTGTCTTTGTTAAATTAATGCTGTTTTGATTGAATACTTATTCATACAGAATGTGATGCAAGGTGACAAAAGCATAGGGTATGAGTTTCTATTTATAGAGCTAGCATCATAAATTTGATTTTGTAAGTTTTAGATTCTCTCATAAATTACCTATTTTCTTCAAAAGTGACTCCTATGTAAGTTGGCTAACCAACTTTAACAAATCCGATGACTGTTTAAGTCTCAAGAAAATGAAAAAAAGGGAAGAGAGCCAAACATAGTCATCATTATGGTCAATGATGTGTATCAATTACCCGGCCTCCACTCGGATTTATATACTCTATTGTCAGGTTGGCCTTTTTCAAATTTTTGTTCACCAACAGTAGGGCTTAGTAAACTTCAGTTAATGGACTACAGGACAGACAACAACTAAAAGAATACTAAAGTGGGTGGAACGGTGTTATTCATAAAAGTTCTCTAATATATATTATTTTTCTTTTTATTGCTCTTTTTCTCAAAATTCGCATATCTTCCACACTTATTTTGGGATATCATGTGAAGACCTTCATTGAACTTAAAAAGACATGGTCAGCTTTAACACCAATCACATTGAATTTCCTTTTAACTCTTTTCACATGCACATGTCACACACAGGGATTCAAGCACTTACACTCCTCCAATCAGCATTAACTCTGTTAAGTAACTCATCCTCAGTCACCCCTTTTGGAAGGTGGAAAAAATTTCCAAGGGATCCAGCTTGACACTCATCTGAAATTCACCTGAGCTTGTCCTTTAATGCAATTGGCCAACTTAAAAGCCCTTAAATTCTCAGAGAAGCTATATAAAAGCCAAATACCCCAAGAACAGCACAAAAGGCAAGTTCAGAACTAGAGAAGATTCTGGAAAAGAGCGTCTTATGGGGCTCTATGCATGTGCAAGTTCCCTGAACATTTCAAATATTCTACACAAGCATTAACTTGCTGTTTTATGCATGAAAAGAAACCCCAGGACTTCAAACATGCAAATTCAAACTAAAATTATGAAATATATCAAACATATACAGACATTGTTACCCACAAAGTAATTCAATTTTCTTGCTAGTGACCAAAAAATGTTTGATCACACTCTTCTCTCAGATAATATAAGGTGGGAATTTTACTCACCAGTCGTTGGCGGCTTCAGCTCTCCACCAGCTGCATACTTTCCCATGACTCCACCACACCTAACAGAAGAAGCCCTTTAGGATCTCATTAAATCAAAATGAATATCTAGGATCTTTTATATTAAAGTCAAAAGGAACTTTGGAGGCCTGTTTTTTTTTTTTTTCCAAAGCTTCTACTATAATAAAACTATTTGACAAAGCTTTTCTCTGATGGGAATTAATCAAGTCCATGCAGAACATGCAAATAAATGGGTAAAATTTGTTTCGAATTCCAGGGTAAAATACTGTGCTTCAGGCACATCATTCTCTATTCATGCAGTCATTCCATTCTAAACTATTTTCCAGGTAATTCTTGATCAGTCTAAACATTTTGTTTTTTATGTAAAATCTGATATTTGACTGATGTCACTAGGTATTCTACCCACCATTTAAAAGAACTTAAGTAATAAAACACAATAATAAAAGCACATGCCTGTTTAACATAAAATTTAGAAACAAAGAAATGCAATCAAGGGTGAGTTCTTAGTCCAAGTAAAGAAAGCATTTCTTTAGCTATTCCACCACATAATACTTGAAGAAATCATTTGAAAGTGAAATTTTAGGTAATAATTACTTTGCAGATCCAGATATTACCGACAGAGTACATATTTATAGAGAAAAAGAAACAACTTTTACATGCATCCCAGCACCCATAACATAAAACTGAGCTTCCGGATAGTTGTAGATGTTTTATGCATGTTATCCAGTGGCATCTGCACTATTTTTATTAATTTATATCGCTAACTTATCAAGTCACTCGGTCTTAGAAGTCAAACTTAAAATCCAAAAGCAATTGACAATCCTTCAAAAAAGAATTATAATGTAGCTCAATCCCAAAGGGAGACCTCAGTGCCGGATGATGTCTCCAAATGCTCAGAAAGTTGGGGAGCTCATCTTACTCAAGATGTGCATTCCACATGTACCTAACTGAATGGGACTTCTCTGTGAAATAATTTTACATTTGTGCCATTTGCTTCAGAAGCCCAGAGTTTTGGCCCATTAATTTCTCTCTGTTCAAAACTCTAAATTTCCTTCCAATAAGGACATAAAACGGCAAATTTTTAGGGTATCCAGCAAAGGGCAAATCAGTAACATGAATAACTACTAATTCATGGAAGATTACAGCTAAATTCTGCAACTGCTCTTGAAATAAATTAATCCACATTCAAAAAAGATTTATTGTTCAGGTATTTGAGTATTGAATACACAAACTAAATAAAAACAAGAACAATATTAAGAAAATGGACTCTTTCCCAGACTAATACAACTGCAACAGGTGAAACAACAAATGTCACTTACCAACGAAAATAATCACTTCTAATACCCAGTGGTGCAGCTAGTAACATGTCAGTAATCCATGGAGTTAGAGGTCTTAAAGGTCTTCTTTCATGTTCTTGGACAACTGAATGGTGAGCTTCTGCCTTCAAAGAAGCACTTGTTGTGGCCTCACTGCCACTGTTGCTCCTCTCATTCTCAGTATTCTGATTCTCAATCTTATAAATTGGCCGATTGTAGTGAGTTAATACACGTAAAATTTCTCCACACGCCAAAGCCCATTGTTCAGAGTACTCTTTCTGTAAATAAGGAATCAATAAAAGGAAAATCATTTCTATGTCAAGCATGTTAAAAAAACATTCCAGTAAACAATAAAACAATAACCCAAATAAAGAGACTCATATCCAGATCCTCTTCCTTAGATGTATCTTTAACCGATGGAGGGCCAGCTACACTATTGAGCTGGCAAATGTGTTCTAATATCAGCTGTCACTTATCATAAGAAGGCAATGCAAGGAATAGAACTAAAAATGAGAGTAATATCTGACTTTAAAACATTCACAAGCTTATATTAAAAGTGACAGGAAATTACTAAAGCCAATATGTCATACCTCACTGCTTGGGCAGACTAAAGAAATGAAAGAACTAAATGGAGCGTCATTCTTGTCATACACCAATGTCCCATCTATGATACATGAAAGAATTGGATGAACAACAGCATGTCCATGCTCCGGATGATGAAGAACAAAGATTGCTGAAATTTAAGATAGTTTGATAAAATTTTAATCAGAAAATGGAAGAGAAATCTAGAAGGTGACAATTATTGGAATAAGAAATGGATAAAATAACCAGAAGTAAGATTTGCATACCTAAAACTTCGTCCAAAAGGCGTTTTTCTTTTGAAGGGTAACAACTCTGTATTAGCTGTAAGAAGAAATCAGAATGCAATACACAGATATTAGCAATGAATTAAGGAAAATTATACATATAATGTTTCTTTGCTTGAAGCTTCGACTAATATGAACTAGAGTAAAAATATCACTTACCTCTGCAATATCTTCAGGGAAACGCTCTGAAGTGAACTGACTTAAGTATTCAACGTAAGCCATGATTTGTGCCTAAAAGATGGAAAAGAAGATCAACTATAGTTGTCAAGAAGTATCTTCTTGATCAACAAAATACTACAAAAGCCCATAAAATGTATGGTCAATAACATGAAACCTACAGTCAGCAACTTCAATAATGAAAACAACAACATAAAAACAAGAAGATGCTTTTTCATACAGATATTCCCTCCTTAATGTTAACAATCATGAAGGGAAGCCACCACAGTGGTCAATACAAGAATTTAATGCACATGACACCTAAAAGTCAAATACTATATGATACAGAATGGTCATAAGCTCATAGTTATCAACTTCAGCCTGCTACTATTTACTTTATGATAGATGCACGAGCCAGTATTAGCAGTTTCCTCAACCTGTTACTGTAACACCTCAATTAGGTAGTCAACAAGTGAATTAAGTGGCTCTAAATGAAGGTCAAATTAAGTGGTGCAGCACGCAATCACATGTATTAAACCCAGATAGATGTATAAAAACCTAGAAGTCTTAATGATTTCTTAACTTTGGTGAATAGATTAATAGTTCAGGCTCACCCTAGTAAGTAGATCATTGTCTTCACACTAGATATAGATGTCCATTCTATTCTCAGTCTTTTCAGACGTCTGCTTATCATGCCTAACCTTAACCACAGAGTAGTAACAGCCAGTTAATTTGTCAAGCAAACATCAATATCTTAAGCAGGATTTAAGTGTTTTGGCATGTATAGAAGTCAATTTCTGCATGTATGCTCTTCAATCTCAAACTTAAGTGTATGACCTCTCTCCTTGGAGGGATTTAGAACTCAATCATAGCTAAGAGCTTTAATATTACAAAAAAGCAGGACACAATTAGCAAGTGTCCCTAATATTGTAAGAGAAAAACTTTTTCACGTGTACGAGCTTATAGTGAGTGAACCCACTTTTTCATACCATATTAGTAGTTATATTTTTTGGCGTAGTTGTTTGCATGCAATTGGCAGTGTTTTCCACATAACACGTTTGTTCACCTAGTGTAGTCATAAAAAAAGCAAAGGCATCTATTTCCAGGTCTGAGTCCTTGTACTTGTGCAGGCCTTAGAATTTAAAGCTTAGCACTAGAGCAAAGTCTTAAAATGTGTTGCCACTTAAGCAAGACTTTAAATATAAATACTCTCTTTCGTTCCAACAAATGTTATATCACTTCTTTTATCCTGTTCAGGAGGAAACATCAATAACAGAAAATTGAAGACAATGACAACATGAAAGAAAGTTCTATTATAAGCTAGCTCTAGCAAAACAACATTGAAAAAGAAAAAGAACACAAAAAAGTGAGAGTACATTTGGATTAGCTTGTGTACCTGTCGCTGCTGAGTATCCTGTGGTGGAGGCCAACACAATGATGAAAATTGCAAGCCATCGACCCACTTTTCAGATGACGACGACATGAGAATCTTCTCTCCAGCAACTACATTATAACAAGACAGTGAGATGTATTAAATCCAAATCATTTCACTAATCGCCACCAAACAGCCTTGCCTTTAGTTCATTATCACTCCATGCATCATTGCAAATAAATTCAACCATCAATAAAAATGAAAAAAAATAGATTATTAGAGTTTTATCTGCAAATGCACTGAAAGATGTAAACAAAAACCATTCTTAGAAAAGTACAAAAAAGAATTGGAATCAGAGAGAGTCCAAGTTTTCCACACCAGGCTAATCACTGCCAACCACCCTGTTTTTAATTTGAAATGAGGTCTGCCAGAAAAAAAATTCTGAAAAGAAGAAACTCACAATATTCTACAAATATCAGAAAAAAAAAGTATTT
This sequence comes from Aristolochia californica, assembly GCF_029961685.1. Taxonomy (NCBI): domain Eukaryota; kingdom Viridiplantae; phylum Streptophyta; class Magnoliopsida; order Piperales; family Aristolochiaceae; genus Aristolochia; species Aristolochia californica. The sequence goes on from NW_027181815.1 coordinate 7,580,380, forward strand.
CAAACCCACAAGCACAAAGAACTCCAAAAAACAGAAAAAAAAATCAGTAAATAGAAGATATACACTCTCAGAAGAAAAATAAATCTACTAACCGTCAGCTTATTTGCTCCAACTAGTCTTCGATCTTGATTCAGTCTTGACGCCCTGTTATTGATAAATGAATCAAAGCAGATAGAAAGAAAATTCACCCTCCAGAAAAGACATGAAAAAATAGAAACGCATGTACAATAATCACTTAAAAGAAAATCTCCTTTGTTAACAAAAAAAAAAGTACAATAATGACTTATCTAGGAAAAATATCTAACTAATAGATATGAGCAATATCCAGACGTGAACAAGATTACCCAAACCATCTAAAAAAAAAAAAAAATGAAAACACATAGCAGGAAATTTCTGAAAGAAAAAAAATCGAAAACGTTCACAAATCACAAGGAAGGTTTGTAGAAAACTAAAAAAAAAAAAAAAGCAAGATAAATGAAAATGTATCAGTGAAAATTATAAAAAATAACAAAGAAATCATAAATAAAAATCCACATAGCAGATGTCAAAAGCACCGCAATTTCGAGCAGAATCGGAAAATCTACTAGCACATGGAAAGAAAAAGAAAAAAAAAGAAAAAACATGAGAGCAAGCTGACTACCTATAGAGTTACTGGTTGTAGAGTTGACAGAGCCGTGGCTTGTGCTGGCAGTTCTCGTAGTTTTGGAGATTTTGATTTGGAGAGATGATTTCTGCAGTTTTCAGTTTGGGGGTAGTTTTTGGTCGAGAAGAGATACTTGGGCGATCCTTTAACTCGAGCTGGCAGGCTCGCTTGCTGCCTACGTGGCGATGATATTTTCTGAGCGAACATGGATGGCCATGAGTAGTGACAATTGCTCCAGTCATCCGAGCAATGCATCTTATGCATACATGAGGCATGCATAAAAGCATAAAGAAGAGTCAAAGGACACCTCGTCAACTTGTAGTGCCACACGAGGGAACTGGTAACCTCAAGAGCCCCTTGCATATCAACATCCAAGCTGTGTTTTTTTTAAGAGACATACCCAAGAGGCCAATGGCGGGTGTGTAATATTATATTTTTTTAATTCAACTAAATTCAAAGATATTAAAAGTTAGTGAGCTATGTTTAATTTAGATATTAAATAACCAAATATTAATTCATATATTAAATCTATAGTTTTTTTATTAAATAAAACACATGATGGTCTAAATTATAGATTAAATATTTATAAATTTATACACTAATTTATAAAAATACAACAACAAAAGTTGTACATGCGTGGAACTATTAGAAATTAAGTCCATAATTATGTTGTTTATATAAAATAATTTAAATACATTAGTTTAATATAAAATCTTTAACATAAATTTTTAAAAATTATAGAAACTTATATAATATATAAAAATATATAAAATATATAAGAAATGAAATAGTAAAATATTAGGCTTGAACAAAACCTAAAATAATCTGATCTCATAATTAATTTTTTTTCCAAAATACCCTTATTCAAGTGAATAATATTTTTTAATATATATATATATATATTTTAAAAATAATAATAATAATAATAAAAGGTAATTTTTTAATAATAATGGGTCCAATTGGAGAAACTTGCATAAGTGGTGGATTTTTTCGCTCACCCCTTCCCGCCACCCATAGAATGAGACATCAACCTCATTTCCTCCAAAATTAGGTTTAAGTTGGATTCTCTAGTGATCTCTACTTGTGCCCACTCCTAGATCAAGTCATTTTGGAAAATACCTAACACTCCTAACATCTTTTTATGTGTGTCGGTTATCTACATAAATGCTACCCAAAGAACACTTTTATCATGCTAGACAAGAGAACTCATGAAATGAAGAGTGCTTTGTGAGTTGGTCATGAACTCAATGGTCACATGGAGGTTTATCATATGAGGCATTGGGTTCAAGTCTCACTAGGGGTAAGGGTGTGTGTTTGGTGTCAACATCTTTAAAGTGAAATGAAGAGTGCCTTTGAGCATCAACATAATCCCTTATTCTAAGATGACATATATGAACCCTCAAAGAGGGGTTGTTAGTGTGACCACATTTTTTAGATGAATATGAAACAATAAATTTCCTTAAGTTTATATGAATTTTAAAATATATTATTAGTGAGAATATGATACGAGTTTACAAAAAAAACAATTAAAAAAATTTTCCTCTTCTTCTCTCCTTTATATATTTCCACTCCTTTCTCTCTATAAGAGAGGGCAAAAAGTGGGATGAAGGATGCAAGTGGAGGTTCTCCCATTTGTTGTGTATCCTTCCCTTATTGATTTGTGTTAAGATATTTATATCGGGTCAGTCATTGTTTAAGATCCGTGCGGTTGCTTTCATAAAAGGTTTAAGCCTTTTAGTGCACTGGTTTCAACATGGTATCAGAGCAAGTTGGTCCCGAGTTCGAATCCCGTTCCGCTGCATTTCCACGGTTGTCCCCGTGCGCTTTCTACGGGCCCCAAATTTCCATGGGTTTCCTCGTGCGGGAGAGTGTTGAGATATTTATATCGGGCCAATCCTTGTTTAAGATCCGTGCGGTTGCTTTCCTACAAGGTTCGAGCCTTTTAGCCCACTGGTTTCAACAATTTGAAAAAAAGGAGAGAGGGACAACCGGGGGGAGCTTCTCCTCTCTCTTACTCTCTAGTGTGAAGAAGAAGGCTCCACCTCTGTATAAAAATCAAAGCAAGAAACTTGAACTTGAATCTACATGGGTTATTGATGTTTAACCTTTCAAAGGTTAAAGCTCGTATTTAGCCAATTCCTTACATAAAATAATTGTCTAGGTTTTTAATTTTAAGTTAATTTTTATCATTATTAATCTTCAAGTTATTCGAATTTAATTGAAACCCCTGAATTTAAGAAAAAAAATTGTTTCATTTTCACCTATCTTCCAAGAATGAACATGTGTCCAGTTATCAACTTTTCACGTTCAACTAAATAGGAAAAAAATAGTAATTGGATATTGACATTGAAGGTGATAAAAAGGATATCTTATAAATGTGCACCTATTTTCATTGTTGGAAGACTCCAAAATTCATTAGATTATTAAGTTTTCTCATTATTTTGAATACTAGTTTTTAAGTTTCATTATTTAACTTATTTAAGCAAGTCATGTTTAATTTCAAGGAAAAGAGAAGGAAAATACCCTAATACGAAATGCAGTACCAAGACAAGTGGATGTAGTTCTAGTGAGAAATGGTCACGTTTCAATAATTTTTTTTGGAGATAAATTCATTCATTTAAATAGCAAAAAGATGAGAGTTCAAAGCATAATATTGTTGCAACCTATCAGTTTTAAGGATACATTAGCTTTGAATTTACTAATTTAAAGGCACAACTAGGGATAACATTCGACCAAAATTTACCCTCGAAATTTCTTGGGTTAACTTTAAATATTGTGTGAAATTAGTTATCTCCACATATTTGTTTTCTTAAAAAGAACATTTTTTGCAGTCTTCAATATGCTTGTGATACCATGGCTCCACAAATTTCTCATTCAAGCAGTTAATAATAAGATGAGTACAATGGTAGAACATGAATTTTCACCTATTCTAAACCAAGTAACAAATACAATCATCACCTTTTGCTACCTGTTATAAACCAAGTAACAAATACATTTAGTACTTATTGCCTCAATTTTATTATTAGATACTCTTTTTAATGAAACCAAAAAGCATGCAATTATACTCCCATTACTATCATATGATATGCATCTTTTAGCTCCACCAAAAGGAATAAAGCTTGTGCAAATCATGTTTTCAAAAGCAATCTCATACTATTGTTGGTCTGGGTGTTTCCAAACCATGTTTCTTTTATTACTTGGTGGTTCAATTTTTGTTGCTATTACCAAATTTTGCAAGTACATAGCCTTGCTTTTGATACCATTATTTTCTTATTTGCGGTAGTGGACTCTTTTTGAAGTTATAAATTTTAATGAAGGATGAACCTATTATTGTTTGTTTTGTAGAAGTTTAGTTAGCTTTGAGTCCTTAAAGATTTGGAAAGGGGTTCCTACTTTCTTTAATCACTCTGATCTTGTCCCAACCTAGGGTCATGATAGAGGACTTGCTTTACTGTAGTTTAGTTTGTTAGTCTCAACATCCCCAATGAGATAATTTTTATGATAACAAACACATAAGTTACTAATGATATATATATTAAGTATACTTTGCAACTCTAAAAAGGCTCAAAAGAATTTATAATAGTATACCATTTGAGTGGCCAAGAACCAACCAAATGACCTGTTAAAAAAATATACATAGTAGCTTATGCTAGAAAATACATCATTATATGGCCTAACAACACCGTTTGACTGATTAAGAGAGCTCAACAGAGTAGGCAAAGAAAGCCCATGTGACCAAATTAATCAAAGTCACTTGTTTGATTGATAAAAGAGAGAAAACTTTTTGTTGAGAATCATTCACCACAACATTTGAATGACTAGCCTAATGAGGCAAAAAGTGAAGGAGATGAAGACACAACCAAGATCTAAAGGCCATCTGATTGACTATTAGTCAATCGAATGATTGTAAAGAGAAAAACTTGGTCCAGAACTATTCACCCAAACGACCACACAAACAAGTGAATGAAGGCTTGCAGTGAAGAAGAAAGTCATGAAGGTCGAGCAACTAATCGTATTGGTTGATACGAGAGAGGAGAATTATTGGAAGCTTTCATTCAAATGACAAGGGTAAAGAAGTCATACACATAGAAGAAGATGAAGAGGCATTCGATAAAGATCTCTTAGAATGGCCCCTTCCTGGAAAATTATGATAAGAGAAAGAAGAGTTCAATTCAAGCAATATAAATCTTCAAATTTCTAAACCCTAAACCCTAAAGCAATATAATTAACAATTCATCATGAAAATTTTAAAATTTTTATTGAATTCCTCAAGTAGACAAAATGCTAGTCTCAAGATCCCCATTAAGGTAATTTTGATGATATACATGATTTACTATGATGTGGATTAAGTATGTTGTGTAGTAAAAAAAAATCTAAGGAAAATTTTCTAATAGCATGTTTTTTTCTAGTAGCCTATATGGCTAGGGTGGAAGGCAATTAAGCCTAGTTTGCTACTGTGAGCCATGCGACCTTGTGAAGGTAGACAATACTGCAAATCCCTTTGTTCTATGCTAGTATACCTAGTGAGTTTCTATAAAATCCATGTGTGGGTCTAGGCAAGAGTGTCTAGTTAGTTATTGAAAAATCTTCTGACGTTTGGATAACCTAACTATTGTTGTAATTCATATGTGATGGTGAGCTATTGAAAATTAGTTATTGTGATCCATAAAGTAGTCTTAGCTCCTGGGAGGGTAACATTATAATTAGCCTAAGAGGCAATTTGTTGTATGTATCATTTGACAACATGCACATAGTGAATTAACTTTGAGGTGTAAATACCTTAGGAGTGGGGTAAATATATGTTGAGAAGATTATGAACCATTATAAATCTTGCGTGTATTGCATGCTTGATTGCTTTCATTCTTATTTTAATTTATTGTGCTTAAACTCTGATTATAACATTCAAACTACACACCAAATTAAATGAATGAGTGAAGATACTTAAAACTAAGTTATAGAAATTCAAAACAGAGTGAATGCTAGTAGTAATGTTAACATGGTTCATTATCCATTTCTATAGTTAGAACTCCCTTTCATGTATCAATGCACTGGTCTCTCAACTGGATTAAAGGGAATGGGTATTGAATTATATCTATCTTAATCCTCATTGGAATTTTTAGGAAGTCAAATCTAATGGAGCTAGAGAGTATGACTAAGCAAATTCCCATCTCATGGGTAGTGATTGGTGACTTTAATTCAATATTGGAACCTAGTGAGTAGGGAAAAAGAGGTACAAACCTCAAGCGAATGTATGATCTTAAGTCACTTGCCTTTAGAAATAAACTTTGTGACATTGGATTCAAGGTCCAAAGTTCACCTGGTTGAATAGAGGAGAGGGGGTAGATAAAGGAACAATCAAACTATGCTTAAGTTCCTTGGGATGAAGGGAATGCATTCGGCAGGTAGAGTTATTATGTCTCTCATGATTTGGGTATGATCATTGCCCCCTTGCTTCTAAAGGGCAATAGATTTCAATGATGTGAATCGGGCACGAGAAATTTGATATCTTAGTTCAATTAACTTGGAAAGCCCTTGCTCACCCGCAATACAAGTTTTGTGTTTGCTACGATATTTTAGGAAAAACTCTTAAAAGTCTGCCTAGTTTTCCATAAGTGAAATAGAGAGGAATTTACACACGTTCAAAATTATATTAAAAAATAAAAGCCAAAATTCCAAATTCTTACCAACCTAGGAGATGCCAACTTAAGGCATATGGAGGAGAAAATCACAATTGATTTAAGCAAACTCTTTGAGAAAAAAAGAAATTTTTGGATTCAAAAGGCCTGAGTTAAATACCTCAAAGTTGGAGATACGAACACCAAGTTTTTCCATCGAATGGCTATAAGAAGATGAGAATTATTCTGAATACAAAGTTTAACCATTAAAGGAAAAACTTGTGACATTGAAGAGCTTATAAGAGGGTAAGTGATACACGGGTGCGTGGTCCATACACGCACAGTCCACGGGCCTATCCAGATGGTTGGCTGATGGGTTCAAAATTCAAAAATGAAGTTGGGGAGCCTATCTAGACGGATTTGGATAGGATTGTTGAGGTATTTTAGGCATGTGAGTAATGACTTGTTTGAATTTGAATAAATTTGAGATGTGTTTTATTTAGGTGATTATTTCTCATTGGTTAGAGTTTGAATGAGGGATAAGGGGGTTTATCCCTCATTAGTCTATAAATAGGATATTGTAAATCACTTATAAACATCTTCAAATTGGTGATTAGACTTTCTCATTTTTGTGAAATGTTCATTTCTCTTCATTTTGGCTTAGTTTCTTCTTAAAAGATAGACTAATTAGCTTACTTTTCACCCTAGTAAGTTAGGCCGCATGTTGAGGGATTAAGAGTTTTTTCTTGCTTAATCTAGCGGTATGACAGTAAGTTAATAACTTCTTTGAATCCTATATGAGTGACCATAGCTGGGTTGACTTGCAAAAATAGAATTTAACGCAAAGTATAACTTCAAAAATGACTTACGAAAAGATGAAAAATTAGGCAAATTGCAAAAGAAGAAGTCTAACATGCTCTAAAAGAAACGGACCCATATAGGCTCAATCTTCTACGAAAAATTATGGGAAGTGAAAGAAGCCGACTTCATTCAAGTTGTCTAGAGTTTTTAGTTACGGAGAATTTGATTCCGAAATGACCAAGACATATTATTTTCATTCGTATGTTTGAGGATTCACAAACAATTCAGGACTTTAGGCCAATTAGTTTTTGTAATGTAAGCTATCAATCTTTGCAAAAGTCCCGATTAATCGAGATTAATAAGAAATGAACAAGGATCCTTCATCCAAATTTTTTTTTGTGAAAATTTACCTCTTTATAATGGTTACATAAGGTTGTGGCCTTGTGACATTTTCCACCCTTTAGGCCCTTTATATTTTATTTAAAAAAACAGAAAAAAGAAAAAGAAAAAGTAAAAGGGCGTGCCCGAAACAAAAGCCATTGCCCGAGGAAACAAGTGGCCTCGCCAGGTGGAGGATGTCGGGCAATGTAGAAATAACTTTGTGGATGAAACCACACAGGTGTCGAAGATATTTTCGGGAGGAGAGTGGAGCAGGCGGTTAGGACTCCTATGATGTGACGTTTCCACCAATCAAGATTCAGCTCCGGATCTGTGCCGCTGGATCTCGCCAACGGCAACGTGGCTCGCCTTCCTGCGAGGAATATATCTCGTTCTGATCTTCTCACGTGGGTCCTAATCTCCAAAACGCGTATACCCATCCATTATGTTTCATGACAATGGCATGCATGGTATGTGATGTGCATAATGAAAATGAAGTCATCTTCAAGTAGTGGTCGGTGGCCCCGCAGCCGCACTTATGGCATCATGGGCGGTGTTTTGGCTCCTAGTGCTTTTACCTAGTGTCAACGCTGAATATAATAAACAATTATAATTACGAATCTAGCCTCCAGAAGACAAGGCACGAGTTTCGAGGTTACGAGGTGATAAGTCTCTAAGCGACTAATCTGGACCATTAATCAATGGGCCCACAGTTTTTGGCTGGTTATTTGGTCCAGTAAGATTTGCATAAGAGAGATAAGAAGGAATTAGTGGGAGTGGGTAACGAATGTCGGCTGCCACTTAGATTAATTAAACGCTTGAAATGCTTAGTTTAAGTTGGTAAAACGGTCGTGGATAGCAACGAGTTATGTGGCAGTCCATCAATGCAAAAGGAGAAGAAGACAGCGTGGGTCCGCATTTGTTTGTGCCTCGCGTCACGCCGTGGGAGAAGAGAATTAAACAAACCTTCGGCTCTATAAACTTTGCTGGCCTAACCATCGCGTCTTTTTCAGTTATTTGTTGTCCAAGTCTCATTGGTTGGAAGACTTTGATCACGTAATGTTGTACCTAGTGTTATGAAGACTTTTTTCATGCATTATTGCATTAGATTAACCTATGAAGTCCCTTGTATTATTCCATCTTTTATTGTGTGTGTGTGTGTGTGTGTGTGTGTGTGTGTGTGTGAAGCTCGACCCAGAAGCCCAATTTAAGCATTAAAGGTCTAGAAATGACTAGTAGCTCTTCTCAAGCTTTTGCGATCGGTACGTAAGTAAAAATAACATCCCCTATTTGATGGAACCAACTATTCTCATTGGAAATATAAAATAAAACACTTTTTCCTAGGTTATGAGTTTGCTATATGGGAGATCCCTACTCAAAGATCCTACATTCTCATGAAATGGGAAGGTGACAAAGAAATAAAAAAATTTACCAAGGGAACACACTATTGAGGAGAAAAAATGAGTGTCACTGAATTACAATGCCTTAAACTTGTTTTTGTGGTCTTTATGTGTCATGGAGCACTCTAGAGTTATTGGTGCAAATAGAGCCAAGGAACTTTGGAACAAACTCGAAGTAACCCATGAGGGTACTAATCAAGTTAAGGAAGCAAAAATAAACATTCTCATGAATGAGCATGAGAAGTTTAGAATGAAACGAAGTGAATCCATTAAAAATATGAGTAAAATATTAAATGAAATCCTTAGAAAATTAGTTGTTCTTGACACAACTTTTCACTACTTCTATTGACAAATATAAGGTAGACAAAATTCTAAGAAGCCTACCCAAGGAATGGATACCTAAAGTTATAACCATAAATGAAACTAGAGCAATAAAAGTTGTAACTATTGATGTGTTATTGGAAATCTTCACACATATGAAGTGAACCTTAAACGATTTAAGAAAAAATTAATAAGCAAAAGAAAATCAGTAAAGTATCATTGGTAAATGATGATGACTCTGATAATGAAACTGAATTGGATGATGAGGTTATTGCTCTTTTTGTTAGAAAGTTCAAAAGATTTTTGAAGTTCATAAAAAAAATGATAGCAAAAGAACAGTGGAGAAACAAGTCAAAAAGATAAGAGCAAATGCTTTAGATGTGATAGTAATGACTATTTTATTGTTGAAAGAAGGCCTTGCGACTTGAAACATAGGATGAAACTCTTTCATGCTGAAAAAATGAAAGAAAAGATCTAGAAGAAATTTTACTAACATAGCCCTTGACCTCTAAAGATGAGGAGTTCGATGAAAAAAATTATTGAAAATGTGAATATCTCTTAAAAAAAAAAAAGAGGTTGATCAAACTCCTCAATCTAGAAAAATTGGAAAAAGAAAAATTGAATGCAATTCACATTGAGGTTGTGTCTAAATGCCTTAAGTGAAGAACATGAGACCGCGGTTAAGTTGCATTATGAATGTGTAAGAAAAATGATCGACTTAATGAACATAATGGCTATGTAAAGTTTAGATGAATATGAGGCCTTGAAAGCCATGTATGTCTCTCTAGAGAATGAAAGAGATTGTCCTCTTAAATTCTCCTTGAGTCATAAGAGATAAAATAAATTTAGGCTATTATGAAAATGCTCATCTTGAAAACTTTGTAAGACCTAACACTACTGAAGTTTTTAACATTTGTGGGACCCAAATGAGGAATCTTGCACCGCAAAAAGTCAACAAAAAAGAGATTGCATACTTTCATCCAATCACAAAAAGTTGCCTAAAATAAAATAGGTTTAGGCTATTATGAAAATGTTCATCTTGAAAACTTGAATGATTACTTTGTAAGTCCTAACACTATTGAAGTTTTAGCATTGTGGGGGCCCAAATGAGGAATCTAGCACTGTAAAAAGTCAACAAAAAAATCAAAAGGCTATTAGGTGTCTTATGATCCTCAAGTTTCTGAAGACCTAGCAACTCCTCTCTAAGAATCCTAAAATGAACCTTGAAGGCCCTGAAGTTCAGTCCAAGGGTGATAAATCCACAAAGAACAAATCAATTATATGTTTTTATTGCAGAAAATATGACATGCCAACATAGATTATTGGTATATAAAAAACAGGAGCAAAATTAGCGCTCATAGAAAAAATGAAGTGCTCTATTGACCCACTCAAAGGGTACCACGCCAACCTAGATTTTTTGTAAATGCAGGACAAGAGGAAGAAATGTGTCTCAAAGGCCATTAAGAAAAGTGGAATATGGTTTCTAGACAGTGGATGTTTAAGACATGTGACCAGAGACAAGAGTCTATTCAACCACCTAGACCTCAAGAAAGGTGGAACAATCAAGTTTGGAACCGGGGAAGGCCATATCAAAGGTACAGGAACTGTAGGTGTGCTCCCCCTCTCTATTATACATTATGTTTTTTTTTTTTTTTTTTTGAAGGACTCAACGACAATTTTTTGAGCAAAAATCAATTATGTGACAAGAGATTCAAAGTTGAGTTTGGGCTGAATGGATGTAAAATAATTTCAGATTCCTCTTTGATATTTGAACCCAAAAGAAAAGGAAATATGTAAGTTCTTAAAATAGATGATTTGCTTAAAGAAAATATATCATTTATCATGGCTAGAAATGAAAACATATCCTTATGGCATAGAAGATTAGATCATGTTGGCATGAAATCCTTAAAGAAATTCTCAACAAAAAACATTGTTCAAGGTCTTCCAAAACTAAGTTTTGGAAACCAACTCTTATGTGATGCATGTATAAAATAAAAACATTTGAAAAATTTATCCAAACCCAAAAAATTATTTTTTCACCACAATGCGTCTACAACTTTTTCATATAGATTTGTAGGGGGGCATTGGAGTAATTAGTCTTAGTGGAAAACATTTTGAATTTCTGATAGTTGATAATTTTTCTCATTATACTTCATTGTTTCTTGCTAAAAAAAATGATGTGTTTAGAGAATTTGTGAAATGGTCTACTATGGTTGAGAAAGAGAAAAACAACAAAATTATTAGAATTAGAAGTGTTATAGGAGGTGAATTTATGGGAGACTTTGATAGATTTTGTTAAGAAAAAGGGTTATAAACATGAATATTTGGTTCCTAAAACACCTCAACAAAATGGGTAGCTAAAAGGAAAAGTAGGTCACTTCAAATAGAACTATGCTAAATTTACCCAAATACCTTTGGCTTGAAGCTATTAGATCAAGTTGCTACATTCTAAATAGAGTATACTTGAGTCCCAATTGGGGAAAAACACCTTACGAGCTTTGGAGTGGTAGAACACCCAATATTAGGTACTTGAAGGTGTTTGGATGTAGATGTTACATTCTACAAACCAAAGATCATTTAGACAAACTAGATTCAAAATCTTGTGAAGGAATTTTTCTAGGTTACTAAACCAAAAGCAAAGCCTATTGAGTATTCAATAAGAGAACTTTAGTTGTAGAAGAATTAGTTCATGTAAGATTTGATGAAAGTGAACCAAGAAAAATCTATCCCTATTCAAGAAAACAGTGAAGGAAACAAGTGAGATTCAAGAAAACTTCAAGAGGTTGATCTTGACAAAACCCTCAAATTTTGCAAATTCAAATGAAGGAACTAATTTAGAACTGCCAGGACCAAGAATTTGGATAGCTCTCTCTAAAAATTGTCCTTGATTTCGACAAAACCCTTAAGCAACCTAAAAAATTGTCAATTCAAATGAAAGAACTAATTTAGAACTGTCATGACCAAGAATTTGGATAGATCTCTCTAAAAATTTTCCTCAGCCAAACACAAGAGAAAAAGTGCATTAGTAGCCAAAGGCTTGGAAATATAAACTTGGTCCTCTCAATGAGCACATAATAGGTGAACTTAATGACCTAGACTCACTAGAAACCAACTTTAAAAAAAAAAAAAAGTGAATCAAGCATTTATTTCTCAAATGGAGCCTAACGATTTTACAAAAGCACTTAGAGATCTCCATTGGGTTGAAGCCATGCAACAAGAATTGAATCAATTCACTAGAAGTCAAGTATGGGACTTAGTCCCTTTACCAAATGATCAAAATATCATAGGGACTAAGTGGGTGTTTAGGGACAAATTTGATGAGTCAGGAAAGATAGTAAGAAACAAACCTGGATTAGTGGCACATGGATAATCTTAAGAAAAAATTAATTATGATGAGACTACTTTTGCTCCTGTTGTTAGGCTTGAAGACACTAGGCTCATATTAGCTTTCTCTTGCTATAAAAATATTAGACTCTACCAAATAGATGTGAAATCAACCTTCCTAAATGGTCTCATAGAAGAAGAAGTGTATGTAATCGAACCACCATGCTTTGAATAAGCACCAAGGGCTTGGTATGAGAGGTTGAGTCTATTCCAAATTGAGAATGACTTCACTAGGGAAAAGGTTGATATCACATTATGCATTAAAAATAGTAATGCAAGGAAAATTTGAAATGAACATGATGGGAGAGTTAAACTTTTTTTTTAGGACTACAAATAAAAAAAAAGGAAGATGAAATTTACATCTCTCAAAAAAAATACATTAGGGACTTTTTAAGAAATGCAAGATAAGGCTAGAAATAATCTCATGTGGCTGGAAAGAGTGTAGATCAAACTAAGTTTAGAGGTATGAGTAGAAGTTCTCTCTATTTAATTGCAAGTAGACCTAACATTCAATATGCAGTTTGTCTATGTGCTTGATTTCAATCAGATCCCAAAAAATATTATGTATTTTTTAACATTGGGAAACATGTAATAAATATATATGAAATTTGAACCAAACTTCAAGATTAACTTGCTCACACGAATTTCAAAGCTCCCAAGTGATTTCTCAAAGTGTTAGTGCCATCAAAAGCTAAGAAAAGGTGTTCTAAGAGATGTTTGTCATTGAGAATTCAATATTTATGTGCATTGAGTTTCATATATATATTAAATACTTGTTCTTTGACTTGAGGAAGGTGATTTTATTATAGATCTTGAATTTCATATCATTTGACCTGATTCTAAAAATACTTCCACATTACTGACCTTTTTAAAGAACTCAAGAGCATTAATTTTTAAAGAACTTATATTGTTGCTGAAATTGTTGGTGGATTCACCATAGGAGTGGTTTGATCAAAATTTACTCTATTTTTTATCTGCCTTACAAGAGGTATATCAATACATTGAAAGCAGGTAGCCCTTACAGAACCTTTAATTTCAATTGAGTAGTGTAAAATCCCTTAATTGGGGCCTAGGTGCTTGTACCTTGGAGTAGTTGACCACAAGTCCCAAGGTGTTTGGATTGTTATTGTAATTGAGCCTCCTAATACTCTAAGTTGTAGACAATGTTTGACCAATCTTAGTGGAATTGTCAACTCCAAAGGGCAAGAGCTCCCTAGGAATAGAGTAGCAATCTGGAATATTGATTATGAACTATTATAAAGTCCTTAGTGCCATGGTTGTTTTTGATTGCTACCAGTGCAAGTAATTTTTAAATTAGACATAAAATTTGATAAACCTATTCACACTCCCCCTCTGGGTTTATCCTAGTAGAACCTAACAGAGGAGCCCCATCTGCATAGTGGAAGAGGGGGAGAGGAGACAGATCCAATTGAAACTGGTTTTGTGTGGTTTGCCAATTGAAACAACAAAGATTGGTCATGTTGGCCATTAATTTTTACCTCTCGTATGGATTTCGAATTACCAGACTTGAACAAGGAGTCAAGTTTGATTAAATTGGATTCAAGTAGCATATTTGGTCCAGATTTTATAATATTTATCAAAATGCAAGCTTTGGAATCCCAATCAACCCTTTTTCTATTAAGATCCTAGAACAAGATCTATTGCAAACCCTAGATGGTAACCATATTAATTGTTTTCTTTTACGAGTCAAAACCTTTAAATTTTTGTAACTAAAGTTAGGCCTATCAAATCTAATAAGATGTTGCAATAGACGATTTCATTGTAATGTAGTTATGTTAATATCCTATCAAAATGTACATATTTAATTCATGTTGGTCCTGATTGATTTAAGATATCATCTATTGGATGTTACCCTCATAACTATTAATTATCCAACAAATAAAAATCATCCCCTTAACTCTCAAATTCACCTAGAGTTTCTATCTTTCTAATGACCAAGATGTCATGTAGACTTATGAGGCATATAACATCTTTGTTAGTCTGATGGGTGTAGTGGATTGTTTATAAATAGTAACCATCCATTTCTTTCCAAATTTTTTTGGGACTTCCTGAGTTCATTCTTCTAATTCATAGAGAGTTAGTTTAAATGTCAATTCTAAATTCTTCATATAGAAGTGTTGAATTATAGGGCCCACATAAATAATAACTATTTTAAACTAAGAACTATTAATAATGTTACTTCTTTTAGTCATTAAGACTCTCAATATAATTCCATGTTTCTTTCCTAAATGCCATATAAATTTATTGGTTCACTTGAAGACAAGACCCAATATTAAACCACTTAACATTAACCCTAACATTGTGTATCTCATCCTTATTTATCTACATCGATTTTTAATATGACTCAAAATTAATTGGCTCATATACATTAATTCCATTGATTCAAAGGGTAAGATCTTTGGCTGTTGTTTTCTCCTTGTGCTTTGCTTGTTCTTGGTGTTTGACTCATCTTGCAACTCGTTACACATCAAGAAGGTTCATTTTTTTAGCTCGGGTGACATTACTTGAGGTTTGATTTCTATAAAAGGCTATCCTAGAGATTAGAATCAAATGCTTCTTTAGGTATGAGGAGTAATTGAATAAAATTCTTATTAAAGAGTAGAGATCTTATGTTGGCTCACACTTGTGTTTCTTGAAAATAAACTTTTGAAACATATGCTAGGGGTCTACCAATTGGACTTCACTCTAGAAGAAATAAATTCCTTTTATAACATAATACAATCATATATTACACTTGATGTACATCACAAGATCTTAATAAAAATATACACAATGTATATTACACTATATAACGTATTGGTACCTGCAAAATCCAAAACGTATCGAAAGATACACAAGAAGATATATCACCAACATATGACCCTAGAGTGAGAAAGACCTATCCTAAAATTAAACATTTTCTCTAATCAGATGTGACTGTATAGAAGTTACGTCTAAGCGACTTACACCTACAAGCCTAACTGACCACATTTATACTACATGTTATTGATTTCATCAATGGGCATATAGTTGTCATTAACAAACTATTTGTGCCACCAATATACAAAATGATGGAAAGATTATTTTCTATTTGACTAATTTTCTCATTGAAAATTCTTTTATAAGAAAAATCTCATTTGATCTGTAATTCATCTTTTTGCCACCATAAAAAATAACGAGAAAATTTCTTATGGTGTTTCATGTGTTTATGCTAGAAATTAAATCATTTTTATAAATTATAAAAAAATCTAAATTAAGAAGTGATCTAGAACCATTTTAGTGCTTTTTAATTTATTTTCCATAGTTTCCTATAGAAGGAATAGGAAATTTATTTTTTATTTTTTAGTATTTTTTATGGCCAGACAAATTAAGAGGAATCAAGTGAATATTTTTCTCATTCCCAAGAATAACACAAATGCCAATGCTTCCTCCAATATGGTTAGTAATTTCAACCCTAAAAACAGTTTTTTCATATCTCTAAGCATTTCGTCCAATATGCCCTAAAAAAAGGGCCAGGTAACGTTCATTCATGCACATCCTTGAGGTGAAAATTGGTAATATTTCATGCAGGATCAAAGTGATAGAGATAAAGGATAATTTCAAATTGTACTTCGTATCCATACGACACTTAGCTGAAGTCAAATAAGAATTGTAAACTTCATGTGCTACATCGTTTTCTCTAAAACTAGAAATAACTTCATAACTCATCAATGACGTACGAACAGTGAAAATTATTTTCTTCTTTACTCTGAATTTCTATTTGGTATCAGAAATGCTGAGAGAGAGAGAGAGAGATAGCAAATATCGAAGATGAAAAGAAATTTCTTAAAACAATAGCAGTTACAGCTTCATTAGCAGCTCCTTTTACAGTTTTCAATATCACAAGTTACATCAGGACTTTGAACTTGAAATCACAGTGCATTCTTCAATACCACACCGTCTCCGACAAAACCGACATGAAGGAAGGCGGTAGCATCGTTCGTTTTCGTCTCTCTTGGTTTCCAATCCAACACTACCACACCAGAGAGTGACATATAGATATATACAAAGTAGAGAAGAAAAAGCCCGAATCGAAGCAACTCGGCCATTTCATGGCCGACTTTTTCAGGTTTTTATTAGTTTCGGAAGGGGACGAGAGAAGCTAAAGGAGTGAGGAGGCTGCACGCAGCGCGTCGGATTACCAGAAGAAGTTGATATGGAAGCCTGCTTGAGGGCTATCCAGATCGTCGCGTGAGGGCGAATGGACGTGCCTTCCTTCGTAGCTGGTGATCACCATGCGGGGGTCCTCCGCCAGCCGCTCCACCCTCTTCTTCACCCGGCAGTTGTCCTGCGTGCAACGATAGTAACTCCTGCAACCCCCAACAACTCACCGTCTTTTAAAAGAAATTTCATGTGTAGGATGCGATTGAACTGAAAAAGGGTTACACTCATTTTCGGCATCCAAACATTGGGCCTAAATTGACCTGGGTTTTCCCCATCTTTTTGAACTTCCCAGAACGCATCTCAAACGAAATCAGGATCATTCTTTTCTGTTTCATTCCGAGTTGTCGTTAAGATAATCCCCAGTTTAAGGAATTTAAGATCAACAGTTAAGAACTTACTTCATCATCATTTGCTTTTTGCATGTTAGTGTGATCCATAGGGTACCCTATGCATGAACTGTTTTCAAGAGTTTCCACTTTCTAGTTAAACCTTAATATGGCTACTTTATCATACAGCTTATAATTGCAGAAAGTTGATAGGCTTTTAGAGGTGTGAGAATCTCAATCATGGTAGTTTTTATGAAATGGGAAAACGGAAAAACAAAAGTGCTGTAAGCGTTAACTTTTCATGAGGACCAAAAAAAAATTCTTCAAATTCTTCAAATTGTTGGGAGACAAAAGGCATTGGAAATCTTCTCAGGCAGCCAAGCTTTGCTTAAAATATGACAAACGAGATAAAAATGGATGCTCAAATAAAGCAGATGGTAGCAAAAGCAACACAACGCGCACTGATCTAAATGATGGTTACTGATCGCTAAATGAACGAAAGAAAAGTACTTTTTTTAACTCAAGTAATTTTATGATCTTCAGCTGTCTTAGACATTGAATCTCTCAAGCTTAGGAAGAATGGTGGTTCTCCACTGTAGAATGCCTTGGAAAACACTGGTCCATTTGGCTTTTCCATGTAGTTTTATAGTTTTTTATTAGGGTTTAAAGCATTTATAGTAACTTGCTGTCTTGGTAAATCCTAGCCAGTTGGCGAAAACCCCATAAACCACTTTCGTTTTATTTCTTTGCTAACATTTTCACCTCTTGAATTCTATAAATTGGCTTATTTTCTTCACAGAGATGACTCATAATGTCCTTAGACATCTCACAATTGTCTATGCTATAAAGATCTTTCAGAGTTAGATTATTAAACTGCGTTGGTTTAGTATCTTAGTTCTGCTAGAAACAAACTAGTAAGATCGAACTGGCTGAACTAAATTTAAAAAAGAAAGAAATTGAAGCAGAAATGTCAGAATGGATCAGTCGGGATAAGTATTGTTGCTACCTTGGATGCTGTGTATTCTTCACCACCTTCTGACCGTACTTCCTCCACTTGTAACCATCATCCAGAACATCCACATCGCTCATGGTCTTAAAGCAGAATCTCGGCTCCCGCACCTTCCTCCTACCTTTCACCTTCTTCATCTTCACCGCAGCAATTGACAGATGATCTTCTGCGCTGCTTCTCTTTCTGCCCACTTCCGCCCACGGCCTGATTCATCCGTCAGAAAGGAACACAAACCCGTAAGGAAAACATACAAACAGAAAGATCGTTAGACTGGAGATATGATGGATGTATTTATATATACCATTGGAATGAAGATGCACCAAATTCGGCCATACCACCAGCAGCAACAGCGTCTGACCTGTGCTTCAGGACGAGAGAAGTAAGGGTTTCAGCCAACTGTGAAGTTGTATCTCCCGTTACCGACGACAAGCTTTGCAATGTTCTCAACTGCTGAAACCCTAATGGAGGGATATTGGTCCAGCTGGGAGGAGGGTAGGCGTCGAGGCTGTGGAAACCACCCACGTTAGATGATACCATGCTCTGGCTGACATGATCCACCATCAACCCCTGATTAAGCATTTCTTCTGAAGACGGCATTTCTTCTCTGTGTCGTCTGTTTCCCTTGCTCACCCTCACCCTTCCTCTCATAAATACAGATGGTTTCCGCCTTTCTGCAACCGGTAGCCTCTCCTAGATCACGAAAAAGAAAGACTATTTTATTCCGGGTCTTTTCATTATCAATTTATTTCATAAAGGAACTCAACCTGGAAGTCCAACCTCCCTCTCCAACTACTTGCCTTATTGGCTGTAGGCTTACTTAACCGGAGGCTAGAGGGATGGCAATACAAGCTAAAAATAGCGTTGGAAAGTGCCTTTCACCGCGTGACACATATATACATAAGTTAACCATAAAGATACTTTGCTTCTGAACCTTAGAGAAGAAGGCTCTGGGTGGCTTTTAAAATTAAATATATATATATATATATGGAAATGGCTTCCTGCATCATTCTTTTGGCTGTTTCATGAGGATGTATTCACTGTTAAAAAAGAAGCCTATCCCACTACTACAGCAGAGAGTCTTCTGTTACTAGTAAGTTGTTTAAGGACTTAGCAAAATCTTTCTGTTCTGTGTATCCTCTGAACCTCTTATTTGTCAAGTGCCTTCGTGTAAAAGAGTATCATTTGAAGAGACTCTAGTCTCTGTAGCAGTTGACGTGAGAGGAGGAGAGAAGTTGCATTGTCTGTGTAAACTGTAAAATAAAGCTACCCAGAATTTTGCTAGGAGAAAGGAAAAGAAAGAGAGAGAGAGAGGAGAAAAGAGAAGGTCATGAATGGTGGATTTCAGATGAGTACATAATAATGGACGAGACATACAAGGTGGTGTAGGGTTTCTTTTGCACAGCCTAAATATCACGGCAATGATGATGAATCTTGGGGGCAATCTCGCCCTCCTCTTCGGCGGTGAAGATATTATGATTCGATGAGAGCGCCTGTTTGACTTTGCTAAAGCCCCCAAAAAGACTATCGCCTTTTATTACTTATCTTTCCATCAACTTTTTTTTCCCTTCTTTTTCATCGATTTACTACTCCCTAATCAGTAATCACCCTCCGGATTATAATTTGTCTGGTACTAAGCTTAGATTTTCACGTAGACCCTCTTTTCAACATTCATATCGACTGCTGAACCAGCATCAGCCAATTATTTCAAACATCACTTCCTCTTTATATAAACGTCTGCAATCTTTCTAGTCATCATCTCTGGTTATACTTTTACTGCCTTCCTTGATTTATGGCCGAGCTAAGTCCTGAGCAGAAAACGATTAAGTCTTCTTTTTATGAGCAGAAGAGAGAGGTCTGTACTGGATATGGGTGAGTACTATTTCCTGCTGATCATGGAAGAAGAAGACTAGCTCACGATTTGTCGGCAACCATCACTTTTATGTATTTCATTAAACTAAATATAATTAATCGGCCATTTGCATATGCTTTAATATAGAGCCAACAGTACTGCTGCACACTACTGAAAGATCAAAGTAGCCAACAATAAGGGACATCAAACTACAGAAAACAAGCCCCCCCCCCCCCCCCCCCCCCCCCCCCCCCCCCCCCCCCCCTCCAAAGAAAACAGAAGAAGAAGAAAAAAACAGTTAAACTGGTTGTTCTAACGTTTCTGCTGATGCAGCTAAGCTGACACAGAGGCGTACTATTTTCAGCTCCTGTTTCCAGCTAGTTAGGCCAACAAGTTTTTCCAGTTAGAGCTAGTAGATGCTGCAACAAGAACAATAAAAATGTGTCTATATGTTAGAGTCGTAGAGTCTGAGCTCCCATTTATGGAGCAAAGCAAGTGGTGGGGTTCTCAGCATAATATCACCGGGTCCCTGTTTGCTATGCCACTGGCACAGACAAGGAAAAATGGGATTGCCAGGTTCATCTCAGGACACGACATATCATGTTCCTTCCTCAAAGCCCTGTTAAACCCAGAAGCAGAAAAACCAAAAAGATCAAGTTCAATCGAAAAAGATTACATATTACAGAAAGGAGAAACAAGAAAGAAAAAGAGCTTGATCGTTATGTACTTCTGGGTCCATCTTCTGCCTCTACAGTCCTCCCACTACACCCTTAGCCATCCCTGACATCCAAAGAAAAAAGAATTACAGAACAGAGAGAGAAAGAGAAAGGAGGAAACGTGAAATCCCGTTTCTTTTCTTTCAATCCAGAATTGCGTCAGAATAGCGTGGGTATGACATCGTGCGGCCTACGTACGGGAGAATAAGATTTTACATCAGCTACAGGGCAGCGCGGGGTTCATTCTAGTTTTGAATTGTTTATTTCATTTTTCTTTGGGAAAGTGAAGGTTGATAAGAACATGGATTGAGAAGAACAAGAGGTGGCAAACTGCATCATTTCTTTTTGTCTCTGCTTATTGATGCCTTCTGACCATTGTCAAGGAGACTAAAACTTTCCTTTTGTTCTTCATTCTTTTCTTTATAAAAACTTCTTTCTTTCATTTTTTACCAAGTTTACCGACACGCCTCTCCTCATTCATGCAAACATGAGAATTAGAATCCCTCACTGAAGGTTTTTATTTGAGTGAGAAAAAAACACTGTTTTGATAGATTGTCAATTCCCCTAAAGAAAACATTTTCAGCTTGAGTGCTCTTTTTACAGTTTCATGTCTTATTAACAGCTGGAAAAATGTCATAAACCCTAATTGAGGTTATTTTGGTGGGATCTTATCTTCATGATTAAAGACATTAAAAGGTGAATTAGCTGCGCATGAACTTGCTTTTTTTCATGGAAAATTGCATTATGATCAGCGCATGAAAAGATCCATGATCAAATTTGTCCCCCTTGTGTATACTTTTAAATGAAATTTACCCCTTCACCTTGTAATTACAGAGGAATCATCCCTTCAAAATTTTGTTGCTCACGAAAAGGGCAACATGGGTTTTGATGGGTGATAATCACTTTATCATGTTATGCTCCTCATTAAATGAAGCGCATAGGAGAGTACTTGCAGAGTTATTGAGGGCTGTTAACTCATTATTCTTTTTTCTTGTTTTTTAGGTGAGAATGAGAATTTAGAAGCAGTTAACATGGATTTGAACTTTGAAAGACTTTCCAGAGCATCGATCATCCCCAGTCCTTTGAATGATTACTCCACAGTCCACACCATCTTCCTCTCTCTCCTCTCTCTCTGTCAAAAACCATCTGCCGCGCGCTCAGACGTGCCATCTCCCTTCTGCTCTTGACAGAGTTCACTTCCTTTCTTATTTCTCTGTCAGCCACTCCATTCGTTCTCTCTCTTTTTCTCTCTCTCTCTCTCTCTCTCTCTCTCTTTCACGAGGTAGTTGAATGTACATATAATGATAAAGAATTTCACCAAATCATTAGTTGTTATATTCCATTTTTATTCTGTCTGCACTTGCAGACTCCAACTCGTGATTATTCTCCCTACACCTTTGATCCTTCTTTTTGTTTCAAATACCCTTTCCCCACCCTAACCAAGGAAAACAAGAGAGAGAGAGAGAGAGAGAGAGAGAGAGAGACTACAGGAAGTGGAAACTAAGATCTTCCATGGCGGCTGCGAGATCCTCCACACACAGTATCTCAATTCTTTTGAGAAGCACTGGGCGCTTAGAGACAGCTCCTATAATTGGAATGATCAAAACCATTTGTTTACACTTTGATTTGGGAAGAGAGATAACATAGTTTGTAAATTTTCTTTGGGGTTCAACTACAGTTTATGATGAAAGTTTTGATATGTGGGGTCTTAATGACACTTACCAAAACCCATTAATGTCAGGGTTATTATTACCATGTTTCGCCATTACTTATTGCAGTTTTTCACTTTAGTGAGAGAGCCATCAGTGGTTTCCTATAGTCTGCACTTTTCTCTATTATATTTGGTTAGTTTTTAAAGAAAAAACCCACCCTTCTTCTCCACATCCTTTTTGAGATTTGCACAAGTACCGAATACGACATTGAAGACCCACGCAGTCTCTCTGGATTCCTTCATTTTTTAAGCTTGTTTTTAACCCCACTGAGATGGGCTGAAACGCCGACAATATGTTTTTAAAATCTCATACACTGATTTATGGCTGATCGAGACCCATTCATTCTTAAGTCGTTTGGAGGACACTTGTATGCGGTAGTGTTACAGTCTTGATCATAAATGCTGGGTGGAAATATTTTGTTTCTGTAGCCGAAACAAAAAGGAAGAAAATCTTCCCAGAAAAAAAGTGACAGGGGCCATCGTTACATTCTATGATTTGTGATATGAACTCCAAAACAAAATGATTCCACCAACACATCTCATAATTATGATCTAAAACCGTCGTAGGTGTACAATTATTTTCGATGGGAATGGCAGCCTAATGTAAGAATTTTCCGTGCCAATTACCAATAATTTTGCTTTCTCTTTTAGGGGTGATAAATGCTCGTACTGACTTTGCATATGTTGATGATGATGGATTCCTGTAATTGTTAAAGGTGATGCAGTGGAAGCACTGCAGCTTAATGCAGAAGGATCAAACAAGGCTAAACATTGTTGCAGATCTGAGCATGGTTTTGCACCTTGAGCACAGGAGCATGGTTTACGATTTTCTTAATATTAAATCTTGTAAGACTATTTTAGTTCTTTCTCACGTTTTTGAAAGGAAGAAAAGAAAGAAAGTTTTTCGAAGCTTCTCCAAAGTCGTTTTTCTTTCATCCTTATTTTGGTGAAATCTCCATATCCGGTGATCTCTAACCTCTATTTATTTGGTTATCTCTAAATTAGTGTGAATGAGTTTGAATTAGAAACTTGTTTTCTCTCATGATATTTGTAAACCTCAAGTTTGGGCAAACTTGAGAGAAATTAATATTGTAAGCCCATATTTAATAGTGGAAGATTATTCGGATTTGCCCCATGGTTTTGTCCCTTCACACTGAAGGGTTTTTCCACGTAAATCTTGTGTTGTGGTTGTATGATTGAGTTTGGTTGTTAGAGCTTCCATTAAGAGCATTTGGTAGTTTGAGAATTTGCTTTGTGGTGCTTCCCATAACAAGTGGTATCAGAGCTTTTGGTTATTTGGGGTTTTTTTTATCCAATGGAGAGTTTAAATGCAGCTAATAGAATGGTTGGTTTGAATGGAGAAAATTGGATAATATGGAAAACAAAGATGAAAGACTATTTGTATTGCAAAGACTTGTATGCACCCATTGAAGGGGAAAAACCTGAAAATATTTCAGATGAAGAATGGAAGAAACTTGATAGAAAAGCAGTTGGACATATCCGACAGTGGGTGGATGATAGTATTTTTCACCATGTCTCAAGTGAAACTTCAGCCAAATCATTATGGAAAAAATTAGAGGATTTATATGAGAGAAAGACAGCTGGAAATAAAGCTTTCCTCATAAGGAAGCTTGTGAATTTGAAGTACAATGACAATAGTTCCATTGCACAACATCTCAATGAGATAAAGAGCATTGTAAATTAATTGACAGCCATGAAGATGGTTCTTGATGATGAGCTCCAAGCCCTTCTATTATTGAGTTCTCTACCAGATAGTTGGGAAACCTTAGTGGTGTCTTTGAGCAACTCCGCTCCGGATGGAATTGTGAGTATGAGTCTTGTCACTAGCAGCTTGTTGAATGAAGAGACAAGAAGAAAATCACTAGGTTATTCCCACTCTCAAGCATTGGTGTTTGAAAAGAGAGGTAGAAGCAAAAGTAGAAAACCTCAAGAGAGAGGAAAATCTAGAGGAAAGTCAAAGTCAAGAAGGGATCTTGAGTGCTACTATTGCCATAAGAAGGGACATATCAAGAGTGAGTGTCGGTTTCTCAAGAAAGCACAAAAGGAAGGAAAATATAGTGCCAAAGAAAAAGAGAATGAAAAAGATGAAAACACAATAGTGTTGGATAATGAAGTTGC
The DNA here is from genome assembly GCF_029961685.1 of Aristolochia californica. Taxonomy (NCBI): domain Eukaryota; kingdom Viridiplantae; phylum Streptophyta; class Magnoliopsida; order Piperales; family Aristolochiaceae; genus Aristolochia; species Aristolochia californica. Next base: position 7,604,875 of record NW_027181815.1, read on the forward strand.
CATTATGACTTGTGATGTAGATTCTCTTTTAGCAAGTGATTTTGAAACAAGTTGGATTGTTGATAGTGGTGCTTCCTTCCATGCTACTCCTCATGCAGAGTATTTTTCTATGTTTCAGTCAGGTGATTATGGAACAGTGAAAATGGGAAACACAGGTTTTTCGAAAGTTAAAGGAAAGGGGGACATAGTCATCAAAACTAACCTCGGGTGCAAGATGATTCTTCGAGATGTAAGGTATGTCCCAGATCTTCGCTTTAACATAATCTCTGCAAGCATATTAGATGAAGAGGGATTTGAGAGTCGTTTTGTTAATGGCAAGTGGAAGCTTTGCAAGGGATCACTTATACTAGCAAAAGGAATCAAGTCATGTACTCTTTACAAAACTGAAGTAGAAGTCATTAATGAAGGCTTGACTGCAACCCTAGAAGCAAACTCATCAAATTTATGGCATAAGAGACTTGGACATATGAGTGAGAAAGGGTTAGAGATTCTAGCAAAGAATGACCTTTTACCTAAAGGTATGAAAATTTCTCCTTGTGATGATTGTTTATTTGGTAAACAACATAGACTTACCTTTGCTAGAAATGCTCACAAGAAAGATACAAAGATTCTTGATCTTGTCTATTCTGATGTATGCTCCATGGATGTTAAGTCTCTTGGTGGTGCAGAGTATTTTGTTACTTTTATAGATGATGCTTCCAGGAAGGTTTGGGTCTACACTATGAAATTCAAATGGGAAGTTTTTGATATATTTCAAAGGTTTCATGCCATGGTTGAAAGGGAGACAGGTAAACAACTTAAATGCTTACGTAGTGATAATGGAGGTGAATATACTTCTAGAGCATTTAAAGATTATTGTTCAAAACATGGAATTAGGCATGAGTTGACAGTTCCAATGACCGCTCAACACAATGGTGTAGCTGAAATGATGAATCGCACCATTGTGGAAAGAGTAAGGTGTATGCTTTTTACAACTAAATTACCTAAATCCTATTGGGGGGAAGCTGTGAGGACTGCAGTTTATTTGATAAATTTGTCACCCTCTTACCCTTTGGGAGAGGATATTCCTCAGAGAGTATGGAAAGGAAAAGACATCTCTTATTCCCATTTGCATGTATTTGGTTGTAAAGCTTTTATGCATGTACCCAAAGAAAACAGGTCAAAGCTTGATGTGAAATCTATTCCATGTGTATTTGTTGGATATGGAGATGATGAATTCAGATACAGATTATGGGATCCTAAGAATAGGAAGTTGTATAGAAGTAGAGATGTGGTCTTTCATGAAGACAAAACCATTGAAGACCTTGAAAAAGTTGAGAAAAGTCAAAGTACTCCAGATATTACCTCATTTTTGCCTCCTATGTCCCTTCCTACACCAGTTATTGAAGAAAGTGTAGAATCTCATGAAGAGGATGATGTTATCCATGAAGATGTGACTCTTAATGATGCTGAATTGGGGGAGCAACTAAATGAACCCTCTCAAGAAGTTGAAGAAGAAGAAACTCCTATTGAACAACCGGTGGCTGAACTTGAATTAAGATGATCTCAAAGAGGTAGAATTCCTTCTCAGAAATATCCTTCTAATGAGTTTATTACTCTTACTGATGCAGGTGAACCTGAAAATTTCAAGAAGCTCTGAAAGATAAGAACAAGAATATGTGGTTGAAAGCTATGAAAGAGGAGATAAACTCTTTGCATAAGAACCACACCTTTGAGTTGGTGACACTGCCGAAGGGTAAGAAGACCTTGAAAAACAAATGGGTTTACAAACTGAAACAAGAAGGGAATAATCAAGTCAAGTACAAAGCAAGATTGGTTGTAAAAGGTTTTAGCCAAAAGAAAGGAGTTGATTTTGAAGAAATTTTTTCTCCTGTAGTGAAGATGCCATCAATTAGACTGATTCTTAGTCTAGCTGCTAGCCTAGACTTAGAGATTCAACAAATGGATGTCAAAACAGTATTTCTCCATGGTGACTTAGAAGAGGAGATATATATGGAACAACCAGAAGGGTTCAAAGAAAAAGGGAAAGAACATATGGTTTGTAAGTTGAAAAAGAGTCTCTATGGGTTGAAACAAGCCCCAAGACAGTGGTATAAAAAGTTTGACTCCTTTATGATGGGTCAAAGCTATAAGAGGACATCTACAGATCATTGTGTTTACTGTAAAAGGTTCCCAAATGGTTGTTTTATAATTCTTTTGTTGTATGTTGATGATATGCTAATTGTTGGGCAAGATATGAATTCAATTGACAGGTTGAAAAAGGATCTCAGCAAGTCCTTTGATATGAAGGACTTAGGTGTAGCCAAACAAATTTTGGGCATGAGGATTTCTCATGATAGAAAGAAGAAGAAAATTTGGTTGTCACAACATAAGTACATTGAGAAGATTCTTGAGAGGTTCAACATGAAAGATGCAAAACCGGTAAGTACACCACTTGCAAATCATTTCAAATTAAACTCCCAACAGTGTACTTCAAATGAGAAAGAAAAGGAAGTCATGGAGAAGATTCCCTACTCCTCAGCAGTAGGAAGTTTAATGTATGCTATGGTATGTACTAGACCAGACATTGCTTTTGCAGTTGGTGTTGTGAGTAGATTTCTTGCAAATCCAGGGAAAGAACATTGGGCTGCTGTTAAGTGGATTCTCAGGTACCTCAAAGGGTCTAGCAAATTGTGTTTGTGTTTTGGTGGTTCAAAACCTATATTAGAAGGTTTTACAGATGCAGATTGGGCAGGTGACATAGATGGGAGAAAGTCTACGTCAGGTTACTTGTTTACTTTTGCAGGGGGAGCCATCTCTTGGCAATCTAAACTTCAAAAATGCATTGCTCTCTCTACAACAGAGGCTGAATACATTGCAGCAACTGAAGCTAGTAAGGAAATGTTGTGGTTGAAGAGGTTGATGGGTGAGATAGGCTTCAAACAAAAGAGGTATGCAATTCATTGTGATAGTCAAAGTGCTTTGGACTTGAGTAAGAATGCTACTTTTCATAGTAGGACAAAACACATTGATTTGAGGTATCACTGGATTAGAGATGTGTTGGAAAATGATATGTTATCACTTGTGAAGATCTATACTGATAAAAACCCATCAGATATGATGACAAAAGTGGTGACCAAGGAAAAACATGAGTTGTGCACTAGTCTAGCCGGTATGGAAGATTGTGGTGAGCCCTCCTCATGGTCTGGAGGGGGAGATTGTTGTTTTTAGTGGGTGGGGTCCAGCCCATGAGTGGGCCCCACCACTAATCTCTTTCATGTGAAAGAGATAAAGTAAAAGAAAGAAAAAGGGGGTTTTTGGCCGAGCGATAGAAACAGAGAGCGAAGAAAAAAAAAAGAACCAGCGCAAGAGAGAAACAGTGCGCGAGAGAAACAGAAAGGGTTTTTCGCCGTGAGCGAAAAACAGTGCTGTCAGCGAGAAGAGAAAGGGGCTCGACCGAGAGGAGAAAGATAAGAGAAAGAAGAAGAGAGGAGAAAATAAAGGAAGAAAAGAAAGAAAGTTTTTTTGAAGCTTCTCCAAAGTCGTTTTTCTTTCATCCTTATTTTGGTGAAATCTCCATATCCGGTGATCTCTAACCTCTATTTATTTGGTTCTCTCTAAATTAGTGTGAATGAGTTTGAATTAGAAACTTGTTTTCTCTCATGATATTTGTAAACCTCAAGTTTGGGCAAACTTGAGAGAAATTGATATTGTAAGCCCATATTTAATAGTGGAAGATTATTCGGATTTGCCCCGTGGTTTTTTCCCTTCACACTGAAGGGTTTTTCCACGTAAATCTTGTGTTGTGGTTGTATGATTGAGCTTGGTTGTTAGAGCTTCCATTAAGAGCATTTGGTAGTTTGAGAATTTGCTTTGTGGTGCTTCCCATAACAGGTTTTGCACCTTGAGCACAGGAGCATGGTTTACGATTTTCTTAATATTAAATCTTGTAAGACTATTTTAGTTCTCTCTCACGTTTTTGGGTGGAATTTATATATACGAGAATTCAATTTAATACTATAATAAATTTAAACCTACTTGCTTGTTGCATAGCAAGGGAAAGGGTACATCAATGTCATCCATCTTCACCTATTGATCAATTGGGTGATATCATAAATATCGAAATTCAATAGATGAAGCTAGAAGATAGAAGAGTTATCGACATTTCAAATTTGAGGAAGTGATTGAAATTGGCTGTGAGGAAGAAACCGGTAACTCTGGGAAGGATGCCCCAACCAATTGTACCATGGAAGAACATGTTTTGATGAAGCATGCATTACTGAAATCAGGGCTAAATCGAAGAAATAAAGACCTCCTTTTTATTATCACCACCAATCAACCGTTTGGTCTACCTATCTTGGAAAACACAATAAGAAGTGTAAAAAAGTGACAAAATAATTTCATTTCTTGGTAGTTTGACTCACAAACATGAGTATCAATGAAAATTAAGACACAAATAAAACATCTGACAAAGGCAAATTTGGTGAAAGAGAGGAATAATCAATCCCTTAATTTTTATCTATGAACATCCACAATAGACACAAATTGGTGAGTAGTACATGGAGACAAAGAAAATAGATTACTTTACTTCCTAGTGAGATGTTCTGAAGCACCCAAATTAGTAATCCAAGAAAAAAAGTGGGAGTATGAAAAAAAAAACATATATACATGTATAAGTAGTGGCAATAGTGGATGGAGGGGGTATTAGAAGAGGCCAACATAATGTTGATTTTTTTAAGAGCTTCATAATTTTACTCAATAAAGGGCTTATAATTTGCAGGTGGGAAAAGGGCTAGTTTCTTTTTTTTTTGGAATGCCAACCACTTGACTCATTTGTGATTGTTTACCATGTAGCTTTAGATATCTCTTAACCCAATGATTGTTCGACTCACAGTAAGAACAAATTCGAGGAGTAGAAGGGTCTCTAGGGTTTGAAGAATCCCTTGAGGACTCGCCAAACCCTCTACCTCTACCTTTGCCTTTTCCAAAACCTCTGCATTATGCCCTTCCTTGACTTTGATTACCATGGCTGATGTCTTAGAAAGTTCAAATCTTCACTCAATCTACTTGACTAGAATCCAAAACATTGTAGCACAGATGTCATCCAATGGGGGCTTTGTAGATGAACTTAGATTTTGGGTTTTGGCAACATCCCGGTATAGTTGTAAATTATCAAGGCATATTGCTTCGACTAATTTCTTTCCTAATTTCTTTCCTTATCGTTCTTGAACAACAATGTCAATAGAGTAATGCTAGGTAAGCTTCTACTCTTGCAAGAATCCTCTAAAATAGGTAAAGTACTCATTGAGATTTTCTAATTGCTTCATATTAATCATGGCCTGAAAAAATATCATAGAGCCTTTCAAGGCTATCAGTACTAGAAAAAAGGTTGAAGCATGTATCCCATATATTTTTGGTTATTTTAAGGTAGACCATATTTTTAGCCACTTACTCTTTTTCATACTATTAATAAGCCAATTAATCACCATAGTGTCCTGTTTAAATCATTTTCTAACTAAAATCTTCTTCATTCGATGTATGAGGTGGCTTTGTGCGGTGCTAATCTAAGTACAAGTGATGGGAAATCTCTTGACGGATTGAAACTAGGTCAAATAACTTGAGACATATTTTAAAGGAATTGTAGGGATTCTTAAGAAATCAGATATCTCAAATTCATGTGAAGAGGATCAATATTCAACCATGAGTAATGTAACACTCAGAATTTTAAAAACTTCCAAGAACTCTATTCAATGCTAGAAGGTTAAGGTATCATAAGAGGGGCCTATTGCTAGAAAAAATAAACCGATACTTCATAAAATTCTTAGGTTTTCCCACGCTGCAAAGTAAATAATCTCATGTACGTTTTGGGATGGGGTGGAAAGACAAGTAGAACAACTGATGTCTATAGATCAAATGGCTTAGATATGTTTCTTGTTATTCCATTAAGTTGAAGTTTCAAGGAAACTGATTTTGCCAACTACCTCAAGGCTCAAACCTCCTTCTAAGACCATTGAGAGTTGCCCCTTTGTATTATGTATTCTATAGTATGCATCAAAGGGATCAACATGATATTTATATCATGTTATAATATTTTTTACTATAGGGGTTCACCCTTAGACCTATATGGGCATTTCATGTAAAATTTTAAGAGTCTTGATACAATACCCAATATCGACGACGATAGACGACTTTACTCAAACAATGACCATACATATCACAATGGACTAAATGGTGTGCATTACCTTGAGGCAGGAATTTGAATAAAGTTTAGCTTTGCTCAGGTCTAAAGCATATAAAAAAATGAGACTTGAGTGAATGACAAATCTCATCTTTAAGAATTGAAAGATAGACTAAGCTCTCCAACAGACATTTTAATTAGTTCCATATAAAAGTTCATTATTTACAAGTATGCCATTTATTTCTTTATATTTACACTAATACCATTATCTCCATTTTATTGTCAAAGATTGATAAAAACAAGAAAAATCTAAAAAAAAATCAACTTGAATGCATAAGATAAGAAATAAATAAAAATAGGAAGAAAACAATTTTGAAAAGTCATGGAATTCAATTTTGATAATAAAAAGGAAAATTTGGTGCACCTAAGCTTATACGGGTTTAGGTCCATACTCCTTTTTACCTAAAGTCATTACATGTTTGAAAATGTTTAGCCATGAAAAACATTTTTTCAGCCTTAGCATAGTAGAATTATGCTCAGTCAATTGTATAAATGAGAGAAATAAATGGTAGCTAGCCTTTTCGAGACCAATGACAGTTCAAGAACATGAATTTTTTTACCTAATTTGATTCATAGTTTGAAAATTTTCAGTTTAAAATAATTCTTTAATTAAATTTTATACTTTATTGCTTTGTATTTATACTACTGTAAGATACCTCTCCTACTGTATTCGATTTGTGTCGTAGACAATATAACACTTCGTATGATACATCAAGAGATAGCATCATTTTTTTTTTTGGAGATTTTCTAATTAATTATCATGTTTCATAAATTAAATGCTTAATAAATTATTTATGTGTTTTAAAAAAAATTAATGGTTACTTTAGGGCTTTTTTTATGATTAATGTATCTAATCCTTAATTGGTAGTTAAGTAATAAAAAAATTAGTATACTAGTAATAGGGCTAATAGATGATGAATGAAACAAGTCTCATTCACTCTCTCTTATGGGATTAGAAAGGATCAGCCCAATGCTAGTAAATACTTACTTAGGAGATAAAGCCTCAATGAGCTTTTATACCCTGACATTAATTCAAATATAATAACAGAGAAAATATGAAGAGAATAAAAACACAAAATGTCATCAAATAATAAAGATCAAGAAAACAATTACTTTTCATTTATACTACAGAAAATTATTTTGTTTTTGTTCACATCTTCTAGTACAAGATCGTCTTCATGTTCAGTATGTTGATCTAGAACCCAGAGCACCGATGACCTTTCCATCAAAGCTTGACAAACTGGAAGTGCTCTTAGAAGAGTTTACTCTGTATGATGAGGGATCAGAGGTGTCTGCGTAAGAATCCGAAAACTCGGCCATCATGTTGAAATTCTCCAGATGAATCTCTGGTGGAAGGGGTGGAAGAGTAGCATCACCCAAAAGAAACTGCACCACTCTTCTCATGCTAGGCCGATGATTGGGAAGAGGGTGTGAGCAGAGCAAGCCAAGATGCATCGTCAACTCCATTTCATCTGGGTCGTACTGATCCAGCCTTGGGTCTACTGCCTTCATGACCTCTCCTCTGCTGTACAACTCTTTCACCCAGTCAAGCAATACCAGCTCGAATGCGTTATTCTGGGGATCGATGGGTCTCCTCCCGCAGGCCATTTCCAGCGCCAGCGTTCCGTAACTGAAGACATCTGTGCTCGTGGTGGCTTTTCCAGTTCTTGTGAGCTCTGGTGCAAGATAGCCGAGTGTACCCACAATATGCGTTGTTTGAGGATGAATATCATGCTCGTAGATCCTGGCAAGCCCGAAGTCCCCAAGTTTTGCGTTGAAGTCTGCGTCTATGAGGATGTTGCTTGCCTTGATGTCTCTGTGTAACACTCTTTGGTCGCATTCTTCGTGGAGATACAGCAACGCCTGCGCGACCCCTTTCAGGATCTTGAATCTTTCGTCCCAGGCCAGCGGCTTTTTTGGGTTAAACAGGAGCTTGTCGAGGCTCCCATTTGGGACATAGTCGTAGACGAGAAGTAATTCGTCTTTTCTTCTACACCATCCATGTAACTGAACCAGGTTGCGATGCCTTAGTCTTCCCACACTGGTAATCTCGGCGACAAACTCCTTCATTCCCTGCCTCGAGTCGTGGGCAATCCTCTTGATTGCTACTTCGATTCTCGTGCTTGGGATCACTCCCTTGTAGACACTCCCGAATCCCCCAGAACCAATTAGATTTTTATCTCCAAATCCCCTTGTTGCAGCAGAGAGCTCAGAGTAGTCGTATCTGCGAGATCCATATTCAATTTCCCAGTCTTCTAACTCTTCGTCGCCGCTCTTCAGTCTTCGCACCATCTGATAGGACGCGAAAATTCCCAAGAAAACGAGGGTAGTACAGGCCAAAGCAATTCCTACGGCAAAACCCTTGCTGTTCACCACTTTGTGTGGTGGTGACAGGTTTGGCAGCTCTGAAGGATCTAAATCTTGGGCAGGCCCATCAGTCCTGAGGCTCCAGCCTAGTAAATTATGTTCAGCCGTCAGAAGACCTGTGGAAGCAGAAAACCCCACATACATATACTCCTCAAAGATTGTTGCGAGATTCACAGGGAATGATATCAAAGGCAAAGATGGCCTTGGTTCTCTCAGTGGAGATATAGTGACATTCAGTAACTTCTCCCTGCTGCTATACTCAACCCATGCTTGAACAGAAACTCCAGATTTCATGTCTATGACGTGTTTGTTATTGGGTCTGTTGCCAGTAAGATAAGCTGCTGTTTGAGAGACGATAGAGATTATAGAATCTATATCTATCCCAACATGGTTATCGTTTATGTCACCTAGCTCGAGATTCTGGACTATATCAAATTCAACAGCCAAAAAATGGTTAAGAAGGTTGCCGTTACTCGTTGTGTTTGGAAGGCCGAGATACTGATTTATCAGAGCTCCTTTTAGATCTGTGGAGGAAGAGAAGAGAAAAGCAAGGCCATGACCTCCAAGGTTAGGGTACTTGGGACTAAGGGAGAAGACAAAGTTGGTACTGAAAGAGAAAACATCTGCAGTTCTTGTGGAGTTATCTTTGAACTGTAGAGGTGAAGGGTAGAATGCATGACCCAGGATTCTGCTAGTATAGTTTGTGACTGCTAAGACGCCGTTAGCTTTGATGTAGGATCCACCGGAGAGGCTTAAGTCCGCATTGCGGAAGCCATTGAAGAGGAAGGAGCTGTCCTTAGCTGATATTGCAAAGTTGAAGAAGAGAAGATGTAGAAGGATTCGAAGTGGCATCATTCTGGAACTCGAAGGTGATCTTCAACTTAAAAGAGTTGCTTCTTCCACTTCCTGGTAGTAGTAGCAATCGGAAGGCAGAACTTCATGATACAAATGGTGTTGCATAATTCAGCTCTCTGTTTGACAGTTAATTACGCAGCGATGGAAGTAAAAACTTACCGGATAAGTGTAGCAGCGCAGACCTAGCTTGGTGACGGAAACGGAAAACCTGCTAGCAGTGGCTTCTGAGTTGTGAGTTTGAGAAGCAGCAGAAGCATCAAATTAAACTGTCAAAGAAAGAGAAGAGCAGGCAGTTTAATGAGTTAGTAAAAGGGAAATTTTCTAGAGAGATGTAACGGTCCGGCAAGGATCCAAGAGCTTGTTCGTGTGTAGGATCACAACAGGGATGCTCATTTTCAGGGATGCTAGCAAGATAATACTAACCATGCATCAGAATCAAAGACAGAGCTCATTTGATCGACTCATTTGGGCTATGCCTCCTCTCCCCAGGTTCCGCTCCGGCTGCTACTCTTCATGTACATGGAAATGGGGGGCAAGGAGCTGGAAGTGTCGAGATCTCTGCATTCCAGCCACAGTTTCTGATACAGATAATGACACTTTCCTAATCGAGAAATGGGAAATGTCGAGGCCTTGAGGTTAGTGGTTAGCTCACATTTACGAGGTAAAATCTGCTCTTAACCGCTGCAATGGCGAATATTTTTGACAATCGGGACCTTCTTTGCCGTCTATGAAAAGGTGAAACTTTGGTAATTGAATTAACTTTTATAGAGATTATCCCATTAATTTTCATGTGGTCGGCCAACTTGCCCACCTAAACAAAATAAAATTGTGAGGTTATAGCCGAATTCATCTGTTTATAACCCAAAAATCAATTAGAAATCTTTTATCTCACTAATATATGTGGGACTATGGCCCTCACGTGTGGTACGTAGATAATTTAAGTAGAATGCCCACATAATGAGTGATTGCTTTGATACCATGTTAAATTAGGTCCAAGTCTCATCCTTAAATGACTAGCCACTTAGGAAACCTCTTCTGCCATCTACTAAACTCAAGATCTTTTATCTCACTAATCCATGTGGGACTATTCCTTAACATTGTACAAAGAAAATTAAACTTTTATGTTTTCAAACTTTAGAGTTTACACTTAAAAAAAAAATTATGACTCATAGGTAGGGCTACAAATAGTGAAGGTTAGATCGACATGTGTAGGATCCACATGCAAAGATTATCAAAATTGTATTGGGTCAGGTGAACGAACTATTATTCAATATGTCAAATGGGTGTAGATTGGATCGTATCATTTCTAAAGCTTGGTCGATCTATAAGAACCACATTTGTACTCCAAAAATGGACATTATTGACAATGCCCCTATATATTCTATGTATTAAAAAATTATATTTGAATAAAGGGTTTATTTGTCTACAATACCCTTTGGTTTCTTTCTCATTTTTCACATATTTTAATCTTTCTAAAGATAAAGATTTCTCACTAAAAGAGTCCCTTTGTAAGTGAAAATGGTTATGACTAATCCATGTCATTATGATAATAGTAACCATGTAGACATCCATTTATCAATCAACATATTTGATGATATTTTAAATTTTAATTTCTCTATTTTAATTTATAATTTTATTTTTTGTAACACAAAAATATAAACTTATAATATTTATAGTAAATAAAACTTAATCTTATATTAATTAATTTAGTTTTGTGCATCAGAATCCAATCAGTTTGCCGCCCCACTAACCGGATAGACCAACTTCAAGTGTGGGCGCCTGACCCGCTTTTTCTGGTCCGGTTCGACCTAGTGCGAACTTGTTAGGTGCTTAGTGCATCGAGGAGAGTCGTTCTTCTCTTGTTTCCGACTTCCCGGCAGTAGGCGTTGAACTCCATAGTGGAGCGGGGGAGGGTCCTGTTCTCCGACAAACTTTGAAAAAATATTTCTTCTCTATTGGAGATGGAGCTTTTCTCAGTTCCACTTCTCCTTCTTGTCTTCTCCTTCTCCTCTTTCCCGATCTCTACGTACGCCAGAGGCGGAGAACAGCTCGCGACGCGCACAGGTTTTTTTCTTCAAACTTCGTCATGTCAATACGTTTCGTTTATTTTTCAATATATTCAGTGTGATCTTACTTTTCTTCTGTGACTGTACAAGGATCCGCTATTTACGAATTGAAGTTATATGCATCTGTTTTTTTCTTTTTTTTTGTTTCTCTTGAAGTGTTGGAATTTTCTCTGAGACATTTAATGGGATTGGTGTCTAGTTTCCGCCTCTATGAATTATGAACTATTATTGTGGTAACTAATGAAGTTGTAACGATTTATTTGGTGATTACTGGTTTGTGCTGACTTCCTCATTGATGCGTACTTGCAATTACTTAGGACTTGATTGTTCCAAATTCAAACTCAAACTTAACACTTTAGTTATTTATCTAATAATTTTAGGAATGTGACTCCGTCCTTCTAAGGTTGTAATCGCATTCTAGTCAAAAAAATGTTATAATGCATTTCAATAATATTTCTAGTAAGTTTATTGCTTCTCTCTTTTTCCTTTTCTTGGTATTTCGTGCACCATGGATTGACCTTTTGATATTCTAATGATTTTGTTCAAGTTTACAACGGTAATTCCAAGTTAATATTAAGTTTTGCTGCTATAGTTATTGCATTGGATGCTTTCTATGTTTTTTGTTTAATTTCTTTACTTTGAAAGTTTTTTTTTATTATTTAGATCAGTTTGTGGGAATTCCTACATGAGAATGCTTTATTACTCACTACTAAAATCCTGTTCATTGAGCAGGTTTTGCTGGTTACACTAGTAATGGATTTTTTTCACGTCATCTACTTGATGAAAACCAATTGAAGACAAAGTATGTGAGAAGCTTCTGCTTCAGATGTTTAGTATTATCATCACTATCATTTTTATTGTTGTTACCAAATCAGTAATGATAATAGCGATAATTTTTATTTGTGTTATTATTACTACTATACTATCATTGTTATGATAATCATCATCATCTACTTTTACACTGCTCGGGCGATTTATAAAAAAATATTGTCCTAAACTTTTGCTCCTTTGGTGGTCCCCCAGAAGAGTTGAGGTGGATGGCTACATGACTAATTCCGAATTGGAGAAGGCTGTCAAAGAATTTGGTCGCAGATGCCATAAAATTTCTAAAATATACAGGTGATTTTTTGTAAATAATGGAGACTGAGTTGTAAATTTTTAAGGATATATAGGTGTTATTTTCCTCCTTTTAAACATGCTGATAGAAAAGAATTTTTTTCTCCATTATCGACAATAGAAAAGGAAGAATAGCATGACAGAATTCACGTAAATTGCTATGCTGTGATGGAGGTGTAGCTATGTTCTTCTCATTTGGCCATTGAACATCATTGAATGTATTGTCCATGATCCATATGATGGAACATATTACTAGTTGATGTATCAAATTTGTTGGATTGAGCCCGGCTCCATCTCAAATTGACTAGTGACTTAGAAGACCTATGCTCAACCTTATGAACCAATAACACTTCTTAGCACCTGTCAATATGGGACTATTCCCACTCAACATGAATCATAGATATGTTTGTTACACCATGTTTCACTAGAGGGAGCAACAACATCTGATGAACTTATAAAATTTACTCTAAAATTTAAACTCCTACATAAAAGGGTTTTGTGCATGTCTACACATATTGATATGTGAGTCATAGTCATTGTTCTTTCCAAGTGTTTCAGATTTAGAAAGAGTTTCTAGGACCAAATAACTGGCTATAATCTGCTTATAATGGACAATCCGGTGTCCAGCCTATGGTTCCGTGTTAATATCTGCACAATGAAAATGCACATTCATTTGGTTGGTGATGATCGCTAGCCTTTATTTTTTCATTTTTATTTGTTTGTATGATAATGATTATGCTGATTTATATTTTGTTCTCTCTGAGGGATTCTTGAAATTCATAACCAGTATTGGCAAGAGCGTGAACCACATACCTTTGGTAACTGCCTTTCCCTGTCTTAATGCTATTTTCTGCCCTTTACTGTCTTAATCTTTTGCTAAACAACAAATTTGTGGCTTTACATGGGCTGCTGTCGTTCTCTACCTCGTAATTGTTTATATTTTTTTCTCTTTTAGTAACATCTGCTCAACTCCAAAATAAAAATAAAAAAATGAGGCTGCAGTTGGGTAGATTGATTCTTTTCATTTGATTAAAGAATTTTGTCATTTTGTCCTTATAGTGGGTGATAGAGATTGCAGACAAGGCAGGTCAAGAAGAAGCTGAACCTGCATTCAAGGTGATAATTATATGGTTTTTCAGGACGAAAGTCCTCTGTTTTCTTCTGTTTCTTAGATCCATTTTGGCCATCAATTCAAACTGTTGGGAAAATTCTCTCTCTCTGTCTCTCTCTCTGGTGTCTAACATAGAAGTGATTAATAACATTGTGTTTACAAGAGTGTTTCTTTATACTGTTCTTGACAGATATACATGTTTCATGTATGTAGTTTGTTGGTAATGTGCATGGAGATGAACCTGTTGGTCGTGAACTACTCATGCTTCTAGCAAATTGGCTGTGTGATAACTATAAAACGGATCCGCTGGTATTTACTTCATATTTTTTTGTTTTGCACAATTTTATTTTATTTATGCCTTTCCATTTACTTGTGATTTGGATATGTTTTACTTTGTTTTATTTTTCCCTGAGAAGTGGATATGCTTTATTTGTTACTGTCATGTTATTTCGGTAGAGCTATTTTGGTTGTTGAATTCTCCTGAAATGTTCATTTAATCTGATTTAGGTATGCTAGTGTTCTAGAATGTTCTTTAGGCGGCTAGAGCAGTTTGCTTGTGTAGATTCCTTTTTATTTGGTGGATGTCTCTCCCCTTCATGAACCTTTGTTTTCTAACTATGTTGGAACTGTGTGTTTAGATATTCTCTTCTACTTCAGGGGCTGAATATTTCAAATTGCTCTGCCATCTTTACAGGCTACACTGATAGTAAAAGGTGTCCACCTTCACATACTTCCTACAATGAATCCTGATGGTTTTTCTCTTAGACAACGTGGTAATGCTAACAATATTGATCTAAATCGTGATTTTCCTGACCAAGTGAGTCTATTCATATCTTTTTCTTTTCCTTTCTTTAATGTGAGGGTTCCCTTCTCATTTCTGCTAAGTTATTGTGAGAACAATTTTCAGCTAAATCCATTTTGTTTACCTTTGATTGTTCTTCTAAAATTGCATCAATGGTGCATATCAACTAACCTATGGTTTAACGTAGTTTTTTCCTAATAATGATGATGTGGACTTCCGACAACCTGAAACAAAAGCAATTATGAATTGGCTTAAAGAGCGTCATTTCACAGCATCTGCCAGCTTGCATGGGGTAATATTAACTAATTCCATCTCATTCCAATCATGTTTATATTTGATATTGACAATTTAAATCTGCAGGGTGCACTTGTTGCAAATTATCCTTGGGATGGTTCTCCAAATAGAAGGTACTTTCTACTTGTGATGTGTACAAATTCAAGCTGTTGTGTGATCATTTGGAAATTCTAATTCTTAAATTGATGGAGGTGATAATCTCACTCTCAATTATGCCATTCATATGCAGTTAGCCTTTTTTTTTCCTTGTGGGCTTGTCCCAACTGTAATGGGCTTGCATTTTCCAGTGAATTATGGGCATGCAGTTAGTCGAAGTGTTTTTCGTATCTTTTTTATTCCTTGATATTTTAATCTCTTTATTAGATCTGTGTTGTTTTATGAGATTTTTTTCTCTCCTCTAAGTAGGTTTGTTAAAATGTCAACCCAATGGATATTTGGGTAATTTCATATAGTATGTTTTTATCTTATATGATGTTTGTTAGGTAGGCAATGTCTTCATATGTCTATGGTTCAATTATAATTAATTTTAGATATGTATTTTAGGAGATATGTATGTTTATGTTTTGAGGGATATTTTTGTCTTTTATGTAAAAATCACTTAAAACCCTGATTAAAAGAAAAGGGGGCGTGCTTTTGAGGCACACGCTCCAAGGCAGCAGCTGCTACTCCTCTCCAACCTCTTCTTCTCTTATTTCTCCTCTTTTTCACCCAAATATCGGATTTTTCAAGGTTCATTCTTTCCATTCAACCTTGCAATATAGCTCTTTAACCCCATATTTTTATTAAAATGTAGTGCTGCACATTTTTAAAAGTTCTGTCTACAAATGAAAATCTGATAGATTTCTTATGCTATTAAAGTTTTATTTCAGTTTTCACTCAAAATTGGCTTTAGTTGCTTGATAATCATGCCTATCATCCTCATGTTTCTGTATCTGCTGTTGGTTCACCTCCCTCCAGACCTGTGAAGCCTACCATCATAAAATTTCTGTTAATTAACATACAACTTGTATAGCCGTTTAATTTCTTCTTGATTGATGTAGGAGGAGAACGTATGATGTAATTTGATACTTTTCCATTCATGTCTGATGGATAAATCTCCATATCATTTTGGAAATGCAGGAAGCAGTATTATGCATGTCCTGATGACAAAACATTTCAGTACATCGCAAGTGTGTATAGCAGCTCACACTATAACATGTCTCAAAGTGAGGAGTTTGATGGAGGGATTACTAATGGTGCCCTTTGGTATGATATTCATGTGAAATATTACTCAATTCTGAAATATAAAGAAAGTTTCTGTATGCTTTTTGAAATGTGGGTTAACTACACGCAAAGGCCTAATAAAATAAATGGAAACCTTCTGTTTCTTCACAATGTATCAAATTCTTCTATATTAGCTTATTGTTTGCTGAGGGTAGCCTTCTCTGTTTGTATTGATCTATGCTGATGTCAGCCATGTGACACATTGTGGAAATAGATGAAGAAAATTTTATCCTCAGTTTTAGCTTCTTTTAGAATTTGTGTTTTACGCAATTGTAATTGTGTAATTTTAAAGTTGGGTCCAAAGCCCATCCCAAAATGACTAGCCAACTTAAGAAGCCTTTTTCCCAACTAATAAACTCAAGATCTTTGTACTGACTAATCCATGTGGAACTATTCCTTAACAATTTCCCTCACGTGTAGGCCCTCTTTTGTGGCTCTACAAGTGGATAGTTTTAGTTGTAGGCCCTCCTTTGTGGCTTTACAAGTGGATAATTTAGGTGTAGGTCCACATATGAATACCTGCTCTGATACCACGTGAAGTTAGATCCAAGGCTCATTCCACTGCTTTGATACCATGTTAAGTTGGGTCCAAGGCCCATCCCAAAGTGACTAGCCAACTTAGGAAACCTCTTTCCTAACTAATAAACTCAAGATTTTTGTACTCACTAATCCATGTGGGACTATTCCTTAATTATAATTATTATATAATTATGCGCCAATCACTCATTTTTGTAGGTCATTCCTAGACTTAATCCATCTCCTACCCTAGTTTTATGAATTTGATTTTGATTCTTCCAGCTATCTATCTTTTCTATCTATTTAAATAGCAACTAGGCCCTGCATCTACAATTTATAACTGTTTTCTTCACTGAAGGCTCTTTGTCATTTTAATAAAGCTGCCATTCCATCATCCCTTTCTAGTTATAAATCTTGTGTGCAGGGCCTAGTTGTGTGACCAGGCCCAGGTTTCACAACTTAAAATTGGTGAGGACTTCTAAATGGCAATCCCTGTAGATATAAATAAACCCTGAAGTGAATGAATCGAACCAGGATCTGATTGTAAGACCAGGCCTGCACCTATGATTTCTAACTGGGACAAACAGTAGAATAATAGTCTTCTAAATATGAGGAATTGTTGCATGAATCTGTTATAAATCATAGGTCAAGGCATGCCTCTCTCTCCTCCTCCATATATATATTTATGTATGTATTTGTGTATGAAGGTATGTATATATTTAAGTTACATATGCACAAACACACTTGAGTCCTAGGATTTGGTAATGTGCTAACAGAAAGAACTGAATTAACTTGTACCTAGTTGAAACACATTATTAAATCATTTTCTATGATCTGCAACTTATTGATGCAAATGGAGAGGTTTAGGTACCCCATATATGGTGGCATGCAAGATTGGAACTACATACACAGAGGTTGTTTTGAATTGACTCTGGAAATTAGTGACAACAAGTGGCCTAATGCTGATGAGGTTGGTCTTTCCGTTGTTCTCTCATGCTTTCTTTGCAGGCTGACTTCATAAATTTTGTCGGCATAAAGTCACTAGTTGAGATTTCCAAATCTTTCTTAAATATGCAGCTTCCTATCCTTTGGGAGTACAACAAAATGAGTATGTTGAATCTTGTAGCAAGCCTTGTGAGGGTATGTTTCCATTCTGGAATCACAATGTGATGTTAGTCCTTGCAACATTGAAGAGTTGTCTTGTTGCTTCAATAGCTTTACTGACACTGATAAGTAAATAAAAATGCAGTTAATTTTTATGAGCTTTACTGAGCAGGGTGTCATCCAAAAAAAAGGTTTTACTGAGCATGGTTTGCCCAAGTCTTATTTCCATGACTATGCCAAGTAATTTATTTCGAGTAATGAACATTGCTTATTGGGGGGTTTCAAGTGTGAGGTTTTGGGTTTGCTTCACTAGGGCAATAGAGTTCAACATTATAAAAAAAACGAAAAAATGTTAATGACTTAGCTTTAACTTTTTATGTTATTTAATTAAATTTATGACAGTCAGACTTCAAGAAATCTAATATCTCTTTAGCTTCTCTTTATTGAAGTTCTCTTCATTCTAAAAAAATATAATAATAATAATAATAATAAATAAATAATAAAATACTAATATCTTTGTATTGCTGTCTCCTAATTTTTTTTATTAAATTGCTTCCTTTACTTTTATCATTTTTTGTCTTGTTTTTCTTGGGTTCATTGTTTTCATTTGCAAATTTATTTCTGTGCCAAAAGAATGTATTATGTATATGAGGCGAAGTTTTCTAGCACTTCTTGAGAAACATAAATGATTAGCAATTTAGGAGTTTATAAGCACATTTACTGACTAAATAGAATGATAGCAGTTTGGCATCTTTTAAAAATATACCAATAGTCAATGGAGAATTATTGTGCTTTTACATATAAAAAAAAGAATTATAGTTCTTTTGTGGACATTGGAAATCTTCATTTTCAGTAAACAGTACCTGAGGAAACTGAGGCTTCTGGTACTGAAAGGTTCTGAAGATTACATGTTTGTTTCTTTGTATCTGCTATATACACTTGAAAGTTTTCATATGCTTTCCAGGGAATATAGTTATTTTGCTTATTTGTATGTTTCTACCAACATCACTCTATTTTCTTTCAGTTTAGAACCTTCATCTCAATCCTTCTAATTTTTAGACAGGAGTGCATGGAAGAATTATGTCATCTCGCAGTGGTCGACCTTTGCCTGCCTCTGTCATGATCAAAGAAATCAATTATACAGTATGCTACCACTTATATTTCTTCAGTTTTGTGAGAAGTGTTTTATTTGCTTTCTACCAGGAACACGATATTGGGTAATTACCATTGTGCATTACAGGTAAGAGCTGGCAGTTTATTTGGTGACTACCATCGCGTGCTCGCTCCTGATGACAGCTATGAAGGTTATATCTAACCTATATTGGCTACTTTCTTTATCCAAAAGTTTTCTCTATCTTTTTAATGTTATAATAGCCCCACATAGATCCGGGACTAAAAGAATGCTATAATTATTACTTGGGAAGGGGCCTAGTAGCTTTGGTTAGTTATTTGAGATGGACTTGGACCAACTTTAACTAGGTATTAGCATGGGGACTGTACATGAATCTCCACAAAAAATTATTCTTGTGTATGAGATATAAACATGATGGGGAGGTTTAGTCTAGTGTCACATAAATTTTAGAATTGAAAGATCATTTGCTTATTACTTTGGAATGGACTAAGACCCAACTTTAACATGGTGTCTGAATTGGTACCTGGAGGTAGGCCTCTACCCAAAATTGTTTACTTATAGGGTCATTAAGAGGGCTCATTCGTGAGGAGTGTTAAAATAATTCCACATAGTTTGGTTATCAAAACGATTGTGTATTTATTTCTTAGGAAGCCTTCTAATTTTGGATAGTCATTTTAAGAATGGACCTTGACCCCCAACTTTAATATTACAATTTTACCTACTTACTATTCACTCGAAAGCCTTTTTCTCTGTTTTGTCTTATTAAAATTTTCTAACTCTTTTTCTCCTTTGAAGTTCTAATCTCCTTGTTGGCACTGTTTATTTGATATTTGATTTGGTTCACATAAAGAAAGGTTTCATTTTCTTAGACTTCTCACCACATTCTCAAAAAAGACTGCATGGACAAGTAATGATGCTGTGCCCTATTACTATGATTCGGAAAGTTAAATTACTTCCATCTTAGGATTTCCTAAGTATTTCTAATTATATTTGCTTAAATTACAAAAGGGGGAAGCTGCTGCGCCTTGTGCTTTGCTTAGAATTTGAATTTGTTCTGTGGCATGAGATGGGGCACAGATTGGATTAGAAAGGATCCACATGGGTCACTGAAATGAAACTATCTAATACTTTGTCGTAAGTATCCTCAATAGCTAAGGATACCTTTTATGGATAGCTTCATCCAGTTTGCTTGAAGTTACTGAGGAGGATCTGTGCACTTGTTGCAGTTGTGGCTACCATGCCTGGATATCGATCAAAATCCACACGTATTTTGTTGGGAGGTGACGCTATGACTGTAGACTTTGTTTTGGATCCAGAAGAAGATCAGCATCGACAGCTTAGTAGTATCTGTAAATGCGACTGTGAAAATGAGGACAAGCTTGAAATGATGGAATATCTACTAGGGAGCCACTTGGAGTTCTCTTTCCTGTGTCTTTCTATGCTTGGAGTTATATTGTTACTAGTGTTTTTCCTTTGGAAAAGGAAAATGACGTCAAGACAGATAATTAGGGTTAGGACATAAAAGGGTAAACGTAGGCCACTGCTTCGTATAAATATCTAATTCCAGTGGTGTTAGTTATTGGACAATGCCTGTTAGAGGTGTTATGTTCCTGTTCATTTATTTTTTTAAATCATAGTCCATGTAAAATAATAATAATAATACTATTACGTTTCCGGAATTCTAATATTCTATTTCTAAATGTAAGATGTCCTAATTCCAAAAATGGCGAAATTTCAAATACAGTCAAGGGGTAATTTTTTTTTATAAATATAAATAATATTTTAAAATGTTATAAAAAACCATAATGTGCCCACTTTAAAAGGGGAAAAGCACACGAACAGGAGACTTCTCCTTCATTGTGGTTCTGAATATTTCTCAATGGGCTGCTTGATGGTAAATACAAGATGGTATTACTTAAAATCTTGAAATCCCTGCAAAGAAATTGATTTTCATTTATTGAAGAGCAATAGGTCATTCTATTCTTTTGAGAACAAATCATGCATTGGGCACTACTTCGACCAGAGCTCTCTTGTTGTTTTTTGTTAAAACAGTAAGATGTCTAAAGTTTTATCGGTGTTGATGAGTTTGCACCATTGTTAGTTTGAGTAACGTTTTGTTATAATTTTAGATTGGGGTAATCAAGTCAAGAAGTATTTTTCAAATCAGGGATTAGTGTAGAAAGTGAAAATGAATTTTTTTTTGTGTTAGTGTACGCAATTAAAAGTGCACTGTAAAATATGTTTTTTTCTTTATGCACAATGAAAAGTATGGTGTAAAGTGCAGATAAAATTTTTATTAATAAAATATTCTGATTGTAAAATATGTTTTTTTCTTTATACACAATGAAAAGTATGGTGTAAAGTATATAAAATTTTTTTATTAATAAAATATTCTGATAGAAAGCCAAAAGATAGATTTTAACTTGCGATAAATTAATAAAAAAATTAAAATAAATTAAGATTAATTAATAAATTAAATATATAAGAATAAAATAATTAAACTAATGCTTAATTTTATAATATCAAAATATTTAATCAAATTGTTGTTTTCAATATCTAAATCCTCACTCCTAAACTAGTACTTAAATATAATATTAACCATCATTAATTCATATAAATATCATATTTTATTTTATAAAGTTAGTCTATTAACTCTTAATATGGTTGTACTTAGTTTTTTTTATTAATAAACTAAAATAGATTTTAACTTGTGATAAATTATAAATAATTAAAAAATAAATTAAGATAATTTAATTAAATAAATATATAAAAATAAAATAATTAAACAAATGCTTACTTTATAATTTCAAAATAGTTAATCAAAGGTTTATTAGTGGCTTCAAAATTTTAGAAATTTTAGTATATATGACATGTACAAACGACTATGAGATTTCTTCTACTTCTCATGTACCTCCTTCATCTTGATGTCATCAACAACATCAATCTGAACAACATCATATAAGATTTTATTATATTGGTTAAATTATTTAAAATGCACAAAACTCTGACAATTACACAACTACTATAAACTTGGTAACCATAGCTGTCAAACTATGGCTTCAACTAAATAGAAAAACTTCTCTTACAACAAACATAAGTAACAAGTTGTTCATATTTCTTGCATCATCTAATATTACATCGGCTAAATCTTAGAAAAAAAAAGTATCACAATTCATTAAGGTATTGAATGATGATCAAACAACTCTTGCCAAAAATTTATTCATTTTCCTGGTATGAAATCTTATAGATAAGTTTACTGAATTTCAATTAGTAAACAACAATGATTTCCCATTTTTGTCCTCCACTTCACTACCAGCTCTAACCAGCTTCCCCTAGTCCTGCAAAACTTATAATATTTCTCCATCTAGGCTATACTTTAGGATTCTTACATGGGGCCAGCCTTCTATATTGAGCAGATATTGCAGATTGAGCAAAAACTTCCTTAATTTTAGATAAACCACAAATGTACGTGTATATGTTGCGCCAAAAATGGATTACAACCCAGAAATCACACTTTTCATTGGTTCTAACATTGTTTGGGAACTCATGCAGGATGGCAAATGTCTCTAAGGTCCCGACCTTTTCTCCTTTTAATTAGTATCTGGTTAGCCTATGATTTAGAGGAAAATTAGTGTAGAAAATATTTCGATATTTGGTTTAATATAATTGTATGTCATTGTAGTTTAAGTACCATGGTAGAATTCCAAGCAGGGACAAAGTCGGATCATCTATTAACAAAACTATAGCCACCGAGTGCCATACTCTTAGTTCATTGTAGTTGAAGTTCATACAGAAATTTGATCACATTTACACAAATACAAGGGAGAACAACTATAAACAGTCCAATGAATAGGGAATAATAACAAAACAAAAAAAAAACTACTCTGATATGAGATTAAGATTTTCTATGATTTCAACTTTTTTTTGAACACTTAGAATTTATCACAGCAAGAGTTTCCCTTAGCATAGATGGCATAATTATTTAAGAAAGAATAGGAGTAGAGGGCATAAGGAAAGATATTCATAGCAAAGGGAACCTTCACAAAAGAGGACTTACAACCTAGTTGAAGTTTGAGACATTTTCAAAGTAGAGAGAAAACTTACAACAAAACAATGGTGTAGACAAGCATTATCTTTGCAACAGAGATCTTTTTTGACCAATCAAAAGCTTTAATGCATACATATGGCATAAGTACAAATTGTCACTACTCATCGAACAACTAGGAACAACAAAAGGAGTGCAACAGTCCAAAAATTCCGACAAGGAGGGCAAACTTCACTATCTTATTGATTCAACATATGCTATATTTTTTTAAACAATAAATATTGCCAAGATATTAAATCAGCACCTTACAGGTATTTTTTTTACTCTAAAATTACTAGAGTTTATTTTATGTATTAACTTAACAGTATTCAAGCTTCTAGGTAATAAATCATTTAGGTCATGAGTAAAGTCAACAAAGACAATTTTTTCTTCTTTCTTGCAAGGCCTACATGTTCTTTTTTTTTTCTTGGTTTGATGCTTTTACTTTCCAAAAATACATACTCATATACTCCAAAAACTAGATCGCCAAAATTTTATGAAAAAGTAGAATATTTGGAACTCATGTCATGCATGTCGTGCAAAGACATACAATAATACTCATCCATAAGGTCTGAAAAAGATGGAACATGGTCCAAACATAAAACCGATAATGGACAAAAATAGCTATTAGATTTATTTCTCAGTTTTAGTGTGTGAAGTTTGCAAAATACCAAAAGCGATTAGTTTGCATGATTTGCATAAACGATAGATTGAGCAGGCTGCAACAAAATGCTTTCAAACTTGCAAGCATACAACCTTGACAGTTGTCTATTATGGTATGAATAGACACAACACAACAACTCTTATGACTATTGGAACACATAAATACATATATATTATTGAAATAGGTTCACTGTGACACTAGAGAACCAAACAGTGAAAACATGAAAATCTTGCTTTACGAGGGAATCTATAAACCTTATATTTTTTCTGTAGTTAAGGTATCTATTGTCAGAGTGGTTTTGTCCACTGTTGTAGGCGGTAGCTTTCCGCACATAACAGACCGGTTTGTTGAGTTGTATTGGCTAGGCGTTTGACTCAAACCTCTGAAGTTAAGCAAGTTTGGGGAAGAGTAGTACTAGGATGGGTAACCTCTTGGGAAGTCCTATTGGCTAGGCGTTTGACATGGTATCAGAGTTAGGCACGCCACATCCCGCGTTCGAATCCCGTGAGAGGCAGCTCTAGAATGGGCGGGGTGGGTGTCAGAGTGGTTCCGTCCACTCTTGTAAGCGGTAGTTTTCTGCACCTGACAGGTCGGCCTTTTGGGTGTATTGGCTAAGTGTTTGACATGGTATCAGTGCTAGGCATACCACGTTCCGCCTTTTAGGTTGTATTGGCCATCCTTTTGACATTTATTGGACTATTAGCTCAAATTGTAGTAGAAGTTTACAATTTTTATTTTTATTTTTAAAAGTAGAGTTTACAAATTTATCATCAAAATGAAATAAGTTGTTGAAAGAAAACTCACCTCCTATGGTAGATTGTGTACTGCTAATCTGCTATCAATAAAATAGATATTCCCTACATTGTCTAAAGTCCATATCATTTGTGAACCATAGTGGGACACTTTTTGCTTTAGTGGTCAGTGATGTTGCAAACCCACGTTCTGGCCCTACCTTCATCAACCCAAAATATGTATCAGCAATATACAAGTCTCTTGTTTTCTTGTCAAAATGAAGACCCAGTGGACGCCCACATATATGCTCATTCTTCAAGTAGCTCAAAGGTGATGGTTTTGGATCACAAATCTTTGACCTAATCAGCAAACACATACCTTAGTCTAGACATGCATGCTATCAAAACCAATCAAGTGAATGCATGAGTTGGAGAGAGACATTAAACAGGATATCATGGATTTTTCAACTACAATAAATAAATACGTAAGAAGAAAGAAGCTCAATAGATGCATTTCCTGAGAATATCATAGCAAATATTAGCAATTGATAGACATTTGCAGACAATTTATTTCTTCAAGAAAACTAGAGGAACACACAAGAGTCTTTTTATTCCTTTTCTTTTGGGACTTCATGGCCCTCTTTGTCCTTTATATTTTGAAATTTGATATACAAACATCTTTAAGATTCTTACTACTGCAACTATGGGCTGTCAACCTGGACAGGAATCAAGTTAGCTCTTCAAGTTAGAAACTACTCACAAAAGAAGAAAACAGTAGCAGGATTGCAATAGCTTAGAACCATTGGTTCTGGGGGGAAGACCAACAACCCATGGATATCCAGACCATGTCAGTCCAGCTTTCAAAAGGAGAGAATTATATCCCTAGACCATTCTTTTTTTTACTAAGAATGGAATATGAAGCATATACTGGTATGGATATACTTGGCAGGATACAGAGAGAAGCTTGTGAATTTACTTTGGGTTTTTTATTTCATCTAAATCACAGGAAGTGGGAAATGACAGTTTAACTGACATAGTTATACAAAAGAAAGTGTTAAGTGATGTAACAAAGTCCAATTATTCTAGATGAAAAGGAAGAAAGGTCTCAAGGCAAGGACTCATTGTTGTTTTTCTCTCAATTTTTCAACACATGCCTGAGCAATCAACATACACAACAGCTTCGGCCTCCCAAGCGAGCCTTTCCATCCATTTGAGATCCCCATCCATTTGAACGGAGAGGAAGAAGCTACCCCAGCTTGTCTATCTTCTCCGCGACTCCACCTACTATAATGCCTTTCAATTCGCATAATCCCATTTCATCCTATACATACTTTAACATGAACAAGCAATAGGTCTCATTCAAATGGTTTGAATATTGATTGCTCCTTTCACTTTTAAAAATGGTAGGACTTAGAACCCAAAAACCTCCATGATAGACTTCTCGCCCTCCTTCCTTCCTTCCTCTTACCATGGTGTGATCAGATCATTCAACTTATATGGAATTTCAACCGATGTTAACTGTTAACCTCTAAAAAACGATCACCTCAAGCTTTAGTATTGACTTGATTACATTAGTCTTTATGGGTTATTGGGCACTACCTTTTTTTGTATGAAAATTTTCTAATTTGTTATCAGAATAAATCGGAGAAGAAAGCAATATCTTCGTCTCTCAAGGCTTCAATCAAGACCCACGGAAATGCAGAGGCAATATAGAGGCGGCGAAGCAGTAGGCAAGCGTTGTCTCCCCCTACCCAAAAACCAACATAGTAGAGGCTGGGAAATCGATGGGAAGCTATTTTTTCTCTGTGGCGTTGACATTCAAAGAAAATAAAAGGAAAATTCAAAATTCTCTTGCTCGTTTTCTCTTCTTTTTGTTTGTTTGGTCGATTTTTTCCACTTTTGACAGAAGCGGCTTTCATGAGTTCATTAGAATTTTACCCAGTTTATGGCTTTTTGGCATGGTAATCGTTCAAGGAGAAGGTAAACTATAGAGAAACAATATTTTCTTAAGGGATTTTACCCGCTTCTAATTACTTCTTAAGCTGCAATCCTTACAGACGGTCAGCCCTTGAAAAGGACTTTGGATTTGCAGTTTTTGTAGTTAATCACTCGCATGAAATTGATAAAAACAAACATCAGATACTTGCGGCTCCCTCTTCTTCTGCAACTAGTCCTTTGATCCTTTCTAACATCAGTTCAAAGTCTTCTTGACTTTTAGTGAGGCTTAGGCGGGCATACCTCCTGTCTGCTCCAAAGAAGCTACCCTTGTTCCCGAAGACACCAGCCGCTTTTAGGACCTCTTGACAGTCCGTCTCTTCTTCCCGCTCGCATTTGATCCACGCATACCCTGCCAGAGGGGCGAACAGGGAGATTCAGAAGAAACAGAGTCGAGATCCAACTATCATTATTTCTAATGCTAGCTTACACGAAGAAATCTAAATTAAAAAATATAAGAAAAATCACCTGGAGAAGGTTGTCTCATGGTGCGGAAATAAGTGCAATACTGAGGAGAGAGCTTCTGAAGCGAGAAGCGTTTTGATTGTGAAACTACTTCATTCAACCTCTGCCACTTATGCTGTAAAGTGGTGTGTCCAAACTGGAACAAATCTCTGCCACTTTTGCCTAAGATTGATTTGACAAGGATGAGAGCTCTCAGTTGGGTATCGTGGGAGATGCCGATCACATTCATCTCCACCTGATCCTTGAGTCTCCGGTATACAGCTTCGTCTTTCACAAGCGCCCAACTGTTAAATTCACAGAATTGCAGAAACACATAAGCCAGAGGTCTAGGCCAATTTGTCAAGGCAAATAATTAAGGTGAAAAGATGTCAAAGGAGCTGAAGATGGAATGTACCCGAATCTACTGCCGGCATGGCCAGTAACTTTCCCGAGAGAGAAGATCATCACGTCATCATCTGCGGGAGCTGGGATTGCTGTAAAATGAGGCCAGTAGTAGACGCGGTCATGAACAACTTTGGTATTGGGGCCTTTAAGAAGTGGCTCTCTTAGATGCCCATCTGGGTTGTTGGGAGATGTTACGAACTCGATGAATTTGGTTGAAGGATCACTGCAATTTTCCCACTGAGATGCATCTCCATGCCACTCAAAATCCCTTCCGTTGAAACTGTTCGCTTGAAGTCTGTAAGCCTGCCAAAATTTTCTTCTCAGTTTCAACCGAGTTTTCCTTTAGATCCAATCTTCAATGAAAGAAATCAAGTTCGGGAGAGGACTAACCGGATAATAAGGAACGTTGGATACAACTTTTGCCGGAGATCCAGCAGCATTGGAACCTGCAGAAAGGGCATAAACCGAAGAAATGAGTAGCTGCATAGCTCCCACGCCGAAGACTATGTATTTGCCGGTGGCATTTGCATTTCCAACGATGGCATGTAGCAGTCGGAGGTGCCTTTCGAGCTCATCTGAGAACATGTTTTCTCCGATCATGTAATAGCCCATACGGTGCCACCCAGACATCATTACTCCACCAAGTCTCTCGTTCTGCATCCAAAATTTCTCCAAGAAGAGGGGATCTCCGCTGCAACCAAACATTAGGAAGAATTGAAATATCATCAGGATCTCACACTCCATCAAACATATTGTCTCATGCTCAACTTCTGGACGGGAAATAAACCATACCTATCGACATGTACAGTGCAACCATCGGGCTGAAAATCGGAGCAATCAGCTCCTCTGTAGCATCCATAGCATTCGCAGACAGGTTGACCGTTATTGCGGAAGCCATCCAAGAAGGCACGGCCATGGCCTGAGCAGTTGACGGAGGCAACATTTTCCGCCTCCAAAGCGGGCCTTCTCGTCCATGTGAGATCACCGTCTGACCTCTCTAAGAAGAAGTAAAGGAGGAAGAGGTTGAGAAGAACCGAAAACGTGTAAAAAAGATACTTAAGACAATCTCCAGTTTTCTGCATGGCTTCTCGGAGCAGAGATAGACGGAGAAGGAGAAGCAGCCCCTGCCCATCTGTTTATAAGAGAAATTCATGCCGTAATGCCAAATAGATCCCGTGTTAGATTAAAATTATTGACATTTGATGCGCGTCAATACCGAAATCAACCCAACAAGAGAGGCTCCCAAATGGATAATATCAAATTTATTTATTTTTTGTTTCGTTCTAACATGATCACGTGAAGGCTACAGCAGCAGACAAATGGCATCGGGACTCACCCCTTTCTGGCTGGCGGAAGGAAGCTTCCTCTCCCCCTTCTACCTACATCAAAAATCAATTTCAAATTTTTTAAATTTCTTATTTTTTAATACTATATTTTGTTAGGGTATTTACATTATTAGACTAATCGTAATCTCTTATTATAAACTTAATTAAGAAGTGGGGCAAGGATTAAGCAACTTGACCTAGTTTTGATATTTTGGTCCCCCGCACGAGATCCACCTATAAATAAAAAAATCAATTACCCCAATTCGATCTAATATACAATTAGTGTGTGCACCAAATTTGAAATAGATCACATGTGGATTTTGTTCACTTTTGACTAACTAGATCGGCACTAACTATGTGATGCATAGGATGGGCTCACAAAAGACACGAAGGAAAAGGACTTAAATAAACTATAAAGCAACATAAAAAATAATTGAAGATAACGCCTGTGCTTCACGTGGGTTGCTTAACATAAACAAATGAAACATTAAAAATTTTAAAGCATTGCAGTGTTGCATGCTGAAGTCATTTAAGTTCATTTGTTCCTAAAATGATGCAAGAGGGAAATAATTGCCGGAAGATCGTATTTATAGAGACCATAAGGTATTTTTACTACTCTTTAGCAACAGTGATTGCAACATATCGATATTATGAGCAAATCACAGTTTGAGTTGTTGTTATTGATCAACAATATCACAAAAAAGTGAATTAATTGATTTAATATTATAAATTACAAAAGTATCTATGGGGTTGTTAGAGTGAATTTGATTATATTATGACTTGACTTAGTCCGCGCACCGGGTACCAGTTCAAGTGGATGAATAGGTTCATCCACTTGAACTCACCCATGACTAAAGTGGGTGAATTAGGATTCCCACCGAAATCCTGGTTCATCCACTTAAACTCCCTCTCCCATCTCGCTTTCGGCCCACAACAGCTTTGCGTCTCCCCCTCTGACCTTCTCCTTCGACTTTCCTGTGTTAGACCGAGGAAGAGGCTGACCTGTGGAATTTTGGCGACACTCGCACTGAGTTCAAAAAGTCGTTACCCAATTCATCAGTCCAGTTACTGCCATCCAATTTATGAATCTGCAACTTCTTCTTTGATTGTTTCATTTTATTTTATTTTGTTGAGGACATTTGATTTTGATTCGTATGATTACTCTTCTAAGTGCGGAAGTTTGTCTTTTGGCCGGTTCTGCCAGGAATGCTTACCACACCCAGTTCGGCATCCAACACTTATCATGAACAGAGCTCCGGAAAGTGTTGTTCGTCGCTAGGGCGGCACTCATCTTGCTCTCCATGGTCTTCTCCCTCTTGTTTCATTGCTCCCACACCAAGGCCAACACCTGCAAAAGCACATTTACAAGGGCGTCTCCATGAACCCTTACCCCTAGCCTGGTGAGTTTGGCAACGAAAATGCCCCAATCACCGATGTATTCTCCCTTCTTTACTTGTCTACCGCTTCGACCTTATGGAGCATACTAGCGAGAATTGTCTCTGTATAGAAATTACTTTAGTCCCAACATTAGACGATGCTTATATATCAATCTACTAGTTTTATGTGTCTACTGTGATGTGGAAGAAAATTTCCAATTTATTGGGTGAAGGAGAGGATTATAGCAATTATAACACGGTGAAAAATTCCTCAAAACAGTAAGCGCCCCAATTGTTCTTCAGTTGGTGGACTTCGCTCTGAATTCACTGACTCATTTGAGCAAACATTCTAGCCAAATCAGTAAGTTGAACAGAAATATAGCATTTCTGCCTTTTTCCTAATTTTGTTCTCAACTAGAACATATTATTTCTCAAAAATCAATCCAAAAATGAAAAGAAACGAACAATTTTTATAATTTTTGAATGGTTCATCCTAAAGAGCATTTTGTATTGATCGTATTATCTGTAGCCTACGTGAAACTAGAGATTGAAGTGGCTGGCATAAAATGAAAAATTGCAAAAGCCAATGATTAAAAGATGCTATTTTGAGTTGAATCGAACTTTCAAACTTTCGATTGCCAATTGCCAATTGCCTCGACGTTCTAACCAACCAATTTTGGTTCTTCTCTAGTTAACACAATTTTCATTTTGGGCATTAACACAAGAAAATGTTTTCCAGCGTACTTTACGTCTACCACACTAACACCAACAAGTGATTCACTTTCAGGTAAAGTGCACTAACCCCTTCCCTCATGTAAGGAAATTCTGATTTAGGATTAGATTCAAAATGTGTGTTTCTTCTTTGGTTATGAAAAATCCTTGCAGCATATGAACAATTTGAGTTGGAGTCTTCTCGAACTCAATCAACCATATCCTCCCCCAAATTTTTTTCTCTCGCTCTCTTCTTCCTCTCGTCTTCGCACTCCCTCTCCCTTCTCCCTCTTTCTTCTTCCTCTCGGCCTCCGTCGTAGAGCCGCCATCACCGAGCATCCGTCGTGGAGATCCAGTCTAAATGTCTCTATTGCAGGGCCTTCGACGTACTGTTATGGTCCTGGGGTTAAGTGTTTCATTTTCCGCTATGTACCAGGCTTATCTTTTGGGTAGTATTGCTTAGGTGCTTAACATTTGGTATCGGAGTTATACCGTAGTTGTGAGTTTGAATCCCAGAGTGGGTGACCTCGAGACCTGTGTAGTGCGAAAAGGGGGTCCGGGTCGCTAGAGTGGGTTGCCGTGGACGTCGGCTCATAACGGTGGGAATATTACTATGGTCCTGGAGTTAAGTGTTTACCTTTTCGCTACCTACCAGGTCGATCTTTTGGGTAGTATTGGCTAGGTGCTTAACATTTGGTATCAGAGTTATACCGCAGTTGTGAGTTCGAATCCCGGAGGGGTTGACTTAGAGACCTGTGTAGCGCAAAAAGGCAATTCGGGTCGCTAGACTGGGCTGCCGTGGACGTTGGCTCATAACGATGAGAGTATTGTTATGATCTTAGGGTTAAGTACTTAGTTTTCCGTTACCTACCAAGTCGGTCTTTTGGGTAGTATTAGCTAGGGGCTTAACATTTGGTATCAGAGTTATACCGGTGTTGCGAGTTCGAATCCGGGAGGGGGCGACCTAGAGGCCTGTGTCACTCAAAAAGGCAGTCCGGGTCGCTGGAGTGGACCGTCGTGGACTTCGGCTCATAAGAGTGGGAGTATTGTTATGATCCTAGGGTTAAATACTTGGTTTTTCGCTACCTACCAAGTCGATCTTTTGGATAGTATTGGCTATGTATTTAACATTTGGTATCAAGGCTATACCACAATTGCGAGTTCGAATCCTGAAGGCGGTCTGGGTCGCTAGAGTGGGTCACCATGGACGTCAACTCATAACGGTGGGAGTATTGTTATGGTCTTAGGTTAAGTGTTTGGTTTTTCGCTACATACCAAGCTGGTCTCCTTGCCATTATCGACGTTTGTCTCCTTGCTATTATCGGCATCGTGAGGGACGACGTTGTTGATTTAAAATTTAACTAGCGTTATTTATTCATTATATATATTTATTTTATATATATATAAATATATTTTACTATATTATATTAGTGATTTAATAGTGATTCTTTTGTTTACATCATATTTTTCATTTTAGGTACTTAAATTAAATTATTACCTTTAACTTTAAAATCTAACTTCAACTAAAACTTCCGTTTCTCATCTACAGCCTAAGTGACTCTACGATTAAGAATCCACACTCCCACTTACTTTTTATCGCGAAGCTTTTTCTTTTCTCGTGTTTTAAACTTCTATTCCATGAAAAGCATTGTCGAAAGATTCTTCTGTCTGTTTTCTTTTTCTTTTCCAAGTGTTGTCTCGACTAGTCCAAAACAATGGAGAGTGACTGGAGGGCCACTGCAATGGATTGCTTCTGCAGTTCTGCTTTACGCTTTCAAAAAACACATTTGAACGCCATCTGCCTCGAGCGTCTCGTGTTCACAAATCGTCAAGTCGCGTGGGCCGTATTACAAAATCGAAAATAAATGCTACCAAACAGATTCTGATTCATAAATGGAGATAACCTGACAGAAGATAAGTCTGGAATTTGAGATCACTTTAAATGTCCAGCACGGACAACTCTGACGCGGAATTGCACTTCACCAAAACTGCATTTTCTTCTTTGGGTTTTAAATATTTCGAGTGGTAACCCCAGATGAATCCTTCAGTGCTCCAAATTTGAACTTGTGATGATTTTCTTCTGGGTTTTCTTGGAACGCTTTGCATTATTTGTAGTGTTGAAGAATATATCCTCTCAGTCTTTAATATTGATAAGATATTTTTCGTATCTGATTTCTTTAGAAGATCGATATTCTCCAGGTGGACGGAGACCGGTCGGAGAAAAAAACCGTTGGTTTTCTCTCGGAGACGGGTTTTAGTAAATTTTAGTAGAACCCGACTCATCAATGAAACAGAGATATCAAAAAATAAGGTTGAGACAGATTTACGGCAATGGAGTAGGGAAAGGTTGAGACAGATTTACCGGAATCGAGTAGGGATGGGTGAGGTTTAAATTAGATTTATAGGAATGGGTCCAGGACGGGGTTACAGCCTACAGGGACAGTAATCAGATCGGGACGGCTTTGATAATTCGGGTTTCAAGGTCGGAGATAACGATGGGATTCCATTTTCAGGTTTTTGGAAACCCAACCCTTGCCTTTATCTATCTCTATTTTATTTTTAATGCCAAAGAGCTGCAGTTTGCTCGTGGCTGGAACAGAAAATAGAATATATGTGGGGGTTCTCATCGGATCAAATTCGGAACGATTAGAAAACGCAAGTACAAACGAGTTGCTTTGTATGAACCGAGTCAGGAACTGAAACGACAAAGAATCAGAGTCGGCTGCTTTGAGTCTCTAATGGTTTTCTTGCCTGGAGTTATCCCTATAATTTAGTTTTTTAGAAATTAACTAATATGGAATGGAAAAATGATTATGACAATGGTGGAAACGGAGGGGCTAAAGAGAAATCATATTGCACTCTCAAGCTGGATTATAAAGATCAAATGCTCTCCACTTAGTTAATAAATAAACAAAATCATTTTTATTCAAAGATTTCGTAAAAATTTCGCCAAGTTGCTCCAAAAACTTCATATATGGCGTAAATATCTTCCTATTTAACACGATTTATTTCAATATGTTCGTTCTTTTATGAAAATTGGATTGTTCACAAAAGAATAGCTACTTGAGTGTCACACCTCATCTGCATAAAAACTATAATTAATGAATAAAACTCTTTCATTAACAATTTTTTCACATAAATTTGTATGGTATGTTAGTCATCACCCTATATTCCACTTTTGTACTAGACCTTGCTACTAATAAGGTATACCCAATGCAACTGCTCTTCTGAGCCACTACCAATGTCACTGCTCTTCTCAGTCGCTACCGGTGTTGCTACTCTTTTGAGCCACTACCAGTGCCACTGCTCTTCCCAGCCGCTACCAGTGTCTCTGCACTTCTACATCTCTTCGTCGGATGATGCGTTCTCTTCAATTCCGTCTGTCCCAGCCACTATCAGTGTCACTGCTCTTCTACAACTCTTCACCAGATGATGCGATTCTGTCTGCCCCAACCGCCACCAGTGTCACTGCTCTTCCACATCTCTTCACCAAACGATACGATTTTGTCCTCCCCAGTCGTTGCTCTTCTACATCTCTTCACCAGATGATGCGATTTCGTCCCATCCCAACGCTACTAGTGTCGCTGCTCTTCCACATATCTCCATCAAACGATGCGATTTCGTTTGCCCCAACCGCTACCAGTATTGCTGCTCTTCTACATCTCTTCACCGAACGATGCAATTCCGTCTACCCCATCCGCTAGCAGTGCCACTGCTCTTCCACATCTCTTTACCGGATGATGTGTTATCTTCGATTTCGTCCGCCTCAACTGCTACTAGTGTCGTTGCTCTTCTACGTTTTTTTACGAGACGATGCAATTCCATCCATCCCACCCGCTACTAGTGTTGTTGCTCTTCCCGTCATTTTGCTTCCAAGAACCCTCAAAACAAATCTCATTACATAGCCAGTGCCAAGTTCACAGTTTCAGTTGCTACGAGACAAGATTGACCTCTTTAACAAGTGGCCTATCTTGAGGGAGTATGATAAGGGATAAAGCATAATCCCTTCAATTATTGGATAAGATCCCATTGGATTTATCCCTTCTCTTCAATATCTAACAACTACTAAAGTCTACTTTTTACTCATGTATGTTATCAAATTTCCTCTAACAAATATATAGAAACTACTAGTAGAAAGTTTGTCTACCTAAGACCTTGCATAGTTTGCTTCTGAAAACCATTTAACCGCAAGGTTTCAATGAGGCTTATACATTAATCCCTTCCTTGTGATTATTTCAAGTATCTCAAGAATTTATGGACTGTATCACAATCAAAAACAAAAAGTGACTCCATAAATTGATTATAAATGAAATATCCAATTGAGTTACTATAACATATAACAACTTGCCAACTAGTTTGCAATACTAAGTATTATCTCTCAATAGTAGGCTTGTCTCACAATACAAGTAAATTCTATTTTCCATTGAAATGTATACTCGTTTAGCTCCTAACAACCTAGTTTCCTCCAAGCCATTTCTCACACACTTCCATTGGGACAAAATTACCACATACCGACTCCAAACTACCTTAACACTCCTAGATCCTTCTTTTAAAAATATGTCTATAAACAGTGTTTTACTTCTTTTATACCCTGCATATTACTTCCTAACAAGAACATATCTCATCCACATACGCTAATAATACAACCATACTTGTCTTTTGTTTAAAAAGAACACCATGTGATCATAATGACTTCTTAAACAACCAAACTCCATGATAACCCTACAAAATTTCTCAAACCATGCCCCAAACTCTATTTGAGACCATAAATGGCTTTTTGAAGCTGACAAATCTTCCTTATCTTCCCTTGAGCAATATAGTCAAGTGATTGCTCCATGTTTACCTCTTTATACAAAATCACCATACCAGAATGTGTTTTTTTATATCCAATTGAAACAAGCGTTAATTCTAATCAACAACATAAATTACGATATGAACTGGATTAAGACATTTCATAAGAGAAAATGTTTGTGCATAATTCACATTATGTTTATGTATAACCCTTTGCAAAGAAACTGATAATAGTGCCACAAAATTATACTTTATAGTAAATAATTATCGGTACCTAACCTTTGGGTCACCAACAAACAAATCACACAACTCCCAAGTACCTCAAAAAAGTAATGCATCCGTCTCTTTATCCATTGCATGCTTCCACTCACTACAAATCAATACCTTCAATACAAACTTTGGGAAAGATATAGGAGACAAAGAAGAGGCAAAAACATGAAATTGAGGAGGCAAATGAGAAAAGATAAAAAACTCAGGTAAATGATACCAAGTACTCAACTTTGATCGTGTCAGCTTATACAAGGCAATAGGAGTATCAAAATCATCAAAGACAAGTATAGAACTTGCTGATGCATGTGAGGGTTGAGAGGGAGAGGTGATTGCTCCATGTTTACCTCTTTATACAAAATTATCTCAATGGAGATTTTTAGATGTACAAAATTATAATTTATTTGATCAATCAACCCAAATACTATATTGTATTTGATTGATCAATGAGAAACCGATGCCACTTTGATTGATCAACCAATCTGTGAAAATCTAAAATCTAAATTTAACTTCTTTCAAAATACCGAAATTTCACCTCAAACTTCTCCCTTCAACCTCCAACACAAGACATATCTAGTGTCTCACAAAACACACTTTTGGTGCATAATTTTGACTCAAAAAGCATTTAAGTAAGCTACCTTTAGAAAATAAGATTCTCTAATTTGGAC
Source organism: Aristolochia californica (assembly GCF_029961685.1). Lineage (NCBI taxonomy): Eukaryota > Viridiplantae > Streptophyta > Magnoliopsida > Piperales > Aristolochiaceae > Aristolochia > Aristolochia californica. Next base: position 7,641,179 of record NW_027181815.1, read on the forward strand.
TGAGCAAAACCTCGACCTTTAGAAACCTTCCCTTCCAATAAACTAGAACCATCTTCATATCAGACACACTATGGTACCCTATAGAAATTAAATAAATTGGAATAAAAGAAAGAAATCATTGAGGACCAAAGAGACAATGTCTTGTTAGGTATAAAAATTCTCTAAGTCATGTCACCCTTGAAGTCTTCATATGAGGCATCAACCTAGATGTGGTTGGAGTCATTCACTAAGGTGTTTTTGGCTTTATGATGATGTACTTTCCCCTAGATGTGATAGAAAGTAGCAACAAATATCTAATCATAGGACTCGTTGATTTCATCAATTAAGACAAGCCAAGAGGCGTAAGATTTGTCCAATATCTCTTTTTAAAACCCAAATGAAAGAAACTTGTCAACAGGAGTTTGCATTTTGCAAGATAAATTATACATGATTTTCCCTGTTCAATTTCCCTACAACTCGACGTGTAAGAAAAGGACAAAAAGAAAAAAGGAAAGAGTGTCCTGGAGATGAGAGAGAGAGAGAGAAACGGGATGGAGGATCTTCATTCATTTGTGCGCAAAATGGGATCGACGACCCTGTTCGAATCATTTTTGGCTTCACTTTTGACTGCTAGCCAAGGCAATTTAAATTTACATGATTCATATTCGACATCATAGTGTTTGTCCAGGTCTTAAATTCCAGCTGCTTTCCCATCTTTTCGTGGATCACTCACAGCAGTAAGTATTCCATGGTAGACTCCTCTCTGCCCCTTATTTGCAGCTTTACTCTTCTTTTCTGGCTTCTTCAGGTCATGCACGACAAGCTGGCAGCTGGCCCCGCTTGATAGAGACACCAGATGATGACCCCTTTCTTCCAAGAACAGCCCTGACTCCTGTTGGAGCTCTATATGATCCCCGTTAATGGCGGTGATGTTCTCATAAAACGCCAGGTTTGGTGTCAGCTGCAGTACCACACATAAAAATTTCAGTCAGTTCTTGATCCGAACTCGTGAGCATATATGAGAAAGTCAGGAAGCTTCCGAGATGCATGCCCGTGAACTTACCAGATGATAGACCCTTGGTTTCAGAATAGCATCCAGGGGTTCCATCCCCAGAATAAAATGGTTCAGAAAGACTTGAATCACCGCCGGAGTAATAAAAAGGCCACCACTACCGCCGAGAACTCCAGCCAGTTGATCGTCCTGAAACCCATAACTGAATCTCTTAAACACCACGCATAAACGTACATATACTATTACCAAGAAATGGAACTACGTATCGGCTGGCTCTTTCTCTGGAATTCTATACACCTTGAGGATCACTATGGGAGTCATGGAAGAGAGGGGCCTCTTGTTGGGTTGAATGAAGTTGGAAGGAGGTGGAGGAAGTCCATCCACGGTTTTTTCAGTGGGAATGGAGAAATCATCCATTTCGTTGTTGAGAAGAATCCCTGTGGAAGGTGAAACCATCTCGGCCCCGAAATAAGTATTTACTGTGGACGTCAGTGAGACCGCATTTCGATTACCATCCACGATACTAACATGGCTTGTTCCATGATCCCTTAGCTGACTCCATCTGCAGCCACAGAAGAAGGAAAGCAGGCCAGGAGATGGAATTAGCCGCGCGCCATGAAGAGAATGAAAGAGTAAGAAGATGAACCAGTGTCACTTGCTGGTTTCCCTTACTTGGGTCCATAATATTCGGCCGGGAAAGTTGTGTTATCGACTATCTCTCGCCGGATTTGTTGTGCGAATGAAGAAGAAAGCATGGCCATTACAGTGTCGGTGACATTGACAAAATTGGGATCTCCAAGGTCCATGCGGACGGCGAGCATATGCTTAAGTGATTCAATGAAACGATGAAGACCGAGGGGGCCCTTGATGGCATCTATGGAACCATAACTCTCTATAACCTTCAGGATGAGGGAAACGCCGACGGTTCCTGCGGAAGGAGGAGCCATGCCCACAATGGTGTAGCCCATGACATCCACCCTAATGGCCTCCGTCACTTCCACCTGGTACTGCCTCAAGTCGTCCATCGTCAAGATTCCACCTGCTGCTCGCACGTCGCTCGTCAAATTCTCACCCACGGAGCCGTTGTAGAAAGCACCGGGGCCTTGCTCCGCCACAACCTCTAAGGTGTCAGACAACTTAGTATTGTAACATACATCACCTGCTTCAAGCAGCTCGCCGCCGGGTGCAAACACTCGGCGTAAACCAGGGTCGGCCATGATCGCTTCGTTGCTGGACTTGAGAATACCAGCGAGACAAGGAGCGACGACGAAGCCGTCTCTGGCGAGCTTTATGGATGGTTTGAAGAGGGAACGCCATGGGATTCGACCGTGTTGGAGCCAAGCTGCATGGAGGCCCGCTATCTCACCAGGGACACACAGGGAGAGAGGACCGTGGTGCTTTGCTCGGGGATTCCTCTGGTAGAAATCCAGCGTTGCAGTCAAAGGCGCCGTCTCTCTGAAGTTGTAAGCCTCCGCCCTACCAGTCTGGCCATCGCGGACCACCATAAAGCCACCGCCGCCGATCCCACTCGACATGGAGTTCACAACGCCGAGGCAAAGCACCGTCGCAACTGCAGCATCCACGGCGTGACCACCTTCTTTAAGCACAGACACGCCAATGGCGGAGCACCGACTGTCATCCGCCGCCACCACACCGACCTCCGACTCCACCACATCGCCGGTCTCCGGCGGTTTCTTGCTTGTAATTTCTTCCCAACTGATCTCTCCAGCGAAGCCATGGCCATAGTAAGCGTAGCAGAGTGAGACTGCCGCAACGGCCCCGGCTATCGTCAAAGCTACTACGACGACTTCGAGCCTCGTCTTCCTCTCTGGCCTGTGTGAACCTAACAGAGGGTCTTGCAAATTAATTTGAGCCATGGAAGGGAGACAGAATTATAGAAGGGGAAAGCTTTTGGATTCCAGCAATTGCTTATGGGGATTTTATCGTGCCCATAAAGCAATCATACAATGGGGCCAAGCATTTTCACCCAAATCTCTAAATTCTTCAGTGCACGCCGCCAACTTTTCCCAATTAAATTATACATTTTTTTATTCTGAAACAAAGCAGAGAATTTATAAATGAGAAAAGTATTAATTTATATTAAATTAATAATTTAAACAGGGAAATTATCAATTTTAAAATAAAAAATATTTTTTAATATTTTCTAAGTAAAATTCAATATATATAATAAGAAACTAGCATAAATCTATTTTCTTGTAATGTAAAAATAGAGAATGATGTGCTTCTCGTGGTATGAGTCTCCCTGGACCGAATGGCAAACAAAAATAACCGACCACGTGACTCGTATCGAGTAGCATTTTATTTCGTAATATAAGACGCTCAGGACGCCCATCATCTGATCATCAACTGATTTGGAGTTTTGCTCTTTATTCTTGTCGGCACTCTCTCCGAGCCTTAACCACGGTGAGCATCTTCTTTTTCCTCCGACTATTATCTCTCGCTTCGTGCCTCTCTCGCGTCTGAAAAGAACAAGCTCCACTCCCGTGCATCTCCTGGTCTTCCTCCGAGTAGCGAATGGGAGTATCTCCTGCTCGTAGAATAGGATCCGCTGGGCATGGAGATTCAGCCAATCGCCTAACCTAACCAGGTACGAACGGAATTAAATCTCATCGTCAGTGGAGTCGTTCACTTTTGATCCAACAAATCTGATACTCGATTAAACTCTGATTCACATGGAAAACTAATTTCCACTTGCTTTCCTTGTTTAATTTGTTGGAATAGCGTCTGCAGGTATAACTCATCCACAAACGGCTTTAGGAAATGGAGATTGATTCTTGATTCTCTTCAAGAATCAGTGCTACCAAACACTAGAAAATGACTCTCCTGTTGAAACCATTGGGCTAAAAGGCTCGAACCTTTTAGGAAATCAACCCCACGGATCTTATACAAGGATTGGCCCGGTCGACACAAACATAAATTCCAACACTCCCCCACACGGGAAAACCCGTGGACAAATTCACTGGAAAACCCGGGACAAATTCACCAGAAATACCTGGGACAAATTCACCAGAAATACCTGGGACAAAATTCGGTGGGAGCGGGACTCGAACTCGGGACCAACCTGCTCTGATACCATGTTGAAACCATTGGGCTAAAAGGCTCGAACCTTTTAGGAAAGCAACCCCACGGATCTTATACAAGGACTGGCCCGGTCGACACAAACACAAATTCCAACATCTCCCTCTGTGTTTTATTTTCTTTTTTCTTTTTTATGGTTTTCAAACTTGCCTTCAAATTCTATAGGATATATCGGTCAATACGGTTATGACAGCTATCAGTTGAGTATTTGATAAGCCAAAATTAAATATATGATACATAGAGTTGACACACCCACTCATATGCCCCCAACCTTAGAAATAAAGTAAAATTATTTTCATGTAGGAGATATATAAATCTTTGAATATCTACCAGTTTTTTACTTTCCTAGTAGGAGAATTGAACAAAGAAGTAAAGATGCACAAATAGTCCAACGAACTTGAGCATCATCAATTCGTGATATTAAGATAGTGGGCAGTCTCATCAAAACTTACACCTATAATCATAGTTTGTTCTTGAGTTTCCTTGATTGACTCTGGCAATGCACGTTTCAAACAGGCTCGTTGTTGGACATAATATAACTCACAGCAACACCGAATAACACTTAATCCAAAATAAATTCTGATGTCGTACTTTTTTACCAAACCGCTTCACCAATCACATTAATAAATAAACAGATTAAGTAGTGCCTCGAATAGCTCTAAGACAGCTCCAAGACATGTATTTACTGTCTTCAAAAGATGTTTGCCTCCTAAAGTTTACTAGATGTTGGTAATCCCTCCTCACGATACAATAAACCTTTTTTGCTCTCATAGACATGCATAGAGTACTAAGATGGGTTCACGAACTCTAACTTTTTTTACTACTTGAATTGATAGAATATAGGATTTTTCCTCCTTTTATCTCGAGAACACTTGAGTTTTCCTCAAGAACGCGAAGAATATTTTCCTTCTTTTTATAACACTTTCAAAGTTCAAATATTTTTACTCGTGTCTCTCTCACGTTCTATTGCTCTACTTATAGAGCTTTCTAACCCTTCAAAAAAAAAAAAAATCCACCCCTTTTTTAAACTGTAAATCACACGAACAATCAACATAGACTACGACAAATCAATACAATAATTAATACCTAAATTAAAGTGAGTATAATGAGCATTTGAGTTTATTTAATTTATTTATTGATTAATGTAATTGGTGAGTACAATGGCCATTTATTTATAATATAAAAACACGTAGAATTCGATTACAATTTTAAACTACCCTTGCCCAGTAATACCCTATGTCAAATACTAAAAGACAAATCCTAAAATAATAAAACAACTGAACATAAATAGAATACTAATATAACTAAAACATTTTTAATTGTGCCTCTTTTGTGAAACTTTCTTCCCATGAGATTCCTCTTAATTTCATCATATTAATTCTTATTTTGTGAGGTTCCTTATTGTAACAGTCTCTCATATTCTCCAACATGTTCCTTCTAAATCTTTTGTTTAGGTTTATCAAGGTATTTTTTTGGGGTTTTCTTTGATTCTATCAAACTTGCTTTTCCACTAAATTCTTATGAATTTTCATTGCCTAAATTTTTATGTGTGTTGCTGATATGTTTTTTCTTCAATTTGGATTGAGACCAACACTTTGTCCAATGAAGGAAGATTTTTTTTATGCTTCATCTAAAGTTTGAAATCTGACCATGGTGGTGGAAGTTTTTCTATGAGAACAAATGCTTGAATTTAGTCATCTATAGGAATACCCTTGCCGACAATCTTAACAACAACATTTTGAATCTCGTGTGTTTGATCTAACTGATTTTTCACCATCATATAGGTTAAATACTCTTATATAGAAAAACTTCCATTCAGATACAATTTCTTGCATGTACTTTGTTTTTAAAGTTTTTCACAAACCTCTTGCAATTTTAGTATAAGAGTATATGTTATATAAACTATTGCTCGAAGCACTGAGAAATAACCCATAACACAAATAATTATGCTTATTATATTTGTGTCTAACTCATGATCTCCTTGTTCATGATCGTCAAAGTTACTTACGGGAGGTTCATTTACTATTACATAAAACAACTCTAAGGTTGTTAACTAGTATTTTATTATTTTCTATTATCTAAAAAAATACTTTCCATCAAACAATTCGGGTTTCAATGTTTTATTCAATGAGTTCTTTGACTTCTCATTCTAATATTTCAAAAGTTCAAATCTTTTTCCAAATTGTTGGAAATAATATAACTCACCACACTGAATATTACTTAATAAACTCAAATAAATCCTGATGTCCTTTTTGCTAAACTGCTTCACCAATTACATTAATCAATAAATTAAATAATACCTCAAATAAGTCCTATATGTGTATTTATTGTTTTCGAAAAAGATTCGCCTTCTATAATGCACAGGATGCTGGCGATCCCTCTCTAAGATACAACTGACCTTTTGCCCTATTAGATGTGCAATATATTAAAATGGGTTCATGAACTCCATAAGATTTTTCCTGATTACTTGTACCAGATTGAATGGAGGTTTTTTTTCTCATGTCCTCATGAAATTAAACTTTTCTCAAGAATGCAAATAACATTTTTCTTATTTTCAAAACACTTTCAGAGCTCAAAATTTCTTGTATGTGTCTTTCTCATGCTCTTTAGATCTATTCTTTGTATCTGTTAAAGGAAAATCTACACCTTAATCTCCAAACTGATCTGACTATGTAGATCTGTAACTATTTGATCTAACAGTTTAGATTATTAACCCTAAATAGGATGGTTTAAATATGTCATTGTATGATCTAACTTGTATGATCTAACCATTCAAATATACGACCACTCATTCTAATAGTTCAAATATATAACTTCATGATCTGATTGTTCAAATTTATAAATATCCATCAAATGGTTTGAATCTGCAATTATTTTCCTCCAATAGTTCTGCTCCTCATCCATCCCAAAGGTCTGCTCATTTTGATCCTATAGTAAAAGATCAATCTTTCTTGTCCCCACATATGTCACACATGTGATATGCGAGACCCACATGCATATGCGTGCATATGCCCGTTTGTATGAGCACCCCACACACAAGGGCAAGAGTCTCATATAAGGTCAAATGGAAGGAGGGTTGAGATTGTAAGCCTCAAAGTCCCCATTGCACTCAATAATATGGGACTAAATGACAGGGAAGGAAGGCACACGTGCGTGCGTGCCATTCGAGTAATAAAAATCATCTAATACTCAGGGTTGAGATTGGCTGAAACTTTGTTAATTCATGCTCTTGAACAGGCCTTGGAAGTGGACTCATGGGAACATCTAACACTGAATTATTAAAAGTTATGACTACTCTTGGGAAAAGGCAACCCGTTTGGACTACTCGACTTAGTGTCTGAAGCACTCGGGTTGGCTCATTTAACCCGGTTCAACCCGGTTCATTTCTCCCGCGATTATGTCCTTCGGGCAACTTGAAACCACGAATTATGCCCGGGACATTTTCAAGACATATCACTCGTCCATGTCTTGCGATCGTGATCATTACATGTGGCCCATGTGATCTAGTGGTAGTTTTGGTCTCACGGTGCGGTCGGACAGCTCCCGACGAACATTTGTGCTGCGCGGCGAACGTCCTGCAGTTGCTCCATGTTCGAGAGGATCTGCAACGAACCGAGGGCGATTTATCTCTGAGGGCTGCGAGTCCGTAACTGTTGGCAGGTGAAAGAGACCAATAGGAAGAGGTACTTTTTTTCTGGCGATTTTTTTTTGTTGAGATCGGAATCTCAATTTTCTTTTTTCCTGGGGGTAATTCGTGTATGCAGAGTATGCATCCAATTTCTTTTTCTTTTCCTTCTGTTATATTCATTTTCTTTTTGAGATTTTTTAGCTCGGTATTATTGTCTCGATTTTAGGTTCCTGAATATCCTAAATCCGGTAATCTGCTGAAGTTCCTGTGGCGATCTTTCGGGCTTCTGTTTTTCTTGTTAAGGTAAGGGTAGTTTGTTCTTTTTTGATTTATGTTTTTCTTCTATTAATTGGTTCCACTTGGATTAACTTTCACATCCGAAGTAGTATATGAGAGCTTTGGAAATCATAACTTTTATTTGCTACTCTCTAAATGGACATTACTCAAAGTATGATTTTAAGGTTTACCTCTTCTATTGTTTATTGGCTTGTTTCTGTTTCGTTACTGTATCTATTTCTACCTATTTGCTTTGACCGATTGTTGCTCATACTCTATGCGGCTGAATGTTGGAGATAACTCTACATTCTGAGGAAGTAATTCTGTATACGTAGATCATATTCTCATGGACAACCTACCATTATTTCATACGTTTTATGTTTCTCACTCTTTTCGTTTTTCAGTAATCATTAGGTACATGTCCGATCAATGGTTCTACCTAACAAGGGCGATTCTGGAGTCGGACCTGCTGTGTTACAGCTCCGAAAGTGGGCCCCGGCGTATCTGCATTCTGACATTTCAGAATATCGTGAAGCATTGCTCTCTCCTACGAGAGAGCTCTTGCTACTGCTTTCTCATCAATCTGAAGCCTTGCTGCTCCCTTTAAATGCTGGTGACTATTTCTGACTTCTTTGTACTTGGTGCCATCCTACTTTTCTGTGCTTTCTGTCCCGTTTTATCTCGCTATTCACATTCATTACTTCTCTCTTTTATATCTTTAGGAGAAGTGTTGTCTTCTACCAAGGTAGAAAGAGATGAATCTGATAACTTTCAGTTAGAAGAGTCCCGAAGATTGAATTCATTAGATAGCAGCCCGTCCACTTCTGCACCCAGTATTTTTTTTTCACATGGACCTACTTTCATTGCTGGTGTAAAATCCTTGGCATGGGGCTATGTTGGGGATAAGTGTAATCTGCACAAGGATTCTTCTCCTAAGGAACTTCTCATTTTATCTACTGATCATGGTGTTACAGTTCATTGTTTCCACTCCTTGGACTATAGAATACAGGTGGCCAACTCAGCACAAGAAGGAAGTGGTTTATTGCGAGGTAGGTGGGTGGAATGGGGCCCTACTGATGCTTCTGTTCATAGACAGGCAGATGAGCAGAGTAGTGGAAGAAAGAATATATATGGGCTTTCTTATCGCAGCAGTTGCACTTCAAAGAAATGGTTGAGTACCTTTCTTACTGAAGTTGAAATGATTGAAACCAATGGAGACTTTGTTACCAAGTTCCCCCCAAAGTCATCTTTTCCTGGTGATGCAGAGGTTGTTTCATTCTGCATCTCATTTACTGATTCAATATTTGTGGACTTCCTTTCTCGAGCTAATCTCGATGAGAAGGAAAATCAGATTCAGCAGACTAGAATTGATCCACTAAAGATAAACTCTAAATCTGAGGAAACAGTCCCACTGCTAGTGTGTTCCAGAGTGTTCTCTAGCCTGTCCCACCATATGGTTGGATTTGTTCTCACATTGACAGAACCTGTACTGGACAATACAAGTAAAATGAGGACACAATACTCTGGAAAGACTATAGTTGTTATTGCTATTTTATATTGGTGGGGGTTTCAGTGGGTTTGCTCAGTGATACTTGAGAATTTAGGCCCTAAAATTGAATGGATGGACTTTAACTTCTCGGACAAATTACTTGTTTGTCTTGGCAGTACAGGGTTAGTCTCTCTCTGGGATGCAACAACTGGGCTGTTTGTTGCTCAGCTTTGTGTTTCACACTGTTGTGGGCTAAGTTTGAAGAAACAGTATGTAGTGGAGCAGTCAAAGTTGGGTGTAGTTGCTGAGTTCACCCCTAGGAGTGAAAATTTTGGTCACTCTAACAGAATATTCAAGCGGATATTGGTCACTTTTAATTCCTCAATGTTGGGTATAATTGATGAATATGGAGTAGTTTATGTAATTTGTGCAGATGACTATGTTTCAGAAAGGCATTATTCATTCAGTAAGCTGGTTCCACATTTTCTTCACTGTGGGCTTGGAATATTGGGTGGCTGGGAAGCTGCAGGTTCTGAAATTGGTGATCAGAGGATATTTTCTGATATATCAAATTACAATGGGTTGACAGAAAATGGCAGCACATGCAGAGTTCATAGAGACGATCTTAAGCTCTGGAAAAAGCAGAAGTGGCTTGTCCAGGGCAAAGCAAGTCAGGATTCTAAATTATCTAGTTTTTCCAATCCATCACAGGGTAAAATTTGCAATATTTCTATGTCTGCAGGATCATCAACTCCCATCCGCAGAATATTTCTTCCTACCAATGCATGTGAAGAAGAAGGGTCCATATGTTTTTCTCCACTAGGAGTCACTCGACTGCTTCGTGGGTGCAAAGAAAAGGACAAGAAGGGGTTAAGAATTGTTCATACTTCCTTACATATTGGGTCTGTAATTTGTGATGACAGAGGCTTAGATGCTGGCCTGCAGCCAAGAAGCTACTGGCTCCTGGAGGAGGAGCATGCTTATGCTGGCAAAGCTGTCGGTTGCTCATTCCAGGGGTGTCTATATTTGGTGACCCAAGATGGGCTTTTTGTTGTTCTTCCTTCTGTCTCAGTCTCGTCAGATGGAATACCAGTAGAATCTATTGACAGTTGGCTGCCTGGTGTCAGTATACATGCTGGACATCTAAGGAAAAAGTCATCCACTATAGAGGAGTCAAAAAATTTATCCCAACCTTGGAAGATAGAGGTATTGGACAAAGTATTACTGCTTGAAGGCCCTGCTGAGGCAGATCGTTTGTGCTTACTAAATGGTGAGCTTACTTAATTCTCAAGCATTGTTTTTCTTAGTCAGATTATTTGATTTTCACATCTTTCACTTCATATTATGTGTTTAGTTTTACTCTTCGTTATGAGAAGATGGTTTGCTTTAAATAATGGTTGCTACGTTTCTTTTGGGAAGATGCTTTACCTTCACTAAAGATTTATAGAACGACCATGGATATCTGTTTGTATTCAGTGCTATTTAAAATTTGATAAATTCCTTATACCTTAAAGGCCCTTTACAATATAGAAGCTAAAAGTAGCTAATAGAAAAAAAAGGAAAAAAGTTGAAGTTGGAATAAAACTAGTGTTGAATTTCTGGAAAAGAGAAATAATTCCTGGACTTAATTATAATTGAGTGCAATGAGCCAAAAGTTATAATCGAGGAAACAAGTAGAATTAGATTACAATTAAACTACCCAGTCTCAGTTACACCCAAAGCCAAACACTTAAAGATAAGTCCTAGAATAATTAAATAACTGAACAAGAATAGAAGGTTAACATAACTAAAACACCTTTTAACTGAGACTATTCTGTGAAACTTCCATCGGTGGGACTCTTGTCTATATGTATTGTTGCTCTATGAGACTTCTTGACGTGAGAGTCATGTAAGACTCTTCTATACATGCTCTTCAACATTCCCCTTCAAGCTGGAGTTTATAACTTCAGCTTGTGAGGAAAAAGATTCTTGGTTTTCAATCTTCTTTGGTTGATTTTTTTTTTCATAAATGCAAAATCTTCATTTTTGTTCTCCCCTTTGATTATTCTGGTCACATAAAATAAAATACCTTTTTCTTTATACTTATTTTTCTACTTCTCCTCCTTAAGTTGGAAATAAAAAAGACATAAAATGATAAATTGAAGAAATACTACATGAACACAAGGATAGGCGCACATCATAATTTAGACGGAAGGAGACGACAATGCAACACTCTACTTCCAAAACTGACTCTAGAAACTTTAGATAGAATGAGACATCAATGCAACTCTCTACTTTAAATCGAGTTTCCAAAAAGAATAAGAAGGGCTTGCTTATCAAATTAATAATTAGTGTCTTTCTTTTTTTTTGTTAAAAAATTAGGGGATATTGTAACGATAGAACTGTAAAAATGACAAACAAGTTGGACCGTATATGACCTTAAATAAACTTTTGGGAGGTGAGCATAATTTTTTTGAGATGATGACAGAAGATATGCAACTGATGCGGACAAGCAAACCAACTAGAGAGGAGACCTTGAGCCAAGTCACCTTGTGTGATCTCCTCTCAAAACCAGAAATAATAATTTTATTAGGGATGAGTTTTTCATGACAATACAAGAAATGAACCAATTATGTTGGTCTGAAACAAATAAGTTCGACCCGAAATGGATACAAACAACCAAAGAATGTATATTCACAAGAGAGTGCTTGATTTACCAACAAGTTGCATCAACTTCATGGCAAGTTGAGAAAAGTTTGAACCACTAGTTGCTATATGAAGAAAGATAGTCCCTATTTCGGATTGGTTTGAGCAGGGAAAGAGATTTCTAGATGAGGATAATCATAGTTCTTAGCCTCCTTGTGAACAATATCTAGAGCCGAGTCAATCAGCTCTGGGCCCTCCGTGTAATGCTCCTTCACCCAGTTGTTTCCAGCACTTGGTTGCCCAAAAACGACGTTATCAGGCCTGAAAATCTGTCAATGGTTCCATGCTCCAAATCCATGAGAACAACAACAATTCTACACCAAGGACTCTCAAGAACTTCTTCAGAGACTCTCAGGGAGCCATTTTCTTATCATTCGTTGGCCATCTCGGCCTCGTTGATGCCACTGAGATAGAGCTCTCAGCACTTCTCCAAAGATTCTAGCTTTCACCAGCCACTTTAACGGTCCTCTCATTTTTTTTTATGGAATGTGTGAATATTTATAAAAAAGAAAGAAATACAACCTATAGAGAGGGCCATCCTCCACAATGGGGTTTTGGAGGGATGAACCCCTTTTACCATGGTAATCCAACAAGTGGTTGGCGGATCTGGAGGTGTGGGTCCATAATACAATTCATGAAAGACCAAATGTTAAAAATTTCAAAAAAAGTATCCTAGTGCCTCCAAGGGGGAGACGTTCGCTTAGCCCACCAGTTATGACAACCTTTGAGTCCCCTTCAATGATGAGGGGCCCAGAGAGACGATCTCGGATGATCTTGAGACCTTGGAGCAGCCCAGCATGCCTAGCGGCTATGGACTCGGAGATGCCCGAAGGACCGGCGAAAGAGTAACGAAAGCAACTATTTTCATCATGGATTACTCCACCAAACCCTGCGGGTCCTGGGCAGCCAAATCACTACCATCAAAATTAAGCTTGAAGTGGCTGAGGGGAGGAGACCACATTGTCATGTTCGGGGTGCGAGCGAGCCCGGCCATGGCAGCAGTCAAGTGACAGTTTCCTCGGAAATCCGAGCTACTCAGGTGGAGGAATTCCTTTTTCGTGAGGAGCCAGGGGGAGACCTGGCCATCAATGTTCCTAGCAAACACTTCGATTGGGGAGGATTTGAACTGGAATTTTCGTTTTTTTTTCTCTTTCCAGAGAGTCCAAGGGATGTGTCCCATGCAATTGGAGATGAGCATTTTTCTGAGCTTTGGGAGCCGAGAATTTGTGATGGAGTGGATCATAGATGACAAGTTGTGAGGAACACAATATTGTAGTCCAATTCTATTGAGGAGGTTGGTCCAGATGGCTTGGGCATTTGCAGTGGAGAAGGACATGGGTGGCGGATTCTGGAGAGTTGCTAGAAAGTGGCACATGAGTTCTTCTTCTGATGAGAGCATTCGGATGTGAGAATTTTGTGTTTGCATGGACACCAAAAAGTTGGCACGAGGACGGGCGAGCAGTGACCAGGCTAGGGTAGCAGGGTGGCGAGGCTGAGAGGTGTTGTGGCCATGCAGAAGATTGTAAGTAAAAGCCACAGTGAATGACCCTTTAATACAAGGGGTCGAGATAAGGACGTCCAGAATGTGGTCGTAGATTTTAATATTTGCAAGGCAACGAAGGAGGTTGGAGGCCAGCAAAACTTCAGAATCCGTGAGGGCTCTACGAAGATTTAGGTTCCATTCACCAGAATAGGACCATAGGTCTGCAATGGAAGCATTTGGAAGTCTAGAAAGGCTTGAGATGGAGCCGTAACTTTTATCCAATGGTTCGTCTCCCAACCACCAATTCGTCCAGAATTTAGTTAGGTATTCATTACCTATGTAGCACTTAATAGTCTCCGAGAAATTGGGGAGCAGGAGGGAGATTTTCCTCTAGATAGGAGAACAAATAATGGCGGCCATCGCTTGTTTGCCTTAGCAGCAACTAGAGCTCTCCAAATCAGATCAGGAGACGAGCTGAATCGCCAAATCCATTTGATGACGTACACAAAGTTGGTTTTTGCGATGTCTTTATACCAAGCCCTCCGAGATGCATTGACTGGCACACATTAGACCATTTAACGAGATGGTATTTCCTTTCCCTGTTGGGCTCACCCCGGAGAAAACGCAGCTTGAGGCCTTCTAATCGGTTTCTGACAGAAGCGGGACAGTGAAATAGGGAGAGAAAATAGTTGGGAATACCGTGCAGGCAAGATTTGATAAGGGTGAGTTTTCCAACCTTGGAGAGAAATTTACCTTGCCAGGTGGCCAGGCATCCCTCTAGGTGTTCTGTCACCAGGTGCCAACTATTCTTGGTGGGAGTGCCGTGAGTCAGCGACAGGCCAAGGTAGGTGCAGGGGGTATTAGCAATTTTACATCCTAAATAAACAACCATTTCCTCAAGGGCACTTTGGTTATGTTGAAACCACAAATGGATGCCTTGGCCCAACTCATTTTCTGTCTGGAGGAGAACTCGATTAGGTTAAGGAATGGTTTTAGGTGGGTTACTTGATCCATCATTCCTTTGCCAAAGAGGATAGTGTCATCCGCTTATTGGAGGATGGCAATCTCTTGGTTGGGGTAAGCGGAGATGGAGTTGAGCCACCTAATGCATTTTGCATGCCGGACCATAGCCGAAAGGTATTCAGTGATGAGGGTGAAGAGAAAAGGGAACAATGGGTGATCCTGTCTAATCCCTCGTATTTATTGTTTACTAGAAGGGAGAAGGAAACGCTGGAGATGCAACTGTGCATCCAAAAGTGCTGACGAGTACCAAATCCCAGTTGGCCAAATAGATAGTCAAGCAACTTCTAATTGACACGATCAAACGCCTTTTCAAAATCGAGCTTAATGATACTTCTTGGATGGGTGGCTCGTCTGAAGGAGTCAAGGAGTTTATGCACTGCCATTGCAGAATCCAAAATGTTGCGTCCTTTAGTGAAGGTGCTTTGGCAAGGGTGGATGACTTGCTGCAGGACCGCACAAAGGTGGTTGGCAAGGATTTGAGCGATGATCTTCGTATGAGCTGGTGGTGAGGCTGATTGGCCTGAAGTCGTTAGGGTAAACAATGTTGATCTTCTTGGGTATCAAGGCTATGAAGGAAGCACCAATGACGCGATGCGTGATTCCACAGTAGTGGATGAAGGCATAAACATCCTCTCTGATGGTCTCCCAATGGTGGCGGTAGAACTCCCCATTGAAGCCATCTGGGCCCGGGGCACAGTCCATCGGCATCCCAGGAGCGGCCTAGTCGATTTTTGTGGGTGCCAATGGGAGCTCTAGACGATCAACATTCTTACTAGCAATCCGGCGGTGCTGAAGTTGATGTAGGACAGGCGAGTGGGGCTGTAGATGCCTGTGAGGGCCCAAGAATGTGATTCGTTGGTGCTCCACTGCTGCTGAACCCTCTTGGAGACATTGGGCTCTTTTTCAATCAATTATGGACATTGTATCTTCATTTTATTGCTCTTGATCTCATGAATTTCGCTCAGCCAACTCTTTGGCTAACACTTTAGCTAATAGGGGTGCCTATCTTCAAGTCCTCCTTGTAGAGAGTGTGCCTCCTCCTGTTGTTGTATTGAAGTTTGGTTTTCCCTCTTAACAAATTTCTCATTTCCATAAAAAGGAAAAACAACAACAACAATTCTATACCAAGAGGCTGAGACAAAATTTATACAAACGTGATCAGCCAAATATCCAATTGCCACAGCACATCAGTGAATCACTGAAGAGCACAGAGCTGCTGATAGTCACACTTCCAGCAGTGGATGGTGTTGAAGAATTTGAGAACAGTGGTGATATTGCAGCTCTGTTAGAGTAGACCTCTTTGAA
The DNA here is from genome assembly GCF_029961685.1 of Aristolochia californica. Classification (NCBI taxonomy): domain Eukaryota; kingdom Viridiplantae; phylum Streptophyta; class Magnoliopsida; order Piperales; family Aristolochiaceae; genus Aristolochia; species Aristolochia californica. The sequence continues at coordinate 7,657,158 of NW_027181815.1, forward strand.
ATGGAATCTCTGCTTCTTCTTTGCTTGTCCTCGTCCTCCCAATAACAAGAATCATTCTTTGATGATTTAGGTACTAGTTCCAGACACCAAAAAGATGAACTGTAAATAGCCATTATCGTTCTCTGATATATATGGGCCTGCTTTTAGTTTGGACGATGCAGTGGGTTTTGTTGCTGCCCTTCTTTCGGATGCGCCGCCCGAAGCTGCTTGCTGTTGTGTCCATGATAGATTGGCAGATTTGATGGTGCTACACAAGGGCATGAGACAATGCTTGTGGTCTTAGAAGAAGCTTCTGAATATGGAAGACTCAACAATGATGAAGACCAAGAAGTTTCAATTGTCACTGTTTGTTGGTTCTCTGGCAGATGAGCTGCTAAGGTAGGAAGGTTCCTTCACTGGAATGAGTTGGGACTCCTAAGTAGGCACATAGTGGGCCTGAGAATACGATGTAAGGGATCATCGTCTCATGCTTCTTAAGGAACTGTCTGAGCACCGATGCCAAACTCTTTTTCTTCCATGACAGTACTGTCCAAACTCCTAGCATCTCCTCTTCTTCTAGGAAGCTGTGACTCATTGAGCAATGGAATTGAGTCCTGAATAGGTCTCTGTGAGTCATATGTGCGCATGGCACCTGAAGTCATGGTATCGATCGTCTCACTTCATCATCTCCTTTCATGTGTTCAAAATCTCCTCTAGTTCATTGGTAGGCACAACTGGCTAATTCACTGGCAAGGAAGTTGACAAATTTTTTGGGCTCGATTTGATTTGGGGACAGTCGGATGACTGGTACAAGTTCAATCGGCAAAGACGTCGAGGGACAATGAAAGGAGTTTTTTCTCTATTCACGAATCTCTTGATCACATGTCGTCGCCATTTTCACCTCCATCCATCAAGATAAATAGCTTGCCAACGTGACCTGCTGCAACTGCAGGAATTCCTTTGATGCCATGCTGGAGAGTTTGTCACAGGTGTGTAGACTTCGATGATGCTTTCTGTTGTTCTTTTGCAGCAGCCCTTCCATTGGACTTATCTTTGTACTTCGATCTAGATGCTGGATACACGATGTGAAATTAAGAGTAGCAACAACAGCAATCTCCTTTCAAGTGCATGGCATCTGAAGTGATGCCTCTGCAAGTGCTGCTCAATTGCTTAGTCAGCCACAACAACCTCACTTTTAATTTTTCAGCCAACACTTTCTCCTTTAGTCTTCTGAAAAGTCTGCTATCCGGCGTGCTGCACAATGGTGGAATCAATGCAACTGACTTGATTGTGGAAAAAATGGGATTCGGCCCAAAATGGAGATTTTGGTTTAGGAGTTGTGTCGGTTCGGTTTCCTACTCTTTCATTCTTAATGACTCGCGTATGCGGTTATTTCAAAGGGACAAGAGGGATCAGACAGGGAGACCCGCTCTCTCCACTTCTTTTCAACATTATTGGGGAATTTCTTTCCTCTATGTTTTATTCGACGGTGAATCTCGGGTGGCTCCCCCCAACCAGCACTCAACAGGTTTTCAATATCCCCATTCTTCAATTTGCGGATGATACTATCATTTTTGGGAGCGGAAATATAGACGGCGCTAGAAGGATCAAAGTTGTCTTGGGCCTATTTGAACTTGCCTTGAGGCTCTTGGGGGAAAACTTCCGTTATGGGCTTCAATATCTGCCCTGCGTTACTAGAGGAGCTGGCGAACATCTTTGGTTGTAAAACCTCCACTATCCCATCAACCTACCTTGGTCTTCCTCTCTTCAATGACCGCATAAACCAAAGTCTATGGAATCCTGTGGTGGAAAAATTGGAGACCCGTCTGGCAACTTGGAAGGGCAGATTTCTTGGCAAAGCTGGCAGACTCGTTCTCTTGAAGTCTTGTATCACAGGTATTCCAAATTATGCTTTATCCTTTATGCCCTGTCCAGTTTCGATTTGCAATACCATGGATAGCTAACAAGAAGATTTCTATGGGGAGGATCGAGTGATACTTTTAAGTATCATTTGGTCAAACAGGAGGATGTCTGCATGCAAAAAATATGGGATGTTTAGGGATTCGGAAATCGAAGGAGATGAACCAAGTCATGCTCTTAAAATGGATTTGAAAGTTCAATAATGTTTCTTCTAATCTCTGGAAGGAAATGGTATCAGCGAAGCTTGGCTGTCCTTCTCCTTGGTGGATTTCAGGAGGCAATCAGAGATGTCTTTCTCCAATTTGGAGATCATTATATCTACTTATCCCCAAGTTTTCTTCAGTCGTCAAATTCTATGTTGGTAACGGTAGATCTTTAAAGTTTTGGGAGGACTGGTGGACGGGTCAAGAGCCTTTACAGTCAACTTATAGGAACCTCCTCCTCCTCCTATCTCTGCAAAAGGAAATATCGGTTGCTGATGCTTTTGAAGAGAATGGTTTGAACTTACACCCTAGAAGGGGTCTCTCTGATACCGCTCTGGAGGCAAGTAGGTTGATGGAATCTTTGCAATCCTGCAAACTGAGGCCTTTAACTGCTGACAAGATGATATGGTGGCCTGATCTTTTCACAGTGTCCTTTGCTTACAGCTTCATCAATGGTTGTCATACAAACCAAAGGGATCATGAGGTTCTTTTTTCACGGCGTCTTTACTCCCTACCAAAGATAAAAAAATTCTCATGGTAGACGTGTTCAGAAGAAGAGGACACCCGACAATTGGCCCTCTTTGCTCTCTATGCAACTCTGAGGTCGAATCAGTCAATCACATTTTGCTTCATTGCTCTTTTTCGGGGAAGGTATGGACTTCCATCCTCAATAAGACGGGGTTGCAATTCTGTATGTCAGTGGGTCTGATTTCTTTTAACAAAATGCTCATTGGTACTCCCCTCCCTGGGTTTGAAAAGCTTTTGATATCCGCATGCACCGATTTCATTCCATGGGGGCTTTGGAATGAACATAACCGGAGGCGTTTTGATGCTAGAAGTAATTCTGCGATAAGGGTGGCGGATTGTGTGTCTGGTCAGATCTCTACTTGGCTGCTTACAAAGAAGCTTTTCTCCTCCTTTGTTGGTTCATCTACCCGTGATAATTGGAGCATTATTGCAAAAATGCGGTGCGGAACCAAGACCCCGGTCATGCAAGAATGGACCCCTCCAAAGCTTGGTTTCCTAAAGTTAAATTTTGATGGTTCTTCTTAGGGTAATCCCGGAAAGGCTAGTTTTGGGGGTGTTATCATAGATTCCTCAGGAAATCAGTGTTTGTCATATGCTAGTCCGCTAGGCATTGCTGACTCAACGAAGGTTGAAATTCAAGGTATTCTCAATGGACTTCGCGTTTTCCGAGACCATTATAGTGGTCCTCTTCACATTGAGGGGGACTCGAAGGTGGTAATTGGTTGGTGTGCAAAAGCGTCCTCTCCATGGTGGCATTGGGATTCTTTGCGGAAAATTCCTAAAATTGCTTCTCAACTTGGTGGTAGATGTGCTTGCCAAGTCAGGAGCTTCCTTACAATCTTTTGTTGTTAGGGATTTGCTCCCCGTTTCTTTGTAATTCTTTGTTTTTTTGTTAATATATATATCCTTTTTTTTTTTTTTTAAAAACTGACTTGATTGTCAAAAGTTGTGTTAGATGAAGCAACGTCTACTAGTCATAGTTGACAGATTGCGAGTCTCTGTCATGCAATAGGGGGGCTCTTGGTCATAATATTCTAGAATGGTGGCCCAAGGGATCCCGGTGATTTCACCAACAAAAATGCCGCATCTAGGGACTTCTGCCTCTATTGCATCCAGGCTGAAACAAAATCTGCTATGTCTATCGAACGTCTTATAAAAAAATCGTCAATGTCTTCAATGATCTTCTTCGCTATGGAGGAGGTGGCAACATGAGCAATAGTACTAGTAAGAAAAAAGTTAAAAAATAAAGAATATACTGAGGTAAAGGTAGTGATATTATCCAAAGTAATACTAAGAACTAAAATGCAACTGAAAAATATTGAGTACTAAAAAGAAAGAAGAAAAAAAGGAAACATATATCAAATATAGTAAAACATTGTCTTTGCGGTTGATTGAGTCAACTCACAGAACCTGCTTTGATACCATGTTGAGTTTCTGGAAAAGAGAAATAATTGATTGACTTGATTATAACTGAGTACTATGAGCCTCTATTTATAATAGAGGAAATAAGTAGAATTAGATTACAATTCAACTAACCAAGTATCAGTTACACCCTAAGTCAAACACTTAAAGATAAGTCCTAGAGTAATTAAACAACTGAACAAGAATAAAAGGCTAACATAATTAAAACATCTTTCAATTGAGACTCTTCCATGAGACTTCCTTCGATGAGACTCTGTCAAGACTCCACCACATGAATTGTTGCTCTGTGAGACTTCTTGATGTGAGAGTCATGTAAGATTCTTCCATACTTGCTCTTCAACAAACGGAAAAAACACTTGTTATTTTTTTAATTTTTTGGATCACACTTGATTGATTGAGAGATAATGATGGGGTAAATTTGTTAACTATACCATGCTTTGTTCGATCACTATGACTCTGCCAAAGAAGAGATTTGTGCTCTTCTCCAAGGAGAATACCATCCTCAATTATTTGTCATTGTTTCTCGTTCTTTCGTATTGTTCCTTCTCTCCCTTGGATAGTCTTGTAGCCTTGCAGCATTTGTTTTTGTAACTGAGAATAATCCCACATAGGTTATAGTTAGAAAAAATCCTGTGGTTGCTAGTTGGAAAAAAACTTCCTAACTTTCGCTAGTCATTTTGTGATGGACTTGGATCCAATTTTGACATTTCTTTTTTTCTTAAAAGAATGTCACTTCTCGGTGTTTCAGGAAAGAAAAAGATTTTATTAAGAGCAGGAGAAAAAAAATGCACAAAGTCACAAATAAAGAATAAAGAAACTATAGTGCTTGGTATGATTGAAAAAAAACTATAGCGCTTGGTATGATTGAGATCAATTTAGTGTCTTAGGAGCAGCAAATGCCAAGGAAAGTGCAAAGGATCTGCGTTGTTGTTTTAAGTGTTATAATTCAAGCAAAATTTCTAAAAGCTTGAAAAAGGATGTGTTCTCATAAAATAATAACAAATTTCTAGATGCCGGAACCGTTGTGTTCTGATATGTTTTACTCTTAGTAGAATATGATTGGTGCAATAATGTCTTTATCAGTGGTACCGAATGTGAGCATTAACTTTTTCCTCGAGTGATCTATTATAAGCTATTCAAGTTGCTAAAGACTATAGCAAGCTTGTAAACCAAAAAGATTCTGCATGTAGAAACCTATGAGAAAGACTATATCATTTATGACTAGCGAATAAATGAGTCATAGAAATAGAAGACAAATCATAATATTTTATTTTTTAATTATATTTAACCTTACTTTAATTGGCAATCTGATTGCTTTTGGCTGCTAGATCAATAGGATCATGCATTTCACTAGGGCAACAATTATCTTATTTATTGTAAAAGATATTTATGCTACTTTATTGACATCTTACTGCTGCTTTTCTCGGCCCTCAATAAAATACTCTATTCTGAAAAAAAAATCTCTTCTTCTTTTAGCTGCTGGATTGAGGGGATTATGCATTTCACTAGGGCAAGAATCAATAACCCCACTGTAATTGGAAGCATATTCCTCAATTTGCAAATCATTTGGTAGATGTTTAGCCTAAGATGGGTATTTCACTCCAACACCTTGTTGTGGAGGAAAACCTGCCTTGTTAAGTTTTTGTGCCTAATCAACGCCCTACGTTGAGTTGGTATGCGGATCGATCTATGCGGTAAGGTTACCGTGGGGGTTCCTGCCCCCCCTCTCGGGGGTGTAGGGGCGAAATTCCCTCTCGGTTCACGATATATTAACTGTTGTTTCATTAAGGGTAGTTTGGGAATTTCACTCTTGTATCGTAGTTGTACTAATTTTCTCTTTATAATGTTGTTGTGGTGATGGTGGTGGTGGTGGTGGGGGGGAGGGGACACAACTATTAGGGTTTTATCGCATTAGTTGCGGCTGAGAGAGGTTATAGAAAAACAACACCTGTAAGTGTGTGCGATCTCTCTTGTAAACTATTTCATCTTCATAGTGGACTACAACAGCGGCGGAAGACAAGACGTAGTCTCACCTTGAGGCGAACCTGTATAAATCTTGTTTGTTCTTGTGCTTGCTTTTTCTTTCTTCCACGATTATTACTATTGCTCTTGTTAGTTTGGAATTAGGGCGTCTAATTCCTAACAAGTGGTATCAGAGTTTTGGTTCGTGATTGAGAGCAATGATTGGCGGAAAAGGATTGGCACTTGGAATCAACAAGTTCGATGGTATGAATTTTGCGTTCTGAAGGATGCAGATCGAAAACTTATCTTTACAGTAAAAAACTGGCTCCGTCCACCACTGATAGATTAGGTACTTGGCTTTCCGCACTTAACAGACCGGTCTTTTGGGTTGTATTGGCTAGGCGTTTGACATGGTATCAGAGCTAGGCACCACGTTCTACGTTCGAATCCCGGCGGAAGCGGTTACTATTAGGGTTTTATCATCCTCCAATGAGCATTAGTTGCGGCCGAGAGAGGTTATAGAAAAACAACACCTGTAAGTGTATGTGATCTCTCTTGTAAACTATTTCATCTTCATAGTGGAATACTGCAACGGCGGAAGACAAGACGTAGTCTCACCTTGAGGTGAACCTGTATAAATCTTGTTTGTTCTTGTGCTTGCTTTTTCTTTTTTCCGCGATTATTATTATTGCTCTTGTTAGTTTGGAATTAGGGCGTCTAATTCCTAACAAGTGGTATCAGAGTTTTGGTTCGTGATTGAGAGCAATGATTTGCGGAGAAGGATCGACACTTGGAATCAACAAGTTCGATGGTATGGATTTTGCATTCTGAAGGATGCAGATCGAAGACTATCTTTACAGTAAAAAACTGCATGCACCACTTCTAGATATGAAACCAGAAGCTATGAAAGATGATGAGTGAAATTTCCTTGATCGACTGGTATTGGGAGTAGTCCGGTTAACACTATCGAAGAAGGTTGCTCACAACATGGCGTCAGAGAAAACCATAGCGGGGATGATGAAGATTCTGTTTGACATGTATGAGAAGTCTTCCACAAATAATAAGGTACATCTCATGAAAAATACTCTTCAATTTAAAGATGACAGAAAATACATCAGTGGCATCACATTTGAATGAGTTTTGCACAATTATCAATCAATTGACCTCCGTTCAAATTAAATTTGATGATGAGGTTCGTGTTTTTTTGGCGTTTCTGCCAAATTGTTGGGAGCCTATGAGGGTTGCGTCAGGAACTCTGTAGGCAATGAGAAGTTGATTTTTAATAATGTTCGGGATACCATTCTTGCGGAGGAAGTTCGGAGAAAGGAACCCGGAGCATCGTCAACATCTAATTCTGTCAGAGCTAGGTGGCTCCGTCCACCTGGGTGGTTCCGTCCACCACTGATGGGTTAGGTACTTGGCTTTCCGCACTTAACAGACCGGTCTTTTGGGTTGTAGGCGTTTGACATAGTATCAGAGCTGGGCACCACGTTCTACGTTCGAATCCCGGCGGAAGCGGTAGGGAACAGGAATGGTGGGTGTCAGAGTTAGGTGGTTCCGTCCACCACTGATGGGTTAGGTACTTGGCTTTTCGCACTTAACAGACCGGTCTTTTGGGTTGTATTGGCTAGGCGTTTGACAAATTCTGCCTCAAGTGTCGATACTAGGGACAAGAACTTCGAAAGGAATTCCAACAAGGGCAATGGTAGAGGGAAGTCAAGGAATGGTATAAGCAAGTCCAAATTCGGAAGGAATGTAGAGTGCTGGAATTGTGAGAAGTCTGGTCACATAAAGAAGAACTGTAGAGCACCGAAGAAGGATGAAAAAAAAAGCGATGCTGCAAATTCGGTGATTGAAGAGGTACAATATGTTTTACTCTTGTCGGTTGATAGCCCTATTGACTCTTGGGTGTTAGATTCAGGAGCTTCATTTCATACCACCGCACATCGTGAGATCTTGTCGGTATTGGTAATGTCAATTTGAGGATGTCAAACGGGATAGTGTGGAAAATTTGCAAGGTAAGACATGTACCAAAACTGATGAGTAATCTGATCTCAATAAGGCAACTTAATGATGAAGGTCATAATGTGACTTTTAATGGTGTTGCCTGGAAAGTCACTAAGGGAGCCATGGTTGTTGCATGGGGAGTTAAAACTTGAACTCTTTACATCACTTCAAGTTGCAGAGACACGGTTGCAATTGCTGATGCTGTTATTGATTCTGATTTGTGGTATTATAGACTCGCTCACATGAGTGAGAAGGGAATAAAAGTACTTCAGTCCAACGGGAAGCTACCAGGGTTGAAAACTGTAAACAACAGTGTGTGAAGGCTGTATTTTTGGAAAACATAAAAGGGTTAGCTTTTCTAAGGTTGGAAAGGAGCAAAAGAAAAAAAAATTGGAGTTGGTTCACACAGATGTGTGTGGGCTTTCAATTATTACCTCCCTTGGTGGTTCTAACTACTATGTGACATTTATTGATGATGCAAGCAAAAAGGTATGGGCTTATTTCCTGAAAACGAAATCTGATATGAGGAGCCAGAGAGTTATGAGGAAGAAGTGCAAGCTGATGAATCGACCAAGTGGGATTTGGCCATGCGAGATGAGATGGATTCACCGTTATCCAATTAGACATGGCAGTTGACCGATTTACCAAAAAGAGAAGAAGGCATTGCAGAACAAATAGGTGTGTCGAATGAAAGACGAACATGATGGCAGCAAGAGGTACAAGGCAAGACTGGTGGTAAAGAGCTTTCAACAAAAAGAAGGCATAGACTATAGTGAGATTTTCTCTCTAGTAGTGAAATTGACTACTATTAGAACAATGCTTAGACTAGTGGCCAATGAAGACTTGCACTTAGAGGAGTTGGATATCAAGATAACCTTTCTTCATAGTGATTTGGAAGAAGAAATTTACATGATGCTGCCACAGGATTTCAAAGCAAAAGGCAAGGAAAAAATGGTGTGCAAACTTCAAAAGAGCTTGTATGATCTTAAACAAGCTCCAAGACAATGATATAAGAAGTTTGGCACTTTTATGAGTAGTAATGGTTTATTGAGGTGCCAGGCGGATTATTGTTATTATGTGAAGAAGCTTAATGACTTTTACATCATTCTACTGCCATATGTTGATGACATGTTGATAGTAAGTGCTTGCAAACAGGAAATAAATAAGTTGAAAAGGGAGTTGTCCAAGAAGTATGCAACGAAGGATTTGGGTGTTGCACAACAAATCCTTGGGATGAGGATTACTGGAGATATTGATATCTTGAAACTGTCACAAGAAGAATATGTGAAGAAGGTGCCGAGCAGATTCAACATGAATGATGCAAAACCATTGAGTACTCCTTTGGCTAGTCACTTTAGGTTATCTAAGGAGCAATCATTGCTTCTGCTATTGGCAGTCTCATGTATGCTATGGTGTGCACTAAACCAGACATAGCTCATGCAATGGAAGTTGTGGCAGATATATGAGTAATCCGGGTAAACAATATTGGGAAGCAGTGAAGTGGATTCTTAGGTATTTGAGAGGCACTGCAAACTCAACCTTATGTTTCAAAAAGTCGGACTTGGGATTACAAGGTTATGTAGATGCTGGCATGGCTGGAGACATTAATGGCAAGAAGAGTATCACTGGACATGTACACACATTGGGTGGTACATCAGTTGGTTGGGTCTCTAAGTTACAATAGATTATTGCTCTTTCCACTACTAAGGTAGAATATGTCGCCATGACCGAAGTCAACAAAAGATGGTATGGTTGCAGTCTTTCTGGGAAGAATTACTTCTCAAGCATGAGAATAATGTGTTGTATTGTGACAGTCAGAGTGCTATTCATTTAGCAAAGAATACTATTTATCATGCCAGAACAAAGCACATACAGGTGCGTTATCACTTCATCAGATCAGCTCTGGAGGATAAAGTCTTAGCACTTGAGAAGATTCAAGGAAGTTAGAATCCGACTGATATGTTGATAAAGACTGCTGCGATTTCAGTTGGACTTCTCTCTGAGGATTGAAAAGTTGTTGCCGCTGCAAAGGAGATAGTGATGATGGACTAGTCTCCAAGTGGGAGGTTGTTAAGTTGTGGAGCCTAATCAATGCCCTACGTTGAGTCGGTAGGTGGTAAGGTCGCCGTGAGGGTTGGAAGGGGGGCGGGAAGCCCTCCTCCAGGGGGTGTGGGGGCGGAACCCCCGCCCGGTCCACGATATATTAACTGTTGTTTCATTAAGGCAGTTTGAGAATTTCACTCTTGTATCATGGTTGCCCTAATTTTCTCTTTATATTGTGGGGGGGGGGGTGGGGGGGGGGGGGGGGGGGGGTGCTTGAGCTGGAGCACCAACTGATGACAATTTTGGAATCCCCTTCAATTAGCAGCTTCCTGTGGAGACGGTCATTGAAAATTTGCAGTCCATAGTGGAATGCATTCACTTCTGTAGTGTTGAAGTCAGCAATACCAATCGGCTAAGAGAGAATGATCTCTCCATTGTTGTCCCTGAAGACACCTCCCGCACTCGTCTTCCCGAGACATCCCAAAGCACTTCCGTTGAAGTTTAGCTTGATGCAGTCTCTAGGGGGAGGTTCCCAAACAACCATGGCTGACATTTTTTGGGGACCCGCCATATGAGCTAGCAAACTCCAATTCCTGCGAAGGGATATACCTGCCAGAGAGGCAAATTCCTTCTTGGTGTGCAACCAACTAGAAATCATGCCTACTGCATAAGAGGCGGTGCTATCTGGGGTGTTGGATTTGGAGTTGAATCTCCGGTTGTTGCGCTCTAGCCATATGCACCACGGAATATGAGCAAGGCAAGCTGAGAGGAGCAACTTGCCCATTCTAGGCAGGCGAGTCCCTAGCGCCATCTGGCAAGTGCCGAAAAGGTTCTAATGAAGCCCCACTTGAATACTAACTTTCTGAAAGATCACCATCCAAACTTGCCAAGAGAACCCTCAATGAAGAAGAATATGCTGAACGAACTCCTCACACACACCACATAGAGGGCAGGTGCGGTCAGGAGCTGTGAAACCACTCTTTTGGAGGTTGTCCGAAGTGAGGATATGCTCTCTAATGGCTGTCCATATGAAGAATTTGATCTTGCTAAGCGCAAAGAGCTTCTAGGCAAGGTTTGTGTTATGCTCAGGCAGGCTGGGATCACCTTCTCAGATGTGAGAATAAGCTGAGGTCACAAAGAAGATACCGTTGGTGCTAGTCATATTAGCTTATCTAGCACATGCTCTCAGATAGTGATGCTGTTGAGACTGGATAGAAGAGAGCAAAACTCTAGGGCTTCCTTATCATTCAACTCTCGACGGAATAGAAGACTCCATGACTGATTGCTCCATGTGTTGGCCACCGAGCAAGTAAGGTCCCTAGCGATCCTAGAAAGCCCTGAGTAGTCCTCCGAGAGGGAGCGAATATATCCTTCTTCGGAACTTAGCCTCTTTGATTGTTTTTTGTCTCACATCCCGAGATCAACTAATTTTGTGGCTGATGTTTTGGCTAACCAGGGAGTCTCCTTGCAATCCTCTTGTTGTTAGGGGAAAACTCTCCCCCCCCCCCCTCTCACTCTCTTTTTGTTTCCTTTGGTTCTCTCTCTTAATAAAATCCCCCCCTCCTCTCACTCTCTTTTTGTTTCCTTTGGTTCTCTCTCTTAATAAAATCACCTTTCATTCATTTGAAAATAAAATAAAATCACCTTTCATTCATTTGAAAAAAAAAAAATCACCTTTCATAAAAAAAAAGTTTTTGTTGTTACTTACAAGCATCAATAAGCTCATGAGCCGTCTAAAATCTGCCTATTATGGAGAATCTGTTCTATTTATTTTACAGCTTTTATTAACCATGCAACTTATTGTTAATTGTTATCATTTAGTGCAAACTTGTAGAAGTTTACATCTTCTGGTGAAATTGTTTATTTCACTCTTTCTTTCTTCATATGAAGGTCAATCTTTTTCAATGTTTTGCTGATATACTGCAGAATCATGGCAGATTGGAACTTGAAAGTTGTGCGGATGCGTCGTCTTCAGTTGGCAATGCACTACATGAGATTGGAACAGATAGAAGAGTGAGAACATTTGCTGTGCTTACTTGTTATTATTATTTGTTTATAAAATGTGTTTTAAAATTCACACATTCTGTCATTAAATTGGTAAGGCAACTCATTAGGGTCCTTAGTTGCAGATTTTGCATGTGATTTCTTGGTTAAGCTTTTTGGCTTGGCTTGTTTATATTGTTATGGTCTCTACGTTACTTTTTCAATGTTTGTTGTTGTACTCTTCTAAATACTGGTTTATTTTTTATTTTTAATCTGGAATATGAAATACTGACTTGTGTTACTCAAGCATATAATTTCTACCTTTTTTCTAATGGAATGAGCAGGTCCTTAGAATCACTTGTGGATGTGAATTTAGCTGAAGAAGGTGTCTTCAGGTTACTGTTTGCTGCTGTCTATCAGATATTTTCTGGAGTGGGTAGTGATAATGAGGTTGCACTTGCTTCCAGGTATTCATGTTTTATTATTTTTCTCATTCCAGTTATTTCCTGATGAAAAATACTAGTTTCTGTTCTCAAATATTAACTATTTATGATGTTTAAGCAACACAGCAAATCTTCAAGATATTGAAGCTTTCTGGCTGAAACACTAAAGGGCATGATAAAGAATAAAAATGCTAAAGACCTCTGCTGGAAATTTCTTCTTAATCAATGGAATTCCACATTACAACCGTAAATTGATACTTAAGCCAAAAATTCTTTTTTTTTGTTTGTGTCTTCGCTCTTTGCCTTTCTTTTCTGTTTCTGCCTTGGTCTTTTTTTTTTTTAAATAGTCTGCCTTTGGTCTTTAATAAACTGTGTCCTTTGTCAAAAAATAAATTAAAAAAATGCTTAGAAGGACCAAGAGTTTTCTAATTGCAATATTGTATGAACAGTCAAAGTGCCCAAAACCTATTTCTTAATTTTTTCTGAGAATGAAAGTTCCACTTAAGATGTGAAGAGTATCTAGAGTGCCCCAAGGGGTAACAGACAAAAAGCTATAGAAAATTGAACAAGAAGATAAAAAAAATACAAAGAATATATGAAAAAAAGAAAACGTCAACATACTATCAGAGAGTGTATAAGAATCACTAAACCAAGAATAAATAAAAAAAGGATATCCTAAATGCAATGGGCTTTTGTCTTCACTTCGTGTTCTTCTTCTGGGGTTTGGTTCTGTGAAATTCATAAGTGAGCTTGGGATTCTTTTCTATATCAGTCAATTTAATGAATTATGCACTTATATTTCTTTATTGTTCATACTTGATTGTCTTGATAGAATCCTGTCTTTAGCTACTCGCTTTGCAACCAAAATGGTTCGGAAGTATGGCATGCTAGAGCAGAAAGATAAAATCATGTTTCAGGCCATGGGAGGTTCAAGAATGCTTTATTTAGAATCCATGCCATCTAAAGGAAAGAATGGAATTGGTAATTCTGGAAGGCTTCAAGAGATGGCTCACTTCATGGAAATCATCAGGAATCTTCAGTGTCGCCTTAGTGCTAAGTGTAGAAGACCTCAAGGAGTGGTATGATGTTGTGTTTTTCTTAGAACAATAAATTTAATGAAGATCCTTGTGCAATAAAAACAGCCATTTCGTTGTCCTTTTTTTGCAGGTAGATGATAACACGGATGGATTTGGTTTGTTAGATACAAATGCTCTGCAAGATGACTCTTCTTTTTCTGAACCTAGTGTGGAGACTAATGAAGATGCTTCGGAAGCTCAGAGCCAGAGAAACGTGGCCTTCTCTTCATCTGACTTAGAATTTCCCACCAATGACAAGTTTGCTTTGTCAACTGTTGACTCTTCAGTGGCACCTAGGCCTCCCAACTTGGGAAGTAGCCATATAGTTGTTACCCATGAGTCTAGGGGTGGTATAATCCAGAAAAAGAAAGTACTTCCCTTGGAAAATCCTAAGGATATGATTTCACGTTGGAAGGTTGGTAATTTAGATCTAAAAACTGTAGTGAAAGATGCCTTGCAGTCAGATCGGCTCCCTTTGGCAGTTCTTCAGCTACACCTTCAACGATCAAAAGATTTGGCCTCTGAGAAAGATTATCATGATTCATTCAATGAAGTTCGTGATGTTGGAAGAGCAATTGCTTATGATTTGTTTTTAAAGGTATGACATGAAGGAGTTTAATATTTAGTCAATGAAATTTAAGTGCTAATATTGTGCGTCTGATAGGGTGAAACTGCGCTAGCTGTTACCACATTGCAAAGACTTGGAGAGGATATTGAAGTTAGCCTCAGACAGTTGTTATTTGGTACTGTAAGGAGATCTCTTCGAATTCAAATTGCCCAAGAGATGAAAACATGGGGTTACCTGGGGCTCAATGAGTGGAATGCACTGGAAAGACTCTCCCTTATAGAGGTAGGATTTATTCTGTTGTTTGGTGCACTGTTTTAGTTGTGTATCATGATGAACGACCATTTACCGGAAGGCTACAAAGGAAAAGATTCTATTGTGCTTCCTTGATCTATGCTATAAGACACCAATTGAAATTGAGAATACAAGTCAGGCTGGTGTAAGCCTGTTGCTAAATCTTTATCCTTTACTCTCAATTGACTTGGCTTTTTGTCTGTATGGAAGAGGGTGTATCCCAGCAGCACCTTCTGGGCCACATATCTCAGCAGGCAAAAGCAAACAAGTAAAGTGTCATCTCGTCCTGCAGTGCTTGAAAGAAATAAACTACAGTTTACTTGCTCATGGGCATGTGATGCTGTAATAGAATGTGGTGAGATCGATGGAGTTCTGTTGGGTTCTTGGACAAATCTTGATGAGAGCCATTCTCTTCCAGCACTTGAGGGAGATAATGTTGATGCTGGGTATTGGGCTGCTGCTGCTATCTGGTCTGATGCATGGGACCAGAAAACTGTTGATCGTGTAAGTCCTCTCTCTCTCCTACTCCCTCCCCCTCCCTCTACCATCCATAATGTGATAGAAGAGGGTTCAATACGATAATGTTTCATATAATAAAGTTCCTGTTTTGTTCTTATTCTCACCTCCTACTGTGCAGATTGTGCTTGATCAACCTTTTCTTATGGGAGTTCATGTACTATGGGAATCACAACTTGAATACTACGTATGCCATAATGATTGGGATGAAATCTTGAAACTCCTGAACATGGTTCCAGCAACTTTATTGTCTGATGGAAGCCTCCAAATTAGTTTGGATGAATTAGTCTCTTCTACTGCTGCTGGAGGCCACAAAAAAATTTCTGATCACGTGGACTATTTCTGCCCAATGGAAGAGTTAGATTCTGTGTGTATAAATGTCCCGAATGTTAAGCTTTTCAATTTATCTATTGACAAAATGTGCTCTTTGTGGTTAAGAACACTTATAGAGCAGGAGCTTGCCAAGAACTTTATTTTCATGAAAGATTACTGGGAAGGAACTGAAGAAATTGTAGCACTTTTGGCCCGTTCAGGCTTCATCACTGGAACATATGGTTTAACAGATTGTTCTAAATCTTCTGCCAAAACAACAGATCCACATTCCTCAAAATTGAGTGTATCACTATGCAAAGAGACCATGCAAGCTTTGTATAGGCTCATAATACATCACTGCTCACGATATAACTTGCCCAACCTTCTTGACCTATACCTAGACCATCATGAAATGGTCCTAGATGATTCCCTTGGTTCACTGCTGGACGCTGCTGTAAGTCTACTAACCCATTTATTGCCTGTGTTCTCTATACGAGATATTTGTTAGCTCCTTAGTTTGTATTTATTTAGTTGTTTATTGTTTCAGTAACTATTCCATTACTTATTCCTTGCACTAAAATGAGCTTCATAAGATGTGCTTGGTTCTTTTTTTTCTATTTGTATTTTTTTCCTTCTCTCTTCTATTTGGAAGAAATGCTTAAAATTTCTAGTGTTTGCTTATAATGACTCTCTGAAGACTATTTTTCTTCTTATTTTGTTGGTTTTGAATACTAATGGCACTTTGGTGGCCAGGGAGACTGCGAATGGGCAAGATGGTTACTCTTGTCACGAATAAAAGGACGAGAGTATGATGCTTCCTTTGCTAATGCTCGCTCAATTATATGTCATAACATAGTTCCTGGTAGCAAACTCAGTGTTCCAGAGATTGAGGACATAATTTGTACTGTTGATGACATTGCTGAAAGAGGAGGAGAAATGGCTGCATTGGCAACCCTAATTTATGCTCCAGTTCCTATTCAGAAATGCCTCTGCAGTGGAAGTGTCAATAGGCATTGCAGCTCTTCGGCACAATGCACTTTTGAGAATTTAAGGCCCTGTCTCCAACATTTTCCAACACTATGGCGTGCTTTGGTTTCTGCATGCTTTGGACATGACCCTTCTGAAAGTTCTTTGGGTTTTACTGCCAAAAATGGTTATTTTCTTACCTTACTGAACTTTTCAAGTTCAAATATGGGATTCACCAACTGAATGTGGGTGGGTCCCTCTTCCAGATCTTTTACGTTTTGCTTCCAAAACAAAGGTCTTTGCACAACTGTAACTATAACTTTTTTTTTTCTACAG
Organism: Aristolochia californica; assembly: GCF_029961685.1. Taxonomy (NCBI): domain Eukaryota; kingdom Viridiplantae; phylum Streptophyta; class Magnoliopsida; order Piperales; family Aristolochiaceae; genus Aristolochia; species Aristolochia californica. The sequence goes on from NW_027181815.1 coordinate 7,673,713, forward strand.
CATTTGGTAAGTCTATGTTTTCAGGCTATTTGAATTGGCGGGAGAGTGTATTTTTTTCTTCTGGCAGCGACACCTCATTGGTCCAAATGCTTCCATGTTGGTTTTCAAAGTCTATTCGGAGATTAGTTCAAATTTTTGTCCAGGTAATTCCCCTCTTTTGATTTGATTCAATTTTTTCCCCTTCTTTTTTTATTTCGAAACAATATCAATTTTCTCATGCTTAGGTTTTAGTCTGAAAGACAGTCAAATAATGGGAATGAATTTTCTTTTCCCTTGTGTATTAAGAAATTTTTTTTGAAACTGTATTTTATTACTCTTTGATGCTAGGTGTGGGATTTATTTTTTTACTGAAAATTTGAAGGTAAATGAGCAAAGAGATTATTTTGTCGACTTAATAATAAGGGTGGATTATTCCTCTCAAAACTCGGTCTATGTAAGAAGAACAACCTCAAACCTTCCAAACTTGTGATACAATTGAAACTTTTGGAACTTTAGGTCATATTTGCATTTCTACATGTTTTACCAAAGCATATACACATTTCAAATATGTTAGAGTCACTTAGGATTACTTTTATTCATGCTTTAAAAATCAACTTAGTGAATTGACACTGGATTGATTGATCAACATCTGCCAATGATTGATCAACCAAAAGTGCATAGGCCAAAAATATAAAGCATGATCGATCAATTAGGGTCGATCGATTCATCAACCAGGAACGTGGTCAAACTGTGCTGTAAAGCATGATCAATCATTCCTAGTAGACTGATCGATCAATGTTGTCTAGGCTATGTAAAGAAAGCTTTTCCATGGGAAACTAGAGAACATTTCCTAATTGAAAAAAATATGCAAAAGAAAATTTGTGCTCTTTGAACAATGTTCTGGCAAATAGTGGGTACATGAGAACCTTAGTAAAACCCAATTTAGAGTGTTAGCACCCTTACTAGCACTGGACGGAAAGTATGGTAAACAATTAATTCTACGACATACTATAGGCTTTTATTAGCTCCTGAGGGTTTCTTGTCCAGGCTAATGGAGTAAATTTGTTTCCTTACCTGTTTTTATCATGGAATCAGGAAACTGTTTGGTTCTCTCACTCCTGGTTGGAAATCAATGAGATTTTATTTTCTCATTGGAAGTAGGACTACTTCATGAAAAGAACAAATTGAAGGGAAAAATCTGCCGAAACCAACTTCTCCTTTGTTTGGAATGCACTAAAAGTCCCTAACTCATTTTGATATTAAGAAACCTATTGAAGCTTCACTACCAGTACAGCGAGATTCTATTACTTAATTTCGTGTTCCTTTACTCCACGTAGCAGTTATCACCTTTAATATTCAAAAGATTCGATGTAAAAGGGACCAAACTCCAAGTTTAATAGCAGTTATGAAGATAGGGAAAATTTGGCTGAGATAAGCAATGAGAGACTAACCACCCAAGCAACTACTGATCGGTATATTTAACATTATGGTGGCCTGTCAACTGAAAATTTAGTTCATAGTGCACAAGATACCGACAGATGTCTATCTGAGGGCTTGCATACTTCATCAATTTCAAGTGTATCTGCCAGCTGCTGCAACAAAATTCGATGCTTTGAGAATGACTCTGATAGGTTAATGTCTCATCTTCTGTGGATAGTGAATTTCTACCACTGCCAATGGTTGTACAAATACGATTCATTTTGTTGAAGTACAGAGGACAGGTTCTAATTGAAATACATGTCAATCTGTCCTGTTTGTGTCTAGTTCTAATTTCAGTTTGAATAAACGAGCTATGTTGGGCTAGGTTTTATTATTTGCTTTTAGGTGCTGTTATTCCAAGCTTTACATCCATCTGACCTGAAATTTGTCATCTTTTGTGAGTATCTTATGAAGGAGGGGCTATGTAAATCCTTCATTCATCTGAAGGACGGATCTCGACCCAGCCTCTAAGGACGAGTTTGGAGTCCTAAAATTAGCCTTAGTTGTTATTTTATTTTGTTTTTTGCTTGGTAATATTTCTTATATTTTTCCATGCATTCTTTGCTGTTGTTGTGTATGCTTATCTGTCTTTGCCCACTCACTGGATGGATTTTTTTTTCATTTCCTATGAAACTTTTTTTTAATTATTATTTTGAGGATCCATATCATGGAGATGGAAGATCTTTGTCTCTTTAAATTTCCTTGGCCATTGTGAAGCTCTAGGATACATTTGGCTACTAAAAAAACTTTCTTTTACAACATTGAGACTGATTCTATTTCTCACTCTAGGGCCCACTGGGATGGCAATCTCTAACAGGTGGTGGAGAATCATCTGCCCGCAGAGACATCTATTTTGACTTTGCTGGTGATGAAAATACTCATCTCAGTGCCATATCTTGGGAAGCAGCTATTCAGAAGAACATCGAGAAAGAAGTTTATGCTTCCTCTCTAGAGGTAGGATGCTTTTTGTGCTTGGTTAATGGATAGGCTCCTTTCGAGTTCCCTACGGATGGGCTTGATGGAAACTTTATTTAGTTTCTTTTTGTCATGAAAGGCTCTCTCTCCCCCCCCCCCCCCCCCCCCCCCCCCATGACTTTTAAAGAGTTTTTATGTGTTGAAGACACATTGCTCAACCATTTTGATGGTTTCATATGCTTTCAGGCTACTGGATTTGGGATTGAGCACCACTTGCATCGTGGCCGTGCACTGGCAGCGTTCAGCAATATCCTTGGGGCTAGAGCTCAAAAACTAAAAACAACATATTCACTTCAGACTCCACATGGACCTATCATCCAGGGACAAGCTAGTATCCAATCTGATGTGCAAAAATTGCTTGCACCATTGACTCAGGATGAAGAATCTCTCCTGTCATCAGTAAGAATATCTCTTTTCTTTTAGATTTCTGTGATTTGAACTGTTGTTTACAGCTTTCAATAGTTTTTGTGTTAATCTTTGGATGCCATTTAGTCTATAGAAATAGTTACCAAAAAATTACAAAATTAAAAATTTTTGTGTTAATCTTTCCTCCCTTTTCTCACCTTCTACTTCATCAAAAAATAGTTACCACGATTTTACATATATAAAAAAAAAATAGTTACCATGATTTTCATTGGTAAGGGCCGAATGAGGTTTATAGTATGGAGATAAAGTGTGGATAAATTATCACCTCAGAAAACTTTTATAGTGAAAAATTAGGAGAAAGATCTATCATGTTCTTTGCTGGTTTAGAGATAGAATACTGGAAATTATTCAGTGAGTTGTAGAAGAAGGTATATCCAAGTGGATATATTGATATCGTGATGTATGAGTGTGTACAAAATAGTATAAGCATAATGTGCTTTGGGCATTTAACTAAATGGCCACTTGAGACAGAAGGGTGGGGGTGCTTAATTTTTTTTTTTTTTTTAAAGATGTATTTATATAAACAAGAGAAATTACAAAAGAGGGAGCAGATCCCTGACAACCAGCGATTGTAGGGTAGCTCCCTGCTTGGCAAACACATCTGTTGCCGAATTTACAAATCTCAGAATGTGAGACGAAATACAAGATAAAATTGAGGTAATTTCAAGAATCTCCCGAAACATGTCCCAATGGTACCACGGGGGAGGGGATGTATACTCACACCATCCAATGACCACCTTTGAGTCCCCTTCAATATGAAGGGGACCGTTGCACTTATCTCTGAAAACACGGAGCCTAGTGAGGAGGCCATGAAGCTCCGTTGACATAAAATCGGCGATTCCTCAAGGGCCGGCATATGAGAAAAGCTGGTTGCCAGAATGATCCAAAATAACCCCATCGAATCCAAAAATCCCGGGATTACTAAGAGAAGAGCCATCAAAGTTCAACTTAAGGTAACCGGGTTCAGGAGGGATCCATTCTTGCATAATTGGGACCTTTGTCCCAGAGTCCATCATAGCCAAATTTCTCTAGTTTTCATGGATAGGAGTACCCCACAAAGGAGGAGAAAGACTTCTTAGTCAGGAGCCAAGAAGAAATATGTCCCACCACTCAGTCCGCGATACGATCAGTTGCTTCACTTTTGCCATCAAACCTCCTTCGATTGCGTTCATTCCAAAGCCCCCACGGGATGAAACTAGCACAAGCAGAGAACATCACCTTTCCGAGGCCAGGAAGACAAGTACCAAGAAGCGACTTACTAAATGAGAGCATATCAGCCGCCATGCAGAATTGCAACCCCAACATGCTAAGAATCACCTTTAAGCCTTTACCTTTTGATCCATAATCAAGATATAGCTCCACAGAGTTTGTAGTTTGCATATGATATTTTAGTAGCAAAGAGATGGCATTAATAATAAACTAGAAGGACTGAGGTGGGCCCGCCTTCAATCTGAGAGCTTATCAACTGCTCTAAGACAGTATGGTAATGCTATTTTACTGCAACATAAACCAAGATCAAGGGCAAGGCATACTCCAAAATGGGTATCTCCATCTCCTAGGTTTGATTCTTCAAAAGGAAAGGAACACTTGGAGGTTGTGACATAGGATAGATATTTAATGGCTGACATGGAGAATGACAACGGCGGACCAGTACACATTTTTTTAAGACAGTGAAGACAATATTGTACAAATTTTTGGACTGTGACCTTTACAGATTGGAATGCTGAGAAATGAAGCATCCTCATCTACAGAGATAGCTATAGATGAGAATGCTGATGTGGATGTGCAACCAAAGTGGGTAAAACAATTAGAATGAATATTGTTGGTGATATTGGAAAAGGCTCATCATTTTGTAGCCATACATGTGTGCTCAACGGCTTAGGTTAGTTGTCTGAGTGAGAGTTGTTCTGGAATAGTAGTCCCACGTCTGTTTAGTTTTGATTTTCTTTTGTGCTTATTCACTGGGTAAAAGCCTTATAACTTTCACTTATCATTTTGGGGAATTGGTTTAACCTAACAGGCTATCAGAGCAAAGCTTGGGTTGTTTCTGTTATGAGACACAGCAGCCATCTGTATGTATGTTCTTTGTGGCAAGCGGTTATGTTATGGCCTCTATGTGTATATTTCTCCATGTCTTAAGAGTGGGTTTGTCTTTTTAGGCATTGGATGCAAGGGGGACTGTTGGTGAATGAAGGAACTCATGATCTCGTGGCTGTATGTTTGTGCTCCACATCTTAAGCTGGTTGCTTAAAAGGAAGACGTGTTATTGTAGGAGAGTAGTCTTATAATGTTTTTGAGGTGGAAGATCCTGAGCTTCCCAGCAGCTAGTTCTATACTGGCCCTTTAATTTAAATTTATTTTTTGATAAAGCTGGCCCTTTCTTTTGAGAAACGTCATTTCATTAACAGGCCATGAAGCAGGAGGAGAGGAAGGTTGGTCATAACAATGAGAGGTTGGTGATCGACTCCCTCCTTGATGAGACAATTTAACTATAAAATTAGCAGACTATTAACATGAAAACCCATTTAATTACGAAATTACAAGATCAATCACTAATTTCATGAAATGCATTCCAATGCGTCCAAGGTGGTTCTGTTGAGCTACTATACCAACTAATAACAGCTTTAAAATTTTACATCCTTTCATAAAAAAAAAAAAAAAAACAGCTTTAAAATCTCCATCTATAGATATGTGAACAGTGAAGTATGGCATGAAGCTCTGCAGAAACTGAATCAATGTGACATAAGTGACCAGCACAATGGGGAGCTACGAATCCATTTGGTCATTGAAAAGCACCCCCAAAGCCAACTGGTCCTGGGTTGCCCCATGAGGAACCATTTCATTGAACCCTGGTTAGGAGGGGACCAAGAAGAAAACAGCTGTTCTCAGAGGCTTGCAACTAGTTCTGAGCTGCTTCTGATCATCTCACCCAAACAGTTACTGAATTCCTTGAGATTAAGAACCCATGAGATGACATACTGAGAAGTGTTGTTAATGATTCTCTCCACAGAAGATCTGCTGCCGAAATGAGGCTTATTGCTCTCCAGCCAAAGCCTCCAAGGAACATTAGCAAGTAAAGCCTCCTATATCAGTCTATCAAGCTGGGAAAGGCTACTAAAAGCACCCTGGTGGATAAGCTGATTGAGAGATAAAGGGAAATGGCATTGGAGATCAAAACTTGATGGGAATTAGACAAAACCTGATGAGGGAGGCTGCAATGGATAAGGGCATGGTAGTCTCACAGTGAGCACTACAAAAGGTACAAAGGCTTCTAGGAACTGGCCATTGTAGCCAATATTTTAGAGAAATTAGAATCGTGCTGATAGAAGGGAAGTATACTTGTTTGAAATAGTTTGGATATGCTTTAAGGAGATCCGTGGTGCACTGGTTGGAAGGATTTTGTCCAGTTTTCACTGTATCTCTGCTGGCTAGTACCTGGAAATCCAATACCAATTGGATGGTATGGCCAACAAGAGGCTATATTAGCATGCGTGTATAAGTAGATAAAGCCCATACTGCCCTTCACTATATTGGAATGTATACGTCTTCCAAAAAAATCCCTATATTTGGTGTGTTTTAAGTAGACATAACCCATATTACCCCTCTAAGATTTGATATGACGAATGGACAACATGTGTAAGTGCTTCCAAAACATAACAAAAACATTTTATTAAGTAGATATTTTCCACCGATATTCATGTTAGGGTGTGCTTCCCTAGTTTGTTGTTTTTCTTCTTTGGTTAATAAAATTATGACTTTCTAAAAAAAAATAAAAAATTTTGGGATCTATTTGTGTTTTGATCTTAGTTCTTTGCTGAAAGACTCACAATTTTTTTGCGGATTTGTAGAAAACTTGATGCTATTTTTGACAATCTCGTAAAAAAATTGTCCTCGTGTCTTTGGGGACTTTGGAATCATCGAATAATTATATTTTTTATGTTTACTTTTTTTTTTGAAAAGGTTTCTATTTTTACTTGAAATCGTAAATTTTAATTTCTCAAAATTCTAAACTATTTCCAATCTTGTGTCCTTTGTGAAACACTTCAATTTTGTAATGGATAGCTAATAAAAAATAATCACTGAGATGCAAATACTACATATTGCTGTCTGCTTAATTCCTGGATTCATAGAATTAACTGCTTTTGATATAATCCAAGTTTTCATTTTCCTTTTCTGAGTTCAGGTCATGCCACTTGCCATCTTGCATTTTGAGGAGCCTATGTTGGTCGCTTCTTGTGCTTTTCTCTTGGAGCTTTGTGGCTTATCTGCAACTGTGGTTTCTGTTGATGTTGCTGCCTTGAGCCGAATTTCAGCTTACTACAAATCTATTGAGAATATGGAGCAGTACAATCATGTTACACAAAGGAGTTCGGCTTTTCATCCCATGCCCCATGAAGGTGACATTGCTGCTTTGCTTGCTCGGGCATTGGCAGATGATTATCTCCATCCTGTTAATCTTCAAACTATTGGGAAGAAGGATACTTCTCCTAGAGTTGAAGTTGGTCAGCGACCGTCCCAGGCCCTTACTTCAGTTCTACAACATTTGGAGAAAGCTAGTCTGCAATCCATGCCTGAAGGAAGAACTTGTGGATCTTGGCTTTTTAGTGGTGATGGGGATGGAACTGATTTACGATCTCAACAAAAGGCGTCTAGCCAACATTGGAGTCTTGTTACAGTCTTCTGTCAGATCCACCAGCTATCACTAAGCACAAAATATCTTTCAGTTCTTGCGCAAGATAATGATTGGGTACCTATTTTTATTCTTCCTTTGCTTCCACCAGCAATTTGTGCTCATAGCATCTAAGCCTGGAAATAACTTTATACTCTTTTGTTAGGTTGGGTTTCTAACAGAAGCTCAGTGTGGTGGCTTTCCATTTGATGTTGTTGTGAAAGTAGTAAGTGTTGTTTATATCTGCACTTTTTTTTGTTTTTATGGTTCATAATATATAAAAAGGCACTTGTTTGGTATTAAACTTTGTTTGCTTTAAAATTTTTTTCCAGGCATCAGAAGAATTTAGTGATCCACGTCTCAAGATGCACATATTAAATGTTCTAAGAAACATGCAGTCAGCAAGGAGAAAAGCTGGTAGTGCGTCAAGTTCGCTATCTATGGGAAGTAATGTCATTTCTTTGGCTGGCGAAAACTACATTATGTCTCCTACAGAACTATTTGGACTTCTTGCTGAGTGTGAGAAGCAGAAAAATCCTGGTGAGACCCTTCTAATGAGAGCCAGAGATCTGCGCTGGTCACTTTTGGCAATGGTTGCATCTTGCTTTGCTGATGCATCTCCTCTGGCATGCCTCACAGTGTGGCTGGAGATAACTGCAGCAAGGTAGTTAACTGTGTCTGTAGGCCCTCTATTAACTTCTTGCCATATTCCAATTTTTTTTAATTATATGGCTCTAAACTGTGACAGATGTATGGAGATCTTCAGGATTTCTGGATTCTATAGTTGTGCGAGTAGAGGTCTCTGATTTGAGTCTGGGCTTGACGCCTATTTATTTGTAATATTTTTCTCATATTTCTCAAAAACAAATAGTGCTGCTAGAGCCGAGTGAAAACCCCTTTTTATGTTAGTGGGCTTCTTATAGGCATGTTGGTCTGGAGGAGCCAACATCAGCATCATCCTGCTGGCAGAATGTGTAAGAACCCCTATATATCTTAGTATTTTGTAACTTGGGTACATACATGAGACTTGGTAAGAAACCAAAGTGCCTCTTCATTTATCTCAGGCTAATCTGGTCCAGGCTGCTATAAGGTACTATGTTGGCAATGGCCTAAAGATTTCCGGAATCCCTATTGGTTGGGAAATGCCCCTTTTGAAAGACACTTACCCTTCTCTGTTTGGCCTCGCCTTCAATTCTTCCATCTCTACTGCTGATTCTTGGCATGCCAAAGGTAACTGGGACCTTCAATTTCAAAGGGATTAAACGACATTGAAGTGCAAGCTGCTAGCAACCTATTATTGGCTTTGGGAAAGGTCAAGATCAGAGACCATATTCAGGACAGAATCATCTAGATGCATGACAATGAGTGGCTCATTTACTGTCTCTTCGTCTTCTAAGTACTTCAGCAGCTGGGAGTCTCCTTCAGAGCCTCACAGTGCTACCATTTCTTTGCGCCTTTCTGGCCCTCCTAAAGTTCGCTTCTTCTTGTGGAGTGCCCTTCTCAACAAAATCCTCACTGCTGACAATCTTAGAAGAGGAGGCCACTCAGCCCCCATTGCCCACTCTGTGACAGCGTTGGAGAAACAGTTTCACACCTTCTTCTCCAATGCCCTTTTTGCGTGGAGATCTGGTCTCATTTCTTCAACAAGATTGGTCTCCAGATATCCCTCCCTAATCTTAATACTATTACTGAGATGATCAGTGAAACACAAATTCCTGGTTTAGGCAAGGCCCTCCTTTTGGCATGCTTAGCTTTTATTTTTTGGGACTTATGGATTGAGAGAAATAATAGGAGGTTTAACAACAAATTCTTCTGTGGAGCAGGTTTCCATCCGTATCATTGGTGAAATTGCTACCTAGGTTTGGACTGGAAAGGAATTTGGCAGTTTACGTGAGGTTCCAATTCATGAAAACTAGCATATTATTTTGTAGATGTCTATTCGTTCATGCTTTGTCATTATTGCTGAATGAAAACCTCCTCTCCCAATATTGCATTGAAGCTCAATTTGGGTGGTAGTGCTCTTGGTAACCCAGGCAAAACTGGGTTTGGTGGAGTTATAAGAGATAGTGACGGTACAACCTTTATTATCTATTCCAGGCCTTTGGGGATTTCTGACTCCACTGCCAAGCTTCAAGTGCTGCTGCGTGGGCTAATCATCTTTAAGGATCATTTGGATGGTGATCTCCTCATTTAAGGGGATTCTATAGTTGTGATGGATGATGCTCATCACCGTCCACCCCTCCTTGGCGCCATTGGATGTGTATCATGAAATTGTAAAAAATGCTTCTTTGCTGAATTGTTTTTGGTTTCATATTCTTAGGTCTGCTAATTTTGTTGTTGATTCCCTAGCCAAGCAAGGAGCCTCTCTATAATTTCTCAATTGTATCTGGCTTGCTCCGTTGCTGGCTTAGGGATTTGTTTGTGTTTTCTTCTTAGCTTGCCTTATATAAAATTCGTTTTTCTAAAAAAAAAAAATTAGAAAAATATGGTCCGGTCTGCAACTTCTGGAGTTGGGTCGACACTAGGGGACCATTTGTGCTGCCATAGGAAAATTAGATAATGTGAAAATCATTTTTCCTTTAAATAATTTTCTTATTGGAAAAAAATTCCCTTAGACTACAACCCCGACAAGGCCGGGTTTGGTGGTGTCTTTTTTTACTCTGATGGTAACTAGATCATATCCTACTTTGGTCCTATGGGTGTCACTGACTCCACTTCAACGCCTCACAGTCTTTGGAGTTCATCTCTCTTACCAACTCCATATTGAGGGTGACTCTGTAGTGATTATTAGCTGGGTTTCTTCACCTTCCACTCTGCCGTGGTGACACTGGGATATATTTTATGCTATCATGGACATTTTACTCCACATCACTTGTATTTGATCTCATGTACCTAGATCTGCTAATTCTTTTTTTTGTTTTTGAGAAAGTGAGAATTTTATTAACCAAGTGAAGCAAACAACAAACTAGGGAAGCATACCCCTTACAACAAGGGATTGAAGGGAGATTTGGAAACATGGGACCAAATACAAGTAATGTGGGGGAGAAAATCCAAAACAGAGTAGTAAACATTCCAATGCCACCACAACGGGGTGGAGGGCGAAGAGAACCATCAAACAATCACCGCCAAGTCTCCCTCAATGTTGAGAGGGCCGGAGAGATGCTCATGGAAGATGGTGAGATCACTAAGGAGGGCCTAAAGCTCTGCAAAAATGGAATCTGAAATAACCATAGGCCCAAAGTATGACATGAGCTGATTGCCATCAGAATCACAACGACACCACCAAAGCCTGCCATGCCAGGATTGCCGAGGGAGCTACCATCGAAATTCAGTTTAGTGAAGCCCAGTTGAGGAGGCTGCCACTCTTGCATAGTGGGAGGTCTCGTCGGGGAGCCGATTTGAGCAATGGCACTCCAATTGTCCCTGAGCTAGTGACTCGAAAGATAGAAAAACTCCTTGTTAGAGTGAAGTCAAGAGGAGATGAGGCCAATGATGGAGGAGCTGACCCGCTCATGGGAGAGGTATTTTGCATTGAATCACCTATTATTGCGTTCCTTCCTGATGCCCCAGGGAATGAAGACAACACAAGCAAAAATGATCATGTTGCCCAATTTGGGGATAGAAATCCCAAGAACCAAACGACCGACCGAGAGGAGTTCATTAGGCAAACATAATTGAAGGCCAATTTGGCTGAGAGTGTTCATCCAAACCAATCAAGAGAAGGGGCAAGATATGAAAAGATGGTTGATAGTCTTCTCCTCAAGACCACAGGAGAGCAAGAGGCACACACATGGTGGTTACCACAGTGATGTAGGTTGTCAATAGTGAGGATTTTATTGAGCCTGACACTCCATAGGAAGAATTTAACCTTCGGTGTGTGTGTGTGTATCGGGGGGGGGGCAAATAAGAGCCACATCATGATCAAGAGGCTCCGCAGTCCATCCCTTGATGAGGGAGTGAGCAGAAGACATAGAAAAGGCATCACTAGACTTCGACCACTAAATCATTGAGTCAGCCAACGAATCTCTGGCCTAGAGGAGGATATCGCCTCCAAAAGGCAAGAAGCGGGCATCCGAATTGTCAAGACCACGGCAAAGGAGGAGGTCCCAAGTGTCGGATCCCCAAACATCAACAATCAAGAGACAACACTGGGTGGAGGTCTGCCAACTATTTCTAAACGAAGTCCTCAAAGGCCCAAAGTTGACCCACCAATCCTCCCAAAACCGAATCAAGCGACCGTTAACAATGTGGAATCAAATGCCCGAACAGAATAAAGAGACAAGAAGGTAGATAGCTCTTCGTATTGGAGAGAGGACATATCTCCTTCCTTCTGAGGTCCACCAGTGCTCCTGCCAGTTTGGCTTGGAGGTCACCATTGGTCTTCAAAGGTTGTCATCAGCATTGTTGAATTTCCAAATCCACTTGAGGAGAAGGGCCATGTTCATATCTTTGGTAAGCCAAATACCCAAACCTCCTCTAGATTTGGAAGTACATACATCCTTCCAACCCACAAGATGATACTTAAAGTCTGAAGAGGTACCATGCCAAAGAAATATTCTCATCAATCTGTCGATTTGCATGTAAATTGAAGCAGAACAATGCAGAAATGAGAGAAAATAATTGGGGATACCGGCCAAACAGGATTTTAGAAGAATAAGTCTTCCTGTCTTTGAAAGAAAACACCCCCTCCAGGTGGCCAGCCGAGTCTCCAACCTTTCAATAACCGGATTCCAAAGCTCCTTATTGATACGAGAGGTGAAAAGGGGAAGGCCGAGTTATGTGGTCGGTAGCGAGGATAGCGAGCATTCCAATATATCAGCCATGGAACGAAGATTTTCCTGGTTGATATTAGACCCCATCAGAGTGGTCTTCTTCCAATTGACTTTCTGACTCGAAGCAATTTCAAATAATTCCAGCAAAGCCTTGATCTTTATAATATAATCGAAGGATCCAACCCCAAAGATAAGAGTGTCATCTGCGTATTGGAGAAGGGGAACATCAAAAGCAGAAATACTGCTAATCGGCTCCAACTAGCCAACATCCTTAGCCTTGTAGATCATAGATGAGAGGAGCTCAACAACGATATTGAATAAGAGGGGATAACAGAACCCATTGTCTTATTCCCAGGGTCCCGCCACAAACAGTCCCATTAATAAGGAGGGAGGAGACCGAAGAGATGCATCTCCTAATCCATAATCGCCATCGGTCACCAAATCCCATTTGACCCAATAAGTCATCCAGAAGATCCCAATTTACTTTGTCAAAGGCCTTCTCAAGATCTAGCTTCAGAGCAAAGCTAGGGTGTTGGAGAAGTGATCAAATAGCTCATTAGCCGCCATGGAGGAGTTTAAAATATTTCTTTCCCCAAGTAAAGCACCTTGATCATGATGAATGACCAAGGGAAAGAAGGTCTTCAGGCAACGAGCCAGAAGCCGAGCAGTAATCTTGTAAGGGTTAGCGATGAGGCTAATGGGATAGAAGTACCCTGGCTGCTCAACATTAGCCTTCTTCGAAACCACAACTATAAAAGAGGCCCCCATGCTCCGAAATGTAATGCCCTCATGTGAAAGCCCTGAACCATGGCAGTAATGTCCTGCTTAATAATGGGCCTGCCCTACGATAGAAATCACCATTGAAACTATTGGGGCTAGGCGCATGATCCCAAGCCAAACCTAGATCAACCTTCTCAATCTCCATGTTAGAGAAAGGAAGCTCCAAGAAGGATGCTACAATGGTCGCGAAAAATACGGAGCCGTGGAGGAGAGCATGAAGCTCAGCGGTCGTAGAGTCAGTAATCCCCAAGGGGCCAACGAAGGAGATGATTTGGGAGCCAAAAGAGTCACAAAAGACACCACCGAAGCCGGCCTTGTCAGAATTACCAAGAGAACTTCCGTCGAAGTTGAGCTTGTGGAGTCCAGGTTGAGGAGGTTACCATTCTTGAATAGGGGGTCTAGAGGAAAAGTGTAACTGAGCAAGAGCACGCCAATTGTCACGAAGGGAGGATCCTAAAAAAGGGAGAATTCCTTCCTAGTATGCAGCCAGGAGGAAATAAAACTGGTGATAGAGCAAGAGACCCTCTCAATGGACTCGGCCTTTCCGTTAAAGTGTTTGTAGTTTCTTTCCTTCCAGAGGCCCTATGGGATGAATGCAGCCCGTCTTGGGAAAAGTAGTCCCAATGAGCAACTGACTGGCAGAGATGAGATCAACAGGCATGTAGAATTGAAGACCAATGCGGCTAAGGATGGAAGTCCACACCTGCCACGAGAAGGGGCAAAGAAGGAGAAGGTGACTAGCCGTTTCCTCCATAGTGCTGCAAAAAGGGAATAGAATTTCCACGGTGGGATTGCATCTCCTTCTAAGAATATCAGCATTGAGAATTTTGTTAAGGTAGGCACTCCATAGGAAGAATTTGACCTTAGGAGAGGTACAAAGGCACCAAGCGAAGGCTACACGTCATACTCTAAACCGGTGGGATTCCAACCCCGGAGGAAATAATTGGCTGAAAAGACCGAGAAAGAGCCGCTTTTGTCCAGCCACCAAATCAATTTGTCACTGGTCTGAGTACAAATCCTGGCCGTTTGGATGGTCTCCAATAAGCGGGAAGCGTCTAAGGCCTCAAAGTCAACGAGGCCTCAAAGAGCTCCTGCTGACTAGAGTCAACAAATCAATTTGTAGGTGTTCCTTACTACTACTTACTTTGATCCCTTGCATGTTGGTCACCACTTCTGGGGTTGAAGGTCTTGAGATAAGATTCCTTTTGAGATGAGTGCTGGCGGTCAATTCAAAGACCACCTTGTTAATTGACGTGAGAGATCTACTTGCGAAATCTCAAAGTTCTCTTGGATTTAAGCAATTAATGCATATTAAACATGCTCTTCTTGTTAAAGACTCTTAAAGATTTGACACTGGCATATTGCTTTTTTAGGGAACACCATTGTTATGATTTTACCTTAGGACTGTTGGAGCTCTTCTTAACCTTTTATCCCTCCCCGGCCTTATAGTTCCATAAATTAATTTGCAAATTTCTGGTTGTGAATGGCTCTTGTTTTCATTTTATGGATGGGGATTACTCTATTTTTGGCATGACAGATTGTTTGGTAATAGACCTTCTGTTCTTGCTGTTTCTTCTGTCTTAAGGATTACTGCCAACCCTCATATCATTGTTTCTGATGCCTATCTACATTCTAGGGCTAGGTTTGTAGGACCTCAGACTCAGATGAGACCTCTGTGACAAAGAGCTTCTTGAAGTTATTTACTTCTTTTGTATTCTTGATGGCCACTATAGCTGTTCTGAGGATATAATACTCATTTGGAAAGTTAACATCTTGATAATTTCTCAATATAATCTCTCTGTGCAATTCTAAGCAGTCTAGAAGCCTCTAGCTGTCTTCCTCCTTCCTTCTATGGAAATTCCTTGCCATATAAAAAAACGATACATTTCCTTTGGTGTATAATGGAAAGCACTATTGTCACCCTTGACCAACTTTGTATCCATGGGTACCAGATTCAAGCCAAACTTTTCACATTTTTGTCTTGATTATAGTCTATTCATCCACTGCTCTTGGCCTTCGATATTTAGAGAGCCATTTTCAAGATATTTGGCTTCAGCTGCTTTCTTCTGGCATCCTGTGAGATTTGATTCAGTAATTACTGTTTTGGCTTAGAATCAACTCTATGAATATCATTTGGCACCTCACCGTATCAGCTATACTAGGACTTTGGATTAAGTGTTACTGTAGAAGATTTGAGGGGAGAACTCATGCTCTCTGGGTCGCAGTGAAACTGATCTTTCACAATGTTTTTTTGTTGGGCCAGCAAGATCACTGGCATCCAATACCTTTTGATTGGCGTTGTCAAAGCCAATTGGAGGACCACGATTGCTTGCTCAACATTGAGACTTTGGAGTTCCATGAGTAAAATTCTCTTCAGAATGAGTGACTAAAGACCAAATTTTGCTAACAATAGTTCCACATGGATCTAGAATTTTAAAAAAAAAATTCTGTGCTTGTTACTTGGGAAGAAGCCTCTTAACTCATTTTGGAATGAACTTGGGACCTAGTTGTAACATGTCACGAGTGCTTGTATGTGGGCCTTTACTCAAAAGTTGTCCTCATGTAGGAGCCATAAAGAAAACCTAAGGGAATATTAACAATAGTTTCTATAGGAAAATACAGTCTGTGTACAGCTGTGAATACAGCATGTGAGAAAATATAATCTGTGTACAGCTGTGACTATTTGACTTTCTCTGGTGATTATAATTCCTGATTTGTGGGGATTAGATTAGATTTTGATTTCATTCTGATTTGTATTTCCAGGATTAGGTAATTACCTAATATAGTGACACTCTGCTGTACATGTAAATCATTGTAATTCGTTTCTCATTTAGTCTTCAATACAATTAGCAAGTTAGACATATTTTGTCAGTTCCAAATGGATCTAGGATTAGAAAAATCTTGCCTTTGTTACTTCTGACTTCTTAACTTCCACTAGTCATTTTGGGATGGACCTAGACCCAACTTTACAAGTTTGATAGTAGTTCTAGGGGCCCGAGCTTGCAGGAGGAAGTAGTGTCATTTCTGACTTTGTTGGAAGAATCAAATTAGTTTTCTATACCTTCTTTGGGCATTGGAATGTTCGGAGGTTGAGGAACGAGCCTGCTTACATGGATTGAGGCCATTTTCCGATTCCTTCTTAGGTCTGCTAATTGTAGAGGGTCACCCATTGGTGGTTATTTGGTGGGTTTGGAGGCACTTTTCTGCCTCCTCATGATTGCATCCCTATCCAGATTTTGTGAATTTATCTGCTCGGTTCACCATCATGTGGGCCATATCCCAAGGGATGCCAACCAGCCCTATTCTTGGGACTCCCTTTTACTCTTGTCTAGTTTGCCCCTGTTTAAGCTTGTTTTTTCCTTTGTGTTTTAATGGTGTCTTTCTTTTCCTTTTGTTGTCACACAGTTTCTTCCATCTAGAGCACTTCTTGTATCTTTCTTTTTCTGTTAGTGGATTTTCTTACTTGCCATTATTTAAAAAGAAGACATTCATTTTTAGCTATCTGCATTTGTTCTGTATTCTGTGTTCTTAATCTCCCAATCCTTTTGTATGATTGAACCTAGGTAATGGAAATCATCACTTTAGGGTGCCACTGGTCCCACAAAGTATTTGAGTTAGCTTTCTCTTGGATTTGTTGATTAAAGTTGAAGCTTGTGCCATTACCTCTAAGATTGACTAACTTTGGAAAATTAGATTGTAATGCCTGTCATATATCTCTATTCTTATATTCTTTCCATATTTTGCAGTTATATTCTATTGTTGGTTTGAAGTTTCTAAGCTTCTTAGATTCTTTATTTCTGATCGACCTGTGGTGTATTGATGTAATTGTTGATTTTTGCACTCTTTCTCTTTCCATTTTAATGAATTTTTTGATATCAGTGTCTGTTTGACCGAAGAATACCAAATAACTGTCTTTTAAGGGCATTTTATTCATCAATTCTAAGTGTGAGAAGGTGGCTTTGAGACTGGCTCATGCTGTAAGCTCACAAACTTAACAAATATTGTTTTGTGCCCCACCTGTTTTGGCACCATTAGTCTGTCCTCCTAAATATTTTTTGCTGTCCTTGGGGACATGCCATCTTCATAATGTAATCAAATCAACTGTTCAACTACTCCTCATGCACTTTCTCAAATTACTAATAGCTATGAAGTTCTTCTTCCTGCAATGTTCCAGGAGGATATCTATTTACTAGAATTTCTCTAGTGGTTACCTTCTCATTGAGAGAGAAGACTCAGCTTCCATCTTGCTTATAGCAAACAGCACGCTTCTTGGAGACTGTATTTTTTCCTTTTTCTCTTTATGCATTTTCTCTTATTCTTGCTTGCATTTTTTTTGTTAACAACATGTCAAAAGGTGGGGAAAAAGAATGCAATTAAAAGTATTATTGTCATACCCTATTCTATCATTGATCTCTTTTAGGACTTGAGAATACCTTATACGTGGTTGTATGAATTTTGAAATAATTTTAGTGTTAATGTTTTTGTAATTTGTTAGAATCCATAGGTTTGTGTTTCATTTGCCAGAAATCTACTTGAAATCTCAAGCATTAAAAATTTATTCCAGAGAGACCTCATCCATCAAGGTCAATGACATTTTCTCCAAAATTGCACAAAATGCTGGAGCTGCTGTCAAAGCAACAAATGAAGTGCCTGCCAGTGATAGAACTATTGCATTTCGATACAATCGAAGGAACCCAAAGCGGAGATGTCTCATGGAGCCTATGTCAGCAAATCCTTCAGGTGCTGTCCCATTCAAGATTTCCGCTACTTCCAGTGTCATTGACATTTCTGCTGTTCAAGAAATCACTGATGAGGAGTGCAGAAACGACAATCAGGGGCAACTAAAAATTATAAATGATCCTGATGAGACACTTGCCTATCTGTCCAAAATGGTTGCAGTGCTCTGTGAGCAACATCTGTTTCTTCCTTTGCTCAGAGCATTTGAAATGTTTCTTCCATCATGTTCTCTGTTACCGTTCATCCGTTTTCTTCAGGTAAATACCAGCCATGTAGTTTTTCTTTTTCTTTCTTTCCTTTTTTTTTTCTTTTTTAATTTCCTTCTTTCTTTCTTTTTGTATTGCGGACAGGCCTTTTACTATTGGCAGTTCTTACTAAGCTATGTTCGTTCCTATTTTAGATGTAGTTTGCTGGTTTTCTTCTTTCAGAAATAAAGAAAAAGATCTGGTTTTTTAGTTTCTAATCTTTTCTGTGTTTTAGGCATTTTCTCAAATGCGGCTGACAGATGCTGCCAATCACTTAAACCATTTCTCTGGCATATTCAGAGATGAGCGGCCTCACATGCATACAAACCTACACAGAGACTGCCAGATAGGTTCTGCATGGATAGGCTCTACTGCAGTGAAAGCTGCAGAGGCAATCCTGTCTACTTGTCCATCTCCATATGAAAAAAGATGTTTCCTACATCTTCTTTCTTCTGCTGATTTTGGGGATGGGGGTTCTGCTGCTGCTCATTTTCGGCAATTCTATTGGAAGATTAGTATAGCTGAACCTTCTCTTCGGAAAGATGATGGTTTGTATCTGGGTAAGGAAACTCTAGATGATGATGCTTCACTTTTGGCAGCACTAGAAAAGAATGGAGATTGGGAGCAGGCACGTAGTTGGGCAAGACAGTTGGAAGCAAGTGGTGGACAGTGGAAAAATGTTGTTCACCATGTGACTGAGACACAGGTACATTTTTTTTATTCTATGAAACTACTTTCTTTGGCATTTAGAATTACCTTGCAATACCGAGTGAAAGACAATATAGCAAGAGAAGAATTTTGAGGAGAATAAAATTTACATTAATGATTTTTTGCCCTATTTTAGAGCAAAAGTTTGATTAGTAATTCTACCAAGTTTTATCAAACCTGACCAAGTCTTAATTTTTTTTTTAAATAGTGTTGGATTATATTAAAGGCTCAAAAGAGCAAAATTGGCTGACAGCCAATGTCGCCACAGGGAGGAGGCCGTGTTGGAGCACCAACTAATGACAAATTTAGAATCCCCTTCAATAATCAACTTTTCTTGAAGACAGTCCTTGAAAATTTCTAACCCATGGAGAAGGGCAGTCGCTTCTGCAGTGTTATATTTGGCAATACCAACCGGCCCCGCATATGATAGAATAGTCTCTCCTCTGATTTCTGAAGACTAAACCCGCACCAGTTGGTCCTAGGCACCCCAAAAGACTTCCATCAAAATTTAACTTTATGCAAGTGCTAGGGGGAGGCTCCCATTTGGCCATGGCCGACACCTTTTGATGACTCACCATATGAGCCAGAAGACTCCAATTCCAGCGAAGGGGTATTCCCGCTTGAGGGGCAAATTCCTTCCTGGTATGCAACCAGCTGTAGATCATTCCCACTGCGCAAGAGATAGTTCTTTTTCAGGTTTCTAAATTTGAGGTTAAACCTCTGATTATTTCGCTTCAGCCAAAGACACCACGGAATGTGGGCAAGGCATGCAAATAGAAGCAACTTGCCAATTCTTGACAAACGTATCCCCAGTACCATCTGGAAAGTGCTGAAAAGGTCTTAGGCCCACCTGAACACCAATTGTTTTGGAAAATCGCCATCCATACTTGCCATGAGTACCTACAATGAAGGAGAATATGCTGAACACATTCGTCGCAAACACCACAGAGAAGGCAAGTCTAAGTTGACAGCTTAGAAAAGGATCCAACACAATTCAGTCCTGAAAAGTTAAATCCAATCTGCAAAAATTGTGATGCTTATGTTTAGTGCTTTACTATTTCTATTCTAATTACAAAAATATAACTAATAAAATTTTATAATGATGGTATGATGAACCTTTCCAACTTAAGTATGTGTCTTCTACATTTGTCACAATAATCAATTTTTTTTTTTTTTTTGAAATGGTGATGATTTTATTTCAAAAGAGAGCAAGAAAATAAAATAATCTTGTCTTTGATTAAACTTTCTTCTAACGCAATGACCAAGATCATGAGAAATGAATTGGTATTTTTTTTTGTTGAGAAAGTGATAATTTTATTAAGCGAGAGAACAATAAAACAAACTAGAGAGAAGCATATCCCTTACAACAAGGGATTGGAGGGAGACTTTTTTTTTTGGCAAAAGCATCAGTTACAGAATTAGCAGATCTAGGAACATGAGACCAAGTACATGAGATGTGGGAAAGGATGTCTAAAATAGAGTAGTAAGCATCTCAATGCCACCACAACGGGATGGAGGACGAGGAGAACCATCCGATGATCACCGCAGAGTTTCCCTCTGTAGAACTACTCACCACAAATGACTACAAATTCCTTAGAATCATTCATAATTCACACAAATTGTTGTCAACACGTTGATCCCTATGGTTTAGCGTATCAATAGTAAAGATTTTACTTTTAGCGACACACTAAGACAATGGGTAACCTAAAAGAGGGGTAGGTATTTTCCAAACATGCATCGTCCCTGGATGAGAAGAGATAGTAGACCC
The DNA here is from genome assembly GCF_029961685.1 of Aristolochia californica. Lineage (NCBI taxonomy): Eukaryota > Viridiplantae > Streptophyta > Magnoliopsida > Piperales > Aristolochiaceae > Aristolochia > Aristolochia californica. The sequence continues at coordinate 7,694,251 of NW_027181815.1, forward strand.
TAAAAGAGAGAAATAAAAAGAAGCATATATACACCAGATGGACCACATCAATTGGTAAACATCTTAATTACACATATAATGATTTTATAGAAGTGCAAGAAGATCGGTTGCTTCAATTTGAAGGACCAAATAATTATTTTTAAGTGATCGAAGCTAAAATTTATTTAAATACATATTCAATTTGAATACATAACAACTTATGGAGAGATATGGTTAGGTTCTACCTTTAGTTTTCAGGTGCCTGGTGGAGGGATGGTGGCATCACGAGCTTCTTATCCCCGATCTGGAAATCAATTCAAAAGCTCCTCCCAGTATTCAGAGATGCAACTTCTTTTCACACAGGCAATGGTAGGACCCTCCTTTTTTGGTCGGATGAATGGTGCGGCCCCCGCCCCCTCTCAGATGACTTCTCGGGGCTTTCTAGGGCGGTGAGGGACCTCTCTTGCTCAGTGGCTGATTCTTGGAGAGACCGTTCATGGAGTCTCACGTTTCATCGGGGATTAAATGATGAGGAAACTTCGTATTTTTGCTCTCCTCTCCAGACTCAGCAACATTATTATCCGTGAGCATGCAGTTGATAAACTGACATGGAAGCCGAGTATTAATGGTCGATTCACAGTTGCATCTGCCTACTCTCATATTAGAAAACAAGATTCCAGCATGCATGAGCATAAGGCAAACTTGACATGGAAGCTCTCAGCACCAAGTAAAATCAAAATTTTCTTCTGGACGACCATCAGGGAACAGATCCTCACCTTTGACAATCTCCACAATAGAGGCTACACAACCCGTGGTCGTACCTGTCCCATTTGTGGTGTGTGAGATGAGACAGTCTAGCATGTTCTCTTACATTGCGATTTCTCTTGGCAAGTTTGGATGAAGATTCTTCTGAAGATGGGGATCCAACTGGGGCTGCATCAGAGCCACTTTGGCACCTGAGATGATTATGGAGATCCGCCTTCCTAGGTTGGGCAAGTTAATTCTCTTGGCATACCTCGCGCATGTCTTTTGGTGCCTATGGCTAGAGCGAAACAGCCAGAGATTCAATTCCAAAGCTTGCACCCTAGAAAATATGGTTCCTCATGCAGTGGGCCTTATCTCGAGCTGGTTACATACCAGAAAGGAGTTTGCCTCTCTACCGGTGTCTCCCTTCAGGAAAATTGGGATTTGATTGTGCATATGGCGGCCCCTACAGGACTCAGGTTATGGCCACCTGGGATCCTCCCCCTTGTGACTGCATCAGACTCAATTTTGATGGCAATGCTTTAGGTTGTCCTGGGCCGGTTGGAGCAGGTGGTGTTTTCAGCGATAGTAGTGGAGACCCTATTCTATCTTATGCTGGACCGGTGGGCATTGCTGATTCAAATACTACTGAAGTGAGTGCTCTTTTATTTGGACTCTGAATTTTCAAAGAGCGTCTTCATGGCAAGCTACTTATTTAAAGAGACTCAAAGACTGTCATTAGCTGGTGTTCAAAAGATAACTCCCCCCTTGGCGTCACTGGCCTATCATTGATTGTATTGCTGACATTGTATCATCCATTCATTGTAGTTGGAACCTAGTTCCTAGAGCAGCCAATTTTTTGGCTGATAAATTAGCAAAATTCGGAACCTCCCAGCAATCTCTCATTGTTTGGAAAGGCTTCCCCCCCCCCCCCCCCCCCCCCTATAATCAGCTCGTTTGAGCTTTCTCTTATTAAAATCAGCATTATTTAAAAAAAAAATAAAAATTGATGGTGAAATGTTCAGATTTAAGGAAGAAATTGATTTGATCAAGAGATTGTGTGCTTATCAACTATTCAATTTTGCTTGTGATAATTTTACTAATGTAATTGATGAAAGTTATTAGGGATGGAATGAGTGCAGCTTAAATGGGGAATTTGCCTCGACCTTCCCCTGGAGAACACGGATGGTTTTATGCCTGACCACGTGGGCAAGTACAAGTTTTATATGACACCCCATTGTGGAGCCGGGTGGATGGGTTTTGTTACTGTTTTACCTTTTACATTTTACGTAATGACACTTGTTTAAAACACGAGAATCTTTTTTTTAAACAAGGGAGGAAGACTCTTCTGATAAAAATAATTTACTTACCTTTTTTATAGTCAAAATGCTTTATTATATAGAAAAATGAAATGGAAATTTCTTTGTTGTAGGATAAATATAATATCAATCTGCTGGACATATTTTCTATTATTTTTTTGCTTTTTTAGTGTTTCTTAACATGTCATGAAGTATTACCCGCAGCTTTTCCAAGACACTTTTTCTACCTTTCAATGCAAACCATAGTAGACATATGACATGGAGGTGGGGGTCAGCAATATGTGTTCATAAACCAAGCATGGAGAAAGAAGATTCTTATAGAATGATATCAGTAGCTATGATCTATGTTTTATTTAGGCCAATGGGTTGTCTCCATTCCTAGCTTGTTTTATACATTAGGAGTTAAGTCTTTTTTCCTTCTTGAGATGGCTTCAAGACGAAGTGTGCCTATTATTTTGAAAAATGAAAAGAGCTTGCCTATTGCAAATTACATTTGACACATTAGCTATCGTCCAAGGGTGTGCACAAAGCTAAATGTAGGTCTTGGAGCATAGTTTTATAAAGCTGGGTGGAGCTAGTTTTTAACCATGCGTTACTCATCCTCCACATCACAAAACTTCTAGCATATTTGACAACCTGACCACTACGAAAGAGTTGATCTATCCTGAGAATCTTACAGTGGAAATACTTTATCTTGGGTGTGGCTGAGCTGCTTATAAATATTATTTTTGTTAATATAGGTGTAAACAGAAACCCCATAGGCAACTTCTAAGTTTATCTATTTGTTTTTTTTTTAAATTGTTGACTTTATCTATTTTTTTATTTTTTATTTTTTTTATGAAGAGCAAGAAATGAAATTTTTTCCAATTTTGAACTTCCTTGTTTGTTTATTCTCTAGTGATTCCATTTTTTTCGTTCTTTTCATCAGTTTATAGATGGTATATCTTACAGGCTGAAGCCATGGTGGCAGAGTGGAAGGAGTTTTTGTGGGATGTGCCAGAGGAAAGAGCTGCTTTGTGGGGCCATTGTCAGACACTGTTCATCAGACATCACTTCCCTTCACTGCAGGTCTGGTCATGCTACATTAACTACATTTATTGAAACAATACTAATCTTTCTTAAAATATTCACTCACTAATTATATATGTTTTTCGTCAATGGCCTTCTTTATAACTTTCCTACTAGGCTGGACTCTTTTTCCTGAGACATGCAGAAACTGTAGAAAAAGATATTCCTGCAAGAGAGCTGCACGAAATGCTCCTACTAGCCCTTCAGTGGCTTAGCGGAAGTATAAATCAAATCAATCCGTAAGTAACTCTGCCACAAGTGTACATATGCTCAATCGCAGCTTTGATTGGATAACATGCATGAAAAATGCCTAAACCAGCTACCAGAAAGGATCTCAAGATGCTCCCCAGTCAATAGTATGTTTATAGGCATCCAAACCAGCCATAGTGGGAGGACGGGATCATTGTCAGCCATTATCCAAAGTCTCCTCTCTTGGATCTTGTGGCTATCTAATTTGTGCATTAGGGCTAATTGAAAGACTCTTACTTGAAATTTTAGTTGCTAAGGTTGTCCAAGCACTTGAATTTAGACCATGGCCTATCCAAGGCACCTTGAAAGTTGTGATGTTGAATTGCCTGCAAATCTTGCCTTGTAGGTCTCAATTGGACCTTCTATCTGATAAACTCTGCTATCATTTATCAGCTTGTTTGATTTGTTTTTGGTCTCACATCCTGAGATCAGCAAATTCTGTAGCCAATGTTTTGGCCAAGCATGGAGCTTCCTTGCAATCTCTTGTTGTTAGGGGATAGCTCCTCCCTTTTTTGGTTCTCTTAATAAAATCACTATTCATAAAAAAAAAAAAAAAAACTCTGCTATCATTTATACTGCACCCATATCTTCACTCAATGGGTTTTCCTTGTAATACAATTGGTTTAACTTTCTTTTGCAATTCTCAGAGTTTATCCCTTGCATCTTCTGAGGGAGATTGAGACCAGAGTGTGGCTCTTAGCAGTAGAATCAGAGGCTCAGGCAAAGACTGAAGGAGACTTTACTGTACCTGCACATATGCCACATGTAATAGATGGAAATAATGCTAACATTATAGAACAAACTGCAAGTGTCATTGGAAAAATGGATAACCATTTAAATCTGATGAGGGTGCAAGCTACAGAAAGAGGTGATTCAAGTAATGGGACCCATCTTCGCCACTCACTAGCCCCGGATGCTAACTCCCCGTCAACAACAGGGGGTAGCAGTTCAAAGATGAAACGAAGAGCCAAAGGATATCTGACTTCAAGGAGGTCAGTACCAGATACAGAAAGAACTAGTGAGCAAGACTCTATGTCTTCATCTCCCCTGAGTTTCAGAAACAATGATGAACTTCTCAGGAATCAAGAGGAAAATGTTAAAGTTGAAGCGTCAGTTTCTGGATGGGAGGAAAGAGTGGGTCCTGCTGAAATAGAGAGAGCTGTCCTTTCTCTTTTGGAATTTGGACAAGTAACGGCTGCCAAGCAGCTTCATTATAAACTCTCTCCAACTCATGTACCATCAGAGTTTCTACTTGTTGATGCTGCTTTAAAGCTTGCTTCTACTCTGTCTCCACGTAAGATTGGAGAAGTATCTCTTTCGATGTTTGATCTGGAACTCTGTTCTGTCCTTGAGTCGCACGGTATACTGAATGAACATCAGATGCGAGAACCATTACAGGTATCTCTCTTCGAAATATTTTTAATGGAGCACCTGGCATCTTTTCTGAATTGTTAATTGATTCAAAGAATAGCAGGAGAAGTTCTTTAGACATGTTTTTCATAACCATGATCTTATGCTGTTGTTATGATGATTGGTAGTCTTACCATTTGAAGAATGATGACCCATAGTCAATAATTTACAGGTTTTAGAGGCTATTGCAGTTAAGTGCACTGAAGGTTGTGGGCGTGGACTGTGCAAGAGAATTATAGCTGTTGTAAAAGCAGCAAATATGCTGGGTCTTTCTTTTTCTGAGGCATTCGAGAAAAGGCCCATTGAACTTCTACAGTTACTCTCTCTAAAAGCCCAAGAGTCATTTGAGGAAGCAAAAATCCTCGTGGAGACAAATTTCATGCCTCCAGCTAGCATTGCACAAATTCTTGCCGAGTCCTTTCTCAAGGCAAGCCAATTCCTATTACTTGTCTTGTAGGAATGATTCTGTTAAGTAATAGTATTAAATCTTGAGCAATATTCTGTAACAGGGTCTATTAGCTGCACATCGTGGAGGGTATATGGATTCACAAAAGGAGGAAGGCCCAGCTCCGCTACTTTGGAGGTTCTCTGACTTCCTAAAATGGGCAGAGCTATGCCCATCAGAACCAGAAATTGGGCATGCTCTGATGCGTTTAGTTATTACTGGACAAGAAATACCACATGCTTGTGAGGTGCTGTTTTTGCCCTATGATTTTTGTTATTGAGTAGATGGCTTTTGGTTGGACCAAAAAAATTGAGTTAGACTAGGGCCTTTGAGTTGGACTTGGCAATGGAACTTTGGAAGAGTAAAAATCAGTAAGAGATCAACTGTAGTGAAATATAGAAATTTGGCTGTGTATAGTAAGCCCAATATGGATCACAGCTGAGCCCAGGCTTTAACAACTGAGCAGATTAACTGCATTATTTGTGTGTGCAGTTTAATTAGATATTTACAAGCTGTTTTATAATTGTGTTTTTTTCTTCATTTGACACAAATGAAAATGATATTTCAGGTTGAGCTTCTTATTCTGTCACACCACTTCTACAAGTCCTCAGCATGCCTTGATGGAGTAGATGTTCTTGTAGCCCTTGCAGCAACTAGGGTAGAATCTTATGTTTCTGAAGGGGATTTTTCTTGTTTAGCTCGTTTGGTTACTGGAGTTAGCAATTTCCATTCCCTGAATTTCATTCTAGGCATTCTTATAGAGAATGGGCAATTGGAACTTCTGCTTCACAAGTATTCAGCAGCGGACCGGACCCCAGGTAGTGCTGAGGAGGTCAGAGGGTTTCGTATGGCTGTGCTTGCGTCACTCAAGCATTTTAATCCTCATGATCTTGATGCACTAGCAATGGTTTGTAATCTTTTTCACACTAATGCAATTTCTTTTAGTTATATATCTGAATATTTAGTAGTCAAAACAATGATTGGTTGGTCACCTATGGGTGGCATAAGCGGTTAGGTTGAGCTGAGAGATGCTCAATTTTACTAAACTGATCCAGTTGGCTTTTTTTATTTATCTGCAAATCTGTTCTCTACATGGTTGTTTTTTTATGAACTGTATCTTGTTATTATTTGAGATTGAAAGTTGAAAAAGAACTGAATCTTTGGGTTTATGTTGCGTGGAATAGAACCTGAAGTAGGGGAGTCTTAGCATGATTAAGGATATAGGTTTTTTTTTTTGTGATGCTATTATTTCTTTCGTTTAATTGTATTTTTTAATTATTTGACCGTACAACAAGAAGGGGACACTATGAATAAGTGCATGGTTTGTAATACTAATATTTCTTGTGTTTTTTTAACAAATGTACTCTTTATATTTCTTGTGTTCTTTAAAAAAATGTACTTTTTAATTTTTTTGATGGACGAACTAACCAGCTAAGTAGGAAGAAAATTCAAGCTGTGATACACATTGTACTGAATGCTAACTAAACTTCTGCTTGCTTCTCACTGGATAGGTCTATAATCATTTTGACATGAAACATGAGATGGCTTCTCTCTTAGAATTGCGAGCCACTCAATCCACGCAGCAGTGGTTCTTGCATTATGACAGGGATCAGAACGAGGACCTCTTGGACTCTATGCGATACTTCATTGAAGCTGCAGAGGTTCACTCCACCATTGATGCAGGCAACAAAACACACCGGACTTGTGCCCAAGCATCTCTCCTGTCCCTCCAGATCCGCATTCCTGACTTTGACTGGCTTAACCTCTCTGAAACAAATGCACGCCGAGTCCTAGTGGAGCAATCGCGATTCCAAGAAGCCTTGATTGTAGCTGAAGCCTACGGATTGAACCAGCCAAGCGAGTGGGCTCTCGTATTATGGAATCAAATGCTTAAGCCTGATCTGATTGAGCAATTTATTGCAGAGTTTGTGGCTGTTCTTCCTCTACAGCCTTCAATGCTTGCCGAATTGGCAAGGTTTTATAGGGCTGAGGTGGCAGCTAGAGGTGACCAATCCCACTTCTCTGTATGGCTATCACCTGGGGGATTGCCAGCTGAGTGGATTAGACATCTTGGGAAGTCATTCAGGAGCTTGTTGAAGAGAACGAGGGACTTGAGGTTGAGAGTGCAGTTGGCAACAATTGCAACAGGATTTGGCGATGTAATTGATGCGTGCGTAAATACTTTAGATAGGGTCCCAGAGACGGCAGGTCCACTAGTGCTACGGAGGGGGCATGGTGGGACCTACCTACCTCTCATGTGAAGGAGTTGTATTGCTGCTCAGCTGTTCCTGATTATGGTGCCGATATTTATACAGGAAGCTGGGAGCTGGTTTGTAAATTTTTTTCTCGTGTACAATTTTTAGGGTTTAGAAAGCTTCACGAAGAGGTTTGAGCCGAGACAGGCAGGGTTTTTTTTTTTTTTTTTTTTTGTTGAAACCTGTACGTAGTAAGGGCAGTTTTTAAAAGCCTTATTGTTCAGGGTAAATCCATTTTCATGTTGTGAGATTTATCTTTCTTGTTGGGCATTGATCTCTTTATTCTTTTAGTATGTACTGTATAGCTATGTTGATGTATTGAAAATAATGTCTATGAGATGTAGGATCCTTTTACGTAAAGAAGAAAGCATACGAGCAGCTCGAATATACCATTAACGTTTACTTCATCATGTTTCTTTTTGTGTGATTGATTCTCTTGTAGTAAACGTTGTTTTTGTTTGAGACATAGATTTTCTTGGAATTCTACAAAAGTCATACATGAAAATTATCTTTTTTAATTTGATTTTTGGACTGATTTTTTTTTTAAATGGTTAAGAATGGACAAATATATTATATTCATACGACTTACAATTTTAGCAGCTTAAGGTCTATTTGGATTAATGGAAGAGTATGATTTTTTTGGAAAGAATAATAGGAATAAGTGACAACTTTAATTTACAGTAAAATTCTATTACAATACCAGTGAATACTTGAGTAATGTATGTGTAATGTATATTCCTTTAAATATAGGATATTACTGTAATGGAAATTAAATTCAACATTATACTATTATCATTTAAATATAATATTAATATTAACTTTATATTTATTAATTTTTTTGGTTATCAATATTAATCTAAAAATTCTGAAATATAAAAAACTGAACACAAGGTGATACAACAATAACCCAATATGGGAACTAAAGTTTAAACTGGCATACAAGTATACAACGTATCATTGTGACGTATCAACATGCAAAACTTATAAAGTGAATGGCGAAAAAAATAAAGAGTTGCGAGATGATATTAAAAACAGATTTGGACGATTGATCATTTTGAAGAAAAATACAAGTTGAAAAGCTTAATAAAAAATGCTTTACCAGATCAAACTTTCAGTATCTAGTTCTCCTACGTCCAGCATGAACAATGACGAAACCAGAGATCAAAAACTTGAAATCTCTCGAGTAAAAAACCCGTCCAGAAAACCCAAGTTCGGGTTTTCGGTTTCACTCTGCAGGTTAGGCACGGGCTACCCCTAACCCAATCAGTGGGGACTCAACTCAGCCCCAGTAAAATCCAACTTGAGTTGGCTTTATCAGGTCAGGCAGCCAAGCCCAAAAGCAACTCAAAGCGTGTTGGTGAAACTCCCTGAAAGCAAAAAGAGCGAATGGTACCCACTCCCAAATTCGGGTTGAGTTGCCCCAGTTCAGGTGGACTCTAGGCAAATCGGCAGTACTCACACAGAACAAAAGGAGCAGGTCCAACCCACCAATCCCAAATCTGAGTACACCCAACTGTGTAATTGGTCGGTCTAACCATGTCCGGGACATGTTAAAGATGAGAATTTGGGATTCCTCTTCTCTGTATGTGCATCTCATTAAAGCTGGAGGATTGACATTTGAGGCTCGGCCTCATTCTCATCCTATATGGGAGTAGAGGAAGACTGCCTCTACCTATCCAGTTCCCACATCAAGTGTGGATGCTGTATATGAAAGTCGTAAGGCCATAGAATGAAATCCGGAAACAGAATAATTAGGCCATAGAATGAAATATATTAATGAAACATGAAAAGTACAAAAGCCAAGCTTGCTGGAGGAACCACCTAGTTGAAATTAACTTTCTTTTTTAATCTCTATTCCCATTTGCATTTGGCCTCACTCTTGCCTTCGGTGGCAAACGTCTAAAACAAAGCTATTTAATTTGTTGCCAAAGATTTTGGTTGAAAATACCTCGCTAACATGCTGCCGAGCTCTCTTACCCATGGTTTCTGCCATATCTGGGCTGCTTATGAGCTTTGCCATGGCCCCTGAGAATTCCTCAGGGGTGGGGTTGCATAGGAAGCCCGTGACCTCGCTTTTAACTGTTTCCACTGGACCCCCACTGTTGCATGCAATCACTGGCTTCTGAGCTGCCATAGCCTCCAGTGGAACAATGCCAAAGTGTTCATCCTGCAGTAGTGAACCACAACAAACATCTTAATTCCAACCATCTTTAGTTCACTATAGGCACAAAACAAGATTTGAAAAGGTAAAATCTTAAATTGTATCAGCACTATTACCTTAGGTGTATAAATAACACAGAGACATTCTGAAAGCAGCCGGTTCCTCTCAGCAGTTGAGCATGATGGGACAAAAGTAACTCGATCAGACACTCCTTCCCTTTCTGTTAACCTTTTAAGTTCCTCTAGGTACTCCACGTTTTCTTTAAGGCGTTCATCGAATCCACCTGAATAACAAGAGTCAACAGATGCCAAAGTCTAGCAACATAATTTGACATGGATATTTCAGTATGAGATAGACCAAGGTCACTCTTGGACCCAATTTAACAAATGCGAAAGAACATAAATGAGCAACATCAGCAAATATAGAACTGGAATGGAGAATACTTTCAGTTATGATTTCTAAGTCCTGAGATCTAAGATAACAGTAAACTGTTCCTGATGGCAAATACTTGTTTTATGGCTATTCTTAATAGCCATCAGCTGTAGGTGAGCTTCCTCAAACACCTGCTACATGCAGAAAGTGCAGTATATAGAATAACCTCAAATAAAGAAGAATCATCAGTTACCTGCAACAATTAATTCAACCTCTGACAAGTTATAACCTTCAAGTCCAACTCCTTCAAGGGATGAGAGCATTGCAAATGCAGAAATTGCTAAGCCTATATTCTTTTTCTTTTCAAAGCGATTGATGGAGAGAAACTTCAACCTAGATAAAATATGCAGTGCATGTTACAAACCTTAGCTAGAAAAAGTCAATGTAACAAAATACTGGTATATTATCAGCCAGTAAGATGTTTCAGCCCTAATTCAATCAAAATTTATGTTCAAGCATTCCCATTACTTATAAACACACGGCCCATCAAACTGTTCCACATTGACAGCAGGATAAAGAACATCTGGTTGAATATGTCGAGCATTCAGACGCTTAAATGTATTTGCAAAAGTGGCAGCAGTAAATTTGCTGTTAACCAGGACCAAATCTGCCATGCCTGCACATTCCAAGATGAATCCAATAAAAAATCTCAGCCTCTGCAATGGCCAGCATTACTAAATTATGAGAAAGAGCAGTGCACTTCACTATGTAAAAATGAACTATTTCACTCCTTGCCTTCTGCAGCTAACGGGGTGCACAAATGTCATGAGCAATGAGACATTGTGGGCCAAGTAGTAAACAGGGATCTCTGAGCAATTTTCCTCCTAAATGAACAATCTTAACCCACTAAAAAAGCAGGTATGCTTACAGGAGTAAGAAAAAATGCTTTTCACGGTTTCATTTTATCAATGGACCGTATCTCCACTTTGAGTGAGACTAGAGATCACACACTCTATTGCAATTAAAAATATATCTGCTTGCTGACCTTCTGAAGCCACCTCAATTGCAGGCAAAGGGGGATCAAAATATTTATTTGCATGTAGCCAGTTATCCCACCATCCCACCTCAATTGACAGAAAGATGAAAAATAATACTCATGGATGATAAGAGGAAAAGGAAAAATATGAACTATACCAGTAGTCATTTCTTCAATTGCATCAATTGGTCTGCGATATAATCTTCTAAGCATACTTGTGTGTTGTGCCAGTAACAAATCTGGAAAATGGCAATAGAATACTACCTGCAGAAAATAAACTTGCATAGATCAAACTTGCAACTCATTAGGACTCTTAAAACTCAGCTTATGCCGTGTAATAGAAAAAATTACCTTAGATGACTTTTTCATTTTCAACAGAGGAATGATTACCGAGACCTGGTCTGTCAGTACAACATCGAAGGAGGGCCACATGAGTAGCAAGCAAATAGCAACAAAGATGCATCTCAAGTATGCACAAACAGCATGCAAGCGGTAGAAAATGTGGCGAGGTAAGAAGCTACCATACACTGTAACAGGAAAATGACCTGGACAACACATCACAGAGAAATAATGTGAGCATCAATGTATTATGATTTTGGCTGAATTGTTGTCTCAAGTAAACTAAGATTTTTAGTTTAAGGGTGTCTAAGAGCTATGCCTTACAGCCTATGGCAGTGTCCACGACACCTTTGAGGATTTGGGAGTGCCAGATATAGTAAGAGTTACTGCCTTGCTCATAGACAGCTTCCACTAGGGAGATCACGTAAAATCTCATTGCCTTACTTTTAGGTGTGTTTTTAAAAAAAATCAAAAGAAACAAAATAATAAGGAACAATCTTGATCCCCCTAAATCCAGAAAAATGAGATAATAACAACACACCACCAAGGGTCTCCTCAAAGCATCGATTTTTATCATGGTATGCTGTGAAAACATGAACAGTGTGGCCATGGGATGCAAGTCCAACTGCTGCATCAACAATTAACCTTTCAGCTCCACCTGCACACATGGGGGGTTCCATGAAGACAATTAAAAGTCAATCAAAGTGGCTGGAATAATCTCAGAAGATGGTTTTGGTAGAAAACACATAAATAAAATCAAGACTAAATATTTGTCAGTAAAAATTCCCACAATTTTGTGGTTGAGCATGTATCCCGTATCTTCTTTTAGTCATTAAAGAGTAAGAGAAGGCGTTGTTGTTTTCTTGGGGGGACAGCCTCAAATTGGTTGGGTTTGGAAAGATCCTGAGTTAGTAGTTGGAATGAGACCTCATAAACTTTAAACAGACATTTTCAGAGGAACCCACCCAATAACATGTTACAACAGCAAACACAAGCCCCTCACCCCATGTCTAAAACTAGTTGTACGAATGTGAGAGAAGCTGTTAGAGGAAAGTAGTCCTACCTTGGTTTATGCCTGGAGATATCTTGTTTTATCACTTTGGAAAAAGTACCAAACTTCAGCTACTAATTTAGAGATGAACCAGAAAAACTTCAAAAGTACAAGGATCCACTGTAATTTATTATGGAAAAATTATTACCAAGAACAGAGCATACTATGTATACCTATAGTAAGATACGGTTCCAAAACACAAAAGAAACCCAAAAAAAAAAAAAAAAAACTGAAAGTTACACAATTGAACCAATTGATCACATAGCTATGGTAGATCTAGCTCATAACTAGCTCGACAAACACAACCTAAAGAAAAGAAATAAACATAAATAAGGTAAGACATATACCTATCCCAAGATCAGGATGAATGATAGCAATCTTCAACTTCTGGTTCCCCCCCATTCTTCTTTTTTTAGAAGTACTCCCCACTTAGATCTGAAGAATATTCTGCTTCTGTAAGGAGGGGAGGAGAGAGAGGTCAGTTAATGATTTAGAATACCTATTTCTGAACAAAAAGTAATAGACTCTCCAAATAATGATTAGAGGGTAGAAAAAAATAGAGCATCAATTAAAGGGTTAAATCTGGACTCTGGATGCATTTATGAAAAGAAAAATAACATTCAGGATAACATATTTTAAAACCAATAATTTGTGGAAAAGAAACTCTTCATATGCCTACCTAGCAGATAACCCATGCAAAACATGAGAGAAAAAATAAAGAATTGTTCCCACCTTGGTTCTTCGCCTTTAAATTATGTTTAAACTAACATCATAAAAATATGAGATATATCGACATAAAACATTTACAATAATTCATTACATGTGCCCTCGTATTGGTTGGTCATATGATATTTACTACTTTTTTCATGAATATAGTTTGTATTCTCTTTTAATTAGAGATCGTACGGCTGCAAATCTGTTTCATTATAGTTTAAATGTCTTTTTCCTTTTTACTCTTCAGATTTCTCTAGCGTACCTTCTACAACTCAGGTAGTTTTTGTTCAATCCATTTTGCAAAGATCTTTCAAATATTTCAATGAATTTATCCGCCATTACATGTTCACTAGTTTCTATATTATCAATTGGAAAGCCTTCCCACCCAAGCACTAAGAACTCGAAGATAACAAAAGAAAAATCAATATGTCCTGATGGTAGACCAGCAAATAGTTCTTTATTAAACTACTAAGGGCCAGAATCTCCAATTAATGTTTTGAGAATGTACAAAGCATCATTCTTTGTACAAAGCCAAAAAGCATCTTTTTGCAAATAATTTCTTTGTACTTGCTCTCTCAATCTTCTCTCAACCAGTCCAGTTTCTAGACATTTTCTATTGCCTAAAAGGAACTAAATTCTGCTACTAACCAATGTTATAAAAACCGATCCAGTCACCAACCCAGTTGGATGATTAGCTTCGGGTCAACCAGTTCAACCGGGTTGGACCGCTGATTGAACTGGTGCTGATCTCATAAGTGCGTTTTAATTTTTTTAAAATTAAAATATGTAAGAAAAACTTTAAAATACACATAAATTCAAAAAAATTCTAAAATGTTTAAAAAAATAGTTGCACATAAAAGATTTAAACTTGCATATAGAACTGGGTTTCAATTTTTATAATCCAATTTCAACCTAACAATAAAAATTCACAACCAATGCATTCATTCTCCATAACAAAAATTATGAAGTAAAACCCAGCACAAATCAAAGATGAGATAAAAGAAAAGGGAAACTACTACAAAGAGAAGATAAAATCAAAAACTTATGCAAAACAGAAACACAAAATTTACCTACTTGTGTCTATACAATGAACAAAAGTAACCAATCCTTACAAGTACAAAGCCATCCAATGCATGGTTTTTGCTAAATGGAAATTGACAATCAGAAAGATAATGAAGTTATAAGATGCAAAAGCAATATGAACCACCAATCTATTATTCTAGGTAAATGTCATTCATAAACAATGAAAAACAAAAAAGTGTTTGCACATCCAGCCACAGAGAAACACAGGCAGACTAGAGTAGAATAAATTTTTAAGAACAAACAAAAAAGTTTAAATGAAGAAGCACAAATATTTTCTATTCCTGTGGATAGGGGGCAAACTCATTGAATCAAGTTAAGAGTAACTGAGAAGAAGACTACATCAGTAAGTCAAATATCCAAGTGTATCCCATGCATAATTCAGTGCCAGTTTCTCAATTCTAGTCAGAGAATCTTTTTCCTCTTCCAAGTTTAAAAGAAGCGGCATCAAAGCAAACATTGTGGTGATGGTGTACAAGTTGGTATATATTTATTTTGAAGCCAATACTTGAAGCAGTCAGAAATCTAAAATCTTGTTGACAATCCCAACTTAATTCTGCATTTATTGTCAAACACGGAAACAAGATCAATGCAGACCCACAGCCATATGACTTCTGCTTGAGTTGTTTTGAGCATGAGAACTTCGAGATAAACCAGAATAATTTGGGTACAAGATAATATAGACCAGAATAATTTGGGTACAAGATAATAGCTGCCTTGCAGCTTTAGAACCTGAAGGCTACACCTTTCGGATTTCTCGGTTTTCTCCCTTTATAATAGGAGTCAATTAGCAACTCATAATTTAATAATTTCTGCCTGAGCGAGAGAGCGGGAAGTGCTCTACCTCAAAGTTGCATAGAAAAATGTTATCATTTACATGGAACATAGCCAGAGTCTTCCTCTATCCGTTGTTGGGGGTGAAAATCCCCCGCTCTATTCTCTTATTTCTTCTAAATTTCTAATAATAGTGAGATTAAAAAGAAATTAACGAGAAAAAGTGAAGAACTTACGTGAAATTGAACGGAAACTTCTCTGATGGGTCGTCACTCGTCGCAGGAACCACCGTAATCGTCACCGAAGTCCCTGTACTGGCCGACGATTTCAAATCTTGAGGGGTCTCGGTATTTGGATTGCTGACTTCGAGTCAGTAGTGCAAGATACTAGAAACTCATGAGCTGATAATTCAGAGATTTTTATTCCTTCTCCGATACGTAAAGTTTTGATTACCATTTACCATACTAAAGAATTCATGATTTTGTAACTCTTGGTTGGGTCTTTGGAGGAGGGCAGGTCGAGTCTACGGGTGAATCCCCGTGTAAATGGATTGAGTTTCTCTGATTGAATTGGGAGTTGAACTTCCGGAATTGGGAAACACGATCCAAATTAACCCAGATTTGGAGAACCACGAAACAGATGTTTCATATGTTACAATAGCGGTACAGTCTTGAAGACGTTTTTCTTTTCCCAGTTCGACGCTGTCTGCTGCGTCCCGCTGCTCGTCTCGACCTTCTCTCCCTCGGCTCTCTCTGCCCTCGCCGTCTCCCTTCCCCCTCTCGCAGTCTCAGCTCCTCTCTTTCTTCCCTCTCTCGCCTTCTCAACTTTCTCTCTTCCCCCCTCTCGCCGTCCGAACCTCTTCCCTCAATAAAAGTTTTTTTATTTTTTTATTTTTTATAATTAATTAAACTAATACACTAGAATCTATCTTGTGTTAATAAATAATACACTAAAATCTATCTTAATGTTGTAACAAATAATTATTTTATACAATACCATAAATAGATATCTTAATTAATATAAAATACCCTACTTAAGTTAACTACAATCTATCTTAATTTATTAATAAAATATCCTACTTAATTATTTATTATATTAATATATATTCATATATTATTAAATTATTAATTATAAAAGTAACCATGTCTAAGTTTATTATTAGTTTATATATATTAAAAATAACTCATTCTCTTGTTAAAATAAGAATTTGATCAAGTACTTAGACATTATAAAAATATAATTTTTGTTTAAGTATTTTATTTTTTATAAGTAATTAATACACCAATTTATTTTAAAAAGCAATTATTATATTAATTTAGACTAAACTATAATATATCTTAATTTATTAATAAAATATTTTTAAAATAATTATGATATTAATATATTTTAATATTACATATTAAATTATTTATTATAAAAGTAACCATATTTAATTAGAATTATTATCTGTTTAAGTATATTATAAAAAGTAACTTTTTGGAAACAATTTAACCCAATCGCAGGGGTGAAACCACATCCTGAACCCCAATGCCAAACCATCAGAATCGGGTACAGGAAGCAACGCATAGTCAGGTATCATTAACTACAAGGTTTCAGCAACTAATCAAGAACAAAAAAACCAGGAAAAAGAAAAACTAAAATTCCTTTCCGCAAAAGGAGATTAAGACATTTCTTTGATTTTCTCTAGGGTGAAACCTCAATAAGAATTAGCAGGACATTTAACAGTTTTTACTGCTCCACTTATAGTTTCCTATCCGAATCCCCTGTTCATAGCTATCTCCTCCTAACTATTTCACTTTACAGAAAGCAAACTTTTACAGAGTGCCAGATACAGGTTTTTGTTTTTCCATCAGAACAGAACTAATAGATGAGGAATAATGATGGAGGAGAAATTATTGAGAAAGGCAGGGGTCACTTTTGTTTGGATTGATGCAAGTCTTGGGTCATTGGACGCCGCTCCTGAAGAAACTGTTTTGTCCTCTCCAAGACACCAAAAAAAATTGAACCACCAATTCCGATCCATAGAACTCTTGGCCCTATTCCCTGTCAGAAAAGTTAAAAAGATGCATGTTAAATGCTAGGACTGTTCCTCATTTTATTCATAACCAAATATTTTATTCTATTCTCTAAAGATGAACTTAGCTATAAATATTTTTTTTTGCAGAATCTAACGAGTAAAGCTCAACAATGGAGACAGGTTACAACATTATCTAAACATGAAGCTTAGCTGAAAACAGAGCATTCTGTAATCTAAGAGCTATGCAGTTCTGGACCTCTGTTTGACAGTCAAAAGTCATGAACAGAGCAACTTTCTCACAGTCGTAGAGATGGAATCATTCAAAGTATTATTCCACCTAAATATCTAAACTCCAAAATAATAAGAAGATTAGCTTATAGTGACTGTTTTATAATTTATGTAACACCTATTTCTCGCTTTTCCATTAACTTATTCCATTTTTCTATTATTTAAATTCTTAGTTGCTAACCTAGCTAGGATATCACAACAAAAGTTACAGAGAAATTTGGGAAATGTAAGAGCAAAACATAATCCTAAACAGCAATATATTAATTCTATTATGTTACCTAAAGATGAAGCTTAGTTGCAAAGAATATAATCTGCGACCTAGGAGCAAAAATCATGTAGGGCAGTACGCAGGAGGGTGCAGCCATTCAAAGTGAGACATGTTACAAATGACTCCGTCAAGGCGGTAACTAGAATGTAAATAACATAACAGTGCTAACAAAAGTCGGTCTCCCATACTATTGGTTAATTACCTCATATAGAGTGTCTTCTAGTCTATTCAACACTAATGGACACGAAGAGAGTAGAGAGCATGATGGAGTCAAACCTTCAAGAGAGCTGTGGGTCCTTCTTCTCTGACAACATTTTGAACACAATCAAAGATCCCTTTGTACTGGTTTGCTGGGCCCTGTAAAACAGATCAAGGTGAAGGAATCAAGTCAACAACAACCTCAAAAGAACCCCCATTAGAACCCTTACAAGAGTTAGAGGACATTTGTTTCTGTAAGAAAATGACCTTCTCACATTATTAATGTCTTCTCAAGCCTTAGGTAGAGGTTTCTACATGTGAAATGGCATTTGGAAGTAGAACTATTTTTTCACACCAAAATATCCTGACACGAGAGGAAGATGATTCTGTCAAATGTACTTTTTCTTGTCTCTTACACCTTGACCTAGATTGAATTGATGGATCACACACCGCTGAAGAGTTTCCATCCATGTTCCTCACTGTCAAGTAACAAAGAGAACACCTAAAGAAGAGGAAGATCCTCTTCCCACCTCCTCAGCAAGATCTGGAAGTTGCCCATAATTCTCAGAGATAAAGAAGTGAGAACAGAATATGGGGAAGGATGTAGATCTATTTCAGTAGGGAACGGAGAGGAAGATGGAGAATCATGTGGGTGGGTGACATCAGGAAATGAGTGAGCTGAAGGGAGAATTAGCAAAGAATGACCAGATGAAATGGTGAAGAAAACAAGATGGATGAGATGGGATTTAAGGGGAATGCAAATGGGAGAATTAGCAAAAGGATGGCCAAGTGAAATGGAGAAGAAACCAAGATGGATGAGGTGGGATGTAAGGGGAATGCAAACGGAGGATAAGTGGACCTTAAATGGAGGCGAAGGGTCCTGCAGAGACGCTAATAGAACCCTAACTGGATCACCCAAAGCACGAATCTACTGGGAGAGTACCTGAGTCATTAGCCTTGTCTTAATCACATCAAGTGGAGTTGTAATTGCTCCAGTTATCGCACCTTAAAAAATACATTACATATGTAAAACAATGACAAAAAAACAATTCATAGTGGTGAAGCACCGCCTGACAAAATTTAACAAAACAAAGTTCTAGAAGAAAAGATATAAACCATCAAAAGGAAAGGGTGTGTACCAGCAAAGGCTCCAATTATAGCATTCTCAGGATCATTTAAATCTCTTCGTGCCTGAAGAGAAAACCAAGCATAACATATGTTTCTCGTCAAGTAGTTGCACAGCTAGACATCTTGCACATAAAGTAGTGAATAAAAATAAAGGCATTAAACACAAACCCATGGATCCTTTAATAAACCTTTTCTTTTGTACTCATAAAAAAATTGTGAGGAATGCAAATAGTAAATTTTATTCCTGAAAATATAATAAACTATATTCCATCCAAAAATGTATTGCACACTTAATGATAACTGGAAAAGATACATACTTTAGCCATAGACTCTTTTATTCAACATTATAAAGATAAATCTTTCTTTCGTTTCTGTCATTGGTTTCTTTTTAAGGTTTTCTGTGTCCTTATTACACCATTCCCCAATATTACCCACTGGAAAGCTAGAAAATACAAATATCTCTACCAAGTACATAATGGCTTATGTAATAAACTGATGTCACTTATCATAAGGCAAATTTGAGCTTACCGCAAGCTTGTATCCTAATCGAAGCTGCTCATAAATACAGAACTGCATGGCATCAAATGGCAAGTCTCGCAATAAAAAGGACCGATACCCCTAACTCCAAGAAGATAGAAAACAAGAATGAAGATAAGGTGCAGCAATAAGTCACAAGATATAATACCTAACAGCAATTATGTTATATCCAAGCCATAATTCAAATGAAGAAACCTATAGAAGACTAATAAAGAGATAAAACAAAGAGAACTTTGATAATTTAACAGTAAAATAGGTTCATGTCGATAAAACACACCGCATAAAGACCTTTGAAACCCTCTTTAGCAACAATAAGACGAACAGCATTGGGGGCAGAAGTGAACTGCCCAGTCTGCATTCTTTGCTTCACAACCTGAAACATAGACCTGCAGATGATTATCATTATCTGAAGGGAAAGTAATAAGTTCACAGAAATATAGTTTTCTGACCTCTGTAGGGACCCGAACAAGAGAGGAAGCAGCACCTCCAATGGCACCTGCTGTCTGCAGGAAAAATCAGTTTCAGCCAAAAATACAAGTAACTTCCATCTAAAACTAAACAAAAAACACTTAAAAATGCTTTGACTGAACTACCCCGACTTAATAAACAGACAACTTCTAGAATAAAAAGAATGAGGAAGAAGTCCCTTGTTGGGTTATCAAGTTCCACCCTTTGGAGCAGGAGTTAAATTCAATCTTCATGGGACACTGAAGTAACAGAAAAGATTGTACGTCCATTACTACATGGCCTCTTGCTGGTAAAAAATGTGTTCTTGTCTTTTTTTTCTTGTGTTAATTGAAAGAAAAGGTGCTTTTAGGGCCTAACAAGACAGCTGCATCACAATAAAAAGGATCTAAATAGGTAGATAGCTACAACTCCATGATAATAATCAGAAAACATAATAAGAGGTGTGATTAGTGGAACCATATTTTCATTCAACTTCCATAAGACAGATAATGGAAGAATCTTATAACCAATAGCATGAACTCATGATTGATAAACAGTGATTAGCTTATGACCAAAAGCACTATGATTCAACTCACCAGATGAGCGAGAGCACTAAGATTCTCTGGGAACATCTTTAACAGCTTTTGTTTTGTAGGTTCATATATGCCAACAAACAAGGCAGATGCCCTTCGTACATAAGAAAAACAACAGTCAACTGCAAAGGAATTCAGAAGAAGAGAATGATCCTAAGAAGGCTAATACAATCTAAGAAGCAGTAAATGCAAAGTACCTATACAAAATATTTGATCTAGACCACAACATTATTACCAAATTATAAAAGTGAGAACAGAACTATCATATGATCTTACAATACTATGGCATTCACAACATATCACAACTAGAACAAGGTACGCACGGATGCAACTTGGTAAAACAACAGAAGTCAGATACGAGCCTTTGAGCTCAGTGAACCCATGTTTATGAGGTGAGTTTCAGGTACTCACGGTAGAACTCCTACAAGGTTTCCACCCAGTCCAGAATACAAGCCCTTCAATAGTATTTTTCCTCCGCCACGAGCAGCCTGTGCTAATTGATAAAACTCATAAAATTTAGATGAGTGAACAAGAACATTTATCTCGGTATATCTTAAAGCAAATATTATTTGTGCATGCACAGACAGAAACAGAGAACAATGTTCATAAACATGGCCTAGCTGACAAGGATGGATAAACATGGCTTTTAGGCAACCAAGAAACATCATGACTTTCTATTTCTTCACAAGAGCTGTACTGCCAATGGGTAATAAAATGTATCAGTTTCTCTTTTCTTCCCTTTCAAGATATCATAATTTTTATAACCATAAAGCCATTGGACAATCAACCCCTGAAACAGCCCTCCTCCTTTATGTGGGCTCTGGACTAGTGTAAAACCTTCATCCTGGCCCATTTAGCCTAGCACGAAACCTAGGAATATGCTTTACGCAGCAGCACAAGGACAAAGGTTTAGAAGAAGAAGAAACAAATTAGAACAACATTTAAAAAAAGTTCCAATTACTGTAACCCATTGCTTTGCTTGTTTTAAATAATTTTGGCAGCATGTTGAATAAAAAGTCGTGAGCAATGACAATTTTGCCAATTACTTTCTTTACTTTGTTGTTTTCGAGACATTGATGCGGTTTAACTAATGCAAGAGCAGCTAGGATTTTAATCAACAAAACCAGAAACGATAAAGAATACTACTGTAGTAAACCTGCCTGCAACCGAGTCTTTATTGTATCTATGGGGTAGAGAGCTGTTTCAACCACAACACCTGCAGTACCACCAGCTATAACACCCTCTGCAGATCCAAAACAATGCTGTTTAGATATGATACATAAATCTTATAGTCAATTAAATTCAAGATGGCCCATACTGTATCCATTTTGCAGCAAGAATAAAAAGATGAGTCCCAGAAGTACTGACAACCAGCACAAACAATTCCAATTTTAGGTTTGACATAGAAAGCTGCAATGTTTCATGGGTTTTCATCAGGTATATCTATTTTTAGCGATGCAACTATTGAAGACATACCACATAAAACTCGGAAGAAATCAAATGGCTTCTCCTCTTGAACAGTGACCGATGCAAAAGGCATTGTTGCCTCTGTTCCATGGTAACGATGCTTAATTTTGAGAGCTTCTGCAAAAGGAAGTGAAACAGGTGCAATCATAAACAAGTAAATACTTTTCATAACATACTACCTAGCCCTATTTTCTCAGTGAACTTATGCAACTTGTATAAACCACGAACCAAGTCAATATCATGAAACAAAGTCTTCGAATAACCTAGTATTTGAATCATAAAAATAGGATTTTGCAAATTATCTACAAGTTCTGCTAGAGAGTGAAAAGAAGAGACACGCCCCACCAGAATGAGGAAGCAACACAAATTTTGACATTTATAAAGACTAAGCAAGAGTGACATTGCTCAAATATCAAGAGAAAAATATGCTCCACTGAAATGTTCAAAAGTATCCACAACGTAAGACAGCATTTATCATCCAACAAGGAAAATTCTCACTTTACATAAAATACAAGCTTGGTCAACAATAGAATGTCTTTTAAATTGTAGTAAGCAGCATTGGGGGCTAAAATCACAAGTTTAGTTCAGGCACTCCATTAAAAGAATGTACCTGATGACATTGGTAGAGAATTTTTGCCATCCACTGCGATGATTGGATGAACCATGGAGGTCCGATGATCTTCACCAAAGAAAAACAGAAAATTTAGTAAGATAATACCAAGCGGAAAGCGCTCATCACCTCCCGGTACGGGTAGAGATTAAGACATTCAACCCACTCCAGTACTTGAGGACGCGTAAAGCAAAAGAAAATCGCAGTAGAAGAAGAAAGAGAAGAAGACCTTGCGAGTTGTGAAGCCTGCGATGTGGTAGTGAGAAATTTCAGTGAGATGTCAGAGCTGGGGATAGAAAGGCCGGTCCAATGTTTTGTAGTTGCGGGTGACAGAAAGAGAGTTCAACCGTTGTAAGGCATTGGGCACAACATTAGACACGTGGATTTATCTGCCATCCTGGGCCATGACAAGATAGGTGCTTCTTGGTTTTTTGGACTTGTTACTCGTAATCTGTCAGTTACTTACCACGTGGGATACAAATTTGAGGTTTGTTTCGTAATAATTTCTCGACCACATACCTACCAATGATATTTTATTTTCTGTAGCTACTGCCGATACGTACAATGAGGGCACAAAGAGATTTTGGTGTGCGTCAGTAGCAGAGATTAATTACCCTTATTGTTGTACTATTCTTTCCTTAATGCCCTTGATTTAGATAATATATAAAAAACTATTAGAAATTTGATAAAGATATAGGTTAGAAGCTCAAAAATAATTGTAATTAGGATATTATCCGAATGTGATTAGGATTTGGTATATGTTCCAGATTTTGCTGTAAATCTCGTGGACATGGCTATTCGTAGTATCATGGATGTCGATACCACTCACGTTGCTATCAATTTTCATGCCATTCCCTTCTATCGGGACCAAATTAATCATGAGGTTTTCGTCTAATATTCAGCTAAAAAACAGAACAATTAAGAGACTGGTTATTCCATAAAAGCAGTTAATCCCTTTACAAAGGGTAACAATTACTACCAAGTCTCCATTGATTAGGCCTTGGCTTTTGCCACCAGTTCTTGAGCCACAGATTCAGTAGGAAGCGCAGGAATGGCTCCTTTCTGGGTTGTGCAAAGGGCTCCACATGCATTCGCTAGTTTCAAACGTTCTTTCAGTTTGGATTCGTTCTGTCAAATAGAAAATGAAAAAATAATTAAATTAACTCTTTTTATTAAGCACAAAAGTAAGCCAGACAGAAAAGAAATAAAGAAAAATTTCAAAACCTCAAGGATGGAAGAATCCTTAGCTATGGATGAGAGGAGGGACCCGACAAAAGCATCCCCTGCTCCAGTGGTGTCAATAGTCTTCACAGAGAACCCAGGAACGGAACCTTTGAAGCTCTATGCCAATAAAAATAATTGCATCACAAATTACTAATTTACCAGAAAATTTAGAAAGGTTATGATATCAGTGAAGACAAGAACCGAGTGGGTTAAAGACAAGGAGATCAACCTTTGTGAAATATCTACAGCCCTTCTCTCCATCAGTAACAATTAGCATTTTCAGCCCATCATACCAGAGTGACATAACAACCTTCTCCTCCGAAGGATTTCCGTTTGTAAGGAAAGCGACTTCATCATCACTAACCTGTTTATTGATCCAACCAATAAAGATTAAAAACAAAAAACCGATAAATGCAGCGGCAGCAAAGAACCATAGCTAGTTCATTAATTTTGAGTGTCAGATCTTCTCGATGGGTAATCTATCACAAAAAACAAAAAACAAAAAAAAAAAACCTTGATGAAATCTGCATGGTTCCAGATGCTCTTGATCCCTTCACGAGCAGCCTCGGGCGATGGCCACAGCGGCAATCTCACGTTGGGATCGTAGGAGAGGAGGAGACCCGCCTCCTTGGCCGCTTTCATGGCGGCCAAGTGAGCGGATCGAGAGGGCTCGGAGATCAAACTGATAGACCCGTAGTGGAAGATCTTCGCCTCCCGAATCAATTTCAAGTTCAGCTCCGATTCCTTCAACAGCATATCGGCACTAGGGTTGCGATAAAACATGAATTCTCGTTCTCCGTTCTTCTTCAGGGTCACGAATGCCAGAGCTGTTCTTGCATCCTTATCGAAGCACACACCGTCCACGTTCACTGTGTTCTGCTTCAAGATGTTAACCAACATGTGTCCGAACTCGTCGTCCCCGACCTGCTCATCTCACCACAACGTACGTGAAGATTTTGAAATTTCGAACACGAAATGATGATGATTATGATAATAATAATAATAAAGAAAAAAGTGATTGGAGGAGAATGTTGGATACTAAATATCACGCTCAAGCCTCACAGACGGACAAGATCTCACTTTCTCAATTCAAAATATCCCACTTCCATACGTACAAGACATCTGGATCATTCAAAAGAAGCGAAGAAAATGAAAAAATCCTCATGATCAGTCGAATAGAGCAAACTAAGTATCTCTAGCTGATGCTAACATCAACCGTTGGTGTTCGGTCATGCCGATAGCTATGGCCCAAAACAGTTATGAACCATCAGATCGAGTCAAATTTTGCAAGGCTTCTCCGTTGCGTGGATAGCTCAGATCCACCATCGATCTAAAATGTCGAAGGGGAAACTCTGCAAAATTAGATTGATTGCGCCAATCTTAACTCCGGAACCAGTCCTCTCATTGGCTCGGATCACGGTACCTGTCACTCGTGCATGCAGAAGAACAAAAGAATAGCCAAAAGACGGATATTTTTTTACAGTACTAACCTTTCCGATGAAAGCGGACTTCCCGCCGAGTTTGGAGATCGCAACGGCGACGTTGGCAGGAGCACCACCTGGAGCTTTCAGAAACCCCATCGACTCCGCGAGAGAAACGCCAGCAACGTCCGGCACGAAATCGATCAGCATCTCTCCAAAACACACAACTGACGCCATTTCCGGCGATTTGAGAGAAGGAAAAGGAAGCGAAGAGAGAGCTATGGGTGAAAGGAAACGTAAACTGGAAGTACAGAGAAATCAGAGGAAGACGAGTGAAGTATTTATAGGACGAAAAGATCGAGGAAATTCTGAAATCGTAATTAATTTACAGTTAACCAGATTCCAGAGTATTGGCTATCTTCCGGATATTTCGTGCCAAGTGGTCGAGTATCGTTAGAAACGGAATGCCGAGTAAATGAAGATTTGTTGTTCCTGTTACGATATTTTTTCTATTTAAATTCGCTTTGTTTCGGATTTTTTTCATTTCAGCTTAGTCTAATTTATCCACAATTTAAAATTCGAAATACCCTTTATTTTGTCTAGATCTATTTATAGGGGTAGATATGTAATAAACGTAGAAGAGGCAGAATGATTTATAATTATTACAAAATTCGGTGAGAGAAACAATTAGTAAGCATAATGAGCTTCAGCTCCTAACTCGCATTTACTTCAGTTACAAGTCATGACCAATCGAATTGTTTAAGATTAGTAGGTTCATTGCTGGTGGTCAAGGCCATGTAACTACCGGACTTTCATTAGGTCTATTGGCATTTTGCTCCTTCCCATTAAGAGTGGTTATCGGATCGAGTTTCACTAGGAATCCAACTCGATTCGACCCAAAAACATCAGGTTCAAGTTTTACCCCATGGGTCGGGGATGGATTTTTGGTTTGGGTTTAAGCCAAGTTTATGGGGATAAATTGACCTAACAAACACCTAACTTATCTTTAAAATAATTTAGTTGACTTTCACTAACCACCAACATCTATATTGCTTATGATTTTAGAAATCTAGATCTTTAAATCAAATCTCACTTGCTCTCCTCCTTGTTTTACACAAAGTTGCATTTAGTTTAATTTGAAGTTAGCTTTAGTTCACAAAAGAAAATTAATTATTATTTTCTTTACTAGTCCTAAATCACATAAGAAAACTAAGATATAATCTATTATCTTTTTACTTTCTGTTGGAATATGTTTATTTTCTGTTGGAATATGTTGGTGATTTGTGTTAAGTATATTGACTTTTCATACTTACAATTTCTTCTAATCTGTCTTTTTCTCTTTGCAACCAGAGTTTTTGTTACATTCTAAATGATATTTTTCTATTTATTTACTCCGGCTTGTCTTCCCCGTTCGAATATGGAAAACAGAGAGGAAGAGCAGAGACTGTACAAAGGAGAGAATGACCAGACCAACATTATGTTTTTCAACTAAAAAAGACCAGACCAGCTGAGAATTGGACAATACAGACAATTAAGTCCGAATATCGTTGCCCCTTCTTTGTTTTCTTTGATATTTGGGTTTCCTTTTACAGATGCAAGTGCACGATAGCCAAGAGTCTCCTTCTCCCTCCCGAAGCCGACGGCCATTCTTTCCTTCGATTCAACAACGCTCGTCTTTGATAGAGTCCTGCTCTACATGGATCTTGCCTCTTCTCTCATTGTTCCCAAATTCCTTTTGGGTCTGGTGATCCAAGCCTACAGATCTCACCTACAGTTTCGAGAACATCGGAAAAGATAAAGAAAGATAAGCAGAGCAACTTACAGCAGAGTCTAGCCGAGCTCGAGCTCTCTGTGCGAGATCAGAAGGGAAAGGGTGTAGAGATCAAGAACGGAGAATTACGCACCTTACGCAAGCGGGGACCCCGAGAGGACCTCCGGCCGGAGGGAGAAATCCTTCTGTGTCGTCTTCCCAGCTTTTTGTTCTCTTTCGTCTTCTTTGTTTAAGTTTTTAGATATCCATATTTTTTGTTCAATCTCTTGTGTATTGCCTATATTTGTCTCTGTAGACTGTCCCTGAATTTTAAATCATTTCTTAAAATCAGGGGTATCTATATAATTATGTTAAATTTCAGGGGTATGTGGGTAATTAAATCTAGATGTGATTTTCTCTTTCCTCTTTGTCTCCCCTCCCACGAACTCAAAACAGTGTTACAGAAATCATACGCCCTGATTTCCCCCGTTCTTCTCTAATGTTCATTCTTGTTCCTTATCTTGAACCTTATAACTCATTTGAAAAAGAGGATCATTTTGACCTATCCATTCTTTTTTCTTTTTTGATTTTCTTTTCGTCGTCTACTCCGATGCTGCTCGTTTGGTGTCGAGTTCAGCTCAATCAACTAAGAGAAAGGTTAATTCGACAATACTTACATTTTATTTATTATATTCATGCATTCGTTCTTTTCTTTTCTTTTATTTTTGTTTTTGTTTTCCTCCCAACATTTGCCCATTGTTTTAATTAGCATGGGTAGGTAAACGGGTTGGGAGTGAGGCAGGGACGGGTTTGGATTTAGGTTTTGGCTGGATCCATGCTAGTTTTCAGCCTACTTTCTGTCATCACTTAGAAACCTCCTTGCGCCATGTTTTGGCTCTCAAAGATGAAGTTCCCAGTTCTCAAGAACAAGTGTTCATATCTTTCTTAGATTATCTTCAGGTCAACTAGCATAAAACTTATGAAGAAATAAACAAAGTGAATTGTTATTACTTTAAAGTTTATTTTTATTATTCAAGAAACAATGTCCTTTCTCAAAAAAAAAAAAAAAAAAAAGAAAGAAACAATGTCAAAGCTTGTTCCAAGAAGGAATTTTTTTTTTTTAAAGAATGAGTATGTTTACTTCAGTAGCATTAGCGGCTCCATTGCCAAGTGAACCAATTCAGGATTACAGTGCCAGGTTGTCTCAAATGCCAATACCGCAAATACAGCTGGAACCTCATCCATTTTCTTTTCAGAAGATGGTTACAGAAAAACTATAAGAAATCCAAAAATATTAATGGCTTGTTAAAGAGTAAAAAGTGATTTTTTTTGTCAAATGTAAAATAAGAAGAGATCACAGTCTGCTTATCTGCCCTATTAGTGACCATGGTAGAAAGAAAAAGAGTTATGCTATAGATCGCAGGCTACGGATGAAAAGCATTGTTAGGTTGCTGTTCTAGAAACTACACTTCCCTAAGAAGCATAAGGGAGTTCCTGCCAATAGCATAAACTGTTAGTAATTTAGAGCTCATAGCTAGAAAAGGAACTTTTTTTAAACACAATGAAAAACAGGCTCATGCCTTAAATCAAAAGTAGTTCGAAGGATATTTGAAATAAGTGAATGAGTGTCAAAGGAGTACTTTAAGGATAATCAATGGATCACTACCCATTCTGAGGTCCTTTTGGTTGTTGGAACTCAGCAGCTATCTGAGGCTCCCAATTTACTAACCTGAGGATCTTCAAGAATCACTTAGTATCCCCTGGTTATGAAAGCTGGATGCTAATATTATTGAATGAGGAGAAATTGATTGGTAATGGGTGCATGGCTCAAGGGTTTGACAATGAAGTGGATAACTTACACTTGTCTTGTATAAGTAAAAACTAATCATTCTTAAAAAAAGACGGTTAACATGATCTGAAGGCATTAGAGCTGGAAGGCAAACTACAAAGGAAGACAGCTCTGGAACCTCAAAGTCAAATCACAAGTTACAAGTGCTAATTATGGAATAGGTGACCCTTTTCAGCTCTAGCTTAATGTAATGTAGTGGCATGGAGCAAATAAAAATAGTAAAGGTAAGAGAGAGATACAAACAAGGAGGTGTAATTTTCAAAATTATCTCATTGGACATAAAGTTTTATGACTTGTCATAGCCCCTTCTGTACATTTCCAGCATTTTTTAATGTTTGAACGTTGAGTATACACGCAGACTACACCTAATACCCTTAGTGAGACTTGAACCCATGACCTCACGCTAGACCCTACCCCCTTGCATGTGTCCATCAAGCCAAAGGCTCTATCCACTATATTTCCATCCAGATTCAAGTTGTTCAAATAATATTGATAGATAGAAGAATTTATGCTTTTAACAGTGAGGAAGATGTTACTTTGTATTGAGTCTGGTTGACTCTTGTTTTCAGCTAATAAATCCATAAGTAGTTGATTAGAAAAAGTGAGAAACATTGTAATGTAATTTCCTCACACTACACAATTGAAGTAAATAATAGAGATGGTTGAAATTTTACCTTTCCAAGTTGGTTGAGTACAGGAGTCTCTCTATTCTATTTGGCAAGAATAGGTGTGTCTAATCCAAAGTTTCAGTTAATTGGGGATTTGGTCAAATGGATTTCTGTGTACCATTGAAACACATCCACAGTATGGGTATTGAGAAGGAGAAATTTTACATGGGGAAAGGAACATCCCATGAATGAGTTTAATCAGTACATATAATCTAACCTCTAAAAATATCTAATAGATAATCAGTTAAACAAGCACCTGATAGCCACACACCCTCTTGACTAGTCTTTCCTTTGAGTACTTGACTAAAAAAAACTAAAATCATTGTGGAATGAGAAAACAAAACGGCATTGCTTCCAAATGGGCATGTCATGAATTTCTCATGGTTACAACAAATTTTTCCTTCATCCAAATGGTTGGCTAAGAAATTTATAACCTATCAAATATGATAAGTGAGCTGACAAACACCTTGTTTCGAGGAGGCAGAAGTAACGAAGACACAATTTTTTATTTTTTTTGAATATTAAATATTGTATTATTAAGACGGAATAGTTACATGATAATGTTAAACCCCTAGTCAGGGTTAGTATACAATCACCCAATCAACATTGATAAAAAATCCTATTCTGTACATTTTAGGGTTCTAAATTCGGTGGAAGAAATGTCTAGAACATGAAGACGTTGATAATATCTTCTCTCTTTTGCCAGAACATCTGCTACAGAATTTTTAGACTGGGGGACGTAATCCCATTGAATTAATAAATGTTCTGCTACATCCCACAGTTGCATAACTTGCTACTCAAATCTCCAAGGCAGTTGATGCGCATTATTTCCCCACTAGATGAATCTCCTTCAACTAGCATATTCTTTGTATGGAATTAACCCTTGTAACCAAGCAACAACCTCATTTACTCTGGAATCCTTTTCCCAAGTTGGCCCTAAGGATCTTAGAAGCATGGGGCCTTCATAATCCTCACTAAACACCAATTCTGACAGGCCCCGGGTTTCTCTTGGATCTTACATTAAAGCCAAAGATGTAAGCTTAGTCCTCCTGGGGGCCTTTGCATCATCCATGAACTTCCTTTGGGTGAAGATGTCAGAGATATCAAAGTGGTTTTGTGTTAAGCACCTACCCAATACTACCCAAAAGACCGGCCTGTTAGGAGCGTAAGACATAGGTACTTAACCCAGGACCATAACATCACACCCCGCCCACCCGAGCCGACGACCACGGCGGCATTAACACAGCAACGTGACCGGGTCAGGGGTCACGCCAGGGGCTTGCGGTCCACCTGCGCACGCGGCCGCTGGGACTCGAAGTCAGGACGTAGCGCCTGCTCTGATACCAAATGTTAAGCACCTAGCCAATACTACCCAAAAGACCGGCCTATTAGGAGCGTAAGACATAGGTACTTAACCCAGGACCATAACATTTTGATCTTCCATGAGTTACACATTGTAATCCTTCTCTCTCTTTTACTCAGTTTACAGATAACCTAAGAATTCCCATTATAGAAGAAAGAGAAACAGTGAAAGAGATGCAAATAGCATAGAGCCGCCACTGGGGAGTGCAAGAAGCTCAGTGCCGGAAAAGGTTCTTTCACTGTACTGGTTTGACACAATCTAATGCAAGACTGCTCAGCTAATTTTTTACTGGTTTGGGAGAATATCACCTGCTGGATCACCTGCTAAGAATGAAAGACAGTAAGCAAGTGCTAATTGACAAGGGAGAAGTGGAATCTTAATTGACGATTCATCTGCCTTTTATGTTTTGATTTTTTTTTAATGATCAGGAAAGTTCTAAGTGGTAGGTTTCAAATATGGTCCTCTTAGTTAGCGTAAGTCCTTGTCACTGTATTTCCAAATATGACCTGTTATGTTAAGGATGAGAAATTTCATCAATGAAAAAGACAGGCTGAAAGGCCCACAAATATGACCAAATTCTAATTGAAATATTCCAAAATTTAACACAGACTGTTGGGTGGGAACAAATTTGTTATTAGTTAATTTTTAAAACCAATTCGCTTCTTCAAAAAGTCAGACCCACCTCCTTTGAATTGGTACCCTTCTTTGCCATCATCGAGAGAGAATAGGGAGCTGGGCACACGGATGCTTGGATACTGGTATGGGAATGAGGGTCACCTTCTCTTGCCCCCCATCTACCCATTGTGGAAAAAGAGGGAAGGGATCCCATCCGTTCCCCCATATTTACCTGAGGCTAAAGAATCCGACAGAGAAGCATGGGGCATTGGCGGCCCTGTTCTGCCCCCTTCTCCTCAGACAGCTGCACCCTACATCCTATTTCTCCATGCACAAAAAAAAAATCATCCTTCTAATGCGTAAATGTTCCACACACGAAGCAGGGAGAAGGAAGGAGGACAGATAACCCCTTCCACCGCCTAGTTTTTTTTTTTTTTTTAAATTAAATTCTTTTTTGGGGGAATGTTGAAGCCATACTCTTGTGAAATTTGAACCTAAGACACCCCTTCCACCAACACACACACGGTCATTGTGCCAAAAGGCCCAATGAGATTGCTTTTTATGGCTGCTGGTCCACATTGATGTCAAACATGGTTAGCTGATCATATATCAGAAACTGTTTGAGGTTAGTGAGTCTAGTAGCTGTGTCACGTAGGTACATAATCATTCTAATGCAAGTACTAATATTTTGCTAAGAATATAGAGTTACATTAAGTATTTAACAATTTTAGAATTGCAGGTATTTATGAGCATTTAGTACAATGGAAGTAGGTGTGCATGAAGGTAACGAGTTAATGGAACCAGACATTGGGGGGGAAGATGATACTGCAGAAAGCTGTCTAGTTGAGCCTGCAGTGGTTGGCGATTCTATTGCTGTCAATGACAAGGAAATAGAGACAGTTGTACCCAAAGTGGATGTTATGGTTTTAGAACCATATGTGGGTTTAGAATTTGAATCTTTAGAAAGTGCAAGGTCATTCTATAGCTCATATGCCAAGCGTCTTGGTTTCGGAACCCGTGTCAGTTATTCCCATCGCTCAAGGCGTGATAGGAACATTACTGCACAACAATATGTTTGTAGTATGAAAGGATTTTCTCCTTCAAACAATGAAGGTCCAAGCAAGCATACTCAAGCAGGTATTAGTGTAGGTTGCCATGCACTAATGACTGTAAAAAGAGCAGGTCCTACTAAATGGGTGGTAAAGAGTTTTGAGAAATGCCATAACCATGATCTGGCAAATATAAATCAATTACAGATGGTCCAAGTTTTCAAGGATATGGATGGTGTTGGAGGTAATGTGTATGCATCAGTAGTATATGGAGGAGAGGATGAAAGACAGGAAGATGATGCTTGTCTAAGTGGGGACAATGCAGTGGCGGAAGATTTTAAAGGAAGGGACTTATTTGTAACTAAAAGAGATTCCAATTTGGAGCCATATGTTGGCATGGTGTTTGAGTCTGAAGTGGAAGCAAGAGCATACTATAATGCCTATGCTAGACGTGTGGGTTTTGGGATTCGCATTAATTATTCCCATCGATCAAGGAGGGACAGATCTATGATAGCTCAGCAGTATGTTTGTGACAAAGAAGGATTTCGTTTGAACAAGGAAGGCACAAAAAAACGTCACCGAGCTGACACAAGGGTAGGGTGTAAGGCACTGTTAAATGTGAGAAAAGTTGGTCCAGGGATATGGATTGTTAAAACATTTGAAAAGGAACATAATCATCCACTAGTCAGCCTAAGTCAAGTCCAGTTCTTGCGTTCTCACAGAGGCGCTCCTGATATACCTAGAAATCAGATCTCAAGTCTGCACAAAGGAGATACTCAGTCCATCCTTGATTACTTTAAGCACATGCAGAATGAGAATACATCCTTCTTTTATGCGATACAAGTTGGCAATGATAACCGAATGACTAATGCTTTTTGGCTTGATGCTACCTCAAGGATGAATTATAATTACTTTGGTGACATGGTTACCTTTGATACATCATACTTGATTAAAAAATATGGGGTTCCATTTGCTCCATTTATAGGAGTCAATCATCATAACCAGCCAGTCTTGTTTGGTTGTGCGTTACTAACTGACGAGTCTGAAACATCTTTTGTTTGGCTTTTTAAAGTATGGCTTTCTGCAATGTCAGGGAAGGCTCCAACTTCTATAGTTACTGACCAAGATAGGACCATTCAAGCTGCTGTTGCAAAGGTGTTCCCAGAGACCCAACATCGATATTGTATGTGGAATATTGAAAGAAAACTCCCAGAAAAAATTGGTGCCATATATCGTTCTCACAAAAACTTCAAAGAGGAATTTCAGAAATGTATTTATGAAACAGCAACCATCGATGAATTTAAGTCAAAGTGGGAGTCCCTTTTGGAAAAATTTGGTCTTAGAAAGAATGAGTGGCTTCAATTGTTATATGAAGATCGCAAATTTTGGGCACCTGTTTTATTAAAAGGCATGTTTTTTGCTGGAATGCCATCAAACCCTAGTAGTGAATGTATCAGCTCTTTCTTTGACGAGTACATCAGTGCAGGGGCCAGTTTAGAAGAATTTGTGCAGCAGTATGATAATACTCTGCACAATTTGCACCATAAGGAAGTTGAAGCAGATTATGAAACTCAGTACACCACACCAAATTTGAAGACATCATCTCCTATGGAAAAGCAAGCAGCATCTCTTTACACAAGAGAGATGTTTAAGCAATTTCAGGTTGAACTATTCGAATGTTTTGGTTATGTTGCTAAGAAAGTGACAGAAGATGGTGCTATCAAGACATACAAGGTTGCCAAGTTTGGTGAAGATCATAAGCATCACACTGTTGAATTTATTCCTGCTGAAATAAGAGCCACTTGTGATTGCCACATGTTTGAATTCATGGGGATTCTGTGTAGACATGTTTTGAATGTATTTAGGGTCGCCAATGTGTTTATGCTTCCTGATCACTACATCGTGAAAAGATGGACAAAAAATGCCAAGAGTAGGAATTTGTTAGCTGAAGGAAACCTTGAAATAAGAGATTATTGTCAGCAATCTATGATGCTCCGATATAATGATTTGTGTCGACGAGCCATGAAGATTGCAGAGGAAGGATCAAGAACAGCAGAAGGATATAGGATGGCAATGTGGGATCTACATGCTGCGTCAGAGCAGGTTGCTATTGTCAATGATAGTGTTATCGGATTCCCACAGCCAGGCCTTGTTGGTGGTAGTACCTTGTGATAATAGCATGCCTCGAGTCGCCCATAGAATAGTTTCAGTTGTATGGTATGTTGTGCTTCTGGAAAAAATTAAAGTTGTCTCCCTGGTACTTGTAGAAAAATGTCTAAATGGGTCAAATTGATTTTGTTGAAAAACTAAGACCTGATAAAGCAGTCCTCTGGCTTGGGGATCAGCTTTCTGCAGAATCTGACTTTTGATGTGGAGGCCGTTCTTCGGAGGAATTAAGAGTTCAATTGAAGATTTATTCGTGGACTTTTTTTGTACAAAATCAGGGAGATTGTACCGACTTCTATATCACATCGGATCATTCTTCAAATTTGGATCCTATATAATATTAAATTAAATAGTATGATGACATTATTCTACCGTGCAATGTGACTAATTATCTTTCTCAGATACAGACACGATTTCTCATGCACCAGGCTGACGACCATAATTGCTGTAATTTTTTTTTTTTTTGGTATGATTCTCAGTTGTCAAATAACAAAAAATAACTCTCCATTTTTCTTTTCTTTTTTGTGGGTTTCTAACAAGCCCTTAGCTGCAGTTGTGCTGCATTGGGAGGAACTTTTATAGTTGCCAGGGATGTTTGAGTGTAACAGCCCTTGGGAGCACATTTTAAATGGAATATTTACTGCAGTTCTAGTAGACAAAGAAATCGAACAGAAGCTATGAAAACAAAAACCTTCCTACTGGTGTGGTCTTCCCATAGGGAGCAGGGTTCGCTGTCTCCCCGATTAAATTTAAAATTTTAATTTCAAGAGAAAATTAAAGCAGATCAGGTTTGTAAGTCTTTTACAGTTCTTGAACGAAAGAAATAACAACGCAATTGGTCTAATTATTCCATCACTCTCATCCCACCTAATGGTCGGCGTATACACGCTACATTATGCGTAATATTTGATACTTGCTCAATGGTAGTTGTTATGAGCATTACGTAAATTGCAACATGCTACGTGTAATGCATTTGAGAAGCATTACTTATGTTATAATAAGATATTACGTGTATTACGTCTAATACGTAATTGAGTTTTTGGTAACTTAAAAACTTCTATCACATCCTTGTAACCACCCATGGTGCTGCCGTCTCTACAAGTAGAATCGGGTTTTTACAACATTTAATAGAATCGGTACTTTTAACATGTGTTTTTGCTACGAGGCGATGAGCAAGAATCTGATGCACTAAAAACTTTTCAAGGCAGTTGCAAAATGTGACGAAATCGCACTCTTCCTTGAAACTGATAAATATCACAACACGTGGCAGCCGTAGATTCCAACCTCCTCGTGCGTGTCTCCTCCAGAGCGACACCCACTCATCAAATACTTCATTCGAGATTAAGAGATGAGAGCAACGAGCAAAAGCTGATGTCAGCTATCTCTGTCGGTACTGCCCATTTTACAAAGTCGTAGTAGAGTGGGACCCATGTATTCTCAAGTCAAACACCTCTGACACACGCTTTTCTGAGATTGGATGACTCGTTCCTAATTCCTGTAAACTATTAAATATCGCAGATCTCTGCTCCTCGATTCTCCCTTCTTGCTTGGTCGATCGAACAGGAGAAGCGTATCTTTTCGATTGAAGCCGCTGGCATTCATTTTGGTGAGTCCGTGTTTTTTTATTTACTTTAGAGTTATGTTTTCCGATCGTTTGTGTATTTGTTAGGGTTTTGTTTTGTCCTGCCGGTGTTTCATCATGGATCGGAAGAATATTCTTCCGCCTTCGGTGAAGATTTTCTGAAAGTGGCAGGTCTGTCCGTTTATTTTCATTTTTTATATTGTTCTTTCGACTTTAGCCTTTTGCAGACTTGTGAATCCACCGGGGAGATCAAGAGAGGTTTTTCGACCTCGCTTACTTGCAGATGAAATGACCGAGAAGTCTCTCTCTTGTATCCGAATTCGTTCTTTCTGCTGCAGGATTAGACATTTCTTCAAGTCCAATATCTCAAAATAAGTTTATGTCTGATCTCGGAGTTTCTTTTCTTATCCTGATTCTGTTCTGTCCATTGGATTGCGGCTTTGATTTCTTAGGGGAGCCTTCACAGTTTTTTCTTCTTCCTTAAGTTTCGAAATGTTTCGAAAACGTGATGAAAGAACGCTGCCTACGAGCTGATGGTGATCGTAATTTGCATTCGTTTTATCAGATGTTCTTGTGGGTGAATTAGATCTATTGAGGCTCTCAGTCGTCCTCGTGGATATCTCTCTCGATTATGTTCACAGCTGATCACTTCTTTGTATTCTGTAATCAGTACCATTCACCTGAACTTCTCATGACGGCCCTGTTTTATGTCATGGCCGAATTTCCAGAAAATACCTGTCAGATAAGTTTGTTTTGAAGATCACCGAAAATGGGCGGTTAGTATGTCCTGGAAAGAGGGCTCCACTCCTTCAGGTAGCGTGCTGCGTGCAACTATGGCTGGTCAACTTTGAAGATTGATCGGCAGTTCAAGTGCCACGTCATACGCGTTAAACCAGTTGGACCAAACTCGGTCTGCTCTAGTCCACACGCATACGAATATAACACCTGCCGGCAGCTTTCTATTTGTTGCATGATGTTCCGTACTTGCTCGATTTGTTTCCTTATTTTACGGACCTTCATGCCTGCAAGCGAAATTGACGCCTCGCGGCCCAACTACAATCCGCAAGCAATTTCACACGTGGACTTTCCCCTCGGCTCGGCGAGTATTTCTGGATTTCCCACCCTACCGTTATAGTAAAAAAGGAGAGAAGTTTTTTGAGTTGAGAGTTTCCAGTCGTAATTATTCGTCTCTCTTTGTTAGGGTTTCCGAATGAATTTTCCTTTTTGACAAGAACCAAAGAGAAATTTCACCAAACTTCCATTTCTTGTAACTGTCAAATAATTTTATTGATATTGAATCGTTAACCATTTGGGTGCCCTTTTGATCGCAGGCAAAAAAGAAAACTCCTAGGCAACTTCTGAGAGATAGGAATTATCTGATTGACAAATTTATTTCGTCTCTTTGCGGGTAAGTAAAACAGGACTTTCTGGTGCCGTTCCGATTTTAAATCTTTTGTTTTCTCGGTCAATCCTTTGAGAGATCTGGCTTTTGAAAGTTATTCTGGAGGAGCTATTCCTTCGATTATAGTATCACTAATCGTTTGGTCGACCCTTTTGATCGCATGCAAAAAAGAAAAATCCTGGGCAACTTTTGAGACATAGGAGTAGATGGTTGACAAATTTATTTCCGTTCTCCGGATTTTTCTGCTCTTTGCGCTGAATAAACAGGACTTTCTGGTTCAGTGTCCGATTTTGAATCCTTGGTTTCTCGGTCAATCTATTGAGAGATCTGGCTTTTAAAAGGTTATTCTGGAGTATCATTCGATTGAAGTGGATTACATTTCGCCTGGAAAATTTTCTACTTTACTAACTTCTCCGCCATTACACTTCTCTAATCTCTGTTTTTTCTTTTATTTCATTGGAAGCAGTCGGCATATATTCTGAGGAGATTGGTGCATCCGTTTCTGCTTAGCAAAGACTCTTGCACAGCTTTCTGTTTTGCTGGAGGTTTTCATTATGGTTGCTGTTGAGATTGATAAGACTAACAATGATGGTAACAACAATGTCATCGAAAATAGTCAATGTCAGCTTCCAATAGAAGCTAAGAGAATTCTGCATTCTTTGGCATCAAATTGGAACAATGTCATCGATTCGAAGGCTATAGAGGTATTCCAACTGAAAGGTGCAATGACGAATCAGGTCTACCAGATCACTTGGCCAACAGATATAGGATCACAATCAAGGACGGTTCTGGTTAGGATTTATGGTGAGGGAGTGGAGGTTTTCTTTGATCGGGAGGTTGAGATTCGGACTTTTGAGTGCATGTCAAAGCATGGGCAGGGCCCCCGACTTCTGGGTCGTTTCCCAAGTGGGAGGGTTGAGGAGTTTATTCATGCTAGGGTAAGTGTCTTTTATCACTTTCAGTATCACTTGTTGGATATGTGCTTGTATAATATGCCATGTCAGAAGAGCTTTGAATTTATTGACTATTTGTAATTTTTATTCCTTTACAGAAATTGTTGGTATTGTTCTTTAATTGTTTCTCGACTTTATTGATATTGCATAATGCCTTCAAATTAGATTCGTGAGCCTTTCAAACTTTTATTGCTTGGTCTTAAATGTGCCTTGGTATTATGTTTTCTTTTCTAGTTCTCATTAGATGATTTCTGAGTTTGTCAATTTATTTTGTTCATTTGTGGGTTTGTCTATGTTATGGTTGTCAAAGAGTTCGGACTCTAAATTCTCTCCGCCCTCTGAATAATTGATAAATTTATTTCCGATCTGTATGATTTGACTTAAGGCTCCAGATAAAAATTTCAAATATTTGCTATAAAGAGTCAGCAGCATCAAGTTCACTCTGTTTCTTGCATACTTTTGGTTCAAGCATCATATGTATTCAGTGCTTGAAATGAACACCTTTTTTTTTTCTTTATAAAAGAGAAAGCAGTCATTCCATAGGAATACCTGATTTGGCTTCTAAATTTAAACTTCTGCACTACTTATTGATAAACTTTTATCATTTTAGTGGTCAATTGAATAAGTAGATGTCTCATGTATGTGTTTGGGAGGGGGGGTGGGTGTAGTGGAAGAAGAAAAAAGAATAAGTTAGCTCTTGCTTTTGTGATAAAGTATGGAAAACAGAGGACTGTGGACAAGGCTTCAAAGGGTTTGTTCTCAATGTTATACATATGGAAGTACTTTGAAGTTTCTCAAATGAATGAAAGAAGATTATTAAAGAAATTGAAGTTTCCTTCTTCCATTGAAAATTAAAGTTGTTTACTTTCTATCTTAACATGGTTGCAATTTAGACACTTTCGGCAGCTGACCTGCATGACATAGAAATATCTGCTGTTATAGCTGTGAAATTGAGGGAGTTCCATGATCTTGATATGCCTGGCCCAAAAGATGCTCACCTCTGGCAGCGGTTAAGGTATTGTTACTTTTTCATCTCAAGAAGTCTACAGAAAAAAATTCATAATTCTAAAGTTTTTGACAGAAAATTGTCTTGCTGCTCTTCCAGAAGTTGGCTTAAAGTGGCACAACAACTTTGCTCCCTTGAAGAAGCTAAACAGTTTCAATTGGATACCATGGAAGAGGAGATAGATACCCTGGAAAAGGAATTGTCACATGACAACCAGACCATAGGCTTTTGTCACAATGATCTTCAGTATGGAAACATAATGATTGATGAAGAGACCAGAACTGTGACAATAATAGTAAGTATGATTTATTAAGTACTATGTTTCTTATATTTGCTGCATCAAATGTCAAGTACCATCTCTCCTCGTACCTCAAATGTTCCCTAACTGATTGGGTAGATTAAGTTTGAGGGAAAGGAGGCTGGACTTGGCTTCACCCAACTTTTTCTTCTTGATATCAAATGAACATTAATGTGAATGTATGAGATGATAAATCAATATAGAATAAGAAGAAATTAATTTAATTTAATTTTGATGGTTAAATTGAAAATTGGTTGCACCTAAATTTATATGGACTTAGGTCCGTATTCCTTTTTTTGTTAAGTTTATTACATATATAGTTGCATTGATTCACAAATTTACTTCTTATTAGGATTATGAGTATGCTACTTTCAACCCTGTGGCATATGATATTGCAAATCACTTCTGCGAGATGGCTGCTGATTATCATACTGAAACACCTCATATTTTGGATTTCAGCAAA
Organism: Aristolochia californica; assembly: GCF_029961685.1. NCBI lineage: Eukaryota > Viridiplantae > Streptophyta > Magnoliopsida > Piperales > Aristolochiaceae > Aristolochia > Aristolochia californica. Next base: position 7,734,609 of record NW_027181815.1, read on the forward strand.
TATCCAGGTCAGTGATGATTTTGGAATCAAACTTTCTTTAACTATTTTGTGATAGAAAACACTTAAAATAAAAACTCTTCATAAGTATCTAGTTACTTATTGTTCAATTCAACAACGAGTTAAACTCTATGTGGCTTCTGTCTATGTTTATGGTGATAGATATCGAGAAGCGCAAGCAGTTTGTCCAAAAGTATCTGAGCTCTACAGGTAAAGTTTTTTCACTACAATTTAGCAACTTCAAGCATCCAAAGGTTAAATAATAACTTGGCAAAATCAAAATCAAATAATTCATTCTTACTCTTTAAAGATTTGGGAAGGTAACAGTGAATGCTGTTCTGGTTTGTCTCATATATCAATTCAAGTATCCTTTCCTCTGCTGTAAATTTTACTATGTGTTATGGTTATTCAAGAACTCATGTAGTATGATAATTTAGTAGCTGTAATTTAAAAAGAGAAAAGAGGATCTCCCCATTTATTGTACTCAATTGTTTAGATTGGATTCTTTTAGTATTTGTGAAGGGGATCATTAGATAGAAATATGAAATAATTTATATGAGCTTAAAGAGTAAATAGGCCCATAACCTTTTCTTGATGTTTACTTGTCCTTGATAAAGAATTCCGTTCTCCTGTTGAGCATGCTGCCAGCTTGATAGGCACCTTTATTTTATTGTTTTATTGTTTTTGTCGTTCATTATATTCACTTCTCATAGTGAAAGTGTCTTCATTACCCTATTTCTTCTCTAAACAAAGTGCAGTCATAATTATCCATCAGAGCCTCAGATTATAGTTGGGATCATGCTAGTTTAATTTATATGAACCAAAAATAGGAAATAAGAGTTTTAATTAAATAGACATAAAAAATTTAGCATTGATTTAAATTGTGTTTAATTTCTCCCAGGTAGTGAACCTAGTGGTGACGATGTTGAGCAGCTGCTTCAGGATGTTGAGAAGTACACTCTTGCTACCCATCTAACTTGGTGTTTATGGGGAATAATCTCGGTATGCAACTGCAAGTAATATTTTCTATTTTCCTTTTCTTACTATAGTGATATGAATAGACCATGATGGTATTTTCATTACTTCACCTACAGGAGCATGTGAATGAAATTGACTTTGATTACATGGAGTATGCGAGGCAGAGGTTTCAACAATATTGGTTGAAAAAGCCTGTAATACTTGGTTCATCAGACTAGTAATGGGCAAGATTTTGCTATGAGTGCAATAACGATACCTTGTTATGTTTGGGCAGTTTTTTGTAAATCTTTGTCTACTCTTAAATTCCTTTTTGTTGATATTTTGGTAACTTGTAAATATTTCAAGTGTCTGAGGGAGATTTTCCTATGGGAAGTGTGTTGCAGTTATTTTGGGTTTTTTAGCACAATGATTGGTTAGGGGTAAAAATGTGGGGTTGTTTTTTCATCTTTGTATGATTAGGGTTGTGTGCATATATGTATGTGCTTGATACATTCACAAGACATTGTGTTACTTGCAATTACAATAACAGCTTGAATATCATAACCCAACTTTATCAGTGTATTTGAACTAACAAGTGTTCGTGAACATCGTTTCTTCCAACATAATATCATTCCCATTATTCAGTTTCAGCTTTGAATTGATTAAATTGCAACTTTTTTCTGACTATTGGTCACTACATTTTTCTATAAAGGTGCAGAAACCAAATGTATGACATCGATTAAGTTTGAAACCTAAGAATGCAGTCTAGCCAACTTTACCATGTTATCCGACTCGATTGAGTTTTAACGTTAGAATGGTTAAACCTATAGAGGGATTTTGATAGCAAATTAATCTCGAAATCTACACACAATTGGGATTTTCAACAACCAACTAAACTCAATAGTATAAAACGACGAATGGATTTCAGTAACACCTGCCCACACTTGGGATTTACAGTCAACAACAGCTAGATACTCTTACATAACCCATAAAAGGAATTTTCAGCAACACCATCCCACCCTTAGTTCCACGTCTTCATTGTTAAACAGCTAAAACGTTCATGATAAGCACTGTAAATGAGGTCATCTATAACAGAACGGGATCTTCAAACAACATCTGCAATCACCAGCCATGGATGTACCGCTTCGTTTGCAAATGCATCAGTAGTCAAAAAGTCTAGGATGCCTTAGGGGTAGGACAGGTGTTGTCCTCTACGGACGCAGAAAACAGGAGATTACTCATCAATAAAGTAGAAACATATATAATAGTTTTAAAATTTGAGTCCTAAATGTGCACCAGTGGTCTAGTGGTAGAATAGTACCCTGCCACGGTACAGACCCGGGTTCGATTCCCGGCTGGTGCATAGACTTTTTTTGTTTTTGCCCTTTCCCCCAAGTCCCCGTCCTTTCACCAGACGGCCTCACTCGACCCGGGTTCGGTTCGATTCCCCTGCTATCGCACCTCACACTTGCCCTCCAAATCCGTTCCCCTCTCTGTTCAACCTCTCGCCACCTCCCCTCTCAAAACTTTATGATGCCAGAAAATAACAAAAGGATGAAGGTTGTTTCATTTGCCTTCTTCCCGCCCGATCAATGCTGTTTAAGGAAGAAGATCCAACGTGATTGACGATAGTTACGTTGGCAAAATAGTTTTTTTTATTTTCACTTTTAATATACAAAAATCTTATTCTATTTTTAAATTATTTTGTTTCTTTTAAATTTCTTTACATGATTTTAACTTTAATTATTTACTTTGATAATAACATTTGGATGTTATCTATTTTTTATTTTTAAAATTTCTTATTTATTTATAGTTGTTATATAAATCACTTTTTAAGTTTACTTAAATTTTTTAATGTTCGTGTTTCTTTTAAATTTATTTACATGATTTAACTTTTAATAAAGCTAAATCTATCAATATTTTATTAATAGCTCATTCTCCACTTTCCATTACTTTTTCACCCACATGTGAGGTTTTTTCATATTCAAATATACCCTAACCCAAGTTTTCCTTCAAATCAAACGGCTCAAAATACATTTTGGATTTCCCAGACGCCCACCACTGGAGCCTGGGTGAATATTTAAAACTCGGGTATATTTGTTATTTTCCTAAAACGAAGTTAAGAATTAACTGTGCAGAGGATGAGTTATTTGCACTTTGTCGCGAGTGAAGAGACAGTAGAGACGATACCTATGGCAGCTCGCAGGCCGCCTCGAGCTGTTTTCATGGCGTTCGGGACAAATGGTGACGTTCACCCTCTAGTGGTATGTTCACTCCTGTATCTTCTTCGTTTCTTGCATTCGAATTTCTTCTGCAACTCTTGTAGTTTGGCCTGTTTATGTATGAACCTCAATGGTGGTGTCATTCATCTGTAAACACTGTAATCGGAGATGGTTTTGTTTAATGTTTAATTCCACAACTGGGACACTTTACTGAACATCAGGTTACTTCTTACATAGCCTTGACATCCCAATTCTTCAATTAGTTGATGACACATTGATTTCATCGAGGGCTTTCATGGATTGGATCCTCAACCTCAAGGCCATCCTTGCTATCTTCGAACTTAGCATTGGACAAAAAGTCAATTGGAGCAAGTCAACAATCTATGAGCATAATATAGATCAATCGAAAATTGATTCCATGGCTGATGCGCTTGGTTGCTTTGCCGGTACACTCTTGAATCTTATTGGGCTCCCCATGTTCTCCAAAAGGCCGGATAATGTGATTAAGGGTAGGCAGGGGTCGGGTCTGGAACGGGTTTCCCAAAACCCGAACCTGAACAACCCAATCCTCGAACCGGATCCCCGTCTCCAAAACAAACCTGAACGGGGTTGGGAAACCAACCCTGTTCCTGCCTCGTTCTCCTATAATTCTACCCCGTCCCCATCTCTGCCCCATTCCCCCATCCCCGACCCGTCCCCGACCCATCCCTGATCTGGCCCAAAAATAAGAGCCCAAGGACTTTGTTTTGAAGGCCAAAAGGGAATTTGTCAAACTGAAACATAAAAGAATTAAATAAATCTTACATATGGTTATATGATGATAGAAAGGGAATTTGTCAAATTGAAACATAAAAATATTAAATAAATCTTACATATGAAGGCCGAAAGAGAATTTGTCAAATTGAAACATAAAAAAATTAAATAAATCTTACATGTGAAGGCCGGAGGAAACAAAAAATTGTTTTATCTTATGTTCCAAAGGTCATTTGGAATGAAATAAGCTCGGGTTTTTTGTCGAACATAAAATAATCAAATAAACCATAATTTTTTGGATGCAGCCCAAGCACTAATCGAATAAACTGTAGTTTTATCATATATATCAAACATTCACATACTAACCGAAAAACATAAAAATTTAAAAGATAAAAAAATTGAAGCATACCTCTCGATAGGGGGATTCATCGGTGAAGATTGAAGAACTTGAAGATGAAAAAACGAAGGAGGGAAATGAATGAAGGAAACAAAAATGAATTTGGTTAGGTTATAAAAAAAATCAGAATCTCTTAGAGGAACATGTTTCTTGCCGTTTCTATGGTTGATTGTTGGCCCTGATGATTCGAGTGTTTTGGGAGACGGTGAGTAGACGACGACGATTGGCTTGATTCGAATTTCAGCGACCACGCTCGGGCATGAGATGATGGGAAAGAAGAATGGGAAAGGTTGAAGTCCAAACTAAAAGGGGGATTCAGGGGGGGGGGGGGGAATCGAGCTTTCTAGAAGCCCCATTTTTTGTATTTCATGATTGCCCTAACATAAAATTATTAATCCTTGTAAAGAGAAAGTCAATCAGAGTCTTTACTTTTAAAGTATAGGGTATAAACAACTAATCTGACACTTGGAACAACCAATCTTGGAATCTCCATTTTCGTAGAGGCTTAAATGACGAGGAAGCCGATGCCCTCTGCTTGCTCTTATCCAACCTCAACAACATTGTCTTGCGTGATCATATCCATAATAAGTTGATTTGGAAACCAAATGCCAATGGTCTCTTCTCAGTTGCCACCGCATATTACCACATTAGTGGATGGGAGCCCAACTCCTCGGAACACAATGCCTCTACTGCGTGGAAACTCTCAGCTCCTAACAAAATAAAATTCTTCATATGGACAGCCATTCAGGAGCAAATCCTTACTATTGACAACCTTCACAAGCGTAGAGGGTGGTGAATCCTTTGCGGCATTCGTGAAGAGTCAGTTCAGCACGTTCTTCTCCACTGCAGCTACTCTTGGGGTGTTTGGATGGCCATGTTTCAAAAAATTGGTATCCAGATGGGGCTCCACAAAGAGATCTCTTTGGCACTATCCAAATGGTCTTGGGGACATCTATACCTAAAATTGGCAAACTGCTCCTCTCTGCTTGCCTGGCTCATATTCCTTAATGTCTTTAGCTAGAACGCAACAACTGGTGCTTCGACCTCAAGTTCAGTAGTATTGAGAGCGTTGTTACTTCCATCATGGGCCTCATCTCTAGTTGGCTTCACACCAGAAAAGAATTTGCCCCCTAGGCAAGAATATTGCTTCAATGGAATTGGCGTCTCCTTGCGCATATGTCGGGTCCTCTTAAACCTCCCACCTTGGTTGAGTGGATCCCTCCACCCAATGATTGCATCAAAATGAATTTCGACGACAGTGTCTTGGGGTGCCCAGGCTCGGAGGGAGCCGGGGGTGTCTTATGAAATTGCCGAGACAGTTATTCTCTCCTATGCTGGTCCGGTTGGTGTTGCGGATTCGACCACCGTAGAGGTGACGGCCCTTCATTTTGGTGTTAAAGTTTTCATGGGCCGTCTTCAAGGAAAACTTCTTATTGAAGGTGATTCCAGAGTTGTCATCAGATGGTACTCGGGATCCGCCTCCCCCAATGGAGACATTGGCCCATCCTATCCTCTATCTCAGACATTGTATCTAGCATTTCATGTTCGTGGCATCATGTTTTTAGATCGGCTAACTCTTCAGCCGATTGATTAGCTAAACTTGGGACTTCCCTACAATCTCTCACTGTTTGGGACAGTCCCCCTAATATGTAATTTAGCTTTGTTGTAACTTTCTCTTTTAATAAAATCAGCACTATTTCAAAAAAAAATATATATATATATAGGGTATAAACGTCCAAGGGAAAAGTGTTAGCCTGTTAGGAATTTTCCCCTTAAATACCCCTATTGAAGTTAAAAAGTACTTTACGTTTTTATTAAACTGAATGTCATTTAAATATTTAATGTGGGGTATTACAGGTATAAATCCCCGCGGTCACGTTCGAGGAAATCCGTCCCCAACCCGAAACCCAACGGGGTTTTATTTCCATCTCTATCCCTGCCCCGCAAGGTAGAAATGGAAACCCAACCCAATGGCCCACCCTTAAAGGTGCTCTGAGACCCTGTTATTGAGAGGCTTGTATCTCGTCTCTCAGCATGGAATGGAAGACTATTGCCAAAAGCTAGATGACTCACTCTTATCAACTCGTATATTAGTAGAATTTCTTCCTACTTTCTCTCCTTACTCCATTGCCTTCCCAACATGGCTCAGAGGATTGAAAAGCTGATGAGAACTTTTCTTTTTAGAGGGGCAGAAACTGGGTTCATTCAATTACAATATTGTTAAATGGAATGATGTGTGCAGTTATAAAAAATTAGGTGGTCTTGGAATTAAGTCTATTAGATCTATCATCATGCTCTTCTAGCAAAATGGTGCTGGAAAGTCAACACCCATACAGGTCCATTTTGTTGCTCATAAGGCGAGACTTAGTGAAGTTGGCTGGTGGTTTGGTGAGGATATCTCCACGCTCTCACCCCTCTTATGTATCTATGCTCTTTCAAAAAATTTACTCTGCTATTATTCATACTGCACATTGGAAATACTGCTTCCTTCTGGCATGACTGTGGGCTTGGTAGTGAGCCCTACAACTCCCAATTTCCTGGCCTTTTCACCATTGTGTGCTGGCCTGATGTCCTACTCTCAGATTCAATTGTTTTTGGGGAGGGAAATTCTACTTGCTTGAACCTCAACTTCAGAAGAAATCTCTTTGATTTTGTGGCCATTATTGCCTCTAATATTCTCTAGCAACTAGGCAGCCTCTATCTTTGATATAAAACAGGGTAGGGATAGGTCGGGTTTGCAGGGATGGGAGGGGGGGATGTGTCGGGTTTAAATTGGGTTCATGGGGACGAGGCAAGGACGGTGATCAGGTCGGGTTTGGGTTTGGGTTTCGAGAAACCCGACTCTGACCTGACCCATGTCCACCCCTAAGCAACGATGTTTAGGTATTTGGATAATTAAATAAGTTTAGTTACATAGATTATTTATTGGAGGTAAAAGGTAGAAAATGTTTAATAGTTTTCTGAGATGAAAATTTTACTGATTTGTATTTGAGGTATTTTAGGCAGTTTTATCTTTTTTTTTTAAAGGGAATTTACTGGATTCCATTAAGAAATGGGGCAACAGAAATAGTTTTGTCATCTAGAGGGGCTTGTTGAAAAGAAATTTGGCCAACGAGTTTTTTGGATATAAAAATATTGTAGAAGGGTCTTAATCTTTTAGATGTTTTCACTTTACCCTCTATCCACTTTTAATGTACTTATTGTTATCATTAACAAGGTGAAATAATAATGTGACTCCAAGGCTGGGAACTTTGTTTTCTTATCTTGCCATCTATGGAGGAAAATTAAATTCATTGCATGTGGTCTGCCTGCATTAGTTCTCATTTGTCATTTTTTTTGAAACTGATGAGCTTTATTAAACAAAAGGAGCAAGCTACAAACAATCAGGAATAAGATCCCTTTTCAATGAGAGATTGGAGGGAAACACCATTCTTAGCAAGGCAGTCAGCCAAAGAATTGGCTGATCTTGGAACATGTGTCCATACACAAGAAAGAAAAGAAGATCTGTCCTTGATATTGTAAAAGGTATTCCATTAGTGCCAAGGGGGCTCGGAAAAGGGGCAGGAGTACCAGGAGATCACGACTTTGGAGTCGCCTTCAATGATGAGAGATCTCGCCATATCGTCCCGAAAGAAAATGAGACCCTGGAGAGGGGCTATGAACTCCGTAAAAGTAGAGTTTGATGTTCCCAAAGGTCGTGAAAGGAGAGGAGGTCAGTACCATCAGAATTGTGGATAGCCCCTCCGAAGCCAGCTTGTCCCGGATTGCCAAGAGCATTGCCACTTCCCATTCTTCATCTTTTGAAGCATATTGGTTTTCTTAGTACCTTTGCAATTAACCACAAAATCAGATTAAATTATTTGATCAAGCAATGGTCATTGTTTTTCAGGCTGTTGCAGCTGCTCTTGCCAGTGATCAATGCCAATACCAAGTTGTGATAATTACTCATGCTGCTCATGAGGTTTGAGTTATGTAAACCATTATTTCAGTTTCTTACTTGTGCTGAAATTATAGTTAGTGATATATTATTCTCAATGTTTCCCATGTACTGATGTTTTGCAGAACCTTATTGTGAATTTAGCAACACAAAATGTGTCTCTTATTCCAATTTCTACTCCACCTGTTATTTCAGGCATCAAGGATCATTGGAAATCAGGTTGCATACCCAATATTTGCTTAATTCCAGAGAAAAGAGATTCTTGCTTTTTTTAGTTGTCTTAACATTTTATCCAATTACCATTTATATGGTTTTGGAATACAGAAACTTTCTTTTCTTTTTTGAATGAAAGCTGCATTCTTGAAATACAAAAAACTGATAGTTTTTTTTTTCTTTTTTTCCTTTTCTTCTTTTCTTTTTCTTTTTCCAGGTACGGTTGAGTCTTCATCACGTGAAAACTTCATTGGTAAAGAGCACAGAAAAAAATGCTTAACGGCAATGCAAAAGGTTTTTGGAGATGGCCCAACAACGGATGGTGATTTTGTTGTGATAAACTTTTTTGCATTGGTGCGTGCACAGATATATGTTGATTCAATCAATTTCCGAATTTCTGGGAAAGTATATACATCCTTAGGAATACATTCATTTATATGCTTGGATGCATGGTGAGATCTAGGAAGGCTGGCATCTTGCTGAATTCTTCAGGGTTCGCTGTGTTGTTGCTGCTCCTTATGTCGTTCCGTACAGGTGCTTGGATCTTTCTTATAAGTTCAACATATGTTTTCTTATGTATTTATCTCTCGATTATCTAGTTTGTTTTTCATGTGTTTTGATATTTTATCCATATGGTAGCAATTACTTATACCAGGTTCTTTTGTTTAAACTTGCAAAACCAAATTTGCCTCTACATTTATGTGAAGTCATAAGATGGAGAAACTTGTGAATGCTTGCTTGATTCCACCATTGAGTGCTAAGTTTCCCCAAATCTTTTCTGATCCTACTTAAGATTAAGGCCGATACTTGAAAGAAAACTACAAAGAGTGCAGCAGTTTAACAGTGAAGATGTAAACTTTCTGAAAACTTTTGGTTTGCTGAATGTGATAAGAAAGAAAAGTAGAACCAACAGTGTTTGGACCGCTCAAAAGAAAAAAATAAAAATAAAAAATAGAAGATGCTCTGGGAACACCAAGTTCTTTCTTTTCTTCTCCACTCTAGTATTTGTTTTTTTATTTTTTTGTTTTTCTTAGAGCTGCTTCAGATGCCGATATTGCTGGAATCCACGTCTACTACATTTATTCCTCCTTTTTAATAATTTGTGTTTGCTCCCCTCTTCTATAGAGGTTTTCTTGAGAATTCCTATATTGAAAAGTTTTTCTCTGCGTTCCGAGCACATATCTGGGCTTACCTTTGACTCCGCTCCTGCCTACGAAAAACTTCTAGTTTCTGGTTGTTGAGCGGCTTGAGAAGCGTCTGGCTTCATGGAAAGGGAAATTTTTATCAAACGCTGGAAAATTGGTTCTTATCAAATCTTGCCTTCATGGTATCCCTTCTTATTTTTTATCTTTGTACCATTGTCCAACATCCCCAACGATAGCAAAACCTAATATATAAAAACTAAAAAGAGTTTACAATCACTAAAAATTATAGACACTATTTGGATTAATATCTCTCTACATTTGTGCATTGTGCATTTCCATTTTAGATATATACTTTTTTCTTATATAAAAACTTTGACTTTTCGCTCTCCCTTCATCCTGTAAACAAAAAAGGCAAATAGATCACAACAAAATGAAAATTTTATAGTTTATGTATGGAAAAAATTTAAAACTATAAGAAATATAAGTAAATCAAATTATTCACACACCACAAATAAACACAAAAGTTTTCTTATCCAAGTTTGGAAAATTCCACTAGTTCAACCCTAATAGCTTGGAATTTTATAAGAAAGAGATTTCTCTATTAGGGATAGAATTGAATTTTTGAAAAGAAGATTCCTATGGAATGGGCCAAATGTGGAAAAAAAGTTTAGTCTTGTAAAATGGATAGATGTTTGTAAATCACTTGTAAGGGGGGGCCTCGGAATTCGGGACATTGCTACCACAAACAAGGCTTTGCTCTTAAAGTGGATTTGGAAGTTCAACATGCAACCCAATCTGCTGTGGCGTTGAATGGTTGCAATAAAATCAGGAACAGACAATGGTTGGTGGACGGACAGGGGAAGATTTTACAAGTTATCCCCTATTTGGAAGAAAATTGCCAAACTCTTACCTACCTTCAAATCTGCCGTCAAATGCTACATTGGGAGCAGGATAGATACTCTATTCTGGACGGATTGGTGGATAGGGTCAAGTTGTTTAAAGGAAAGTCATCAACGTTTATATCAACTGTCAAGATCTCGTAGCACTATGGTTTCTGACTATGGGCAGTCTTCGGGCGGCTGAAATCTTCATCTCAGGCGAGCGTTGAATGACTCTGAAGCTGTTGAAGCCACTAGCCTGGTCAACTTGCTCTCTGATCTGACTTTAAAAAGTTTTACCGATACATCATCTGGACGCCGAACAAACAAGGTATGTTCTCTACTGCTTCTGCATACCATCATATGATTTCTTATCCGCCTCCTCACGCAGAACATCCTGCTGCCTTTGCATGGTCGCTCCCGATTCCTCCTTGAGTTAAGTTCTTCATCTGGGCGGTATGTCGTAAGAAAATCTTAACTTCTGACGCTTTGCAAAGACATGGCACTAATATTCCTAATCCAGAATGCCCTTTTTGCAACACATCCCCTGAAACAGCAGATCACACGCTTCTACATTGCGAATATGCTCATAAGATTTGGACCGAATTAATGGACAAAATCAGTTTATTATATTATCCATCTCAAGATTTACATAACACTATCTTAACTTTGGTTAGCTCGCATCTTCCAAAGTTGGGGAAAATTTTGATCTCTTGCTGTGTTGGGCACATTGTGTGGAATTTATGGAAAGAAAGAAACAATCGTAAATTCAATCATAAAGCTCTCCCTCGGAATATTCTTTGTGAGCAGATCATCGGTCAAGTTAGCTCTTGGGTTCTCCTTCGCAAAGAATTCTGTAACTTAAAAGCGGCAAACATGCGTGAAAATTGGCGTAATGTTGCAGGTATGTCTGTTCCATCGAAGGCCCCTGTGATGGTTGAACGGTCCAAACCTCCTCCTGGACATTTTAAACTAAATTTTGATGGAAGTGCTCTCGGGTGCCCGGGGCCAGCTGGGTTTGGCGGAGTAATTCACGATGATCAAGCGAATCTTCTCTTCACATACGCGGGTCCAATTAGAGTATCTGAATCTACTTGCGCGGAATTGCATGGGCTGTTCAACGAACTGAAACTTTTCAAGCAAAAAATGGAGGGTGCTCTTTTGGTTGAAGGGGATTCTGAAGTCATTATTAACTGGTGTTCGAAGCCATCAAAACCTCCTTGGCGTCATTGGGAGCTTTTTGATGAAATTTGTAATTTAATTGCTGTTTTACAATGCACTTGGAAACATGTTCCAAGATCTGCTAATCACTTAGCCGATGCTCAAGCGAAAAAAGGCGTTACCCTCCAACATCTTGTTGTGGAGGAAATGTCTTTTTTAGTTTCAAGGTATGTAATTTTTTCTTTCTTCAGTAATACATTCACACCTCTTCTCAAAAAAAAAAAAAGTTTTTCTCTGGAAAATCCTCTTTAGAAGAGGAATTGTAGTTCAGATACAACTATTCTCAAAGAGCCTAATAGATGCAAAAGCCATGGATTATGTTTCAAAAGCCTCTATAGAAGAGGAAGTGTAGTTTGGTTACAACTATTCTCATGAGTTGGACCTATTAATTTCATTTTTGTGAACCTGTCTTTTCTATACTCGGATAGCTCGTACCACTTGAAAATTTTGTCCATTTCAGGAATCCATGTGGAGAATACCTAGGGGTTTAAGCGACCATCAAATGTAGGGGCCTCGACCTTTATATATTTCAGCATTTTGTCTTCAGGCCCCTCATGGCGAGGGATATAGGGTGTGTGGTTTCTAGAAGGCGAGAATATATGAGGACGCGTACAAGCAAATTCCTCATCTTCAGTGTCATAACCCCTAGGAGACCTAACTTCTACAAGACTTTTCCCTTTTGAGAACCGAATTTCTAGGACATTGAGCCTATCATTTATGGTGCGTAATTGTTCTAGGATTTGCTTGAGTGTATCATCTGTTTTGTCTACAATAGAAGATGAAGCAACACCTGACATGATGCGACCACTATGCAAATGCATGTATCAGTGGATCCTAGCAAGTAAAGCCCAAACAAACTCAATGCACGTTTAGGATAATTATTTATTAGTTTGTTGGTGACTAGTCAAGATTCAAGTCAATGAAATTGCAAATTAAGAGTGCAAACACCACTAAAGTAAAGAAAGACTTAATCCTAAGAATGATGCAAATTGCACTGACGAACTGAGCTCTAAAATTAACACCAAAGATTGACAATACACAAGGTGCTTTAATCACCCAGATGAGTTTTTTTCTTTTCTTTTGGGCACATGTCTTGAGGTCAAATTTGGCTCAAATGGGCTCTAATAATGAAGAAGCTTGCTACCAACACAAAATAGATACTTGATTCAATTTAAGACAAATAGTGGAATACCAAGGAGGGGTAAGCATGGTGTCAACTTGTAAATTGATCTAGAACTGGTTGAGTCGACGTACGTAAAATAGGTAGTGAGTTGGAGCTAAGACAACGAGCAAGTAGTCTTCGAGCGCGAGCACTTTTTTTTCTTTCTGGTACCATTTTTTTGTTTTTTTTGTACCCCTTTTTTTCTTTTTTCTTTGCTTTTTTTTAAAACTTTTTTTTTTTTTTTGCATATGCGAAATTTGCACATGCGTCACTTTCGCTCACACGTGCAAATTTTGCATGTGTGGGTGCCTTCTCCTTTTTCGAGCTTCTGTTTAATTAGAAGCTCGATGGTCGAATGGAGATTGGGCATTGAGGTGAGGGATCCGACGATGATGACACTCGGAGGCTTGGCTTCAGCGACGGCGGCGGTGAGCTCTTCAGCGACTGCTGCAAGCGTCTTCTATTGCGCTACGACGGTTGGATGACGTCGGTGGGCTCTACGTGTTGCAGACTACGGGCTGGACGACAGAGGACTGGTCTTTGACAATGGTTATGGATGTCAACGACGGAAAGGAAGGGAGAAAGAAGAGGTAGGCTTGGCGACGATGTCTTGCGTGCCTAGACTCTCGAGAACGATGTCTTGCATACAAACTCTCGATGACGATGTCTTGTGTACCTAGACTCTCGGCAACTCTACCACAAAAAAGAAAAATACTTCTAGAAGGTTCTGATGGTTTTGTGTATGTGGTCCTTGGTGCTGAGAGTTTTGGTGACCTCACATAGTTCTGACTGAAGTTGCAATAATTGGTATAGTGAATGTTACATCTGTTAGGGAAGATGATCATCTCTGCTTGTGTTGCTTTCATCCCCTGGGGCATTTGGACGGAACACAATAATATGCGCTTCAACTCCAAGCATCTTTCTCGAGACCGAGTCATTTCCTCTATTACTAGCCACATCTCTGCCTGGCTCCACTCCAAGGAGTTTTCCACTCTTTTGGGGCTCTCGCTCAGGGAGAACTGGAGCGCTATTGCTCAAATGGGAGGCCCGTTGAAGTCTCCAGCGATGCAGGTATGGCAGCCCCCTGATCTGGGCTACATCAAGATAAACTTTGATGGCAATTCCCTCGAAAATCCTGGCTTGGCCGGATATGGTGGTGTCTTTCGTGATTCAGATAGAAGCCAACTTTTGTCCTATTCAGAACCTATGGGTATTGCTGACTCCACTGCTGCTAAGCTTCAGGTTCTCCTCAGAGGCCTCATCATCTTTCGTAAGCATTTCTCCGGTCCGCTCCACGTTGAGGGGGACTCTGTGGTGATTGTTGGATGGTTATCCTCCCCCTCTTCCCCATCGTGGCACCACTGGGATGTGTACTATTCCATTATGGATATTCTTCCTCATATTACTTGTATTTGGTCTCATGTCCCTAGATCTGCAAACTCTGTTGTAGACAGGTGTGCTAGCAGGGGGCCCTTCCTCCTTGCTCCTCTTGTTAGGGAGGGGCCTGCCTAATCTTGTTTGTTTGTTTCTGGTTTAATGAATTCATCACTTTATCAAAAAAAATGTTACATTTTATTCCTCAGTGGCAAAGGTCTTTTCTTTGTGCATGGCTGCCCTCTCTTGTTTCTCCATCTTGCTTAATAAAAATCCACCAGTAATTTCTAGAGTGTGTGTTTCTCCTCTCCTTTGGTAGTCGTTATAAGTTGTTTCTCTTTGGGTAAAGTTCCTCCATGGTGATTGTGTAATGTTTATGATGAGATCTTTGACATTTCCAACTCTTTTTAGGTCTGTTAGGTTTATGTTTTGTGGTGCACTAATGGAATGGCAGACTTCTTAGCTCCTTTTGGAGTTGATTTGCAGATTTTGCTCATTGGTGATTCTTTTCCATTTGATGTTACATGATGCTTTTAGTTTTTTTAGTTTTTCCTGATTTTTTCATTGTATTTGGGTATCGCTGGCATCTTATTATGTTGGTTTCTTTTTTTGTAATTCCCTTTTCCTCTCTTAATGAAATTCTCACAATTATCTTTTTTGATAAAGATGTATTATATTAACAAGAGAAAAAATTTACAAAGGAAGAGGGAGCAAATCCCTAACAACAAGAGATTGAAGGGACACTCCTTGCTTGGCAAGCACATCCGCTGCCGAATTTGTAGATCTCGGAATGTGAGACCAAATACAAGAAAGTAATGAGGTAATATCTAAAATCTTCTGAAAGATGTCCCAATGCCTCCACGGCGGAAGGGAAGCACACTGACACCAACCAATGATTACCTTTGTCCCCTTCAATGTGAATTGGACCACTGCAGTTGTTTCTGAACACACGGAACCCATTAAGAAGGCCATATAGAAATTCTCACAATTATCAAAAAATAAAAAGCTACCATTGGCCTCCCTTATGACTGTGCACCTAGACATGATGATTATAATGGAGAGGTTTATCGTTGCTATTGGTCTATCATTCAAGAGGACGTTTTAGCTATGGTTCAAGACTTCTATCACCGAGGAATAACATATCGAAGCATTGGGGTCTCTTTTATTGCCCTCGTCCTCAAGAAAACCAATGTTGAGCAACCCTCAGATTTCCGCCCAATCAATCTCACCACGACCACTTACAAGATCCTCGCCAACCGGTTCAAAGCTGTCCTGCTCTTTGTCATCCATCATGGGCAATGCGGTTTCATTAAAGGCTGAAATATCCTTGATTCTGCAATGTCGAGCCATGAACTTCTTCACTACTTTAAGACGATGAAACTCCCCTGGTTTGTGCTTAAATTGGACTTTGAAAAGCATTCAATAGGGTCAACTAGAAGTTTCTTGATAGCCTCCTCACCAAAATGGGTTATGGCAAAAAATGGTGCTTTTGGATCAAAAACTGCATATCCTTCGCCTCATATTCCCTTCTTATCAACGGTACTGTATGTGGTCTCTTCAAGGGGTCTTGTGGCATTCGGCAGGGCGACCCCCTATTTCCGCTGCTCTTCAATGTCATTGCTGAATACCTCTCTTCTTTGGGATGGCTGTTGCCAATTGCTGATCATGCTGAATTTGACGTCCCGATTCTTTATTTCGCAGATGACATGGTCTGTTTTGATGTTGGTACTATGGACCAGGTCAGAAAACTCCTTGCCCTTCTTGGATTATTTGAGATCTCTTTGGGGCAGCTGATTAACTAGTGGAAAACTACCCTCTTCGGATATGACATTGACTCAGAGACTTTGATGCTTATGGCTGATTTTCTGGGATGTTCGTTAGGCACCACTCCATCGACCTACCTCGGTCTCCCTCTCTTTGACAGCAAACCAAGTGCTAATCTTTACTCACCTCTGATTGAGAAGTTCGATCATCGATTGGCTAACTGGTATGGCAAACTCCTCTCCACCGCAGGCTGACTACTCTCTTGAAATCTTGTCTTGCTGGCCTTCCGAACTACTATCTCTCCTTCATGAGTTGCCCGGCCTCCGTATGCAAAAGAATTGATACCATCAGAAAGCGCTTCCTCTGGCGAGGATTGGAAGACATTCCGATATCATCTTGTCAATTGGAAGGATGTCTGCCTGCCTCGATTGTTGGGTGGACTTGGCGTCTGCCTCTCTAAAGAAATGAATCATGCTCTACTCCTCAAGTGGATATAGAACTTCAATGCCTAGCGTGCTTCTTGCTGGAAACCTATGGTGTCCTTTAAGCTGCAATGTTCAAGTCTTTGGTGGACTGAAAAGGGGAGATGCCGGCACCTATCCACACTTGTTTAAACTTGTTTAATGTTAACAACTGTTGTTATTTTCTGAGTGAATAATCTATTATCGTGTTTTTTTTTTAGGGAAATCTATTATCATGTTAACAACTATTGTTAACAACTAATATTTTCATTTTAATATGCAGTGCGCCTTCATCATTTGAGCATCGATTTGAAACAGAGCTTCCCCTCCTCTATAGTTATCTCCAAGAGGCTCCTGTTGGAAAGGTAAGATATGTCATTAGCCACCAAGGGAACATTTTTCCATGAGAATGAGTAACTTTGGATTATTTTTCTATTGGAAATCCTGTAAAAAACTGAAATAAGCACTGGAAAACTTTTCCAGTGCCTACACTGAATAAACTGATTTTTTTCATATATACAAAGAATCCCATGTTATTATATCTGTTTTTGCCAGTCTGATAATTGATTCTGTAGGTTAATATCATTCTAATAGTTGATCAAACAATAATCCCCAAGTGTTGTTGGATGGACCTCATGGAGTTTGTTTGATGGGTGAATTAGTTCATGTTGCTATTCGGAGGTTAGAGGTGGAAAAAATTATTTTGTTTAGACTTATTAAACTTGGGAAGGTTCCTTCCAAAGTCCGGAGACCTCCTTCCAACTAATAGCTACAGGGTTTTTCCTGACATTAACTTATATTGAATTATTTCTACTACCAATTTCCCTTATATTCAAGCTTAAAGAAACGAGTTACATGCATGAGATGGGGACAACATAAATGGGGCATAAACAAAATGGGGCACTATGTAGACCCAATATAACAAACACCTTACTCTGATGCCATGTAAAGTAAGTTATATCAAAATTGGGCTAGCACAAAAAGGACTAAAGTTAGGAAATCTCTTCTTAACTAATAACCATACGCATTTAAAAAAAAAAACTAATAACCATATGAGTTTTCTTGATATTAACCTATGGGGGACCATTCCCACTAACAAGTCTAATTCTTCTTTTACCCAAAGCTTTGTCTAGTGGAATCCCTACATGTGAAAAAAGTACTATTTTTTTATTTGATTCATTACTGGAGTCACAAATCACTAACAAAAGGTATTAATTCAAAAAATAGCATACTGTGAATTAAAACAACTAGAGGGGTGATTGTTTTAAGCTATAGGGGTAGAACTTGCTTGCCACTTAAACCTGACTTATGTAGTGTCTGAGTCAGTTTTTTTATTTTTTTATTTTTTTTATTTGAATGGTAATGGAATTTAATGAAAAAACCAAAAGGAGAACAAATAGCTAGGATGGGGAGGCAACATTCACAACTAGATGCTGAAGTCTCAATCCCTCATTTTTGAGCTTATAGGCAAGGTCATTGGCCGAATGGTGCACATGAGACCACTCAATACAAAAATAATCTGAAAAATCAAGAATTTGGTTGAATCTCCTCGGAACCCTCTTGGACTTCTTGCTTATCACCAGTGCAAAATCCCCTTCAACAAGCAAGTTACTGGAAGAGAGGTGCTGTGTGAAGTTTCTTAAGCCTGTCAGTAATGATTTGATCTCAGCCTCATGTGAATCTATGATCCTAGGGGCCTGAGTAGGTAGCAAGAATGATGCCATAAAAGTTGCAGAAAACACCCCTGCAACAGGGCAGTCATGGAGCTCTCATCAAAATTGAGCTTGATGAAACTGGGAGGATGGGCCAGGAGGTGACAACCATAGCTTGGAACTTGAGTTAGGGCAGTTTTTGTCACAGTGATTTATTTTTCTTAAGTAAATTAATAAGAGAAGGTTATGGATGAAATTATGACCCTGACCAGATTTACACAAAAGCTTCTCTCTCTGCTCCTCTCAGTTTTCTGATTTCTCTCTTAATTCAACTTTGTCATCATCTTCACCAGTTGTCTTGTTGATAACTGAGAGAAAATAGAGTTAAGGTTTTTTGTCTTCAGAATAAAGGATGGAGGGGGAGGAAAGTGAGGAGGGTTCGAAAATCCAGACCCTTGCTCTCTCCTTAATTAAGAAAAGTCAAATGATCAAACTGTCCTATTTGAGAAGATAAGGTTCCTATCGTGATATCATCCACAAAAAAAACAAAAAGAAAAAAAAAGAAAAAAAAGAAGAAGAAGAAGGGAATCAATGAGGTGAACTTGGTCCACAAAATATGATTGTAACAGATTTTTAGTGTGAAGATTCAATTTAGGAGGGGATCAATGTCTAGAATTGTTTCACTCAATATAGTTTTTTGAATCCTTATCAAAAGAATCCTGTTATTATTATTATTTTTTTTTAAGAATTGAAATTCTATCATTCGAATTAATATTATTAACTCCGGCCAGGTCTCTGAACTGGAAATGAAACCACATTCAGTTGAACCTGGTTCAACCAGGTTTGGCCACCGATTGACCTGCTTCTGATTTCATCAGACATCATAAACATTTTAAATAAAAATTATAAAATAAAATAACTATCTGGGGAGAGGGTGAGTCACCCCTCTGTGTGACTTCCCTGTTCCAAAGAGATCGGGAGAGAGGGATCTCGGCCTCTCCCCTCTTTTTCAGGAGGCAAGGGATGGAGCTCCACCCTCCCCGCCTGCCAAGAAAGGGCTCTTCTTTCCATTTGTCGGGGTGTGGGGGGAGGGATCCTCTTTCTCCCCTTGCTCTGTTGTTTGTTTCTAAGGAAGAGCCTCCCCCTCTCCCTAAACTCTGCTCTCCCTTGACAGTGTTGAAA
Source organism: Aristolochia californica (assembly GCF_029961685.1). Classification (NCBI taxonomy): domain Eukaryota; kingdom Viridiplantae; phylum Streptophyta; class Magnoliopsida; order Piperales; family Aristolochiaceae; genus Aristolochia; species Aristolochia californica. The sequence goes on from NW_027181815.1 coordinate 7,753,924, forward strand.
GTGAGGGAAACTGGGGGCCCTCCCTCTCTTGTTGAGTCTAGCAGCGGATGGCCCACCCTATGCGACCCAGTCACTGCGTTGACCTGGTTGGGTCGGCTTGGTTAGTCGGTAACTAGTCAAAACCCAGTTGGTCAATTGGATTTTGACTTGTTCCATGTTTTTATTTGAGTAGAATTGGTGGTGGGACTGGGTCTAGTTGAACCTAAATCCAGTGGTCAGTCTGGTACTGGTCTGATAACATTGGCTGAAATACAACATTGTCATCTCACTGTTCAGAAAAAAAAAAAAAAACAAGAGAGTGAGATTTTGTTATGAGAAAAGAAATACATGGGGTGGTAGATGGAGATATACATGATGAGGAAAGGTGTAAACCTGAAAGGGAAGTGAGGATTATTTCAGATTAAATTATAATCCCACAAGATGTTGTTGAGAGACTTCAGTCATAGCCAAGGAATCAGCTTTGTGGTTCATGCTTGTAGAAGTGTGCACCGAAGATATGCTCTATGGTCTAGAGATTTGCCATTCTTAGAAGTACTTTGTGTTATAGTATTCTAATCATGTCATGTTAAACCTAGCATTCTCATATCTTTTATGTGTTGGTTCTGGTCTTGTCACTGAAGTCTTTTGTGTTATTCTGTATGATTTCAGTCTTTTGGTTATGCTGGTTACATGATATATATGTAGTAACATATTAAATAGATGTAAAAAGAGGGAATTTCTCACCATCCTCCTTGTTTAGGTTTGCTGGAAGGATGTCATACATTGGATGTGGCCACTTTTCACAGAAGAATGGGGATCCTGGAGAAGCGAATTTTTGAGTCTTAGTCCTTGTCCTTTCACGGTGTGTGGTTGAAAATTAGATGAAACCTGCCAATTTAAAGCCGTGTAAATCCTGGTGAAATTTATTTATTTATATATATATTTCAACTTTCCATGATATTATTTAATTTTAGATGTTCAGTAATAAACTTCAAGCCAGATGCCATTCATTGTTATTTGAGTTGATTGAACTGTTGAAAGCTAACGGGAATATAAGTCCCCGGAAATGACTTTTGCATTTAAGTAACAGAAGATAATTTTGTTTTGTTGATGTTAGCATTATAAGTTGATCAGTACTCAATGCAGGATCCAGTGACTGGTCTTCCAATGTGGCATGATCGGGAACAGTCACCTCTGTTGTTGTAAGATTCAACTGCTCTTACCTTTTTGGACAATATAACTCTGAAAAGTCATAATAATCTTAGGGCAAGAAGTGCGGAAAAAGTGAGGAGATATATAATGTTTTCTCTTTCTCGTTCTTTCTCTCTCTCAATGATGCATTTTGTTACGAAGTGAATGAGAAAGACCAACCAGCATCCCCAAAGGGTGACAGCTGCTAGGAAAGAGAAAACATTGCAAGATTGAGTGGTTTACAACAATGTCAATTGGACTGTACAAAATGCACCTGCTGCCTGATTAGCTAAAGGAGGGACGTGCTGCCAGCTGATTGGGAGACAGTGCTGAATGTTCTCTTTGTTTGGTTCTCTCTAGATGGGTTGGGTACTCCCAAAATAATTAACTAAAGATTAGAGGCCTTTTCTCAATTAGTAAACACCAAATCTTTTGAATCATAGACCAATGTTGGGTTATTTTCCCCTAACTACTCAAATAACTAGCTTGAGATCCCTAACAAGCGATAGCAGGGTTGTTCCCTGCTAGGCAAGGACATCTATTGCGCTGAATTTGCGGATCTCAGAATGAGAAACCAAATACAAGAAAATAAGGAGGCAATTTCTAGAATCTCCTGAAAGATGTCCCAATGGCGCCACGGGGGAGGGGATGCACACTCACACCAACCTATGACCACCTTCGAGTGCACTTGTCTCTGAAAACACAGAGCCCTTTGAGGAGACCATGTAGATCAGCTGACATAGAATCAGAGATGCCTAAAGGATCAGGTCACTCACTGCAGTCTTGCAAAGGTTCTGCTGCAGTAATCTCTGTAGTTATGCATTTTGTTGGCTCTTAAAAAATTTCACCCTACTCTGAAGCCTATTTGTTTTATTGTTTTTTTTCTTCTGCAAAGTGGCTAACATTATCAAAAAGGTAATTGAATGCAGTTGAAGACAAATATGCACATCTTTATGCATGTATGCTACTATTAGCATGCATATATGCTTTGTCCAGTTTTTTTCTCAGGGTGATTAGAAAGTTTAACTGTATCAAATTATCTGATTACACATTCCTAGATCAGTCAATTCCTTGGCTGATAAATTGGCTAAATTCGGAACCTTCCAACAGTCTCTTATTGTTTGGGAAGACTTCACCCCTTGTAATCTTGCTCCTTTGAACTTTTGATTGAATAAAATTCAGCATCATTTAAAAAAAAAAAATTGTCTGATTACACCTGATTGAACTTCTCTCTTTTCCGAAATTGTGTCATGAATAGGAGGCAGTTCCTTTCTCTTATCTTACTTTATTGCTTTATGTCTCAGCCTACCCACATGCATATGTGCATGAATAAAGTACTTTTATTAGTATGTATACAAAATATATTGTTCTTAATCGTTAAGAACTTCATAATTTCAATCTCTTGTTGTTAGGGAATTGCTCCCCGTCCCTCAGTAATTCTTTGTTCTTCTGTTAATATATGCATCTTTTTTCAAAAAAAAAAAAAAAAAACTTCACAATTTCAAGAGATAGCCAATCAGCAGTCACTTCTATTTTGAATTGATCTGGTTCAACTTCTCTTTTGCAAAAGCCTTAACTACTAGACCTGTGTCCATTATGGTTGACCATCTGTTTGTAGCCATGATCTAACTCTTTGTTGTATTTTTTGCAGCATCATAGAAATAGATTAAGCTTGAAGAAAATCTTAAACTGCTCTAACGTATGCTATGCTTGCACTAAATTTGCAAGTAAACTTCTGAAGCGGTTTTTTTCTTTCTTTCTTTTATTTTTTGAATAATAGGTATGGGTTCAGTAAGGAGGTTGTTGAATGTCCAGGTATGAGATTTTTGTTCTTCACATTAAAATATTCTTCAGACCCCATTTTCTCATCATTTACAAAAAATATAAATATACAAAAAAATTTTGTTAGCCCGATTTTTTTTATAGGTTCTCCATCAGAACCTTGTTCCAGCTATCTTCCCTGTAGAGATGTAGATGTCAAAATGTATATTTGAATTAGCCTTCGAAGTTTTATTCCATTCTAACTTTAGTAGAATAACAGCTTATTGGCCCCCCAGTGTTCATGTGTGTGGCTTTTGGTTTCTGCCACTGGAGTGGCAGTTTGAATGTTACAAGTGTAGAGAGCTTTCAGCTGCATATCGTTCAACACAGTTGGATAAAAAGGATGGGTTGTGTGTGGCTCATGCTGGCCTGCAACATTTTCTTGAGATTTCTGGTTCTGATTCATGGTCACCAATATTCATAGGTTTAAGCTCCAGTGGCAGGTAAGCTTCTCTGATGTTTCTTCCGAAATGTTTTTCTATTCTGCCCTTTTATTATGCGTTACTTTTACAGGAAATGCATGATGAAGCACAACAAGTAATCATTTTTTTATTATCCTTAATATGTTTTGGCTAGTATTCAACAACCTGACCCATCAATGTGATGTATGACAGAGCTGGGTGAATTGCCATGGATAAGCCTTGGGTATAACAATTGGTGGTTAAAATATATGTCTTATTTTTCATGATCTCCTTCTCATCCTTTTTTTTTGAAAAAAAACTTAGTTAAACTGGCTGACCAAACTGTAAAAAAATTGAGCATATTACATTGTTGGACATGATACGTTAGGTCTTTGTACTTGAAGATAGACTCAAAGAAGTGGAAATAGAAAGTGGGAGAAGCTCAAGGAAACAAAGCAGGTGGACAATAGTAGAGAAGGTCTGAACTGTTACTTTATGTGTTTATTCCCTTGTCTCACCATGGCCAACAAGACTGGTTTGTCTGTACTTGGACTCATATTCAGTAGCCTACATATATATTTTTTTTGAATGAAGATGTATAAGCTATTAAAAAAGAGTAAAGATTACAATACCTAGCTAAACAGGGCCTTCCTCCACAACAAGGTGTTGGAGCGAAACACCTAATTTAGCCTGAGTGTCAGCTAAATGATTAGCTGACCTAGGAATGTATTTCCAATTACAGTTTAAGACAGAAATTAAATTATATATATCATAAAACATGTCTCAGTGTCGCAATGGAGGAAGGACTAACTTCGCACACCAATTGATGACAATTTTAGAGTTGCCTTCAAGATGACTATTGAAGATCTGAAGCCCATTAAGTAAACCGGAGAGCTCAACTGTGGTTGAATCTGAGATACCAATTGGCCCAGCGAAAGAGAAAAGAAGAGTGCCATTACAATCATGAATAACGCCACCAAAACCCGCAAGGCCTGGGTATGTGCAAGCACTTCCGTCAAAATTCAATTTGTAGTGGCCCACTGTGGGGAGAGACCAAATTTCCATAATTGGGGGACGAGGTGGATATGACATGCCAACTATTACTCCTCGGTTTTCTTGAAAGTTGGATCCTTTTAGATTTCAGAATTTCTTACGCAGAAGGATCCACGTAGAAACTTAGCCAACAATTTTTTCCACTAGTGTATTGCTAGGGATAGATTTTAAATTGAATTTTTGGTTGTTTCTTTCTTTCCATATTGCCCAAATAATATAACCAACACCGCAAGAGATAAGTAATTTCCCGAGTTTTGGGAGGCTAGCGTTAGTAACTGAGAGGATGGTAGATGAGAGATTTTGAGAGGTGCAATACTGGAAACCGATTTTGTTGAGGCTAGTCCATACAAAGTGGGCAAAGTTGCAATGTAAGAGGACATGGGAGGCTGTTTCTGGGGAATTTTGGCAGAAGGGGCATAAGGGGTCTTGGATAGGGGTTCCTCGTCGGATGTGAGGATTTTATTCCTATAGGTGCAGCAGATAAAAAATTTAACATGAGGAGGGGCAAGTAAGGTCCATGCGATGGCAGCAGGATGATTGGTTTGTGAGGGGTTGGGGTAGTTCAAAAAATTATAAGCAGAGGAAGTGGAAAAGGTACCTTGAGTGCAGGGTGTCCAAATGAGAGTATCAGGCATATTTATGAGGCTTACCGAGGATAGATTAGTGATGAAGTTGGCTGCCACCAAAGCCTCTGAGTTCGAAAGCGCTCTCTGGAGATTTAAGTTCCATCCTCTAGAATCAGTTCGCTGGTCAGAGATAGAGGCTTCCATATTTCTGGCCAAATTTGAAACCAATCTAGTGGTCTACATATTAATACCATTCTTATCAAAGGCTTATCTAGATTGAACTTTTTGGTGATCGATCTATGTGATTGATATTCTCCTGCTTAATTTGAAGTCCAATAGAAATTGTCCCTACTCACTCACAACTAAGGTAGGTGATGTTGGTTATATTCTCTACTATCAACTTGATATAAGGTATTTAGTGGGATTTTTTTTCTATAGAGAATATGAGGAATTTGTGTAGCTATTCCATCTCAACACAAAAATTATGAATGAAAGAGGGTTTTTCTTTTTATTTATGAGATTATGAATGAAAGAGGTCGATCCGCGTACCGACTCAGCGTAGGGCGTTGATTAGGCTCCACAACTTAACATAATGCACCCAACACTTTTGTGCGCATGATGACACAGGTGCTTCGACCATTTCTTGGCTAGTTCTTGGTGGTCTATTTTGATGACATCCTCATTTATAGCCAGACCAAAGATCAACACCTAGAACACCTCTGCCTAGTCAGCCACACACTCCGAAAGAAAAGAAAAAATGCTAATCTCCATAAATGCTCCTTCCTGATTGATCAAGTAGTTTTCTTGGGCTTTGTAGTAACTTCTGCAGGCATCTTTGCAAACCCCTAGAAAGTGAAAGCCATCGTTGAGTGGCCGGAGCCATCTACTCTCCACGAGGTTTGTAGTTTCCATGGTCTTGCCACTTTCTATCGACGATTTATTAAGGGATTCGGCACCATCATGTCCCTGATCACGGATTGCATGAAGAAAGGAGAATTTTTGTGATCGAAAGCTGTCTCTCATGCTTTTCAAGAAATCAAGAAGCATATGACCAAGGCACCTGTCATGAGATTACCTCACTTGTTTAAGGTGTTTGAGGTACAATGTGATGTATCGGGCATAGTCATAGGAGGTGTACTTAGTCAGGAGCGACACCCCGTTGCGTATTTCAGTGAAAAACTTAATGTCGCCAAACAAAAGTACTCAACCTACGATAAGGAGTTTCACGCAGTCGTTCAAGCCTTACGTTGCTGGCATCACTACCTGCTTCCACAAGAATTTGTCCTATACTCTGACCACGAGGCCCTTCGCTATCTCAACTCCCAAAATAAACTTAATCATAGGCATGGTCGGATCAAGTACCTACAAGAATACTCTTTTGTTCTGAAGCATAAATCAGGTGGTGAAAATAAGGTCGTTGATGCTCTAAATTGTAGAACAAGCTTGTTGTCTATTATGAACATTCAGGTTATTGGATTTGAGAAGTTCATAGACGAGTATCCTTCATGTTCTGACTTTGAAAGCATTTATATAGACCTATGAGAGGGACCACATCGTACCTTTGGGGATTACCACATCCATGGTGATTATCTATTTCGGCTCAACAAGCTATGCATTCCCCACACGTCTATTCGAGACTTTTTAATTTGGGAAACTCATGCAGGGGGATTGGGGGGACATTTTGGGTGCAATAAGACATCGTGGAAGTCGAATGTCAATTTTACTGGCCTAGTTTAAAAAGGGATGTGGCCAAGCTAGTAAGATAGTGTAGGACATGTCAATTAGCCAAACACACTAAACAAAACACTAGGCTATATACTCCCCTACCAATCCCTACATGTCCTTGGCAAGACCTCGGCATAGACTTCCTTTTAGGCCTCCCGAGTACCTTTTGAAAGCACGACTCCATTTGCGTCGTGGTAGACCGTTTTTCCAAGGTAACACATTTTCTCCCTTGCACTAAAACGTCTGACACCTCGAATATCGCTCGACTTTTCTTTGACGAGATTGTCAAGCTATATGATCTTCCTCAGACCACCGTATTTGATAGGGATGTCCGTTTTATGAGCTATTTTTGGAAAACGCTCTGGCATTTGATGGGTACCAAATTAAAAATTTCCATTGCATACCACCCTCAAACAGATGGTCAAATTGAAATGTTTAATCCAAGCTTGGGAAATCTCCTTCGTAGCCTCGTAGGAGAGCACCACCACACTTGGGATCTAGTTCTCTCAACAACACAGTTTGCTTACAATCATTCACTCAAGAAGTCCATCGACATGAGCACATTCCAGGTTGTCTACGGTTATCAGTCTAGGAAACCTTTAGATCTCATACCTGTGTTACCTCAAGTTAGGGTTTCAAAGTCCGCTATAGAATCTGCATGTAGAATTCAAGACTTGCATGTTGAAATCGCTAAACGACTCCAAGCAAGTAATTCCCAATACAAACTTCAGGCTGATATGCATAAATGTCATAAACAATTTAACGTGGGTGACTATGTCATGATTCGGATTAGGCCTGAGCGGTTTCTTGCTGGACCCGCCTGAAAGTTCCAATCTTGTAGTGACCTTTTAAAATCCTATAAATGGCTGGTAAAAATGCTTATGTTGTGGATTTGCCATCAGACTCGGGCATTAGCTCCACTTTTAACATTGAAAATTTGATGGCATATAGGGGCAACCCCTCCATTCTAGATCACCCTTTTTCCCTACCTTTTGATTCCATCCCATCACTTGACACACTCCCTCCTTCCTCGCCTGATATCCCCTTGGCTCCATTACCCGTAGCACCAACACATAAAGATCATATTGATGCTATTTTAGATGAACAAGTGGTTTGTACCAAGATTGATGCAGTTCAGCGTATGGGATTTATCAGATAGGGGTTTATCCTTTTTTTCCTGATTTTACGAGATTCATTAGATAGGATTTATCTCTTTTATTTGAATTTTGAACTTCTGTTTCGTTTCTTATTTAAAGCGTTGTAATCGGATGAGTGAACGTCATTGAATGAATTGAAATTTCCTGCTCCCACTGCCTTGTTCTTCTTCTCTCTTCCTTTCTTTCTTCTTTTTCTTCTATTTTCGTCAATTTCCTTTCACTGCAACATCTCGATGTGCGTCCTGCACAGAACTTCATTATATTTTTGGTTTTAAATTGACAACCACTTCTATTTTCTTGTTTGAACCTTTTTATTACTTCCTTGGTTCAAATTTTTATTTTTAAAAGTACGATTCTCTTCTTTTTTGGATTTCATTAAATCCCTTATTTTGAGTTCTTGGGGTTGGTTTCTTTTTTATGTCTATGGGGTAGTTATTTATTGCTGGTTTTTAGTGGGATAAAATTACTCCATATTTTGTGCTCAGATTCCTTTATTTAGTTATTTTTTGTAACCATTATTCATTTATTTATTTCAAAATTTACTCTTTTTAGTTCTCCTCCCCTTCTTTTATAATTTATTGTTCTTCGGCATCGTTTAAAAAAATAAAAATTATTGTTCTTTCTACTTAGTGGTTTGCGAGTTCCTCTCTTCATCTTACTTTTTTTTTTAGCCTATTAGAACTTTAAATTGCCATAGGCTTTGTCGATTTGGATTTCTTGAGATGTTGTTGCCATTCAAGGGGAGAGTAAAGAAGTTATATATTCAATAGCAATTTGCAGTTTTGCAAATATGGTTCACTTATAGTTTCTGGTAAGTTGGGACTCCATGTGATGTTCTCTCTAGCTTCTTTTTGAAGATTTTTTTTTATTAGACAAGGTGCAAGGCAAAGTCATATCTATGCAACATGTTTCATCTTAAAATCAGTTTGAATTAACTGTAAATGTATTTAACACAACCTCAACATGATTTGTTAGCAGCTAGTTGGGCATCCAACTATGGCAAGGAGGGCATCTATGATATGTATGCAAGAACTTGAGGGGGAGCGTCAAAGTGTATTATGTATAGAGAGGTTTTCTATTTCAGTTAAAATTGATTCCATTGTAGTTTTTGTGTTTTCGATAGTAGATATTTTTATTTCCTATGTAGATTAGGAAAGTTTTATTCTAAAATTATAAATAAAGTAAGAGGGGTCAAATAGAGTCAGCTCAATCTCCAGTTCCTTTTTTGACTTCTTGTTGCCCTCTTTTTTCTTTGCATTTTTCCCCTTAAAAATTTATCCTTTCATGAAAAATGGGATAATTAGTTGTGAGCATAATTGCTTGATTATCTTGCACCATTTTCATAAAGTAGTACTTTACATAATATGTCTGACACACATTATTCACATGTAATATGAGCCATTCTCAGTATCCTGCCCTTGCTATAGATGTAATAACAACCATGTGTTTATGGGCTATTGTTAATATTCGGCCTTTGCATTTTATTTTTTTTGAAAATGGTGAGCTTTAATAAGCGAGAAAGAGAGGAAACAATCAGCCAAGGAGCATTGTCTTTACAAACTAAAGATTGGAGGGAGACTCCTTGTTTTGCAAGAGAATCAACTACAGAGTTTACCGATCTTAGTACATAAACCAAAAACAAGAAAAAAAGGGCAGGAAATATCCTTGATGTTATGAAAGGTTGGCCAATGGCGCCAAGGGGAGGCTTGGCAAAGGAGGTAGAGCACCTATTTATCACCACTTTGGAGTCGCTTTCAATGATAAGAGACCTAGATAGGTCATCACAAAAAACGATGAGTCCCTGGAGAAGCACCATGAACTCAACACAAGTGGAGTCAAAAGTCCCTGGTGGCCAATAGTATGAACTAAGAATGGAGCCAGCAGAATCTCAGATGACTCCTCCATAGCCGGCAAGTTTGGGTTTGCCAAGAGCGCTTCCGTCAAAATTGAGATTGAGGACACCAGAGGGTGGAGGTTGCCAATCTTGTAAGGTGGGGCCACGAGACGAAAGGAACAAAAATGTCTAGATGCCTTTGCACTTGATCTAGATGCAACATTTTTTTCTTACTCTTCCATGTTGATCAGTTTTCTTTGACAAAGGAACAAAGTCTAGTTGTATACTGTTGATCCACTTGAGACCCAACATAGTGTTAGAATATTCTGTGAATCCAAATGCTCGTGAGTTCTATGGACCAAACTTTTCCTTGTTGCACTTTCCTAATTTTTTGTTATACAACTTTTAATTGTAATGGCCTCAAATTTTCCACTACTATACTTCAACAAGAAATGAAATCTCTAGCCCACCTTTTTATCTAGTCTATGATTTTATTAATCCTTTTATCCAAAATACCTAGTTAGTTCTTTAGCTACCTTCAAAGTATTTCTTGAGTTAGTCTTTGGTTTCTCCAATTTCTGCCAAATCACTATGTGAGATAATAATATCATCTACACACACAGTTAAGACCACAATACTCTTTTCTGTTGAAGTACAAATCTTGAATAAACAAACTTACGCCTTTTAGATTATGTATGGCCTTCATTATTGACTCACTTTGCTTGTTTCCTCTTGAGCAGAAATTGAGCACGTGACTCCATGTAGCTCCTCAATTATATCACATAAATAATGGTGTTTTATACTTTTTAAGTGATAAAGAATTCTTTTTAATAGCTTATACATCTTCATTCAAAAATAAAAAAAGTGATAAAGAATTCTGTTATGAACATTGACCGTAGCCAAACTAAAACAAGCAAATAGGAGAAAAGGCTTAGTATATAGGTCTCATGAGCATTTGGATATCCTGATGTGGACGCTTCTAGATTTAAGTCAGATTGAAGGTCTAAATCAAGTCTTGTGCATTTGTCAGAGGATATCTTGTGACAAGGAAGAGTCAGAAATAAATAGCTTTCGCTAGACCTAGTTTAATGGCAGAATAGCAAGCATTGCCTTATATTGTATTTAGAAAATGATGATGGTCAAGTCTATGGTTACAGAGTTTATTTTCTCAGTTATCCCATATAAATGGTAGTAAAGTTGCGCAGGCTCATCCCAAGGTGGGTAAGTGAGGAGGCTCCTACACTTGGCAATCTTACTAATCAAGGATCCATGTTGGACTATTGTTAAATAATGTTATGTGATATCAAACAACTTTCTTCATTGCAAGTGATTGCCTTTTTTGCTAAAAGGCAAAGCACAATGAAGTGGATTGATATTTTAAGAGATGTATGAGTGGTGAAGTTGGTACTCTGTATATTCGGTTAGAGTATCAGTTAGAAGACATTTCCATTAAGGTGTTTGTGTTGAAGCAGTTTTCTTCAGCTTGTAACTAGCTGTGCATGCTAGATATGTATTATCCAGATTGGGAGGGAGTGCCACAATTGATGTGCTTTTAGAACAGATTTATTAGTGAAGTGCCAATCTGTTAAAAGTTCTATATTTTATGTTTCAATTTTAAGGGCCTCTGTGTAATTATATTGAATCATTTAAGTAGTTGGTGCATTGAAGGGGGAGATGCCTACTGAATTAGGTTCTTATGCTCTCAATAAACAGTGGTCGACCTGTCTCTTTATATTTTCTATTTATCCCTTTCTTTTTTTCCCCATTTTTCTTACATGGTAAGTGATTATTTTATTCAGCATGGGCTTTCTGCAGAACCCTCAAGCATTTCTTCGGGTTATCAGAGGAGTTCTTGAGAATACAGACTACAGAGTTTTGCTTTTTACTGCTAATTATGAACCTTTAATAGACGCCATCCAAGCCATTAATACAGAAACTTTTGGTTTTCAACAAAGCACAAAATCCAGCTGCAATGATGGAACTCTTCTCTTTGGCGGTCGACTCTTCTGTTTTTCTGGGTTAGAATATTTAAATCTGTCAGGAGATTTGGTTGTTACATTGAGAAATGCAATAATCCCTCTTTTATAGCAAGTAACATTTTCTTTTCTTTGTGATTCTATTCATTAGTACCGTACAATATAGATGGCTCTTTCAAAGATGTCAGGTTGTAGTTCATCATGGGGGTAGGTGAGTCTGTTCTTTGAGAAAATCTTCTGTTTACATTTCTTTTTTGCTTCATTTTCTCCATCCTGACAATCTTTGAGTTTGTACTGACTCGTGAGGGCTGATGCACACTTGGCCTTGACATGTAAAAAGTGGATCCACTGCTGCAGCTCTGTATGCTGGAACTCCTCAGGTTATTTTGAAGTTCTTAGTTCTTCAAGTTTTGCATAACTCACTTTTGGTTTTCAGATTCTTTAAAAGGTTTGGAGTGATAACCATGATAAATTCCATAACATATTCATAGTTTTCATTTGTTACCTTCATGTGTCCCTTATGCATGCTAATCAGTAATGTCTCTGAATCTATGTGCACTTGAGAACATAGCTTATAATTTTGACTGGAAGGATGCAGTATTTAGTTGTGATCTTCCTTTTTTGATGCATAGCTGCTTATTACTTCATGAATTTATATAATGATGAATGTTCATCTCTCGTTGGATAGCTTTGATTACTTCAATACTAATATAGGGTATATCTAGAGGCTCATGAGCCAAGGTACTTCTGCATGACCAGTATTGAGGCGGCAATACATCTATTCTCCTGTAACAAAGATACAGAAAACACACCTTGATGCAAAAACAAATAGATGCTGCATTTTCTGTTTTCTCCAGAAACTGTTTCTTTTTTGGTCAATCAATCATCCTTCTTTGGCCAGGAAAGTTAGTTCCAATCATTTAAAAAAAAAAAAAATCATTACAAAGAGATGCATACAGTTAGAATGCATCACTATGTCATATCTGTGATTGGAAACTAGCATGCTGCTTGCACATTAATAATTGTTCTTGATACTCTCTATAGTGATGGGTGTAGCAGTTGCGGATAGTGCTTATAGATCTAATCCAAAAATATTGTCAATGGCATACATATGAATTAAACAATCTTATTTATATCGTGGAGCTAATCGAAAAATGGTTTAGGTGATGGGAATATCAATAGGTTTCTGCTGTGAACAATTGGATATGGTTGACTTTACCATTTCTTAAGTTATCAAATGAAATAACACCTGAAGGAAAAGTCTTAAGAGTGTAACAGTAATTGTCTTAAAAAAACCAGTGGGATAATAACTAACATATCTATTAGTAATGGTTACCCCTTCCCCTTCTGACTCCCACAGGATGCATATAGAGAAAATCCTCTTGACATTTTGAAGAGGTAAAATGAGAAAGTTGCCCTGAAAAAATAAATTGTGGGGATGGTGTTTATCTAATTTTCATGTCATGAACTAAATTTGCTAACTCCACCTTGTGGTATTTTTTTTCCATGAAAGTACATCTAGAAATATCTAGCCTAAATGGAATGAAGGGAACTCTTATGAATGGTGTGCGAATTTTTCACCTATCTTTTATAAATGAACTTCCTAAAATGATAGAAGTTGTCAGAGTCCTATCATGCTAATGTAAGCAACATTGTATAAGAACACATAAAAACGCTCTCTAGCTTTGTTTGTTGACCTTTGTTAAATTTCTAGAAAAGAGAAATAATCCATTGACTTGATTCTAATTGCATACAAAAGCTTCTATTTCTAACAAAAGAAATAAGTATAATCAGATTACAATTAAACAATCCATATCCCAATTACAGTCAAAGTCAAACACTAAAAGACAAGTCCTAAAACAAATGAGCAGCCGAACATAACTAGAAGATTAACATAACCAAAACACCTTTAACTAAGACTCTTTTATGAGACCTCCTTCCCATGAAACTCCTCTTAGACTCCACCATATTAATTTTGGTTCTGTGAGACTTCTTGCTATGAGAGTCATGTAAGACTCTTCCATACCTGTTTCTTCAACACTTCCCTCAACTTGGAGCTTATGACTTCAACTTGTAATGAAAAAGATTCTTGGTCTTCAATCTTATTTGGTTTAAAATTTTTCATAGATGCAAAATCTTCATCTTTTGTTCTCCCCCTTGATTATTTTATATGAAATAAAATACCTTTTTCTTTGTACTTCTTCTACTTCTCCGCCTCAAGCTGGGCTGTATCAACTTGACCCCTGTTTGAAACAAAAAATGTAATAATTATCTCTTCCATCAAGGTTTCCCGATGATAAGTACTCTACTGGACATAGACTCTTAATAAAAAAGGATGGCTGATATATAAAAAAGTCGAAACTAACCTCATAGGATTTTGAACAAAATAGTGATAATAATCACTAAAAAGGGGTAATGCTTGTTACTCAAATGACAACAAAGGGTACCAATAAAAAGTCTCAATAAACTTAAAACTCCCATATATATATATAAAAAGAGGAACCAACTGAAGCAATGCATAAGAGATTGGCTCAAAGAGGTATGCGAGGATAAAAAGATGATGGTAGGAGAAAGGTAACTAAGTAAAAGGGTTATGGGGGGAAGGAAGAGAAAAATAACCACCATGGTAATAGGAGGTAGACTGTAACTGTAGAACTGAAATAACTTAACAAATTTGACCAAAATATAACCTCAAGGGAATTTCTGGAGGTTGACCAAAAATCTTCGAAGATGACGATGTGGAAGATATGCAACCAATGTAGACAAACAAACCAACACTAGAGAAGAGACCTTGAGCCAAATCGCCTCGTGTGATTTCCCTTTGAACCAAAAAATATAATTCTATTAATACTAGAGAAAGAGCATATACCAAGGCTATACAGGCCAAAAGGTTTCCATGCATATCTAGATGAGGAGCTTCTTTATGTACTTGGATAAAATAATTAACTGGCAGTAAGCCACAGCCACCTCCGATAAATCAGGAGAGATTTCAGCAAACCCTTCTTCAGGACTTGCTGTCATGATAATACTTTTTGCACAAGCAATAGATACCCTCGCCGATCTTGCTTCAAATGCCTCCAATATGACTAAACGATTCAACCAAATTGTCTTTGAACAACACTACATCTGACATCAATACAAACTGCTCAAGATAAGGCATTCGAAGAGCCTTAAAATCCAACATGTGCAGGAAACGAACATCAACTCCAAATCAGGTACAAAGTGTTTTAACCTCGGTTAACCTTGAAAGCCTTTTAGAGATTATCAATCCAGCAGCTTATGAATTCAGCTTGGAGATGGCAGCAGTAATAAAGTGTAGGTGTCAAGTTGAAAGCATGAGATGGCAGCTTGGAGGAGCTTGAAGCTAGGTGCTGCTCCACGTGGTGGTAGCCTTCCACAGCATCAAGTGAAGGAGCAGCTTAAATCTGAAGGGAAACTTCTAGCTTGAGCACTTCTCTTGCACCGAAGAAATTTCCTGCTTCCTCTTGCCACTGCATAAACAACCGCTGCTTCTCTGCATAACGACCTTGGATATCCTCCATATCAGTAATCAACAGGCAAAGAGGCTTGGCAATAATATGTTCTGGACTGGACTCCAGAAATCTCAACACTTGACTTTGCTGCCACCAGCAAAACCAGAGATAATCGTCTTCATTCTTCAGCAGAAACTGGGCCCGAGGTTTGATGTTCTTTTGCTGCTAAGTTTCCTCGTCCAACCAGGGAACTCATCACGCTTAATCTCATGAAAAACACCGTGAAAGGAAGAGCAACAACAACACTTTTTTTTTTTATGAAAGAGCAGCAACAACACTTGAATCTACTTATTTTGTTGCACATGGGCCTCACTAACATGCATCTGTTCATCCATTCCGACATGGTGCTTGTGATGAAAAAGATTATGGATTTCTAACATCTTGTATAAACCATCCTTAAAGTGGGTCACCACATGGACCCCACTCTTCTCCATCTTCTTCACCAGCAAGCTGATATAAATCTGCATATGAGAGGATCAGGAACTGCTTCTTGATTGGCTCCAGGAGTGCACCTATCAGTGGATTTCTCACCCACAGCAGCACGTTCTTCTAAGAGAAGCAAATCAGAGGTTGAAGCTGTAAGTTTTGGTTGGTGATGGCATTCTTTGCTGAAGCTCCTCCTGTTGATACGAAGGCCAGGGAAAAGATCCTCAAGACGAAGTACTGCTTGTGTTCCATTTTATCAGATGATCTGTTGGTGTTGCTGTCTTTAGCTCAGAGTCAAAATCTCAACAGGAATATGAGCTTCTTTGTATTGCTAATAAGGACATATCCATCCGCAGCAGCTTCTGTGCGATCTTTAGAAGCAAGATCTTGAGAGTAGGTTGAGTCTTACTCAAAGTAGAAATGCTACTGCAATAGTAATGAGCCGGAAAGGGACTCTTAATGCTGCTTCTCAAACAGCAGCCAACTTCTCACCAAAGTGAATTTGAAAACGGAACCATTGCCGTAAAAAAATGGATTCCAACCAGGAAAGATGGAACCTAGTTGGATTACAACTTCATCTCGGCAAGAATTAGTGGGAGTCTTCCTTAGCAGCTTAGACATGCTCTGGAGATGTTCCAATATGTCGACATTTGCTGTTGTTGTCAAGGAACTGCTGCAATTCTTTAAAACAAACAACTCCCGTATCAGAAGATAATGCAGCCTTTGACATGCAATACTTCTCAGCAGTGCCAGCCATGATCAAAGCAGCCCTGAAGATATGTTCAAAAAGCTGTTGCAAGAGCTTGATCTGAGGATGATGGCATATTCTGCTTCTGTAGTCCTTTGTTCGGCTCTTCAAGTGTATGAGGGGGAGTAGTTTTAACTCGACAAAGATTGTTCGGAGATCCACTCCAATTTCTGCCAACAACGGTGCCAAGAAGGGCCAGACGAAAGGAAACAAATGCCTAGATGATGGGATTTCTGCCTCCTTAGGCTCAGTCCTTTAGTGTTGGAAATTATAGGAAGAAAAAAGTTGGTGAGATTAGGACTGCAGCCCCCTCTTCCCTATTTGTACTCAAATGATATAAAAATTACAGTAATATCTTTGCTCCCTATAAACCCTATGGAACTACATTTTACAAGAAACAACTTTCCTAAAAAGTTAAGTAGCCTAATCAACCTAATTATACTTTCCAACACTCCTCCTCAAGCTAGAGCATATAGCTTCAGCTTGTTCCCCATGTTAAGCATAAAAATAAAATATAAATTTGGTCTTCTACACAAACTTGATCTTAAAAATTTTGCGGCCTATGTGGCTTCTAAAATCTTTAAAAATTTGTTGATTTTAAAATCTTTAAAATCTTTTTGAGCTTGTACTTAGCACTTACACACTTATGTTGCTTTTGAGCTTGCATTTATCACTTACACACTTGTGCTCTTTCTTCCCCTCAAGCTAGGGAGAACATACACATCAATCCCAACTTGAACAGAAGAAACTCAACATATAGTAACAGTCATCCTCTTCTACCTCTCCCTATAGACCATCTCAAGTCATCGAATTGGACAAAACTTAGAACAAAGGAGAGTAAAGACAAGTAGAGGGCAAAACCCAATGAAAGGGTAAAAAAATATTGGTGACATAAATAAGAAAATTCAAAACCATATTGATGATTTCGGACATAAAATGGTGATAACATCACTAAGCAAGAAAAACTGGTCACTAAAGGACGATAATAGAAAACTCACTTAAGGGCAATAACAAGTCACCAAGGACAAAATTACCCATATATACAAAAATAAGAAGATCAACCAAGGAACTTAAACAAAGGGGTTGACTTAATTCCTAAAACATGAATTTTTTTTTCTCAAGACAATTCAAACCCCACAAAGTAGTTAAAACGTCTGAACCAAAAACAAGGAGTTACAAAACAAATATACAGAATTGATGTTATCTCAAAAAAAAAAAAAAAAAAGATTGGGTCTACTTCACAATTTTGAGACGGCATGAGAGATAGTTAGAAGAAAATATTCAAAAAACTAAGGATACTAATGACATAAGCGCTAGATACATCAATAAGGGACTGCAGCGATAGAAATTATCAAAGCGAACCAGAAAATTGGGCAAAAAACCGACCATATATTGACTATCAAATGGACCACACAATTGACCAATAGATTTAAACAGAACAAAAAAAAAAAAGACTCAGGTCAATTAAGAAGAGAGGATTTGACATTTGGTTTTCTTGTTGGATGTGGAGAATAGACCAAGAATCCTCTTGGAGGCAGATGAGTTCAATTGATCAGTAGTAACAACTACATCTCCACTAAACCAGGGAACTTCAACAGCTACAATGGAGCTTCAGAGTGGAACACCCAAACCTTGTGGTAGTGCTTAAAATAGACATTCAAATGGGCAACAGCTATTAATTCAGAGAAAACCATGACTAGCCATGTAACTAGGAAGACCATGACTAACCATGACTAATCATGATTATTAATTCAGAGAAAACCATGATAAGCCATATACCAATCTTGTCAACATTTTTTTTTTTTTTTTTGGAAAAGGATGTATATATATTAACTAGAGAAAAATGACAAAGGAAGAGGGAGCAATTCCCTACTAACAAAAGATTGCAGGGTCGCTCCCTGCTTGGCAAGCACATCTGCTGCCGAATTTGCAGATCTCGGAATGTGAGACCAAATACAAGAAAAGAGTGAGGCAATTTCTAGAATCTCCTGAAAGATGTCCCAATGGCGCCACAGGGGAGGGGATGCACACTCACACCATCCAATGACCACCTTCGAATTCCCTTTAATGTGGAGGGGGCCACTGCAGTTGTCTCTGAAAACACGAATCCCATTGAGGATGCCGTGGAGCTCAGCCGACATTGAATCGGAAATGCCTAATGGGCTAGCATATGAGAAGCACTGATTGCCGGATGGATCCGAAATAACTCCCCCAAAGTTAGTAGTCCCGGGATTGCCGAGAGAAGAGCCATCAAAGTTCAATTTTAGGAAACCAGGTTTAGGAGGACTCTATTCCTGCATGACGTGGACCAATCTGCATCATTGCCAAGTTGCTCCAGTTTTCACGAATAGAGGTACCCACAAAGGATGAAAAGGGCTTCTTAGTCAGAAGCCAATGTCATGGTTAACAATTCAAACCAGAAGGTCTATGTTCTGTCTGTAATTTCACCATTCTGTATGTATTCCAACTGTACAAGTGATGTATGGATGAAACAATAATAGTGCTTCGGAATCATGTCAACCAGACACAAGTCACAATAAGAACAGAAATGACAAGATTCTAACCTGAACCTTAGACAGCGGCGGTCTAGCCCAGAAACTACAGTATTCCCAATCTGATGCGGTAGAAATACAGGCTGTCATGTGTTGCTAAACTTCATTGAAGATATGCTGGGACAAAATCAGGTGAAACTCTCAGCTGATATAGGTCTGCTGCTATTCCAGTAAGTGTTTCCTCTGGCAAGTGTTGCAAATAGGCTAATCATGAGGGCAACAGCTGTAGTTGTCGTCACAGCCAAAGGCAAATTCAAGTGGACAGCAACCCTACGCAAAGGAGGAGCCAGCTGTTGGATAGTATAGTAGCTGAGATCCCTAAAACCTCACCCAGCTTCTGGGTAGTGCCTTTGTCATGTGGATGAATCACACTCACCAACCTTAACCGGTACTTCGAATGAGAAAGCAGTAGCTCAGTTTCTAGTAACGAGAAATCAGCTACTTGGGCAGTGGCAGCAGCAACAGCAAAAGAGGAAATAAAATTCTTGAAGGAGGTGAAAGAAGAAGCTTTGTCTGACAACTGCTCTGTAGAGATGAAAATTGAGATGAAGACAAAAGAACAAAGACGAGGCAGAGACAAACATCTCAGAGAAAGAGGACTTGGTGAAAAGTACAGATGAAGCATAACCTGCCTGAAATAAAACTTATAAGAAAGAGACTTGTCTTCAGTAGAAACTGATCTTCTTTTTGAATTCAGACATAGGAGGCAACAGGTATGCTCATTAACACTTAAGGTGTCGGTTGGAAGTTCTGACCAATTAGCCTTGAGATAACACAGACCTCTTTGGTTAGGAGAAATTAAGGAAAAATACTATGGAGATATTGTTGGGTTCCCCATAAAGTGGTGTGGAGATGCTTTTGAACAGTCTGAAAAATATCAAGGTCCCAAGTAAGGATAAAGGCATAAATTTAAATGTCGAGGTAAGAGTGTTGGAGGTTTAACCATGGAGAGGAGAAGACAAAAAATAAAGACCTCTCAGAGAGCTTCCTGCGATGGATTAACTACTGAAAACATTAGAAACAAAGCAATAACAAGGCAGATTCAAACAATGAAGAACACATTATCTATGAGTTGACAAATCAACTCACATATGCTCCAGGATAACCTGCTTTAATACCATGTTGGAATTTATAGGAAAAAAAGAGATGGAGAGATTAAGGTCTATAGGCCCCCTCTCTCCTATATATACTTAAATAATATAGAATCTTACAGTCATGTCCTTGCTCCCCATATACCCTAGGAAACTAATTATACCTTCTAACACTATATTTGTACATATGTTTATGCATGTAAGTGTATTGTAACGTCTCAATTTGTAATGGCAGATAGTATGCCCCTTCATACTAGACCAATTTTACTGGGCAGAGAAGATGACGTGGCTTGGAGTTGCACCACCACCACTCAAACGGAGTGAGTTGCTTCCTGATGGTGATGATGAAGCGAGCATCCAGAATGCTGCAATTTCCCTATCAAATGCCATAAAAGAAGCTCTATCCCCAGAAGTAAGGGCACGTGCTTTTGAATTGGCTGCAAGAATTTCAGCAGAGGTACAGTGGTTAAGGAAAAAGCAATTGAGTTGGTTCTATCCTTTTTTTTTTTTCAGAAAAATGCACCCAATTTTGTTGTAGGCCTAAGTAATAACTTTTTGTTTGCTCACATAGGTGTGAGAAAGGATGATATTTTCTAACAGAACTACAGTAAAGACTAGAAAATTTTGCCTTCTTACTGGAACTGACAATTACATCCTTGTTTGTTTGTTAAATTCTTGCACCCTAAAAAATGATAACAAGTGTCTCTGTTGACTATGATGTTTATTCGTCCTCTATCTAGGAAATGTAGGAAAAAAACACCTAGGCATATGGTTTGGCAGCTTAATCATAAAACTGATAGAATTTCTTTCATTCTCATACCCCTTGGTCCATGATATCATCAGTCTAAAAATAATTTTCATTTAAGTTTGCTTCTTCCCTATTCAATTCTCTAAGTATGAAGATAGATATTAGGATTATAGTTTTGCATTGATCCATTATTTGCAGTTCAATTACATGTTTTTTAAATGTTGGAAGTATAAATACATAAGACCATTGTAAACTTCAGGATGGAATTGGAGAAGCTCTGAAGGTCCTCAAGCAACATATTATTTTTCAAAGCAAGCATGAAGAGTGAATTTAAAGGGTTGAACGGAAGATTTTCTCAGAGATGATTTCTGTAAGTTAGTTTGCATATGATCTTATTTTGGGATGTATCTGCATTTTAATTCTTATTTTGGACACCTGGATTTTGATTATTATTTTGGGATTATACCCCAACCACTAAAACATTTTTGCAACAAGATCTGAAAGCTTCAACTGGCATAGAGTAAACAAAGAGACTGATTTGCTGAAAGCATGCGAGAGACAATTTGCACAGAGTTAAAAAGAGAGAGAGAGAGAGAGAGCAAGAGGTACCTGTTGGGGAAAAAGGGAGGCTCCTTTGGCACTGCAAAGTGAGGGAGTCAAGCCTGCAAGAGGAAAGTTTCTCTGACTCGTAGGAGGGGGTAGCAGGTAGGGCAAAGTCTGAGAGAAAGAGAGGGGAGCCTAATAAAAATTTCTCCGTCTTTCTCTCTCCTCTTTTCTTTTTGAATTTAATAGTTCGTGAAGAGAAAATCCTACAACTAAGAGAGGAAGTACGTTACTCTCATATTTTCTTTCTATTTAGGATTCTGAATCTTTTCTTTTCTTTTCTTTTCTTTCTATTCTGTTTTTGTGCTGCCTAATACAGCCTTAGGGTCCATAGGCCAGAAAACTGAATCCAAATTGCCATCTCTATCCAGTGAATTTGGGTAGCTTCACCAATCTCCACCTCATTTAGAGCTTGCATCCAGTAATAGAGTGACCTTTTCTGACTAAGAAATCACAGAGGAACCAGAATCACAAGCCACTATGAATAAGTCCTCTACCGACCCTGATATCCTTCCAAAATCTTACTGATTCAAAATTGACATGAATATTTTTTAATGAATATAATCATTATTAGATTATAAGAAGTTCCAAATGAGGAAGTAAATGCCAGCCTTTCCAAACACATTAAACCTCCAAATAAACCCTAAACTCTAAAGCCTAACTGAGAAAATGCTGTTTCTGCTGGCTGTGCAACTGAACTGCCTGGAGAGATTGGTAAATTCCAGCTTTCATTATGCTTTCAGCCCAATAGGATTTTTGGTTTGTTGTCTGTAGCTCAGTATTTATAACTATTCCTTCATGATCTTTGCTCTTGTCAACGACAGAAATTTAACAAAGACAATGTTCATATACTTACTAATGGTATAGAAGATGTAAAGGATGTAACGATGCACCATGGATATAGAGGTTGCAGTACGTGGAACTGATCTCTTATTGAAGTCGATTGTGACTACCTGAGAATGCCTGCAGAGGTGCAACATAACAGGTTCCGTAAGGGGGACAGACCTGATTTTTAATTGACTCCACAGACTCTTCATCATTTACTGAGTGGGAAACACAAATACATGAAAAATTATCAGATATAGATATATACATTCAAATTTACATCTACTAGGAATGAATAAAATTGGTGAACTACTCGGTGGTTGAAGCTCCTGATTTTTAATTGGCCAGTTTGTCTTCCTCGACAGTTCAAGAGAATGCTATCGCTCCCAGTCTGGAAATTCCTGCAAGTGTAATGAACAAAACACGACCGAGGCTTATTTGGCAGCTGAATTTCTAACGAACATATTGCAGTCCAATGCCATAAACGGATATAAGGAATCAAATAGTTAACAAATAAGGTGCGGCACACGGGCTGTTGTAGGACCAACCTCTTCTCTTAAACGCTCCAAGCTAATATCAATACCCATATCTGATATGACGTCGCCATTTTCAATCTCTGCATCTGTAAAAGTGAGAGCTCTTTGAAGCTTTCTAGGAGAAAAGACTTCAACTTCCGCTATGAAAGTGGCGGCTACAGGCCGATGATCCGAAAGCCTCAGCTCTACTCTTCTATATTTTAAAAGCCTCATTCCCTTCCCAAATGAAAGAATTCGATCGCACCTGAATAAACAAATCGTTTGTTAAAACTTTACATGCTGAAAGGCCTCATGCATCCACTAACTACTGCTCCAACATCAATTCTTTCGTGCTTGTGGAGGTTTTGATGTCAGTCCCCCTACAAATCACTTCAATGGACGAATGATTCCTCATATAGGAAGCCCCCATTGTGTTCACACCCAGGTTAAGTGATTGGAAAGGTGTACTTTTCAATGTACTTTTCCATGTTTTATTTTGGTAGGAGTGCAGGTATCAGTCAGTTTTAAACTGAACGATCATTGATAAGTTGACAGTGGAATAAGCAAATTGTGATCAGCAAAGCTCACCATGCAGGTGTGCGTCTCCCAGCCTTTGGATCCTCTCCAAAATACTTCTCTGAATTAAACTCATATTTGTATGTTGGGGGAAAATCCAAAGTACCTTCAGACCACCCATCGAAAGCCCGGTCTTTCTTTAGCTCTCGAATCAGCTGCCACAAAATGCCGTAATATCTTCAGCATATCACAGATTTAGGAATAAATAGAGGATCAAAGGATAGCGATTCATACAAGTGCTAAAACGTCTGGCTTTGATTTCTATTCAAAATTTATGTTGCATGGGCAATGTTACCTGAGGGCCAGTCAAGAAGGCACTTAAAATATTGGTGGGCTTTCAGGAAATGAAACTTGTTCACTGTGAAAACTATATTATAAGAATTAGAAAGAGGTAAGGATAAGATTTTTTTTTTAAAAAAAAAACGAATTTTGCTATGCAAGAAAGTCATGTCCGCTCATACTTAAAACTTATTTTTAAAGATAAAAATTTCACTTTTTATTGGAATAGTTGTGATATTTCATAAGAAACAGAAATAATGAAACAGGACTAGCGAAGGCAACAGCCGAAACCAGCTCAAAAGACCTCCATTCCTCAGCTATTCTATTTTCTGCGTGCAACCAAAATCAATAAAAAAATTTGATCGGGAAAACCTAAAACCTTCGATACAAGTCTCTAGACACCAAACACGTGGAACATTTAACTAAAAATAAAAATAAAAAATATCGTAAGTGGTTCAGTATGAAAAGTGTTCATGCTCACTACAGAACTTAGGTAGTTCAATGAAAGAAATGAGTGACACACAAACTAAAACTTAACTAGGGGAAAATTTCCTGAATACCGGGCATTTAGTCAAGTACCTGATCCTTCTCAGCCAATTTTGACCACTCTCCCCTGGAGATGTATTCTCGGGCTTTTTCATACAATAAGTTGATACGGTAATTCAAATCTCCAAACCAGATAATTCTTCTGAAAAAGTGGGCACAGAATAACTATGATGTTAAATGACTACATTGGCTGAAGGACAATTAAACTCAATGAAAATTGATACTCAATTCACAGTTGTGGCTGGATCTTATACCCACTCACTCACTTTGAGAACTATGGGGTTTATACCCCATAAACTGAGTTTCCCACCTCAATAGAGTCCCGCCATGTAGATGAATTTGAAATTTCGAATAGTTTTGCTTACCCATCAATGATTTAGAAATTCAATAATTTATACTTAAGTCCTTTTATGTGGGCTTAAACATAAGGAGAAGAGGTTATACTTCAGCTACAACAAAAACAAATGTCTATAGAAATAAGAAAAATTGTTTTCTTAAGATTAAAGAAAAATTGTTTTCTTAAGGTTAAAGAAGTTGGGGACTTACTCATGATCACGTATGGATTTAGTGCTGAAGTGTGTTCTGCGATGTATTTCCAGCACATCAGCATTCCGTTTTAGTACATCTCCTTCCTTTTCACCTGATGTGAGGTGGGTGCATATAAAACAGAAAAGTGTTTGATGAATGGACATGCTGACTGATACTGATCCCTGATGTGCATATTAAAGAATGAAAGTCAGTGGATAACTTTGTACGACTCATGTAATATATTAGTGAAACTAATTGCTGAACCTAATAGATGGATTTGCTAAATTCAAACATGGGGTGAACTGACCTTGTTGCCTATGTAACCCATAACACCAACACCAACTGTAGATACCTTCAAATTTTGGATATGCCGGCGTAGGCTTCTCCTTACCCATATTGTCAGGAAAATCCCAACCATTTGCTTACTGACTATCCTTACAAAAGATGAGCTTTTCTTTGTCTTTAGGACTGAATCCAGATCAAGCTCTTCTAATAAAGGCGGACTCTTTAAACCCTTCCAGTCCTCACCTTGTGACAACTTGAATGAATTTGATGCTCTGAAAGACTTGAGAGATCTGAAAGAATTTGGTCTTTCCAACATACGTTGAGGAAGCAAATCCAGTGGCTGCTCAGGCCAGCTCAATCCTAGACGTTCTGAACTGCTTAATGTTTTACT
This sequence comes from Aristolochia californica, assembly GCF_029961685.1. NCBI lineage: Eukaryota > Viridiplantae > Streptophyta > Magnoliopsida > Piperales > Aristolochiaceae > Aristolochia > Aristolochia californica. The sequence goes on from NW_027181815.1 coordinate 7,779,273, forward strand.
TAGTTTGAAGTAAGAATGTGTAACCATATTCTCTGACTCTGGGTCATCGCCTGTTAACCTTGAGCAGTGTAATCTGTCAAATCTCTTCGGTGAAAGATCTGTTTTGCCGAAATCAGCATCTCCAGAGCTTTGCACTTCTTTTCCAAATCTAGATAGACTTCTCACATTGCAGTCATCTTTCTTAGTATTTAAAGTTAGAGGTTCTTCTTCTAGTGGATACATTTCTCCATCATTCTCACTATCAGTCTCAGATGACAAAGCATCGTCCATAATTGGGTCATCATCAGATGGTTTGAACCTTGAAGGAGAAGAAGGAGCACTGTAGCTTTTAAAGTTGGTCTTTGCAGGCTGAATCCTGTTTAAAGTTTCACGAATGAGATACTCCCACTTTGGAACTGGACGGTTGTCCTCAGCGCCAAAGATATTGCCAGCATTCAACGGAACAACCTCTTGAAGACTTAAGTTTAAAAGAAAAAAGAAAAAAGTTTATCAGTAACTGCTCATCAGAATGACACAAAATGGAGCATGATCAAATGGTAGAATGAAGCACAAGTCAAGCCACACAACCATCATTGCCAAACATCACAACTTTCTTTGTAATCATACGCCTATGCAACATAATAAGATGGTTATGGAGTTGGAATACCAAAGATCTTTAATCAGAAAAAAACTCAAATTTCATTCGGTGAGTGACAGCTAGGTCACAGCTGTTGCTATCATTTCCAGAAGCATAAAATTCACATGCAGAAACACGTATGAAAAATCAATCAGATCCTAAACTATGGCAACATCATAAACGTATATTTGTGAGTAATCTCTAATAGATAGTGACAGCATAAAGAGAACATTCCAAGGCACAAAGCCATATTAGCTGGATAATTTTTTTTTTAAATGGTGATAAGCTTAATTAAATACCAAAGGAAAAGAATGACATGATACAAAGAGTCAGAGACCCAAAATTACAACGGTAGAGAATTTCCCAGAGGAAAGTGCTCACAGGTAACCCCAATTTAGCTAGATGATCAGAAAGATGATTAGCTTCTCTAGGGATGTAACTCAATTGAACAAAAGATTTTATTAAGGAATAATCTCACATGGATTAGTGAAAACAAATATGTTGGGTTTATTAGTTGGGAAAGAAGTTTCTATTCTAAGATGGTTACTCATTTTGGGATAGGTCTTGGACCCAACTTCACATAGTATCAGAGTGGGTACTTTATGTAGGCCTCCACCCAAATTATCCACATGTAGAGCCACAAAAAAAGAGGGCTAATACGTGAGGGGAGTGTTAAGGAATAGTCCCACACGGATTAGTAAGTACAAAGATCTTGAGTTTATTAGTTGGGAAAGAGGTTTCCTAAGTTGGCTTAGTCATTTTGGGATGGGCTTTGGACCCAACTTCACATTTTTTTAGTTAAAACAGATATCACATTCAAAATTCACATAACATCCGACGACTGCCAAACATATTTCCCTTAAAAAAAAAAAAAAAAAAAAAAAAACTAAACCCAATTTGTAGCAGATTAAAAGTATTGGCTATTGAAACATAAATATTCTCAACAAAACTAACTTGCTCGTACACTTTTCGTTCGTAGCTTGTCTGCCCATACCTCTAACAAAACTAGCAGTCATCAATATCACATGAAATTCTCTTCAGTCGCCCTTCTTTCCGAAGGAACATCCCTCGATGAGTCTTGCACGACCCCCAGTTGGCTGACACAAAACTGTCTGGCAATTGCCGCAGACCACAACCATCTGAGAATGGTTGAACACAGTCGTTATGTTGAAGCATCCTTGACATTTCACATCCATGAAAAAGGAGTTCGAACTCTGCATGAGACGCTTTAGCTTATGCCTCTTTTTCTCAAGCTTAGCAGGAGGATTAAGCATATCGATGTCATTGGGATGGGCCTTGGACCCAACTTCACATGGTATCAAAGCAGGTACTTGTATGTGGGCCTTCACCCAAATTATCCACATGTAAGAGCCCAGAGGGCCTACACGTGCGGGGAAGTGTTAAGGAATAGTCCCACATGGATTAGTGAGAACAAGTATGTTGAGTTTATTAGTTAGGAAAGAGGTTTCCTAAGATGACTAGTCATTTTGTGATAGACCTTGAACCCAACTTCACAGATTTCATCAATGATGTACGCTAGCCACCAAGAGGGTCCTGCTTTTCTGGGTAGCCAGGATACAGCATTGGCTGAGTCCCCCTCAATGATCATTTCTGTAGAAAATCTTTGGGAGATAAATCTACCTCAAGAGCTGCTTTTGCTTCGGCTTCAGTTTAATCACAATGACCCCAAGATGCCTAAGAACATAAGGAGAGTGGATCAATTTCGGTTTCTAATACTACTTCCAATCCCCCACAGGTTTGGGATTACCAAAAGAGGAGCCATCAAAATTCAATTTTAGCCATCTAATGGGAGGAGGCTGCCAGCTGATTGTTCTTGGAGGAGAGAAATCTTGAAATGAGATATAATCCACTAATATCATTTGCAGATGATATTAGCCAGATTATATATCTCATCAATCTCTTTAATTACATAATGTAGGTGCTACCTCCCTTGAGAAAGTAAGTAAAAAGCATAGGGTTCCTATTTGAAAAACAAAAAAGAGCTAGATTTGCATTTAAACTCATTCAGATTGAGCTTAAAAAAATTACAGGAAATCAAGTTTCAGAACCAACTCAAGCCCCAGTGCATTATAAAACTTATATGGAAGCTTCTCAAGAAATTCAACAAAATGATTGCTTTCGAGAGTGGCTGTTTTGGACACTTCCGATGATTATTTTAAACATAAATACCTTAGGAATATTTTGCATCCAGTCAGGACAATGCCTCCAAATTGAAGTCCTTGCATAGACAGCATACTAATCTACTAGAAACTATTTCAGACGATAGAACCGAATAAACTGATGTTAAAAGACATGTATGTATCGCAAAAAAGACAATCTATTGAATATGTTCTGTTGAGTAGAGAAAGCATTTACCCCAGCACATAGATATCTGCAGGCTCTTCAATGTCCAACCAATCCTTTATGTCTAGGTCATCTGGTGGTAATTTCCCCCCAAGATTCCATGTCCCAACACAAACCCTGCAGTATAACTCATAGTCACACCTCACAAAGGGGCAAAAAGAATAGAGCAATGCCAAACAATCTACCATGTCAAATGTTGCTCAGCTGCTCTCAAAGAGCAGTGTTCTCCAGTTTACCAAGATTTAAGTTATTTACTTCTTTTATGTTTATTATCCTTTAAAAATTACATAGTTGGACTTTTGAGATCATTTTGTGAGGACATGGTCACTGAAGGTCTCTTGGGATTCTTACAATGAGGTTGTGGGTTGAAGTCTCATTTCACTGGTGTATCAGGTATTGGGATGTGCATATAATCAACATCCAAAATAGATGAATATGACCATGTTTTTTGGGGCTCTACTGCCAAGAAACAATCAGAATAAATTGGTCTATGATACTTCCACCAGAAACAATGTAAAGCAGATATGCTCTTTTTGGGAATGGTGAGAAGAGAGTAAATAAAGAGTATACTAGAGGGGCCTATACAGATTGAACAACTTTCGTATGTGAGGTTTACCCCACCAAAGTTTGAAACATGGGAAAATGGTAAGAGCTTGAACTGACGGTATAAATTAATCATAAGGAGAAAGGAATAGCTTGCCTGAGTTCCTTGGTGTTTATATACTGTGCCCTCAGAGTCTCAGAGTTGCATCTTTTGAGCTTACAAGAAAGAATCTCAGACGGGTTGCCTGCACATCAAGTCCATTATTGGAAAAGCAGCATAACCTTTCATACATTCTGGGATAAGTTCATCAGTATGAAAGTACTCCTAATTTTCCACAAGAGTTCCAAAAATTTAATGCCCAAGAGACAAATTTAATATCTTTCCAAAGGAGTAAATTTCAAGCAACAGATAGCTTCACATTACCAACCAGCCTGACTGGAGGGAAAGTAATCAGATATGAACATGGATTTGATGTAGTATAGATCTACGTCAACTGTTTTACTATTGTTATGTGATCAATAGGTTTCTTAACAGCAGCTATTTTATTTATGCATCTGCCAAACTAACAACCAGCTATACGTGAGATGAAATCGTACTTAAAGGTTCCTAGCAACCTAAGCCGTCCAAGGAAAGCAGTAGTGCAATTTTTTTTCGTACTAAATAGCCTAGAAGACTACCAAGTTGATAAACTAAGATCTAAAACGAATTAATTAGATATTTATTACCATTGTTACCGAACTGATATTCATCTGTATTCTTGCTTTCATTGCGCAATTCACGTTCCCAACCGCACATTTCTGCACAGGGAATAAAAATGAGTAGTGAATAAAAATCAGTAATTAGTTTCGCTGTCCAACACAAATATACAATTGTCCAAAATACTTCAGAAATTTAAAAGAATGGACAAAACAACATAGCATATGTCACCTTCATCATTAATATCGCTGTCGCTGTCTCCTTCATCGGCGCTGAAATCGGATTCTCTTGTTTCTCTGTTGAGCCATTTCCTCAAGACAACTCCTGGCCTGAATAACTGTAGGCATGTGCAACCCAAACAACAGAAATCAACCCAGTCCCACTGCAAATTTCCATTTTCAGAACCAGAAAAAGGGAAGGAAGCAATTCTCTACCAAGATCAAATAAGGTTTCATAGCAAGATTCGAAGGATATTATACCAGGGCTGTAAAGAAGTACCTGTTTGTGGTGAATTGGAGAGTTCTTCATTACGATTCAGTTAAAGAACAGTCGCAGAAGAGTCAACTCTGTCCTTCTCTCCTTCCTTAATTTTCCCCGCTAAACGTGAAAAAGGGAACGGTACCTTCCCGCGATCTAAGAATAACCGCTATGAAGAGAACATTATTATAAGAGGAGACCAGACTTGGAGTTGGGAGCCGTGTTTTGTGTTTGCCACAATTTGGAAAGTGAGCCGTTCATAGTTTCACTAACGCAGAAGCTGGAATGAACGGTTTATTGACAAAAACCCAATAGTGATCTGACTTTTTTCAATTTTCCTTTCGTCAGCGGCCTCTCTCGCCTTCCAGTTCCAGGAACGGGAATGGTCTCTGCTCAGAGCGAATCAGCTGAAGGAATCGATACACTATTCCATTACCATTACATCCAGCCTGGCATGTATCGTCAGTCAAGCCGACATTATGCCATTTCCTCAGTCAATCTTTGTATTCTTCATTATATAACCCAGACTTCCTTGATACTTTACTTTTGCATTATTGTGGTCTCACAATCTAAAGCATTAAGAACACTGAACTGCAGACTCGGCTAAGAGGGGAAAAAACAAACAGTTTTTGTATTTTAGTGAAGATTCAAAAAATCTATTCATTCTTTATCTAGGACACCGTTCTATTCCCGTATGCGCAAGTACTCCAGGTGGCTAGCGATGATTACCTGCAAGTGTCAGTTGGACAACCACTAGTTTCAATTCCCAAGTGGTTGCATTAAAAAGCTATTTCACGTCAAGCAATCAACGCGGAGGAGGCTATGCGATGCCCCTGAACAAATGGAAAACAGCTTTACAGCAGCTTCAAATGACGCATTCGTAACGGATCACCTTTACACCACTTTCAGGTTTACGTCACTATTTGCCCTTCCAGAAGATTCCTTCTCGACCAAACGGTCCTTGGGTACAAGCGGAATCTCGCGTTTTGCAGGCGAAGAGCAACAATTGGAACGAATTGATTCATCACTGTTGAGTCCTTTTGGCAAGATATCAAATGATCTGATGAATAATAGCCTTACCCATCCCTCGAACACGACGAGTCGGTCTTTGAATAGGGTACATGTGACCAGTGACCGAAGCAATGCGAACGCTATCATAGAAGTGCTACAGAGAACCACTTTCCACACTGTTTTGGTCTCATTTTTCGTCCCACATCACATGCTGCATATGTCTTACACATGAACCATCGACTCTTGACGTGCTACCGTATCTTTGGCTGCTCAGAAACTTTTTAGACAATCTGACTCGGAATCCGGAGCTCTAGACTCAGTATATAACCCCTAAAAGGATATGTTTGATCATACTCTCCCTCCACTCATTTTTTTTAATCTAAAAATAGAGGTCAGGCATCAGTGTGTATGAATTGTAGTACTAGATATGTCTGGGCAGGATTAATCTCCTCAATAATAATCAATTTTGTTTTACACTTTCATGTAATTCCATGAGATCAATGCTTCGTTGCTACAGGAAAGGTGATACGACAGTATGGTAGAAAGCATGGATGTGAGAATATCAAAACTATTCAGATATGAAGGGAAAAGAAAATCATCCAAGATTAAATACAGACGAGAAAAAGCAACAATGTGAAAACCCTCCAGATTTTAAGAGATACACAAGCACATATGCAATCAAACAAATAAAAATGACAAGAGAGCCTACCAGTGACTAACAGCAACCCAGAAGGAAGTTGTTTGAGGAAAACAACCTGCTTCCCCATAAATCGTCCACCGAAAGAATCAAAACAATCCCAGGAGTAATGCTTGCCCTAAATCATCAACAATATACAACCAAATAATAACATCAAATAATCATCAATAAAAGAGGAGACAAGGCTAAAACAAAACAAAAAAGGGAATAAAATGCAAAAGTTAAACCACCTGAGCTTGGTGAGCTTGTGCTTCATATTGTTACCTAAAGGCTTCTTCACATCGTCAATCAGGTAATACAGACAAGCCTTTTCCACAGGTTTTGGATCGTGTTTCAAGAAAACGCCGTCGTGTTTAGCCTTAATGGCCCAAAGCCCTCTCTTGTGATACATTTTCGATCTAGAGTACTTGTCGATTCCGCGGATGAGCTCCAGATTCCGACTGCTGACTCTGGGCCTCCGCTCCTTCGGCGCCATGGATTAAACTGCGAGAAAGTACACCCTCCTGGAAGAAGCTACGGAAACGAAGACGTTGAAAAGTGAAGACGCCGAAGAGCGAAGACGAAGATGGCAGAGAAATGGGGACACGGCAAGATCGTTCCGATTTTGTGGTGATTGTTGAGGAAAATCGATTGGGAGAACTCGTGTGGACGCCTCTGCTCTGTGAATGCCCGCCCGAAGAGTCTCGACGAACGCCTCTCTCGACCGGTCCCTACGGATCGCTCGTTTAATTAATCGAGCCGGGTCGCGAGTTTACGTGTCGAACCGCCACTCATTCGAGTTTGACCCATTCAAGGGGATAGTGCACAATGTACGTAGATGGGAGAAGTAGAAAGGAAAGTGAGAGAAAAAGTAAAGTACTTGTTTGTATTAGTATAAGCAATGGAAAGTGCAGTGTAAAGTATTTGTTTATATTAGTGTGAACAATGTAAAATACTTGTTTGTATTACTATAAGCAATGGAAAGTGCAATGTAAAGTACTTGTTTATATTAGTGTGAACAATGTAAAGTACTTGTTTGTGTTAGTGTGCACAATGGAAAATGTGGTGTAAAGTTTAGATAGATTATTTATTAAATAAAATATTTCAATATATCTAACTTTCAGAAAATTAAATTAATATTAGTTAATAAATAAAATATATTAAATATAATAATTAAAAAAATACTTATTTATATTATTAAAATTGTAATCAACTTTTAATTTTGTAATATCTAAATATGAAATAATTATACAAATATCGTACTACATAGTGTACTATACAAACATCGTAATAATAAAAATAAAAATAATACAAATATAACTTAATCACCTTTTTAATATAAAAAATTACATCTGTACATGAAAAAATACAATACAAAAAATATTTAGTGGTATTAAAACATAATAATCAATAATTTCGCCACACTCATTTTCACTGCAAATGAAGTATAAGTACTTATATAGTAAATAGAAGTTACCACAACGAAACTCCTTATTCCCTGTTCAGTCAAGCCAACCATGGACTTACAACCAAGTTATTGCAAATCAGAGACATACCCCCATACATGCTTAACTATGTAAAATATATTGCTTTTATTAAATACTAATAATAATTTTAATAGCTAATGCTCTAAACAAAGACCTACGAGACCAATTAACCATCGATGAATAGGAAGAAATTTTTATCCTACTTTCTTCTGAATCGAGCCGTAGAGGTTACAGAGAGGGAAAGTCGCTGACGGTCGTTAGTACTGGAGACGGCGAGAGGAAGAGAGTCAAGCACCGAGGAGAGGTCGCAGAGGGGGCGATTGAAATTGTTGATGGTCGAGACCCAGGGAGGAGTTGGAGAGGTTGCAGAGAGGGGAGAGATGTCGCTGAAGGTCGTCGGTGCTGGGGACGGCGAGAGGAAGTGAGTCGAGTGCCGGAGACAGGTCACACAAAGGGCGATTGACATCGCCGAAGGTCAGTCACAAGTGAGAGAAATATTTTTTTCTCCAAAACCTTTGTTCGATAGAGCATTCTTTCCCAACAGCCCGAGCCCGATGTAATTGAGGAAGGGAAAGTGAATTCAGAGCTCGCCCCCTCTGAATTCACTTTCCCTCCTATTATTCTTAAAACGGGGGAAAGTGAAATATATTTGTATTTTACTTTCCCCTGTCACTTACTTTGGGCACTAATGGCTTTTGGCTCCTTTTACCCAACGTATTTCACTTACATTGCGCACTAACAGGGCGGTTGTTTCTAATAGCTCAAGTTTGCTCAGTTCAGTTTCAAAATTTCCGATCTCGAGTTAGATGCCACCCTTACCTAGATCTTATTATCTTAGATGGGAGATTAAGTTCAGGGAGAAGTATAACATTACTGGCCAACTAAATCCCAAACCAGAATACCCCGAGGGAGAGTTGGACTTTGACAATATGATAGTTTTCCTGTTCCCAACAGCCTTTTCTGCAATTTCCTGACCCAAAAAAAACAACTTTTAAGCCACCCTTTACTGCCTTTCCCTGTCCTCGACCTCGACAACCTCTCGTGACAATGAGCAGTGCCTACCCTGATACTCTCCGAGAAATATATACATAACCCGCTGATCATCTTCCTAAGCATTTTTCATTAAACATTTTTATTAATTTTGCAGACCCAACGCTGCCACTTGTGTGTACTGATTTCAGAAGCAGAATAGATTGCTTACTGGTTGATTAGATTGGGAATTGGGTGCTGGCTGCTGGTGCGGTGTTTCATAGAGGGAGGGGAAGGAGATTTCTAACTGGTTGATCGGGAATTGGGTGCTGGCCCATGTGTTTTCTTCTTCTTCTCCTTCTTCCTTAAATCTGGGCTTTACAAGCACCTTAACGCTCAGCAATTGATGCAAAGCAAACGCCATTCAAATCAAGCTTTTCATACCCTACAAGAAATTGAATTTTTCATGCTTCATGAATGTAGAGATTGGGGACCATTAATTAGACTTCAAGAAACCAAGTGCCCGTGAAAAGCTGCAGCGTACCATAACAGTGTACGAGTTACATAAACTGCTTTCAATGCGAAATTTGACAAGGAAGAGAGAAAAACTTTTAATTCCATTACCTGCCACGCATAGGGTAGCAACTGCAGCAAGTACTGAGCTTTTCATTTCCACATTTACGTTGGTTTATTGACCTTCAGTTGTTTCCCAGTAAGGCCCCATGTCCACTATAGATTCATGAAACATGAACCAACGTTGTGAAGTCTAGGCAAAGTGGGTGAGGTCCTTTACTTACAAGCCATAATTATGGTCAAATAAATTGGAGAAAAGCATTAGTTTGAGATCACCTTCGTTGTTCTCAATTTTATTTGATGTTAACCTCCCATCAAAGCCACTTCACTAACTTTGGTAAAGAGCTACATCCACCTAAAACAAGGTATAAATGCTTACTTACCTTTGCATTTCATAACCCTAGGAAGTTAATTCCAATTATCTACTTTGAGTACCCAACTACTTGCATTTCAACAATAAGATTATGAGTTCTCTATTCACTGGATGGTCGAACGGGGAGATGTAGAAGACTCATTCGCTTAGGCCGTGTTTGGAACACAAAAAGTGGAGAGAAAAGAAAAAATGTTTTTTTTTTTCTTTGTCTGGAGAAATATAATTTTTTTTTGTTCTTAAGAAAGAAAGAGAAGAAAGTAAAAGTTACCTTCACAAATCACAGAAAACATTTTATTACGTTCACAAATCACAAGAAACATAGCTTCCTTTCCCGAAACAGAAAAGAAAAAATATCCTGTAACGCAGACAAGCTGTAGGACTGTAGGACTATCGGCTCTAAAAAAGACGAAGATAATCGTAAACTCAGTTTTCCATCCCCTCAATCTCTTGCCGATGGAGATGAAATCCTGAAACAAAACCATCAATCATCAAAGTGATCTCATCTTTTCATCTCCTGTTTCAGAGACGAAAAGATCCAAATAAAGATAAAAGAGAGAAGAAGAAAACGGAGATGGTGAATCTGCAATCGGTATTTATTTCTTCACACGCTGTCAAGCTTCTCTCTTTCTATCGTTCTTCGTGAATCCCCCCCGCCCTTTGGGTCTTTAATGTAGAAGGATCGTTTCTTTCTACCACGCTTTCAAAGGGTATCTGTGGATGCAGTCGTTCCAAGGGTTCTCTCCCTCGCTGCGAGAATCCTTCAGTGCCTTCCACACCAGACTACAGACTTTAAAGCCGGTGCCGAAAGCCAGCATCCACATCCTGTCTCCCTTCTCCACGCGCTCTTTTGCCTCAAAGTACGCCAGCTCGTAGAACACCAAGCTGCTCGACGTGTTTCCGAATCGGTGCAGCGTCATCCTAGCTGGTTCCGTCACCTCGTCACTGAGACGCAGAACCTTCCCCACCTGCTCGATCACCGCTTTCCCCCCGGTGTGGACGCACATGTGATCGAATGCCGTGGTGAAGTCGGGTACTTTCGCCTTCGTCTCCCCGCCGGAGATTTTGGAGGAGATTACTGAGTAAGCGTAAGCCAATAGCTGCGAGAGGGGCAGCACTCGTGGTGCCAGGGAGCGAATGTGCGTCCGCAGCCCCTCGGCTGCGACGCGGATGAGATCCTTCGTCAGGGCGACGCCCATGTTACCGTCGGCATCTTCCTCCTGAAAAGCGGCCTTGTAGGAGGCGTCGTTGGCGCCGTGGTGGGTACGTAGGGAGGTCAGGAGCTCCATCTTGGCAGACGAACGCCGGGCTGGATCGTTGGTCATCAAAACGGCAGCGGTTCCCACTCGGAAAATGCAGTTGGTCACGAGCATGGACCGGTTCTCGCCGAAGTACCAGTTCAAGCTGATGCTCTCCGTGATCACCACTAGTGCGTACCGAATTCTCCTGTCCCGACTCAGAAGCTTCGCCGCCAAGTCAATGGACATTACCCCGGAGCTGCAGCCCATTCCACCGAGGTTAAACGTCTGCACATCGGGCTTGAACTTGTAATGGTTAACGATCATGGAAGACAGAGACGGGGCAGGAGAAAACATGCCGCAAGTGGCTATAAGGATATCAATCTGACTTGGGTCAGTCTTGGTTGTCTGCAGAAGGGAGTCGACGGCGGAGAATATCCCTTCTTGGGCTTCCTGAACTGCAGACTTGAGCCTGGCCTCGTAGTCCGTCTGGAAGATGAAAGGGGGAGCGTAGGTCTCGTCCCCCAGCCCAGACTTGAGGTATATCCCCTTCATGAACTCCTCGCTAGCGGTGGTAAACCGGCGGGAGCGGCGGACGAAGTACTGGCCGGCTTCGTAGCTGCATTTGCGATCGAAGTCAGGCTTGAAGCAGGCATAGTCGACAAGGAGAACCGGGTGGCGGCGACGGGACAGGTACAAGAATAGAGAGAGCGCGAGACACCATGCACAAGACAACAGTATAACGGGGTTCTGCGAAACCAGGTGTAAAATGAGATGGTTGAGAGAGGTGTTGGTGGTGGAGAAGAGGAAGCGGAGAAGGATGGTGAGGGCGAACAGGCAGGCGAAGGAAGCCCGAAGGAATTGGATTTGGGTGAGAGACCGCATGGTGCTTGCTGAAAATCACGAGGAGAAAGAAAGGAAGAAAAGAGAAAGAATTATTTGAGTTTTGAAATGAAACAGTCGGGAAAGAAGTAGAATATATAATGCTCCTTCCGCCGGGTTTCGATGGTTTACAGCTTCTCTTCACTACTGTATATGGGAGGCTCAGTGAAAGGGGGGAAATGTTGATTCGGGAATAGAGAAATGAATGAGAGTTGGGAACCGTTGGGAAGTGAGCCATTAAAAGAGAAAAGCAGGCCGAAAGAAAGAAATGAGAATTACTAAACTCCTCGAAGAAGCAACGAGGAATTAACAAGGGAAGGTGGGAAAACAATCTCAAAGAAAATGCACCAGCTGCATCCGTCTGAACATTTCCTCCCAAATCCCAATAGACCATTACACTTTAACTCTCCTCGCACGGATAGTTGGACTCTCGGTCAGCATATTCTGCCTATGGCTAACCTTAGCTGAACCTATGTTCAAGTTGAGCTTGATTTAAATATTACAAACTCGATCTCCAGAGCCCAATAATTTTAACCGAATTCGAGCTAGAGCTTAAACCAAGTTCAAACTCTAACCTACATTTAAATTTTTGTATAAAATACAAGTTAAATAAATTGTATATAAAATTATGTATATATTTTATATAAATTTGGGTATAACCTCTACTTAAAATGAGACATAACCTCTATATATTAACCCTGCATAAAATTATCTATACACTATGTATAAATTTATCAAAAAGCAACAACAAAGGTAGCAGCTACCGAAACGACACCGGGATAAGGGAGTCTGCGACAAAGGCGGCCGATGAGCAGCTATCGACGACGACCATAGCAGCGGACGAGAGGGGCTCGACGACTACAGACGAGGGGAGGAAGAAATCAGAGAAGACAACTCCCAGTCGCGGTCCAGAGCCCTCGTTAAGTTAACGAGCAGGTTCACAATCTTTCGAACTGAACCATGGTTCAGTCAAGATCGGCTCGTTAACTCAAACGAGCCTTATCTGAATCTCGAACTCGATTTGAGATCCAAATAAATCGAATCAAACCGAGACGGAACTGAGCTGAGCTCGAGCCGCTTGCTAACTGGCTCGATTTGATGTCACCCCTACTTCTACCTTAGTTTATACTTTAACTAAACGAGTTTCTATCATACAACATAAAATTCAAACGTTTACCTCCAAACATGGCAATCAAATTCCAAAATTTGAAGAAGAGTATCTTCTATTCAAAAGTTCCTTGATGGAGAAATTACAAACTGACTCTACTAGACCAGATCCGAATTCTTTAAATTCGTCTTTTACCATCAAAAGAGAGAATAGTTCTACCCACTATCCCTACATCTAACGAAATAATTGGTCAATCCTGAAAAGTAGGAAACCGCTAACATAGACGGCTTCAAAGTGGACGGAAGTTTCATATAACATTTTTTTTTTTTTGCTTGTAGTAATTGCACTATAGTTTAATTTGTACTCACGTCAAGGAGAAAATACTAGGTGGGGCTGTGGTTTCTCTTCTCTCCTTGACTCGCAGCAACAATCCCTGCAACACAAATCATCTTCAAATCGATCGAGTTGAACAACTCATAGCATTCGGTTATTCATGCACCCTGATCATATTACAGCAAATTCGAAACTTGTTCGCCCTCTCTCAACCTCTGGACTGATCCCATATTACTTAATAGGATTAGCAAATTCTAGTTCATTTAAAATGGGTTTTACTAGGGAGAGTGAAGGGGACCAGAGTTGCATGTCCTTCACGATTTAAAGAGGTCACTGATATCATCTCATGTAAAAACGCATTGAACAGCTAAACTGTTTAATAGGCCAATTTTGTAGTGCATGATGGGGTGGACGTAGTAAAGAGTGCAACCATATTGGTGAAGAGTTATGATATGCAAAGTCGTCATAGAATTGCAAATCGGTAAGACTTATCATATACATATAATTGGTTCATAATCCAAGCCCCTTGTGTTAATAATTTAGTTATAATCTACCCTCTATATGGCCTGTGCAACCACACATTACCCATCATAGTTAGAGAATGTTCTATCATTTAAAACGAAATTGCTTTCCAACAACCCTTTGGACTTTTTTTCTTTCTTTTTAATTAACTATTGCTAAAATTGGATTTGGATCAATTATAAAATGCTAATGGAAGTTAGAAAAGTAGAATTTTTTTGGCAACTGGTGACTTTAACACATATAGTATTATTCTCATTAACACTCTCCTCGACTTTAGACATAGCACACAAACTATGTACCTTCAATGTGATTGTTTAGAAATAGTCCCTGCAAGCTCACATGTAACTACCATGATTCATAAATGTCCTCACATTTAAAATGGAAATAGCTTTGCAACTACCCATTTGTGCCTTCTTAATTTCTAACTATAATTAAAAATGGGTTTAGATTAATTCCGAAATGGCTAGTCTCTAGGTTAAAAAACGTTCTTTTTTATACTAGCTAATACGTCAGAAGTTGCAATGTTGATACAACACACAAAATTATGCCCTTAACTCATCTTATACTAGGTTAGCCCAACCTAGCATCCATACCCCATTTGGGTCCCATATGACCATAACAATCCACCACACTTTCGTGTCGGTATCCATGAACCCCCGGTCTATGATAGTTTTCACTCCATATTATATAGTTGTTTTTTACCTTTGTGACGGTTTTTACTTTGGCACCAAATAGGCACTTTTCATAAGTCACCCCTAACGTGTATTTTCTATACCAATATTAATCAGGTACAAAACTAATACGATAAAATTTTTAGAGTTGATGAAACACACAAAGCTAGGTCCTTAAACCTTTGTAAAACTAGGTTGGCCTACCTAACCCGATGTCCATACCCCAAGTTGGTCCCAAAATGTTCATAAAATTTTTGTTTACGTAGAATTATTATCACTAACACTCATTTTAGTGTTTAGGTCTAAACATATTGGATGATAAATGTGAGATTCCGAAGGAGAAGAAAGAATCTGTAGAGTTTGTTTGGGCTGTTTCTGCAGTTTACAAACGATGACGTGAAGGAGAAAAGGTCTGGAAATGGCGACCAGGCCGGTGGAGGAACTACCCTTTAATCTAACATCAAGACGATGCCCTGGTTTGGTTCTTAGTTCATGACACCGGCAAACTCAGTAATTCAATGCACCCATCCAAGTTGCTACTTGCATTTACTTTCTGTACTTGAACGCTCGTCAAGGAAGATGACATATTGAAGGAAAAAACTGAGTGAACAGAGGAGACGATGAAACGCAATGAAAGATGAATTGGGTGCATTTACTTCCAAGAGATGCTTTTCCTGTCAATCTAAAAAAAAAAACCATTGGCGTGCCCATAGACACATTAACAACTAATAAGACTTCTTCCCTTGTAACAATTTGCTTTGTTGAATTCCTTATTTGAACTGAACATTCTTTCAAATCTGATGTCGTGAAAGATGGCTCTCCCATATAAGTTTTTAACTTTTGAAATGTTAAGACAGAGTTGACAAATAAATGAAAGAGACAAGTGATGTAGATGAAAGGCCCTACTTGCTCAAGACTGGGAATAAATGAAAGTAAGAGTTGACAAATAATTGTTATTTACTGTCTGTTCTTAAATTTTATCTCACCACGGTTTCGTTTATATCTATAGAGAATTCTCTTCTCTTTTCTTCTACGTTGACATAAACGAGGGCAACTCTAATTTTAAAAAAATGGGAATTACCCATTTGAACCACCATCTACGTCGTCGTCTTTGTTATGACTCTTGGCCATGGCTGAAATAGACTCAGGGCCATCCTGTCATATTAATGAGCGAATCTGACTTGTCGTGGCTATAGGCTGTTCAGTTTTTTCTTGAGAGGACAGGCCAGTCCAGTCTAAATCGCATTTCTGCGAGGGATGAGAATTGAAAAGGTCAGCTTCCCTTGCATGGTTAAGACTTTCAGGCAAACGTCCATGTCCACCGGAGTGAACAGTTTCGTTGAGAGTGAGGCCATGATTTCTTATCGCTTCTTTTGCTCCAATCCTCTTCCGTCAAATCTCTACCAAACTAATCTACTTTACAACCACCGTCTGGGCTCGTTGAGATTTGACTAAACTCAACGAGCGAAGGAGACAAAGCTCTTACGACCAAATTTCAACGTCAAAACGAATTGCTCCTAAAGCCTAATCGTGTTTTTGTTTATTCCGTGCTACCATCTAATCTCAAACCTACGTATGTTAGAGTTTGGTTTAACCTGAATACTTAGAATTTGAACTTAGAGCTCAAAATTTTTAACAGAACTTGAGCTCGAACCATACTCAAATAAAAACTCAACTAAACCGAAGAAGCAACCAAGAGAGCCATGGATTCTCCAAAACCACTCTGTATTTTTCTTCTAATTCATGAGAAGGAGACAATTAATTCTGGGAGGGTCCGTTTGACGAAGGGTTAACATTTGATCGTGCAGAAGAATCCAGGTCTTCGTGTTTGGTACTCAGCGCTCGCGCAATTCAGTGTGGAATTAAAGCGAGGTCTCCTTCCATGGGAGATGTAAGAGAAATATAGCCAAAAGTCAATAGGCGACAGTTGGATCCAGATGGGGATTGGAGTGACGAAGGACTGGTCAAGCAGACAACGACATGGATTTCATCTAAATCTTCATTATCATTTGTACTCTCAGATGACTCAAAATTGGGTTGACTCGATCAGTTTGCACAAGTAGTAGGTCAGTTTCATTCATCCATAATCAAAAGTGATTGATCAGGGGTGGCTGTAACTTGGACCATGCCCACCCGATCCCATTTACACCCGAGTTTGTAATCAATTCTGTAAAAGATATTCTGGCTTTTGTTTTTCAACAACTTTCACTAGTCTTAGTCTGGGTTTTCCCAGAATCTTGATTCCAGTCAATCGATTTGGAAATGTCAAGTTCTTTAACTCGATTACACTCTAATTCTAAAATTAGTTTTTGACAAAGAAGTCCGATTCAATACGAAAAACCATTTGGTGCAAACAGGGTATCTCAACCGTCCGATCAACATCGGACTGCCATAGCTGTTTCACATGTTTCGCACCAAATAAATTTTCATTGTTTGACAAAGAAGATGATTTGCAAGCTTGATTCAAGTAGGAAAAAGTTGCAGCCCAAAATTTTACCCATTTTCACTTGAGATGAATACATTCACTCTGTTTATTTTTCACCTCAGGCCTAAGAGAAGTATTATTTAATTATTCAATTATTTTCTGTTTAATTGGTGAAGAAAAAGACTTAATTTGGATTTATTAAAATATTTGTTAAAGTTCTGTAAATTTGCTTTATATATTATTTTCAACACCATATTCATAGTTTGAATATGAATGTCTTAGTTTCTAACTCGAGCATATATTTTGAAATCACAATTGACAAGTTCATGTTCATCCTCTTCTTTATTTCTTTCATTTTCTATTATGTTTTACCTACTCAATGTTGCTAATTGTCTACTACAATTACTCTGTAAGGTGATTCGCTAAAACAAACCATAGGAGAAGCACTCCAATACAGTATTTGAAGGTGAAGTTTTTATAGGCTAAAATGCAACGTTGTTGTATAAAACTTTTAGGAATTAGTACCAAAGCATTCATTGTAGATGCAACCCAATTGCCCTACAATGTAAATTAGATTTTGTAATTTTTAAGTTTTTTATATCTTTTTCACTGCAATTCCAAACAACATTCCGCTTGCCCTTACATTGATTGATCCATCTACTTGAAAGATACTCTGAATTGCAGATAAATCATTCACAATGATTCGATATAATTTGTTTTAAAATAGAGAGGCAAAAAACACTCTCTGGGCGACAGGGTGCATATACATTCAAATGAAGACAAACAAAAATTCTGAAAGAGAAATTATTCCTGGGCATCACTTGCAGATTTGCGGAAAAAATGATCGATTCGACGAGTACCTGCTGGGAGAGGCTTATCCATAGTCGAAGATTCCGTCTGCGCTGTTGAAGGATGGGAAGATGACTTAGATGGGAGCGGGATGGAGTCGAAGAGAAAATCATTGGTCGGAGGGTGGTTCTTCACGGCGTCCCTGACATGCTCTAGTTTTATAATCTTCCTCTTCTTCTTGACCGCTGCCTCGGCGGATTTTCCGGCAAGGAATTGGAGAAAGAGTTGACTGGAGAGCGTGACAAGGAAAAGCGCTTCGGAGTTCACCTTCCTAATGTCTTTATCGATCTTCACGATTTTCTTTACTCTACCCAGCGGAAATGCGGGAAGGAGAACCTCGACGCTTTCTTCCTCCGTTCCTTTGATGTTCCCTTCCTCCATAGATCCGATGGTCAACAAACAGAAAAGCTCGCTCCTCCTCGAAAGAACTCCGATCAGACGAGAAACGCTTCAAAGAGGAAATGATCGCAGCCTGCGCCGAATCGCGGCTTCTCCCTGTTTCGAAATGTGGATTTCACAGGAGTTCCCGCCAAAACAATCAAAACACCGCAGAGCTCTGTCAGCTTTCCCGCCGAAGTATGGGCCTCAAGGAGTACGAAACCACATCATGGGCTTGGCTATCTTGGGCCTATGAAACAAACTCCCAATGAAGTTATTCAAGTAGCACAAAGTGAAGGAATAAACCGGTAAAAAATTGTTTCATGTTTTAGCTTCCCAAGCCCAACTCCTCTCAGCACCCAAACTCTACAGAAACATGAACAGAGAGAGCCTGCTTCCATAAACTGATAGGAAGAATATTACCTCCATAATAAATTAAAAGCATGATTAGCAATGTAAACCTTCCATTAGAGTAATTTCATCTCCAACAGCTTGGGTGTTTATGCAGTGATTTTAGTTTCTACTCAGCAATAGTAAAGAACTTCATACAAGTATGACTAAAAGGCCAATGCTTTTTAAATCATGTTGTGAGAAATCTGTCCAAGTCAACCTGTTCATATCTGAAATAATGTCTCTCAGGAAGAAGTTGAATCCAGTTATATGGCAAGCAATTCAAAACGCACTGGAGGCATTAAAGATATCTGATTTCAAACTTTGATCTTGTGATGCAAACTTGATCCTTCAGGAATCCCTAAAGATGGGTTAGAGCAACAACTATTGTCAACATCATACAATTCCCACTCCTTAATACCACATTTCTCCAAAGAAGAAATTAACTTTCCTCTTTCTTTCTCAGATGGGTAATTACCAGTTGGACTTACAAGCACTGCCCCAGTATAACTCTGCCCTGCCGCCCGTGCAGCTCCGCTGTAATGAAATAAGCCCCAGCTAAGATCATCACAAACATCAACAATTGTCCAAAACTCCCTCGAAACCACACCATTATCCAATACAGTGAAGTAGAAGGTCCCTGGAATCTTATCTCTCTTGACCCTGTATAGCCTCCTTCTCCATACCATTTTCCCATCAAGTGTTCTAACTTGGAACACTGGCTCATACCAAAAGGAAGCTTTAGCTTTCCCCCTGTAAAACAGTTGGTACTGGCATGGGAACTGATCATATGCAGGGTTTTGGCCTGCAATTACCCGCCAACTCCATTTTAATTTTCCCAACCAACCAACAAAGAGATCCTCAGCAACTTCATGAGTTAAATTCTCTCCTCTGAATAATGACATTGGATGCACATAAGGTTTGGTGGGTATCTCAGCATCCAGTCCAAGACAGTTATTCTTCTGTAATACACACAGAGAAAAGGCCGCTAAATTTGGACTCTCATATGAGGCAATACATCTGTAGTTGCAAACCTGGTCGGTGGGAGCACATTTGTTCAAGCATTGGAGAGCTTTCCTGCAATTAGGATCCAATAGGCAGTTCAGTATCTCTGACCCACAGTTCTTCACCATACAGTTAAGTGTAGAGAATCCTCTAGATCGCAGGTTTTTCAGTATAGGGACAGGTCTTACATAGGCATTGATGATTACCAGCAAACAGAACCTTATATCATCAGAATTATGGCGGTCCCAAGCCTCGGAAACTGTTCGAACCACTTCAGCGGATTCATCTTTTTTATTGCCTTGCAATGTACTAACTAGTTTTCCTACTATGTTTCTCTCTGATCTTGTTTGAAGTGTGGATCCTCCAAGTTTGTTGAGCAGAGTAGTAGATGAATCAAAACACACTACATTAGGGACGTTTTTGCTGTTCATCTCAATCCAATTAATGGAGTCTTGATTACTAACAGCCACAATTACCAGGAGATCCGCACGAACCAATTCTTTTTTGAGATGTTCTACACCAGGTTCGATGGACTGGAGGATCTTATCTCCGAATACATGCATTTCAATTCCTTCATCTACCCATTTGATTCTATTTGCCTGCGGGATGTGAAAGGAAAGAATACTCAGATCACTCAAATGGAATCACAAAGAACAATAAAAATGGAAAATGAAAAAGGTCCCTGAAACCAAACCGCACCAAACCCGAAAAGAAACGCAAAGAACTCAAACATCTCTTTAGTATGATGCACCAGGAAAACTCAAACATAGACAGAACGAAAACGATAACGTTGTAGATGACTAGATGCATGTAGGAATGCCTCAGAGAAAGGAAGAAGACAAGTGTTTCGATTCTAACACAAAATCAAGTGCACCAACATGATCCGACCATCTTCAAACTAAGATAAGAACGCATATTATGCCAAGCCCACATTCATCGTGGATCACTTAAGCTGGAATTAAAACCAAAAAGAGTAAAAAGTCGCTTACAGTGTGAAGCATAACCTCTTCCCACGGCGCTTTCTTTAAAAGGCTCCGACTTCCTTCCCCCACCAGCGCCACAATGTTGACCACAGAAGACACACCTGAGCTCCGTTCTTGCTCTAACACGGCTGATACGTGGTGCAAGCGACGCTCACGGATACCCCTTTTCTGTGAAAGAGACAAAACAGGAAAGTTAACAGTAAAGGTTGCAAGTCGATGACGAAGCCCGCAGACGGAAGTTCCGACAACGCTCCGAAACTGCGGGCTCGGAATTAAGGAGGTTCTTTCCAGAAGTGTGGTTTTGGCAGTCGCCATGACAGGACCTTGAGGAGACGAAGAGGTGAGAAAAATTAAGAATGAAGATATTCCTAGCCGGAGCTTTGAGGCTCTCAATCATATTTTCTCAGCAAACGTCAGCCCATGATTCCGATAACGTCAGCAGGTGTTTCCGGTGTCCTCCACTTTTCTGTACTCCGCGCCACTCAAATCAGGCAATCAACCGTCGCACCGAGTCCACGTTGGCAGCGGGAGGAAAGTAGGACCCACAACTCAATCACGAGAAATCGGGAATCTTCTGATTCAATCCATAAGAAGTCTCGAACTCAAAGAGTCGAAGACTCACCTCCCACCTCCGTGCTCGGCCCTCGGTAAATTAATGAACCGGTTTACAAATTTTCGAACAGAACCATAATTCGATGGCTCTAATTAGCTATGGTCGATGCTAGGGGTGACATCGAGCCGAGTCGAGCCTGAACCTACTTATGTTCAAGTTGAGCTTGATTTAAATATTTTGAGCCGAGCTTCGAGCCGAGCCTTGTCTCGAGCCTAAAATTGTTATTGAGTTCGAGCTCGAGCCTTAACATACATTTAAAACTTTTCAAAAAATATATATCAAATAAAATATATATAAAATTATACATACATTTTACATAAAATTGGGCATGACCTCTACATAAAATTGGGCATAACTTATATATATAATATGTGTATAAGATTGGGCATAACTTCTACTTAAAATTGAGCATAATCTATATATATAATACTTATATAAAATTCGGCATGACCTCTACTTAAAATTGGGCATAATCAATATACATAATACCTGCATAAACACTCCATAAACACTCCATAAAATTGTCTATACATTCCATAAACACTCCATGAAATTGTGTTATACACTCCATAAAATAATCTAAACACTCCATACACTACATAACATTATAAATAAACTCCATACAATAATCAAACACAACAAAATTAAATAAAATATCACTATCAATTTACAATCACCCAAATAAAAACTATAAATTCTTTAAATAAAATCCTATTACTATTACAGACTAACTAGAAAATTACAAGAAATATTTTAATTTTTTCTTAGGAAAGTTAAATGGACCTCTTATTGCCTTTTCTAAGGAAATAAATAAAAATTAATAATTAATCTAATATATTATTATACTTATTGATAAATTTTTAATCACATAAAATGTCAAACACAAATTTGCTATAAAAATTGCCTCATGCTCAAAGAATTATATCATCAACTGTCAAATATTTATTCAAAAATTTTCTATATGGTTTTCTAACCCATCTTGGCAAGAAAATCTTACTTGGAAAATTATATGATTTTTTAAAAAGAATTTATAATTAAAAAAATATTTTGAAAAAATATGAGGCACTAATGGTCCGTATATTTCTATTAAAAATGTCTTTTCAACATTTATTGAAAAAACCACTAATAGTCTCTAGAAACGTATTTCTACTCAAATATCTTTTCAATTTATTTAAGAGCCATGAGGAAGGGACAAATAATTTTTTTTTCCTTGTTTATGATCTCGCACGTAGGGGTGACTTTGAATAAATTATATATAAAATTATGCATATATTTTAAAAAAATATAATGATAGGGGAGGTTCAGGATTGAATTTCAATAATGGATTAAAATGCACCAATATTAATATTTTTTACTCCAATTGTTGTCTAGTTTGTTTTGTAATTTTTGAATCTGGCCATAATTTATTATGGCCTCCTTAGTGCCCCTAGATAAAAATTTATATTATAGGAAAAACTAAAAATATTTTTCCTATGATACATATTCCCAAAAAACCTTTAAATAAAATCTTATTACTATCAGTGACTTATTAGAAAATTACAAGAAATATTTTAAAATTTTCTTAGGAAAGTTAAATGGACCTTTTATTGTCTCTTATAGGGAAATAAATAAAAATTAATAATCAATCTAATATATTATTATAGTTATCGATAAATTTTTAATTAAATAAAATATCAACACAAAATTGCAATGAAAATTGCTTCATGCTAAAAGTATTACAACATCAATTGTTAAATACTTATTCAAACAAAATTTTATACAGTTTTCTACCCCATCTTGGTACGAAAAATCTTACTTAGAAAATTATATGATTTTTAATAAAAAATTTCAATTAGAAAATATTTAAAAAAACACGAGACACTAATAGTTTATAGAAAATTATTTCTATAAAATTTATTTTTAATTTTTTTCAAAGGAAAAAGTTTTTTTATTTTTATTTTATGATCACGTGCGAGATCATCTTCTTGCGAGGAAGGGGGAGATTATTTCTCCCCTGTTCTGGTTTTCCGTCGAGACGACGCGGAGGGAAGGGGATTACGGCGTCGGGGAGGACCTATCGTCGGGGATGACGGCCATGACAGGGTCGGCGGTGACGGAAGTGGCGGCGACGGCGAGGAGAGGAAGAAATCAAACGGACGGCCACAGAGGCGGCCAGCGAGCAGCTGCAACGGCGGTATAGACACCGGCGAACAGCTACGACGGTGGTAGAGGCGGCGACAACGACCGATGGGAGGGGTCGGCGGTGACGAGGGGGGAGGAAAAAAATTTCCCCCCCTCACTCTCGCTCCCGCTCCCGCTCCCGCTCGCTCGCTCGCTCGCGATCCGTTACCGATTCATACCGATCCGACTCATTTCGAGCCGACTCACAAGTCGACAAACCGAACCTAGCTTCGGTAGAACTCGGCTCGTTAAGGTAAACGAGCCGATTTCGGTGCTCGAGCTTGGTTCGAACTTGATAGATGACAAATCAAACCGAACCAAACTGAGTAGGCTCGCGAACCGGCTAGGTCCGAAGCCTCCCCTGGTCGATGCCACCCCGGGCTGGCTGTATATCCCTCTACCCGATGACTCTTGGCGGGCTATCTCGTATAAAACGCGAAATTCTGCCGCGAGTCTGTAGATGATGGATGGCGAGTTGGCGGGGAGTTTCGGTTTTAGCTTTCGTAAACACTAATAACAGGGGCTTATCGGTAATTAGACTAAAAGCCGCCTAAAGGGGGTAGATAAAAGGGCAATAAAGTAATAAGAAAACAAGTTCGATAAGCGGGAGAAAGAAGTTTAAAGGTCCCTGTGGCTTCTTTGCCATCTATCTGACAGGTCATTTCCAATCCTCTGCGGGGTTTTGAATCATTTCTTTCTTCTCTCGCTTCCCTTTCTCCACCAAATCCGAGCAACACTTTCTCCCAACGACGGAATTGGTCCCGAAATTGCAGAATCTGTGATGCAGGCACGTCTTTCAGTTCCTCCATTTTTTTTGTTCATCTTTTAGTTTTTTTTTTTTTTTTTTTTTTTTTTGTCTAGACTTGGTGTTTTAGTGTTTGTCATTAATTTCGTTGTTTTTTGCATTGGCTTCTCTCTCATTTACGCTAGTCTTTTAGCCTTTATATCCTCTTTCAGTGCATGCGCACAATTTTTCTTGGATAACTTGTTCTTTTGTGACCTGTTCTCATTTGCAATTTCCTGTTGCTTTTGATTTACCTGCCCGTTTGGAAATTGCACGTTTCTGTATTTCATATTTTCGTCTCTTCCTTTTTGCAATTTTTTTTATTCCCCTGTCCGTTTCAAGATTGCACGTTTCTGTATTTCATAGTTTCATCTATTCCTTTTTGCAATTTCTGTTCATCGTTCTTTTTAGTTTCTTCCTTTTTTTTTTTATCCGGCTACATTATCCGTGCGGAATTTCTTGTTGGTTTTGATCCCCCTTCCCGTTTCTCTTGGCTTCATTTAATCTTGGTTCGAAGTTGCGCGTTTTTGTATCTCATCTCTTCCTTTTTGCCATTTCATTTTCATCTTTCTTTTTATTTTCTTCCTTTTTTTTTTATCCGGCTACATTATACTTGCAGAATTTCTTGTTGGTTTTGATTCCCCTGCCCGTTTCTTTCTTGGCTTCATTTAATCTTGGTTCGAAGTTGCGCGTTTTTGTATTTCATCTCTTCCTTTTTGCCATTTCATTTTCATCTTTCTTTTGATTTTCTTCCTTTTTTTAATCCGTGCGGAATTTCTTTTTGGTTTTGATTTCCTTGCCCGTTTCTTGGCTTCATTTAATCTTGGTTCGAAGTTGCATGTTGTTGTATTTCATCTCTTCCTTTTTGCCTTTTCATTTTCATCTTTCTTATTTTCTTCATTATAAGCTCGTGCAAGGAATTGTATGAGATGGTTCAGCCACGTCTGATGGAGAATGACCACTGAGAAGGTTCTTTTTTTCCCTCTTTTGAAAAGCATAAGAGAGGACTAGGGACCGCGCTCGACATGTCAGGCTTTTGCAAGGAGTGGTTGATTTTCCCGTTGAAGGTTCTTCGGATCCTTTTATAAGCAAGGGAACGAATTCGACATGTCTGATCTTGGTGCTGGTCTTAGTGCCGAGGACAGGGAAGGACTCGTCAATGCGTTAAAGAATAAGCTACAGCGTCTTGCGGGACAACACTCGGATGTTCTCGAGACCCTAACCCCTAAATTCAGAAAGCGTGTTGAAGTTCTTCGTGACATTCAGAAACAACATGATGAACTTGAGACAAAAATTTTTGAGGAGAGAGCAGCTCTTGAAGCCAAGTACCAGAAACTTTATGAACCATTATATACAAAGAGGTATGAGATTGTAAATGCAGTTGTGGAAATTGAAGAATCTACAGAAGCCACTGAGGAAGCTTCTGGAGAGGAAAATGCAGTTGAAGAGAAAGGTGTTCCAAATTTCTGGCTTACGGCAATGAAAACTAATGAAGTGCTTGCAGAGGAGATTCAAGAACGTGATGAAGGGGCTCTTAAATATTTGAAAGACATCAAGTGGTCGAGGATTGATAATCCCAAGGGCTTCAAGCTGGAGTTCTTTTTTTATCCCAATCCATATTTTACAAACACTGTCTTGGTCAAAACTTATCACATGATTGATGAGGATGAACCTATTTTAGAGAAAGCAACAGGAACAGAGATTCAGTGGGTTCCAGGGAAGAGCTTGAACAAAGAACACCAAACCCATCACGAAAACGGAAAAATGTGAAAGTTTCTTTAATTTCTTTAGTCCTCCACAAATCCCTGATGATGATGATGATATTGATGAAGAGACTGCTGAACAGCTTCAGAATCAAATGGAGCAAGGTTATGATATTGGATCTACCATCAGAGACTGCTGAACAGCTTCAGAATCAAATGGAGCAAGATTATGATATTGGATCTACCATCAGAGACAAAATTATCCCACATGCTGTTTCATGGTTTACGGGAGAGGCTGTACAGAGTGATGAGTTTGATGACATAGAGGGAGATGAGGATGATGACGATGAAGATGTTGATGAAGATGAGGACGAAGATGAGGAGGAGGATGATGATGAAGATGAGGATGAAGAAGAGGATGATGAAGTTGAAGAGGACACTGCTGCCAAGAACAGGCCAAAGAAGGTATCTGCTGGACGAAAGAAGAGCGGAGTACCCCACGGGGAAGGTCAAGAGAGGCCTCCAGAGTGCAAGCAGCAGTAGAGCATTAAAGTGAGACAATGGTCCATGTGGTGGTGAAGAGGGCACGGTGTGGAGGCTTCTGTGTGTGGCCCTGCGTTAGCCCTGTTCGGGGCTCAATTTGAGTATCAACAGGATTGAGGGTGGGACGATTAGAGTTTTTGTGATTTATTTTTTATCCTTAGTAAGTTGTGATGTGGTCCTTTTCATTTCGGTTTTGGTTAGATGGGTGTATGAGGTCGTAGAGATGGTTTCTGGGAGAGTTTTTGAAGGTGGTTTCTCTTTGAAAAGAAAAAGGTCATGAATTCTCTCTCTCGTCTGTCCATGTTTTATATTAAAATTGCTCTCTGCTTTGTCCAGTGTAGTTATCTGATAGTATGTAGCATTATTTATGCGTATATGTAGCTGGGGGAGGTATAAATATACATTATACATATTATTTTCAAGGAATTTCTGTGGCTAATCAGTTTACCAACAATGTGGATTTGTGTGGTTGTTGACCACTGATAACTGACTGAAGGAAAAGAGTGCACATATAAAAAAAAAAAAAATGTTCGAGCCTTTTAGCCTAATGGTTTCAACACCTTTTACTGTGGAAAAGTTAGTGCCTTACCTACATCTTTGCCTTGTGATTCTTCACCATCTTTATTTTTAATAAATGTTCCATTCATTTAAACTCTATAATTCATTCGTTTAAACTCTAAAAATTATATGTTACTTTTTTTCTTTTTATCTGATGAACTGTTTAAAACCATCAAGTGGTCCGAATCATTGAATCGTATTACAACCATCTACCTTCTCTAGTTGGGTTCTTAAAAGAGTTGGGAATTACATGCTCTCGATAAAAATAAATGGACACAACTGAACTACAAACTTGGGAACTCTGGTTCTGGTGCTTGTTTTCCATTGGTTATCAATCTGCTTGGTGATAGATCCTACTCATTCAGAGGTGTTGGTACTAGCAACCAATCCAAACTAAAGATATTACATACACCATTGTTCGGCTGTCCTTAACAAGAAGGTGACATTTAAGAATATTGAGATGGAGACATAGAACATTAGGGGGAACAAAATTGGAGATGGATTGAACATGTTAGAAAACATTTAAGAGTTGTATCAACAAATGAGAAAACATTGTATGTGATAAGACGTGTCTGATGGAGGCCTATTAATATCCTCTTAGAAGTTTTTGTCAACGTGCATTCCTTGGAACTGCAAAAAATAAGGAAGGGTTAAATGACATGGATTACAGTGGATGTGAAAGACTTGAAGAAGGTTTGTTATTTAAATTCAACAGAAGCTGTAGTATCCATTCAAGTTTGTCTCAAGCAGTTAAACTTGGTTGGTAGTCTCTTTAATTGTTTAAATGAATGAGGTAACAAATTCTGTTGGGTTTAGCGAGTCATCTTTAGTTTTCTGTTCGAATTACGCTTTTGGTTAACATTTTTTAATAATGTCCATTTAGTCTTCTAAGTAACGTTCAATGTCTGCTTTGCTTCTCTACTTAGAAAAATTGATAACTGGCGTTGTTGGACTGTAGAAATTGGACTAGTTTCATGAAGAAAAAATATGAATTAGTTGTTCAGATGTTTTCTATATGAGTGAACCTATTTATATAACCACAAGTTACTTGTCCAAGTTAAATGTCAAATAATTTTGCTGTTTCTACCTTCCATAAATCCCAGCTTTATGCTTAGAGACTTGTCATGGACATTATATTGCGGCAGGATATAATTACTTTCTTCTTCTTATGGGTTACATTTACAGGTACCATTATAATTTGAATCTGCAGAGCATTGCTGTAAATGGATAAATATTGCCTATTGATTCAGAAGTTTTCGCAACAAGCAGCAGTCGGGGAGCCATTATTGATTCTGGGCCAACTTTGGCTTACCTTGCAGAAGAAGCTTTTGATCCCTTTGTTACTGCAGTAAGTTACATTGAGACTTTTGATTTCCGGGCTTGAGCGGACTATGATAGATTTATGAGATAGTTGTTTGTTTTCTATTTTGCAGATACTGGCATCTCTTTCCCTTTCTGTTCAACCACTCCCTGTTGCAGATGGCTCGCATGTTGTGGTTTATGTGTGCGAGCCAGAGCCTTATTTACTTTGTCCACGAGAACAAATGAAAGAAGGGTAGGTGGAGGTGTAAAGATATTAGTGCACAGTGTATATGCTATGTCATACTAACATAATTCTTTGCAGTTAGAGAAGCTACCCTTCTTTCATGACAATCCCAGCTTTATGCGTAGAGACTTGTCATGCACATGTGCAGACATTTATACATGAGAATGTCGTGGTTGGTCTTCCAATGTATGATAGGAAGCCTGAAAACCATTATCTTATAACCTGTCAGTGAATTATTTTTGTCTCTATGCTCTTTTAGGCTCGTTCTATGTTAATCAGGTGAGCGTGAGTGGTTCATTGTCATTAAAGGGTGAACATTTTTTTCTTGTTCGTGTACTCTTTATTTGGTATGTCGCATTTGTGAGATTCGTCAAGACATCATATTCTTTGTTCCAGTATGAGAATTTAGACATTCTGATTGATTCCCTGGTGCATATTCTGTTTCGCTGTAAATTTTGTTGTATAAGTGAACGATATGTAATTCTTATAAACTGGAAATTTGTTATATATAGTGAAAGAAACTCAAATTTGGTTTTGAGAAAAGAGCAGGTTGGATTTGGAGTTGGAAAGGTTTTGCTAGGAACAAGAAGAAAACAATTTGTTCGACTGAGTATTTATGAAATTGTTGCTTTGCAGGTCAATTACGGCTGAGCGAGGTTGATGCTGAGTGATCTCCTTTCGTGCCTGCACCGGTCTGGCTTTTATGTGGGTGATTTACTGAGTGATGTTTTCTACAGCCACCTTTTCAAAGCTCCTCCGACTTTTGTACCCTGGACTTTGTCAGAGTCCTAACAAGCAAGCAAGCAAGCAGCAGTTCTCCCCGAAGCTTCTTTGGCATTTCTCCGATCCTAAGTAGGTGATCCAGTGAACTACCGATGGTGCGTCCTGACAAGACAAATTCTGACAGAGTCGATGGTACCGATTTCGGAGAACGCTTAGAAAAGTGGATGTAGAAAATGCCAGGATGTAAATTCCCCACATAACCGGATGTTGGTGTCTGCACTCATGGACTATGAGGGAAGATAAAAAGGATCTACCTATTTTTATTTCCCAAATCTTAGCTTTCCATTTCGTTAGTTGGCTGATGGATTTCATTCGAAAGTCTTGTTTAAACCCTAGAAAAGAAAATAAGAATTTGATTATTATTATTCATAAAAATAAAATAATTATCAAAAGGAGTCTCTCTGGTGGGCGTTTAGTGGGTACCAGAAGAATGCAACCGACTCTTTATTAGACTCACTGCTAGATGAGGTGGTCTGAAAAGGGATGGCTGCACTGCTTCAGTCTTCGACCTTATCCTTCGACTTCTGTCAATCGTCACAAGTTCTTTATGGCTTTTCATCGAATGTCTCAGCTTCGTACTTCCGCAAAAGCTGCCTCTTGTTCTCCGCTCAAGCAACTAGCAAGAGGACCATTGGCCTCTCATCGGTCAGAGACGAAAGCCTCGTTCTATTCTCCTCCTCTATCGGTTACATACGCCAAGAAAAATTTCAAGCCTGTCGCTCAGCAAAGCCCAACGACGAAGTTGAGCTCGAATTGCTTGGAAAACCCTCACCAGTGACACCCCCATCTCCTAGTTCCACTATAGAAAGAGAGGTCACGGAATCTCAGAAGGCACAAGTAGATGTGGTTTTAGCTCCATTTCTGAAGTTTTTCAAAGCTAGAGATTCATTAGAAGCACAAGAGCACAAGGAATTAGAGGTTACTGACGAGAACAAAGAAAAAGAGCCGAAAGCAGTACAAAAATCGAAGTTGAAATACTATGATCCTAAACCTGGTGATTTTGTAATTGGGGTCGTTTTGTCAGGCAATGAGAACAAGTTTGATGTTAATGTTGGAGCCGACTTACTAGGTTCGATGCTCACAAAAGAAGCACTTCCTCTGTACGGCGAGGAGCTTCCATACCTTCAATGCGATTTGGACAAAGATGCCGAGGAGTTTATGATGCCAGGGAAGATTGGGATTGTTAAGGACGAGGAGGCTTTTACAAGAGAATTGGTGCCGGGAAGGCCAGTCGTTGAGGTGGGGACTGTTGTTTTTGCGGAGGTCCTGGGAAGAACGTTGAGTGGGAGACCTTTGTTGTCGACAAGAAGATTATTCCGGAGAGTTGCCTGGCATCGAGTGAGGCAGGTTCTCTTCTCGTCTGCATTAAATAACTTCGCCATGAGTCATTTCACTTCTAGCATGCAATGTTTTGAGGCCTTCCATATTTTCGCTCGAATTTTCTCTTCAATTTAATGTTCATAAAAACTGTTACAATCTGAACTGCCGAGTTACTTCTGCCTATTGATATTTTTATAGACAATCAATTTGATTTGCCGTTGTACATAATTTTTATTCCCAAGTACATGAACTCAGGCAGCGCATTGCTCCTTCATTGCCTGGATTTAGCTCCTTCCTGGGTGAAAACCCTTCTGTTGATCGGCACTAGTGAAACCATTCCCCAAAAGCTAAATACCTGGTTAAGGAGGAGAGAAACAAAGAGTTGAGGTCTGAAAACACGTGGTACTCATTAGCTTGATTTGCTGCAGATGTATCGGTCCTTGATTTTGAAGTGCGGGTTTGAGTAGCACAAGTGGAAGGAGGGAGACTGAGGTTGAGAGAATCATTCTCAATAACAAGTTCTCATTTCATTGCATACACTCATCCTTTAGTCAGAATTTATCCCTTCTCTTTGTGAACTTTACGGCATTAGCAGTTGCATTTCAGTTTTAACATGTTTAATTTTTTGATAAATGGACAAAAAGGAAGTAATCTCAGCATGAGAGGAACAGTAATCTGTCTCTTTGATTCGGTTTACTGTATGAGTTACTCTTGTATAGTGTGTAATGTCAAAGAGGAATGCTGCTGCATTGATAAATGGCTTGAATCAAATGAAGATCTTATTTGTGCATGTGCTTACTTGCAGAGAGTGATATAATATGTATTTTCTGAATATATATTTTATGGCTGTAGATAAAACAACACAATGAGCCTATTGAGGTTAAAATATCTGAGTGGAATACTGGTGGTCTTCTTACACGGATAGAGGTACATTTTTGCATTCCCCTATGGTTACTATCATTGTCACCTTTCTTCTTTCTAAAATGAATATTGGTTTTTACTTTTTTTATTTCTTTTGTATAGAATATTTCACATTTAAACATAGTATTTTTCAGGGTTTGCGAGCATTTCTCCCTAAAGCTGAGTTGGTGAACAGAGTCAACAGCTTTTCAGCATTGAAAGAAAATGTAATCATATCTGTCTGGAGAGTACATTTTATCCTTTCATTTTCACTAACACCAACTCTTTTGAATAGTTTTACTTCGAATTATGTAAACCTTCTTTTAGATTAATTTAAAAATAAATAAAATATGTCTATAAAAAGTTCTAATCTGTTCAGTAATATGGAATCTCATTGGTGTCATTCATTTTGATGCAGGTTGGTCGCAAAATGTTTGTTCTCATTAACAGAATTGATGAAGCTAAGAATGACTTGATAATTAGTGAACGAGAAGCATGGGTCAGTTGCTCAAATTTGATATTACCTAATTCTGCAAAAATGTGTTTTTATAATTTCATCATACACTTCCACAATGGAAGTTGGTAACGAATTCTTCAAAGAATGGTGTCTGCTGACACTGATGTTGCTGATTTGAATGCAGCTTAGGAGGTGCTAACGGTTGTGGAACCAATGGTTCTTCTATAGTTTTACCAACAGCTTTATACATGTATGAAGGGTGTAGCAAGTTTCCTACTGCTTTGTTTTGACTGTGGCTTTGAAGAAAAGTGTCCAGCTCAAAAGCTTAATCTTAAAGTAGAGAGGCCTGACCCTGTTCCTATATTAGGCTGTGGATCAATCTGCATCTGATATTGGACTATTCTTAGCACTTCCCTGGCTCCGATCAGATGGGTCATTCTGTGTGGAGACCAACTACAGATGCAGGCCCAGATACGCGCTCTATTATCTTGATATGTTGGACGCAGGTCCATCCCAAAATCAATAGCCATTAGGAGACTTATTATGTAACGTACGAGTCCTACAGGGTAATCAGGTTCAAGCTACAATAGTTTGACCATACCAATCCCAAAAAGAAACCCATCCATCCATTCCAGCCACCAAAACTTCATTCATCTCTATCTGCCTCCTTGCAACTCCTGGTGAACACTGTCTTCATCAAACCGACCCATGCAGATGGGCCTGCTGCTATCATCTCAGTTGGCACACGTATACTGGCATGATCCTCCAACTCAGAGTCTGTGATGGTGGATTTGGCAGAAGAAAATGACTCGAGTCTTTTGCATGCCTTGTTATGGGTAATTAGGAGTTTCCCTTATCAGCACTGAATCAGCGATTAATAAGATTGGCATACTGCATAATCATGTTCTTCTCCTGTTTTTTGACGGATGATACACTTTTAACGCTTTGAAATATGGTTTGTTGCACTGTCTAGCTTAATGATGAAGAGCTGAAGGAAAAGTTGGAGTGGAGACAAAATTGCTTTATTGTATGTGGAAAGTTGGTATGGAATTCACTTTGCTCAGGGAAAGAAGATCACTTCATTCCTTTACAAAATGATGGAATCTGAAATTCCACCTCTCACAAGTGGTATCCACTTTCCATCAAATGATTTCATATTTCCCCTTACGACGATAGGAGGGTGATGGCTGGGGGAGATCCTCCCCCCACCCCCCCCACCCTCGTCTCGTCTTCTTTGGTCTTTTGAGGGAGAAACCCTCCCTCTATGGAGGCTTCTCCACTTTGTTTTAAATTAATAATTAATCAATATAAAATCGAATTGGTTTAAATTACATATCATCTTTATTAACTTAAAAAATATGTTTGACAACAATAATTTTTAATTTTTAATAATTGAATATTTTAATTTAATTACTTAAACAAGGTAAATGTTGCATGAAATAATAAGATATCTAACTTAATAATTAGGCCATTAATTAATATATTTATTTAAATAATTATTATACATTCAGTTGATGATTATTTATAAAATAATTTTTTATTTTCTGAATTAATTCATTTGGAATATTTAAATGTTTGACACACTAATATAAAAAATTACTTCTTTAAAGTAAATAACCTTGGAATTCATATTCACATTCTCTTTCGCTAGGTGATCTACTTTCCAAGTGTAATAACCCCCCTTAGTTAACTAAAAAGTAGTTTGAAATTTCTTATTTCTCAAAAAAAAAAAAAAAAAACTCTTATAAATCCCACAGGACCGCAATTCTCAAGACAAAACTGATCTTAAACTTTTACACATGGTAACTTG
The DNA here is from genome assembly GCF_029961685.1 of Aristolochia californica. NCBI lineage: Eukaryota > Viridiplantae > Streptophyta > Magnoliopsida > Piperales > Aristolochiaceae > Aristolochia > Aristolochia californica. The sequence continues at coordinate 7,813,017 of NW_027181815.1, forward strand.
TTTTATGGTTTTGGTTGATTAGTGTAGTCTTGGTTATGTGGAACGAATTTTTTGTTGAGTGTAGGATATTCACTAATACAATAAAATTCCAATGTGTCGGCAATATGTTAGTTTCAATTACTTGTGACATTTTGTTATTTGGAGCACTTAATGTCTTGCTTTCCTTTCATGCAATAAAATTTTTGGAGCTATGTGTGTTAGTAGTATCTTCTTTCTAGCTGTGGCCAATATTGTATATTGTGTTAAAGAACAACATTGGTTCTTCAAACTCTGGAGATTCATGTGTTATATGGCTGGAGTCTGATTCCTGCAATGTTTCTAAGATGCCCAACACAGTGTTACTATTAAAATGTTGGGTTGGAGGATTCTACTTTAAATTTTATACGATAACTATCCAAGGATTCTTATCATTGGGAACTTATTCTACCTAATAAGAGCTTATGGATTTTGGTGCCATAGTACATGTTGTGATCCCTTATATTTTGTTTGTTTGCTCAATATTGCAGGACATGTTGCATTTGCAAGAAGGAACTCTGCTAGATGGAACCATTCGCAACATTTTTCCTTATGGGGCACAAGTGAGGATAGGAGAGACTAACCGAAGGTGAGTTAACTGAGATTAGGTCAAGGTTGCTAACCTTTAATTTATTATAATGTAATTTCACCTGCTTGATGTTTGTGTGCTGATGTATTCTGACCCAAAATATCTTTGGTTGAACATAATGGCTCCATTGCTCAATTTATAGCACATTATATGACTGAAATATTAGATATGCTTTTGTCCAACAGCAATACATTTGATGAGTTCTTTGAGGAGGTAACTGTCTTGAGAAATTTGGATGATTTTGTGTTTTCTTAAGTTTCTGTGTGGAAGAATGGGCAGAAAAAGTGTTAATAATGTGGAAAGTGATGGATAAGTGCATCATCCAAGTTACTGACAACACAGAAGTCTAAATTTGGATTCATAGGACTAAAAGGCAGACAGAATGAGTTAGCATGGTTGATTTCTCAACCTCATGCATTGAGTCTACACTTTACAGTTCTTTAAATGAATACAAGAGAGCAACTAGAATACAAAAATTACTCAAAGCAGCAGGTAGATTGGAAGCAAGTAGATGTTGACTTTAAGTTGTTTGGGGTAAAAAATGCACTTGACTACAGAGGAGAAGGATGATAATAGGTGTACATCGACTTTTGTGGTTGGTGTTCAGATTTCAGACACCATTTCTTCCTCTTTCCAATTAACAAAAGGAAGATGATTATGCATGGCCTGGACTAAGTCGTCAGTGGCAAAATTCATGAGATGCAATTAATCCCTAGGAATGATGCTGAATATATTGTCAAAATGCATCATATGCAGCTAATACCTTTGAAATATTTGACTTTTTCTCGTAAGAGAAAATACAAGCAAATACTGGAAAAGGCTGGGCTATACTAAAGGCTTGAGTATCATTTTGAGCTGTTTGTGCCTTTTCATCCGCTGATTGATTGCATAATTTGTACGAGAAGTTTGCCTGCATGACTTCCTTCTTATCTGCAGACTGAAATGCTTCTATGTTTTGTGCATTGATAGCATGTTATTCCCAAACAATGCTGAAACAGAAATTTTATTTGTACTGCTTTTCGTGCAGTTTGAGAGTTAAACATGCTGTTTATATTTTGCCTTATGTGTGTCGTTGAAGATAAAATATACTATGGTACTTTTTGTGTTAATCATGAAAGAGAAGAGATGTTTATAGTGCTAGATGGGAATGAACAGGGCCTGGGCAGTCTCCCACCTATTTACTGATAGGAAAAAAGGTGTATGGACCTAAGTCCACATAAGCTTAGGTGCAGCCAATTTTAATTTTTACCATCTAATTTGAATTGAATAACTTAAATTGATTTCTTTTTATTCTTCATGTACTTATTGTCCTATGCATTTATGTTGATGTTCTTTTGAGCACATACAATAGTCCTGTAATTACAGCATTAAAAAAATTTGTTACTTCCATATTTATCAGATCTTTTTTATTCCTTTAAATGTTGTTTTTTGATGTTTTAATATCTTTTGGGTAATTTGCAGTGGGTTGTTGCATATCACTAATATAACTCGTGGCCGAATTAAATCTGTAAGTGACTTGTTCTCAGTTGATGAGAAGGTGAAAGTTCTTGTGGTGAAGTCAATGATTCCTGACAAGATATCTCTAAGGTAAGCATGTTATGAATACATTATCTTCTCTCTTTTTATAAGGAAGCAGTTACTTTCCCTTGCCATGTTCTTTATAATCCCTTCTCCTCGTGTAGTCTTTTCTTGTCATACATGAACCTGATGCATCTGCCTTAGAATAGGGCTAGTAAAAGTTTCTTTGAACTCTCTCTCTCTCTCTCTCTCTCTCTCTCAACCCTAAGCTATAAATAGAAGCTGGGGGACGTCCGGGTCACTCATCTCAGTTTCTTTTCTCAATTGCTCTTCTCCACGTTCTCTCCCTTTCATTCTCTCTTCACCCTTTTTTCTTCTTACTTTTTTCAGTATCATTTTTCAGTAAAAAACTGGGGAGAAATTTGAAGAAGAGCTGGTTTGCAACTAGGAAACTGGACCTGCTAGCTAGCTGTATTGCTTCGTTGAAATTGTTTTGCAATCTGATTAAATAATGACCTTGCATAGGTCTCTTGTAATTTGGTTTCAAGAACAAATGCTAAAGCAAAGAAAAAGACGACCAAGTTAATTAGATAGTGCAAGATAATCATGCACTTCTTTTGGATCTCCTAAAACAACAAATGCGAAGGCAAAGAAAGGCTATGCAGTTCAAGTCACTTGGAAAGAAGATTACATTCAGATTAAGGAGCTAGTCAGAACTCCACAAGATAATTGGGAACCTGTTCGCAAAATAGTTTTTAACTAAACAGTGTGCTGGCTGCATGGCCGAATAATTATATGCCTTGTAGTTTGGATCCAACATTGCATAATTGATTGAATTTGTAATTGGAGAAAAGGGATAACTGAATTTGTTTTACAATTTAAAATTAAAGAGTAGTTAAACTATATCAAGAAAATTAGTTAAAGGAGTATCAAAGGAAGCTTTTTGTGAATGCTTTTACGATTGGCTCCTTGGAAGTATCATTTACATCACAAGTACATAAATTTTTATGTTCTTGCCAAGCAGATGTTGAAAGTTCGTTTGCTTTCTATACCTTAACTGTCTTCTTTTTTCGGTTGTACCCTGTTACATTAAAATAATTCATGTGGTTAGACTTGACAAATAGTTTACAGTACACGACTAACGGTCAAACGAAATTTTAAGAAGTGGGCATTTTCTGTTATATTACAAGTGTTGGCTCTGACTGTTTTTTGTGGTATTCAGCATTGCAGATCTGGAGAGTGAGCCCGGCATGCTCATATCAAACAAAGAGGTGAATAAATCTTGCACTCATGTTTATTGTATATCATTTTCTTGCCCAGATCTTTGATCCGATTAAGCACACACATTGATTTCTATGATGAACTAATTTTTGCATTTATCTTCATTTTAGAAAGTGTTTTCTGAGGCTGGAAAAATGGCAAAAAAGTACAGGGAAAAACTGTCCACTCGGCCAGTAACTCGAAAATCTGATCCCATTTCTCTAGAAGTAATTCCGTTTGATGATGAAGCTAGATTGTATGCAAACTGGAGCTGGTTCACGTTTCCAGCAATCTGAAGCTTTTCTGTGATGATCCCAGCTTCATGCGCTGGTAGTATAGAGCCCCTTCCTGACACCCCCTGATTGAAGCACTTACCCATGTGTCTTAACTAATATTTGATCTGTTGTAAATTGCAGTTTTGGGCTCTAAGAAGTATACTATTTGTTGTTCTATTTGGCCATACTTGTGTCCACTCTTCTTTGCAGAGAAAGTTAATGAAAGAACAGGTTTTTTCATCTTTCACTCTAGTCCCCTTGCAAAGCTTAAATTTGCTAGGTGGAAGATAAATTAAAGCCTTACATTCAAGTGCAGAATTATTGTGAACACAATGCTAGTATAAAATAATAACCAACTAGGCATAATTTAAAATGCCAGAATGCCATCTCAATGATCTCCACATGAAATTAATATTTCTAGTAGTGTCTATACCCTAAGGTAGGCTTGCGGCTCCATGTAATAAAATAAATGAGGCCGAGAAAGAGTTCCAGCAGACCCAGAAAAGATGCTTACTGAAGGGAAAAAAAACGCCGTTGCCGGGGATCGAACCCGGGTCACCCGCGTGACAGGCCAGAATACTCACCCCTATACTACAACGACTTATTATTATTTTATAATAATTATTTATTTATTTTATTAATTATTAACTATATTCAAATAATCCTGAGTCCAAAGGTAGTTTGCTCGTGAGAAGTCAAAGCAAGGTTACTCACCACTAATCAAGCAAGAGAGTGGACCAAGAAAGAAGATGCCATGGAGGTCAGTAGCTCCGATTACTTGCCTAAGAGGCAAGATTCAGTGTCAGGTGGCACTGGTAATTCGTTTTAAGTAGTTCATCGATAATTCATTTTAGTGTGTGAGAAAAAGTGTTTTCCAACCTCGTTTGATATCTCTCATGGGATTAAAGCGGGTTTAGAGAAGATAAAAAAAGGTTCTTCCATCTGGATGAAGATAGGAGTCATCTTAAAGGGCTTAAAACCAGGGATGTCAAGTGCATCTATCTCCCTCTTCAGTTTCTATTTGTGTTTGCTGCCTCAGTTCTTGTTGGACTGATGACATCTCCAAACCCAGAAAGGTAGTCTTGATCCCAACCAGAAAGGTAGTCATTTTAGAGAAAGCTTGATCTCCAAAGCTGATCAGCAAAGTGATCATCCGAGGGATCACCAGTTGATACTGGTGCAGGCTCATCTGTAGGTAGATCAGCTGGTGCGGTGTCGGGCTCATCATAGTATGAACAATCATTAGTATTTATTGGCGAGTTTGTCTGTAGTTATGGTGCTGCTCGTGATGTTATAACGGGAGCAAGTCTGTTCCGGCGGCTGTATGGTTGATCAAAGGCTGACCATCGAGAGAAGATTGCGATGGTCCAATGCCCCGTGCTACGTCCGAATCAGTTGTACTCTTTTTCTCTTTCTCGTGATAGTGGATTCTGCATAAAACCCACGAATCAAATTACGCCTGTAACCAATTAATAAAATGATGATGCACCTGTAGCCAATTAATAAAATGATGATTAGTACCTAAGTAACATATAAATACAAAGCCAAATAGGTAACCCAGAATTATACGAAAAAACAAAATCAGTGCCACCTAAAGTTAAAATCCAAAGTTACCTTATTGCGTCCGTCATGAAAATGTTGTTCATCAGATATGTATTCGTGCATGATCCAATTAGTTTTAGTGGCTTTCTGGTGATTAGTCTCCCAGCAGTTGGTGGAAGACCAGCAACCGACTACATGACCCTGGTGAGTGATCTTTCGGCAGGAGCCAGTAGCCAGTAGCCTTCCAGTAACCGTTGTCTGCATTTCGATTTGGTCGGTTTCCATTAGGAGACTTGGCCTCTCTCGGAGTGAAAAAATGCGTAACAGGAGCATATGTTTCTGTCAATTATAACACGAGTTAGGATAAGAAGCATGGAAAACATAGACAAAAAAAATTCATTAGATAGAGATGGCAGGAACTTCGTTATATAGACATGGATGGTAGCTGAAAATAAGCTTGATGGGTTTGAAGAACGCGAGAGTGGTGGGGGTGAATGAGGATGCTTGGTGAGGGCTGGCGGATGAAAGATGGACCCTTAAAATTATAATCGTCCATTGATGGCAACTTGAACAAGCCGCGGTTGCTGAACGTGAGCTTGATAGCTTTGAAGAATCGCAGAGTGGAGGATGCTTGGTGGGGATAGACGGACCCTTGAAAATATAACTTGGATGGGTATCCAAGCATTTTCAGATGGTTCAAAGGCATGGATTAAGCTAGGTTGTGAATGTGGAAGCAATTTTGGAGACTCACGGACCAGTTCCTGCTCTCTTTCAGTTTCGATTCAATAAACTGAGTTTAGGTCAGGTCACGAAAACGGCGATTGCAAAAGTGTATGATTATAAATATGACGGTAGCATTTTACACCAGAATCGAATCGAATTGAAACTTAAAGCTTCTGGGTTGCACTGATCGAGCGTTGCTCATATTGATCAAAACTTAATCAGTGAACATAGACGATCGAATCGATGCATGGAAAGCATAGACGATAGAAATGGATCATTCGCTAATAAAGAATATGAGGAAGAAGAACAAAGCGTAAGAAAATAAGAAGAATGAGACAACACTGGCAGTCGTTTCTTTGTAAGAGAAAAACGAAAAATAGAGTTGAAATTATACCTTTGAGCTTCTGGGGATGGAAAACTTAAACGTTAACGTGGATGAAACCCTGAGGCACATTCTCCCATCGAAGCATCACCGTAACCAACTCGACGTCAGTGGGGTTGAATCTAAACCCCCATTGGCACAGAAAATGTCATCCGCGGCACCTGCAAATTAGTTTCCTCTTTCCATCTTGCAAATTACTTTTTTATCTCAGTTCATCTTCACTTTTATAATTTATTTTCTTACCGTGGTTTTGGATAAGCTAAAACATTTTCTTACCCTAGTTTACGGTATGGATAATATATGGTAAGGATGAAGCTTAGAAAACGTATCATTGGCCTCTCCCTCTACATCCCGTCTTAGCATGAGATATACATTGGGGTGGCTTCGAACCGAGCCGACTCACGAGCGGCTCGAGTTCGACTCGGTACCGGCTCGGCTCGACCAAAGCCAGGTTCGGTTCGTCGGCTCACGAGGTGGTTCGAGGTAAGTCGAATCGGTATCGGGATCGGGAGCGGGCGAGCGGGAGCGGGATCGAGAGCGAGGGGGGAAAAATTTTTCCTCCCCTCGTCACCATCGAGCCCCTCCCGTCGGCTGTTGTCGCCGCCTCTACCGCCATCGCAGTTGTTCGCCGACCGTCTCTACCGTTGTCGCAGCTGCTCGTCGGCCGCCTCTATGGCCGTCGCCTCTGTTTCTGTTGCCGCCGCCGTCGCAGCCATCATCCCCAACGACATGTCCTCCCCGGTGCCGTAACCCCCTTCCCTCCGCGTCATCTCGGCGGAAAACCATAACCGTTCAGGGGAGAAATAATCTCCCCCTCCCCCGCGCCAAGATGATCTTGCACGTGCGAGATCATAAAGTGAAAAAAAAAAAAAAAAACTTTTTCCTCTTGAAAAAATTAAAAATATATTTTATAGAAATAATTTTCTATAAACTATTAGTGTTTCATGTTTTTTTAAACATTTTTATAATTTAAATTTTTTATTAAAAATCATATAATTTTCTAAGTAAAATTTTCGTACCAAGATGGGGTAGAAAACTGTATAAAAAATTTTTGAACAAGTATTTAACAATTGATGCTGTAATACTTTTAGCATGAAGCAATTTTCATTGTAATTTTGTGTTTGATATTTTATTTAATTAAAATTTTATCGATAAGTATAATAATATATTAGATTGATTATTAATTTTTATTTATTTCCCTATAAGAGACAATAAAAGGTCTATTTAACTTTCCTAAGAAAATTTTAAATATTTCTTGTAATTTTATAATAAGTCACTAATAGTAATAAGATTTTATTTAAAGTTTTTTTTGGAATATATATCATAGGAAAAATATTTTTAGTTTTCCCTAGAATATAAATTTTCATCTAAGGGCACTAAGGAGGCCATAATAAATTATGGCCAGATTCAAAAATTACAAAACAAGCTAGACAACAATTGGAGTAAAAAAAAATAATATTGGTGTATTTTAATCCATTAATGAAATTCAATCCTAAACCTCCCCTATCATTATATTTTTTTAAAATATATGCATAATTTTATATATATAATTTATTCAAAGCCACCCCTACAGCCACCCCTACGTGCGAGATCATAAACAAAGGAGAAAAAAAAACTCTTTGTCCCTTCCTCATGGCTCTTAAAGAAATTGAAAAGATATTATAATAGAAATACGCTTCTAGAGACTATTAGTGGTTTTTTCAATAAATGTTTAAAAGACATTTTTAGTAGAAATATAGGGACCATTAGTGCCTCATGTTTTCTCAAAATATTTTTCTAATTATAAATTCTTTTTGAAAAATCATATAACTTTCTAAGTAAGATTTTCTTGCCAAGATGGGTTAAAAAACCATATAGAAAAATTTTGAATAAGTATTTGACAGTTAATGATATAATACTTTGAGCATGAGGCAATTTTCATGGCAATTTTGTGTTTGACATTTTATGTGATTAAAAATTTATTGATAAATATAATAATATATTAGATTAATTATTATTTTTTATTTATTTCATTAGAAAAGGCAATAAGAGGTCCATTTAACTTTCCTAAGAAAAATTTAAAATATTTCTTGTAATTTTCTAGTAAGTCTCTAATAGTAATAGGATTTATAGTTTTTATTTGGGTGATTGTAAATTGATAGTGATATTTCATTTAATTTTGTTGTGTTTGATTATTGTATAGAGTTTATTTATAATGTTATGCAGTGTATGGAGTTTTAGACTATTTTATGGAATGTATAAACAATTTCATGGAGTGTTTATGGAATGTATAGACAATTTTATAAAGTGTTTATGCAGGTATTATGTATATTGATTATGCCCAATTTTAAGTAGAGGTCATGCCGAATTTTATACAAGTATTATATATATATATATATATATATATATATATATATATATTATGCTCAATTTTAAGTAGAGGTTATGCCCAATCTTATACACGTATTATATATATAAATTATGCCCAATTTTATGTAAAATATATGTATAATTTTATATACATTTTATTTGATATATATTTTTTGAAAAATTTTAAATGTATGTTGAAGCTTGAGCTTGACTCGAAGCTGGGCTCGAACTTATTAGACTCGAGCTCGATAACAATTTTAGGCTCGAAGCGAGGCTCGTTTCGAACATAAGCAGGTTTGGGTTCGGGTTCGGCTCAATGCCACCCCTAGATATACATTTCCAAAGAAAGCTTCGATTATAAAAAATACTTATCCATAATAATACAAATTAGCATTTGTTTAAGTCTCGCACGGTGCTCTAAGACTCCGTCCACTGAGACGTAAGGAAGCTTTTCGAAAGGCCTCAAAATGGGCCCAGTCTATTCAAATTCTTTTAAATATTTCAATGAAATTTCTTTAGTTCTCATAGTCTAATCTTATTTATGTCAAAACCAAATTTTATTAATAGCAAAGATGTCACGTAATGCCGTTGATTCAAGGTGTCACGTAATGTGTATTAAGATGGAGTGAATTTCAAAAACCCAGCAAGAAACCCTAATCGTGACTCGAGGCCTCTTCCGTAGCATTTGGTGGGTTTATTATATAAACCAGGAGCTTCGGTTCCCGAAACGATCCCACGATTTCTTCCTCGATAATCACTCGCTTGCGCTTGATTGAAAAAGGAGAAGGCCTTGAAAGGCCCCTTTTTCCCAGAAATTTTTCCAAAACCCGGCATCAGTTGTCACGCCGGGACTCGGGAACCAAATTTTAAAAGAAGTGGTTGCTTACTCCAAGCCTTTTACTTTCACTACCTCCGACGCTGCTTCACTCCTATAGGAAGACACTCGTATATCTTATCATCAAATCTCCACTTCCCAATGCTCACCTCTGTTTCCCGCCGGCGGCTCCCCGGATTCTCACCCCCAATCCCTCTTCTTCCGACCAGAATGCCCTTCTACTTCTAACCGACCATGAAAAGCTATATACGAGAAAATCGACAGGTCCAGCTTAGAAGGGCAAATTTGGACATCAGAGAGCTGGGTCCTGGAGAGCCTAAAACCTACAGCTTCACGGTAAAAGATGAGTAGCGCCATTCATTAAAGCCTGTTCTGTTCTCTTTTAGTGAATGTGGGTGAAGTTCTAAGCATTTTCTGTTTTTCACTGCCTCTGCTGAGCGCTAATCTCTTCTTCTTGGCCAATGCACTTTTCCTCTCTTCTTCCATCATTTCCTTCTCTTTACAGCACGCTTCCTGTAAATTACTAACCCTGTCTCATCTTCGGAGGTAGATGTTCACCCCTAGGAATCCCCAAAATGACCTGGCGCCTATTGGATTTTCAAGTTGAAGATATATACCGCTTCCCACCACAAGAGCAGCGGCGGCGGTGTCTGTAGCAGTAGCGCCACCACCACCCAGTTGCTGAGAAGACGCACGTCCTACTGTCTTCAGCACCTCCATCACCAGTAGCTTTTGTTTCCTCACGTGCATGCATTCATGCTCTAGTGTGTACTTTAAGCATCACTCTCCACCATACTTCTCACATGGACCTTGTCGATTTGACTCCTAACTCGCATGCATCTTCTTTCCGTCGGCAGAACTCTTCGTTCTAAAATTGTTTCTTCAGTCTCAAAACCAGAGTATAGAGAGCGGGCGAGACGGAGAAATCCAGATGAAGAAACCCCATTTCTGTATCATCGAAACCAGTACTTCTCTCTTGTCAGTCTTCTTCTTCTATTTCGTTTTGTTGCAGTCTTCTTCGACTAGTTTGGTCTCTTGCCTTTCGCCAGATGGTCGGGCCCTTCTCTCTCTTCTCACCGAAGCCGACGTCGCATTGCCTTCTTCTTCGCTCCCTTCTTGGGACCCTTCGCATTCCACGCCGTGCCAATGGCAGGGCGTGACATGCTCTCCCCAAAACAGAGTAATCTCCCTCTCGCTCCCGAACACATTCCTTAACCTCTCTTCTCTTCCTCCGAGCCTCTCTTCTCTCACCTACCTGCAACTCCTTAACTTCTCGTCTGCTAATGTCTCCGGTCCAATACCACCGTCACTGGGCCAACTCGCCCAACTTCGCCTGCTCGACCTCTCCTCTAATGGACTCACGGGTTCTATTCCTTCACAACTCGGTGCACTCTCCTCCCTCCAATTTTTACTACTCAACTCAAACCGACTCTCCGGCCAGATCCCCCAACAGCTGGCTAACCTGTCTTCGCTTCAAGTCCTCTGCCTCCAAGACAATCTCTTTAATGGTTCAATCCCTTCACAGTTCGGTTCTTTATTCTCACTCCAACAGCTTCGTATTGGCGGAAACCCTTACATAGCCGGCGAAATTCCACCCCAACTTGGCTTGCTCACCAATCTCACTACTTTTGGCGCCGCAGCGAGTGGCCTCTCTGGTGCAATTCCACCCACATTTGGCAATCTGATAAATCTCCAAACACTGGCTCTCTACGGCACGGATATCTCTGGCCCAATTCCACCGGAGCTGGGTTCCTGCTTCGAGTTGCGAAACTTGTACTTGCATATGAACAAGATCACGGGTCCAATCCCAGCTGAATTGGGCAAGTTGCAGAAGCTGACGAGCTTGCTTCTTTGGGGTAATTCAATCACCGGACCCATCCCACCTGAACTTTCCAACTGTTCTTCTTTGGTCGTTTTTGATGTTTCTGCAAATAAGATTACGGGCGAAATTCCATCCGAGCTGGGGAAGTTAGATGTGCTGGAACAGCTCCATCTCTCGGATAATTCGATCACCGGTACGATTCCTTGGCAGTTGAGCAATTGCACGAGTTTAACTGCTCTTCAGTTAGACAAGAATCAATTATCTGGATCCATTCCTTGGCAGATTGGTGATTTGAAATACTTGCAGAGCTTCTTTCTTTGGGGTAATTCCATATCTGGAACCATACCTGCTGCCTTCGGGAATTGCAGCGAGTTATATGCTCTTGATCTTTCCAAAAACAAGCTTACTGGGTCAATCCCAGAAGAGATTTTTGGACTAAAGAAATTAAGCAAACTTTTGCTTTTGGGAAACTCTCTATCTGGTGGTTTGCCTAGAAGTGTTTCTAATTGCCAGTCTTTGGTGAGACTAAGACTTGGAGAGAATCAGCTCTCGGGTCAGATACCCAAAGACATTGGTCAGTTGCAGAATCTTGTGTTCTTGGACTTGTACACGAACCATTTCTCTGACTCTCTTCCAGCTGAGATAGCCAACATTTCAGTTCTGGAATTATTGGACGTGCACAACAATCACCTTACTGGAGAAGTCCCACCGCAGCTTGGTGAGCTGGTCAACCTAGAGCAGCTTGATCTAAGCCACAACAGCTTTACTGGTGAAATTCCTTCCTGTTTTGGCAATTTTACTTACTTGAACAAACTCATACTTAGTAACAATCTTCTGAGTGGGCCGCTGCCAAATTCTATAAAGTACTTGCAGAAACTGACCCTCCTTGATTTGAGCTATAACAGCTTCTCAGGGCCTATTCCTCTAGAGATAGGTTCAATAACAAGTCTGACAATTAGTCTGGATTTGAGTTGGAATGGGTTCACTGGTGAAATTCCTGAGGCTGTGTCAGGTTTGACGCAGTTGCAGTCATTAGACATTTCACATAATCACTTTTATGGTGGAATTGGAGTTTTAGGTCTTTTATCCAGTCTAACTTCGCTGAATATTTCATTCAATAATTTTTCGGGTCCAATACCTGTGACTCCTTTTTTTAGAACCCTATCAGCAAATTCATTCCTTGAGAACCCAAAACTCTGCCAATCTTTTGATGGGTCAACCTGTTCTTCAGCTTTAGCACACAGAACTGGGCTTAGGTCAGTTAAAGCGGTTGCTTTGATATGTGTCATAGTGGGTGCAATGACTATGCTAGTTTTTGCTGCTTGGATTTGGTTGAGCAGAAATAGAAGGCCTTTCTGTGAGAGATCATCTGATTCTTCATCTACCTCTGCTGGAATTAATGATTTCTCTTATCCTTGGACTTTCATTCCATTTCAAAAACTCAACTTCAACATAGACAATATCTTGGATTGCTTGAAAGATGAAAATGTCCTTGGCAAAGGATGTTCAGGGATTGTCTATAAGGCTGGGATGCCTAATGGAGAGATAATAGCAGTGAAGAAGTTGTGGAAGACGAAGAAGGAAGAAGAACCTGTGGATGCATTTGCTTCTGAAATCCAGATTCTTGGGCACATTCGACATAGGAACATTGTGAGGCTTTTGGGGTATTGCTCCAATAAGTGTGTGAAGCTGCTTCTGTACAACTACATCTCCAATGGTAATCTGCAGCAGCTGTTGCAAGAGAATAGGAACTTAGATTGGGAAACTAGATACAAGATAGCTGTTGGTTGCGCTCAAGGTCTAGCTTATCTCCATCATGATTGTGTCCCAGCAATTCTGCATAGAGATGTTAAGTGTAATAACATATTGTTGGATTCAAGATATGAAGCTTATTTGGCTGATTTTGGGTTAGCAAAGTTGATGAATTCCTCAAATTTCCATCATGCTATGTCCAGAGTTGCAGGCTCATATGGCTATATAGCACCAGGCAAGTATTTTATCAGTCTTTTTATCTACTGGTTCATCTTTTACAGTCTCAATCATATTTTTTCCCTTCTTACTAGTGAATTATAGCAGGTTTTAGGTTGGATTTCTCATGACTCGAAAACTTGTGTTGGCAGAGTACGGGTACACAATGAACATAACAGAGAAGAGTGATGTATACAGCTATGGCGTGGTTCTGCTGGAGGTCCTCAGTGGCCGCAGTGCTGTTGAACCACAGTTTGGTGATGGACTCCACATAGTTGAATGGGTGAGGAAGAAGATGGGAAGTTTTGAACCTGCCATTAATGTGTTGGACACCAAGCTCCAAGGATTGCCAGACCAGATGGTGCAAGAGATGCTTCAGACACTAGGCATTGCAATGTTTTGTGTCAATTCATCCCCAGCAGAGAGACCCACCATGAAAGAGGTGGTGGCATTATTAATGGAAGTAAAGAGCTCACCGGAGGAATGGGGGAAGACTTCCCAACCTCTCATAAAACCTGCAAATCAAACTCGATTTACTCTTTGTGAGTTCTGTAGTCAATAGATAGTCAATATTTTCCTTTGAACCTAAAGAAATGATAGCTAAATTGAGGGAACTGGAGGAAACTTAGGGTGGGTTCTCTGGGAGTTAGCTGGTGTTGGGGTCTGCTGTACAGTTTAGGCTATGTGGGCTGCTCCACGGATTCCTGTCTTTGAGATTGATATTGGTTTATAGCAGAGAATCATTTTAGTTAAATGAAAGCTTTGTTGTATCCTTGACTTCGAATGTTCTATGTTAAAGCATCACAGCTGGTTTGAAGCATTGTAATGAATAAAGCAAGAACTCATACGAGGGAATAACAATTAAGGACTCTCAAAACGGATTGGAGGTACTTTCGGGGACAATAGATAAAAGTCATATACCCCACATTAATTTCAGAAGAATCTGAAGGGAAATTCCTTAAGGTTTCTGATCACAAATGAACGAAGAGAAACAAAAAAATCCATTTCTGAAAAAGGGGCCAAGCTTTACAGTGATGGGGGGACAAATGGTAGCAGCCCCATGTCTTCCTCCCATTCTCCACATGCATGACAGAGGGCGGAGCCGTGCACGTCGTTCTCAGAGCAGAGCACCTGCTTTCGGCCAGGTGAACTTTTCCAGTTCAAATAGTGGAGTGAATCTCCTCCTGTACTTTTCCTCAGGAAAGAGAAGAGAGATCCTCCACATGAAATGTTACTTGCTGCAATCCCAGAAGTGATCTCGCTTTGGCCCGCTATAAATGCTGCCCCATATGTGTTGTCTCAGAGAATTCCAAACACCACAGATTCATCTGTTTTCTATCTGCAGATACTGACATAGCAAATAATTGTGAAAGAAAGCTACGATTCAGAGGACCTTGATCACGTTTGAGATCTTTAGCTTCTAATCCTGTCCCTCTCGGAGCTTCTCCCATCATCTTTACTCTGATTTGTTTCTAAGACGCTGCTCGGCCTCGAGACAATGGCCCCAATCCTTGTCGTTTATCAACAAAGATTATCTCGGACAGCAAAACATATTCGAGTATACGATGGCATACATATTTGTCGGCCTGAATGGTATGATAAATTTATTTTGAAATAATATATTTTAATATATTAAATATATAAAAATAATCTAAACATTATAAAATATAATATTCATGTATATAATATTGTTTAATGTTCATAAGCTACCTTAATTCATCTAACCAATTTAAAATTTTCTTCAATGCAAATGCAATGGGTGGTTTCAATTTAACCCGATTTGTGCAGGTTAATCGGAGGTTGTATGTTGTCTTGTCTACACCTGTTTACTGTCATATTTACTATCTTCTTCCTCGTGAATTTAAGATAGGTTGGAATACAAAGCTACACAAATGACGGGGGATCGTCGTCTCTGTACATCCATTCTGGTCAAATTTATTGCCGTGCGGGAAGCACTCATATTCCATTCACAATGGTGGTGATGGTGTTTCTAAATGAACCCAATTCGAATCTCTAACTTCTGCTGGGATAAGCTGTCCGGTTGTGCACAGACAAACATAAAAAATATCAAAACGGTGATGCCGTTCAATCACGGCCCAGTCGTGGACGCGATCGCCCTCACTGTAGACACAGTTGTTCTGTTAGTGGACGATCTTCTTCCACGAAACAAGGTTGCAGAAAACACAAGGTAGAATTAGGAAAAATTTCTTGTCACCATTAATTTGATGTCCTTGACTACCAGCTTGTTTTGGTTCCTCATCGACACTACTGACAGGACTAAATTGGAAATTGATCACATTTGGATCTTGAATCGAATAAGCGGTACTCGTTCAGCTATAATAAACTGAGAAGGTTCACAACGTCTATGCCAAAACTAATACCAGACAAAACCAGTACAGCACCCCAACGTCCGTGCGTCCACTAATACCAGACAAAACCAGTACTGCATCCCTACTGGCTTATTCTGAATGATTGAACTGTTTGATGATCATCGGGGACGAATTATATGCTTGTTGGGTTTCTCGCAAAGAAACGGGACAATCTATGAGACATATCCCACTGTGATGAATAAGCTTTGATATGCTTAGTTTGATTGCATTGCAAAACTACCAAATTTTTATACTAAAAATTGCAGATTTTGGCGGTGGTAAGTGCAGATATAAGCGAAGGTGAACAAACACAACAGAGGAACGTATCAGTCGAAGTGAAGAGGATTCGGCAGCAATATGAGTAAGAAATTGATTTGATGGCATTGATGTTCGATAGGTTTTTGACACATCAAGCCTAGGCAATGCAAATAATATACTTAGAATTCATCTTTGGCAAAAGCGTGTTCCAACAACGATCCATCTCCTTTAATGGTAAGACTGAAGAAATTCCCTAGGAAATACAAACAAAGGGAAAAAAAAACTAAACCTGACCGACCTCCTTCAATCATCCAATTGTTTGAGCTCTGCTTTCAGTTGCTCAATTTTAAGGCCCATCGATCTCTGCAATGCTGCTTTCTCGTCTTCCGGTAGTTTAGCCAAAAGGCCGTCAAACATATCCAAAACAGTTTTCGCCGCATCCCGAGCGCATTCCGCCTCTTCGTTAAAATAAACAGTTTCTTTTGATTCCAACGCCATCTCAATCTCCTCGCGAGCTTCCGCAAATTTCAGATTGATCTCGTCTATTTCTTTGCCGTGATCACGACCTGCGTCCAACTTGGTACTAAAATACTTAACTGTCGCATGATCCCTGAATTGGGTCAAGAGACTGGAGCCGCTAGAGAACAGAAAAGGACGAATTTTCGAAATGGATAAGGAAGACACGTTGAGGTTTGCGAGTGAAAGAGGTCCTGAAATGGTTCGCTTTTGTTGAAGGACAGGGTTTTCCATAAGAAAGGAAGATACGGGTTTCGAAGGTTGTCGAAAAGGGTAGCTGGAGATAAATTTGCAGAGGAAGCAAGGTCGAGTGGGAGGCATTATTGAGAGTTGATTGGAGAAACGGAAGAGATTTAGGTTTGTATGCTCCTCTTTCTTCTTAGCAATCGAGAGGCCGCCGCCTAGAAGACCGACCTGGCAACTGTGGTGAAAATACTCACAACCTAAACCATGGTTTTTTCAACTCGGACTCCGATCCGATTTGTGCTCCCAAAAATCCAAACCAGACCGAGCGAGTCCGATCAGGCCGCCTGAGTCTGGCATAAGAGACACCAACGAGTAGGCTTTAAAGAAAACATATTCAAGACTATTCTTATTTAGGGTTGTAAGAACACTTGTCTTCACTTATTTTTATTATGTATTATGCCTAGTTACATGTTTCGAGTTGATTTGTTACTATTCAAGAGTAGATGGAGGAAGGTGAAAATTGAAGAATTTAATGTTTTTATTATGTTCAAGCTAGGGATCATTAACATGTACACCCCAAGGGTACAAATTGTGCCGATACTAATGATGTTGAGTCCAAGAGTCAATCCTACACGAGCAAGCTAAAAAATCGACGATTACATAGAAGCCACTAGGAAATATATAACAATCGTTCGACTGGTCGGTTTGGTTCAGGTTTTATAACATTGCTTCTACTATATACAAATCAAAGAAATATAAATAAATAATTTTGTTTGAAGATAAAATTACTACATCACCCTCAACATAAAGGGGTAATCAAGTAATTGGATACAGAATAATGTTTACCTATATTTAAGAGATTTCTTTCCTTAATCAACATGATAATTAAAATGGTAGAAGAAATGGGGTAAAATCGTTAGCTTGCTTTTTAGGGTATGTTTAGAACCCCTAGAAAAGGAAAAAAAAAATTAACCATTATTTTTCCAAAAATAGTTAATAAAAATGAGATAATGATCAAATTCTCTTTTTCACTAACTATTTTTTAGAATAATAATAGTCAAATTCTTATTTTATTTTCTTTTCCATGGGGTTCCAAACAGACCCTCGAAGAAAGGTACAATGTAGTAAGTTGAAACGATTGACATTTGTAAACCAACTGGACAAGAGAGACATTTTAACTTGATATTTGGTGGCATCAAATCCAAGCTTTTAAAATTCATGATCCCGCAGTTAGATGGTTGGTACAAGGCTATCAAACGATGCCTGCAAGTTTCTATGTATTTAAAACCAACAAGGATGGAGTGCCTAAAGGCTGTAGAACTAACCAATGGGGCTCATTTCTACTTTTTGTATGAGAATTCACCATCAAACTCCTCTTGTAGTTGCTCCCTTGATTCAGTTTTTGCAGTCAATATGACATCATCAAGAAATCCTCTCTGTGGAAACTCTTGAGGAACAAAGCTCCTGTAATTCTCAAATTGCTCCTCTGCTTCCTTCTTTTTATCCAGTAAGCTGTAGATTATGCCCTACAATATAACATACAGTAATCATGTACATAATCAACCAAACTATCTCAGTAACATGTTGAAAAAGAGAGTAAGATTTGAGAAAGAAGAAGCAGTGACATTCCTTCTTTTTAAAAATAATAGAATTCTAATTGTTGGCAAAACTAATTTTACAATTATTTGATCGAAGCATCGAGTGAAATAAACATTATCATCTAAGGACCACATATGTCAGAAACTTCATTTAGGTCAATTAAAATCTCAGTACTAACTGAAGCATTGGCTTGGTTCATTCATAAGGAAGTTCCACATGTGGAAGCCATTGATGAAGCAGTTCAAATAAGACCGGTCCACCGGTCCATAATACAAGTAGCATTAGTTTAGCAATTATATGGCATATGTACAATTCAAATTCAAATTCAACTCCAAATCCACAAAGCTGTGCATCCAATGTTTTTTTCAAAATGAACAATCATTTGAACTAACATGAACCAAGCATAATTTATAGCAAATGGAACGACTTAAATCAGGTCCTTTGGTGGAGAGAATTATTGTACCATGAACCAAAACAAAACCAGAATAAATCATGAACTTCGTAACAACAATCGCAACCACAGAAAATAACTTCATTTTCAGGTCAAAAGTAACCTCTCTGCTGGGAACTTTTGTGAGACTTCTTATAGCAGCAAAACCCTGGGTCATGTTTACTTCCTTTCCATGCTTAGGTCCTTTTGTTTCTTTTAACAATAACTGTGTTTTTTCACACCACTTTTTCTCTACTACTCTCCAAAGAGTTGTCATTTTAAGCATTATAAAAGGGCTTAGCTAGAGCAAAATCAAGCATCCATTTTCGAGATTTCCCAGATTTCTGCTGAGCAACTATTGTTTACTCACTTGTCCATGACCACAAAAAAAAAAAACTAAATTTAGTGATCTATTAGAAGAAACAGATACGAAGTGAGAAAACTCATGAAGGATAAAGCTCACACCCAAGAAATTCAAACAGACATAAAGTTCAACATTTGAGATTTCAACTAGTAAAATTAGTGGGCAAGACCTGTATAAACACATTGAGCATTTTTTCCTTTTTGCATTTTCCTATGGATCTCTCTAAGACACCATTTACTTTATTTTCATGAAAGCCACAGAAAATGAAGAAAAGAACAAAACACAACCTTGTAAAAAGGTCTTTAGGGCTTCCTACAAATGGTTACCTGACAAAGATAGGGGCGAAAATCTCGCGGATCCTCATTAACCAAATCCTGGTATCTCTTCAAGCCCTCTTCAAAATCACCCTGCATATTGTGAAAATAATTTTCTTATTCATCTAAATATTTGAGAGCAATTAGTCCATTTTATTTTAGATACACTAATAGAATATAGAAGAATTCAGGGTCTTTCCACTGTGCAGCATAAAAGCTCCCATTTACTACCTTTACAACATGCATTTGTGCTATCAAAATTTTTATGTTACGCTCCTCAGTGACTCTTTTCTTACGACGTGAAAGTTCCAAAGCTTTATTCAGCATCTCAAAAACAGCTGCACCTTCATGATTTTTGTGCATTACCAGAGCCAATCCCTACAAAAAAACATATTGAAATGGCATTAAGTTACAGTAACATACAAGCTAGGAGCATAAAATGGGGAGCCATTTAAACAACAAACTTGGGCAAATTTAGAAAAAAATTGGTAGCAAAACAGAAGAAAGAAGATGTTTACTGACTTTTAAAACGATAGATAGAAGTATTAGAAAAGGCATAGCATTGGAATTAGCTAACCAGGTGAAACAAGGAATCCATAAGCCAACAAGAACCTAAGGATCTACCTAGTTTCTAAAATTAATATCAGACATTGTAGGATACCAATGTCCCCTACCCTATTTTCTGCTGTCAGTCTGTGACCCACTCTTCAATAAGTAGACAAAATTCTCTCCTCGTTTCGTTTCTTTTCTTCACACATAAGAAAAAGCTTTCATAATGTGAGGACCTGAGTTCACTTCTACAAGATGTTGGGGCATTTGGGGGTATGCATGTGTTCAGAATCATTATTCATAACAAAATAATGGTTCTTCTCTTCACTTGGTATATGGTTCTACTCACATCCAACCAATTTCAAGTGCACTGTCCACAGACTGCTAGCGGGCAGAGGATTTGTCTAAGAAACCGAATATTTCTTGAATAACTTGCAATGGATTTTTTGTGCTGTAAAGAAAATGTCAGATCACTCAAAAAGTTCTAAAAACCTTATAATTGTGCTTTACTTCGGTAAACAAGTGTTTACAAAGATCAGATATTTCCAAAAAGAGTCTTGTATCATTGAAGAAGCCTAGATCACTTTTAAGTAAGCTTATTTTTTTTCACTTTTCTGATGTGCTTTGGTACTCTACTGTAGTCAAGCCTGTTCATTCCACAATTAAATGCAGAAAGATATGAACACACGTTGCTAAGGAAAAAGACACCATAATTCAGCTTAAATTGTTCGGTAAGAAACGAAAACTATATTTTAGGAAACATTTTGCAAGGATGTAGGACTATAAGTTACCAAACATCTATAACCAATAATAACAGCATATCTGGAGAGGGAAGACCATACGTGCAACGCTCTCAGCAAGAGAGGCCTCTCCTCCAATACTTCTTTAAACAATCTTTTGGCTTTTGACAATTGTCCCATGAGTTCAAAGGAGAGAGCCTGCAACAGCCGCCACTCTACTTCGTCCGGCTCAATATCAATCAACCTTTCCACGTACTCAACAGCCTCCTTCGTTTTCCCTTTCCTCATTTTCCCGTACAAAACCACTTTCAGAGCCTCAACATCTCTGGGGTTCTTCTCTAATATCCTCAAATACAGGTCCTCATCTTCATCTATACCAATCTGAGTTTCTTCTCTCTTTTCTTCTAAAGGCGATGAAGAGGTGGTTGGGACATTTACAGACGCTAATGCAGGTCTGAATGAAAACCCCCCTAAGAAGAGAAGAGAACAAACCAGCGAGATTGCTAACTCCTCTGCGTGCCTAAGAAAATGATGGGTATCGGTTTGCGACTTTGCTTTAGCAGTTATACAGGTCAAAGAACTGAAAGAGGAAAAACAACGGGGAAGTTGGTGTTGTTGGAAAGACGGGGAAATAAACAATGCGTGTTGGTGCCAGACTTGGAATCTTGGGAACGAAGAACGTTGCGGGGTTCTAGTTAAGTTAGACCTATCTTTGAGAATAATGGAGCCATTGAGCTTGGACTGCTGAGAGCAGAGTACTAACCGAGGTAACAAGGAATCCATTTTTACGACTTCCAGTATGGAGCGCAATTCATTTCAGAATCTGAGACGTCGCGGATGCCGCAAGTGATTCTCGCAAGACGCGCAAAATGGTAAGCCGCTAGAGAGATTTATCAGAAGGGATGGGGAAGGGGCTGGGTGAAGGGAGCCCGACTCAAATATAGCCTTGCCATTTGCTATTAAATAGTTTGTTTTTTTAAAGTCGTATCATGTTATTTGAGTTAGCAATCCTTTTGTTTTTTACATAAATAAACGTTTTGTCATTAACCTTTTGTTCCACTTGGATGTTTTGGACGATCAGGGCATATTAAAAGAATTGTGAAATTTCATGTTAACTTGAAATGGGAGCGAGGTCTGCTACTTGGATCAACTTAAAGATAATCAGGAACTCACTAACAGAAATTCTTCCCTGTTCTGCAGAATTTACTGGATTTCATGTGAAACTAGGCATACGTTCTTAAAGAATCCAACTATGCATCATATGGCTCTTTTTGTAGATGAACTTCGTCCTCGGAACCCCACGACGCTTAACTTAGATCCTGTGGATTTCACAACACCGGGCTTCTTCCTTTCCCCTTTTGTTCTTGGGCTGGTAGGAGAAGAAGTTTTTACTGGCTTTGCAAGAGTTACAGGCTTCTTAGTCAACGATAATCTTCCCCTTTTGTCACCGACTGATTTCTTTTTGCCGTCAACCTTGTCATTTGATCTGGATGAATTTGCAGATGCAGCTGTTCCTTTTCTTTTTTGCTTTAAAGCATTTACCAAGCTCATACTTTTTCTCTTCGGATCACCCTGTCGTGCCTTCACCACATCTCTTTTAACTCTGTCAGCAGTTAGAGACTCTAAGCTTTCGTTCTTCTTTATTGCCTCTTCTATTCGGGTTGCCAACATCAAATCCTTCTTTGCAACTAGACTCGTAATTTTGCCTGTAACAAGAAGCAGGGATGATGTCCATACCTCTAAAAGAATTCATACACAACAATATTTTTCTTTTTGAAAGTTCATTCATGTCAATTTAACATTATGACGAATCAAAAGAACAACCAGCTACGTCCAAAAGTCAAAATTATCAGCAACTACTACCAATTCTACACAGCTTAAAGGCAAATTAGTTTTTTTGTCCAACAACTTGATAGATGAATTTCAAATATACCTTTTGCTCCCATGCGAGCAGTTCGTCCAGTGCGATGAAGATAGTCAATCTAAAAGATCATGACAAATAACAAGATAAAAGCTTTTTCCAAATATAATGGAGGTTGTTGAATCTAAACCAAATAGTTGTTCGGGTGGCAAGCTTACAGAGTTTGAGGGGAAGTCAAACATGATGACATGATCCACATCCAAGTCTAGCCCACGAGCAGCCAAATCAGTGCAAACCAAGGTTGGGCAATCTCCATTGTCACTTTTGAACTTCTTCAGGTTTTCAACTCTGAAAGATTGAATGACTTGAGATATTGCAGAGACAGTATATGAAACGAACTAGTTAGATCTTATTGAAGGAACTTGATAAACATATCTTAGTGTTGTCCATGGACTATAATACTAGTTACAAGTTGAATGGAAACATCAAACAGAAAATAGCAGTAAGTCACACATGGTATGCCACTCGGGACACTTTTGGCGAGGTTTCTAGTGGAGAAGAATCAATTTAATTCATTAGCAAGAAGATATGGTTCTGTTCTCACCTTGATACATGCCTAGTTGACAATCATTGGCGCTACTCAATATTGCATATTACCTATGTGAGTCTCTGATAACTCACCTATCATTTGGAACTAACAGTAGATTGATGGCATTGTAACATTTTAGATTCGAATTGATGCATTGAAAAATCCAAGCTTCATAGAAGGATTAGAGGGTTGGTGCCTTGGTGGAGAGAAGAACTTCAGGACTGCCACAATGGCAATCATGAGCAAGTTAAAATTCCCGAAGAAAATAAAAAGAAGGCTTAGGTAAAGGACAAGGTAGCCCAAAGAGAGGACTTGCCACTCTACTGCAGAATTCAACCAAAAGTAAAAAGAATTATACATCAAGCCGCTGGACCATCTGGAGAAGTCCTGATGCATCAGGTGTCTCTATTCTTATGAAAGTCTGGACAGGTCATATTCTCCACCCAACCCCCAATACACACCCCCACCCTCCACACACACACACACACACACAAAAAGAAAAAGAAAAGAAGTCACAAGCTCACCCCATACTTCCAGGTCATAAAGCACAGGACTCCACCTGCATCTGGTTGAATTATTTTTTTTGAAGGAAGGTGTGTGAATGAATTATGCAAAAGAATTGATTCTTTGTACAGGATTATTTAATTCTTTTCAATCTGGTTGCTTTTCCAAGGATAGATCTGTTAAAGCATGAAGTTGGCCTACATCACCTTCAAAAAATAAAATGTAGAGAGTACCTCAAATAAAAATGCAATGATTTTACATGTTCAAGGAAATCAGTCATATAGAGTCAACCTTCAAACTTTCCCATCCTCCATGTAAGGTCCACTTTAGACCAGCATAATGAGGGGAATTTAGATTCATTACATGGATATGGATATGGATATAAATACGTAATGTTACAACAATTTTTCACATTTGCAGGACCTGATTTTATTAACATATAAAAGGAACTATGAGATCAAATCAAAGAAAATACCAAAGCAGACATAACATAAATAATAAAAGCATATGAATTTAAAGCATACTAAAACATGATAATTTGAATTATAGAAAATAGTTGAATTTGCTACTAGGTCAAACCGAGACAGAGGTCACATTTTATATGACACAGAGTCCACTTCCATGCAGCAAAATAGAGGTAAGTATCTCACCGTTGTTGGGCCGGTACTTCTCCATGGTAATTCACAGTAGATATTTGATTTTCAGATAGAAAATGATCAGCTGCACGACTAGAATTCAATGTATTACAGAAGACCATCACTCGATTACCCTTTGCAAGACTTGGCTCAAGAACCTATCAGGCAAATGAAGCTTGATTATCAAATCCTAAAGCAACAAGCACTCAAAGATAGATCATTTCCAGCAAGAAATAGAAAAGATGCATTGAAAAGGAAACAAAAAAAAAAAATTGGTTATCCTTTCTAAAACCAAATGCAATGATGACCGGATAATTAGGACACCATAAGCATTCAATACACAATACATGACACAATAAACCGTCTGGCAAAGAATGTGAGAACCATAACTGATGTGACATGCATGCCAGATGGTGTGAGTTATAGCAAATGAAGATGGATGATCAGGGTACACCAAGACAACAAGTTTCCTTTAATTCAATGCAATTATGGCTGCACTTGATATCCAAGTTGCTTGTCACAATACAATAGCTTCAACCACCACCCAAGAGAAGCTGTACATCGGACCATCGACAAACCTGACAAGTAGCACATACAAAGAAGCAGAAAGGCTCAAAGAACTGCATGGAGCTAATACAGTGCTTTGAGGTCTCCAGTTCCACATTTGGGATTGCTCTCTGTTTCAATTGACTTCATCCTCTCAATAAAGACATTACTATTTAAAATAGGATCAACATGTGAAAGGAAGAGTGTAAAAGGGATTGGAAACAATGATAACAAAGAACAAACTCATATAGAAGCATTCACCATTTTAGGCTGCAGGAAGACATAATACAACTAATTTAGGAAGGCCACATCAACTAACCGGGATTTAAAACTGCTTACATGTTTCCAAATTCACATAATCTCATGAAACTTAGCTAAATATTTGTCCCACAAATAATTCCATATTCACTATTAGCAATGAAAAATAAAATGAGATAAAGAGATATATTGTTGGTTTAGTTTACATATTGTGCATGATTACTTTTTTTGTGTAACCGGAGACATAACATATATTTCATGGTTAATGAACACAAGAAATGTATGACAGAATCCCTCTAAAGTTAAAAACATTGAATAAGATGCAAGGTAGACCTGTAAGAGAGCTTCCAGCTTGTTCTCTGCACCTGAAAGTTTAATGAAGTCATGCCGAGCAGATGCAATCTTCTTGTGCAACGTTGATGTGCGTAAATGAGTTATCCCTTGAAATTCCTCATCAACCAACTTTTGCACAGCCTGCATAAAGTGGATGAAAAGATGCCAACTTCATAAGCCTATCTAGAATATTAAAAGGTTTAACACTCTTAATCATGTATTTTATGATTATAGTTCCAAAATTATAAACACTTCAATTGCTGGAAAGTCAACTTACCTTAGTCATAGTTGCACTGACCAAAACAGTTTGAAATCCAGGATCATCAGGTTTGGATGCACGATTCTTTAAAGGTCCAAGGAATTTACTGATGTCCGGTCCAAAGCCATGATCAAACATAGTGTCTGCCTCATCCAACACCTGCCACCTCTCAAATAAGATACAGCTTTTGGGTTCATGCATACATAGATACAGTAGTTCTTCGTGCAGAAACTCACCAAATACCTGATGTCACCATAGACCATATTCCCCTCTTCAATGTGCTGAAGCACTCTTCCTGGAGTCCCAACCACCATATCAATTGGAGCATTCAAGGAGTCCTCTTGAGGTCGCAGACGACCACCTCCACTCACCATAGTACAACGGAATCGTGCATGATGACATATAGATTTTGACACACGAAACACCTATGCAGACTTTGTGAAGTTAAATTCATCATTCAGAGAAAGCAACTTAAATTGACTGTAGTGTTTTTTTTTTTTTTTTTTGAGAAGAAGAAGAAGAAGAGATTAGTCAATACCTGCTCACATAGCTCCCTGGTCGGACATAGCACAACTGCTCGTGGACGCCTAGGTTTCATTACCATTCCAGACAAAGCTTCATCACGTCTCAAAAGCTACAGCATAGGTAAGCTTAAGTAAGTTCACTCGGCAAATAGCATGAAGAGTATTAACAGACCATTAAAAACTAATAACTCCACCAGTAAGGCACTAGATGTAGTCAAAATGATGTTACCAAAAAAAGATATAATCAACATAAAATCAGGTCACTAGATGTAACCAACATAAAGTTGCTCACTAACGTCAAACTGCTGTTATTAAAATTTCAAAAAGATGCTCAACAAGCAGCAAGTAAAGAAGCTCATCAAGCTGTAATCAAATGATTTCCAACACGATAAGGTTATAATTTCCAAAACCTGAACCAAAGGTAACATATACGCCAATGTCTTTCCAGAGCCGGTATGCGATCCCAAAACCACACTTTTCCCATCCAATATTGCCGGTACTCCGATACACTGAATCTCCGTCGGCACCGTAATTGCCATCTCATACACAACGCCCATCACCTCCTCTGTCAGACCCAACTCCTCGAAACTCGACGCAGTCTTCTTTGAATTTTTCCTCTTCGCATTTTCATCATTTTCCTTAGCCACAACGCCCTCGGGCTTTATCCTGTTGTTTGGGGTTTTTTTTGCAGCGTCTTTAAGGTGTCTCAATCGAAGCTTTTCTAGTAGCATAGAATGGCGAACTGGCTCCAACTGCGTCTCTGTGTCGACGGCTGTCGTGTCTGTCGATAAACAGCGAATTCTGAAACTCTGGAAATGCCCAAAAGAGGAGACGTTCAGAAGCGGGTAGCCCCTGGATTTACATAACCGAGAGCGTGAAAAGAGATTCGTGGAGAACGACAAGGTCAAGAGTGCTCTTCCCGTTCCTCCACCCATGGCTAGTGTGCGAAAGCTGCCTCAACTTTTCGGGAGAATGAATTTTGAAAAATAAACGCTGAAGTCTGTAAAATACAGTAAAGATAGTGAAGCATCCCTGCCGTCGGGTGGTATCAAGACGAACCGAACCGAACCGACTGTATATGTTCGAGCATAACCTGGTATCCGGCCTAAGATTATTATCCAACTAGAGCTCAAAAATATTTAACCGAGTTCTAACCGAGTTCGACCCGAGCAAGTTTGAGGCAGAGCTGAGCTTCAATATATATTTAAAATTTTTTAAAAAATATATATAAAATAAATTGTATATAAAATTATGTATATATTTTACATGAAATTGGACATAATTTCTACATAAAATTGGGCATAACCTATATATATAATACCAGTATAAATACTCCATAAACACTCCACAAAATTGTCTATACATTCTATAAACACTCTATGAAATTGTTTATACACTCCATACACTCCATAAAATAGTCTAAACACTTCATACACTGCATAACATTATGAATAAACTCTGTACAATAATCAAACGCAACAAAATTAAATGAAATATCAATATCAATTTACAATCACCCAAGTAAAGACTATAAATCCTTTAAATAAAATCTTATTACTATTAGTGACTTGTTAGAAAATTACAAGAAATATTTTAAATTTTTCTTAGGAAAGTTAAATGGACCTCTTATTGCTTATTCTAGGGAAATAAATAAAAATTAATAATCAATCTAATATATTATTATATTTATCGATACATTTTTAATCAAATAAAATGTCAAACACAAAATTGCAATGAAAATTGTTTCATGCTAAAAGTATTACATTATCAACTGTTAAATATTTATTCAAAAATTTTCTATACAGCTTTCTACCCCATCTTGGCAGGAAAATCTTACTTAGAAAATTATATGATCTTTTAATAAGAATTTTCAATTAGAAAAGTATTTACAAAAAACATGAGATAGTTCATCAAAACTTATTTCTATAAAATGTATTTTTAATTTGTTTAAGAGCTATGAGTAAGGAGAGTTTAAGGAGAATTTTTTGTATTTTTTTTACTTTATGATCTCGCTCGTGCGAAATTTTCTTCGCGCGGGGGAGGGGGAGATTATTTCTCCCTTAATTTCTCCGATGAACTTATTGGTTTTGGTTTTCCTCCGAGACAACGCAGAGGGAAGGGGGTTACGGCGCCGGGGAGGACCTATCGTTGAGGATGACGGTTGCGATGGCAACGACGACGGAATCAGCGGTGACGAAAGCAACGGCGGCGGAAATAGAGGTGACGGCAAGGAGAAGAAGAAATTGAATGGACGGCCACAGAGGCAGTCGACAAGCAGATGTCGATGACGATATAGGCGGCGACAACAGCCAACGGGAGGGGCTTGGTGGTGACGAGGGGAGGAAAAATCCCCCCCCCCCCCCCCTCACTTTCGCTCACGCTCCCGCTTCTGCTCTCGATCCCAATCCTGATCCCGATACCGATCCAGACTCACCTCGAGCCGACGAACTGAACCTGGCTTCGGTCGAGCTCGGCTCGTTAATTTAAACAAGCCGATTTCGAAGCTCGAGCTCAAGAGATAACGGTCGAGCTCTGCCTTTTCGGAAACAAAGGCGACGGTAAGGAGAGAAAGAAATTAAACGGACGGCCGGTGAGCAGCTGTCGACAGCAATAGACACAGCAACAACAGCCAACGGGAGGGGTTCAACGGTGACGAGGGGAGGAAAAATCCCCCCCCACCCTTACTCTCGCTCACGCTCCCGATCCCGATCCGACTCACCTCGAGCCGACGAACCAAACCTGGTTTTGGTCGAGCTCGCCTCATTAATTTAAACGAGCCGATTTCAAAGCTCGAGCTCGATAGATAACGAATCGAACTCAAGCTGCTCGCGAGCTGACTCGATTCGAAGCCACCCCTACCTGCCGACTTATTAGCGTAGCGAGTCATCTCGCCGTTGCCGTGGACTTGGTTTTGGAAACAATTTTCTACTTTATCAACTGAGTAGCAATTGAGTTTAGATTGCAAATACTAATGTTTTACTTACAACAAGTGAGTAAAATTTAATGCTAAAATAGTATTTCTACTCTAAGCAACGAGGGACCTTTTCAACTATGATTTAGTTCAATAATAATAATTAAATTATAATTAAATAATAAATAAAAAAATATTTGAAAATTTAGTTAACGAAATATTTGTTATTTGGAGAGTCCGTTACCCATTGCGATACTTATGTGAAACTGGACGTCGTTGAGCTAAGTAGCCCATTAGGCTCTCAAATGGGCCTTGCGCTGGCCGACGTAAAAAACAAAAAAAAAAATCTGGTTGGCGCCTTCGGCCAATTTTTATAGCAGAAATTCAAGTTCTACAACTCTGCGCCAAAATTCCTCGCTCCTGAACCTGGAATAAATCCTTGTGATCAATAGAAGGACTTCAGAAGCGGGCAATGTCAACCATCTTTGTCGCACTGCAATGCTGCCAATGTGCAACGATGCAGGCAATCTCTCTTCTAGCGTTTATTTCATTCTTTCTCTCTCTCCCTTTTCGCCGTGTCTTATATTTCGATCTCTTTGTAGGTGAAGCAGCAGAAGAAGAGCAGCAACAAATGGACGTGCGTCATCTGTAACCAGAAACAATCCGTCTGCAAGGTCTTCGCCCGTGGATTTCTGGCCAAGGACATCCGGAAGTTTGTTCAGGATTTTAACATGTCGCGGCAAATCGCCGATACACAATTGTCTGGCTCGCCTGATTGTGAGGAAACAATGCCCAAAGGACGTGAATCTGTCGAGTATCAGGAGAAGAGGACCGACTGGAAGGAGTATTTGGATGGTCCGGACAAGGAAAATGAAGGTATGTTGATAAAATTTTATCTTTGAAATGTTTCAACTTATTTAGGTTTTTAAATTTCAATGTTTCTTTGTGGAAATAAACTCTTCTTTTTCTTTTTTAATCACAGATCCGAGCTCCGACGGTGAAATCCAGATCGTCACGGAGCCTCCACGAGAGATGTTGAGAAAAGCTCGAGTTAGAGCGAAGTACTCTCCAGATTGCTGCGACACCAAAAGGACAGCTGGAGGAAGCGAAATCTTACAACCTAATTTCATGAAACGGAAGGGGAATAAGAAGTTTATCCAACTGAAAGGTGCACATCATTTTTACATTCTAGTTTCCAAGTTGCGGTTTCTATGTTTAAATTTGCTTGAACATCACATCCCACCTGCCATTTTTTAAAATAAAATAAAATTCAGTGGCCATTTCCATGGTACACACTGGGGATCCGAGAAACTGCTTGGAACCTCATTCTGAACAGTTAACAAACGATCAAGCAATGGGCTTTGCTTTCTGCTCTTGTTCATGTAAAAATTACATAATGAACTTGGTTATTTTTTGGAAATTTACATGGGCATGACCGGTTTCGTGTCTTGTCATACAAAATTTGCTAAAAAAAAAAAAAAGGGTCTGCGCATCTGAAATGCAGAGCCCACGGTTTGGTCTGTGAATGGAAATGGAGGCACGTATTATGTATTCTTTTTCTTTTATTACCAAAAATAAGTCTCGTCAACGTTTAGCATGTAGCACATAACTCACCAGAATGCTCAATTTTGCTGTCTGCCGTGCTTGATTCTTTGGACGGGCTCCTTCTGGTTGCCCAGACAGCGCTGATTCGAAGAAATGCAGACGCGTTACGACACAGGTTAATGCCTCGAAGTGGTGTGACTATTTGAACGAAGAGGAAATGGATATGCTCAGCAAAGATGAAGACTTCCCAAATGATTACATCCCATCGAATGGATTCAGAGACGAAAGAGTGGAGGAAGACGTCCACCCCGATTTCTTGTGATGTTTCTTGAGCAATATTGTATGATTTCCGATGTCGGACAAGTGATATAAATCTCTTTTGTGTTCTTAAAAACACAAAGGAAGGAAATCTTTCTCTTTTGTGTTTAAAAAATAATACTAACGGAAAGAATCTTTGTTCATCCATAATCACTTCAACGGTAGTATCCAATTGATACGCAGGGATGTTAGCGAGCATGGGGGAGGACTTGGAATTGCTAAGTAACTTTTGTACATAGATCGGGAGCCTATCTTTAAGGCTCCCCCATGGTGCATAGATATCACTAATGCCCAACTTGTCAAGATAATTGTTAAAAACTCGGTAGGACAATACCTTGGTTAGTACATCGGCAAGTTGATCTTCAGATTGAACATGAGGGACTTCAATGATTTTTGCTTCTAATTTTTTTTAATAAAGTGTCTATCAATTTCAATATGTTTAATTCTACCATGTTGGATTGGGTTGTGGGTTGCCTTATTGTCACAGTATAATTTCATATGTTTAATTCTATCATGTTAGATTTGGTTGTGGGCTACCTTATTGTCACAGTATAATTTCATAGGACTTGTCTGCTCAATATATAATTCTTGTATCAGATTTTTTATCCATAATAATTC
Source organism: Aristolochia californica (assembly GCF_029961685.1). Lineage (NCBI taxonomy): Eukaryota > Viridiplantae > Streptophyta > Magnoliopsida > Piperales > Aristolochiaceae > Aristolochia > Aristolochia californica. The sequence continues at coordinate 7,844,521 of NW_027181815.1, forward strand.
ACATATTGCCTTGGTCATTCCCTTGTATTTGGCTTCAACTGACGATCTAGTCATCACCTCTTGTTTCTTACTTCTTCTAGTGACCAAATTTCCACTTACAAATGTAAAGTATCCAGATGTAGACCGTCGATCATCTATTGACCCAGCTAGGGTGGCATCGAGCCGAGCCGAGCCCGAACCTGCTTATGTTCAAGTCGAGCTTGATTTAAATATTTTGAGCTGAGCCTCGAGCCGAGCCTTGTCTCGAGCCTAAATTTGTTATCGAGCTCGAGCCCAACGAGTTCGAGCTGAGCTTCGAGCCGAGCTCGAGCCTCAACATACATTTAAAACTTTTCAAAAAATATATATCGAATAAAATGTATATAAAATTATGCATACATTTTACATAAAATTGGGAATGACCTCTACATAAAATTGGACATAACTTATATATATATAATATGTGTATAAGATTGAGCATAATCTATATATATAATACTTATATAAAATTCGGCATGACCTCTACTTAAAATTGGGCATAATCAATATACATAATACCTGCATAAACACTCTATAAAATTGTCTATACATTCCATAAACACTTCATGAAATTGTTTATACACTCCATAAAATAATCTAAACACTCCATACACTGCATAACATTATAAATAAACTTCATACAATAATCAAACACAACAAAATTAAATAAAATATCACTATCAATTTACAATCACCCAAATAAAAACTATAAATTCTTTAAATAAAATCCTATTACTATTACAGACTTACTAGAAAATTACAAGAAATATTTTAAATTTTTCTTAGGAAAGTTAAATGGACCACTTATTGCCTTTTCTAAGGAAATAAATAAAAATTAATAATTAATCTAATATATTATTATACTTATCGATAAATTTTTAATCACATAAAATGTCAAACACAAAATTGCTATGAAAATTGCCTCATGCTCAAAGTATTATATCATCAACTGTCAAATGCTTATTCAAAATTTTTCTATATGGTTTTCTAACCCATCTTGGCAAGAAAATATTACTTGGAAAATTATATGATTTTTTAAAAAGAATTTATAATTAGAAAAATATTTTGAAAAAATATGAGGCACTAATGGTCCCTATATTTCTATTAAAATGTCTTTTCAATATTTATTTAAAAAACCACTAATAGTCTCTAAAAACGTATTTCTACTAAAATATCTTTCCAATTTATTTAAGAGCCATGAGGAAGGGGCAAAGAGTTTTTTTTCTTTTTTTATGATCTCGCACGTAGGGGTGGCTTTGAATAAATTATATATAAAATTATGCATACATTTTTAAAAAATATAATGATAGGGGAGGTTCAGGATTGAATTTCAATAATGGATTAAAATGCACTAATATTAATATTTTTTACTCCAATTGTTGTCTAGCTTATTTTGTAATTTTTGAATCTGTTATGGCCTCCTTACTGCCCCTAGATAAAAATTTATATTCTAGGAAAAACTAAAAATATTTTTCCTATGATACAATAAAAATTACAGGAAATAAAATCTTATTACTATTAGTGACTTATTAGAAAATTACAGGAAATATTTTAAAATTTTCTTAGGAAAGTTAAATGGACCTTTTATTGACTCTTCTAGGGAAATAAATAAAAATTAATAATCAATCTAATATATTATTATAATTATCGATAAATTTTTAATTAAATAAAATATCAAACACAAAATTGCTTCATGCTAAAAGTATTACAACATCAACTGTTAAATACTTATTCAAAAAAATTTTGTACAGTTTTCTACTCCATTTTGGTACGAATAATCTTACTTAGAAAATTATATGATTTTTAATAAAAAATTTCAATTAGAAAAATGTTTAAAAAAACATGAGACACTAATAGTTTATAGAAATTATTCTTTAAAATTTATTTTTAATTTTTTCCAGAGGAAAAAGTTTTTTTATTTTTTTATTTTATGATCTCACACGTGTGAGATCATCTTCTCGCAAGGAAGGGGGAGATTATTTCTCCCTTGTTCTGGTTTTCCGTCAAGACGACGCGGAGGGAAGGGGGTTACGGCGCCGGGGAGGACCTATCGTCGGGGATGACGGCCACGACGGAGTCGGCGGCGACGGAAACTGAAGCGACGACGAGGAGAGGAAGAAATCGAATGGACGGCCACAGAGGCGGCCGACGAGCAGTTGCGACGGCGGTATAGACGCCGACGAACAGCTACGACGGCGGTAGAGGCGGTGACAACGACCGATGGGAGGGGGGAGGAAAAATTTTTCCCCCCCTCGCTCTCGCTCCCGCTCCCGCTCGCTCACTCGCGATCCGTTACCGATTCATACCGATCCGACTCATTTCGAGCCGGCTCGCGAGCCGACGAACCAAACCTAGCTTCCGTCGAGCCGACGAGCCGATTTCGGTGCTCGAGCTCGATAAATGACGAATCGAACCGAGCCGATACTGAGCCGGCTCGGTTCGAAGCCACCCCTAGACCCAGCCCAATCGGCATCGGTATAACCTTCAATTTTCAAGTCACCTCCCTTTTTAAATAAGATTCCTTTCTTTGGAGATGATTTCAAGTAGCGCAAGATACATTTGACGTCATTCATATGTTCTTCACTTGGAGAGTGCATAAATTGACTAACCACACGTAGTACATAAGCTAAGTCTGGTTTGGTATGTGCAAGATACATTAACCTCCCAACTAGTCTCTGATAACGCTCCTTGTTAGCAGAGACTTGATATGAATGTGTTCCTAGTTTCAAATTTTCTTCCACAAGAGTACTGACTGGACTACATGTTGTCATACTAGTTTCCTTCAATAAATCGAAAACATATTTTCGTTGAGATAGAAAAATTCCTTCCTTGGATCTTAACACTTCAATACCAAGAAAATATTTTAAGTAGCCAAGATCTTTCATTACAAATTCTCTAGCAAGATGATTTTGCAATGATTTCTTTTCGTCTAGATCATTCCCAGTTACTATCATATCATTAACATTATAAGAGTTGTGAGGGCCTCCTTATTATATTTCAAGAAGAGAGTATGATCTGAGTTGTTTTGCTTGTGTCCGATAGATTTCATAAAATTTGTGAACCTTCCAAATCGCTCCCTCGGGGACTGTTTCAAACCATATAGGGATTTCCTCAGTTTACATACTTGTCTGCATCTTTTGTTTTGTATAATACATCAAGGAGGTAATTCCATATGTACTTCTTCTTGGAGATCTCCGCGCAAAAATACATTTTTAACATCAAATTGATATAAGGGCCAGTCAAGATTTATAGCCAAAGATAGTAGAATCTGAAAAGTTTTGATTTTGGCCACTAGTGCAAATGTCTCCAAATAATCGATCCCGTAGGTTTGAGTATATCCTTTGGCGACAAGTCTTGCTTTGAACCTTTCAATGGTGTCATAGATTTATATTTAATGGTAAATACCCACCTGCATCCAACTGGTGTCTTTCCTACAAGTAGGTCAACCACTTCCCATGTTGAATTCTTTTGGAGGGACCTCATTTTTTCATTTATGGCTTCTTTCCACTTAGGATATTTTAAGGCTTCCTACACACTATTAGGAATAGATATAACAGATAATTGATTCACAAATACTTCATTTGCCTTTGACAATCTATGATAAGACACAAAATTATGCATGGGATACTGAGATTTAGACGTGAGAAGAGGTTCATAATTGACTCTAGGTTTTCCTTTTGTGGTTCGATGAAGTAGCACTCTTAGTTGAGTTTCAGAACTTACCTGAGGCTCAGACATGGACTCGGACTCAGAAGGCAATTGATTCATTGGTACATTATGAAGGGGTGAAGATGTTGGTTGAGACTCTGGTTGCATCACTTCTATCTGGTCTTGTCTGTCTCCATCTTGTGAATCATGTTCATTTGTATCATTTTGATGCTCACTGATGTAATCTGAATACTTACGACTTGTAGTATCCAAGATATCCAAAAGATGATTAAGGGTTTGCAATTCAATCTTGTTCTCCCCCTGAATTGAAGATTTGAGAGTAAAATAATATATGTGATCTTCATGAAATACCACATTACGAGTGACATACAATTTGAGAGAGGGAGAATGATAACATCGATAACCTTTCTGATGTTGAGCATAACCAACGAAGACACACTTGAGAGCTCGGGGTTCCAATTTATTTCTCAATGGCTTATGGAGATGAACCAAGGCTACACACCCAAAAACTTTAGGTGGCAGATTCGGCATTGCAGGTGAACTTATAGCTTCATGAAGAACACTCAAGGGAGTCCTAAATTGTAACGCATTCGATAATATTCAGTTATAATTTGTTGTAGTGATGGTTTCACCCCAATAATTAGCCGACATATGAGCTTCAAACAAGGAAGTACGAGCAACCTCAAGAAGTTGGCGGTTCTTTCGCTCTACGACCCCATTTTGCTAAGGGGTGTACGGACAAGTAGTTTGATGACTAATACCATGATCATCTAGATATTCTTTCAAACTTTGATTAACAAATTCTCCACCCTTGTCACTACGGATCGTTTGTATTGTAGAATGGTATAGAGTGGCTATCCTTTTGTGAAATTGTTTGAACAATGAACTAACTTCACTTTTTTATTTCATTAAGCAAATCCAAGTCATCCGGGTGTGATCATTAATAAAGTAAATAAATTACCGTTTATCACTCAGAGAGGCTATATTTACTGGACCCCATACATCAAAGTGGATAATCATAAAAGGTGTTCGACTTCTATTCATGCTTATTTGAAATGGAACGCGATGACTTTTAGCAAATTCATATTCCTCAAACTTAAAATCTAAAGTAAATAATCTAGCAAATAGTTTTGGAAACAATTTCTTTAAATAACCAAAAGATGAGTGACCCAACCTTTTATGCCATAACCAAATTTCATTTTCTACATATTTATTCACGGAGAATGCTTGAGCTAGCTGATGAGAACTCTCAGGCTTCAGATTAAGGTAATAAAGTTTCCCCCTTCTAGTACTAGAACCAATTGTCTTCCGAGTTCGAATGTCTTTAAACACACAATAATTAGGCAAAAAAATCACAACACAATGCAAAGTGCGAGTTATTTTAGCCACTGATAATAAATTATGATTGAGGGTTTGAATAACTAATATAGAATCAAGACTCAGATTTTCAGTGAGTGTATTGGAACCTTCTCCAATAATGTGAGAGGGAGTACCATTTGCTGTAGATACGATATGTTGTTCAGATGGTTTCATACTTTCAACATGATGATTGTCAAAGGTCATATGATCAATAACACCAGAATTAATTATCCATTTACTATTTCTAATAGGAGTGGAAGTATTAAGAACCTTACCGAATGTAGCGGAGGTGGAGGGTTCTGCTACTGCAACGGAAGCATGATTATTTGGTTTAGTATTCCGTTTACGAGGCGCTTTAGTAGGATCCCACCATTCTAAATACCCAATAAGTACATAACATCTTGACTTTGTATGTCGAGTCTCACCATAGTGAGTACAAATACGCTCTGGTTTTGATTCATTCGTCATGATGCAAGAAGATCGGTGATGATCACCCAAAAAATACTGGTCTGGCGGTTCGCTTTCTGTTGGCTAGGTTGACCCGGTTTGGGTCTCTGATTTCGGTCTGATCAAAGAACTGGTCTGGTTCGCTTCTAAATAATTTTTTTTTGTCCGGTCCGAGAACTTGTCCTGTCCGGTCTGCCAATGAGTTGACCCTGGTTGGGTATCAGTTTTTGGTCCGGTCCAACAAATGGTCCAGGTCTCTGTTTCTGGTTCAGTTCAAGAAGTTGTCTGATTTGGTGACCCGCCAGAAAAAATAAAATCGGGAGCTAAGTTAACAGAAGCCAAAAAAAAATTTCCGCACCTTTGTCTTCTTTGTCACAACGTTACGTTTCTTCCTCTTCGTTGGCGCCGATTGGGCTGGCTGTTTGTTCGAGACGGTGCATCTCTTCCTCTTCGCCGGCGCCAATTGGGCTGGCAGTTTGCTAGCGTCGTGGGTGACGTTGAGAAGGTCCATCTTTGTCGAGACGCACGCGGTGAGGTTCGCTTTCTGATGGAAGGCCGAGCGGTGGCTTAGTTGCGGTCATCGGTAGCTGGCAGAACTTCCAAACAGCGTTGTTACAGCTCTGGTTTCTCCAGTGATTGAGATTATGGGACAAAGCTTTTGACTCTGTTCTTCGGTGACAAGAGACTACGGGATAGAGCGAAACAGAGCTTTCGCTCTGTTCTTCGACGACGAGAAGGAGAAGAGAAGGATTCTCCTGCTCTGATACCAAGTCGAAAATAATACTTCAATTTCAATCATGTTTTCTTATTCACATCATCGGCTTAAATAGCCGTTTTACAGAATATACATGGAAGAATTATGAGTGATTAACGGGATTACCCAATCACCGGATTTACAGAATATTTACATGATTTCTCCTTAAGAGAAGAAATATCAGAGTAAATTTTAACACTTTAAGGCTCCCCCATGGTTTTTCAATGGGGCATCTGAATCCAGGTTCACGGGAGGATCCTATTCTGGTATCCTACGAATCTTTCAAACAAATGGTAGGAGAGCCCTTCGCTACCATCTGTGAACTACTAAGAAATTCAATCCTTTTTAATCACACAAAAAGGGAGAGATATGAGTAACCCGAAGAGCATCACTCTGAACTTATTCTCTAATGAAGTGGTAATCCAAAGTTACATGTTTCATGAGCGAGTGAAAGACTGGATTGGAGCACAAATTCATCGCATCGATATTTTCACAATAAAACACCTATTGTGGCGGAAGAACACCAAGTTCTGTGTAAGAAGAGTATATCCAACGGATCTCAGTAGCAGTGGTTGCAACAGGTCGATATTCCACCTCAATAGAAGATTGAGCCATAGTTGATATTTCCCCTCCAAGAGATAAGATTGCAACCTAGGTAAATAAGATAGAAACCAATGGAAGTGAAATCATCATTGTTTCCTGCCCAATCAGTATCAGAGAATGCATGGAGACTTAAAAAAAATTATTGATGTATTATGATACCATGATCCAAAGTCCCACAAAGATTGCTCAACAACTGTTGACAACATCCTAGTGGCCAGTAGTAGGTCAATGCATAAATTGGGATAACTTATTCACCACATAAACAATGTCAAGACGAGTAAGTGACAAATATTCCGGACTACCAACTACAATATGATATTCAAATACATCAAAGAGTGTCGTGCCAAAAGAGGTGTAAATACATGTTTTGCATTTGTTATGTGTGTGCGAGCAAGTAGATTAAAGATACATAGGGCTTGAGACAGAAGTAAACCTTGAGAATGAAAAACAACTTCAATTTTGAGAAAGTAAGTCAAGGAGCCAAGATCCTTAAGTGAAAATCTCCGAGCAAGGTGGATGAACATTGTCATAGCTTGACCATTATTTTTTTAATAATAATGTCATCCACATAGACTAAAATATATAACACAACAATACCTTCGTGAGAGATAAATAGAGAGGAGTCTACATGAGAGATGGTAAAGTCAGAGGTGATGAGATATTGGAGCAACTCATGGTACCCAGCATGAGGAGCTTGCTAGAGATCGTAGATGGCCTTGCGAAATTTGCAAATATGTTGGGAATGATCATGATCAATGAAGCCCAATGGTTGTGCCATAAAGACATCATCAAATAGAGTACCTTAGAGAAAAGCATTATTGACATCAAGTTGTCAAAGCGACCAACCACAACTTACTGCAAGGTTAAGAACAATGTGAATAGTTGTAGGGTTGACAACAAGACTAAAGGATTCATGATAATCAACCCTAGGGGGCTGGTGAAACCCTTTGGAAACTAAACGAGCCTTGTATTTGTCAATAGAGCCCCCAAAGAGATATTTAGTACGAAAAATCCATTAACCAGATTCTGCATGGTATCTGAGGGAACAAGTTCTCATGTCCCATTTTGAACAAGAGCATCGTACTCATCGGACATAGTCTGACACCATTTTGGATCGGTGAGAGCTTGAGTCACGGTTGTTGGATCACGATTATCTCTATCATGTTGTAGATTAAGTTACAATAGTTGTTGTAATCTTATGAATATTGCATACCTGTTCAATGAAAATCATCAAGAAATTATTCATTCATTCCTCTTCTTCTTCTATATGGTATTAGAGCTCTTCATCGGCAATCCCACTTCCCTTAGCTGAAGACCCGATCAAGGCTCTCTCATGCCCGTCGCTGCAGCCTGTCTCTATTCCTGTTCACTCACCTTGGGAAGAATTGCATCTATGATTTTTTTTCGTTGTCCTACTCGGCCCGCAACCCAGAACCCCTTCTTCCTCTTCTACTTCGATCTTCCCTAAGCCATCACCACCGACGCTCTTGTCGTCGCCACCTATAATTGTCTAGCCACTGCCACCGAGAGCCATCAACAGAGCTATGTTGTTGCCACCATCAACAGAGTCGTGTCGCCATCGCCCCACTGCCACCGAGGTACTCTCTGAAAGCCACTGTCGACAGAGTTGCACCACCTCGGGCCGTCCCACCGCTACGGCTATCCCTGTCGGTGCCAGAGTTTTCTCTTCTCTCTTCTTCTTCCTGTTTTTCATATGACCTTTAGTTTAATTCGACGTTTTGATTAAAGAGAGTTCAGGAAGAAAAAGATTGTTGCACAAGTGACTCTCACACGTGCGACAATAAAAAAAATCTAGAAACCCCGATTGATTTTGTATTGATGGCTTCTAAAGAGACTCAAACCATTATTCCCAATTAAACCTCTTACGTGCTCAACATCTACAATTCTATCAGCTCTTATCTTTATCTCTATTACAATAGAGTTTACAATGCTTCAGAGTTAGAGTTTGAGACGATCTCAAATTCTAATAGCTGTTATCTTTATCTCTATCACCATCTTCCTATATATCATTTCAAACTATGACCGTAATAGTAATAAAGACTCTTTGAGCTCTCTCAGTCAACATAGACATGAAGACATGGCAGCAAACTCTACTCTTCGAGATTACCTGATGCGTTACTTCTCTCTTCTATCTCTGCCCTCTTTCATACTAAACTCTTAAATCCTAAAGCCTAAATCCCTTCCCCTTTCACACAAACTAGCAAGATCCACTTGATGTTGAACCCTGCATCTTCTATTCTATAAACATTCCAATATAAAACAGTCAGCTTTCACAAGATACATGAACTTGATTTTCCATGCTCCACTATTCTATATCAGGCTTACCAAGGACTAATGGATGCCTTGAAATCATTTAAAGAAGTGCTGAAACTTAGAGCAGAAGAGAGGGGAGCGTTACCAACACATTCACTGTATTTGATCCATTAATGAACTCGCAAACATAATATAAATACACTCTGCACGAAGAGTACTGTACATGCAAGTAATAAATAGTAACTGATATTCCTATATTTTCTCATAACAAAATTCATATCTGAAGAGAGAAGGAAATCCCAATCGCCAGGGTAACTTTGTAGATTCTTGGATCCTCACAGTCACCTGTAGAACAGTCCCTTCGAAGATTGAACTCATATTTCATCCAGCGTTGAAAGACGGCGGCTCTAACCCATTATAAATGGTGACAAATTCGTCTTTCTCTTATAAAGCTTATACAGACGCGAGCTCATTCTAATCCTTTTTTTTTTTTGGTTTACCAGTACCTGTTCAGAGTGATGCAACTGCTTCAAGAAGAAAGCCAGAGAATGATCTCCCCGACGGCTAACTTGAAGATTTCTTCCACCGATGCTGCCTCGAGCAAGTGATCAGAAACTCCGTTTGCCTGCTCAAAATTGAAGATCGAATTTGAGTATGATCTAAAGGGTTAATGAAATGTTTTTACCACTCTTTATTATTTCATATATTCCTGCACTTTGAAGCAGATAATTTGGACCAACTATGTCGCTCATCCTACCTTGGCAATTAAATTTATGGAAGCCAGATACTGCAGCGTTTTTTCTTAATAAACTCACTTGAGGGAAGAATTGATGGGAGAACCCATCGCACTTACACGAGCATGGATCATATACATGCATCTGAAATAGTCCGACGAGATGTGAGCAGTTATCACTTGCAGCCTATGCTTCTCCAGAATGTAGAAGATGGTGACCAAAAGCCCCGGTTTCCTGGAAGCACAGACACTGATATGTGCATCATCTCCAGTTACACTCAAGATCACATTAGGAGAAGACCACGTCTGGAAGCAATGGGGAAGGCGAGGAATGGAGACGGCGGGGGCTGAGTTCACCATGGCCCAGTTCTTGGACGATCCTTTATCCGCTAGATATGATTCCCTTGACTCGTAAGGGGCGGTTTGTGGGATCACCATTGCAGGCTCGAAGTCCATAGTTGCCCCTTGAATCATCTCGAGCCTTTGTTTTTGCAGTTTCTGAAGGGAATGTTGAAGAGTTTTGATGTAGTTCACTGCTTCGTCAACAATGGTCGACTTGTCAGCCTGCAAAATTATCCAGAAAATATGAATTGAAACACAGAACATCTGGCGTTGGAAACCATGTAGAGTGGAATGCTGGATTTTATTTTATATAAGAGTAGTGCCGAAGTTCTAAGTGCTAATCAAACGATAAGTTCGCAGCGTGGATTCCGAATTAATTCATATTATTTCCAAGTTCCAACTCCTAACTGATTGGTGACAGTTTTTCGATAGAAGCAGTACCCAGTAAATCCCCTTCCAAAACTTCCATCTTCAATAAACGCAAGTTCTCGAGAAGCAAACATGGTTGCTCAGATTGAGAAGTTTTCGCTTGGAAACTAAATATAGAAATTGAGCAAGTCATTAATCATTCATTAAGTAAAAGGAATCTATTGACAATGATCCTCTGCATGGTTCTCGTAAAAAACGAGTTAAATAAAAGTTAAGAACGCCTGTGTTTTAGTCAGAAATAAGGCGAACAGATATCTGTTTCCGCTACCCAAAAGAATGAGCAGAAAGAAGAAGAAGATGAAGAAGAAGAAGAGGAGAAAGGATATAAAAACGTGCATCATTTGAAAAGCCTTTTAGAATTAGATTGAAGATCGAGAGTTCTACATATTTTGGAGAACACAAAATTAAGTAAATTAAACTTCATCACTTTCATGAGAAAATAATTAAAAAGAAAAACTGATCAAACTTAGTTCAGGAGAAAAAGGGAGAAAGAGAAAGGTATGTACATGAGTTCTCTCCCATCGATGTGATATGATGGTATTTATGACTAACCTTGGCAGGCAGCTGAGGGAGCAGGGCATGAAGGCTAGAGAACATGTTTCTCATCTTCTTCCTTCTCTCTCTTTCCGTCCATATATGCATCTCATGATCAGATTCAGTACTCCCTTTGTTCTCCGTGTTCAACTCATCGGCCTTCCCATTCTTGGGCATCCCATTCAGCGACCGCTTGGGAGCGGCCGGGGTGGTCTCCACGGGGCTGCCGGACCTTGAACCAGGCGGTACTTTTTTGGTAAATTTCTGGTCACTGCCTCCAGGGGAGTTGTCGGAATTAGAAAACGCCCAGGAGGCCGTTTCCCAGGGTGGGTTGCTGCCATGGCGAAGGACACCTTGTTCAGACATGGCTATGGCGGGCGGTGGCATGGAGCGAAGAGAGGCGAGAGAGAGAGAGAGAGAGAGAGAGAAAGAGGCTTCGGGGAGACGTTTAAAAAGGTGGCGAAATTTAGGTGTGGAGACGATTCGCCTGCGGGAAAAGACCCAAAATACAATCATAAGCCAATGCCGTTATTGGCGTCGAAACAAAAACGGATACCAACGCGCGTACTACATAGATTTGTGGGACCTAGGACCCACCAAAGCCCAACGCCGTAACTTTCTTCTCCTTGTTCCCCTATTTACGTTACGTGCCACTCACTGTTGCTGGCTTGCTTCAATGGCGGGCTTCCGGCCTTGGATGTTTTCTTCTTTGGGGTGTGTGTGAAGAAGATAAAGCAATTTCAATTTTTTTTTTCTTATGAATATGAAATCGAATATCAAATTAAAAAGTTCGAAGGAATTATATGAAAGTGAAACATCAAGAAAATTCAAGATCATATGTCTGGTTCTTATTTCTGCTACTTAAAGACATGAATTCAAAAACGGTTGCGATCTGGTTGGGAAGAAAATATAAAAAAAAATGGCAAGGGTGGAGTGGAGTGGATGGGTTTGGCAAAACGGAAGTAATGGGGAGAAAAGAAAGAGAGTTTGGGAAGGAGAGAAGGGAATATGATTTGGCCGTTATTTTATCAAGAAATCTGGCACTCAAACTGCAGCAGTGGCCGTCTTGTCCATGCAATTTCTGTTCATCGATATGATAGCCTCCTCCAAACGACAATTCCACTATTTTTTAAATTATTCGTTTTCAGTTTCGGTTTCGGTTTTGGATTCTTAGAGCAGAGAAGGAGAAGCTTTTCTGCTTTATTTCTGCTTTCCCCCTTCCCCCCTCAGTCGTCATTCCCACGCCATACCCGACTCTCCCAGCTGCCAAAAGGCCTCCCTTCCTAATCATCATCGCAAGGCCCCACGGCCGCTTTCAATCCCTCTTCTCTTTCCGTTTCACCCACCTGTGTGTTGTTACTGTTAGGGGTGATGATGAGTGTAACTCTCCTCTCTGTAATAATTTTCTCTCTGCAGATTCCTTTTTCATGGCAGACTCACTCTCTGTTATTATGGTTTTCATCTCTCCAACTTGAAGCCTACTACCTTTCGTAAATCGCTTGGTTCTTACAGGTTTGGTGTTCTTGTCCAAAGAGGCTCCAGATCGAAATGGAAGTTAGAATTAAAGATGCAGAGATTGCCCAAAGTGGAAGTCAATGTTCGTATAAAGCTTCGGTCCTGACAACTCACGTGCGGTTTGATTTTTTGAAATGTGAAGCGATACCCAATAATCCCACATGGACAAAGATAATAATATAATTGTCCTTTATATTGTAGCTCTCCGTGGATGACGTCGCCGAGTTCAGTCACTTGAACTTATAACCCAAGTGGGGGCTATGAGGTGGTGCGGATGGTTGGTTGGGCGGACAGGGTTTGGGTTGGCTTGAACAATGCGACTCGCCCATTCCAAGCCGCGCAGTTAAACCGTGTTTCCCTGACTAAAGTTTGGGTGACTCTGTTATTAGATCGGAGGGCACAGCGTGAGGCTGGTTTCACAGAGCAGCGATAACCTCCATCTGTCGGCAGTGGAAGGATAACGAGTTGATGCGAGTCGGTCCATAATCGCCTTGTTCATCCGACTCACCCAGACCGCCACCTTTTTTGCATAAGTCTCAGTTAAAGCCAAAAGAAACGTGACAGTTGTGTAACATCGGTTATGTTTCGGTTTGGGGTAATGCGATCTTCTGCCATCAAACGATTCAAATTTGAAACCAATACTTTTTCTCGCATAAATAAATCTGGTTTTGAGTGGAATCCGTTCGACCGGTTCGTGACGCTGAGAAAAGCAATAGGTTTCACTAGAACCTGGCTCGAAAACCCCACGTTGGGTTTGGGGTTTCACTAGAACCTGGCTCGAAAACCCCACGTTGGGTTTGGGGTTTCACCCTGGTAGGGATGAGGCAGAAAAAAAAAAACCATTTGATTTGGGGTTGGAGACTGGTTTTCCCCAAACCCTACCCATGGGGTTGGGACGATATTGGATGGGGTTGATTTACGAGGATGGAGCAGAGATGGGTTGGTTTAAGTAAGGTTTATGGAGACAGGGTAGGCATGGGTCAGGTTTATGGGGACGGACGGGTTGCGAGGATGCTGGTCGGGTTTGACATTTCAGAGTTAGAGTCAGATTTTGGAAAACCCAACCCCGATCCGACCTATACCAACCCTTAAAGAAGAAATCGGGATGAAGGGAGTTAAACTTGTGATGAGCTAACAAGGTTTGACACTAAGCAAAATACAAAGCCCTATATCACACTGAAAAAACTACAAAAAGGACATCTCTTACCATATTTAGGGTTGTTTAAATGTTCCCACCAATTATAAGGTGCCACTAGGGCACATATGTTACACATTTTAGTTGGTTACATCAATACAACTCAACCAACTCCATGTCAATGTAATTCTTCCAGCATATCACATGGCTCGGCTCTTGCATGTCTTCCTTGTATACTTCAATATGCCTCATCTTCCTTGGCTTAGCTTGTGCACGTCTCACCAGCAAAATTATATTTATCTTTACATACCCACTCATAATCAACAATAATGGACTAAGTAGGTTGAGGTACAATGTCCCAAGTCTTTAAAATGGATAGATTAGGGTATGTAGATGTTAAGAGTAAATATGGAATGACTCTCATAATAAAAAGTCTTACACTAAGCAAAGTAAAACAAGTAAAGTTATAGTGGGATTCTGAACTAGTTCAATAGGATGAGAAGACAAATAGGGAATTTCAAGGGGTTAAAGAGGGTGTACTTGGCTCGGCTTTATTGGGGACATGTGCACTAGTAGTAGCTAGGGACTATGAGAAAGGAGTTGCATATGGAAATGGGTAGGTGTGTCTTTGGTTTGTGAACCGGGAAATGAATTGTTAAGCAAACTCGTTGTGGGTAGTGCCAGAATAGAGACATGCTAAATCAGTTATGAAGGTGCACATGAACTGGGCAAGGTGTCCTACAAACTATCTAAGGAGATTATACAAAAATTCATCAAATGTAACATGCCAAGATATAAATAATTTACAAAACTATGGATTAAAACATTTGTACCCTTTCTCGTAAAGAGGAATCAATGTGTGAAAGGCAATACAAATGAAACTTCATAAACGATGATAATTGGGCATTTTGTTTTGTACAAGCCCTCAAAGGGCAACTTGTTGCCCAAAGTGGGTGTGGGAAATCCATTTGTGTTGAGTATGATAATTGGGCATATGTTTTTGTACAAGCCCTCAAAGGACAACTTTGTGAAATGCTATAGACTATAAGAATCTATGCAACCAAGTAAAGAACATCATAAATAATATTTTTTTCTTAATAACACTATTTTGCTCACGAGTATAAGCACATAATGTTTGATAGAAAATTCCATTGCCAACCAAGTAAGTGTTAAATTGATTAGAACATATTCAACACAAGCATCACTTTGTTTAATGAAAATTATATTGCAAAATTTTTTTAGAAATATCACACAAAATTGTTGGGAAAAATTGAATACCTTAGACTTGTGATGCATGAAATACATTCATGAATAACATGTAAAGTTATCCATAAAAATGTATTTAACCAAATGAGGTAGTGGGCGATGATCTACAAACATTTGTGTGAATAAACATTTGTGTGAATGAGCTCTAAAGGGCGTGCAACAATCATATTGATAATAGAAAATTGAAACTTAGAATGTTAACCAAGTTAAAGCGAATGATATAGAGAAGGAACCTTGTCTTTATTCATAATAATCAAATTTTTTTGAGAAAGCAAATGCATAGTTTAAACTTAGCAATGTCCTAATCTATGATGCCACACTTCAAGACTTGCATTATGACTCGTATAAAGGAAAATCAACATAGAAAGGAAAATAATGTTGGATGCAACATACTAGTAGGTTGGGATACACACTTCTTAAACTTCTAGTTCCTTCTACATGGCAACGTTGCCTAATTTTATGGCCCCAGCTAGTATGTCGTTGGGTAACACACCCTTCAAGAAAACATGAGAGGATGTAAGAAATTGTTGAGTTCGGTGATTAGATGGCCATGTTTAACATTTGTGCAATGCCCCCAGGAGATGAACTTTCACATGTATGCTTGTAATGGTTATAGTAAGTGACAATAGTATGGCTAGTGTACTCATAAATTTGGCATTGAACTCTAATGGAGGAATTGGTTTTGGCAATGAACCGTCTCACTCAGCCTCACGATCTGTTGCCATGACATTCCCTACTTTCTCTATTTTGGTGCCTCTTGTAGCGGTAGGTTAAGCCAATGACACGTTGGAAGTCAGGTGATATGTAGGCGAACATGGCATAGGCGACACAACTGACACAAACGTCATAGGTGAATTCATATGCTACATAGACAAAAAGGGGTGCACCAATAATGTCACCAAAATGGAGTTTCCAAAGACGTATGATAGCCCCAAGTCATTAAAATGCCTTACTTCTTGTTACAATTGAGTATACATCATTTATCCCATTAATTAAGTACATAACGTTTTCTTTATTGGAAAAAAAATTCACCATGACAACTAGTTTGTCACACAATTGTGTCACATTAGTAAAACATTTCTTGACACTTTTGATTCCTTATTTCTTTGTCTGGAGGGTTTTTTTTTTAAATTTGAATAATTTCAGATTAGTCTTTGGAAATTGTGGCTTTAATCCATTATTAAATTTGAAACTCAACAACATCTCGGTCCTCATACTGTGGATTGACTTTGGTCATTGGAATGGGTGTCCCCTTCTCACTGTGACTGAATAAGTGACCATTTTGTGTGGAACAACCCCTATATCATGGATGTGGTGCATGAGCTTGTAACTCCTAAGTTGGTACTAAAATAAGGTCTACAATATTCATGTTTGTTATGGTGTTGTTGGAGGTACTCAAAGAAGGGTTGCAGTGTTCATGTTTGGTATGGTGTTGTTCGATGCCATGAGATGAAATAGTGTATGATTTATAGATCCCTTTGAATTCAATAATGAACTTTAAACAAGAAGGGGAATAAAATTAAACAAATCAAATGTAACGTCCAATCCTAAATTGAATAGAAACCTCCAAGAGATGTGAACAAAGTGTTGAAGTAACTCTGATCAAATTTCACATTGAATGACTAAGTTTAGCCTCCACTAATGACCGAAAGTTTTGGTCACACTTAGGGTTTTTGTCCAAGAAACATCTTCATTATGCCTTGTCTCAAATGGCAACTTGGATAGTTGATATTGTTAGGGTTCAAGAAAATGTACCCTACCAAATTAAAACCAAACAACCTTCGTTGTTGATCGTCAAGGCCATTTGTGATCCTCTCCTTCTTTCTAGATAAAAATAAAACTACTTCCACAAGAATATCTTATTATTGATGAAATGCTCCATTTTTCAATAGAGGTTTTAACGAGAAAAAGAGAATATATTCGCTATTTTTTTCTCCTTAGTCATTTTAGTAATGAAACATTATTTTGTCACTATAGCATGCTTAGTGACCAAAACGTTCATAACTTGGAAGAGGCAAGCACTTTATGTTAGGTATAAGTGAGCTTGTGACTTGAACCCACTTCAATGTGAATGAGTGACTCATTGGTAAAGCAAGAACCAACTTGTATTGGAAACTTTTGTGTAATTAGAACAATTACAAAATTATGAGATTGTGCCTAATGACTTTATTTGTTAACCTCTGTAATAGAGGAAGTGACTTCATTCGCAACCTGTAAAAAGATAATAAAAATATGTTAGCAAGAGTTGTATCCTGATAAATCAGAGGATTCAGATTTATAGTCTGAGAGAAATCAGAGGAAGATTTCCTCTGATTTATCGTCTGAAAATTATAAGAAAGAATCTTGTAATCTATGGATTCTCTTTTGTTGTATAAATATGTAAATCGAAGAGTGTATTCATTGAATTGAATATACAAAGAGTTTTTATTTACATGGTATCAGAGTTGGATTAACCAGTTCGACGACTACTGTCGGAGGAAAATTCCCATTCAGTGACGATGCAAGGAACTAGGAGGCGAGCGGTTTAAAACCCTCGTCTTCTTACGATGACTGCGGGAGAAGAATTCCCGTTCGGCAATGACACAGGGAACTGGGAGACGAGTGAACTGAAATCCACGTCTTCCTGCACCACAGTTGTAGAAGGCGAAGCAGTCTGAAATCTTTTTCGGCAAACCCACGTGCAGTGCCACTACTGGTGCTTCTATAGACCAAGCGAGAAACCTCAATCCGAGAGGTTTGATCTTTGCTAGTGCTCCGTTCCGGTCTTCCGTGAGGCTCACTCTCTGTCGGTGCTTCGATCCACTCTTCCGAGAGGCTCGCTCTGCCGCCGGTGGTCTTTAGCGACGAACGGTCCATCAAGACCTCCTGTCCTGACATTGAGGCCTCATCGAAGCCTCCTCCATTTTCGAGACCTTTGTTCCACACTGTTCAAAATCCAATGTCGCGGGGACGATGGCCGCGTGATTTAATTTCCTAACTTAGGAAACAACTGTGGCCATGACTAGACTGGACCCAATCGGACTTGCCTCAGATTAAGACTCTACTCAAATAGGACTCGTGTCTTTGTCCATGGCCGATGCAGACTTCTAGTCTAATGAATCTCCATCCTTCTCTACTCTAGTAGAGTTGACCACGAGAATGACTGAAGCTTTGAGCAAAGCTTCAGCTCTAACCCAGACCATCGATATTGCTACACTAATTAAAATCAAGTTGGATGGCACCAACTATGCACTATGGTCCCAGGTTGTTGAGATGTATATCTTAGGCAAAGACAAACTGGGGTATTTGAATAGCAATTTCCCTCGACCTCCTCAGACGGATCCTACGTTTCGACGATGGCGCACAGACAATGCTATTGTTAAATGATGGTTGATTAACTCTTTGGATTCTTCCCTCATCAGCAATTTCATTCGATTTTTGACAACCAAGATGGTTTGGGATGCTATTACTACTACATATTTTGATGGCAATGACACCTCTCAAGTGTATGATCTCCAAAGACATGTGACACATCTCAAATAATTTGGTGGTTCTCTTGAAAGTTTCTACAATAATCTCCAGGGCCTCTTGCGTGAAATAGACTTTCGTCGACCAATCTAATGGATCACTTGAACGGTACAAGGCAAGGCTAGTAGCAAAATGATACACACAAACATATGGCGTAGATAATCAAGAGACATTCTCACTAGTGGCCAAATTAAGTACGGTGAGGGTGTTGTTATCTCTTGCAGCTACCCTTGATTGGCCATTACACCAACTTGATGCTAAAATACTTTTCTCCGTAGAGATCTTAAAGAAGAAATCTACATAGATGTTCATTTGGGATATATGGCAAATTTGAAACCAAGAGTGTTGTGCAAGCTACAACGAACGTTGTATGGCTTGAAGCAATCTCCTATAGCTAGTTTGGGTGATTGAGTTTGACAATGAGGAAATATGGTTTTTGACAAAATAAATTCAGATCATTCGCTATTCTTAAAGCATCAACGGGGTAAGATAACAACTTTAATAGTTTATGTAGACGATAAGATCGTTATAGAAGATGACACAGAAAAAATAACAAGACTTCAAGAGCAACTGGCAACAAAAATTGAGATGAAAAATCTAGGAGGACTCAAATATTTTATGTAAATTGAAGTTACTAGATCTAAGCAAGGGATATTCCATTCACAACGAAAATATATCCTAGATTTATTATCTGAAGTTGGACAACTGGAGTGTAAGTCTGTAGATACCCCATTAATCCAAAATCATAAGCTAGGAGAATACCCAAACCAAGTGTCAACAGATAAAGGAAGGTACCAGACATTAGTTGGGAGACTTATGTATCTCTCCCATACACCACGTGACATCGCCTATGCAATAAGTGTAGTAAGCCAATTCATGCACTGTCCAAGTGAAGATCATATGAATTTGTGAATCAAAGTCTTCAGTACTTAAAGTCCTCCCCTACAAAAGGACTTACGTTCTCAAGAAATAACCACCCAAGGGTTGAAGGTTATACAAATACTGATTAGGCAGGGAATATTTCAGATAGAAGATCTACCTCAGGCTATTTTATTTTTGTTGGAGGGAACCTAGTTAGATGGAGAAGTAAGAAGCAAAAGGTGGTAGCATTATCAAGTGTTAAAGCCGATTTTCATGGGATGATTAAGGGTCTTTGTGAGCTTCTCAGACTTCGAAGACTATTAACCGAAATCGGCTTTGCCCCAAGCCATGAAATGAATTTATTCTATAATAACAAGGCAACTATTGCTATTTTGCATAATCAGGTTCAGCATTACCGGACTAAACACGTGGAAGTAGATCAACACTTTATCAAGCAAAACCTTGAGGCTCAGATAATTCAATTGTCATTTGTTAAATATGAAGACCAATTGGCAGACATACTTACAAAAGCAGTATACAAGAAGAATTTTTACAACTCACTTGGCAAGTTGGATATCGGAGATCTATATACACCAACTTGAGGGGGACTAATAGCAAGAGTTGTATTCCGATTTATCCTCTCCTGGTAAATCAGAGGATTTTGATTTATCGTTCGAGAGATTATAGGAAATAATCCTATAATCGATGGATTCTCTTTTGTTGTTATAAATATGTAAATCAAAGAGTGTATCAATTGAATTGAATATATGAAGAGTTTTTTCTTTATAGATTACATGTAAGCCTTATCATCTTATGAAAAGATAAGAAAACTACAAGTAGTAGCTAGAACTATACTATTATTTTTGAATAATTATGATTTGTGAAATTCATTTTTCTCATTTCCTGGCTTTCTATGTGTAGCATATTAGTTGAACCAGTTGACCTACTTTGCCTTAAGTTCCTTTAATGCACTTATCTTTCTATGGTCTTCTTAAATGAGAAAATTATGATATGAATAGCCTGGTTGGATCGAGTACAATCTAGTATTTTTTAAAAAGAAAAACAGTACAAACTGTACCTAGTACCAACTCCCTTTTTTATATCCAATTCAGTCAAACCTACGGCTATTGCTCGTTGCTTCGTTTGGAATTCTTTTCCAACTCGTCCTGGTCGTTAGAGAACCGAGCAAGACCGAGACGCGTCGCCATTCAAAAGAGCAACCCGCACGTGTACTTTCACCCGCGCATTCGCTTCCCCTGTCGCCACCTCCGCATCCCCTCGTGCCAACCCTGCTTTTTTTAAGCAGTTGCCGTGGCGTTACAGTCTCTTTCAAGAGACTCCTTCTCTCTTCCTTCTCTCCTTCCCCCCGTCCTCTGCAAAACCTAAAAATTAAGAAAAAGTTTATAAAATAAAATAAAAAATATCGACTCTCTACGTCCGTCTACCCCTTTGGATTCGCATTCTCTATCTTTTTTTCCTCTGTTTTATTTTATCTGGTTTCTGTTGATCGATAATGGCTACTCCTCCATCTCCTCCGCCTCAGCCGATCCAACAACAACAGCCGTCGCAGCAAGCGCAGTCTCAGCCGCAGGCGGGGTTTAACAATCCTTCTCTTTATGTTGGAGATCTCGACGCTTCGGTTACGGAGGCGCAGCTTTATGATCTCTTCAGCCAGGTTGCTCCCGTCGTTTCCATTAGGGTTTGCCGGGATCAGATCAGAAGAGTCTCTCTCGGATACGCTTATGTCAACTATAACAACCCGCAGGACGGTAAGACCGAGGAGACAAAACCTGCTTCTGTGTCTAATGTATGGAGTAACTGTTAGGGTTAGGGTTTTGGTGTTGCCTCTGCTCTGCATGTGCATTGTTTACTTTTCAGGTTTAAGTGTCGAGTTGGATGTTATAGATGTCTCGTTAAATTTTGACGCTAGGATTAATTTTTTTACATCTCTGTGTCACTGTGTTAACGATTCAGATGGTATTCGTGCGACTGTTTTAGCGATTTCTGTTTTTTAACGATCTATTATGCATTCACCAATTCCACTACCGGATTCTTTTGGTCCTCAATTGACAATGCAGTGTACCTATTCATGTTTGTCCTGTACGTTTGGTCATTATATCAGTAGTTTGTTTTTCTTTTCTAGTTGAATGTTTTCAGGCCTATATGGAGTTTTTCAGTGCAGTAGTAGTAAGAATACTGACATTTTCATTCATCTGTTTTGTTTTTCATTTAATTTGAAGGAATTATTTTTTCTTGTTGTCAGAGTATTGTCTTATTGTTGGCAGTTACTCCGGCAGTTGCTTACACGATGTGTACTCAGGAATATATTTGCAGCCTTAAGTGATAAATGTCTTTGTACTGTGCTAATTCCCTAGTTTCCACTAAGTCTCAAAAGTTTACCGTGTCTTCATAAACTTTCTCTTTGCATGCTTTGCTGATTGCTTAACAGGTAAATACTTGATGTACCTTTCTTTATTGGTTTTGAAATAT
This sequence comes from Aristolochia californica, assembly GCF_029961685.1. NCBI lineage: Eukaryota > Viridiplantae > Streptophyta > Magnoliopsida > Piperales > Aristolochiaceae > Aristolochia > Aristolochia californica. Next base: position 7,866,457 of record NW_027181815.1, read on the forward strand.
ACCATGTGATGAAACTTTTGGTCTCTCATGCTTATGTGTCAATAGTGCAATTTTTTTTGGTGACTGTGAATTAGAATTATCCTCTACTTCTGATGACTTGCTTGTTCAGTGTTTCCCTTTAAATCAGGAAATTCTACTCTCCTCATTAGGGATAGTAGGAAAGAGAGGTTTCTTTATCAATATCATTGATTATTTTACATGTCTGAACTGTTACTTGCAGCTGCTAATGCCATGGAGATTTTGAATTTTACTCCTCTTAATGGTAGACCAGTAAGGATCATGTTTTCTCATCGAGATCCTAGTATCAGAAAAAGTGGGTATGCTAATGTGTTTATCAAGAACCTGGACACATCCATAGATAACAAGGCCTTGCATGACACTTTTGCAGCCTTTGGCAGTGTTCTATCTTGCAAAGTGGCCACTGATAACAATGGCCAGTCAAAAGGTTATGGGTTTGTGCAGTTTGATCAGGAAGAGGCAGCACAACATGCCATTAAACAACTCAATGGCATGTTGATAAATGACAAACAAGTCTATGTTGGCCTTTTTGTTCGTCGCCAAGAACGAGAACGTGCAAATGGATCACCAAAGTTTACTAATCTATATGTGAAAAACCTATCCGAATCAACTACTGATGAGGACCTTAAGAAAATTTTTGCTAGTTATGGTCCCATTACAAGTGCAGTTGTTATGCGAGATGCTAATGGAAACTCGCGAGGCTTTGGATTTGTCAACTACCAGAACCCTGAAGATGCAGCTTCTGCAGTTGAGAATCTGAATGGAAACATTTTCAGTGATGATAAAGTTTGGTATGTCGGTAGGGCTCAGCGGAAATCAGAAAGAGAGGCAGAACTGAAAGTAAAATATGAGCAGGAAAGAAATGGCAGATTAGACAAATTACAAGGTGCTAATTTATATCTGAAAAATCTTGATGATTCTATTGATGATGAGAAACTCAAAGAGTTGTTTTCTGATTTTGGAAATATTACTTCCTGTAAGGTATGCAGTATGCTATCTCCGATTCTGAATGCTTTAAAAAACAAAAACCTTTTGGTGTGTATTAATTTAGTAATGGTCTTCTTCTTCTTGTCTTCCTTTTTTTTTCTGTTTTCTTTTCAGGTGATGCTTGATCCAAATGGACAGAGTAAAGGTTCTGGCTTTGTGGCGTTTTCTACTCCAGAGGAAGCTAGCAGAGCTGTAAGTGAAATTTGCTATCATTTGCATGTATCTTTTACTTGCTATTTTGTACCTATTCCTTTTGTTAACATATACCTCATGGATGTTGTCAGGTGAATGAAATGAACGGGAAAATGGTTGGTAGGAAACCTTTATATGTTGCTGTTGCACAACGGAAAGAAGAAAGAAAAGCAAGGCTGCAGGTATGTTATGTGGATCTCGGTCCCCTGCTAATATGAAATTTTCTTTTCTCATATAGTCAAGGTTTATAAATAAGTTGGAAGTTTCTAGAAAGTTAATGTGGCAGTAGTTGTTAGATTTTTTTTTTTTTTTAATTTGTTGAGATCCTACTAAATATAAATGCAATTTTATATTCCATGTCATATGTGCAATGGTGATTGTTACCATTGTGTGGCGTTTCTAATTGAGAAAAACTCATTATTCATGTTGGTATAATTTACATAATGGCTATAAAAGAAGAAACTTATGGGTCAATGCTATTGGCCTAAGCCATTGTAGAAAAGCGTTGGAGATTTATTTCTTGATATTTTTTCAGGCTTCAGTTGATATACTCCTGATTAGTAGAGTTCTCTTTGTAACTAGGGGTGGCACGGGTTGGATTGGTGACAGGTTTCCCAAAACTTGACACCGACTCTGAAACCCGAAGCCCAAAAAACCCTGAACAAACCAACTCTATTCACGGTCTGTTCCCCCTTTCTTCAACTTTGTCCCACCCCATCCCTGGCTCAACCTCGTCCCAACCCTCCTCCTCCCCCCAATACCGTCCTGATCCCGCATTATTGATCAATCCTAGCCCCATCCCCATCCAACCATAAGATAATGGCCCATTAAAAATTTTATAAACTTGTAAATATTATAATTTGTTTTTTTACAAGTCTCACTACACCATAAAAATACTATTACAAGTTTATACTCCTAAGAAACTTATAAAAATTATATGATTGTATCATAAAATATCTCAGTCATATATTTTTAAAAGGCACTACGGGTATAAAAACCCTGCGGGTCAGAGGTTTGGCACAGGTTGAGTTTGGGGAAAACCATCTGCAACCTGAAACCCGACGCCCTTTTTTTCCCTGCCCCCTTCCCGACCCGCTGGGTGAAATCTAAAACCCATCTCTGTGTTTTAGGGTCAGGTTGGGTTCCTTGCAAAACCATACCCGGTGCCCACCCCTATTTGTAACTTTTGTAGGAATAGAGTAGGGCTGCATTTGGCATGGCTCTTTGGAACCCATAAGCAGCCCTTTCAATCAAAGGGTTTCTTGTATTGCTCAAATGTGTGTTTGGCTAACTTCTTTTTTGAAAGAGCTTATCTTTCAAAGATGAAAAAGTCACCTCTTTGGTGAAGCTACAAGAAAAAAATTTAGAAATTTTTTTCTTTTGAAAATAAGAGAGAATAAATATTTGTTTTACAAATATGCCCATATGATTTTATCAAAATTCCATATTAATGGTAGATGTAATAGTAAACTCATCTTTTAACATGGGCCCATATAGTTTATGTGGGACCTTGTGAAACAAATCTTACCCAAAATGGGTTACCTAATGTAGTCTACACATATAAGGTGGGGCCCACTAATCCTTCAAATTGGTGGAACCATTATCTAGCCTTTAAATTGGTTAAGCCATCTGTTATTTGTCATAATAAAACTTTGGGTACAAATAAGGGCATTTTAGTAATTTACCTTTAAAAGTTATGTCGTATCGCCAAACAATACTTCCTTTTTTAAGCGAAGAATGCTTCAATAAAGTCATCTTTGAGCCTCCATAGAAGATGGGGTTCCAAAGGCAGTCTAGATGCTTTAATCAAGGTATCTTAAAAGTACTTACAATGTATTTTATTTTACACTGTGTAGGCTCATTTCGCTCAGATAAGAGCTCCAGCTGCAATGACTCCTGCTATGCCCTCAAGTTTGCCTGGATTCCATCCGGGTGCACCTAGGCTACCACCTCAGCAGTTGTATTTTGGTCAAGGGACACCTGGTCTCATTCCTCCTCAACCTGCTGGATATGGCTTCCAGCAGCAACTTCTACCAGGCATTCGACCTGGTGTACCCCCAAACTTTATAATGCCGTATCATCTCCAGAGGCAAGGACAAGCTGGACAGCGTATGGGTGTAAGACGTGGTGGAACCCCTCAGCAGATGCAGCAACAGCAGGTATATTAGCCCTTCTCTGTTCTCTTGTTAGATTTATCTTTTCCTTCTCAAGGTTGATGTTTATTTTTTGTTGTTTCCTTGAACTTGACCGGTATATAGTCTTTTCTTCCTCTGCAAATGTACTTTGTTGGATGGTTCTTATTTTCCTAGATGGACCAACAGGCTATCTTTGGTGTTATTGTGATATTATTTAATTTGCCATGGAGTAGGTCTTCTAATTATGGCAGATTGTGTCAAATTTCTTCTTCTGTGTTTTAAAGCTCAAAAAGAAACCTCTCTTAATAAAATTCAGCATCATTTCAAAAAAAAAAAAAGCTTAAAAATAAACTTTTTTACATCCTTCATAAAAAACAGAAGAAGCTTAAAACAACTTACCTTGGATGTTGGTTCAACTTCTCTTGGAATAAGCCATAGATGGTACTATTATCATGCGTGTTAAAATAGTTAAGAAATAAATTATTCTAGTTAGTTCCTCTTAACTTTCTCCTATTAATTGTCGATTAGGAGGTGTAATATCTCGTTTGCCTGTAAGATTGTGTTTTTTTTTTTTTTTTTTTTGCATAATCTTTATCGTTGCATTTATTGCAAACCATCTTTTTTTATGTTATCTTCTGATGAGAAGGATGTGGCTTTTGTCTGTACCTCCGAATTGTTAATGGTCATTTTTTTTTCTTTTATTCCTGCTCGATGGTCTTTTACAATTTCCAAATTATCAGTTGGTTCAGCGAAATGCAAATCAAGGTGGATTCAGATACATGCAAAATGCTCGTAACGGGGTTGATCCATCCATGGTGCCTCCTCAGGGTATGATGGGTCCCATGATGCCAATGCCCCTTGATGTTTCTGGAATGCCAGGAGCTCCAATGGACGCACCCAGGCCTGGGCCTATTCCAATAACAGCACTTGCCTCCGCTCTGGCTTCTGCAAGTCCTGACCATCAACGACTGGTATGTTTCTGCAAGGGTATGGTGGTTTTGTTTTTCTACATGATCTCAAGTTGTGTTTAACAGTGAGGCAATTTTCAGATGTTGGGAGAGCAACTGTTTCCTCTGGTGGAGCGTGTAGAGCAAGATCATGCTGGGAAAGTTACTGGAATGCTGTTGGAGATGGACCAAACGGAAGTTCTTCACCTAATAGAATCTCCTGATGCTCTGAAGAAGAAAGTTGCAGAAGCCATGGACGTTCTCCGGTTAGCTCAGGTCACAAGCACCGACTCTGCTGACCAGCTTGGTTCGTTGTCCCTGAACGACTGAGTGGTTTCTTGATACTTCCCTTAGACTGGATGCTGTTTTGGCCATATCGATGTGATAGGGAGCCCATTTTTTCATTCATTTAGCTGTTTGGGCTTGGTGGGTATTAGCTGGAAGAGTGGTGTGTGTCATTTGAGGGAGTCTTATTTTGTTGACTATTTTGCTTTTTCTTTAGATATTTGTTTTTTGGCGGTAGGTTATTTCGTATACCCAGCAGTTACGCTGCTGGAAATTTTTGGGCGTCGGCTTGTTGTGAGTATCTAGTAGAGATACCTTTTTGAAGGTGTTATTTGAACATTCAGGATTTAGATTATTATCTAGTGAGTCTAACGAATTATATTGGTTTTCTTTGCTCTTGTTTTGATGTTTGTCTGCCTCTCGTAAACCTCTCTGTTCTTTGTTCGTTCCAACGTTATGTCTTCGTGGTACTGTGGAAACCACATAGATGTGGGGGTGGTGGGTACACATCAACGATTAGCTTGGGTACCTACCCGATTCTGCTCATGGTCCATCTATTTGCATCTCTTTAGTTTTCTAAGAAATAATGGATGACCACTTTGTTTTTTGTTACGGCTATCTTTGTTCCGGAAATTGAAAACGAACATATTATACCTCCATTATTTAGGCCTTTTGTTTATATTTATCTTAAAAATAGATACTTCCCATAAGCTGATTCAAGTAAAAGGTGATCAAGGAATAATCAACGGATCATCAGGGAATTTTGTTAAAGTACCTATTTAAAAAAAATAACAAAAATAACAAATTTAATATAATATACCCAACTTTGACGGATTAATTGTATAGGTGTACAATCTTACTTAACATGTTAACTTTGACCGTTTATATAGTGCCATGTCACCACCTCAAGGAACCATGTCACTTGCCATTGTTAAGTTGTAGAATCTAATTAACGCCCTACGCTGAGTCGGTATGTAAATCGAACTTGACTATAGGGTCGTATTGGGGGCTGGAAGGGGGGACAGGGAGCCCTCTTCCTAGGTCCACGATATATTAATTGTTATTTCATTAAGGACAGTTTGAGAATTTTACTCTTGTATCACAGTTGCCCTAATTTTATCTTTATATTTGGGGCGCCGTTATTAGGGTTTGATCATCATCATCATGGGGGAGTTTGAGTTGTAGCTCGAAAGTGGTTAGATAAAACACCTGTAAGTGTGCGATTTCTCTTGTAAACTATTTCATCTTCATAGTGGATTACTACAGCGACGGAAGACAGGATGTAGTCTCACCTTGAGGCAAACCTGTATAAATCTTGTTGTTATTTTTCGTTGTTTGTTTTTCCTTCTTCCGTAATTATTATTATTACTCTCGTAAGTTTGGAATTAGGGCGTCTAATTCCTAACAAGTGGTATCAGAGTTTTGGTTCGTGATTGAGAGCAACAGTTGACAAAGAAGGATCGACACTTGGAATCAACAAGTTCGATGGTATAGATTTTGTATTTTGGAGGATGCAGCACACACCACTTCTGGATATGAAACCATAAGGAATGAAAGATGATGAGTGGAATCTCTTCGATAGACAGGTGTTGGGAGTAGTCCGGTTAACACTGTCGAAGAATGTTGCTCACAACGTGGCGTTGGAGAAAATCACAGCGGGGATGATGAAGGTTTTGTCCAACATGTATGAGAAACCTTCTACAAATAATAAGGTACATCTCATGAAAAAACTCTTCAATTTAAAGATGACAGAAAATACATCAGTGACATCGCATTTGAATGAGTTTAACACAATTGCCAATCAATTAACCTCTGTTCAAATTAAATTTGATGACGAGATTGTGTTTTAATTCTTTTGGCGTATTTGTCAAATTGTTGGGAGCCTATGAGGGTTGCGGTCAGCAACTCTGTAGGCAATAGGAAATTGATCTTTAATGATGTCCGGGATACAGTTCTGGCGGAGGAAGTTCGTAGAAAGAACTCCTGATAATCGTTGACATCTAATTCTGCCCTAAATATAGATACTAGGGGCAAGAACTTCGAGAGGAATTCCAATAAGGGCAATGGTAGAGGGAAGTCAATGAATGGTAGAAGTAAATCCAAATTCAGAAGGAATGTGGAATGCTGGAATTGTGGTAAGTCTTGTCACATAAATAAGAACTGCAGAGGACCAAAAAAATATGAAAAGAAAAGAGATGCTACAAATGCAGTGACTGAAGAGGTACAAGATGTTTTACTCTTGTTGGTTGATAGCCCTATTAACACTTGAGTGTTAGATTAAGGAAATGTCACATGAGTGAGAAGAGAATGAAAGTGTTTCACTCTAAAGGGGAGCTACAAGGGTTGAAAACTATAAACAATAGTTTGTGTGAAGGTTGTATTTTCGACAAACAGAGAAGGGTTAACTTCTCTAAGGTTGGAAATGAGCAAAATACAACAAAATTGAAGTTAGTTCACACATATGTGCTAGGGTCTTCAACTGTTACTTTCCTTGGTGGTTTTAATTATTATGTGACATTTATTGATAATGCAAGCGGAAATGTATGAGTTTATTTCCTTAAAAATAAATATGATGTCTTTGATACCTTTAAGAGATGGAGAACAATGGTTGAGAATGAGACAGATTTGAAGGTGAAGTGTCTACAGTCAGATAATAGGGGATAATACATAAATGATGATTTCAAGTGGTATTGTGCTGATAATAGAATCAAGATGAAGAAGACTATTCCTGGAAAACCTCAACAACATGGTGTGGCTGAGAGGATGAATAGAACTTTGAACGAGCGTGCTATGCTAGGAGCATGAGATTACATGCATGATTGCCAAAGATGTTTTGGTTTGAGGCTATTAGCACCGTTGCCTAAAAGGGAAGGGCATAAAATGTGTACCGATAAATAAGATTTTTAAAAACTAAAATATTTTAAAAATTTTAAAAGATCTTAAATTGATAATGGAAGTTTTTAATGACATTAGAAAAAGATTTTTAAATAATTAATATATGAAAATTATATTTTATTACAATAAATAGAGGGTAATGAAGCACGTATCGATAAAAAATACATTTAGAAACTAACATAATATTTTATTAATTATTTTAAATTAAAATATATCTTAAATCAACAATGAAAGGTGTTAAATAGGTTAAAATATGATTTCTAATTAATTAATATACAAAATTTATATTGTGTTATATAAAAAAGGTAATAAAACATGTGCCAACAAAAAAGACTTTTAAAAACGAAAATATTTTATTAAATTATTATATTTTCTTAAATCGATAATGTAAGATATTAATTACATTTTAAAATATATTTAATAATTCATATAAAAAATATTATTTATTATAATAAATAAAAGGTAATGAAATTTGTAAAAATAATTTAAAACCAAAAATTAATATTTTAAAAATACTTGTTAAATTAAAAATAACTTAAACCTATAATAAAAGAAAAAAATGTGAGAAAAAAATGCATGATGTGGCGTGGGTTGACGTACCATGATGACATGGTGATTCAATGGCGCTTGATGACATGGCATAACATAAGCGGTCAAGCTGATGTGTCAAGTTGGATTGTATACCTATGCAATTGATTTAAAGATGGGTATTTTTTAATTAAGTTTTTAAATAGGTAATTTAATAAAATTCCCTATTGAATATGTAGGAAGGATTTAGGAAGGATTTGGGGGTGAGGGAGGATCGGATGGTTGAGAAAACCGTTGATCATGATCGAATAGCTGAGATATTGTTTCACATATTTCATACCAAATGATTTTTTATTGGATAAAATTCACAAGGGTATTTGTGTATATTCACAAGGTAAACTAAACGTTATTTAATAGTAGGGGCATTATCTGAAATTCAGAAAATTTAGGGGTATGTGCATAATTATGCTATATTCTAGGGGTACCAATGCACTTGGCTTTTTTTTTTTTTTTTAATCCATCGAACTGTAAAAAATTATAAGGTAATTTCTAAGTACAACCTTTCTAGATTTTGTAACTTCGTAAGAGGTATTTGAAAATTATCCAACACTCTAAAGAGGATATTTCCGTCTTTTTACTCAAACGTGCCCTAAACCGACCAAGCCATAAGGAGTAAAGAACCGCGCTTTCCCCACTGAACCTCACAAAGAGCAAAGCGGGAGAGTTGCAAAAAGCCGGAAATCAGAAGCAGCAGCAGCAGCCATTGCGTTTTAGTTCCTTCACTCTGTAAGACGAAGCAAGCCACTTCAAAGAGAAAACATGAGGAAAAAGGTTGATGAGAGAATTAGAACTTTGATAGAAAACGGCGTGAAAACGAGACATCGGTCGATGTTCATCATAGTGGGTGATAAGTATCGCGATCAGGTTTGCCTCTGCACTGCTCATTGATGTTTGTATCATCTCTGTTTCAAAGTTCTCCGTTTAATTTATTTATTTTTCTTCTTCTGTAAATTCGAATATTTGCAGATAGTCAACCTATATTATATGCTCAGCAAGGCGGTTGTCAAATCGCGACCCACTGTTTTGTGGTGCTACAAGGACAAGCTCGATATTAGCAGGTACACATATACTACTGGTGTTCTGTTTTATATGAATCGAGAGAAAGCCTGTATTTTATTTCATCAGAAAATAGGTAACGAGGGAGTCTATTTGTGAGTTGTGACGTACTAATTTCGGACAACTTTTTTCTTCTTCTTTTCTTTTCGCTAAATTATTCAAAATGGCTGTTTGGCTGTCAAAGTGTGATCTTTAATGAAGAACAAAGGAGCCTCTCTAGTTTCTGATTATTTCTCTTGGAGCTCGCGACCAACTCAAGGGAGTTGTATCTCTTGTTTGTTTGCGTAAATCCATTTTCTAAAACTTTATTTTCCAAAAAAAAAGAAAATGTTGATCAGCTTGTAAAAACGGAAAACAGAAAGGAAGGAAAGAGTGGGAAGATCTGGTCTGAAGCTTAATCAGTTGAAAGCTGGATTCTGCTTTGTCGGGCTGCTCAACGTGACGTTATTTCCTGGGCACCTGGAGTCTCCTTTATCCTCGCAAGATAATTTTTTTTTTTGATAACAATGAGACTTGGAGAACTGCTTGTTGTTTGGCCAATTTACTCTTCTGATTTCGTTTTACTTTTGTGTGACTATTTAATTACAAGTTATAACCTTAATTTACTCATGAGTGCTTCTTAAACTGTTTAACTTTGCACCAAGAAATAATTTGGAAGTTAATATATTTGTGGGTTCTGATTGATCCAGTCACAAGAAAAAGCGACACAAACAGCTAAAAAAAAACATGATGAATGGAACGATGGATCCTGAGAAAGCAGACGCCTTTTCTCTTTTTCTGGAGAGTGTGGGATTTACATATTGTTTGTACAAAGATTCAGAAAGAATTCTTGGGAATACATTTGGAATGTGCATTTTGCAGGTCTGCTTTATTTCTTCAACTGTTTTAATGAACTGGACTTCATTTGGATCACATGCCTGATATCTGATGCACTAACTTCTCTCTATCTGTAGGATTTTGAGGCTCTGACACCTAATCTCCTTGCAAGAACCACTGAGACTGTAGAAGGTGGTGGATTAGTGTTATTGTTGCTTCGCTCTCTTGCTTCACTAACTAGCCTGTGCACGATGGTCATGGTCTGTATTTGTATTCAGTTGGCAAGAACTTTATTTTATCGTTAGTTTGATGGACGCTTACAATCAGTCACAATTCTGTGTTGATATTTAGCCTTTTACTGTGAAGAACATTTTTTATTTGTTTTTGGGAGCTCAATACCGACAATTTTCCACACCTTTAAACTTTGATTTCCTCTTTCTTTCTGTTTTGCTTTTAAGTTTAGAGCTTCAGGTTAGAAATTTAAGTTGAGAGGAAATGCTATGCCAAACAAATGCCCTTGCCTAAATCTCTAGGTGCTAGTAAGTTTGCCAGAAAATGTTGCGAACTAAATCTAAATCAGCATCTTGTTTGGCAGACAAAGCAGATAAGTCCACCACACTTATATCTTAGAGATACCAAAAGCTTGTTTATATTTTTTTCAGTATTATGCTTTATTTCTCTATTTTGATAAGCTTCTTGTGGAAGAATAGGAACATTAGTAGCTCCAAAGGTTAGCTACAGTTTCAAAGGTTACTTCCTGATATGATTCTCTTTTACATGAGAAGAATCTTTTAAAACATATCTTAGAAAGCATGTGAGCTAGTGTACTTCAGGTACTGATGCTTTTAAACTGGTGCTTTCTCTGCTTCAGTAAATGTATTAGAAACTTTTGGCAGTTTGTGCTCTCCTGCTCTCCATTTATTTTTTAACTTTTTTGTTGATAATATGTTTTCTACATTTTCAGGATGTCCATGAGAGGTTCCGGACTGAGTCCCATTCTGTGGCAACAGCACGGTTTAATGAACGCTTCCTATTATCTCTTGCGTCATGTAAAGCATGTATTGTCATGGATGATGAACTTAACATTTTACCTATTTCATCGCATATGAGGTCTATTCCGGTCAATGTATCTGAGGTAGCTTCTACTTCTGTGCTTGTGTTTTTCCTTTATTTTCTTTCTTTTCCTTTTGTGGGCTAAATGCATTATTTAGCTGAACCTGACATGGTTAGGGCAAAAGCCTGATGTTGACATGATGGAATGGGTTCTCCATCATTGTTTCTTAGATATTTGTCCGTTAAATATGTTATGTTACTTGGATCATGACATAATCTCCAGCCTTGCTACTATGCCATAACTCTGTGTTACTATCTTGTGTTTCTAGATATGTTCAAATTGATATTGTCAATGATTTGGCATTGTCTAGTTCAACAGAGCCATTTTTGTTCTAATCCAACTTAAATACTTATTTTTTGTTTCCCTTCTAATCCAAATTTGGGGAAAAGATCTTCTGCATGGTTTCTTACATAAAGTTTTTAAAGCATTTGAACCACCGAAAGAGTTCAAAGTGCACTTTGCAGTCATTATTTTTTTAAAATGATGCAATGCCTTCTTTATAAACTTGGCCTTTTTCGTTTAAATCCTTCTAGTTTCTTCATTAGATTCTCTTGCTAAAACCCACTGATTCCTTCCCTTTCGAAATTGTACTGGAACTCTTTACCTTGCATATTCTTCCTATATCTCTATGACATATATTCCAAGACTGCCATTTAAAAGAGGACATATAACTCAAAAGCAAAAGACTTATAAAGTTACTTTATACCTGGAACATCTCTTCAAGCTACCTATTTTATGGACATAAGGGTGTCAGAGTGGTTCTGTCCACTCTTGTAGGCGGTAGCTTTCCGCACCTAACAGATCAGTTTGTTGGGTTGTATTGGCTAGCCGTTGTCATGGTATCAAAGCTGGGCACGCCACGTCCCACGTTCGAATCCCTTGAGAGGCGGTAGAGAATGGGCGGGGTGGGTGTCAGAGTGGTTGTCCACTCTTGTAGGCGGTAGCTTTCCGCACCTAACAGATCGGTCTTTTGGGTGTATTGGCTAGCCGCTGTCATAGGGAGGATGATTTTTTTAGCAGTTATAGGCTGTCACACTACAAATTTTTTATCTGACATATGAGAGGATTATTTGAGATTTGAGTTATGATATTGCACTTTTCAGTTATAATGGATAAATCACTTGACCACCAGGTACTCTTTTTAATACTTGTTTAAACTCTTTATGTTAATTCTGAAGGACTCAGAAGGGTTGCCAGAGTCGGAACATGACTTGAAGAATCTAAAGGAGCAACTTCATGATGATTTCCCTGTTGGTCCTTTAATCGAGAAGTGTTGTACATTGGACCAGGTTAGCTGTGTTATGCATGCGAAGGCTTTTTACCATTTTTCCTGCAAAGCAGTTACCAGCCAAGTTATAGGGGTGACATTATGACTCGTTTGATGCTCTTATTCTGTATTGAAAAGGGAAAAGCTGTTATTACATTCCTGGACGCAATTTTAGACAAGTCCTTGAGTAGGACAGTTGCTGTGACCTCTGGTCGTGGACGTGGCAAATCAGCTGCTCTAGGTTTAGCTGTTGCTGGGGCTATTGCTGCAGGGTATTTGATGTTGATTGAACCATGATTTATTCAAGTTGTCGCTTTCTTATTCATTTTCTTTTTCTTCTTTTCTTTTTCTAAATGGAAACTTTGAGGAGAATGCAACTTTAATTCTTTGTACAGGTATTCCAACATTTTTGTCACTGCACCTAGCCCTGAAAATTTGAAGACCCTGTTTGATTTTGTTTGCAGAGGATTTGCTGCACTAAGTTATAAGGTTTGTTTGTTTGATTTTTTTTTTTTTTTTTTTGGGAAATTTGGTGTGTTTGGATAGGATCCATGTCAACTTGAAATGTATTTTGTTTAGTTTATTGGGATGAACATTGGTTGTCTACCTTTTTTACAATTGTGTTACCTCTTCAATTCTTCCTGAACAGTGGCTTCTGTCCACCTGCAATCTTTGACAAATTCACATTATTTTAATTTAAAATATTTGTTATCTTTTTTATTTTAATCTTTAATTCTCAATAATTTTTAGGTTTGCACACTCTGTATGCCCTGTAGCTATTATATGGCCTGTGTTTACTCTATACTTCGTGAACTTGGTTTAAAAAACTTATATGTTGAAGCTGTTAAATGTAGGAGCATACACATTATACTGTGCTTACACGTAACAATCCCGACTTCAAGAAGACAACGATGAGGTTAAATATTTACAAGCAGCACAGGCAAACTATTGAGGTGAACACAAATTAGTTTTTCTTTGATTTATTCTTCCTTTCTCTTTTCCCATATACTCTAGCTGGGCTCAAATGCATTGAAGAATGTTTCATTTATGAACTTTTTTTAATTATCTTAATCTTTTTTAGTTGCTATTCTTGTGGCTCTCATGCAGTTGAATGCAGTTTGTTTTCTTTTTGTCTTCAATGAAAGTTTTTGAGGTTCTAATTGAGGAACGAATTAGGATTTCTACAAGTCTTTTTCCCTGTTATACTTAAACACTACAATGTGGTTTCCCTTTTTATTTCAAGTAATATACTCTAACATCATGCAGTTGAACATTTTTTCTGCTATATTTTACTTCTTTTAATAAAATTTGTCATCACAGAATGAAGGAATGATTCATATGACTGAATCTATGTGTTTAAGACAAGATGATGATGTCACTTGGCCAGACCAATCACAGAACTAATGAAAACTGTGGAAATTTTGTGTGGTGTTTTATCATGATTTTCTTTCATTTATCACCTTTTTCTTGCAGCAATGATTTGGTTTTCTTTTCTTATCTATTTTTTCATATGATTGTGACCTCTTTCGTTTTCTTATGATTATTTTTTCTCTGGCAGTACATACAACCTCACGAGTATGAAAAACTATCACAAGCTGAACTTTTGGTTGTCGATGAGGCTGCAGCAATTCCTTTGCCTGTTGTAAAGTCACTGATTGGTCCTTACTTGGTGTTTTTGTCATCTACTGTTAATGGGTATGCAATCTTTTTTTTTTTTTAAATCATTTTCATACTTCATGTCTTATCTCCCTATGCCATGTATTTTGGTATTTATGTGCTGGTTTGGTCTTAATGTAAGATACCTTTCAAGTTAAATGGTCTCTTTTTATTTTATTTTATTTTATTTTTATTTTTTATGAAGCTATGAAGGCACTGGACGCTCTTTATCCTTGAAGCTTTTCCAACAGTTGGAAGAGCAGAGTCAAAGGACCAGTACAAGTGTGGATGCTGCTGCTTCTGGTACGAAAGTAGATGCTGCTTCCTCTGGTAAGTGTTATGTTTTCTGTTACTTTGATGATTAATGCTACTTGCTGTTCTGTTACTTAGTAATTAATGTAGCTACAGAACCTGTATTATATAGTTTTTTCCTGTTATCCTAACTGCTTTAGAAAGTTATTTGTAAGATCTGTTGGATCAAGGAAGGGACTGAGAAGAAAAAAAAACTCGAGTCACTGTTCTGCAAGGAGGATTTGGCCCCTTGAAGTGCCAAAACTTTCCACTTATTCTTTTCTGTTCATTACAGTTAATCGTGAAGTTTGACTTGATCTTTTCATATTTATCTTATGAAGGTCATGCGATCTTTATGATCTAAAAGCTGGAAATTAGAAATGCTTACACCTTGCAATTTAGTTTTTTATGAAAATTGTTGAGAATCAGGGGTATTCTAGCATTTGTTCTGATGCTGTCTCTGAAGGGTAGTCATTTCATTTTCTATGTAACATGAAATGAATAGCACCAGGTTAAAACTATTATACATATGAATAATATGTAGGTTGAGAAGGAACTAGAATTTCGTCACTGTTAAAGTGGGAGTTTAATCCATCCCAAAATGTCTCTAGCCAATGTAAGTAGGCTTTTCTGCAACTAATTTTAACTTAGGTGTGGATTGGGCTTTCCTCTCAATGGCCACATGAGGGAGTTTCTAGTGTGAGAGGTCTTGGTTTAAGTCTCACCTAGGGTTTTCGGTGTAGTCTACATATGTAATCAACATTAAAAAAGAAAAGAAAAAACCTTATGTAGGTATGGTTCACACTAATACTTCACCTAATATTCAGGCCTAAACAAACAGACGATTGGCCTGAACATGGACAACTTACAGTACATAAACTTGTACCTGACACAAATTAGGCCTTAAAAGAACAGACACCCTACTCTGACACGATGTTGAAGCCAAAATTGTGAGACTTTTTTGCTACTAATGATCATAGGATTTTCCAAACTCTTACCTTTGTGGGATTCTTCCCTCTCCATGTTTGTACTGTATATGCAAAATTTTGATGTTGCTGAACTACTCTGGTTTCTAAGGTTCATGTGCTATGATGAATTGACTTTTGCATACTTTGTTTTATAGGCAGGCGTTTCAAGAAGGTGGAATTAAGTGAATCCATTAGATATGCTTCAGGTGATCCTATCGAGTCCTGGCTTAATGGTTTACTTTGCTTGGATGCTACCAGTTTCATCCCTTATCTTAATGGGTGAGTTTTGAGATGTTTAAAAGACAGTGAGTCCTCTTTTAAACATTACTCTCCTTACTTGATGTATATAAGAATAAGCATGGGTGGACATTTTCTTCACCAGGCAAGGCCTTCAACATCTTTGACAATTATTTTCTTTCTATTTCTTTTACCAGGCTACCTCATCCAAGTGAGTGTGACCTCTATTATGTTAACCGGGACACACTGTTCTCTTATCACAAAGACAGTGAGATATTTTTACAGGTAAGACGGTAAATGCAGTCATGATTTGAACATAAAGAAAGAATTTCTTACGTTTTCTTTAAATCTAAGACTAGCTTTTGTTTGTGCTTTCTTCTCTTTGTAGAGGATGATGGCCCTTTATGTTGCTTCTCATTACAAAAACTCTCCAAATGACTTACAACTAATGGCTGATGCTCCTGCTCACCATTTATTTGTATTGCTTGGTAAAATTTTTTTTCTCAAAATAAAAAAAACTATCCTTTTAGGTGTGGGAAAATTTGGCTGCATTTTGTACCCCTTTGATAGGTATTATAGTCTCACAATTATCCTTGTTTCAGGTCCTGTTGATGAGTCAAAGAATCGGCTTCCAGATATTTTGTGTGCCCTTCAGGTTGGCATTTTTCTTATTTTTTTTTCTTTCCCTCTCCTTACACTCTTTCACAATGTACATGCTTCGCCTACAAAACAGTCACTATTCCTTTGCTCTATCATGTGAGTTCGTGGTTATAATTCTCACTGGTAGGTGGGAATATCATAAGGGTGTCTGTATGCATATATATATATATATAAAAGAAAGTATAATTTTTAGGATACTCCTTAAGTTTTATGCTTTTGCTATTTCATGTTCAGGTCTGCCTTGAAGGACAAATTTCTTGTGAATCTGTATTGAAAAGTTTAAGTGAAGGGCATCAACCTTATGGTGATCAAATACCATGGAAATTTAGTGAACAGTTTCAGGACAGTGTTTTTCCAAGTCTTTCTGGTGCTCGCATTGTTCGTATTGCTGTACATCCAAATGTTATGAAGGTAATTGCCTATAATCTGTGGGAGCACTTTTTTTTTTCATTTGCTTGTAATGAATTTGTACTCATCTTGAATTTTTCAGCTTGGATATGGTTCAGCTGCAGTAGAGCTTCTTAAAAGGTAATGTTTTGGTTCTTACTTTTTTCCTGTCTGTGAAACTTAGAATAATCCTATATATTTTTATGAAAAAATGAATAATTTTTTTATTTGTTTGGTTGGAAGGGGAGATGTTTGATAAGATATTTTTGGTTCTTACTTTTTCCTGTCTGTGAAACTGAGAATAATCCTATATATTTCTATGGAAAAAATGAGTAATTTTCTTTCTTTTGTGTGTGTGTGTGTGCGTGTGTGGGTGGGGTTAGATAAGAGGTGTTTCCCGTGTGCCTGGCCCCTAAAAGCCAGCAAGTGTTGGGGGGATGGATCATGTTATCAGCTAAAGAACACTTTCTGCTGGCTTTTATACAAGCATCAGCTTGTGAAGATGCTATCTGGGGATAGACCCTGTTATCAGCTAGGCTGGTTGGTTATCTTGTCATCAATCCATATAATTTGAAGGTGGAGGCATGCTCTGAGTGCTCTTATGAGGAGTTCAAATATTACACTTCTTGTCGTGACCTTTGGATGCATATGACCTACATAAGCTTCACTTTTTGCCTAAATCATCTGATTCATTTAGAATCTCTTCATCAATCCTAAATCCCTAAAAAGCCTGCGAAAAAGATAAAGAGGAATGTCTCTTTGGCCAAACCCTGAGCCTCTAGGATACACTAGAAACAATCTGCGCTAAGCTTCACCTGAACATGGTTTCGAGGGATACCTCCTGCTGGACATCTTTACTTTATGTCCTAAACTTCCCAGTATTTCTTAGATGTTGAGCACTGACACAATCCTGATCCATCTTTTTGTCAAAACCCATTCTATAGAGAACCTCAGACATTAAGCAATGTTGAATTTCTGAAAAAAAGAAACTTCACTAACTTGCTGTATTTGAATACAATGATCCTCTATTTATAATAGAGGAAACAAGTATAATCCAATTATAATTAAACTACACTTCTCCCAGTTACAACCAAAGTTAAATACTAAAAGATAAGTCTTAGAACAATTGAACAACTAAACATAAATAGAAGACTAATATAACTAAAACACCTTTAACTAAGACTCTTCTATGAAACCTTTTGTGAAACTCTTATAAGACTCCACTATAATAATTCTGGCTCTATGAGATTTCTTGCTGTGAGGGTCATATGAGACTCTTTTAGTGGAAAGTTGTATGTGACATTTTTTTTCTCATATAAAAATCTATCAGTAGCCAATCCAAGTTACTGGATGATTTCAAATTCTCAATCACCTTGGACAATTGCTGTTGAATAATAATGTACACCAAGCATATGGTATTGTAATTTCACATCATGTGTAGTTTTTTAATGCTACATTATATGTAGTTTAGGAATTTTATTTCTCTCATGTCTCCTCTCCTTAGATTAGGTTATTACATCATGAGATACTGAATTATGTACTTAGAAGTGAGTTATTTATGTGACTAGAGAGGGAGAGTTAATTGTGATTTTTCTATTATAATGGCATAAGTGATATTAGGATGAGTTAGGGGATGGCCTGACCCCGAACTTGAATCTCTTTGTTTCTGCAACAATACTTCTCTCTTCTATCTTTCTTTTTAACCTTCAATTTTTCACCATTAGTCATTTGATTTTGATTTTCTATTCTTACCTGGGCATTTATGCCAAATCAATTTTTAGTTGGAGGAACCTTCAGACTCCTGCACCAGTCACTTTAGACCCATCCACTCATACATTTTAGCTTCACTATGAGCTCCACGAGAGGGTTTAGTGTTTCTGAAATTGTATGAATATGACATGAATTCTCTAATCTCACTGTAGTTCTCTATCTTATTTTTCATGGGATACAAAATTCTAGGGTTAGTCTGCTCTTTGGTGCTTCTGTTCTCAGTGGACAATTTTCTTATTGAAATGTCTGCAGTATGTAGTTTTCTTGGATGGGTTACTTTACTTAAAAATTCTGAAATGCAAAATATAGAACAAAAAAGTTGTCACTCAACTCCCTTTCAATCAGCTTCATTTTGATTATTCTTGTCTTTGCGAGTGTGATTTTCTTGTCAAATTTTATACTTGCTTAATTGATCTGCAGATGCTTCACTTGCAGAAAACACTTGCAATTTGGTGTCCTTACTGTTTTAAGACATATATAATTGATTGGTTCTGAACAGCAAATCCAACTAATTGATAACTGCATTAACAGGTACTATGAAGGTCAGTTGACTCATATAACTGAGACAGAACCTGAAGAAACTGAGATTAAGCCACAACTAAAGGTCACAGAAGCTGCTGCTCAGGTTTGTTAGTTTGATTCTGGCTGTTGATTGTTTCCAATAGAGGTTTGCTGTGAATGTTTTGTACAAACTACAGAAGCAATGGGCATATCTCAGTCCTTTAACTGGCTTACTGCCAAGAGTTTATTTCCAAAGTGAATGCTTGCTCTCAATGTGCCACTGTGAGTACATGGAGTTCTGATTTGTGTAGTTTCTGCAGGTTTCTTTGCATGAAGAAACTATAAAGCCAAGAGCTAATCTTCCTCCTCTTCTTGTTCATCTTCGGGAGCGACAACCTGAAAAACTCCACTACATTGGTGTCTCCTTTGGACTAACCCTTGACCTTTTCCGTTTCTGGCGAAAACACAAGTTTGCTCCTTTTTACATTGGCCAGATTCCAGTTATGTCTTATTTTAACCATTTGACTATGTTATAATTTGCCATTTCTTTGATATTGGAGTATTGATTGATATAATCTTATGGTGTATCAGAGTGCTGTTACTGGTGAGCATACTTGCATGGTATTGAAGCCACTGAATAATATCGAAATTGAAGTTGAAGCATCTGGTGAATGGGGTTTCTTTGGTCCATTCTATCAAGGTAAGCCTGCACACCTGTGGGTAACTTAATCAGCACTAAAAATTCTCACCAGTGGCATTTTCTAGCTATCGAATCTGCATTAGGATGAAAACAAATGGGATTTCATCTTGTCTTGCAAAATAATTGATGAAAAATGTTGGTCAGTATTGGTAGGATACTTGGTGATGCTATTACTGTTACTGTTGTATGACTTAAATATTTAGAATTTGAATGATCTATGGACTCGTTAGCTGATCAGGTGGTGCTTCTTATGTGCCTCTCTGAACTTACAGTCCAGCATCATCTTCAGTGCACATGATTGCTCATTGTATGTCTGTCTTTGGGTTTTCCAGATTTTAGGCGAAGGTTTGCTCGCCTTTTAGGTTCTACCTTTCGATGCCTGGATGTTGGTCTGGCAATGAGGTTAGATTTTTGAATCCTTTACATTTTTGAATAAAATTTATGATGCATCTTGCATGCCTTATACTCCTCCATCTGTGCTTGTAGTATTTTGAATCCAAAGATCAACTTCACAGAGGAAGAATCAACTAGTTCCGTTGCAAATAGTACCTTTATGTCTCCAAAGGAAATATTGTCTCCATATGATATGAAACGACTTGAAGCATATACCAACAACCTTGCCGATTATCATATGGTAAGATATTGAAAATGATTTAATCTACATGCTATCTGAATGTGATTTTGTTTGGATGATAAATTATGACTGCTGTTTCTTTCTTCTAAGCATTTCTTTAAACAGCTCGTAGCATTTTGAATTGTCATTTGGTGTGCATGATATCTATGAAAAGGTTTCATTATTGTTATGAATATTCTTAATTTCTTGTGCTATCATTTGAATGATTGGTATTAAATCATGGAAACATTTGAAAAAATATAATAACAAAATATAGAACACAAAAAATTGGTGATAGATCAGTTTGTCTGAATCTGATTGTGTATGTAATGGTTTTGCTTTTCTGTCTTGTTTACTTTTTATGAAGAATTTTGTTCTTTATTCTTGTTTACTTCCCGAGAGACCTGGTAAACTGTTTGCACCTTTTGTAGATCCTTGACATTGCACCAATCCTCGCTCATCAGTATTTTCAAGGGAATATTCCAGTCACACTCACTCCTGTTCAGGCTTCCATTTTACTCTGTTTGGGTTTGCAAAATCAAGATCTCACCTATGTTGAGGTTGGTCTCTTTTTCTTGCAGAAGCGAGGAATGCCTAATCCACACGTATTTGGGAATTAAACATGTACTTTTGGATAATTTTTTCATATTTGAAGTGGACTTATCATAGTTCTTTTGTATCACAGGGGCAGATGAAGAAATTAGACAGGAAGATGATATTATCTGGGTTCATTAAAGTTATGAAGAAGTTCTACAAGTACCTATATAATCTTGCATCCAGTGAGATGGATGCAAGTCTACCTCGGCGTAGAGAAGTATGAGAATGCATAAGAACCTGTGAATTTTACATTTAGCTTTAATTGATTTGCACAAAATGCAAGTTCTGAATAGAGAATCTAGCTATAGCTTGGAACTAGCCCCTTTAGGCAGATGGACATCTTTCTTTTCTAATATGTGCAGTTTTCTGTTTTTTTTTTTTTTTTTTCCAATATTAGGTTGTTGTGGTGCCTCACCATGTATCTGTTGACGATGATCTTAATGAGGCTGCAAGGCAAGTTAAGGTGAGCTACGTAAGATTCCACAGTTTTGAGCTCTCGGGATATTGGAATTTGCTTGATAGTAGGAATGCTCTTTATGTGAAACTCATCTAGCATGTGATACAGGAGAAGATGAAACCAGTGACAGATAGTGTGCTGAATCCAGATATGCTGCAGCAGTACGCGATCGTGGATAGAGAAGCTGGTTTTGAGGAAGCTTTGCAAAATGGGACGGCAAAGGTATCTTCTAGTGGTATTATTAGTGTGAAGTCTACTAAGACGAAGGTGGAAAAACAAGGTAGACACAAGGAAATGCTTAAGAGTAACAAGAAGAGAGGCATTAATGGCCACGGCTCAAAATCAAACAAGAAGTCTAAATCTTGATTATAGTTTGGAAACAATCTTCAGAAATTGATGAGAGTAGTTTACTTAAATACTGTCGAAGTTCAGGATTAACCGCGTACTACCCATGACTGGCTTCTTATTTCACTAGAAGGAAAGCGCGAGCCAGAAGAGTTTTGTTGTATGTGTAATCAGAAGAAATTTTGCAGTTCAGGTATACATCTAGGGTTATTATTCTATCTTATCTTGAAGACGTGATATACCCTCCCTTAAAGGGATTATATGTAATTGCTATGTAATTAGCTTTTTTCTGATTTAATTTATTATTTCCTTTTACTTTGAACTAAGAAAGTGCCTCCCGTATGTGACACTGACTCAATCGTGCATATGGATCTAAAGTAAGAATTATGTTGTCATTTTCTTTTAGTTCTCGCAGAAAAAGGAATGTGAAGCCAGTAAGCTCAATCACTCTGAATTAGATGCCCGACGAGGCTGTGTTTATTAATGCGTTGCAGATTTTTGAAGTTAATCTTGAATCAATTTTTGATCAACTAAATATAATATCGGGAAGTACAGTGAATTTTTAGGCTAGTTATTTAAGGGAGTAGATATACTAGATATAGTATCAATAATATGACGTAGTTTAAGATTGAAAAGATCTTCTTAGTGAAAGTGAATGAATTAGTGTAGGTGAAAGTGAGAGTGAATCACTAGTTAAAAAAGAGGATTTCTAATTGAGATAATAAACGTCCAGCCTTTAACGAACACTTAAGTAACATTTATAAAATTTCTTCCGTTAAAAGAGACAGGAGAGAAATGGGGCTTACCATGCCCCTACGGGTGGCCATTGGATCGGGTTTTGTGAGAATCTGACCAATCATTAAATCCACTAACCTGCCAATCACAATTTTGATTTAATGAATTTTTTCTTTGTAGATGTCAAATTTTCTTTAAGAGTCCATTTTATAATTGATTTCTGTCTCCTGTCCAAAGGAATGGGTTCTGACTTGTATATCTTCAAGCAAGTCAGTAGATTGAATTTCTTGTAGAAGGTGTCCAGCCATTTCGAGAATCAGGGTATGCTATCTCAACCAACACGGAGAGGCAACGATTCTACTAAATTATTTCAAATACTCCACAGAAGACTGACGAGATACAAAATAGCTTTTTCTTGAGAATATATGTCCAATTTACAATCTAAAGACGGGGTTATATGGCCATCTGAACTTTTCTTTTATGTAAACAGTATCTGTTATATTTTTTCTTTTCACATTTCAGCAGTGAAGGATTTACCGCAGCCACAAGTTTGTGTTGCATTAGGATTCTTAAAAGAGAAGCCACCACCAATGAGGGCATCACTGAAATCCAACTGCATCCCGAACAAGAAGAGGAGACTCTTGGGATCACAAACTGCAGACAGAAACAAAAAGAAAACACAAGTTAGGCAGCTGGGCAGAAATCAACTGCAACACATCTCTTTATACAAGTCACAGACCAAGCGGAAATACATCCTTAAAATTGGCATTAAGCATGGATGTTCGTATTAGCTGTTATGGGATTCAAATGATACAACAATTATTTCTACTGCTTCGGATACTGAAGAAAGAAAGACAAGAAACAATGGAGAGATTTACCAATGGTGAATCCTTCATATTCAATGACAGAGTCATCAGGTCTTGAGTTGGAGCGGTCTTCAAAGTCCATTGTGTATGACATACCAGAGCACCCACCTTGTTTCACCCCAATTCTTAAGCATAGATCCTGATTCCTCTCTGACCTCATCCTATTCAAATGCTTAAGTGCATTGTTAGTCAATGAAATCACTGGTGCAATGCTCCCAGATGTAGTAGCTGAAGACAGAGAGGAGAATCATTACATTAAGAAAAGCAACAGAACATGAAAATGCTGCAAACTTCACACTTTATATGGATATCTTTGCTCTCCTGTTCCCAGAGGGAGGAAAACAACCAAAGGAGAAATTAGATTACCATAACTTGGAATCATTACCTTATAAACAATGAACCCATGGGATAGGATACGGGGGGTGGCTTCCATGCTAAGACACTCAATGAAAATTCAGTCAGGTCACTAAAATGACTGGAGTTCATATTTCTCACCAAAACTATTTTTTTGTTTTTTCCATTTCCAACACAAATTTAAAATGATGGGGTTTACACCACAAGGACTATATTTACATTGTAAATCACCAAATCTATACCCTAAAAAGCTTTTGCCATTATATAGATGGGACAAAAAAGAAGTATTATTGAAGCAAGTGCACATATATTTTTATATTTCCTAAGACATTGATGAAGACTTTAGTAGCAAAAGAACACCTTGCAATTTGCATCAAATATGCTATATGGGTAGGAAATCCCAAAGCTCACAAGAAATAACTCAGACGAACAAAGAGAATGATATCATCCACTGGAAGCTAACAATGCCCATATGGCTATATCCTCTTAGACACTCGACTCAAAGAGGAAGCATAAGGATCTTAACAGATCTAGCTCAAAGAGCAAATCTCTCTGAAAAACAAACAACAGTCTCTGAAGAAAATGCAAATCAAGGCTGCCCGCCATTTATCATACTTATATCCAAGTCCTCCCAGAGGATGAAACGTCTAAATAGCAAAGAGAGGCTTCTGTTTATCCATTGAAATAGGAAACCAGTGTCGGCCATTTTAAGACTGACACATAGAAGAACAAGTTTATACGTATTATTCCACTAAAAGCACATATTTCTAGATGGATGAAATTTATCCACACTTATCCTTTCATTCTTAATATTTTTCTAGATCTGTATATAATATGGGAGAAGTTCATGTTGTAGCACAGAAAGGAAACAAGACCACGAACATAGTCTTGAAGTGATTGTTGCCACATCAAGCTAATCCCAAAACTTAACAATTCCCTTAGCTGATTTTGTTCTTGGTTTAGATCTGAAAAGGCTTGCAAACATTAAAATTTTATGATTTTGTACCAGAAAAGTTGTCTTCATGAAAGAAAAGTCACTGGCGATTGGATACTGTTTTTGAAGTCAACAGCCCCAGACAGCAGCGGTAATCTATGCAGATATCAAGGCTAAGAATTTCTTATCCTCCATGGATTTACATGACATATTTGTCTTGACTAAGCATTAGGTGAAATCAAGTCCCTCGAAGGAACAGCGCGTGCTTGTTAAGCAGAAGTGCTCAGGAAGAATTACTCAAATAGCTTGATCAAGCTTCAATTTTGCCTAATTATAAAAAAACAAACCCCCAAGCCTCTGCAAAATGAAAAGCGTACCCAACAAATAATACTATCACAATATAGCCTAGTTTCATCACAACAGTATAAATTTGAGGCGTAATAGAGATCGGTAAACATGAAATGGAAAAATTTACAGAAGCGTTGATTACCAGAAATGGAGCTGGATCGAATTGAGACTAGTTTCCGGCGATTGGCAGTGGTGGGCCACGACCGGAAGGGGATGGAAGACGTGGAGGGGGGCGGAGTAATCGAATGTCTGAGCGATCGGCAAATTGGAAGAACGTGAGAAGATGCAGAGAGAGCCATAAGCGAGGATCAGAGGAAGGGCGGGCGAAACCGATTTTCAAAGAAGAGCTTCGGGTTGTAGACGAATCGCTCGCCAGAAACAATAATTTCGAGAGGTTCTGTCACGAGCTGGCTATTTATCGCCTTTACCCTGTTAATTTATGAAATAATTTTTTTTTATTGTTAGGTTTCTGAAAAATAATCTTAGAAAGGGGGGTGAATAGGTTTATCAACATTTATGATTAATATTGATTTAAATCAATGCAATTAACAAAAAATACACCAACAATTTTTGTAGTGATTCACAATTAATCTTGTCTTGAATTGTTAATTTACTCTTAAGGTGTTTGTTCTTCGAAACTATCTTCCAACTGCTATTCTACTCCCAAGATGTTTGCATGCCATAGTTAATTCACTTTGTTTATTAACCAAATAACCCCTAAATTTTTTTTTCGACAAAGTTACCAATTAACTTATCTAAGTTTTGATTGGTTTATATTATAACAAGAAATATTTATATTCAATTAAACTCAAAACCTCTTAATTCAAACAGATATTACAATAGTAGCAACTTAAAAGAATACGATCACTTCTACATGAATCTGTCACAAAAAATTAGCAGTTCAATTCAATCTCAAACAAATGATTTTAAGATATAAGCAAAGCGAGATTTGAAAAAACTCTTAAACTAGAGTTTGAAAAGTTGTGGTATTTACCTAGGGTGATAGTTTTTGAACAAAGCAAAATGATTCAAAATATGTTCGAGCTACGCTCAACTTAAAAAATACTTAGTATTTGAAGAGAATTTCAAATTATGGGCATAAATACTTATTTCTTGTGATGTACACCTATTTCTTTTGCTCTTTCCAAAATCTTGAATTGTATTAGGATACTGAGAGTGTGAGAGGATTTTGTTTCACTATAGCAATTGATGGTAAGCAATGTGGGACACAAAAGCCTTTTAAATAAACAATGTTAAACACTCCAAAAACTAGTTGTTTGAGAGTTATTTGTCTAGAAAATGACACTTTGTCATTTAGAAAAAGTTAGTGAGATGTAATAAACCTAGAGAAATTATCAAAAACCACGATCTGAGTTGTTAATGATAATGGTACGTTATTTACAAATTTTAGAGACCTATATTGGCCAAATCAAATATCTAAAAATTCTTCTTATGGAATTTTTAAATAAGTGCTTGGAGTACTAAACTCTGGTTGGACAACCTTTAAAAAGTGCTCCATTTTTCTTCAAATCGTTTGGTTGGTGGGGTGCAGGGTCACTTCTAGAAGTTTTTCTCTCACTAGTCTAATTAGACGATATTTGTTCGTTTGTTTGGTGGGGTAACAATTAATTCCATAAGTTTTTATCTCATTAGTCCGATAAAATGGTATTTGTCCAATCAGATAGACTTCTTTCGTTGTCATGGTGTCCTTTCTTTCTCTTTTGTTGTTCATTTGATAAATCAGTCGGATGGATGCTTGTGCGAGTGGATTGCAATGGTGTTTTCTCTCTCATGTCCATTTGGACAATAGAGTTCCAATCAATCTGCCCTAAAATGTGATCCTTCTCTTCTTTTCTTTGTAGTTTTAGCTGCTCGGATGGTTGGAAGAATAATCCTCTACAAGAACCATTTCTCTCCTAGTTGGTTGACTGTCTTTTGGGCGATTAGATAGTCTACGTTAACTTCTTAATAACTCTTCTGACTTTTTACATGGGCAAGTCAATCGCTTTATGATCAGTTGGATGGATAGTTTGCCTCGTTTTTTTTTGCCTTTTTTTATTATTCAAATTTCATAATTAATTCCTATTTATTTCTTATCATCAAAATTAACTTTATAGGGTTCTCCAAACCAACAATCTCCCCCTTTTTTGAAATGGAAAATACCCATGGGCAATTAAGAAATTTGTAATTAATTTGTCTAAAAATGCATAAATAGATGAAAAAACTCCCAAGAGTTTGTCACCTATGTTTTTACTCTACTCTCCCAAAGTGATGCATCATAAAAAAATTGAAGAGCCTTTTGTTCTTAGAGGCTCTATAGTCTAATTTATCTTTTTTCTTTAAAAGATTTTAAGTGCTTATTACCTTGGTGATTGTCTCCCCCTTTTAATATAATCAAATCTAGACCAGATACAAGTAATAAATTGCATACAAAATTGAAATGAGAAGAAATCTTTTTATTTGATTAAAGATTGTGAATTACATTTAAATACAAAAAAGATCAAATAGAAAGGGGTTAATTTCATCTAGGGATGCTAAATTCTTGGTCTTTATAGGCCATGTATCTAAAGAGATTTCATAGTATTGCTTGTACATGATTAAGAAATTAGAGGTCTCCTTGAGGAAAGGCTCATTTGAAGCTTGTGTTTTCTTTCTCTTCCCATTGGAAGTAGACATTTTTGGCGAGTTCACAACAAATTTGGAGGCAAATTCTAACATTTCCTCTTCTTCTCCTGGTAATATTGTAGTGATGATAACTATAGGCCTAAAGGGAATAACAACCTTGATAGGTCATTTGGCTCATGACTAGTTTTTGGTATTTTTTTTCTTCACTTTTCTCTCTTTCCTTTCCCCCTCAAGTATCACCGACTTGAGCTCTTGCCTCTCCCTGGCTATTAAGCTTACCAGGTCCTCACCAGTCAGACCTTACAAAGGCATTCACTACTTCCTCCACCTTTGTTGTTTCACTACCCATTTCATCCACCAACTTATGCTCTTCTCTCATTTTCGGAAGATGGTGGAACCTCTTCTCCTTGAGTCTTCTCCCCAAGTAGATGTTTCTTTCTTACTGCCTCTTTTTCTCCCTTTTAATGCCCATAGAACTACTAATGCCAAGCACTATGGTCCTATACAAACTTGGTCACCTTTTCAATTTCATAGTTGTCAAGTTTGAATCCATTCTTTGATACCAAATTAACAATGAACTGTCCATGAACAAGTTTCAAGTCCTTTTGTCAGTTTTGAAAGATGACATCATTTACATACACCCCCAAATCAAACTCAATTTCCATTTTGAGCATGTAGAGCAACACTTTGTCACTCACTAACATGTGTTTGGTCGTTTTACTACAAATTGAGTACTGAATGATTGACTATAATAACCTATCAATTTCATTTAATTTGGTTATTGGAGAATTTTTCTTCTTGCCACATTGATCCATGTTTAATGATTCCAAGATGAGCTTAAAAGGCTCATGATCCATACTAGTCTCCAAAGTACTATGACCCACCATTAGATCTTCTATATATTGCATTTACATCCTTGCCATCTAATCTTACATATTTTCCTTTATTTTTTAGTGAATAACTCTATTACTTGGTTGGAGTGAATTTTCCACCCACATACATGCATATAAATTTGTAACAACAATTTCACTAACTGAATATTTCTTCATATTATAGATAGAACTTGCTCAATCCTTAGTCATCTAGAGTTTTTTCTATGAGACTCAACAACTAAAGGTTTCTCAAGGGTTTACCAATCCCTACACTTTTTAATTGGATAGAGAAATTAAACACTTCCTTGAAAGGCATCAAGGCATAAGGAGGCTTATAAATAGTCCCTTCTTCTTGCAAAAGTTGGGAATCATGGCAATGATACTTGTCCATTTTTCCCATTTTCTTTTTTTTTGTCTCTTTTTCACAACCCTAGACGAATATTCAGGCTCTTGAGTGACTTACTTATTTGATTTTCCTATTTTAGAGAAATTTGGAAATAAGATTTGGAAGATTTTGAAAGGACTTAGGGTGAACACAGGTGTGTTAGTACCCTAGTCAATCAGATGGGGGGTTTTAAAAATTGTGTGGCACATGTTGACTATTTATAATCGAACACTATTTGATTAACAGGACTTGTCTGTTCATCCTAGTGTTTAAATCATAATTCTTAGTATGTGTTCCTTTGGTCATCCGTGTGAATAGCCTTGTTGACCTGCATATTCTTGAGACCTTTGTCTTACATAGTTTGACACTTTGCTCAAACGAACATATTTAGAATTGAGAGTTTACATGATTGTTTAGACAATTTGTTATAGCAACTTTTTTTTTTTTTTTTTGTCTGGAAATTTTTAAAGTCACTTTAATGGTGTATGAGCGACCAAACATCAATTTCTTGAGCATTTTCAATCTATCCAAATGTCACATCAATCGATCCTAATTGACTTCTAATTTTTTGCTAGTTGTTCATTTGTTGTCACAAATTATACTTTGATTAGACCTTTTTAAACATATTCTCTAAGAAAATGATGTTTAATCTCCATATGTTTTGTTCTATTGTGATGCATAGAGTTAACAAATAAATTAACTGCGAAAGTATTCTCACTTTGTGTATTAGGCTCTAGAACATAGTTATAAATATAACACACCACCTCTTAATGATCAACTAATCAAAGGGATGAATTTCATAGAATCAAATTATTCATGCAATAATTGGTAAGAAAAACGTTTTGAATAGAGAAGGGAAAACCTCCATTCAAACGGTCAGATGGTTGACCGAAGTGGAACGCCTTCAGACTGACCACGTGATTCCCCATGCCTCATTAGATTCCGTTTCAAGCGCTGCACGTGCCACTGTGGTGCGCGCTTTGGCAAGTCCGGACGGCAGAGCTACGCTACGCTGCTATTTACTGATTTTTACCTGGCTGTCGGCCCATCAGTATCTTATTCGTCTTTGGAACCAGGCGAGGGAGAAAGAGGCCAAAGTTCCTTTGAATCATCTTCTTCACTGCAAGTTGCTTTGCTCGGTATGCTGATCTACTCTTGAATGTTTTGTTTTGCTTTCTATTCTTTCCAGTTATTTGACTGTCTACCTCAGATCATGTCCGATCTGCATTTGCCGATCCAGTTTAAGTAGCGTCTTTCAACTTCTAGGGTTATCAATTTGTAGTCTGCTGTAGTTAACTTCGTTTTACCTTTTAGACATTTATAGGAATAATTTTGTGCTCTGGAGATGTCGACAAAAGTCAATAGTTGATTTGGTGCTTTTTTTTTTCATTTATCTGCTTGTGAATTTTGATAGTTCTTGTGAGGCGCTCGGATGAATCGAGTCGTTGAATTTATTTATTCAAAATTTGAACTATTTTCCTCCTGTGTGAGAGATGGTTCTAGAGTTATGCATGGATCTTTCAGTTCAACTACTGCGCTTTGCTTGGTTTGGATTCTATAATAAGGTTTACCTGTACTAAGGTTAAGTGAGCTAGTTAGATTGGAAGGGATGGAAAGTTAATTAAAGCTGTTAGTTTTCTAAATATCCGCTTAGTGTCTTAAAATTCAAATTTTAAATTTTAAAAAATGTCAAGTGACATTGGCTATTAGTCAATGGAAGGTTAGCAAAAGCTGTTAGTCATGCTAAATATCCACTTGGTGACTCAAATTCAAATTTTAAATTTTAAAAACACTTAAGGCATTGATTATTAGTCAACTTATTTTTACAGATAATAAAGAATTTAAATTTCTCTTTCTTGTTATGCGAAAAAAAAAAGGCAAACACCAAGCTTGTCAATTAGTTTCAAGGACTTGAGTGAACATTGACTCAATGCCAGTATAGTTTATATATTCTTTTTTAATATTTTTACATTTATCTAGCCATAGATGATTAACATTTCAGTATGAAGGAATATCTGTAAGCTTCTGTGTGAAGGTCAGGAGTAAAATATACATTTGACCTGCGTAATTTCCTTTATGATATGGGCTCCCTGACTTGAAACTGGGGAACCTGATTAGTACAAATTTTGCAATTTTTCACTCTTGACTTTGTGACGCTTGTAAAAAATTAAAAATAAAAGAAAAAACTTTGTGATGTATACTTCTATGCTAATGACACATAGATTTAAAGTCCATTCTCTTGATCCATATCTTTTGGTCCACTGTTCCATTTCATTTTACCATAGATCCAAACTCGAATAATTCTAGTAAAAAATGGACAAGTAAAAAATTAGTCTTGATAACTTTTAAGAAGTTTTGATAATTTTATATTTTATTTATCTTTCAGTTAAGCTGATGTTTAATTTCAGAGTTTTTCATTACAAGATCTTTCCTCAAGATAGAATTGGCTTTTATTTCTTCCTTTGTTCATTTTTCTATTTTAACTTGCTGTTTTTTTATTTTGTTGTAAATTATTCTGCAAATTTTGCCTAATATGTTTTTCATTACCAGATGTCTTGTAAAAAAAGACTTATATAATATGCTAAAGTCAATCCTTTGTATATAAATGCAAATGATTACGTGATCAATTTGACATCATTTGGGCACATTGAGTATTAAATTTCGTCATGTTTGCTAGGTCTCAGCCATGCACCATTGTGTGATATTGGCTCTTTTTGGATCACCTGTTTGGATGAGTAATAAATCTGTACTTTTTGGACTCAGAATTTTTCATTTGCATCATCTTTCTCTGATGACTTACTTAGATCACACAAATTAGAAAATCATTGGTTACAACCAAGAAGACATGTGGATAAAACACACATTCGGACATAGTAGGAAAAACACTGGGTGTCTGTTTATAGTGGAGGATTATTTTGTGAATGAAAATCAGCAAGAGGGACAAAAAAATGCTTGGACAATGAAGAAGTTTTCCTTGTGTTTACATGTGGAGCCATTTCCCTCCCTTCCTTTCTCTCTCTGTACATATTTGTGCATGTGATTCTTGACTAACTCCTGAACTGACACTTAAATGACTGTCTTAAGATAAAATATTACTTGACTCCCTCTTGCAAATCGATTATTCTATTAGGTCCCAATTGTTGCTCAACATTCAAACTGCCTAACTGATTACTGGCTTCTCTGTTGTATTCTAACTACACAAGTTGTTTAAAGATATCTTGTAATTGTTATATGGTAAGAAATCAAAAGAATAAGCATATCTTCAGAAAAACAAAAAAAAAAAAAACGAAATCAGTTCCTAAATTTCAGAACTCATGGGATTATCTGGTTATTTTGGACTGAAGCTGTATCTAGTTCAAAGTTTTAGACTTTTGTTTTAAGTTGCATACATTTTAGGTTTACAGGGAAAGTTTATAGTTAACAAATTCTTAAACTTTTGTAAATCTTTTCAAGAGTGCGTTGTCAGAATCTTCTGCTAGATTAACGTTATTATGAAGACGTAATATCACTCTTATTCTTTAATATCTGCAGAGGTATTGACCAGTTTTATTTTTTATTTTGAACTGCTATCTGAATGTCGAGTCCAAAATCCTAGTTTTTTTTTTTCCCTAGAAGGATTTGTAGCCTATTATGGTTAGATTTTTCAAGCTACTAACCTTGACCTAACAGTGAAGATCAAGTTTGGGGAAGTTTGTGCAGCAACTGTATAGGTTCTTCTTTCCTTTTTTTGAACGCTTCCTTCTCATCAATCATATTGGGGACTCAGGATTATGAATAATGGAAAGACTTTGATTTTGATGTACAATGTAACCGAAATTATTTTTGGTTTTGGCTGCAGGATTGCAGGTTAGTTTGTCGTCAATATGTCAGGCATAAAGGTTGATGATGACAAAGAGCTGGAACATTTGGAGAATGCCAATGGAGAGGGAGTTGATGAAGATTCACCCATGGAGGACTCAGAACATTCAAACACAAGTGAAGAAAACTCAATGCCGTCACCACAACAGGAGGTATTCTTAATGTTATTCTTATCATCATCATCATCATCATCATCATCATCATCATCTTATTGCTGTTATTGTTATTAGTATGATTCTTATTATTATGATGTCTTCAAGAAAAGAGGAATTGAGACTTTGGCTGCAGCTCAGTGGTCTTGTGGGGGGTTTGCTGTTGCGAGGTTTTGGGTCGGACCACCCTAGGTCTGGAGGGTCTGCAGACAAACCTATTGTAATAGAATGACCAAAAAAAGAAAAGAGGATGTATTATGCATAATCTGCAGTTACTTGATATCTGAGATGGTTGAATGGTCTATGTCCAGACTTGAAAATATAATTGAGTTTTTCTGCAAGGTCATATCTTTGTCACCCAGTTTATTGTCATTGTTAATAACAATTGCTGTCCTGTCTCATGTAGGAGGAAGTGCTAAAGAAAAAGTATGGTGGACTGATACCTAAGAAACCACCACTCATTTCTAAGGTAATAATTTCTCTCTTCATATTGAACTTACTTGTACTATAGACCATGTAACTAAGGGAGCAGTGCTCCTGGGAGGAGTTTATGCATTTGCCTGCTCATTGAGTGAACTTGAGATGTTTAATATGTTATTTTTAATTTTTGAATTTGTTTTCATGGCAGGACCATGAGCGAGCTTTCTTTGATTCTGCAGATTGGGCTCTTGGAAAGGTTTTGAAAATGTTTATGCTTTCTTTATTTTTGAGCATTGTGTGCTGTTTCAGCGTGACTAATAAGCTCTCTCCTGATTCTTTATATCTTTGGCAGCAAGGTGCACCTGTAGGTCATAAGCCCAAAGGACCACTTGAGGCACTTCGGCCAAAACTGCAGGTACCATTGCATGATTTTAAGTAAAGTATGTCTGGTTTCTTTTTCAAGAAAAGAGTTCAGTTTTCTTTTGTCTTTCAGTACATGTGCATTTTGGTGTTGGTTGTTTTTATTTTTATTTTAATTTTATGCAACCATTCCTTTAAAATTTTCAATTAGATTTCCCACTACCATTTACTGTTTTCTATTTGGGTTTGTTTGGAATCCCTACAAAAGAAAATAAGAATTTGACCATTATTATTGGTGAAAAAGAGATAATAATCAAATTCTACTTTTCACTAAATATATTTGGGAATAATAATAGTCAAATTCTTCTTTTCACTAAATATTCAATGGGGTTCCAAACAGACCCTTAAATATTTGTGCAATCAACTCTGTTTAGCACAGTTGTCTTGGTTAAATTAGGGGACTGCGTTAGAACGTGAGATGCATTTTGCTCTTACACATTTGAATTTAACATGGTAAATTTTTGTAAATATAATGCAACAAGTATCCGCTATTATTTTCAGCCTACACCACATCAGCAAGTACGCTCTAGGCGATCAGCGTATGCTCCAGCTGAAGGTGAAGGTATGCCTTCTGCTACTGGCAGCCATAATAATCTATTTCTGTTTTTTTAAGTTTACACAGGATAATATTCACACAAAATTAACCCGTATTATGATCTGTGCGTTATACCCCGTGCATCATAATATTATTATATAAAAATCTCATTTCTTCACCATTCTGTTTCTTCCTCGTTTTGCAGATGGGGTGACTACAACATCTGAGGATCCTGGGAGCAATGAGTAATGCTGGTGATTTTTTTCCTATATCACCAGTAAACCGTGATGATTGTTCTGATACGCGAGGAATGAACCTGATGAGCTGGTCTCTCCTTCCCACCCAATTCATGTACCAATAAGTGATACAGTTGCGTTTATGTACACATGTGAGTGGGAATCAGCTTTCTGCTGTATCATCTCACCGTGCCAAGGTTGCTTCTCTGTGATGCAGAAACTAATGAGTAATGACAGCGTATGAAGTATTCTATGTTACACATTACTTCTGTTAATATGTTCAGTGACGTTCGCATTTAAGGCGTATTAATAGCCTAGAAGAAGGGCATTAATATTATTCAACTGTTAAGATATGAATACCACAGTTACGCCTATTAAGCACCAGAGTTTATGAAAAAAACACTTAGAGGAATAGCTGTTTGAGAGTGTAAATAGCTGTTTATGATAGCGGTTGACAAGGAAAACCTGCATAGCCTTCATTCATTTTAGTGTAAGACAACCTGCCATAAAAAAAATGTTTGATATTGTAAGTCCACATTTTTACCAAAGAATATCATCAACTACAAGAGTAATATGCTCTAATTTGAAAAACTGTGAGTATGCCACAATGGAATTATATTTACACAAGTTATCAATTGCATATCTTATAGAGACTTCACTGGATCTGGGAGTTCCTACCTCCAGGGCCTTCTTCTTCTCCAACTCATGTTATGACTAAACTCAAACAACTTTCATACTTTATAAAATTATGAGTTATCAGGTCTCTGAAATTTTTGTCATTCTATCACAATAATAAATAAATGAGAAATGTAAAGTTTGTTCTCAGAATCAATTGGGAGGTTTTTGGATTGGAGCAATGCCCTCCAAATTTGGTAGAACAAAGGTTGATCAACTCGATGTTTATAAGGGTGAAAAGGATTCAACACTCTCCACATGAAACCAGTTTTTACTTTTTGAAACCACTTAATAGGAAATTTTGGAGTTGGAAGCATTGCAGGAGAAACACCAACGATGAGGCCCCCACTATGCTCCCTGTGAATTTGGGTCCAATGCCCATCCCAAAATGACTAACCAACTTAGGAAACCTCTTTCCCAACTAATAAACTCAAGATCTTTGTACTTCTTAATCCATGTGAGATTATTCCTTAACACTCCCAGCTTAAAGTTTTTGAACTGGTATTTAACATTTGAGAAACTAGTCAATTAATTGCATGACATGGGCTCAACTCATAATATACAACTAATCGTGCATTAAGAAGTATAATGATGCCACCAGTTACTAATGGGTGCATACTTCCATGAACACCCTGTGCAACCTATAAAGATCACATCAAATTCAATCATCATTTTCATCATCAGTGACCCTAATTGGGTGGACAGAACTGTCAATTCAATGGATTCATAAAAATAGAACGTAAATTATAGGTCAACAGACTAATGCACTTATGGTGTTGATTCGTACTTGCCTGCTGCTACCGTTCAACAGGACGTTGTATAATGGCTCTTGTGATGATAATTGAAATAGCTGAATAACAAAATAAGAACATGTGGCAATGCTGCATAGAAAGAAAAAGAACATCACCAAAAACCCTGAGGCAATAATATGTCCCATTTTAAACTAGAGATGAAACACAGTATAGTCTTGAAGGATTGACTACACATTGGTGATAGCATGGTCAAATCTTAACATAATTAATGTTTAAACTGTAAACAGATTGCTAACCTTCCAAAGCATACCAAGAGCACTATCCAAAAGAAAGCACTGATCCAACTTGCTTCCTTGTAAGCGATCCAAACCTTAGAAAGCATACACATGAGTAGCTTGATATATTTTATTTCAAGGGAAAACATCGAAAGGTCTAGCATCTTTTAAAACATCATAGAATACTAAGACAAAAAATTTTAGAAAAAAAAAAAGCAGAATCACTAGGAATAAAGTATCTGATGACAAATAATTTACTTGACCACTCTTAACGGCTTAAATATTATATTCTCATACCGCTATGGCCACAATATTAACATAGAAATCAACTAGAGTTGCTACCAGCCACCTGCAAAAAATTTCATGATATCAGCTGATGTTTATTTGAAAATGTGGATGCAGTCCAGAAAAAAGGAAAAAGGAACCACCAAAGAACTTAATAGACACCACTAAATAATCACAGAAACAAAAGCATAAGAAGAAAACAGAGATGAAATCTAACTCACGGTGTCAAAAGCTCTCTACTGAAAGGAGAACCATCAGTGAGGAGTGTGTAAAGCAAAGTCACCAACATCAAGCAACCCAATGCAGTGAACAGAATCCTAGCCGCAACAACAGAAGAGAAGTTCCACTCTTTTTGACTACCAGTCCTACAGACAATATTTCAACCAATAAGTGATTGGATTCTCAAAGAAAAAGAAAAAAGTAAACAATAGAAAAATTTAGAACTGCCAAGCAAAGAAAATATCAGATTACCAAATACTTGTTTGTTGAAATGTAGAGAAAAGAAATGATTTTGTTTTGGGTAGTAAAATGAAATTATAAATGGAAAAGAGCCATCCAAAAAGTATCTTGAAATAGCAAATAAACCTAGATGGTAAACACTGAGGAATAAAATGCAGCAAACAAGGCACTTCGTCTCTGCTTCGTCTCTGAATGTCGCTTCTTTGAAGGCAGGACTTTTATTGCTTTTCTTTTCAGAGTTGCCATCTTGAAGCAAAGATTCGATTAAATAAACAGAGACTTTTGAAATTCTTTAATACTTTAGCATGAGGATTTTGCTTTTAATATCTATGGAATGATTAACCTGACCGTTGAAATTCTTTAATACTTTAGCATGAGGATTCTTCTTTTAATATCTTTGGAATGATTAACCTGACCATTGCAAATAAGACAGGGGAAGTCGGAAACTATAAACATCAGCTCATGGAGTTTATGAGGGGAAGAGGTCGAATAATAATAAGATCAATATACCCAGTCTTCAAAAAAGACATCTCTCCAAAAGAGAGACCACAGTGAGTGGCATATGAAGTAATGTAACTCAAGCCCAAATAATGAAACATGAATATCAAATACAATTATTATGAGATAGTGGGAATAAGGAAGTAAATGAGTCACAAACAACAGCTCATCTAGGCCCATCGCCTTCTCTAGGAACTTGGATAGCACAGACAAACAAAATTCTAGTCTGTTACAATTGAGGAAATTGTGCAATTGCAGACCAATGTGTCAAGACATCTATTTTTTGTGCAAATTAGATTATAAATTACCTATAATAAATTCTTTGAAAGAAAAAAGAAACACTTGCCTGCTATGGGATCTCAGCAATACATGATAAAAAGGATCTTGCATCTGCTGTGATGAGAGCTTGAAAAGCTGAAAAATAATATAGGTGCATGTAGTAATGCTGAAAATAGAAAAGAAAGCAATTATTACCAATTCATTGAAACAAGTGTATGGGAAAATTGTAAAGATTCGTAAGACTTTCAATATAATAACTGTAAGCCCTTGTGGATTACTATAGTGGTTGGACCTCATCTTGTATCATTTTATGTGTTTCTTTGATAAGGCTCAGATGTATCCAGTCATTTCATCCATACTCATCTTCATAACATCTGCATTTAACCATTTATCAGATATACCAACCATCTAAGTGACTAAAAAATTCATGCAATTGGGTTTTGCATGATCGAGAACGTGATAGATCCTTCACAAACATCCAAAGAGGAACCTAGAATTGAATGAAATATTTCCAGTATATTATAATGAACTGATTTTTACACCTTTCAGCTAACTATTGATTGTTATAAAAGAAAAAAAAACGTATAAACTAAGTTGCTAGATCAGATATAAAAAAGATTGATTTCCTTTTGGAAATGATGGCTTCTGGACAACATATCTTTTGCATTACAAAGTTCTTATGTCTTCAAAAATATAGGTGGAGAAGATGGAAAACCTGTGACCTTGTGGAAGTTCAACTGTATTTCCAGGCTACTTTTGAGGATTATAGTTTTTACTCTCTATTTTCAACTTAGTTGTCTGCAGCTGCTGTTCAAAGATGGAAATAATATATCACAGGGACCAATTTGACATTATTGATAATGCAAGGGCAATTCATCCATTTTCAGCTTATCCCAACAAAACAATGGAATAGCTAAAAACCTAAGATAAGAACAAATGGATCATTTGGAACTTTACCTTCCAAAACATAGTAGAAGAACTATCCAGAATACAGTACTGATCCAGCTTGATTCTTTGTAAACAACCCAAACCTGGTAAACAATTGTGAGGTTACATGCTTTTCAGTTATCATTGAACCCTTCAGAAACTTAATTTCCCAAGGAGCTTTCTGGAATGTTTACTATAAAGCAAAGTTTTAAGAAATCTTGCCATAAAAAATACCGCCAGTAAATCAATTTAGCACTTTGTTACTGGAGATCCAAACCCTATGACTGTGGGTGCTAAAGCTGTGACATACCGCAATAGGAATGATGTCAATATAAAAGTCAACAAGGGTGGCCACCATCCATCTACAAAGAGTTCAAAATTGCTTAGGTTAGATCCTTTCCATAAGGGAGTGTGTAAGTCATTATGCTCCACTGCACTTCTCCAGATGGCA
The DNA here is from genome assembly GCF_029961685.1 of Aristolochia californica. NCBI lineage: Eukaryota > Viridiplantae > Streptophyta > Magnoliopsida > Piperales > Aristolochiaceae > Aristolochia > Aristolochia californica. Next base: position 7,905,280 of record NW_027181815.1, read on the forward strand.
GAAGTAAACCAGTTTAGCTCAAAGATAATCATTTGAAGTTGCATGCATGTTTAGGAATATAATTGCATGCCTGGATGTATGCCTGAAATGTTCAATATTAGGTAGGCCTAGGGGCTGTCACCGCTAATGTCAGGCAAAAATTCAACATACTTTGAATTTAAGTATGAGAAAAGATGTAAAATAAAAGAAGAGTAGAGGAAAAAAGAAGAAAGAGAGCAAGGAGAAATAGAGCAGGTTGAATGGCACTCGATGGGGGTAAAAGTTAGACCCACTTCTCTTTTATTTCTCACTTAAGTGACTTAATATCCATTTACTAAATACCTCTCAAGACTCAAAGCTCTCTATCTCCCTAATTACACATCACAATAACATGTAATCTAGACCACCTATGTCTACCAAGCACCCAATCTCTCTGTCACTTTTACAGATTCATACAAAATATGTAAACTGATCAAAATACCCCTAGATATTTAACACCCCCCTTCAAGTTGGAGCATATATATCTAGAAGTCTCATCTTGTTGCAAAGTATTCCAAACTCGTGCTTACCCAAGGTTTTGGTAAATATGTCACCAAGTTGGTCACCTGACCTAACATAAGGGATAACAATTTCCTTCTTCAACACAACATCTCAAATAAAGTGCCAATTGACTTCTATATGTTTAGTTTACTTATGGAAAATTGGATTGCTTGCAATGAAAATAGCCGCTTCACACTCAACTTCTATATGTTTAGTTCACTTGTAGATGTGGATTGTTTGCAATGAATATAGCCATTTGGCAATCAACCTTTATATGTTTAATTCACTTATAGAAAATTGATTTGTTTGCAATGAAAATAACAATTTGGCAATTAACCTCTATATGTTTAGTTCACTCGTAGAACACTGACCTCTTGCTCTATATTCTGCTTTTGTACTTGAGAGGACCACGACATTTTGCTTCTTACTCTTCTAGCTAATTAAGTTTCCCCTTAAAAATACACAACACCTAGTAGTAGACTTTATATCTAGCTTGAACCCTGCATAATCAGCGTCTGAAAAATCATGTATCTACAAGCATGCTTTCCTAGGCAATCCTTCTAAGTACTTCAAGATTCTTTGAGTAACTTCCAAATGAACTTTATGTGGACAGTCCATGAACTGACTCACCACTCTTATAACAAATTATATATTGGGATGTATAGCTGTAGCATAAATCAACTTTCTAACCAACCTCCAAGACACTGTTTTATCTTTAAGTTGATCGCTGCTCTCCATCACGAAGATCATAACCAGCCTCCATCAATGTCTTTGTAGGTTTAGCTCTTAGCAAACCATACTCCTGTAGCATATTTGTAATATACTTCATTTGGGTTAAGACAACTCCTGCCTTTCAGCAACATCTATCCTAAGAAAGTACTTGAGTGAACCTAGATATTTGGTTTGAAAGTACTACCAAATGCTTCTTGACTTCTTCAATTCCCTTTCTATCATTTTTTGACAAAATAATATCATCTACATGCACAATTAACATTACAACTCTTGATGATCTTTTCATGACAAATAGTGAGTGATCACAATGGCTTCTATAAAAACCAAAGGACATTACTACTTGGTTGAACTTATTAAATCACGCCCTAGGACTACTTGAGTCAATAAGTTGCATGTTTTGATCTACACATTTTTCTGGTCTTCTCTTGAGCAACAAACCTAGGAGGTTGCTCCATATACATTTCTTCTTCTAGGTCACCATACAAAAAGACATTCTTGATGTCCAATTAAAACAAGGGTCATTTTGGATTCATTGCTAAAGATACAAGGATTGTGATTGAGGTCAATCTGGCTACAGGAGAGAAAGTCTCAAAACCTATACTCAAGTATACCCCTTGGCCACCATTCTGGCTTTATACTTGTCAATAAAACCATTTGCTTTATATTTCACAATATATATCTAGTGACACACAAAAACTGCAACATCAGGAGGTGGATTTCATATTTACCCATATACCTTGGTCATGTAGAGCCTCCATCTCAACATCCATAGTTTGCTTCCATTGAGGAGATACCAAGACTTCCTACACTAAAGAAGAAATGTATAGGAGGACAAAGACAACACAAACTTTTTGAATTGACCACAGAGAGAATCAAATGACACAAAATGGGAAAGAGGATGGCTAGTTGACATATGAACTCCTTTTCAAATTGCAATGGGAAGGTCTAAATCATTAACTACCTATAGCTAGTTGAAAAGGATTTTGGAATCGGTGGTGAAGAGAGAAGTTTAGTTGGTGTCATGAAAAACTTCCATCGTGGATAAACTTGTAGTGGCTATGGTGCTGCAATGCTAGGCATGTGGCTAGGAGCATCCTCCATTGGTCTAGGAGAAACAATACTCAACAGATACAAGGGATGGAGTAGACAACTTGTCTGGCCCAAAAACAGAATGGAAATCCTCAAAAAATGGTACATCAACTGATACAAATTGTCTTTCTAGTGGAGGGCAATAACAGGTAATAATAACCGAGAAATACACATTTAACAGCTTGCGAAGACAATTTATCAACAAAAGAACAAAAAATATATACAAAACTCACATCCAAAGGTACGAAGGCAAAGAGAACAGAAGTCAGCTTTAGATTTCAATATTTGGAAAGAAAATTTCCTCCAAGTACAAATGAAAGCCTCCTGTTTATTAAAAAATATGTAGTAAGTATCACATCACCCCAATAAGATTTTGGGAAATTCATATGAAATAGCATAGCACGAGCAACTTCTAGAAGATGGAGATTTTTTTTTTTCTAGCTACTCCATTTTATTGTGAAGTGAACGCACATGAAGATTGGTGAATTATACCATGAGTATGACAAAACGAATCGAATTTTTGATTCATAAATTCTAGCCTATTATTAGTGCAAAAAATACAAAGAAAAACATCAAACTGAGTTTTTATTTTATGATAAAAGTTCAGAAATATATTGAAAACTTCAAATATTTTTAATATAAGATACACTCAAATAAAACAACTGAAATCATCAATAAAGGAAATGAACCACTTATAAGTAAAAACACTAGGAATTGGACATGGTCCCCATACATCTGAATGTATTATCTTAAAAAGAAAACTACTCTTTGTTTTGACTCAATGGAAATGAAGTTGGTTAATGCTTTCAAAGTTGACACAACTCACTTTGAAACGATAAACTGGAGTGTAAATCTGAAAATAATTAAATCAACTTTACATGAGAAAGACACCCTAACCACAGATGCCATTGGAAAGGTGAGCCGCTGCTTATTATACTGAATGAGTGGAGAGTCTTACAAGTGATAAAGTCCTTCTCTCTCATGTCCTAAATCAATCCTCCTCCTAGTCTTTAGATCTTAAAACACACAATGAGTAGGATAAAACGTTATTAAGCAGTTCATAGATTTTGTGAGTTGACTGATTGACCAAAGGTTAATAGGAAATTTTGGAACAAATAGCATCGATTGTAATGACAAGGAGGATGTAGGCTAGATTTTTCCGACTCCATGGACTGGAGAAACAGACCCATTAGCAAGAGTAACTTGTTTAGAAGAAGAGGATGGATTGAAAAGAGAAGATATACTTGACATGTGTGACAAAAGAAACAAGACTAACATATAGGGTAGACATACCTGAGCTGGCAAACGTAGTTATAGGAAGTGTAGGTTGAGCTATAGATGTAGAGGAGGAGGCTAATGAAGTTTAACTATGGAATGCTAGCTAGCTGTTGAAGCTCATTAGGGGCACCAGGTACTATACTAATTGCTGATTGTAAGAGGTCTCAATGTGTCGATGTCACTGCTATCTCAGCAGACATTACATTATTAAATGCTTTAAAAAGTGATGAAACGTCATTTGAGGCAAGTAATTAAGCTTGAACTGCATCAAACTCAGGTCCCAAACCATCTAGGATTTTTGCTACGTGGATCTAACCTTGTTGTTGTCTAAGCTTTTTTTCATCTATGGGGAATGGATAAAAAATGCTAACTCCTACAAAATGCTCTGCAACTAACTATAGAAATCAGTTACAATCATTTCACCTCTCTTAAGGCTAAATAATCTTAAACACAATTCATAGACTCTAGAGAGATTGTTCTCTTGCACATATAAGCTTCAACAAACATCCATATGATCTAACTCCTCAACTTGGAATCCATGCTATTGAGTAACAGGTTCATGACTTAGCTATCCTCTCTTTCCAATTCATCTGTAGTAGATTTCCTTTTAGCCATGAGACAATTATGAACTAACTTTGACTAACTCAACTTATTTTGACTGTTCAGCATTTGATAATAATAATGTTTTTTACCTTTTGAACTAGATATTCTCTTATAGAAGTAATTATCTCACTAGAATCAGCCATATATTATGAAACAATCAACATAAAAATGATAGACAACAATGGCAACCGGATGGCAGCATAGTGTGGGCCCACTTCTACAATTAGGGTTTTCAATAAAAAAACTCTAATCCAAGCACAATCATTCAAATCCAATCTCAATAAGACCAACTAACACCATAAACGAGAGAAATTTCTCAAAAAATTGGCTGACATCAACCTTCCCGTAGATGATGCAGGCACTAGATACAAAATTAAGATCCTGGACACACTCCAACTAGGAAAATCCCAAGGCACAACCCTCTAGGGAGTAAGCATTAAACATATAACTATTCAATTGGAAGTACAAGCTATCAACCTTAGGGTTATGGCAAAAAGTAATTGGAAATTCACCATACAAAATACATGAGATTGCTGTCATACTTTTATTGAGATCCACGTCAACGTACAAAAAAATTTCAGCTCTTCCTGACAAGCTTTATCTGATGAAGTCCAACAGCTTATGTACACTCACCAATAGTCAATACATAAACATGACCTATTCTCAGAATGGCGAAAACGGTTTCTCACAAAATTATCCTATGATCATAAAGTTTTGAAATAAAGATTTAAAGCCTCAGCGGGGTCATCACTCTCAGCAAAAGCTCTACTGATAGTGTCCACGAAAAGCAGTTGGGTGTTTCCGCGCAACCGAAAAAAGTAGGAGCATGTCGGAGGTCACGGAAATGGGAGAGAGCATAGAGGTGTAAGACTTTAGCGGCGGTAATGGGATCGAGGATTCCGCCTGTCTTGATAGTATGAGCATGAATTTGCTGCAACTCTCTTATTTCAATGTAAGTGGAAGAAGAAGAAGGATGGCCAGCTCCTGGAGCCAGAGAGACGACGATGGGAAGTGAAGAATTTGAAAGTAGCATTGCATGGTAGTACCAAGATAAAAACTTAAAAAGGTAAAAATTAGTAAGTGATCCATATCAAAATTAAGTGAAGCTTACGGCGTCAGGAGCTCCTTGCGGAAGGGAAGACCATCAGTGACGAGAGTGTAGACGACAGAGGAGATTATCAAGCAATCCAACAGAATAAAGAGCGTTTTCAATACATCCACAGGTGTAGACGACATGATACGAGTCCCACAGAACAGAGTCACAGAACGAGAATTATACGACTCAGAAAGCAAAAAGGTGTTTAAGGAATCAACCAGAGAGTCCCAAGGAAGCTCTTGGGAGGTCCCGACAAGATGACATACATTTTCTCTTTACCATTTTTTAACATTTTAAAAAGGTTAGAACGAAAAAGATGTCGACTCACTTTTTCTGGCTAAGAAGAATACCTATTGATCTTATGGTTTTCAAGTCTTCACTTACTAGCAACCTTATTATATTTGTAAAAACTCAAAAGTAGATAAAATAATATGGATCATACTAAAGTTCATGAGATTCTTCTCTCACAGGATTACATCCCAAAATATACACAACCACCATTAGTACAAAACGAGCATATATACATAGTAGACCCTGATCGAGGCTGCACCTTATCAACAATAAAACAATTGTAGTTCTGCTCCCTTCAATTTGATTCAGACTTTCGAGTTTCTTCCTATAGAAACATCTGTCTTTCATTCAGCACCCCCAAGAATAAATTTTGTAATGTCCTGGATTGAAGTTAGTATACATGTAGGTGCACTGAAAAAAAATTGGCCACAAGGTGTTGAGAACAAAATGGAAACCCCAAGCATAGATTAGGCACACCGGACAATTCAAAGAACAGTAATTGCATCTGTTGCTTCCCTATAATCACAGAAGCTAGCATCAACAAGCACAACCTCCTCTTTGCTCAGTTTCTGAAATCGATTCTGGAATAGTCTGGAAATAGCTGCACAATGAACGGAAATTTAAGCTACTGCGGCCCAAGGACTACAGAAAGATAAAGATAAGATTTAACGTGGTTTTAAATGTACAAACATCACACGAAGTCATGGAAACAGAAAAGAGCAAATAATAAAAGCCACATCAATAGCAAAGTACAAGCTAATTACAAGAGAGTCTGATAGAGATTTGTATGCATTTACTTGGCTGGCAGAAAACACTCAAAACGCAAGGTGTCTTCGTAGACAACTTGCTAATCTTTACAATTTTTTACTCATGATGAATCAAGGGAGGGTACAAGTAATCAAAAGGTGGCATCAAAACATTCAGCAGCCAATCTTGCATAAACATGCTATAAGTGACACTTTCGTGGCCAAACACTGGGAATTGGATTAAGCAACCAAAAAAAAAAGAAAAAGGACAAAACCTTGCCCCTCAATATATACTTACATATCCTGCTCATATTCATTAGCCAGTGCAGTTTTTGCAACGCATAGAAAGGCAGTATCAACATTGTAATCCTCCTTCGCAGAGGTCTCAAAATAAGGTATATTTCCCCGGGAAGCACACCACTCCTTTGCTTTTTTCTCAGAGACCTGCATACTAGAGGTTAGAGGTAAAAAATGACGCTAACTAAAACAAAAAAATAAAGAACTTGAGGGATCTCTTGACCTTACCACTCTACTGTTCCCCCCATCTATGTCAACTTTGTTTCCAAGTAAGATAAATGGAAATGTCTTTGGATCTGATGGACTTGCCTGGAGTATAATTGAGAATTATATTACAAAAGAAGATTAGCAAAACTATTAACAAAAGAATCATGTATACTGATTATAGTGATACCATAAAAAGGATGAGAATCAACAAGGATCCAGAACAACCACACTACAGAAATTGCATGACTATTTTCTGAAGCAATATATTGAAGGCTAGATCATGTCTTTTCATGCCTAACAAACCAACTAGGATGGCCTTCACAATGTGCTAGCATAAATGATAGGTAATCAGCAGAAGATTTTTCAATGGAGTACATAGCCCAAAACCTTATCTACGTTGCACTGTCTAGATTCAAGTGCATGTAGTTTCCTGGTAGAAAGGTATGTTTAGATTACTCAAAAGCAGAAATATAGGGCCCCAAAGAAATCTCAAGCGAATGAGATTGACCATATCATGCCAAATATAAGAAAGGACATATGTAGGTAAACGATTCTATCATTTCTAGTGCTCAAATTTTTAACGAGTTAAAAAAAGTTTGGGGTGGATTCAAAAAATTCAAGAGAAGAAGCAATAATAAAAAAATATTAAAAAGAAAAAGCTTATAGGAACAAACAAGAAAAGAAAGACTTAAGATGCAGACAGTATATACCTGTTTAAGAAATTCATCATGCCAATTATCAAGGTTATCAAATGATTTTAGCACATTGACATCATATACAAGAACACAACAATCTGCTCCGCGATAAAATGCAACACCAAGACTTTGAAATCTTTCCTGCCCTGCCGTGTCCCAGATCTAGCACCAACACAGATAAATTCATAAAGATGACTAGAAAAAAAAAGAGAGAGAAAAAGAGTAACATATCTCATAAAAGAGAGCTCACTTGCAAAGTGATTAATTTATCATCAATTTGAACTTCCTTTGTAACAAAATCAGCACCGATTGTAGCTTTGTACTGTTGGCTGAACTTATTGTGCACATATCTAAATAAGCAGTTAAGGATAATCACTGCTTCTGCTCAAACAAGAATGCCGTATTGCAAGAAAAAAATAAAATATTAAGTATTGAAATTTCTACCCTAGCAACAACAGACGCTTAAAGCACGAGAAACAATTGTAATAGAAGTACAGCGTTACTTCGTTCCCCTGTCACATCCATGTACAGTATTCTACTTGCCAGCGTTATACTATAGAATCTCCGAACAGGTATTAAACCCCACGTTGTACCACCAACTCGTAAGGAGATGGGACCAGACTGAAAAGTAGATGTTTAAAATACAAGGTCATCGTCCTCATATTCAAAGGAGGATAAACACCCGCATAATCTTCGATTACTCAGGAAGCAACTGGATCCACTGATTACCATATAAGAGAAAAAAAAAATCCAGACACGAAGCCAAGAATTTGGCGAAAACTTAACAATATATATAATGCTTGGAGAACCAATGCCACATTCGACTGTAACAGTCATCAATCACCGCAATCTCGAAGTACGAACCTCACTGAAAACAAACAAATGAACCATTAACCAGCTGCAACAGATCCATTAGTCACACGAAGGATACTGATTCATCAAGGATGTTTTCCCCACCCTGCAAAATCGACAACAAAAAGGAAAACAATCAAACACTTCCAAATGCAGATAACAGAAACCCTACATTTCTACAAAACAAGGAATTAATGACGAGAAAGTCAAACAAAGCACGAGTAAACAAGCGCGAAATCAGAATAAAAAGGAGTAATCCGCGAAAATTAAACAGGAAAACAAAAACTCACCCGCTGTCACCGAGAACGATGATTTTAAGCAAGGTCCGCCTTCGCATTGACATTACGGAGAAGATCGAGGAAAACGAAACTGAAACTCCAAATAGGTCTTCTGTTTTTCCTGGGCTTCCGAGTTGAGCAACGGAAAGTACAAGAAACGAGAAGAAGAAAAAGGAGTCGGAGTTCTCGAAGCTTCGCTTTCTCTCCTGTGTTTCGGGCTTGCAGGCAGCTCAGGGACAGGGACATGCAAGCGAAGCAGGGAAAGCCTCAGGCTGGAACCGCTCGACTCGAAGCGAACGTTGTCGTCGATTGAAACGAACATATTTATTTCAGTAGCGATCAATAGGGACGGAGGGACGAAACAGAAAGACGGGGGTGCCAGCGAGGCCTCGAAAATAAAAACAGGAAGAAGACAGGTCAGGGTCGGACTCAGACAAAGCTCGTGCATTTTCCCGCTTTTTCTTTTTTTCTTTAAAATTCAAGTCATGGAACTCACACGTGCCGGCACGTCTTCTTCGTTTCGTTCTTGCGAGGTACTCTATTATTATTATTAGTATGTATTAGAGATTAGAAGATTGGCGGGTGGTGGTTAGGGTTATCCTTAACTTGAGACTCTGAAGACTCTGAAGACGATGATTGTGAAGAGCCGGTTAGGGTTGTCAATTGATCCATTACATATAATACTTTTATCTTCGGAAGAAAAAGTTACTTAAACCATTACAAAATGAACCCTGCAAAGTTTACAGTAATTGTAAAGAATGGCATCAGGTTTTGTTTCACTAATAAGCAACAATCAATCTACATTCTCAACGTCTGAAAACCAGGTGCATCCTCCAGGTAGATGAATCAGACGTTGATGTCTGCACGTCTTGATTTTGTATTGCCCATCTCCAGACAGGTATTCATGGTGATAAATCTTGGAAGATTACTTGTAGTATGCCCTTCAGATATGGAGGAAGACATGGGCTGTTGAGGGTAAAGAGTTGGAGGCGGAGTGAGATTTCGCTGGGCAGGAAGTGGAGGAAGTGCATTGGACTTGTAAAAATCACTGTTGCTGCTGCCAATATTGGAAAAAAAAAACAGGTTATGACATTGCTTGATAAGCTCACTCCGTTCCCAACTGAAAGGATTTAGTAGACATTTGAGTGGCTCAACGCTACATTTGAGACCTTTCTGAACAGTCCTTCCAATGATAACACAACGCCAGACGTGAAGAAAACTTGGTGCAAAGCTGCCAAAGAATATGGTCAAAGAGGGTATTTGACTGTAGCAGAAAAACTGCATCAGTCTGCTAGTTGTCGGAACTTGGAAGGAGTGGCAATCGAATGACTACCTGGTATATGAACCATAAACATTCTTGCAAAGCAAACAGATCTCTTTCAAATATTGCAGTAGTGGTCAGCATTTGTATAGCAAAGAATGCTTATTCAATAAATTAGGCAGTGAATCCATATTTTCTTTGAATCATTAGATATCACAACAACTCTTAGATGTTGTCCTCTGGTTTAGCCATTGGGACTGCACAGGATATGGGTGGGAGAGAGTAAATGCTACCTGTTAACCTAAGAGGTGTTAGCCTGCATGGAAAGTTTGATGAAATGATATGAGGTGGCATGATGTTATTCTCTATTTACATTAGATAAATATTACCTGTTTCAATTGTGCTTTCTATTCACACATATAGCATAGAAAGAAATGTTTTCTAGAGAAAATAGATGAACATAGATAAAATGAACTCACACTTTCTCTTACCCTCTTACCCTAGTCACTGTACATTCTCTATTCAGTAATTTCCTCTTCGATTACACTGTTATGGAAAAGTGAAAAAGAGAATTTGCATGGAGCATGTTATGAGACAACAACCCAGAACATCATAACTACAGAAACTGGGAACTAATATAAACCTAACTCGTCAGTAGAGGCACGAACCTTTGATTCTTGTGGAACTGATCATCATCATCATCAAGTAAATTGTCTGCTGACCGACGAATGGACCTCTGAATTGGCAGTGCAGACCATGAATTTGATGTTGACAATTCATCAGAGAAATATCTCCTCCTAATTAACTGCAAAACCATATGTTTTTTGTAATACTATATCAAAAACTAATTCATTGCCAATAATAGACAGTAATCAAGCAAGATTACAATAGTAACAAAGACGGACCAGCCTAAAAAATTTGATCATCGCTTCCTTGTCAAACCTGGCTTCTTTGGCAGCCTGTCAATTAATAAACCCAGAAGTAATTAATATTTTAAATAATTTAGATCAGTAAAATCTAAACAGTTCACTTAAAAAATTTTAATGGTTGGTATCCAAAATTTTTTATCATAAGCTTTCTTCCCTTGAAATTTCATGATGGTAGGAAAAAGCAAAGGAGAACGTGGGAGAAGAGAGAGAGAGAGAGAGGCAAAAGACACGGTACACGTTAAATTAAAAGAGGATTCTCCTAGGGCTCCCTCTTCTCTCCTATTTATAACATAAAATAATAATACAAAAGACGCTAACATCCCAACTCCCCTTACACCCTTAGAAATAAGAATTTTATGAGAAAATACTTTCATAGAAACCTAAGTAATTAGAAATTACATCTTCTAAAACTCCTCAAGCTGTAGTTTTATACTAGGGTCTTCAATGTCTTCAGCGAGCTCTCAATCCTCAACTTCAAATTGATCTTGCAATTGACAATTTCACAAAATCTGCATCTTCCATCTCTCCCTTACTTTGAGTATCCTGAAAAAACTTGACAGATCAGAAACTCTAATGGAAACTTCACCACCACTCTTGAAATTTTCACTATAGGTCCTAACCTCTTATCTTGCACTTCTCCCTCTACTTTTGCCCCTCAAACTAGGGATCTATGACACCAAAAGACCTTGCTTGGATACAACCAATATAAGAGATGAACCAATTACCCCTAGTCAAACGACATGACTCATACTCCAATCAAAGTAGAGGATCGATATCTGCCAAGCATTGACACAAGAACTGAAGCCCTAGTAGATTTCCTAACATGCCATTGCCTCTTGTAGTGACAAAAATCCAAGTCAAGGACAAAGTTCATGCACATCAACTCTATGTAGACGTATTCCTTCTAAAACAGTAAATCACACGTGTACACCCTTCAATTCTTCAAATAAGGCATGTTATGAAGTTCTACTATAGGTAATGGGCTTGTAGGCATTGTTCCAAAGTGAAGGGAAAATAAACTGATTGGACAAATACTAGTGGATTTCTGGAAGCCCAACACAAAAATTATGGTTGACCAGGTTGACTAGATTGACCAGCAAAGCAACTAAAATCAGATCATAAAATTACTACTACATATAAGAACAATGAACAATGAGAGAGTCGCTACAGAACATAAGGAAACAATCAAACTGATATTCAATCACCAAAAAACCAGATACGTGCACCAATATCTAAACTTAAGCAACATAAACCACAAAGCAACAGATTTGGAAGGAAGCAACAGAAACAAAAGCAATTAAACAGACGGCAGGTGAGAAGAACAGCACATGCTAAGATAGCTTCAAACAACAATGGTAGCGACAACCCAGATTTCTGTGCCAACTCAACTCCAACTCATCATGGAGAATCAACTCCAATTGATAAATCCAAAATCTTCTCAACTATTGCTGCTTCCATAGATCGGCTCCTCTTCAACTGGTTGCCCCCCTTTAGTCATGCTGAAAACGGAAAGTTGCTGCTGCTGGTTTCTGAGTCAGGTAAGACATGTAGGAGAGACCTAGAGAACTCGAATTGACAAATACTGCTAAAGGTGGCTCTCTCCAATGAGAAGAGATGTATAAAAGTGCAGGAGACAAACATGAAACACATACTTACAGCTGATATATCCAGCACCCAAAAAACCAGCAGAATAAAAGGCAACTTAGACGTAGGACAGAAAATCAAAAGAACTCAACTATCTGCTAGATCTATCACCCAAACAACCAGCAGAATAAAAGGCAACTTAGACATAGGAAAGAAAATCAAAGCAACTCAACTATCTTCCTCTGCAACAAGCCAGACTCCATGTTGCTGTGCTGGAGAAAGAATGGTAGCTCTGAATCGCAGCAGTAATTGGAGAGCTCTGATATTAATCAGATTATTGAAGACTTTAAACCAAGTTTGCTGCTGCGATACTCTCAACAAGACACCTCAGAACCTTGTTCCCCAATTCTTGATATTGACGACTTGGACTTAGTAAGCAACAGCAGCAAGACTTCCACAACTTGTTGAACTACCAAAGGATATTGATCTGGACGAATGGAAAAGGGACATCACTTGCTCGTCTTGTATCCATTCGACAGAAAAACAGAGAATAAACACCAAGTGTTCAAAGATTCAGGATATTGATTTCATGTGAAGATTTTGTGGACACAGAGATGAAATCAATGAAAGTCAACAGCACTTTATACCAAAAGCTGATATGCTAGTAGAGACACTTAACTCAGAAAACAAAGACATGACTCACGAAGGATAAGAAGAAACCAATGAAAAAGAACAATATGAGACACTTCTCCTTCTTCTGCTTCTTCTGCTTCTTCTTCTTCTTCTTCTTCTTCTTCTTGGAGAAGAGAAAGAGCTAAAAATGATACATGTTAAATTAGAAAAGGATTCTCTCTTCTCTCCTATTTATAATATAAAATAATAACAAAAAGGTACTAATATCTCTGCTCCCCTTACACCTTTGCAAATAAGATCCTATAAAAAAATACTTTCCTAGAAACCTAAATAATTATAGTTACAACTTCTAAGATATTACATACATGTCCCACCAGCCCGTAAATCCTAGGAAACTACTTTTTACAGGAAAACATTTTCCTAGAATAAGTAAACCTGATTATACCTTTCATCACTCCTCCTTAAACTGGAGCTTATAACTTCAACTTCTCAGTAAATTTGTCTCACAACCCCCATAAGCACAATATAGAACAAAAACATAACTAAAACACCTTTAACTGAGACTTTTCTATGAAACCTCCTCCTGTGAAACTCCTATAAGACTCCACCATATTAATTTTGGCTCTGTGAGATTTCGTACTGTGAGAGTCATGTAAAGACTCTTCCATATCTACTCTTCAATACTCCCCCTCAAGTTGGAGTTTATAACTTCAGCTTGCAATGAGAAGGATTTTTTATCTTCAATCTTCATTGGCTAAAAAATTTTCATCGATATTAAGTCTTCATCATTTTTTCTCCATTTTTAAATATTTTGGTCACATAAAAATTACCACAACATGTGGTACAAAATACCTCTTTGTTGTAGTATTACTTCTCCCCCTCAACCTGGGGATGAAAATGACATAAAGACCCAACTTGGACAAAACACGATGTAGGAGAAGAAAAACATTCCTAGCCGGATGACAAACCTTTATACACCAGTCAAAATAGTAATAGTCTAAAACACACTCCACTCAATTTTAAAGGCGAAAAATGGCCTAATTTTAGGGCTTAACATAGAGACTACTCACTTTTTAAGGGTAGCTCAAACACAAATCACCTTTTGGGTGAAGAATAAAAGACTTGACTCAAGTTAGATGTTGGACACACTCCTATACTTTTTAGGTAGTGGGTCTAGGCATTGCTCTGAAGTGATGAAAACACAAGAAGATAAACTGAAGAAATACTAGAGGAAAACAACTTTAACCGAAAGGAGGCGACTATGCAACACTCATATTTCCAAAAAAATCTAGAATATGATATTTTTTTAAAAAAAACTAGGGGAGACTATAACGGTAAAATTTAATAAATTTGGCCAAATACAACTTTTTTTTTTTTGGGGGGGGGGGGGGGGGGTGAGCACAATTTTCGGAGTTGACGATAAATAAAATACACAACCAAGTAACAAAAACGCAAAACTTGAAAACAATATCGAAGAGATTTTTGGCAAAACTATCCTTTAGTACTTCTGATATTAATATCTCGCACAAGATAGATCAGAATCACAAATCGTTTGTTTCTTAAGAAAATAGACTCAAAGAGCTTTAATTTGACACTTAATGTGATATAAAAAAAATTCATTCTTTAATCTTTTATGACCGCTTGATTTGCTTCGTTATGTACGTTGACCCCTTTTTTTTATAAAGAATGTAGGTTGACCCTTGCCAACTCTAATATGAATCTCCTTACATATAGATCAGATTGGCAGGAAATTTTCTCCTTCTGAAACTAGACGTTGATAACTTTCATTCAAGTATAATATTTCTTCATAAAATATACTTTTATTGAGAGAAAAAATATGAAAGATTTTAGACTCAGTAATCTAGCTGAACTGAGTACTCTTTCTTCTTTGTCCAGTATGACCATTGACTCTTCCGATATTGATATCTCCCTCTAAAAAATCAAATTGAGAATTGGTTTAATAGGTAAGAAAATAGGTTGACAGATCTATCTTTTGATATAAAATTAATCCATTTAAAGTCTCGTACTTGATGGCATAAAACGACTCAAAAGTTGAAGCTTCCAGCTGCTGCTCGAACCTCTCTTGCAATCTGACCTTTGCTGCTTCAAATATCGATTTCTCTTTGTAGGGAACTTCGATTGCCAAACTTCTTTTTGCATTGGAAAGTAGACTCAAAGATTTTTCAGTCAATATATAATTTACCATATGAAAAGTTCAGTATAGAGGTGTGAATGCCAAAAAAAAGGGGTACTGGGACCGAAAAGAAGAAAAATAAATACGAACCTAAACTACTAGAGATGATAGATCAAAAAAGGATCACATAATCGTTGTAGGTTGACCGAGTCAACTCACATAACTTGCTTTGAGGCCATGTTGAATTTTTGGAATAGAGAAAAACCTCGCTGACTTGTTGTAATTTGAGTACAATGGGTCTTTATTTATAATAGAGGAAACAAGTAGAACCCAATTACAATTAAATTACCCTTATCCTAATAATACTTAAAGTTGAACAGTAAAAGATAAGTCCTATAACAATTGAACAACTGAAGATAATCTTTCTAATCTTAAATCCATGTCAGATTATTCTTTATAGTAAATAAAAGAGTAACATGAATCAGAATATGTAGATTATTTCAAAGGGATATCTGAACACAATTTATATATATATATATATATATATTTATATCAACCAAAAAAGTGCTACTCTGTAAGTCTAGAGGACAACTTCAAACTTTTCAATTAGAACTCATTACAGTAACTAAAATTATGCCTGGACTAGATTTTAATTTCAAAAGAAAAATGCTGGGTAGGAAACAAACAAACTGTCACCAAACATTTTGACATAAAGATAATTATTGTGTGAAACATCCAAACGAAGTGTCAAGTTAAAAGAGGGAGCTTTTACCGCAATAAGTCCTCTACTGCTAGGAAAGGCTTCTGCAAGGGGAATTTCTTCACTAGATGGAAGCAAACCCTGCTTCTCAACCCATTGACGAGCAGCATCAACCAAATTTCCACTGCTTCCTCTAGTTCCTTCCTTGACCACAATATCTGCTTTGTTACCAATCACAATATAAGGAACTGGAAGACCACCAGGCCCACCTGATCCTAGGGGAGCAGAGAATGTTGCAGTCGCTGCAATCTCTGCTGCCCACTTCGACAAGTTTGTTTTTGTCTTCCTTTGAGAAAGGTCATGAACAAAGATTACACCTACACAACGAATACAGGGAAATATAATAGAAAACAAATAACAACTATCAATAAAGGGTATATTTGACAAGATGGTTATGGAACATGACAGGTGTGTAGAAGTACATTTTGATACCATTGATTTGAATGTAAAAAAGAGATCTGCAATCCTTGTACCGCTCGTGCCCAGAAACATCCCAAAGCTCAACAAAGAAGTCCCTTTCAGCATCACCTTTGCTAGTACTTGAAGAACTGCCAGAACTCCCATAAGTGGTATGCTGAACAAGAAGATAAAGAAACGGAGATTTTATTAAAGTTGCTCAAGCTCATCCAAGTGAAACAATTAGCTGGTAGGTAATCACCTTCACACTAACAGTACATCCTATTGTTTGATTAGGACGAGCAATTGCATAACCCTTATCAATAAGATGAACAAGGGATGTCTTCCCCACACCTGCAAATAGACAGAAGAGAATTTGAAGTGATCAAGCTGTATCATAGCAGAAAAATGAAGAAGCGAATTTCCATTAACACTAGCACTGAATATAGACAAATTTCAGATGGCTCAATGCTTGTCTTGTGCAAGATGCATGATTCAGCCCATATATTAGGTAAAAAAAGGGACGGTAAATGTGTGTGTAAGAGAGAGACATATGTGTCATGTTTTATGATATATACAAAATTGGGTTGTAAATGGGAATACATATAGAATGTAATAGTAATGGGAAGGTCTTCTTCATCTATATAAGTAACTAATTAGACAAACATCTAGCTACATTTATATTGATAAAAATCTTTCTCACTTCTGAAAATGATAGGTCAGGTAAATTCTCATCCCTTAATCAGATCCAATGTCAATGAATGCTCATTAGGATTTATTAAACAGTTTGCAGCAGTTTGCAAATATCTCCTCAGTTGTCATTTTCTGAAATTCTATGTCCATTAAGAAGTAAAGCACTCAAGGAAAGCTGCAGCATTATCTCTATTTATGGGCTATGAATCTTCCGCACACCTTCTTTGTCCCTCAATAATTAGAGAAGACAGGCCCTGAAGATCGCCCAATACTACAAGCTATCGTGTGATATGAATCAAATACCTGACAGTTTTGCCAGTCCCACATCCTCAAGAGGAGTGCTTGCTTGTAAAGGAATAGGCCATTCTCAAAACCAGAAAACCATAGACCACCTTATGTTGTTTAAATTCAGTGACCTGACTTAACATTAGAAGCTCAAGAGAGGACTTTATGGTCTGGAAGAGGGACACTTCTGGACTATATTCAGTTAACTCTCAATACCCTCTTCTTTGTGGCTATGACCTTCATTAGAAGATATTCTAAGAGTATCATCTGGAAGGTCTCAGCTCCTCCCAGAGTTAATCACTTTAGATGGTGAGTGACAAAAGGTAGAATTCCCACAGTAGACCAACTCTTCAGAAGGGAAAGTAATATTGAAGATCAAACTTGCAAGCTTTGTGGTATTCATCCTGAAACAGAGGACCACCTATTGCTCCACTGTTCTTTTCCAGGACAAATTTGAAGTGCTATTTTCACCAAGTTGGCCCTTCAATAGTACCTCCCCTCCACTTTCTATTCCCCCCTTGAACAATAGCCTTTCTGCCATGGGGAAAAACTAGGAAGGACCTGTGGCTTCTCTCTTTTGCTGCAACTATTGGAAAAATATGAATAAAGGAAACTGACGGATTTTTAAGGTTAAGCAAAAGTCCATTGGAGGCATCATTGAGGCATCCATTGTGTCCTTTTCTAGGCAAGCACAATAAAAGGTGTGACATCACATCTCCCCCAAGCATCCGCATCAAACAAAACCGGAAGCAGATCATCAATTCCTTGGACTGCACCATCCCAAACCTTGTTACCTGAAACCCTCCTAGGAATACACTAAAGCTTAACTTTGATGGGAGCTCCAGGGGCAACCTGGGTCCAGTTAAAGGGGGTGGCGTGATTAGAAGCTCCTCAAATACTATCCTTCTTGTTTATTTTGTTCCTTTCGGAATTGGAGATGCTAGGCGGAGGTAAGACCATTTTGGTGGGCATTAGAGTCCACATGAGCTCTTTCTCTACCCCCTATTTGTAGAAGGAGACTCTGCAGTGGTCATTAGTTGGGCCTGTAGGAAGAAAACCCCTCCAAGGGCTTCTTGATGTGTATAGATGAAGTAGAAGATTTATGCCACTGGATGTTTCTTGGCAGCATATCAAAAGTACTAATAGCATTGCTAATACCTTGGCTAGAGAAGGGGTTTCTAGATAGCAGCTCGTTGGAAGAAACTCTCTTTCTCTTTGACTTGCTTTTTTGTTTTCTGTTGTTTGAGATGTTTTTATTCCTCTCTCTCTCTCCCTAGGGAGATTTCTTAATGGAATCCTTTTTCTAATTGTTATAAAAAACAAAAAATTAGTTCATTCACAACCCAATTGGCAAAATAAAAAAGATAGCAATATATTTCCTAGGATACCAAGTTCATTAAAAACATCAGTGTCAACCTTTAAAGAGGGAAAATGTGCTGCAAAAGAGTTAAAAAAATGAAAAGAACTTAGACTTAGCTATAAACATTCCATGAAAGTAATACTAGCTCCAAGGTCGCAAAGCAATGTCGTGAACAGAGTGACAAGTTCTTGCTTAATACCACACCGATTTATTACAGATTCAGAGTTGAGGGACTAATAACTGGACAATGTCATAATCATCCGACTTAGTATAGACGAATCATTTGGTATTTAGCTAAGAATTGAGAAGTAATAATATAATATGCGTCTTGGTGTCGTATAATCAAAGTATGTTCTCATAACAAAATACACATATGATACTTATTTGAACTAAATTAAAGCAGCTAATACAAAAGGGAAAACAAAGAAACAGAATAGATTTCGACCGAATTCCAGGCGACTTTATAGCCTTCAAAATCAGTATTCGTTGATATCGTTTAGTTGATTCATGAAAAATGAAAAAAAAAAAAAAAAAAAACTTTATTGTTCGTTCCAGAACAGGGTTAGAAATAAATAATCGAAATCGAAGTACCTGAATCTCCGAGAACAAGGACACGGACCTGTCCGCAGGGAGGGTCGCCACTCTGCTCCTTGATCTCCCTTTCTCTTTCCCGCCAAAACATGATTGTTCAGATTACCACTTCAGTTATAATCACCTCCTAACCGCAAGAAGGTCTCAAGGATAAACCCCCTCAAAATTCCACAAAGAATGTGTCTTAGAGATTCCACTTTCAAATTCGTAACAGCCATCAAAGACCTGAGTACCTCGCCAGATCGAAAAAAATTCCAAGCTCACGGCAAACCTCTGGATGAATTCCGGCCACTAATCAACATTACGTTTGGGCCACTAATCCGTGGAGCTCTCGGACTCGATGTTCGATTCCAATATGCTGAAAGCTAGATCCGAAGAAGGGTGGAGAAGGAAGCCTGAATCGGTGCTATTCTCGACGATGTTTTTTTTTTTTTGGATGCCACAGTTGACGGCCGTCGGCAGCAATGCTGGATTACCGTTCTCGTATTGCTTGTCGCCGGGTTCCCGCAGAGCCGGAAATCAGGTCGGCGGTAACTTCTCAAAGGTACACCTTGGAAAGTAGATCACCCGCGAAATAGAATGTGCTGTTTTGTGTAAGTCTACCCTTATTATTGAAAAATATATAAGGAATTCATTAATAAACTCAATTTTGAATAAAAATTAAGAAAAATGGGTACTTATTATGTTATAAAATATTTTTCAATGAGATAAAATAAATTGAATATTTATATAAATTATCACAAATTTATAAAATTAGATAATTTAAGAAATTTGAATAATTACATAAAATTTAAATCGATAATAAATTTATAAAACAACCTTCTAATTAGATACATCAATTTAAATTTTTACATAATTATGAATTATGTGCCTACTTTTTTTATTTACTTAATTGTTAATGTAATCAACTAGGATAAATAATAATGAATTTCCTAAGTGAACTAATAAAACAATATAAGATTTGTTTTATAAAATATCAGAAAAAAATATATATAATTTATAGTTACTTGAAATAAATAATATATTTAATAAATGAATTTATTGATTTAAGTAATTAACTAGAAACTAATCCGTAAATAAAATAAATTACTAATTTATAAAAAATATTTCTAAGAGATATCATTGGTGTTTTGCACATCCATGCACATGTCACTTGAAAGTGTTCTCACCCTTTAGTTGCTCCCCCTAGCAATATATTAATATGTCATTTTATGCTTAGTGATTTTATTTAATTATTGGGTCTTGCATATTAAAAAATCATTCAAATTCAAATAGCAAACCTAAGAAATGTTTAATACACCAGTATAACGTTGTTTATGATAAGGGATAAATACCACCCTTGATCAATTGCAAAAAGTGTGGTTCAATTCTTCTTAATGTGGTCCAGGTATCCTCTAATGTGGTTCAGTTCAATATCGAACAATATATCAAAGCAGATCGATCTCCTTTGCCTTTCCACCCGTAATTCACTCTCTGCGACACCCTCCCAAGCTGAACAACTGGACGATGCGCTCTCAATTCTGTCTGCCTCTCCCTCTCCTCCTTCTCAACCGATATTAAGGAAAAAAAAAACTTCTCTTCCCATTCTCCGCCTCTCCCTCCCACCAGCTTTGAAACCCTTTGTTGTTCTTCCTTCTATCGAACCACCGAACGCAGCAACATTCTTCTCAGCCTTTCCAACCCTCGCTGGATTCACACCGATTTCGTCCATCTCATCCTTTCTCACCATTGTCCCTGGTCCGATTCCACTCTCGTTGCCCGATGCCACACATTTGTGCCACGTCGGGTAGGACTTTCCCCCAACCGAGCCATAGCATCTGTCACCACCATCACTGTTGACATTGTTGTCAGCCTTCGTTGGTTATCTGCATTGAGTGTCGTCGTTCCGTCTCACTAGCACCAACCCAGAATCCCTTCTTCCTCCTCTATTTTGACCTTCCCCGAGCCATCACTGCCATCTACCTTCGCAGACCCATCCACAACAACCATCATCATTCTTTCTCACCGTCGTCACCCCACGACCCCCCCTCGATGCCCCTGTCTTATGCAACATGCGAATTCCGCACCCGCAAGGAAAAAAAACTCATAGTCAACCACTGCTCTTCCACATCTCTTTCTGTATGCCCCAACCACTACTCTTCCACATTTCTTCATCGGATGATGCGCTCCCTCTGATTTCATCCGCCCTAGCCGCTACTTTTCTAGTCCTTTTGCTTCCAATAACGCTCAAAACAAATCTTCTTACATAGCCAGTGCCAAGTTCACAGTTTCAGTTGCTATGAGACAAGATTGATCTCTCTAACATTGGCCTATCTTGAAGGGGCATGATAAGGAATAAACATAATCCTTTAAGTTATCAGAAAAGATCTCATTGGATTTATCCCATGTTGTAATTATCTTCTCATGTAAAGTTTATTTTTTTCTATTTTAAATTGTATACATACCACTCTTAATCAATTGTAATTGTGTGGTTCAATTCATCCTCTAATGTGGTTCAGTTCAATATCTAACAATTTCCTACACCAACCACCCCAAAGTTATGTTCAATTTACTAATTGTTTTTTTGTCAAACAGAGTAAAGAGTAACCAAAGCAAGGATTCAAAGAATGATTTTTTTTCGATATCTTCTTATCTCAAATGGAAGCTATTTAACATACATTTACAACCTAAAATCACAGAAATGAATCAGGGAAATGTCTTCCCTGATACTGCCTTCATGAGCATATCCGCCAGCTAACTCTCAGATTGAATAAAAGGAAATTGTATAATTTTTGTATCGAGGTTCTCCTTGATGAAATGATGATCAACTTCAACATGTTTAATGCAATCATGTTGAACAGGATTTTGTGTAATTACAATGGCTGCCTTATTATCACAGTGGAGATTCATATGTTTAACATATTCAATCCCTATGTCCCTCAATATATTTCTTATCCATGACATCTTACATATACCATGAGTCATGCCTCTAAATTCAGCTTTAGCTCTTGATCTTGATACTACCTTTTATTTTTTTGCTTTTTCAAGTGACAAGATTTCTTTCCACAAAAGTAAAGTAACCAAACGTAGATCTCCTGGTTGTTTGATCACCTGCCCAATCAAAATCTGTATATCCTTCATTATTAGAAATACTTTTTTTTTAGAATAACAAACATTTTCTTGGAGCACTCTTTAAGTATCTCAAGATTTGATAGACCGCTTCCATATGTTCTTCACTTGGTGCATGCATGAACTGACTCACAACGCTCACTTCATATGCGACATCTGGCCTTGTGTGTGATAGGTAGATTAATCTTCCAATTAATCGCTGATAACAACCTTTTGTCTGCTAGGGTTTGATCTGGGAGAATTCCGAGCTTATGTTCTTTTATTGGTTTACAATCAAGCATTCCGGTTTCGGCAAGAAGATCCAACACATATTTTTGTAGTAAAAGGAAGATTCTATGTTTCGATCTTGCAACCTCAATTCCCAAAAACTATTTGAGTTATCTGAGATCCTTCATTTCGATTTAGTGGCTAAATACTCCTGCAAAGCTTGCATTTCACATGGGTCATCTCCTGTCAAGACCATATCATCAACATACACAATTAAAGTTGTTAATTTTCCTTCTTTGTGTTTTATAAATAAAGTATGATCTGAGTTACTTTAGGGTGACTCAGGACATGATCTTCATGCGCATTACGCAGTTCATATCCTGAGGTCGTTAGGGAACGCCAAAATTCATGTCATGTACATGAACATCCATGACTCAGGAGTTCATGTCCCAAGAGTAAACGGCGGAAAGTGCATTTCGCCCGATTTTGAGAATCATCTACATGACTCACGCGCGGGGCTGTCTCTCGGGGCTCTCTCTGCAGCACACCCTCTCTGCCATTTCATTCCTGCAGCCCTCTCTCGTTCCCACAACCCTCTGTAGGTGTTGCCCACCGCCGTCGTCGTTGCCTACTAGCCCATCCCTGTCGCCATCGTCGTTGCCCTCTGGCTCACAGCTGAGGAAGACGACGATGGTTTAATTTTTCCTAAGTTAGGAAAAATTAAACTATCGTCATAAAAATCATTAATTTATAATTTTTATTTATAAAATAATTATTTTTATTTATAAAATAATTATTTTTATTTGTTTAATATATTTATTTTACAATTACTATATTAAAATAGTGATTTAATAGTCATAATTAAAATATTTTTAAAATAAATATTTGATAAATTATTTTTGGCATAATTATCGGATTGCTATAGTTAATGAAACCAATAGTTTTAAATTTTGTGATAATATATTATTAATTAATAATACATAAAATATATTATGTACAAATATATAGTGTGTTAAAGTTATGATTAGATCAATTTTTTCTCTTAAATTATTCATTTTTAGGTTAAAGTATATCATATGTTATTAATAAATTAATAACTCAACGTATTACTTTCGTTTTTGTTATTTATAATGTTATTTATTTATTATTTGTAATTAATCATGTAGGTATTTCATTGGCTCATGTAATTACCATATTAATGCACAATAAAATATCTAATTCAATTAATAAATATATTAGTATATTTAATTATACATTAAATAAGTTATTCGTGTAGTAATAATGGTTGTTTTACCTAATTTGAGGTTTACGGATTATGTTGTAATTAAGTGCACTGTAAAGGTTTAGAGATTCTCTTATTTTTTATGTTTTTCTCATGTTGGGGCACTAACACTGGAAACTGTTTTCCAGTGCACATGAAGTCGTCAACACTAACACCAAGTGCGAAGATGATCTTCATGTACATGACTGACATGATCTTCATGTTGGACATGAACTTGATCTTCAAGAATCCATTTGGGGCACTAACCCCCCCTTAATGTAGTCGAGAATCTCCCAAACCATGCTCTAGGTGTCTGTTTCAACCCGTACAGTGACTTCTTCAATTTACAGACTTCACCTTGACACAAAGAACTACTTTTTACTCCGGGTGGTAGCTCCATGTAAACTTCTTCTTCTAAGTCTCCATTGAGAAAAATATTTTTAACATCAAATTGTTGCAGAGGCCTGTCTCGATTTGCTGCTATAGATATAAGAATGTGAATTGTATTGATCTTAGCTACTGGTGCAAAAGTATCCTGATAGTCTATCTCATACCTTTGTGTATATCCCTTTGCAACTAGCCGAACTTTATATCTTTCAATACTTCCATCCAATTTGAGTTTCACCGTGAACACCCATCGATATCCAATTGTCTTCACTCCTTTAGGTTGTGGAACAAGTTCCCAAGTGGCATTATTTTGTAGAGCCTCCATATCTTCGTTCATCGCCTTTTTCCATTTTGGATCAGCTAATGCATCCTACACATTACTAGGAATAGAAACCTTGGATAATTGATCAATAGTAAATGCATACGATTTAGTCAACCTATGGGAGGACACATAGTTGTTGATTGAGTATTTGGTCTTGGTTTAAAAATCAGGTTCATACTTTTTCTTTGGAACCCCCTATTAAATCTTTGTGGATATCTAGGAGTTATATTTTTTCTAGGAACACATATTTCATTAGACTCATCAAACACAGGATTCATATTTACTTGAGGAAGAACATTCTGGGTTCTTCAGGAGAAATTAATGATTCACTCTCGGCTTCATGGTTATGATCATAGTCTTTTGCACATGACGACCTGGTTGTTTAAAAAATTCTTTCGCCGCTTCTAATTCAATAAACTCAACCCCTCTGTTATTCTCTTGTTGAACTTTCTCTTCACTTGAGCTCTCCCCCTGAAGAGAATTCCGAAAGACTCCCCCTGAATAATAAGGCATTAATTCATGGGAAGAAGCATCTAGAGTCACATGGAGCTTTCGGGTATGTGGATCATAACACCGATATCCTTTTTGAAAATCAGAATAGCCAAAAAAAATACATCATTTGTCACATGGATCAAGTTTATTTTGCAATACTTTTGGGATATGTACATATACGGTACACCCAAAAGTTTTTGTTGAGGAGTTTGAAAGTCTATAACTCAAGAAGGTGTTCGATTGATAAGGTAGGCAACAAATTTGACAGCTTCGCCCCAATAAAACCGAAACATGCTCATGCCAAAGAGGGAGGCATGCACTACTTCCAAAAGTTATCTATTATTTCTCTTGCCAATCCATTTTGATGGAGAGTATAGATGCATGAGGTTTGATGACGAATTCTATGATTTTTCAGAAAATTATCGAGATAAGCATTAACAAACTTAATACCATTGTCAGATTGCAAAACACGAATCTGCTTTTGGTATTGAGTGTGTACCACGTGGTGAAATTTCTAAAAAACTAGACACACATCACTCTTTTGTCTAAGCAGGGATACCCAAGTCATTCTGGTGCATTCATCAATAAATGTCACAAAGTAACGAGCTCTAGAAATAGAGGGAACCTTTGCAGGACCCTAAACATCCGAATGAATAACCTCAAAAGGTTCGAAACTCTTATTCAAACTCAGTAATTAAGAGATATGGTGGCTCTTCGATAGTTCACAAGTGTCACAATGAAAATCCAAATTATTCAAACCTGAAAAAAGTTGCGGTCACAATTTCTTAAGATATCTAAAGGAAAGATGGACGAGTCTTCGGTGTCATAACCATATAGCTGCTTAAGCTTTGTCTTCACTGGTAGCTTGATTTGCCTGACTGATTTTCAATCCCTCATTCTCTGTCAACTCCAAATAGTAGAATTTACCCCGTCTAACACCATAACCAAGAATCTTCTGGGTTAGAATGTCTTGAAAGACACAAACTGAGGGCTAGAAAGTTACAGTACAAGCAAAAGTTAAATTAATTTGGCTAACAAACAAAAGATTGTATTTAAGAGATAGAACAACGAGGACAGTATCTAATGTAAGGTTATTCGACAAGATAACTGATCATTCCCCAGTAATAGGAGAGGTACTACCATCGGCGGTGGAAATAACGGATTGAGGAGAAAGTAGGACATATTTTAACTGACTGATATCCCTCGTCATGTGATCGGATGCACTTGTATCAATAATCCAAGTTTTATTCTTATAATATGCAGAGAATACTAATGTTTTACCGATAATACCTGGATGGGACACAATTTTTGTAGGCAGCAGATTTTCTTATGTGGATGTCATCATATCTTTCCTAGCAATCTTTTTACGAGTTTTTTTTAGAAGTCCCACCACTTCGGATAGCCAATAGTCTCGTAACAACATTGTTACGAATGATTTTTTCCCTGGTGTGAGTGCATACCTGGTTGTTAACTTTTCCAAAGATTGGACGATAGCTCCCCATTATCTGTCTCTCGATAGACTCGGATATTTTTTTCGGTCTGGTCTGGAAATTTGGTTTGATCCATTGGGTTGACCCGGTTTTGGGTTTGGTCCAGTTTGGCAATCCGGTTCGGTAGTTAGTCCGATTCGGTTTCTACTTACTGACTTGACCCGGTTTGAGCACGTGGTTCGGTCCGAGTCCGGGTCGATAGAATAATCAAATCGACCTAAGTTAAGAGAAATTTTTTTCCTCGCTTACCTCATCGTCTTCGTCTTCAGCGATGGCATGCTTGCTGGTTTTGTCGACGAGGGTATGGTTTACTGGGAGGCGAGTGGTGGCTCGGTCTTCTCTAACGGCAATTTTGTTCACAATGACAGTAAAGGAGGCTCTCCTTCTTCGCCAGGCTGGTGTAGCACTAGAAAGTCGAGTGGTGATTCGGCGGTGGTTCGACAGTGGTTTGGTGAGTTCCAACGGAGTTCGGGTGGCGGATTTCGGTGGTGTTATGGCTACGATAGAGAATCTTTGGCGACGACAGAGCATCTTCAATTTTGAGATGCAGTCGTTGGCGACGTTCGGGCTAGTGGTGCGGTCGTCGGTGTCATCGACGATCGACGAAAAAAAAGAAACGCACACCGTCTTCTACGTTCATGATGACAGTAGAGCAGACTTGGTCTGTTTTATTTTCTCCTCCGACGACGAAGTTGTTGCTCTAGTCTTCGGCTATAGGATAACTTCTTTGTCCACTGCGATGGCAGAAGCCTTCTCCTGTTCTGATACTTTGTCAAACAAAGTAAAGACTAACCAAAGCAAGGATTCAAAGAATGATTTTTTTCTCGATATCTTCTTCTCTCAAACGGAGGCTATTTAACATACATTTACAACCTAAAATCACCGAAGGAATTAGGTAAACAAATTGTTTCCTACAATTACGCTAATTATACAACTCATAATTTGACATTACAGTTTTGCACACAGTTTTCTCACATATCTCCATCAACTTGGATCTCAAACCCTTGCAGATGTTATCAACAACAATCCCACTCATGATAATAATTCTTACATGACAGATCCACTTTGTCACAACAAAGAATTTTTTGTCAAAGCAGAACCATTTCATCAGCTGATTGATCTCTCACAATTCGAAAGTCGTTCACCATTGCCCAATATTTTTTCTACGAAAGGCATGGAGGCTTACCGATGATGCGGCGATTGACATGGTGTAAGACTCTTCAAGTGGTGATGTGGCATGATGATGTGTCACCACGTAAACAGTCAATGCCAACATATCACATTTGATTGTACACATGTGTAATTGATCGGTCAAAATTGGATATTTGTGCAATTAAGTTCAAAAGTTGGTTATTTGGGTTATTATTTTAAAAAAATTGGGTAATATACTAAAATTCCTAAAAATATTTAACGTACCATATCATCGGTTCAATGCAACGTGTCCGTTGACTGATGACTTGTAGCATTGAAAACTTTACTATTGTTAAAATTGTTAATAAAATCAGGTTATTAATCTCATGATAGAGGTGTAAGGTGTAAATATTGTCCCGAAGCTTGTTAAAGCTAATATTTGCTAGCATGGAAAGAGCCCAAAAGTGATTAGTTAGGAAGTAACAATTCTACCTTACAAAGTGATTTCCTCTATTTTTACCAACTACGTAGAGAACCAAGTTAGCATGGCCAAACCCTAAAATCTAGATCCAGGAAGTTTCTTTGGAAACCCCAGTTCGATCATGACAGTAAAAGACTACTTTTTTAGCAAAGAAAATTTCGATTCAAGCAACTTGCGAAGGGGACCGATTTATTTCCTTTCTGTACTGTAAAAAACCAGATACAGCAGCAAAAGAGAACAAAGAAAATGTCAAAAAAAAAACGATAAAACAAGCAAAGCATCCGCTTGTGATGAATGAGACAGTGAACATGACAGTGGCAGCCTTGATGATATTACCCCGACAAATCTTCCTCAGAACAAACAAGAAAGTATCTTAAATTTGAACAGTCTAATATAAAATGGGTATTCACCCGAGTTTCATTCTCGAAAAGCTGATTTCTAGTCCCAAACATCACCAGGCCGTGTGTTTGAACCGATTTTCAAATAGTAGTTCAAATAGTAACCTCCATGAAAGGAATGATACGTAAATAGATGTACCAGGACCTGATTCTAGCTGCAAATGATCAATTCCTATATATAATATCCTTCGATACGTCCAGATGACGGAAGATCGAGCGACAAATTTTCCGAACTTCTGGTTTTCTGAGTAACTGATTTACATCCTATTGTCACCTACCATTTCTGCGTCGTCTTTCTGGGAACTAACTATATATGAGGACGGCTACATCGATCGCCTGCAAATTCCATGGGACCATCATTGGCTTGGTGAGGGGCGGCGGAAGCTCATGAAGGGGCTCTCGTGGTTGTGTACCCCTTCGTACGTAGTGAGGACGTAGCTCGAGTCGTCTCGGTCTCGTTCTACTCTCTTCTTCACTGAACACCCGCCACTGGAACATTTGTAGTAGTTCCTGTGAACAGCCGCACGGCGTGATCTATGTCAGATAAGTCTGTTTCTATAATCACCAGGAAAAAAAATACTAATGCTTCTCCGATCCGTTTTATTCCATTTTTCTATAAACAACTTCGCCTGCAACACAGCGAAAAGGAATTTTTCTGTGAGCAGTGCAGCAGACAATATTTTTCACATTATTCTCATCTTGGTTCATGACTAACAACAGCTGTTCGGCATGTGTGGGCGACATCGACGAAGACTCCAATTTTTTGGGTTTGTCATCTTCGGAAAGCTAGCATTAATAGGACTCAAACGGGAGGGAGAATCGAACTGGACTTTTGATCAGCCGTAGCAGTATCCAACGGCAATATACTTGACAGGTTGATTCACTCGCGCGCAGCCATTTTTACAGTTGCGCAAAATATAAGGGGAGGGTCTCACGAGTTATAAAAATAGCTGCAACAACTAAGCATGATAATCGAAATCGTGTTATTGTTATATGAATCAACTAACCTTGGGTTTGGGTTGTTCTTGACAGTCTTCTTCCCATACTTTCTCCACTTGAATCCATCGTCCAATATCTCGAGTTCAGATTTTGTTCTAAACGTAACTCTAAACCCAACTTCCATGTCAACTCTCCTCACCTGAGTTTCATCATTCCTGATGACATACATACAGGCAAAGCAAACGCCAAAATCAGGGAAAGATCAGGCGAACAAAAGAAAGAAGAGGGAGATTAATTGAACTGACCCATCAATAGAACAAGACGAGGAAAAAGAAAATTTTAAAAACCATAAAAATACACTTACAGGCTACTACTTGCGGAGACAGTCCCGGTACTGATCTGGCCATGATCATCGATATTAATATTATCCATGGAAAACGCCGGACTTTCTGAAAAACCCATCATGGCAGAAGAGAAATCCTCCTCAGAACCCTCCTCCAAGACGAGATCATCGGAACAATCGAGGGTTGGGTACTCCGGATTAGCAACCGGAAAATCACCACAGAAATGGGTACCAAACAACTGCTCTGATGAGTAAGGGAAGCTCGCCATTCCGCTCATATGTTCCTCGCTAGCTAGATTGATAGAGTAAAGCTCAGGAATTCCCCAAGATCGTCACTGCCCAATATCCAGCAAGTCCTAAGGTAGCAGGCGATGAGGTTACCCTCTATATATAAAACCATTTACCCATTCGCGATCGAACTGGGTTAAAAGACTTGGGATAGAGGTTCAGTGCACCTTCGCGGGTACTTTCGCCCAAGGAGAGGATGAAGCCTAATTAGTGCTGGCCGCCTAGTGTTATAAAGTCGTGACGTAACCATGAACGGGTTCTGCGTCAGCAACGTGACGTTGGTCTGTTACCAGTGGGAAGGAGAGAGAGAGAGAGAGAGAGTGATGGGACGACCCACCCATGAGAGGAGATAATGAGGAAGTGGTGCAGAGTCGGGATGACTTGGCAAGTCAACTTTTGTCCGATTGCTTCGTCTCTCTTGCCGCGCACGTGCACTTCATCTTTAGGTTTTTAAAACGTAATAGAGGTGCGATCCACTGAACCAAGTGGATCGATGTAGACCGCCCAGCTTAAACCGGATCTCCCCTTAATCATCGCATTACGCCGGGGAAGGGGCGTTTAGTGCATTTTGAAAATAAAATGGAAAGTGTGAAAATGAAAGTGAAAATAACAATAAATTATTATTTTTATTTTAGTGTGTATAATGAAAAATATAGTGGAAAGTGGAGAAATATTTTATTAATATAATACTCCTATAGATTTTATTTTTATAAGAAAGATATATTTAAATTTTTATTAATAAAATAAGATAGATTTTAGTTATTTCTAACTTAATAAAATAATTTAAATTTAAAATAAAAATATTAACTTATTTAAATATAAAAAATGTTCTTTTAAATGTCCAAATGCTTAATCAAATTTTTATTTTTATAATATTAAATTATCGCTCTTAAATTAGTAATTAAATATAATTTTAAAAAGAGTGAATTTATATAAATAAATAAAGAGGGTATTTTATTATATAAAAATAATTTCATATATTTAAAGTTTATAATATGGTTTTATTTAAATTTTTATTAATAAAAGAGGCTATATTTTAGCTTTGTCTAATCTAGTAAAATAATAAAAAATTTAAAATAAAATATTAGTTTAATTAAATATAAAAATAAATTCATAAACAAAAAAAAATTACTTTTATAATATCCATATGCTTAATCAAATTCTTACAGTTACAATATCTAAGTTATCACTCTTAAATTAGTAATTAGATATAATATTAAAAGTCGTGAATTTAAAATAAATAAAGAGGGTATTTTATTATATAAAAACACTTTGATAGAAGGTATTTTAGGTTAATACTCATAAATTCATGATAAATAATTTATTTGTAAAAATACTTAATCATGAATTGATTAGATTTGTAAAAATGTACAACTCACAATTAATTTACTACCAAAATTAATATTTTTAATTATTTATCTTGTGAACCCAATATAATGTCGGTTTCACTTATTTGAGTGTTGATAAAACTTGACAAAAACTTCATCATTATTTAAAATAATTATCCAATATATTTTTTAAATGGCATAGTAATAAAAAAACATTTAATATAAAAAACATCAAGTTAGTACCTATGAAATACAACCTAAATGTTCATATTTATTAAAATATAAAAATCAACAATTTTACCACATTTGAATTACTAATAAATCTTAAAAATATGATGCTCTGTAGACTTCTCTTGAGTATTTCTTTGTTGGTCTTCATTATTTACAAAATTATCACTATCTTCATCACCAGCCACACCATCACCCTCGTCATCTTCTCCACCAAACTCATTATTTGAATCATCTTTCTTCGTGTTCAAATACATCCATATAACTAATATTAGTTCTTTTCCCCCCTTTTGTAGGGATGTTAATGCTGTGATGTCATTGTTTAGGTCAGTGGGGTTCCTGTGTTTCTGATTTCGGGGTGATTTGAAGTCTCGGTTTATCGTTTTCATCTGACCGAGAGACTTGAGCAGAGACGATGTTTTCATCGACTCTGACCTTTTGGCAGAAGCTAAAATCAAAAGAAAAGACTCAATCACTTCTCTTCGGTCTCTCACATGGGTTTTTATTGAATGAAACCTTTGAATATACTGGTCGTGAGACTCATGACACAAAGGACGAGGGTGGGAATGGAAAGAATATTAAATATGATCATCGTTCTCAGTTCTCAGTTCTCACTTCTCACTTCTGGGGTCAAGATTTTGATTTTGTATTTACAGAAATTTGCCTTATACGAAATCTTCAATACATTATCTTTAAGAGTGAAATTTGTCTGGAAATGAGAGAAAAAAGGCCTGGAGCGGCTTCTTTCAATCTCTCATTCTGTCCAAAAAAATGAGATTTGCTGAAAATTCAAACTGATCTTCGACAAATTGGCCGACTCTGGACTTGTGCGGTCTCCTAATGCTATTCTAGAAGAAGCCAATCCCTCAGCCTCATTTTCTACAGGAGGACCCACGTAAAATAATGGGAGATTGCTCAGCGTTCCTGTCCCTTAGGTTCAATCGAAAGAACAGAAATCTTAATTCATCTTTTACCGAGTCATTTCTTAGGCAGGTTTTCTCGGCTGTTACCTGAAGGAGGTCCGTCCAACGCATCTCTTTTCGCTTGCAGTCTTTCTGAGTGAGATAACAGGGAAATGTTTGGCAACTGGCAAGCACAATTCGAGCAATATCCTGGAAGCCCACCGAGCATGATAAACCATCACGAGTACAGTGATTAGAAACTGCTCGGAAATGTCTTTCCAGTCTAAAAGAGATTTGACTTCAGCGGGGGTCTGAGGCATTGTATCGAACACCTATGTTACATGGAAGGAAGCTTCCTATCCCCAGAAGAAAAATTATAATATTGAAGCTGTATTCATCTCAAACAGAGTCTTTAGTCGTGGATTACGTAATTAAAGGTTGACTTGTAGTGGTTGATGGGAGTAAGCAAAGTCTATTCTTCTTGCCGATAAGTCCAGAGTCCTGATCGAGCTCAAGTCAACCTGGGCACCTTTGTTTTTGCCCAGATCAGAAGCAACTGAGCTGACACAGATTTGCTGCTTCGAGAAACTGTTATTCTCTTTTTTGAGAATATCAAGAAGAAGGGTTCACGCCCGCCACAGGCCTGGGATTTGGATTAAGAATTGATTAATGATTCCGCTCTGTTACTGCAATCAAGACATGAAAAATCAGGTTTACCCTTAAATCAAGCTTCTTTCGTTTGATCAGGTAACACGTCAGTCGTGTCTTTCTCCGATACCTGGCATCACGCCATGACTGTTGGCACAACCTTATCTGAAGTGAATAATTGGAGGTGGAGAACAATTGAAGTATTGACCTTAACCGGTCGTGGAAGTGAAAACGGGTTCACCGAACTGGCTGCCGACTGAGACAGCGAATGTGTCAATTCGAGACCCGCCATGTCTTAGTGAGCATCGCCATCGAAGCTACTTTTGGAATTCACGGTAAGCTCTTTCCTGAAACTTTCTTTTGTGTATTTTCCTGTTGTTTTTGTCAGGGAATAATTTCATGAATACAAAGATCTGTACCCATCTAATTATAGTCTCAGAGCAGTCTGGTGGGAATTAGAGGCCTGGCGCTGAAACTGGGTGTTTGAGCCATTTTTTTGTTTGGATAGCCCAGAAAACAAATCAATCATTAACTAGTTGGCTCATGTAATTAGATTTCTCTTAAGCATCTGTTAAGTAATTTAAGTTGAACCCATTTGATTGGATGGACTGACATGAATCATTAAATGAGGATGCACACCTGTTCCAGTCCCTGAAAACAAATACCATTTGATCCAAGTGGGGTGCAACAAAGAGAAGCATTATCCACTGAAAAAGTCATGACTGCTGGCCTTCCTACCATTGCATCTATCTTTCAAACTTGGCCAATTCAAGCCAGTCCATCATGTGACAGTTCGTGGAGCCCTTGAAACAGAGGCAACTCTGACACTGGCTCCATCAAAATTACACTCAGCCCTACAGGTAATCTTTTGTTTTTTTTCCATCAGTAACAGTCTTTAAAGATTTTGCTTCAAATTTATAATATTTTGGGCTACTTGAGAAGGCTGAGTCCTCAATATATGTGATCAAGACAAATCATTTGTCAGGAGCACAGAATTTTGCTTGCCATTAGATGAAGTTGAAATTGCTGATGTATTTCACTCTGTTGAAATTGCAAAAAGAAAATTTGGTGTACATGCATGGGGTCTTTCTGGTATCAAAATAATTTGTCAAAAATAATTATAGCTTAACAATGAAATTGTTTTACATCACTCACAAATCCCTTGTCATTTGCAATTTTTACAGGTTCAACTTTTATTGCTTAGGGCGTCAAACAGCTCGATCGATTTCTTCTCCTAACAATAAAATGAAAGGTAGAAGTTTATACAGCTATGAAGGATTCCCTGCAAACAAGAGGGATAACTTCAGTGTTTGTGTAATAATCAGTACACTTCAAAGTATTGAAAAGCCACCAACTAGAATTAAACTGAAAAAACTACTTATGATAACCAATCATTGTTTCATGAGCTCCACACCGTATAGATGGTTGTGACATCCATTCACCACCCATACTTTTTCAACAAATCCCTAGTTCTCTTCCTCATACGAGTAAACACTATGACCATACATGCAAGAACCCAAGGAGGGAATGTAACTCCACCTAAGAAATTTGCCTTCTTGAACCATTCAGGAGTTTCCTTTACAAAAATTGCAATTAAAATCACCAAAATTGTTAGACTGAAGATTGCCTTTGTTATCGGTCTGATCAAAGAATCCTGCAAAACAGAATGTGAATATCAGAGTCCTGCAATATAGGGATTCCAGCACTGAGAAGGAAAATGTAAGAGATTTGAAATAAAGTGACACAAAACGGAATTGCAGAGCTCAAACAGAAAATCCGGCAAACTTCTTGCCAAAGATAAAAAACAGTAGTCAAACCAATTATAGATAAAATGAAACATCAGAGACCCCATAAGTTTACCTTTAATGGAAATAACAACACTTTTAATGAAGAAGAAGAAAAGATAAGGATGCA
Organism: Aristolochia californica; assembly: GCF_029961685.1. Lineage (NCBI taxonomy): Eukaryota > Viridiplantae > Streptophyta > Magnoliopsida > Piperales > Aristolochiaceae > Aristolochia > Aristolochia californica. The sequence continues at coordinate 7,940,456 of NW_027181815.1, forward strand.
GCCACTTTAACCAAGAGAGTAAGTACCTTGTGGAAGGGATGTTAGGACCCCACAAAAGTCATTTATGATAAAACTACTACCATCTTGGGTATTGTGGATTAAGGTGTGATGCTTTCAAGCATTGCATATAAGAAGAAGGTTTAACGGTGAAGTAGCAACAAGCAAAAGTTCACTTGTATAACCATCTATGAAAAACTATGTACACTCACTGGCCGAGGAACATCATACTCACTTAACCTACTCAAGGTGAAGTGATATTTGCCTAAACCAGAAGCCATATATGTTATGGTCCTAGGGTTAAGTACTTATGTCTTCCGCTCCTAATAGGCCGATCTTTTAAGATGTATTGGTTAGGTGCTTATCATTTGGCACCTAGCTAATACATCCCAAAAGACCGGCCTGTTAGGAGCGGAAGGCATATGTACTTAACCCCAGGACCATAACAGTACACCCACCCTCCCAAGCCGACGCCCACGGCGGCCGGGATTAACACAGGCAGCCGCCGGCCGGGATTAATCACACACAACTATCGGGACGCCCGAGATTAACACACGCAGATGTCCCGCGCGGGAATCGAACTCGGGACGTAGTACCCGCTCTGATACCAAATGATAAGTACCTAGCCAATACATCCCAAAAGACCGGCCTATTAGGAACAAAGGCATAGGTACTTAACCCCAGGCCCATAACAATAAGATATTTTTGCTTGAATAAATAGGTAAAATGCATCAGAAACACGTAAATCTTCTTCCCTCAAACTGTCAGAGTGGTTCCATCCACTCTTGTTAGAGTTTGTGGTCTGAGTTAGGTACTTGGCTTTCCGCACCTTAAATGGCTAGTCTTTTCGGGTTGTATTGGCTAGGTATCTGACTCAGAACTTTGTAGTTAAGCGAGTTTGGGCGAGAGTAATTCTAGGATGGGTGACCTCCTGGGAAGTACTCTTGCCTAGGACTTTGACATGGTATCAGAGCTAGGCACGCCACAGCCCGCATTCGTATCCCGTGAGAAGCGGCTCCAGAATGGGTGGGGTGGGTGTCAGAGTGGTTCCATCCACTCTTGTTAGAGTTTGTGGTCTGAGTTAGGTACTTGGCTTTCCGCACCTTAAATGGCTAGTCTTTTCGGGTTGTATTGGCTAGGTATCTGACTCAGAACTTCGTAGTTAAGCGAGCTTGGGCGAGAGTAATTCTAGGATGGGTGACCTCCTGGGAAGTACTCTTGCACTTTGACACAAACAACTTTCAGAGCAATGTTCAAGCCTCTAAACCATGTAAAAAGTCTTTTCTCTTGAATGAATCCAGTTTCTTCAAGCTTAAAAAGCATATGAATACATACCGAAACAGAACTATATAATCATGCGATCAATCACCTTCTCTCCACAGTGAGTCCACTGAAGCAAGTTAGTCCCTGTCTTTTTTAATATGAAATATGAGGTCATCAGGTGAATGGCAAGCCCAGTGTTTTTCCTAATTTCTAATTTGTCTCATTGCCCTGATCCATGGACACCCTTTTAGCTGCAATACAAAAGGTGTATTTGGGAGGAGATGAATAATTGGGTCTTTAGAAACACTCTTATGTGAGGACTGCCATTTAGAGGAGATATAGGCTGATCATCTTACTGATTACAACTACTAAGATTTCTTCTAGTGAGGACAAATTGCTCCACAGTTGTTTGGTCTTATTTATTTGTTGGGACCTGTCACATCTGAATTTTGATGTGTCCAAGCAGCTGAATATGGATCACCCCAAAATGATCATGGAAGCAATAGCAACCAATGGAGATGGAGGCCAAATTTCGCTCAATTCAAGGTGGACCTCGAATAATCTGAGTCTCTTATGGAGGAATCGAATTCCACAGACTTGAAACAAGTAGTCATTGTAATTTTGAAGTTTTTTACATTTAGAAATAAAATCAATTCAAGGTGGACCAATCTCCAACGCTGTTCAACTATTTGTTAGAAAAATTCTACTGTAATAGTGTCACATATCTCTTCTTCACACTTTTTAAAAGTGAATTTAGTTTTCTTTTCCTTTCAGGAACGAGTTATATGTAGTTTGAAACCTCAGAATGTGCGGTTATGAAGCTTAGATTCTTCAACAATTAGTGTTCAAAGTCCAAACGAGGAAAAAAAAAAAAAAGCTAGAACAACAATCACCTGAGCTGTGTATGCCATATCATCAGGAAATTACTTTAATTATTTTGAAAAATTCATTAGGAAAATATTTCATCTCCAGGATGGTCCAAATATTCAATATCAGAACTTACAAATTCCACCCGAGGTTTTGTTTAATCACTCCATCCAGAAACGAAAACAATCAGGTAACAGAGAGGAACATATCCAACACAAATCCTAAACCATATAAAATCATTAACAAATTGTACCTTTGGCTCTCCGTCAATATAAACAACGGATCCGTCAGCGTAAGTCAGCAACGACCTTCCGTTTTTGGGGTTGAAATGGACGGGAACGCCTCTTCCCGATTGGGTATTGAAGGCATAAAGGCATTTGAAGCCGTACTTGTCGAGAATGTCAAGCACCTCCATTTGATCTCGATCCCAACCTCCCAAAGTCGACTTAAAGACATCGATGGGTCCTTTTCCACGGCGAAAGAGATGAACTTCAATTTCTGGAACTTTGGTTTTTACCGATTTGGCGCACTGGTTAGGCGAAGGCTCCTCGTCTTTGACGAGCTGTATCTCTTCCTCGGCCTTCTCCATCCTGCTGTTGCCGTCTCCTACAGCGCGGAGATTGTTTTTAATCGGAAAGAATAACAAACAAAACGGAATCTGAATAAAAAAGGGCGACCTTGTGTCTTTCTGTAAAGACGGAGGACTATTTCCGTCCATGTTTTCTGACTTTTTCTGCGTGGCCCATTATCCACTAGGCCCATAAAAATTTCCAAAGGGTTGGATTTGAACAAATACCAGGTCCAAGTTCAATTTAAATCAGATTTACATTTTTTACCTTATTTTATTTAAATAATATTTTTAATCCATAAATTTTCTTTACATGAGGATACATAAAACAATATCCAGGAGTATTTTGGTCATTTTATTCTCAAAGGGTATTTTGGTCATTTTCTCCTCCATGGTTTAATTTTTATATATAATCTTGTTCTATGTGTTGATTTGTGTTAGTGGTTAAATTTTCATGTACATATGATACATAATTAGGAAGATATAAGGAGAATAAGCTTTGTTAAGTTTATAGGGGTATTCTTGTAATTCTCATCCTAAACTTATTATTTAAGAGAACTAGGGGTCATGCACGACGCCCAATGAAACTTCTTTGGTTCTTCTCACTTTCTCTCTATTTTCTCCTCTACTACTACCATTGTTGGGAGCATCCTATTGTAGCTTTTCATCAAATTTCGATTACTGATTCATAAAAGTTCAAGTTTTTTCCTCTTTTTTCTCTGTTATAACCTTAGGTTACTGGTTTCTATTAATCATTGAGAGATTCTTTATGATTTGATTGCCCTAATTGGGTTTCTATTCAATTATCTTGGGATGTGCATCGCCCATCCTAGTCCTATGCCTGTGTCATCACAAAATTGCTTATGTCAACCCTAATTGAGGAGTAATTTTCATGATTCTTGTTGAATTTGATTTATTCTACTGATTTTTTACTAGTTGAAGTACGCACATCCTGATTTTTTGCCCTAACCTTAATTCTATGAGTGAGACATACTTTGGTGATAAACTTCAAAATTGTTTGGAAGGATTAATTGGTTATTGTGTGCTTTTATATCACTAATATGGCCGAAATAGGAGAAGTTAACACTTTGTCAAATGAAAATTCTAGATTTGACAAAAAAAATACCTTTATTATGATTACATTTAAGAAATTGACAGGGTTTAATTATCTTAATTGGACTAAATTTTTCAAAATATATGTGAATGACAGAAAGAAATTGAAATTTATTAGAGATGATCCCCTGGTTCCTCCAGATGATGATTGGGAGGCATAAGACAACCAGGTTATGACCTAGATTGTCAATAGTATTGACTTTACATTGAGAAATCAAGCGATGAATTGTGGACAGTAAAGGCTATGTGGTTGTCCCTAGAGTCTTTATATACTTAGGAGAGTAATCTCTCTTAATTTTATGAGTTGTATAAAATTTTATTTGGGTTAAAAAGGGGAAATAAAACTATTACATAATACTACAGTGCATTTCTTGGTATATGGCAAGAGATTAATGTATATCACCCGTTTCCTACAGATGAAAACGATTTGAGGAAACAACAAAATCAATTGTTGGTTGCATAATTTCTTGATGGATTAGGCACTAAATTTGATGTTATTAAAGCCTGATATTAGCCTCATATGAGATTCTTACTCTCTCTACCAGTTTTAACAGTATTATGAGGGCTGAGAAGACTGTTGTACGTGGAGCAGGTAACATAAGATAATGGATGCTATTGCTCTTAATACTCAAATATTTTCAAATACTATATCAACCCCCATAGAATCCTTTAGGGGTAGAGGTAGAGGTTGCCGGTAGAGAGGGCTCATATTGAGGTAGAGGACATGGTGATGGTAAGTGAAAAAGGAAATGTGTTTATTGTGGAAAAAAATAATCATTATTTTGATAGGTGTTGGGTTAAATTTGGGAAACTGACATGGGCTAAACCCACAACTTCTGATAGTGAAAGTGGGAGTTTAGGCTCCTCTATATTTGTTTTACTAGGTGCTCCAGATGAGATACAACAATTGATACAATAGCAATAGTAGATTACCCAGTAGATAACTCGAATCTTTGTTGCCTCACCCTCTACATTTGTAGCTCATGCTTCCATCCCAATTTCTAGTTCTACTAGTATTGACTCAGGTATGCCACCTTATCATGTTCACTCATTACCATCCTGGGTTCTTGACTCAGGAGCCTCCAGGCATATGTCAGGTATGTCGTCATTGTTTTTTTATTTGCAGGAGTCTTGGTACATAAAATATGTTAGTTGATAGTTTTACCTCTTGTGTTCAAGGAGTAGGCATTGTTACTCCAACCGTTGTTTTTTTTTTTTTTTTGTCTCCTCAGTCAACACTCCTTATTCCCAAGTTTCCTTTAAATTTGTTGTTTGTTAGTTTGCTAACCAACTCTATGAATTGCTCCCTCACAATTTATCATACTCATTGCACTTTTTAGGATCTCGCGACGAGGAAGACGATTGGTTCTTCTTGTGAGAGAGATGGATTATATTATTTGGAGAACCATCGATAAAATAATATCCAGGTGTTACATGCCGCATATTCTCCTCTACAATGGCATTTGTGGCTAGGTCATCCATCTGGGTAAGCATCACATAAGTTCTTTTCCAATCTCATCTCACAAATCTAGATGTCTATTTGAGATTGTACACTCCGACATCTGGGATCCTTATCTTGTGACTAGTCAGTTTGGTCATAGGTATTTTATTTCTTTTATCGATGATTTTAGTAGTTGCACTTGGATTTACCTTCTTAAGGAAAAATTCGAGGCCTTTGATGTTCAAACTTTTCTTCAATGAAATAAAAAATCAGTTTGCTACCTCACTTCATATTTTACATACTAACAATAGCCTCAAATTCATGAGTCATAAATTTTAGATTTTTTGTTAGACTCAAGGAATTATTCATCAAACATCATGCGTCTTTTACCCCTCAGCAAAATGATATAGTTAAATGTAAGAATCGTCATTTACTAGAGGTTGTTCAGACAATGATGATACATATGAATATATTCAAGTCTTATTGAGGCGATGTTGTTCTTACTGCTAGTTTCTTGATTAATAGAATGCCTTCATTTGTCTTAGAAGGCAAAATTCCTATGTAGGTCCTTTTACAGTTAGCACCATTATTTCCTATCTCTCCCTGAGTATATGTAGATGTTAGAAAAATATTTGTGTTTGTAGATGTTACTTTCTTTGAGAAACCTCTATAGGTATATAAACACAGAAAGAAGTCTCATCTCAGACTCCAGATTCATCTCTCACACCAAATCATGACTCTAAATCATCTAGGGATCCTAGAGGTAGCGATTTACATTTTCCTATTGCATTCAAAAAATGTACCAAGAAAGGTACGTGGAATCCTTTGTCTCACTTTGTATCTTTAATTCCTTATCTGACACCTATAAAAAGTTTGTTTTGTCCATATCTACCAGCACTATTTCTTTTTCAGTGTAGGAGGTACTTTTATCTCCTCATTAGAAGCAAGCTATGGATGTTGAAATAGAGGTATTGGTACATCGAGGCACTTGGAAGCTATATGATTTACCATTAGGAGCAAGAGTTGCTAGTTGTACATGGGTTTATACCAATAAATATCATACAGACAATTCTATTGAGAGGTATAAAGCTAGGTTGGTTGTCAAAGTGTATACTCAAGCATTTGGCATTGATGTATTTGAAAAAAATTTGCATGTTGCTCGATTATCGTTTGTTTGTGTTTTTATCTTAGTTGCAGTGAATCAAGAGTTGCCCCTACATCAATTAGACATAAAAAATGTCTTCTTATATGGTGATCTAGAGGAAGAGGTGCATATGGAGCAACCTCCGGGGTATGCTGCTCAGGGGGAGACACATAAAATTTGTAAACTCAAGAAGGTGATTTATGGGCTAAAACAGTGTTCGCATGTTTGGTTTGAAAAATTCAGCCAAGCTGTGATATCTATGGGATTCTCGAGGAGTCATTGTGATCACTCATAATTTGAAATGAAGAAGTCCTACGAAATGGTAGTGTTATTGGTTTATGTAGATGACATTATCTTATATGGGAGTAATATTTCTAGTATAGAGGATACTAAGTCTTATTTTTTTGTACATTTTCAAACCAAGGATTTGGGGCCATTGAAATATTTCGTGGACATTGAAGTAGCGTAAAGAAGTTGTGATGACACAATAGAAATATGTAACTAATATGCTTCAGGAGTTTGGTTTGTTGGGAGCTTAACTAGCTGATACTTCAATGAAAGTGGGACATGATCTCCACGATGATTAGAATATTGCATTAAATGACAAAACACAATATTGGAGGTTAGTGGACAAGTTAATTTATGAAACAGTTACTAGACCTGTTATCTGTTTTGCACTAAGTATAGTGAGCCGGTTTATGGAACATCCTCACAAAATACACCTAGAAGTTGCAAAGAATTTTGAGGTATCTGGAATGAGCACCAAGAAAATGTATTTTCTTTATACCCAATAACCAGATGAAGATAAAGGCTTTCACTAATGCTGATTATGTTGGGTCCAAACTGGATAGGAAGTCAACCTTTGGGTATTGTGTCTTCTTAAGAGGCAACTTGGTTAGTTGGAAAAGTAAAAAGCAAAATATTGTGGCCCAATCTAGTGCAGAAGCTGAATATAGGGCAATGACCCATACAATGAGCGAGTTGATGTGGGTTAGATCAGTCTCACAGGAATTGGGTTGCAACCAGGATGGGTCAATGAGTATGTTTTGTGATAATCAGGCCACGATCTTTATTGAAAGTAATATAGTTATTTGAGATGTTGTGATGAAGAAGCAGGTTGTTACTGTATTTGTTCGATATGGAGATCAATTGGGAGATGTCTTCACAAAGGCCCTTGGCAAACAAAAGTTTCTATCATTTTATGACAAGCTGACACTCCTAGATATATATGCTCTAGATTGAGAGGGAGTGTTAGAAAATATAGGGGAATTTTGATCATTTTACCCTCAAAGGGTATTTTGGTCATTTCACCACAAGCCTTCTCTGACTCTTCTCCCTTTATGTCTCTTTTCTTCTCTTTCTTTCCCTTCCTCTTAATTTTCTCCTCTTCCACCACCAAAATCCTTACTTTTTTCATTATCTTTCCTCAAAAAATTTAAATGATTGAACATTGAACATCTTATATCAACAAGACTAAGACCAAATATATAAAGACAAAGATATGTTTCATCTATTATCCATCAACATGTACTTTGCTAAAGAGTAGGTAAGAAAAAGTTTAACTTGACTCTTACAACAAGAAGTTTCACAGAGACAAAATTAATTTAGTAAAGTTTTATAAGAGTCTCACATGAGAGTCTTATTTAAAGGAGTTTTAGTTATATTAGTTTTCTATTTATGTTCAATTGTTTAGTTATGCTATTACGTATTTTTAAGTGTTAGATTTTGGGTGTAATTGGGACATGGGTAGTTTAATTGTAATTGGATTCTACTTGTTTCCTCTATTATAAATAGAGACACCTTGTACTCGAATTACAATAAGTTAGTAAAATATTTCTCTTTTTTAGAAATTCAACATAGTATTAGAGTGGGTTTTGTGTGTTGACTCGGTCAACCCTTAGAGGTAATGTGATCCTTTTTTGGTTTATTATCTCTAGTAGTTTAAGTTTGTATTCTTCTTTTTTCTTTCTTTCCTATCCTAGTACCTGTTATTTCTTTGGCATTTGCACCTCCATACCGAACTTCTCATATTTCAAATTATATATTGACGAAAATATCTTTGAGTATACTTTCCAACTAAAAAAAAAAAAATCATTCATAATTTTTTAATAAGATAAATTTATATTTGAAGCAAAAAAATCAGACAATAAGAGAAGTTTGAGTAGGAGCAGTAAGTTTCAATTTTTTAGGCATTTTATGTGATCAAGAACAAGACTTTATATGGAGAATTATATGTAAAAAAAAAATCTATAAGTCTATTTTTTAACCTATCAAATCAATTCTCAATCTGAGTTTTTTAGAGGGAGATGTCAATATCGAAAGAGTCAATGGTCATGCTGGCCAAAGATAAAAGAGTATTCAATTCGGCCATATTGCAGAGTTCGAAATCTATCAGATTCTTTCTCTCAAAAGAAATATATTTCATGAAGGAATATTATACTTAAATGAAATATATCAAAGTCTAGTTTGAAAAGGAGTAAATTTCATGATAGAATATCTTAAAGAAACCGGCACTAGCGTACATGATAGGATAATCAGGCTTCGTAGCATCGGACACCACAAAAGTCTGTTGGAAAGCTGATAATGCTTCCTTCAGCTCCTTTGAAACTCTGGGAAGCCCTTTATCCTTCCCTGCCTCTGACTCTTCGGAGCTCCTCCCAGAATTACCTGACAGCGATGTGTTCAGAGATCAAACTTTCAAATTTCCTTCTATTAAATGTAAGAAGACCATAGTAACAAGGAAAATAGCACACTGAGAAAACTATTTGATGCACTAGATTCACCAAACTCGGCATTCGAATTGCAAGCTCTCCTTAAGGTTTGTGTGTAATTTGTAAAGGTCTATGTAGCAGAGGTAATGTAATGACCTGAATCTCTCCTTGACGTCCCTCCCTTGTTTGAATCTTCTCCAGACGTCCTCACTCTAACCCCTTGTAACTTTCCAGTCTCTACGTCGGTCTTCAGTACCAGACCCCATTCTGCAGCCCTCTGTGCAGCTTGGCCTACCTCCCCAGTCAACGGAGCTTCTTCTTTCTCGTTCTGTTTAGGAATACTAGGGCTGGCATCGTTCTTCTGGTCTTGGAAAATGGAGATAGTTTCCTTTGAGCGGCCATTCGTATCCTTGATGGCCATCCATGGAGGGATGATCTCCTCCGTCGCTCTCCCGGACTTAGAGAGGTTGGGAGCTTCCTGTGTTTCGGGAGCGCCATGCCCATCTTCCATATGCTGCCGTGTCGGAAACTGAGAGAACCTGGAAGTGGTGCCCGGTTTCGAAGAGAAGGTTGATGGGTTGAAGACCTCCAGTGAGCCACGGGAGTCCCTTGGCATTGGAGGGATGAGAGATGGTTTTGGAGACAAATTCGACGGCTCCATTCCTGCACATATGAGGACACGCAAGTTAATTTCTTTTTCTGAGCACCACTCTCGTAAAAGGAAATTAATATAGTTCAATGTCGGAAACTACCTGAGATTATAACAGTTTAACAGAAGTATTTAACGTGATAACTGGAGAAGAATAAAAGAGTTGGAAAATCCTGTTCAATTACAAAGGAGAAGTTCTTCCTCAGTAGAGCGTTTGCCTGCGTCCAGAAACTCGGTGGTCCATATCTCTCAATTTCTTCTCTCTGCTTTCCGCTACTCGCAGTGGGTTCTTCATTATCAAACATGAGTCTATTTAACAGTGTAACTCCCGCCAGATTCTGCTCATGAAGCGGTTCTCGTCCACGACCGTCGGCCAGTAATTTAAACTTTTACGAGATGTGCATGTGTACTCGACGTTCAAAAAAATAACCATTATTTTATTATAATTATTATCTTCCATTATATAATTAAAAAATAAAATATTTAAATAATTATTATCTTCCAAATAATAGAGGGTGTTTGGCTAAAAATTTGTATCCTAATAAATAAAAATTTAAATATTCAATTAAAAAAATTATTAACATCTAATTAAATTAGTCTACAGTTTTTATAATATGTTTAATAACTATTTACTATAACTCTTGTTTTTTAATATAAGTTAAAAAAATTTAAAAATTAAAATTAAAATAATATATGGTATATACTCTTATTATGATATAAGTATATAAAATATAACATCATATAAAATTTTATTAAATAAAAAAGTATATAATATATATATTTCAAGTTAAAAAAATAAAATACAATTTTTATAAATGTTATATATTTTAAATATATTTTATATTGCATTTCTTAAAAACCCAAAATTTGTTGTGATTGAGAGTGGTTTTCCATGTTGCCAAACCAACCTTGTTAGCCCTTTTTTGGATCAAAGTAGGGGGAAGCAAAGGGAATGAGCCTATAAAAAGAGGGAACAAAATGCTTTTGACTATGGGTCATTATCCTGGCTTTAAAGTCTCAGTTTTGTCAAGGTAGTCACCATTAAATGCATTTATTATACTGGTTTGGACAAAATACAACTAATTCTCTTTTCCAACAAAGCTAACTCAATATTTCAGTGACATTAAATCACTATTCCAAGTCCTTTTTCTTCAGCAAAAAATGACTTGAACTGTTCAAATGTTGTTGAGATGGTAGAGCGATGGTGATTGACTAGCGAACCTGCTTCCCTTCTTCAAGCTTTTTCTCCTCCCCCATCAAAGCTACTGCTAGACGCGACGAACCAAAAAAATCAAATAAACAAGTATGGAATGTGAAATTTGAGTAAGAAACTGGTCAGTTTCCTATACACCTACAACATATGAAAAAATTCTAAATATTTCAAAATACTAAAAGCGGCAATCTAGTAACCAGGGTTTAACATAATCTCAATCATGCAACTAATTTTGGTTTTGAATCTTACAAAATAAATTTAATGATAACCACATAAACACAAGTTAGTTTGTTATGAACAAAAAAATCACTTAATTTTTCTTGTCAACTTGGATCACCTGAGTTTAAATTGAGTTTCTAAAACTAGATGAGTTTGTAAAAGCTCATTTAGACCAGAGTTTTATAAAAAATTACTCAGTTTCTACTGATTCGAGTTGATTCAGGCGACTCAAAGTGACTCAGAAGGGTTTTAAAAATATGTGGGGTTTTCTGGTAAGGACCAAATATTTTTCTAATTCATCAGCACCTCCCCTGTTTCAATGCAACTTCTTGTATTCCCAAAGAATTTAAGGTTGAAACAAGTAGAACAAAACCAAAGCTATAAATGCGATGAATCTGATGAGACAAAGCAGGGAAGTTTAGAAAAAAAATGAGAAGGATTGAAGTCTGCTTGTTTGAAGCAGATTACTAGTATATAAACAACATCAAATAAAAGGGAACTGTAAAATATAATTCAAACTACTCAGATATTCACAATAAAACACCTTACCCTTCTCACGAGGAGTGGTGGGTGTCAATAAATAGACACAAAAAATATGACTACAACAGGGCCGTTTAGCATTGGACTGGTCCAAATATATGTAAAGGTTAGAATTAGAGATTAGAGTGCTTACCTTCATCTCAACGTTTGAGCTAGAAACTATTAGAACAAGAACAAAACCGACTCCTCCCTGAATAATTGCAGAATCCAATATCTTATATGGGTATTGACTCCCAAAATAAACAAATTATATCTCACTGTCAGAACATGGAGTATAACCAGCCCACTTGACATGCAACCCCAAAACCTCAACAGCACTATATATCTCTTCAGATCTCGGATGAGATGTATCCCTTACCAAGAAAGCATGCATCATATTGTCAACCTCTATCCAACTATTTGCAGCCGCTTTTTGCACTTTACGGTTCTTCATCGTGTTCCGTACCTCCAAGGCTTCTTCCCACCTCCCTAAACTAGCATATAGGTTGGAAAGAAGAACATAATTCCCAGAATTTTCTGGCTCTAGTATAATTAGTTTCTTAACTGCAACTACAGCAAGATCCATGTTTGAGTGAGTCCTGCAAGCACTCAACAAGGTGCCCCAGATAACAACATTAGGCTCCACGTCCATCTTGCAAGAAATGAACTCATGAGCCTCTTCCAGTCTCCCAGATCTACACAAAAGGTCCACAATACAGGCACAATGTTCAACCTTAGGGGTGATGTTGAAATCTGATTTCATGCTTTCAAAGAATTCATAACCTAATTGAATAAGTCCGGCATGTGTACAGGCAGTTAGTAGCCCAACGAAGGTGATCTCATTAGGTTTTACATTTGATTCCTTCATCTTAACAAACAGATCAATTGCTTCCTTATGCAACCCATTAAAGGCTAGCCCTCCGATCATTGAATTCCATGAAACAACATCTTTCTCAAGCATCTGATCAAATACTTGACGAGCTTTGCTAATGTTTCCACATTTAGCATACATGTCTAGTGATGCAGAACTCACGTAAACATTTGAAGCCAAGTTCTCACTCTCAATATAACTTCCTACAAGCTCACCAGTTTCTACAGAACCAAGTTGAGAGCAAGCAGACAAAACACTCACCAGGGTGACATCGTTTGGCTTGAAGTTGTCAATTTTCATTTGTTCAAAGAGTTCTAGAGCCTCATCACATCTCCCATTTTGTGCATAGCCAGCAATCATGGCACTCCATGCAACAACATCTCTTTGGAGCATTCTGTCAAACTCTTGACGTGCTTCATCGACTGCACCACATTTCACATACATTTCTAATATTGCAGTGGTGACTATCAAACTTCTGCAGAGGTTATTCTTAGCAATAAGCTGTTTAACTTTCAATCCCATAGCCAAGTCGCCCAGTTTAGCACACATAGAGAGAATTGTCACCAGTGTTATCTCATTAGGCTGAAAATTCTCGGTTTGCATTCTCTCAAATAACCGAAAACCTTCCGTCAGATCTCCTTTATGTGCATAGCACGAAATCATCGAGTTCCAAGAAACAATTGTTCTGTCAGGAATCCTGTCAAACAGCTGACGTGCCTCTAAAACCAAGCCAGCCTTTGAATACCCAGATATTAAACAATTATATGAGATAGTATCTTTAACAGCAATCTCATCGAAAGTACGCCTAGCAGCCCCCAAATCACCGGCCTTTCCATATAAATCAATAAATGCAGTCTGAATAAATAAATTGCTAACCAATCCACACCTTATAACAAGAGAATGCAATTGTTTACCTTCGTTAATTGCCAATAATGAAGCACACGATTTTATAACAGGCGGGAAATTGAAAAAAGCTATAGAATTTTCATTGTGGTGCATCAAAAAGAAGGTTTCTATAGCCTCCTTATGCATACACAATCTCGAGTAACTAGAAATGAGGGCATTATAGAGATTCTGGTCTGGTCGAGGAATTCCATCGAAGACTTTACGAGCATAATCTACGAACGAGAAATTCAATAGACGCTTCAGAAACAATGTGCTGAAGTCGAGATTTCCACAAACGATATGGGCGTGAATCTGCCTAAATTGGTTCAGGTGGAGAGTGGGAGAGAGAAGGAGAGTGATAAGATGTTGTTTCATTTACAAACAACTCCAGACATTGAAAGTAGCTTTTCTTTGGGTTAAGAGGTAGTGACTACTTACTAGCCGTTAGGACCTGATTAATCATTAATTCCTACATATGTTTCGTTAAGGAAGAATCCCGTGGATTAGTGATATAAAAAATTTTGAGTTATATTAATTGGAAAAGAGATTCCTTAACAGAATAAAATATATTGAGTTAATTAATTGGAAAAGAGATTCCTAAGGTGGTTAGTCACTTTTGGATAAGCATTGGACCCAATTTAACATGGTATCAGAGCAACCACTTAGTATATGGGGCATTCCACCCAAATTATCCATGTACATGAGGACCTCCACCCAAATTAACCATGTACCACACGTGAGAGATAAAACTTGAATTTTCAATTAACAAGTTAATGACTAGTTAATTGCTAAGGTCTTGGCCTTTGCACAGAGAGAACATGAACAACCAAGATTAAAAAAACATGGGCTTCCTGAGACTTAATGATAACCACCAATAACTAAGTTGAGGTGAAGTTAATATTTTTTTACGGTTCTATTGATATATGTATGCAAGGAAGACACTCTCTCTCCGATAATCGGTTTCTTCTTGAGTAAGGCTTCTCAAGCAAAAACATTTTTTTCTTACAAGAGAGAACATATTTTTTACCTATTATGTCCTCAAGATGAAACCTGCCAAGAAATGATGACGAACTTGCCATCTTCTCAGCTAAAAACAACAGGTCGTGCCATGTAAAGAGATAAACATCATTTTTTCGTCGTTGAACAATTGCTATGTTCCTTTGATTGTCCTCCTTGTTGAGATTTCTTCCCTTATATTGATTAGATATTCTTTCCTTTATCTAAATATCCTGTAATCTATGTAATCACTCTCAAACCTTCCATGTATAGATTATTACAATCGGTAAAATGGATATTTAAGCCAGATGATGTGAATAGCAATATAACACAAAATTGAAATCTTATTTCTTACTTGGTATCAGAGCTGGAGAATCCTTCTCCTTCTCTTTCTAGTTGATGAAGAACAAAGCAACAGTTCTTTGTTTTCTGCTATGTAACTACACTATTCAGTGCTTCCATATTCATCTCGGTCGTCACCGTGAGAAGCACCGCCGTCACCCTACTCTGGCGGAACTTTCGAAAGACGTCGACGACTGCAGCCAAGCCACCTCTTGGCCTTCCAGCAACCAACATCAACAATCCCGACGAAGAAGTTCTAGTCGCTGAAGAACAGAACAACAACTCCTTGTTTTCTGCTCTATAGTTGTAGTGAACAACACTATTCAGTGTTCCCATATTCATCTCGGTCGTCACCGTGAGAAGCACTGCCGTCACCGTACTCTAATGGAACTTCTAAAAGATGCTGACGACTACAACCAAGCCAACGCTCGGCCTTCTAGCAATTCGTATCAATGGTCACAACAAAGAAGAAGAAGGTATTTTAGTTTTTTTTTTCTTTCCTCTCGGTTGTCACAGTAAACAGAAGAGTCATCATCCGAATTACAGCAAGACTTCAAAAAGTCGCTGACGAACTACAGCCTAGCCACCGCTCGACCTTCCCATGACCTGCATCAGCATCCCAATGGAGAAGAAGAAGGTACACTCGCGATTTTATTTTATTTTTTTGATACCTTAGGTATTGTTTCGCTATTTTTTTGCCCTGCGATCGTAACTTGAACAGGACCAAAATTCAAACCGGGTCAACCGAACAGCAAATCGGACTAGTTCCCGAACAGGAGCAAAATTAGAGACCTAAAATTGGGTCAACCCATCGACAGGAAATAGACCGGACCAGTTCTCAGATCGAACCAAAATCAGAGACCCAAACCGGGTCAACCCAACTGTAGGAAGCAAACCACACCAATTCTTTGGGTGTTTTATTTTATTCTGATCACTGTCAATCTTCTTGCATCATGTCGAAGGAATCAACAAAGATTATTCATGTTCAATCCAAAAACTCGGGTTTTACAACTAGCGTCATTCTTACGGAAGTTAACTACGATGTATGGTCCTAGATCATGGAGATGCAAATTGCAGAATGTGAGAAGTTATGAATATATTATGGGAAAACACCAATCCTACAAGAAACTAATGCTTCTTATACGAAGTGGTAAGCTGAAAATCAAAAGGTTAAGGGGTGGTTGTTAACCTCTATGTCACCAGATATTATGAAGCGATATATTTAACTATGCACCACATGTAAAATCTGGAAGGCTCTAGTCAAAGCTTTCTACAATAGGTCAAATGAAGCACAACTTTTAATCAGAGAGCTTTCTCTACCAAACTGACTGATCGCCCTCTATTAACGTATTATGGTGAGCTTGTGGAAAATTTCCAAGAACTTGATCATCGTGACAGGATTATAATGAAATATCATGATGATGTCATCGCCTATAGAAAATTTGTTGAAAGATTGTGAGTACAACAAAATGTATTGAATGAAGAATTCAAACACATTCGAGGCAAGATTCTCATAAAAGACCCGATATTGGATCTTGAAGAAGCTTATGTTTACGTACGTCATGTCTCTGTTCACATAACTACTTTAAATGGTAAAGTTGATCGTGTTGAGTCATCTACAATGGTGGTACATCGAACTAAGCCTAAAACAGTTCGACCAACTGATCCTACCAGTGATCAAAATCAGGCATTAGGAGCTCAAAATCACAACTATAAGATTGGAGCAGCAAAGTCAGAGTGTATTTGTACTCACTGTGGTAAGACTAGACATACAAAGTTATGTTACTATGAACTTATTGGGTATCCAGAATGGTGGGATCCTACCAAAACACTTCACAAACGGAACTCTAAACCAAATAATCTTGTTTCAGTTGCAATAGCAGAACCCTCCACCTCCAACACGACTGAGGATGCATCAATTTTAATTGTTACATCTGGTAAGGTTCTTAATATTTCTGATCTAGTATAAATAATGAATGGATAATTGATTCTAGTACTACTGATCATATGACCTTTGACAATCATTATGTTCAATTTATAAAACCATCTTAACAGCATATTGTATCCACAACAAATGGTACTTTCTCTCATGTTATTGGAGAAGGTTCTATTACCCTCACTGAAAATTTGAGTATTGGTTCTGTATTAGTTGTTCCAACCCTCAATCATAATTTATTATCAGTGGCTCAAATAACTCTCACTCTGCATTATATTGTGATTTTTTCACTTAACCTGTGTGTGGTTTTAATGACATTTAAATCTGCAAATTTTGAAATTTGGTTTTAGCATAAACGGTTATGTCACTTTCTTTAGTTATTTAAAGAAATTATTTCCAAAACATTTTTCTCTATTATCCTAGAAAACTCATCCACGACTTCTTCCCATTTCTCATCTGTTCTGAAAGGGAGAGAATAGTTATCTCTCATCCAAACGACAGCAAGCTTTCCACGGTTGGCATCAGCGTTGTATCATCTCCTATTGCGACGGCTTTGTCTTCTCCGAAAGAGCGCTGCGATTACTCAATCGAAGAATTCAACGCTTATAATCGACTGGAAATTTCGCAAAATTGGAAGCCAAAACCGCGTCGAAGCGTGCGGCGGAGATTGCAAAATTTCGAGGGAAAGTCAAGCGTACCATAGAAACAACAACAAAAAAAAAAAACTCTGGAGAGTAATGAAACCTGAATATTATAATCGGGGAAACTACTGGGTAAGAGATCGCAATTCAACTCTGCAATTTGTGATTTGTGGAAAGAAGGATGGGGAGCTTCGTCTTTTTGCTCGACCGATCGCAGGTGTTTTTAAATTGCTCAGCCGTTACTTCGGACGTTATTGACTGTGCTTGTCTTTTATAGCAAGTACGTTATCGAGACTGAATGTTGGCACATGAGCTTCACTAAGTGGAGGGAGTAGCCAGTCAGCGTCGGGGTTCCTCGAGGACAGCACCGTCCGGCCGTACTTCTGTAAACCCAATATAGCCGGTTGGCTTAAAACTCCATAAATCCGACCTCGGCGCGAACTGACGCCAGGGAATATAAAACGGGACTTCGAAGACTTCGAACATCCCGAAGCGTTTTCTCTCTCTCTCTCTCTCTCTCTGTGGCTGGAATGGCGAGCTCGGAGTCTCAGTTGCAGACGGGATTACCTCTCTTTCGTCAGCAGTTTGGAGCTCTAACTAAGAAAAATTTTCTCCTCTCATGGCGGCAGAGGAGAACTACCTTTACTCAACTCTTCTCATCGCTTTTCTTCATCTTCCTCATTTTCTGTATCGACAAAGCTGTACAATCTCGTTACTCCACCACTACTTCGTACCAGAATGTCTTCGATCCGGAACCTCTGGTTTCTCCCCCCATACCTCTTTGCGAGGATAAGTTTTTTGTCAAATTGCCATGTTATGATTTTGCTTGGAGCGGTAATAGTAGCCCGAGAATCCAGTCGTTCGTGCGGAGAATTATGGCGAATAATCCTGGAAGAGAGATTCCTGACAGCAAGGTATTACCTTTTGAATTTAGAATTATGAAGTTACGATAAGAAGCTTTGGAAGGACTTGATGAAATTTCCGCTCCTTTGCTGAATGAATCAGTGAACGCGTGTGTTTGAAATTTCGACTTTCCCAAGTCTTTAGAAGAATATCGTTTTCCTGCTTTTATGGGTTTTAGTGAATTTTTTTTATTAGATCATACCTTTTTGTAATATGTATTTTATGTACGCAAGGAATCTGGAAGGTGTTCAGACTACCAAAGTAGAATTGGTTGAAATTTTCTGACAGGGAAAGTGGGTGGTAGGATTCAAATATGTAGACTGAGCTACTTTTTTATCTGTTTTCTGCAATGGGTAACGTTCACTTTCACGCGCACAGGTTATATCCTTTCGGACACCGGCTGAAGTAGATGCTTGGCTTGCAGCGAATCCTATGCACTGCCCAGGAGCCCTGCATTTTGTCGACAGAAACTCAACTGTCATAAGCTATGGGATCCAAACAAACTCAACCCCTGTAGCTAAGCGAGGGCTTTTTGAGGACCCCACCTTCAAGTTTCAAATACCTCTCCAGGTTGCTGCTGAGCGTGAAATTGCCAGGACCCTTATCGGAGGTCGAACAGACTTGTGATTCTCTTTATTTGCGACCATTAGAAATTTATGGGCTATTTTTTTTGTCTTTAATTACTTGTGGTTATGCAGGACATAAGATTGACACTTTCTGCTCCGCTCATTTTGTTCTAGAATTTCATACTTATGTATCCCGATTTCTTTCAATTATGTAGTCGTTTACCTATACTTCTTGTTTTTGTTTTTGTTTTTTATTATTCTAATAATATATTATGCTATTTGTTTTTAGCCGTTTTTCTTTTCCTTCCTGCCACTAACTCACCATAACCTGCTTCTACAGATACAAATTTTAGTTGGGTCGTTGGATTCAAAGAATTTGCACACCCGGCTATAGAAACATTCTCTGCTGTTGGGACTGCAGGACCAACCTTTTTCCTTGCGATTGCCATGTTTAATTTTGTTTTCCAGATTAGCTCTTTGGTTACAGAAAAAGAACTTAAACTTCGTCAGGTACATATTAAATGTCTTAGTTTTGTGTGACAAATTCACATTTTCATCATGGATTTTCCACCCCAGTTCAATCAGGTCTTCCCATATTTGTCTCAAGTGATTTATTCTAGACTCTAGCTGTATGGATGTTGAATGGATTGACTGGGAATTCTTGAATTTGCAGGCAATGTCTATAATGGGTCTCTATGATTCTGCCTACTGGCTATCTTGGCTTACATGGGAAACCTTTTTGGCACTCATATCATCACTGCTGTCTGTACTATTTGGGATGATGTTTCAGTTTGACTTCTTCCTCCATAACAGTTTTGTCATTCTTTTCCTAGTATTTTTCCTCTTCCAGTTCAATATGGTAAGTTTCTGCACTTTTTCTTGAGAGCATGAAATCAATTTGAATCTCATGAAAGTTCATTCTTATTTTCTGCATGACAAGGCTCCTTCTCAACATTTTTGCAGACCGGTTTTGCTTTCATGATTTCAGCTTTCATTAGCAAGTCAGCTTCTGCCACTACTGTTGGATTTTCAATTTTTATTATTGGCTTCTTGACACAGGTAAGTTTCTGCTGTTAATTTCTTCAATTTTTACCAAGGACTCTGAAATTATCTTTCCTCTTTGCAGCTTGTTACAACATTCGGATTTCCCTATCGTAATGATTTCTCAAAGACATATCATGCGATCTGGTCACTTTTTCCTCCTAATCTTCTTTCCAAAGCGCTTAGTTTGCTTGGGGATGCAACATCAACTCCTGAAAACCCAGGGATTAGCTGGACAAGACGGGCAGAATGTCCTTTCAATGATCCCAATTGTGTGCTTACTATTGTATGTTAAAAGAAACTATTGTCTAGACTGTCATTATATTTTCAGTATTGTGCACTACATATGTTATTTTTTGTTTTCAACTCTTTCAAAGAAACCTGAAATGAGTTACTTCAGTACCATTATTGATAGCTAGCCCCTGGTATAGTGATATGTTTTTGTAACAGGATGGTATTTATAGGTGGCTTATTTCAACATTCTTTCTTTGGTTTCTCTTGGCCATCTTCTTTGACAACATACTTCCAAATCCCAATGGTGTCAGAAAATCTTTGTTTTACTTTTTGAAGCCTTCATACTGGACAGGGAAAGGTGGAGACAAGGTTGAAGGTAATTGACTCTGAACTTCAAACTACCTGATAGACATTGTGAGACCTCTACTTGATTAGGGATCACGAGTCTTGTTCTCTTCATTATTTCAGAAGGAGGCCTATGCACTTGCATGAGTTCAATTCCTCCTTTAGATCATACAAGCGTAGATGATGAAGATGTTCTTGAAGAGGAAACAAGAGTAAAACAGCAAGAAACTGAAATTGAACTTGATCCAAATGTTGCTGTGCAAATACGTGGTCTTACAAAGATATATCCTGGCATGATAAAGATTGGCTGCTTTACATGCCATAGGACATCCCCCTACCATGCAATTAAGGTATAAACAACCTGTTCTATTTTTTAATTGCAATTGTTATAGCAGTATTATTTACGTTTTCAAGCTGAAAGTCATCTATCTCTTTCTGACTTTCACGGGGAGGGGAGTGGTACTGCCCTTCCCTTTCCTACCTCCTGATTATGGGGGGGAGGGGAGGAGGTCAACCCACATACTTGGTTTGTTTTCTTTTTGAAAGTTAATAAGATTAAAAAGGGTAAGTATGTCCTTTTTTATAAAAAAAAATTAAGCCAAGGATTTGAATGTAACAATTTTTTACATCCAGAGGAATCAATGTATTTTATGGTTCGTTAGAGGGTGAGAATAATTTTACCATTTCTATAGGTTTGACTGTAATAACCCATTAATGTTTTATTTTTTGATCATTAATTGTACATATCTCTAGGGGATATGGGTAAACTTTGCAAAGGATCAATTATTTTGCCTTCTTGGACCCAATGGAGCTGGAAAGACTACTGTTATTAATTGCTTGACTGGTATAACGCCAGTAACAGGGGGAGATGGTAAGGCTGGTATTCCATGTTCTTCATTTCTGTGATCTCATCTTATGTAAATATTGAGCAACGCTTTCATATCCAGCTTATGTAACACTTTACACTAACAGCATTAATCTATGGGTATTCCATCCGAAGTTCTGTTGGCATGTCAAACATCCGAAGGTTGATAGGAGTTTGCCCTCAGGTGCTCCTTATTATATACTTTTTATTTGGTATTCGTTACCGTATTATATAGACTCAAAATTTCCGGATTTTTTGGAAACTCGAATTTATAGTTGCCTTTTACTTTCTCAGTTTGACATTCTATGGGAAGCCCTATCAGGGCAAGAGCATCTTCATCTCTTTGCAAGTATTAAGGGCCTGCACCCGGTTTCAATCAAAATGGTACAACCTGGTGAACCTAATTGTTTTAGATTGATTCTCAGACTTGTGTTTTGTTGGAATAAGTTAGTCAACTTTTCCCTTAAACTGACTACTTTTGTTAGGCTTTACTTCTGAAAGTTTTTGTGGCTTGCCTTTCTATTTGTCTTTCACTTGAAAAAATATATCTCTTATGATTACAGGTGGCAGAAAAATCTTTAGCGGAAGTAAAACTCAATGATGCAGCCAAACTTCGAGCTGGGAGCTATAGTGGAG
Organism: Aristolochia californica; assembly: GCF_029961685.1. NCBI lineage: Eukaryota > Viridiplantae > Streptophyta > Magnoliopsida > Piperales > Aristolochiaceae > Aristolochia > Aristolochia californica. Next base: position 7,962,421 of record NW_027181815.1, read on the forward strand.
GAATGAAACGCCGTCTCAGTGTCGCGATAGCTCTTATTGGGGACCCTAAATTAGTTATTTTGGATGAGCCGGTAGAAAGATCATGGGATCAAGCATCTATCTTCTATCTTCCTTTCATATGTTTACCATTTTTTGAATTGATAAAAACACATTAGTTTGGTCTATTTTGCCCATGAATCTTTATGGCCAAATAATTGGTATTTTTATTCTCTTTCTTGATGTTCCTCTTCAATTTTCAGAAGCATTTAAACCTTTTTTTAATCATCAAAACTAGCTTAAATGAAACTAGTGATAGATATCCATTCAATAAATATTCTTCCCCGATTAGGAATAAACTTTCTTCTGTTTAGGTTTTCATTTCATTTGCTTCTCCAATAACTTCAGCATCTTGAATTTTTCTTTATTTGCAGACTACTGGCATGGATCCAATTACACGGAGACATGTGTGGGACATCATTGAAAATGCCAAAAAAGGGCGAGCCATTATATTGACAACTCATTCAATGGAAGAAGCCGATATACTAAGTGACAGGATAGCTATCATGGCAAAGGGAAGGTTTCGATGCATTGGGAACTCAATCCGATTAAAGTCACGGTTTGGGACTGGTTATATTACTAGCGTGAGTTTCTCTGGCAGTACTCCTGGGCAAACCCCCAGTGCTACTGCTGAAACAGGTGCAAGTGAATATCAACTGGAGTCTGTGAAACAGTTCTTCAAAAATGTATGCAGAAAAATCATATGGTCTTCTAGATCATTTTGCTAAGAATAGTAAAGAACAGGTTGGTGACTAACTTAAGAATTGATTTAATTGACAGCGTTTGGATGTGGTACCCAAAGAGGAAAACAGAAGTTTCTTGACATTTATCATCCCACATAAGAAAGAGGAACTGTTGACTGTAAGTTTTGTTTATGACTTATGACTGCATTTTAAGGACTTAAGTGCTGTGTTAATCCAAAAACATTTTTCTGCTACTTGTGCATTGAGAGGTCGGAAATAATGGTGAAATTGACCATTTCTAGTGCGTAAAGAGGCTGTATTCATTGATGACACCTATCTTTTGGCTGATAATTTCTAGTGATGTCCACCTGTAAACTTTTATTCTTTCTAGTGATCAGCTACATGAACTCTTTCTTCTGTATCATTGGCCTGTTCCATTGTTATATTTTCATTCAATTTCCTCAGAATTACATTCTTTTGCAGAGCTTTTTTGCTGAGCTCCAAGATAGGGAAGGAGAGTTTGGGATCTCGGATATCCAACTTGGTCTCACAACTCTGGAAGAAGTGTTTTTGAATATTGCAAAGAAGGCGGAGCTTGAAGATGCTTTGGCTGAAGGGAGATGGGTGCCTCTGACATTGGATTCTGGCAGGTCACTTGAGGTAAGTTTACTTGACCGTCCTGCTTTTTTTTTTTTTTCTTTTTGGAGGAAATACTTGACCGACTTGTTAATATTTATTTACTGTTAGGCACAGTGGCCTTTCTCATGGAAGACACAATTTCTTGTAAGAACACCTTAGAAGCTCAAATGCAATCATTAGCTAAGAACTTAGCAACTACACTTTCAAATTTTAAAACAATTCAACCTTTCACACAAACAACACTACAACATATCCATATAAGTACTGGATTAATGTTAAAATTCTTGGAGTGAGCTAGTTGTATTGAACTCAGTAGAAAAGACAAGTCTTTTTTTTTTGGACCGGTAACCTCCTGATGACTATTACCATCAGTTGGCATTCTCTAACAGAATGTAGGAGCACAAACTGTGACTCATACCTGTCTGAGGAGTGTTAGACTCAAACACCGTCAGATGTCTTTTACCACTGAACAACAAGAAGTAAATTATGGAGCCATCGTTCTAAGGGTTTGAATTACAAAATGATTTTGCTATGGACAAAATTAATATCTATACCCGGAATAGTTTCTTCTAAGAAAACCAATAATGATCTACTGAAGGACTCAATAAATAGATGTTGATTATACTTACGCCTCCGATAATTGCACAGATACCTAGAGGGGCCAGGTTTATCGGGATTCCAGGAACAGTTACCACAGAGAACCCACAAGGTCTTATGATAGAAGTCTACTGGGAGCATGATGAAGCTGGAGCACTCTGCATTTCAGGTCATTCATCTGAAACCCCTATTCCTCCAACTGTTCAACCGATTGCAGCTTCTTCCACGTCTCAACGTGGTTTCCTTGGTCGATCAAGACCTGTGCGGGGGTTTGTGATTGATCCAGATCAAATTCAAGTTCCTAATAGCAGGTAAGTGTCACGGTTTAAAGAATAGCATGTATGTTCCATCTCATGCCTTTTTGGGGCAAGATCCCAATCCATATTTTACCAAAAAGAATGGAGCAAAACATGCATATCTCTTGTGTAGATATATATGCGCAGAACCTTATTCGCGTCAATGTCGTCATTCTTTGTTTATTCGTGCCAATGCTACTGCCATAATTGTTCGTTTCATGTTCTCAGAATAAGGTGGAAATGAGAGTTTTATTGTTATGTGCTTCAACATAGAGAAAGAGAGAGAGATAAGAGTCATATTTTCAGAGCTAAATCCAGTACTCCGAAACCAATAACCTACTCCCTTCCATGAAAATGAATACGGTGGCAGATGGTGTTTGAGCTCTATTTTGTTTACTGTTTTAAGTAAGATCAATTTTCACATACAGTCAGTTTTTTTTTAAAATATCATTTACATCCTAATCAAACTAATTTGAACAAGTCTCTAAAGTCTATTTCAATCTTTGATATTCAAAATTTGACTTGAGAAAATGTCTGAGACTATATAGGCAGGGGAGGGAAAGGAGAAGAAATAAGATAGACTATTTGATATACCATTTTGGGGCTGAGCATTGCTGCTTGCTCCTCTTCTTCTGCTAAAGTGGGACTTACCTCCCCTTAGTCATGTGGAACTTCCACATGGCAAAGGAAAGACTATCTCTTCCTGTTGAGACTTCACTTTCCTTCTCCATTATGTTTCTAGGATAAGAGAAGGATCCCCACCATTGCATAATGGCAGACACCTTGTTGATATAAGGAAAAAGGAAAAGGGAAAAGGATGGGCAACCCTCTCACATCCTCATTTTCTTTTCCAAACTGGAGGCTAGTATTTCGACATATAAAATGGAGTGTCTATATCTTTTTGGTCTCTTAAGGACTAGCTGATTTGAAGTAGCTCCTTATCTAAAAACTTTACTGTTGTCTCCAGAAATGAAAAGCCTCGAAGGATTTAGCCCGGGTGGGACATGGCCTCTTCGGCTTCATTCCTGTCTACCCCTCCTAATGTCAGATTTTTTTATTTGGTTGTAACCTGTTGCCATTACAAGCAGTGGCCAAGGTTAGGATGGGAATGATTTGGCATCAGCTGATATTTCATGGGAATCAAGCTTTCAGAGAAATATAGGCACTTCAACATCTAATACAACTCAAGAGCAGAAAAAGTGTCATCTGCATAAGAGCAACTGTCGCTCCTTTTTCTCACTAAAACAAATAACGAAACTTTGACAGTGTTCAAAGACAAGAATACACAAGGCTCGAAGAAACAACTGAGTGCATCCACGATATGGCACACATTAAAATATCATAGGCCGCTGTTTCAAGTTTCAACAATTGAGTCAAAATACCATTTGCTGGATCACCCATACTTGATGGGCAGGTCCTCACCACTTGCATTGATCAAAATGAGAGAACAGATTAGATTCAAGCTCAAGCAAAATGAAATCAAACCTCACAACAGATTAAACATCTCTAAACGAGATACCTGAAACTCACAAATCTAGACAAATGAGGTCAATCATCTCGGCACATCACAACCCTGTTTGTTATTCATCAGTCGCACATTTATAGGTTTGACATCAGAATTTTACATTATAAACGAACCTATGCAAACAAAATACTACATACAAATCATAATAATTAACCCTTTAAACAACAGCTTCACCTGGACATCTTCCTTTTGGCTATAATCATCACCTTCTCCACTCTGTTATGATCTTCTCTGCAATTCGACAGTAAGTCAGAATTAGATCAAATCAAAGATTTATATGACACGGAAAAATTTGACAGTTTAATTAAATTGAGAACGCTGGTAAGCAGCTTTCCTGCAAACGAAACAAGCATTTCTTATACAACGGATGATGCTGTAGCTATATATGTAGTCGATAAAAATCATGACACTTGTTATAACCTTGTGTCTTTTTCATCAAATTGCATTTCCTCATCATAATATAGAGAAGAAGAATGTGATAGAAAAGCCAAAGAAGTTCAAGCAAAAACTCTTGCTTTTAAGTACTAAAAATATATATATATATATATATATTCTTAAAAAAAAAAAAGTATTAAAAAACAATAAAAAAAATACATATAAGCAGCCCAAAGCCCCAAATTAGCCTTTAAAATAAATAGCAAGCTTATTCTTTTCCTTTTATTTTTTGTCTCTTCTTTCTCGCCCCAGTAAGATCATCTTTGCCATGCAACTTGTGAAATACACAGAGCTAGAAATAACTACAGGAATATATACTCTTGACTGACACTAGTCAGGCACCCAAACAGCAAAAACCAGAAAGAAACAAGCAACATACCGCTGCCATCTCTAGAAGACAACATTGATCGGTCACTTCTGTTTCCCCCTTTGCCACTTGCTTGAACCAACTTCTGGGACCGCAATGATGGTGAATTCACATTGCCATTTGTAGAAGTTGGCAGAGAATATCTCCTTGTAAAACCATTCTTCTCAGTAGCATCTGAGACAAATCTTGGTGAACCTTGGCCTCGCAGTTTTGCCTTTGCAGATTCTGTTGCTGCCATATAGCTTGGAAGGGTAGGAGTACTTGGCAGACTATTCCCATCTGCCTTGGCAGGCAAAGATACCCTCCTCTTACTTGTTCTAATGCTTACTTGGCCATTTTGGTCCTCCTCTTTGGACTTTAGTTCTCCATTTGTCAAAGGCACACTTGCATCATTTCCTCTGTTTTCTGATGGAGCTAACTGGACTGCTGGTTGATCATCATGTAAAGCTTCCTTTGGCTCATCTTCGTCTGCAGTTGACTTCACGGCAGTACTTTCCACTTCAGGAGGTTTCACCGAAGGTACAGGAAGTTCTTTCTTCATCTTCTCTGCAGAATCTCCTACGGAATGGTCCAGAACATCAGATGGAGAGCTTGATGCCTTTCTCACATTGCGTTTTGGTCTCTCAGGTTCAAGTTCCTGCCTATCAGAAGAAGGTTCTAAGGTGGAAGTAGAAACCTTGCGCAAATTGCGCTTAACCTTTTCAAGCTCATTCTGTGGATTTTCTTGAATGGAATCCACAACAGGCGAACTTGACACTTTTTGCGGGTTGCGTTTTGGTTCAGAGGTCAAATGAGTTGAACCAGAGGAGTCAATGTTAGTTGAAATATTCCTTCGGACATTGCGCTTGGGTCTGCCAGGCTCTCCACCATGCAAGCCTTGTTTATTCTGAAATTTTGAATCCACAGCTACTTTCTTTGGCTGCAAAATTGGTCTCCAGAAACGGACCAAGGTCCAGCGCTCTAACCAATCCCATGCTGAATTTGCTTCTCCTTTAGCATAATGAATTGACAGGGGCAAGGCAGTAGGAGACGAAGGAAGAAGCTAACAGAAAGTACAGAAGAACTGAGAAAACGTGCAGCACGTAATGGAGACAGATGAGGAATAGAAACATTATATGCAATTTCTTAAAGTAAGTAGTGTTGGAGCCTAAGAATAATCATGACATGAATACGTGTGAACTATTGGAGATAACACAAAGAGTATGAGATTAACAGGTGATTACTTACTAATCAAATTTGTCATTCTGTTACCAAACTGAATGTAACTCATGAAGCTAAACTTACTTTACGAATAAATGCATTTGTCGACAACTTTTCCCTCCGAACTGATGCATCCAAAGTCTGGGCCACCTGACAACAAATGAAGCAACTATTCTCACAAAAAAGTAAGACAACCAAACTAACCAATAATCACTGAGAACAATGTTAACACAAGGAGCACAGACTAAGAACCAACAGCTAAAAAATGGTCACAAATTGACATATCTTTATCTTATTATACATACACACAAAATTACCTGAGCTCACCTGTCTAAATTTCTGCCGCATGGCTCCTTTTCCAGTATCAATCTCTTGGTTAAAGGGTTCCTATTTAAAAAAGATTCATCACATGGATCGAAAAGACCCAGGTTATGTGACCCAAATTCAGGACCTGACTTGGACCCCATAAAATACTGGTCCGGGAGCCCAAGTCACATCGATTCTCCCAAATCAAGAAGCCAGAGTCAGAGTGAGTCAGGGTGACTAACACGAGTACATGCGGCAAGACTGACCCCTAGACTCAAACCACACTCCTCCAAAAGCAGGTCCTCCATCAACCTGGCTGATTCACGGGTCCCCCCACCAATTCAGAGAAAAGACAAAGATTGGATGGTTTTGCTCCTTTTATAGCACATATCTCTTTACAACTAAACTCTTTATCAAAACTTGATTTTTACTACTCCTGACACAACTCTGAAATAACTATTTGCGAATGGCTCTCCACAAAGGAGAAATCTGAAAGGGCAGGCGATGAGATTTTGATGAATGGGTTCCTTGCTTGCCTTTTAAATAGATACACGGAACTATATCAATAGAGAACAGGAAAAATGTACTCATCCTTCTATTACTTGCAACAACTTTTTCTTAAGCATCATCTGTTTATTACTTGTGACAACTTTGTTTTAATCACTACAACCACTGGTAGCTCCAAAGGTTATCTCCATTAAGATATAAGCAAGCAGTATATTTTCTTTTATTTTTTGAAACAGAAGCAAGAAGTATAATAAAGATAAAGAACCAGAATGAATGGGGAGAGTGTTACCAAATTCTTTCCTTGATTCTTTTTTCTGTATGCTTCGAGAGTCAGATCAGAATGCCTCACTCTTCGACCTCGAACCAATGCCTGCAGTTTAACAATTCCCTGCACACAATAGAGAGTGGCAATAGCTTGTCTTCTCACCAAGTGACCATGAACTAAGGCTTGCAGCCTTATGATACCTCTTAGTGCCCGAAATGCCCTGCGAGCCTGTAAAATTACTTGCCCGAGTTAGCCTATACCGTAAAATTAGTTTCCAGAGAATGCACCAGCAGCAATAGAGTGGATGAACACACACACACGCACTAAAAAAAAAAAAAAAAAGATATTCAGTCTGTTCCAGATGTATGAAATCTACCAGATAACCTCTGAAAGCTGCCTGTGCTTTTATAGCAGCTTGCTCCTCTCTGAGCCTCTCTGGACCATGAGATACCACTAAACCAACAGGTCCTTGAGTTTCTCCGGCATGATTGACTCCAAGGGTTGGTACTATTAAAGGAACACCTGTTTCTAACTCCAAGATTCCACTTCTGTCAGTGGTTGCAGGAAGTGTATGTGAGATGGAAGGAGACTCTGAACGCACTTCAGCTGCTGGTCCCTTGCTTGAAATCCAAACCTTATTATCATTTCCAGGTTTCTTTACACATGAATAGCAAGATTGATTAGAAAGCCAGCATAGTATTTAATTTATACACAGTGCTCCACAACTCTTTAAGTTTTTATACAACAAGTAACACGTACTTAGACAGCCAAAAGCCAATTCACATGATACAACTTGCAGACAAGCTTTCTGATTCATTACAAGAGGGAACAGAAGAACCCATACATATAGTTGACTAAACAATTGGTTTTTTTTTTTTTTTTTTGTGTTCTTGACACAACAACAAAAAGATGTCATTAAGAATCAAATATAATGTAACCAAATAATCGAGCAGTTGAAACCAGCATATTGTCAGAGATTCAAAGTTGAAGACACACGATACATATACGTACAGATGATAGTTGGGTAAATGGAATAACCGGCAGTCTCACATGCCAATAGATAGATAAATGTAAATAAATGTCTTCAAGTTTTATGGACATTATGGTCAACGATAGCTTAAATTCCTCTTAGCCGAAAAGGTAATGCTTTCATCTTTTTGAGTCACCACTACATCCTGGTGATGGGTATCAAGAGAAGTAACATCCCAACACTATTCCTCACATGCAGCCCATGAGAAAATAGATATGCTATTTTCCTCCCAAGTGAAGGCAAATGAAGACTAACAGGAAATCTTTTATAATATTGTTAATACAAACCTATAAAGGATAAAATGTTAAACCTATAAAGAAGAAAACTAACATTTTCATAAAATTAAGATTTTAATGGATCTAGTTTCATCATTTTACAGTCAATAAATGAGAAAAAGTGTTGATATAGTGAACACGTTTATATCACAACGACAGACCCTAATCTCAGTGACTGTTCAATAGTGATATGTCTTAAAATCTAAAATTTCCAACTCAGACACAATAATCTCTTCCAAAACACACTCGGGTAAGAAATCAATACAAATTTGCTCAGAAACACAAACTCTCCGAAATTTTCACATCAAATATAATTATGCCAAAAACCAAAAGTTCAAAGAAACACAAATCACATGTAAAGGATAAGAAACTTGTTTAAGAATCTTGCTAAAAGACAGTTAATGATGGGTCATGACAAATGTTACTTTAGCAGTCTAAAGAGCACTAAATAATTCAAAAATCTCTATAAGATCAAGTAGAGGCTTTGATACCACATAAGATCAAACAAAAAATTCTTTTATTTACATATTTCACATTATTACAAGATCAAACAGACAATTCAACAATGTACATATCTGAAACTGCAGGTAGATCAATACTCTAAGGAAATCCACTTTTTCCTCAACACCCAATCCATGGTCTACTCCCATTATTGGACAACTGATAGAAACTAGCAAACAAAAACTCGGAATTGACACCATTAACTTCATAGTTAGAACATCAAAAAATGGATAAATTCAAACATGAAAATACAAATGCAATGGCAAATAAATCAAGCCACAAACTTTTCTGCAGTGCCTTAAGATTACAAGTCAGGAAAAAAAAAAAAAAAAGAACTAGAGGGGTTCCTTGCTCACTCTCCAACTATCCAAGTCATGGGACTGTTGGGATGACCAACACCTGTGGTACCATTTTTCCTAAGGATTAAGGTATAGACTACAGGGTTTTGGTTATTTTCCAAAGCAACACTCTGGCATGGTTTTTGCTACATAAAGTACTCAAACAGTTAATAATATCCTTAAAACATAGAAAAAAATAGAAAAATAATAATTAGAAGGAGTGGACTAAGTCAACAATAATCACACTATCCATACTTACACCTTCAAAATCAAACCTCAACTCAAGGCTAAAAACTTACCTGAGCTTCTCTTCCTTTTCCTGCAGTAGCCTTGGATGATTTCTTGCCAAAAAGTAATGTCTTAATCCATTTTCCTGGAGATTTCCCCATTGCAGGAAAAGCAAGACCCTTAAATCTCCAGAATCTAGACTCAAAACCTACAGGCCAGTAGAGATCAAACAAGATGTAAACAAAAAAAAAAAAAAATCCACTCAAAAATACATAGTGGTCAAGAGAAACCATTCACCATTTGAAGGATCTAAGAGAACGACTATTTGGTAATTAACTGGAAAACAACTAAACACTAGAGTAAGCAAGAAAGAGAAGCTTGGAACAATGGGTACCCCACAAGCCAGAACAATTTTTCGGGCCATGTAGCATCCAAAAATTTGCCAAAACTATAACGTGCAATAAGATAGTTCTCCCGGAAAAACGAAGAGGACAAAACAACTAACGGATTGGGATCCATAACCCAGCACAATGTACCCAAAATTGAACAAGTAAAGATCTTTAAGTAACTCACACCAAAACTTGAATATCAATGCTCAACTCTCACAGCAATAAAAACACAAAACCCTAACATCACATTCGGCATCCTCACCAAAAAAAAAAAAAAAACACTGAAACAAAAATAAATAAAAAATGTTAGAATTGGAATGCGTGACACGAAATAAAACCGGAAAGACGTGCGTGATCCATGCATAGAAGTATCTATTTCAAAATAAACAAAAAGGCCGTGAATCAAACAGATCTGACACTCACCGGACCAATGCCGTGCCTCTAGTCCCCCACTCCGTCATGCTTCCAACTACAAAACCAAAATCAAACAGTACTCACCCAAGTACAGAGATCCGAAGATCATATTCCAGACGAAAAACTAAAGGTAGTTGATTTAGGAAAAACATCGAAAAAAAAGGAAAATGTACCATCATTTCGTTTCAATTTCACTTCATGTCTCTTGTCTCAAATACCTACAGGAGCGAGCGAGCGAGCAGAGTCTGCACAAGAAAAAGCATAAAATGGAGAAACCATACCAGAAACAAACGAGTAACCAAAATTAAATTTGTTTAGAAAAAGGAGAGGTAAAAAAAAAAAAGCAGAAATCATACTGAGAAATACGGCGAAGTGGGTAAGCCAGGAGTGTGACTGTACACAAGACAGCTTTAGCCTTTATTCATCTTCTAACCGTTTAGGCAGTATTTAGTCTACGTGTCAGCAGAAGGCTCTGCCCTTTTAATAAAAAGGAATAGGAAATGACTACAGTACCCTTATTTTTAGGTAAATTTTACCGCAGTATTTATTACGCCTTTTACAATACCGGAAAGTGGCTGGCTGGTCCTTATCCCCATGCCGGTCCAGCCATTACTGTATTCTGAGCCCATTCTTCGTTTCGGTGGGACCCAACAAATTTACTGCGCAGTTAGCCCGCCCATTTCTTCGAAAAACTAGAAGGAATTTAAAAAGAAATTTCGCGGTAAATTAAAACCCTTAAGCGGGGTAATATAGTCATATTTATTTCACGAAAAGAGAGCGAGTCCGACGCGAAAAGATCTCCAGGGGTAGAATCGACACACGGGGGAATAATTTAATTGTTTATTTTATTGATTGATTATTTATTCTCTCAAATGCGTGACGTGAAAAACAATCAGACAGCGGACCGGGTTTCGGTCCTGTCGGAGATTGATCGAGTAACTAATTCATTTTTTTCTTATTTCTAACAAGTTTAAAATTATTAGGTTAAATGACACTACCGAAGATCTTATTTACGGGAAAGCCACCAGACAGAGAGGGGTTCCTTATGATTGCTGCGGCGGCGGCGGCGGCGGCGGCGGCGGATTATTATGTTCAAATCATGAGGCTTAATGTGACAGATTTTGTTCCTCCCCTCCACCGACATCGTAATGTCAATAAAGACTGAGCCGTGATCGGATGGTTTATTAGTATTAGATGGCGGGTTGGGGTCAGTAGGTGATGGTTCGGTCTCGTGGGAGGAGATGGCTGTGTGAGTTGTTGAGGCTTGTGCGTCTACTATGGTGAGAGAATTTGGATCAGGGTGGTTAGATGGGACATGCCAGCGTCCAAAAATAATGGACCTAATTGAAGTCAATTTTTGACCACCCCTGAATTAGAGCTAGCTTAGCTTGGTCTCCTAAGTCCTCACTCTTGTGTTACATGGGAGGACACAAAATAAGTAAATGAGAGTGAAACCCTAATTTCAAAACAAAGCTAAGGGTAGGGATGGAGTTTGTTTTTGTTAGAGTTGGATCTTCTTAAAAAACTTACCACAATCCAATAGGGCAAAAATGTGTTTTGAGGGCAAGGGAAAAGAGGTCGGGTCGGGGTTTAATTTCTTTAACTTTGTGTTTTTTTTTTAGGTCGGGTTTTAGGTCAAGTTTGGGGTGGGGTTGGGTTTTTGGGTGAGAACACGATTGAGTGAACGGGAAATAGGGTGGATCAAGTTTTTTTTTTTTTTTTTTTTTTTGTGAGTCAAAATTAAAGGTTCAATTTGGAGTTGAAGTTAGGAATCAAACACATCAATGACCATATGAGGCAAGGATGGGGTTGAGGGAAAGGGAATAAAGTGATAGGAATAGGATTGGTTTTCCAACCTTGGTTTTTTTGGTCAGGATAAAGGTCGAGGGTTAGGCTTAAGTTAAGTGTTTAAAACTGTGCCCACTCCTATAAAAAACCTAATATGAAACTTTTTTTGTTTTTCTTCCAGAGTATTGCACCGAGTTTATGCTAGTACTAATTGTCTTAAGTAGGTTTCACCTTTTTTGTGATTCATTTATTTTTAAAATTATTCTAATCCAAAAAAAATTATATATACCACCTTTCAAATTTTCTTTTTGTGTCTCTCTTGTTCTCTCCTTGGTCTCAAAGTTGTCTTTGTTTTTTGGCCTTTGTGATCTATTTTCTTTACAAATTTATACCTTGAACATTAGAAAAATCTTTGTTTGCTTGTATTTTGGCAACAAATTCTTACCCCCTCCCTCAATCACAAGTATTATTTAGAAAAGATTAGAGCTAGATATAAAATTAGAGCTATAACTAATCGTACGAGTAACATGTAAATTTATGGATAATATGAAAGCATAAGTCATAACACTGTGCATAACACATAAGATGCTCAGTCAAATTATAGTTAGGTAATTGGGGATATTGCTAGTCATTTTGCAATATTTGTCTTTCCGTAATATGAGTCTTTCATTCTTCATACGTAATAAATTCCCACAAGTATCTAATGTCTTGCGTTAACACTGTTAGAACAATGAAGTTGGATGTGATATGGGGGCTGTAGTTTGGGATATCTCCCATCTAGACTTAGGTTAATTTGTGGGTTTCTATATTTTGGTACCAAACATAAAATGGATAAGAGTTGGATAAAAATTGTTTGCAATAGGCCTTTAAACGAATAATCTAAGAAAGGGTAGAGACATTTATTCTTATGTTACACTAATCATGTGGTAGGACAAGACAATAAGATGTGTTATCAATGCTGAGTATGTGCTAATAATTTTTTTCAAGATGTACACCTGATAGATGATCACATGTAAATGATAGGGATGCTGCCTACCTGATGGACCTTATATTGTGAACAATTCGATACCTATAAAGAAACCTTATGAAAGCGAAATTCTACAACCTGGACCGACTGTCAAACAGGAAGTGAGGATGATATTCAGATCTCATCCATCCTATATAATTTGAATGGACCTTTATCAATGACAATCAAACAAAGTTCAGTAGCAATGTTGAAAACCCAGGAATTGGACCAAGTCGGTTTGATAAATTCACTCGCTTGTTAATGATTAATAGATCATTGTATTCTGGTTGTTAGAGCTTTTCTAAGTTGAAGTTTCTCATTTGTTTGTTGCATAGTAAAACAACTTCCGACATGAGTAATAAAACATTGAATAATACACTCTTTCTTCTCAAATAAGGATTTTCTCTTAAGGAGTGATTCCATTATGAAAATATACATGCACGTAAAAATGATTGTATTTTGTTTTAAAAAGAATATGAAAATGTGAACAAGTGTCCGCAATGTTACAATTAGTATATTATTAATTAATTCATAAACAATAGTAAGAAAATTCTTCTTAATTTTAATATTATATATATATATATATATTTCAGTGACTAACGTGGCTACAAACACGTGGCATTTTTGAATTTTGAAATTTAAATCGAAGGCTTTCGTGGCTGGCGCTGGTTAACGGCACGGCTTCAAACTTAAGCCAATTTGTTGACTTTTTTCTTTACCTATTTTAAATCATAATTAGAGACTTAATGGCTTTTCAGTTTGAATTCTCTAGATGCCTATTTTCCCGCTCGGACGCTCTACCATTTTTATGCGATTATATACCATTCCGGATACCTAACTTCCTCGCGCTTGACCTTACTGCCTCTTCGATCTCTTGCTCTTTCCATGTCATCCTCAAGCATGGATGCTGCGAAAGATCAATCCGCGGGTTCTGGTAGTTCTGTTATCTGTTTTTTCTTCGGCTTGTGTTGGTGATTTGTTTATTCCGTACTTCTGTTCGTGATTTGATCTTGTTTTGCCTTTTTTTTTTTTTTAAGCTACTTCGGTGCTATCATCCAAGTTGAGATATCCGCTACGATCTGGGAGTAAAGCCAAGGATGATAAGTCCGGTATCGCGGAGATACCGGCTTCTTCTTCCGCCAGAAGGTATTTGTTTTTGTCATGTTTTTTGGCCGTTAGTCTCTTCTCTTGAGTGATATTGTCAGTTTTTTTTTAATTCGTCTCTTCTCTATGATTCATTTATGACTGTTCGAATATAGGCGATGTGAACAAATTGGTGCCAGTTTTCAGATGAATTGGCAAAAAGGCAATGATAGTTGTCATCATCGATATTTTTAGAAAAGCAGCTGGCACTTCCTTCTCTGTTTTTCTTCCGGTTTTAGTTTAACTGGATATAGAGTGCAGTTTCAGATATTTTTGTTTATGAAATTTTAGAGAAATTTTGCTAGTTCCTTTTTCCGATTAGAAGTTCTGATTTTGAGTGGAGAAAATTCCTTTTTTAAACCGACTGAAGATGTTTTATTGGCATAATGATGTGATCTTCAATTTTTTTTTGCTTGCTACATTTAGTTGTTATCTTGATGGCAAATTTTAAGCCATTTGGGGACAAAAAGTCCACTAAAATCTGATGGTAAGTGACCTATGATTGGAGGAAGTGAATTACTGGGTGATCTACTAGCAAAAGTATTTTTTTGTGTTAGCCTGTGCAGTGGAAAGAGTAGGGAAAAGAGAGACGAGCACTGGGTGGGTGAGGGCAAGAAGACACGGGCTGCCGGAGAGAAAGTGAATTCACTAGGGGATGGGAAGAATTTCACTTTTGCTCGTTGTTATGAAAAACGAGAATAAAATGATTTTGCTAGGTAATTCATTATCGACCTAACATTCCCTGTATACTAACAAGTTTTTGTCACTTTCACTATCAATATTCATCAGGACCTGATCAGTTTTTGTTATGTTTGAAAAGAGTCGCACAAACAATAATTTATTTTCTTTAGTAGACGCAGTATGCCGTTTCCGGTTCTCTTGTATTTCCTTGGCTGCGCCAACTATTCTCTTTATTAAAACTTGACTGTTTTCTCGACTGGACAGCTATAGTATGCCCTCTTTGGTCTTCTCATGGGATGTAGATGAGGATTTTAAAATGCGAATGTATAGGGGGGATGTCTGTTAAAAAAGCAGCAATCACGGATTATAGAAATCATGCATTATCAAGTTCTACATTCTGGATCGAGTTGCATTCCGTTTGAAATTTCTTTTAGATTTAGATTGTTAGTAACTCATAGCTGTTGCTTATCCGTCCATCACAATTCAGCTATATTTGATGAAATTGTGCCGCAATCTGTTCCAGGGGAAGGGCTGCTTCTAGTGTGAGTAAAAGTGTGAGTGTACTTGAGCTTTCAGCCAAAGAGAAGTCTAACAAACCACCTCGTCGGCTTTCGATTCCTCCCAAACCTGCCATCAGTCCAGCTCCCAGACTGTCTAGCAGTTTTACGCCGATACCAGAAACTAGGCCTAACAGAAGAACAAGCGGTACAGACAAAAGTCACACACCAAAATCGGACGTCTCAATGTCAGCAAACAGGAGGAAATTCAACGTTCTTTCTTCAGCTTCTTATTGGCTGTCGCAGATTAAGTTGTCTGAATCAGCTGCCAAACACCCAATTGCGCTCGGATTCTTTAAGCTTGCTTTAGAGTCAGGGTGTGAGGTACATTTTTAAGTTTACTTTTTTTCTGCAGATTTTACTATCAACTTTCTGTTTTTGCTGGATTCTGATTTTCTCGTTTGGAAATACAGCCTCTGCAGCGACTGCAAGACGAATTAAAATCATATGTTCTTCGCTACAATTTACTGGAACTTGGAGAATCAACGAAGGAGTTACTTAAAAGTTATGACATAGTGGATGATTTGAGACAGGTCCAGCTTTCTGAGATTTGTTCACAGGGATCTGATTCATCTAATGAAGATAGCAATATATTTTCCTCAGCTGGTGGTGGGAATTTAAAACCCAAGTCCTTGCATTCAGAAAATATTCCTGCTTCGACGGATACTGAAATGGTTAAAAAAGAAAATCTACAAAGGAAACTTCCTGCTTCGAGGAACAAAGCGTCGGTTAGCAGAACTTCCGTAAACCGGAGTTCTGGTAAGGATAATAACCAAAATCTTCAGAGGAAACCTCAGAGGCTCACTAGGGGGCAGGATTCTAGTAAAGAACGGGGAAGGAAGAACAATTCCGAGAAGAAACATACTGTTGTGGAAGGTAATGGTGTTTTTGGACATTTGTTAGATAATTAGTTGCATAGAGACTAACGCATCAAGTATCGGATTCAGCTACCTTGAGAAATGGTGTACAGTTGGTTCCATATAAATTTCGTCAATTCCTTCTATCCCTTTTAATTATTTTCTCTGCATTTGAGTAATTTTCTCTGCAGATTCTACCGATGAGGTGGCTGAGGAGGAGATTCAGCAAGAAGACAAAGAAAACCTGGTATATCCCTAATCGTGGTTTACAGTTAAAAATTGATTCGAAACATGCAGTTTCATTGTAAGAATTTGGCATTTTGGTGTCTTTAGAATTGGTGGTTTTCCACCATTTTCATTTTTTGAGTATGTTTGTGGCAATAAAAACATATTACAGAAATGCAAATAGATTATTTTCATCAAAATTTCGAGTTGTTTATCTTTTACAGGAACTAAAAATTTTTCACCTGAATTTCTTTTGATCCAAAATTGTCAATAGAAATATTATAATAAAAAGATTTTTCTGATGAAAAGATAAGTCAGAGAAGAAGTAAGTTTTCATATGATATAACAAGAATGCCCAACTTTTGCTTCCAGATGAATAACTCATAGTTGAAATTCTGGTTTTTCTCTCTTTTGTTCTCCTTTTCCTTGTGCTAGGTTGTTCCACAGATTGGGGAGACTGGCGTAGCTGCTGAAGTTTAGATATGAACATATCTCATGTCAAAAGTTGATAGAAGTACATATTTTCTTTTTGTTGCTTTTTGGGTTGATGCCTTCTCTTGAAAATTTTGTGGAGAGAATGGGAAGTGTTTGAGCGTGGGTTTGAGCGTGAGTTTGAACATGGTGTGACAGTGAGAAGTGCTGTTGTCTTGCTACTATTTGTTGGTGTGCTGACTCATTGTATTGCTTATTCATGTTATTATACTTTGAACAGCGATTAATAGTTCTTGTAAATGTCCGGTGGCGACTCTTTGATCTGTGTTCAAATCATTTTAAATTCTTTGATCTGAGGTTCCCCAATGGACTGCATATTAAAATATTATAAAAATTCTAAAATAGAGGATGTGAATGCAATTAACGACATTTGAGTCCTTACAGATGAATCGTGAAGGATGAGTGCAATTAAGTCATTAGAAATTGCAGTTACTAAAAAAAGTCAATAAGAACTGTGAAATGGTATGACCGATCAATTTGATGATTAAATTAGGCTATCCCATAATCCTCGAATTAATGCTCCAAAGATTGAGAAACGCGTTTACGTCTCTCGTCTGATCTCAGCAAATCGAGCTGCAATTCCTCGCCAGCTTCATTGTTTCTGGGCAATCTTCCACAGTTCCTCAGCCAGCTGAATTGCTAAAACTGAACCTCCCCTTTCAATCTTGGGGTGCAGAGGTCCAGAAGTTGCCTGGGTTGTTTAATTCCCACACGCGGCACCTCCAAAATGATTACTTCATCATGACAGAACCTCTGAAATCTTAGCTCCGCTCGCGTCTCTCCGTGACAAATAAACCGACCTTAACGCTCCCTCGTAACGAATTTGGACCATGCACGACATCTCTGCTACTTCCCTGAAGCTCCTCTTCCAGAATCCTGCCCGTTCCATCGTAAACCTAACGTCTCGCTATTTGGAAACAACGAGACGCATTTCGTTGCGGGTCTCGATTATAATCTCCTCCCTTGTATCCGATCTGATGTCCGTTATGTAAAGCTTGGAGCATTGTTCGATTTTTTGCCACTTTCATTGTCTCAGTTCTTCATTTTTTTTGGATAAGTTATTGGACGGTGTTCGTTCGAGTGAGGTTAAGACTGAGAGGTTATGTGTTCGGAGTGAGCATTTTGTGGTAGTTTTCTTCGATTTGCGGGAGTTTATAGTAGCTTTTAGTTTTGAGAATGAGGCGGAGAGATGGCGTATTTCGACGGCAAGCGAGGAGGAGGTTCTCGGGGGGATTTTGGTGGATTTTGGTCGGTATGGCGGTTTTGCTGCTCATTGTTATTCTTAGTCGCGAGAGGAAGAGTAGATCTGAGCTGTTGGTCAATCAGGTGCGCCCTTTGCTTTTGGCTTTAATCAGTGCACGTCATTGTGATTTGTTTGCTTTGTTACGAAGTCAAGTTGGACATGCACTCTTCCTAACTTGCTGCTGGATCTTGTATCTGGTGGTGCAGAGTGTGGTATGAGATCTTAGATATCTTGCTGGCTAGGCAAAATATCTTGGCAAGATATGAACTTGTAAATGCAGGATCCTTTGAGAAGGACCCTTTTGTCTTGTCTTGTCGGACCCCCAGAAGTTTGAGATATCTTACCCAATCCTTTTAGCATGATCTCTGTCTAGGTTTTTGTTTTTATTTTTTCTGAAAATTGGCCAGGCATGCCAATGTCTGTCAAACATTGTTCACCATCCCTAATTTCAGTTGATCTTGAATGAATGTTTCAGAAATTATATATTTTTGATAACATTCCAGTTCAACTGAAAGTGACATTCATAGTTCTTTTGCTACACTCCTGTAACTTTAATTCTGTTGAAGTTACAATGGCAAACATTACAAATTAGTACTGTCTATCCATGAGGTCAACAATATTCACCTTGAGATAATTTTGGAAGGTTTCAGACACTGACAACTAGGAGGTCTGGTTGTTGAAAGAGAGAGCCTGGGAGATAAAAGTGGCAAATGTCTTTTACTACTCTCTATTGCTGTTATAAGGGTTCAATCTTGTAGTTCTACCTTCAAGAATGGCTCCTTTGGATGGTTTTCCTAATTGGAAACAACGTAAAGTTTGTCAACAATGCTTCTGGCCTACATTTTGCATTTAAAACCACCAGGATGTGTAATATCACAAACTACTAAGAAACAGGGGAATCCTTGGAACCTGTACTTGTCAACCAAAAGACTTGCCTCAATAAGGTTGGATTAGTTGTGTTGTATAAGAAATATTCTAGAAATGCATAGTAAAACTATTCTATTTATTCTTTTGGAATGCATTGCACGCATATTGGAGATCATCCATAAAATGGTTGGACTGTGTTAACAAAAACAAATATTAAAGTTTATAGGAAGGAAAACCTACTAAAATTTGCGAAAAATGCTCCCCTTATTTTTTATTTATTAATTGGACTTTTTTTTCTCATCAAAGGTGTTCACTTGGATTGTCTAACTAAATCAACTTGATGTGTAGTGGTCTTTAAATGACTAAATCATGCTTGACCTTTACATCTGTTTGAGTGCACCAACTACATGTTTTTGTTATTTTTGAAGGTTGAACTCCATACGCTGTTGAGATTTGATCCCAAGACCTCATGCTAGAAACCCCCCCCTCGTGACCCAATCCACTAATACAAGTTTTACTTGGACAAAACATAAAAAAAATGACTTTTTTATTTCTCTTATCTGAAAAGATTTTTATTATTATTTTAAAGGCCAATGTGCTACTAATTTCAAGAGTCACTGCATGTGAGAAAAGCTATGTTTAATATCGTCACAAAAGGCATTCTATTTTGTTGATTTCTCTGGCACCATTTACTGATCGGTTTTAAATGGCTTTCTTTATGTGTTTCTTTTCCTGTTCATGCCACTTTTTTTTACACATTCCACTCCATGCCTATTCAAGCTGACCTTGTTGGGTTCTGTACAATGAGCAAGGTCTGGGAGATAGTCATTGGGTTTACATTATGAACCTTGCTGGTATGTCACTATGGTGTTAATATGTTGTTGATGCAGTTGCGTTTATTGTCAGGAACTTTAGATTCTTAGACTTTATTAACACTGTCTCATTTTGTTTCTCTATGAAGAACATAGAACATTCTTGCTATGCTTGTATCAGAGACCATGAATCACCTTTATTTATTTGTTTTTCTTCATGAACCCCCTTGCTTGGTGGAAAGTACAGGGAGCCTGTACTTAAGCATATTCTTTTTTTTTTTTTTTTGAGTAAATTTGGTAGGACCATAATTTGTTTGGTGATAATTTTATTTGTTTTCTATGGTCCATTATTCAGATTGTCTGATCCAACCTCTGTTGCATGTAATAGTCTAGCTCACATCTCAGAAGCATATCAGAGTCCGATGGTTCGGAGTTACTTTTAATGTTGTTCACATAATCTTTTTAATGCTAACTTCAACTACATTTTGCTAATGGTTCACATAATCTTTTTAATGCTAACTTCAACTACATTTTGCTAATGATTTACCTTCTTACCGTGGGGTTTAAGCCTTGTCTATTTATGACCATAGAAAAACATTAAGGGGCATTATGAACAGAGTGTAGAAGTTTTATTTAAAGTTATTTATCTATTCTACTGTAGAAAAGGTAGCCCGTCTGTTTAATGTGGAGATAGGATTTGAGTAGCAGAAGTTGGGGGTCTCTCCCCAGCTAACAATTGCAGGATCTTTTTTAATCCTAACCAAAGTGATGTCATTTTCCCACTCACAACAATTGTCATTCTCAACCCACTAGCTTAAGACTTAGACCACTTCTACAACCATTAACTAATAGATATTTCACCCACTGATACTCTTCCTTAGTTCCGAGCCTAAACATAGAACCTACGTAAAGAACAAAGGCAGTGTTAAGTTGTGGAGCCTAATTAGCGCCCTATGCTGAGTTGGTTGCGGATGGACCTGTGCGGTCAGGTCGTTGCTATTAGGGTTTGATCATCTTAATCCGAGGAGCATCTCGAGTTGCAGCCTGAGAGGTTAGAGAGAAACACCTGTAAGTGTGCGATTTCTCTTGTAAACTATTTCATCTTCATAGTGGATTACTGTAGCGGCGGAAGACAAGACGTAGTCTCACCTTGAGGCGAACATATATAAATCTTGTTGTCTTTATTTCATGCTTGTTTTTCCCTTCTTCCGCGTTTATTATTATTGCTCTCGTTAGTTTGGAATTAGGGTGTTTAATTCTTAACAGGCAGAGCCCAAAACGTTTGCTCTAATAATATGTTTAAGGTGGGTTCACCTTCAACTAAAAATGTCTAGCCGAAATAATGAGGTCTTTTTCTTGCTAACATGCATAGGGTCTTTTTAAACCCAAGCTGAAATAATAAGTCTTATTCATTGATAACTAGATTGAAATGTGGGGGCATATGTAAAAATATAGACTGGTGAACTTTTGTGCCCTCCAAAGCATGTGTGAATACTTGTTTAAATTATTTTAAGGTCTTAGGGATTATACAACTCTAAACACAATTTCTCAACTTCTACTCTTCAACCTCAATGGCTTTTCTCAAACAATTTGTCATTAGGACAGTCTTACCTACTCAAGGCTTAACCCAATTGCAAAGCTTGCTTGCTTACAATATACCCTAATATAAGTTGCCTCTCAACAGGCAGATTTTAACAATCAAAGTGGAAACCAATAGGTATACCAATCCTAATTACCTACCCAATGTAATCAGTAACTTTAAAAAATCTTTAATGACTAGATCTGAAAATATAATCAGTTCAAAATAATTCTCAATGGATTGATTTGAAAATGTAAACTCTATGAAAATATGGGATTGGTTTTTTAAACTAGGGAATGCACACACAACAACTCAATGTAATGATTGATTTCAAAGCATAGCCCATGAATAGTGTTATGAACACTCGACGAAGTATGATTGGAATATCTCCCGGTATATACATGTAAATACTTGGGTTTGAAATTGTATTCCCAATTTCAATACTTAATAAAAACCCTGTCAAATATTCTGATAAAACAACATACACACCTATATTGATATGATTTGTAAATAGAAGAGGCTGCAAAACTGATTTCAAATGGTTGTCAATCACACAACTACTTATAATGCCATGACTGAATAAAATATGATCTTGAAATTACTTGTCATGCATTTAGCAAACTGAGATCTAAGTATTCTACAAGGATTTAAATGAACAAATACAAATACTTAGCTTAATAGGAAAACTACTCAATTTGGCTTCCTTTCAAGATTTGAAGGAGGCAAAAACTTCTCAAATCATGTGTGGGGGTGGGGGTTTGGATTTTACTATAAAGAGAGAGGGAGGGTGAGTTTGGTTCAAATAGCACAATTCCCCATGTTAAAAAAACTAGCCGTTATGAATGGATAAGTTTATTTTTGGTATTTAAAAAAAGGTGAAAATTAGGTCTAAGAATTTTGAAAAAATCAATCAATCCTGTTTTTGTTGTTGAATATGTTGGTAGGTTACTTAAAAAATTTGAAGATCTGCAACCTTTGGTTTTAGGTCTAACATTCAAAAACTTTGAATTTCTGCAGCATGAGGTCGAATCAAGTACCTGGGTTCGACTCCTCTTGCTTCTGTGCTTAACAGGTCGACTCCTTGTTCTGTTCCATAACTTTCTGTTAGGTGGAGTTGAATCCTTTTTCTTTATTTTCACACAGATCGGTCAAATCCTCCCATGAGTTTGACCCCTTGCTCTGATAGGTTCGAATCCTTCAATGGGTTTGACTCTTTTACTCAGATGGGTTCGAGTCCTGCCATGGGTTTGACTCCTAGTGGATTCTACTCTTCTTCTTTTGAAACTTCCTGTTTTTTTATGTGATTCCTTTACTGTCTTTGTCATGACAAGGTTTCAAATTCTTTCATAGGGTTGACTCTTTTTGTTCTTTTTTTACAATATGCTTGACTCTTTTTGTTTTTTCAAAAATGTGCGTGACTTCTATACATGGGCTTGACTCATTTGACCTTTGACACTTCAGTTCTATAGTTGAAGTGACTGACTTCTTCTTATGTGGTCATCTCTTTTACTTGTTTTACTCTTCTTGCCCTTTCTAAATTGGTTATTTGCAAAAATGATTCTTCTTTGTTCTAGTTCAGTCAAACAGTGCTATTGGGTTGATTTGATGGTGTGTTTTTTGGATTGAACTGTTTGCTTACCTTTTTTATGGACCATTGGGATGGGCCATTGCTGGTCAAACGGATATGTCAATTTTTTTTTCCTTTGAGAGCATTTTGATTACATAACATTCTCAATGCACATCATTAGTAATTCGATTGTTTGTTATCATCAAAATTATCTTAATGAAGATCTTGAGACTAACATATCAATGAGTTTAGGAGCCTGCTCTTTTTTAACCTGTGAATTCTTAAACATATAATAGGTGCAAAACGGACATTCATGCCCTTAATTTTATGAATGTTTGAAATTATAATTTCCTTGTGTAACTAATAGCTTGGTATCTCTTTTGCTTACATGTACAGTGATATTATTGTTGGAGATCTTCTTGAAATATCTCCTTTCGTTTTTCTCTCATATGTGATTCCCAAAAGTATGTTTGATGCTATCAAGGGCCTAGAGTAAAGACCCACTGAAATTATCTGTTGCATATGTTATGCATAAACTGGTACAAGAAAGAACAAACCCTTCTCATTAGATTTATTACTCTTATGTACCCATATTTTAACTTGAAAGCATCTTGTCATGTTTTCTTCCATACTGAATCTTGCTACTGCAGACAAGATAGATCCAGGAACCTATTCTTTTTAAATCTGCAGATTGTTAAATCGTAAACTTGATATTCAAAACCATAATCATATGGATGTGTGATATTATAATTTGTCTGCATACATAATGACTCATTTTACATGTGTACTACTATTTTAGGTAGAGGGCTTCTTGGAATATCTCCTGTTGTATTCTCTCATTAATGATTCCCAGAGTTTGTGAGTAAAAACCCTCTGTCAAAACTGTCCCACATATTATGTTTGACTCCTTTTGTATAGGGAGAATGGACATCCAAAGTCCTGAATGGATTCTTGGGATTTCTAGGTAGACTGATTTCTGACAGGCATAGGTCAGCACTTGTGTGCTACTCAAGTGTGAACCATTTTGGGTGTGTCATCTACTCTTGTCCTTAGGGTTTTTGTATGAAGCACTGACACAACCTGTGATGTTCTTTGAGACATCTTATAGGTACATTGGAATCTTGGAACTAACAGCATATGGAGCTAGTTGCTTAGTCTTTGACTTTTTTCTAGTTTAAATTTGTTGTTTTTGCCTCGGTATGTGCTCATTTCTCAGGTTGGATTCATGTTTTTTCATGTCAATAAACATAAAATTAACTCTTATTTTTTCCCCAAAAAACTTATACAGAGATCTTATAGGCACGAAAAGGTGATGGAAGGTTTTAACATAACTGAAGAAATGCTGAGCCCTCACTCTATGACCAGACAGATAGGAGATCAGATCTCTCTTGCCAAAGCACTTGTAGTAATAGCAAAAGAGAGCAATAACCTCCAGTTTGGTTGGGAGCTAAGTGCCCAGATACGCAATTCCCAAGTCCTCCTCTCCAGTGCTGCAACTAGAAGAGCTCCTCTATCTATTGAAGAATCTGAGACTGCGATGCGTGACATGGCATTGCTCATTTATCAAGCCCAGCAACTCCACTATGACAGTGCTACGATGATAATGAAATTCAAAGCCAGGATCCAATCTCTGGAAGAAGATGTGAGTGTTCTCTCAGATAAGAGCACCAAACATGGCCAAATCGCTGCTGAAGAAGTCCCAAAATGCCTTTATTGTCTGGGTGTCAGACTAACTCGCGAATGGTACAGAACCTCAACCCTCCAAAAAACGCTTCCAGAAGGGAAGGTTGCTGACAAGATCCAAGACAACAGTCTCTATCATTTCTGTGTTTTTTCAGACAACATTCTAGCAACTTCAGTAGTGGTGAACTCCACTGCATCCAATTCCAATCAGCCGGAGAAGATTGTTTTCCACCTGGTCACAGATGACGTAAATTATGGTCCAATGAAGGCTTGGTTCTCCATGAACAGTTTCCGAGGAGTAACAGTTGAAGTCCAGCAGATTGAGGACTTTAGCTGGCTTAATGCGTCATATGTTCCAGTTCTGAAGCAGCTGCAGGATGCGAATACCCAAAAGTACTACTTTTCCAACAACAATGATGATGGGACGACCCCAATCAAGTTTCGGAACCCAAAATATTTATCAATGCTAAACCACCTAAGATTCTACATTCCGGAAATTTACCCTGCATTGAAGAAGGTGGTATTTTTAGACGATGATGTGGTTGTTCAGAAGGAGCTGAGCCCGCTTTTCTCCATTAATCTCAACGGAAACGTGAATGGAGCAGTTGAGACATGCATGGAGACATTCCACAGGTACCACAAATACCTGAATTAC
The DNA here is from genome assembly GCF_029961685.1 of Aristolochia californica. Classification (NCBI taxonomy): domain Eukaryota; kingdom Viridiplantae; phylum Streptophyta; class Magnoliopsida; order Piperales; family Aristolochiaceae; genus Aristolochia; species Aristolochia californica. The sequence goes on from NW_027181815.1 coordinate 7,987,607, forward strand.
TCGCACCCGTTAATACGAGCACACTTTGATCCGGATGCATGTGGGTGGGCTTTCGGGATGAACGTGTTTGATTTGGTGGAATGGAGGAAGAGAAATGTGACAGGGATTTACCATTACTGGCAAGAAAAGAACGTGGACCGAACACTATGGAAATTGGGGACTTTGCCTCCAGGGCTTTTGACATTTTATGGATTAACAGAAGCTTTGGATCCGAAGTGGCATGCGTTGGGACTGGGTTACACAAGTGTTGCTGCACAAACTATAGCAAATGGGGCGGTGGTGCACTTCAATGGTAATATGAAACCCTGGTTGAAGATTGGGATGGAGAAGTACAAGGGTTTGTGGGATAAGTATGTAGATTACTCGCATCCAATACTGCAACAATGTAATTTCCATTAATTACTCATGTAGGGGGTTATGGGATGTTGCTATTGTTTATGTTCATTGCCACTAATGGGGCCATTTTAACAGGCTTATTATGGCTGGAATTTTGTAACTAGAGCCTAGAGGGAAAAAGGTGTAAGATTTAGCATTCTCGTGTGATCGACTGGTGCTGTGTTTTTATATCGTGGCTTCGGGGGTTTATTGCCTCGTCAAAGCTTCCCAAGTGTATCCAAATACAGAGCATTTCATTTTGTCGTTTTAGCCCTCAATATCCGTTCCTCAAAACGAGCGAAAAGGAAATTCTGACTCGGTAGGTCTTCGCCATTAATATACCTTACTCACAAGAGAATGACTGGAACACACGCAGAAAACTCTTAACAGTTTCCAGGCGAACTTCGTCGCTAGCACATTAGTACAGGAAACAGAAAAAATTGACAGATGATCAGATTCACTGAAAGAAATGAAACCCACGATGAAACGGAGCTGAAGCATTAAGAGCATCATAAGTGTTTTGACAAAGACAATTGCTTAGTAAGAACAAACAAAAGCGGGTAGAGAAGATGACAAGGTTAGAGCATATAACGGTAGAGAGAAGTCAGGAACTGTTCACCATGGCAGTATGGCTCACATGCGAAGACTGTGAGAGCTCAATATCCTCCACTGTTCTCTTTGTCCCGTCTATACGACAAGATAATATGGGACAAGCTTCAAACTCGCACGGTAACAGTCGCTGAGATCCAAAGCTTTTTAGTTTATTCAGTACTACCATGTCAATCTGTGATCTTTAAGATCGGAAATCCAACCACTCCTACTGTATTACTACTGGACTGCTTGCTCACCTCCAATTATATGGAGAGAGGGAAGAAAATCGAATTCTACCTATCTTCGTTATGGTTGAAATTTACCCTGGAGCAGCTGGGGAGCTGTGTTTTTAATTTTCTGTTGGGGGTGGAGATTGCCAAAATATGAACTCACCCTAGCTAAATATTGAAGCTTTGGTCAACGCTTTTGATTCTGAAACACAGCAACGAGTATTTTAAACTAAAGCCATTGAACCAGTTTATAAACATTGATTACACCTTGTGACTTACATGGCCGTTCACAGTGTGGAATGGAAGCTGATCAACCGGTTCCAGGTAAGTACCCTCACATGCATCGTGAAAAATGTCAATGAAGGTTAGGCCGCTCCTCTTTTCCCAAAAAACGATGCGCCCAAGAACGGAAATCCCGTGACTGCATTGGTTTCATCCATCTTCCATTAATGACTACGTTAAGAGTTGGAAACACATCTGCTCTAAACAAAAAGCAAATTTAACGGAAGGGAACAGTTTTCGAGCTTACGACGACTTTCCCACGATTCAGTCAATTTGATCGACTCGTGCAACTCGTTCCTCCGTCTACAAGAAGGGAAGAAGGTGATAGAGCACTGATCTTGAAATTTAGATTTGAGAGTTGGGGAGTCAATCTCTTCTGAGTTGTGAGAAGAACTAGGAAAGAAAACGAAAGAAGATGAAGACTCAAGTATCCTTCAGTCGACAATAATATCCAGAAACTTCTCTCAAAGGATCGAATTACTGGAAAATGATCGATTCAGAAAGAGAGAGAGAGAGAGAGAGAGAGAGAGAGATTGCGAAATAATAAAGCAAAAGAGGAAGAAAAGGGTGAAAGGTAGAAAACATAATGGCGACTGATAGATTAGTCTGCATGAAATTACCACAGTCATGGGCCTGTGATAATAGATGTGGGCCCACATCAAGTCATTTTCTATCCAAAAAATTTTAGTAGCGGGCCCACATGTTTGCCTTCATTGAATCCGTGAAAGCGCGCATGTTCGCTGCAAATTGTTGGGCCCACCATTTTTATTGGGAGGGCTAAAATGGTAATTTCCTAGTGGCGACTGTACTTAGCGCCAATGCCGTTTCTGCATGTGAATCGGATACAATAAAATTAATCGAAACCTGTTGAATGAGAATGAGAACGAGAACGAGGACGAGGACGGCTCTCACCGGGATTTCCGACACTTTGCATGAAACGGATTGATTTACATTTTATTTTATTTTTTATTTTTCGTTTTTGGTTGCTGTTGGTGGAAGTGGATCTCCTTGGAGATCCAAAGCCTTTAGCTTTTTTTCCAGTTTCTTCGTGACGTTCATATTTCTGGCATTATCTTTCTGTGTGCTTTTCATGTGCTTCTTTCGTACTACTGAGATTCCACTCTGCCTCGCTATAGCTGGCTTTTCTTTTGTTCTAGTGTTTCTTCTTCTACCTCTGAAACAGCAGTGGTAGTCAGAGTCTTTTCTGGGTGGGGAAATCTTATCCTGGTTCTGCATTTTCCTTAGGAAAAATAGTCAGAAGGGAGTTTTTTCATTTTTGTGTTTCTATTTCTTCTAATCTCATTCTGTTTTGCACAAAAGTTCTTGGTTACCTCGGTCTTTACTGAGCGATGTTAATGCGTCGAATGTTCAGTTTGTCTCTGTGATAGAAAACTTGTTTTGGACCATATTGCCAGCTTGGTTCTAGACGATAAATGAAATGTCCTTCTCGTTTCTTCTACTTCTGGTTCTGAGAATTTCAATTTATTTTTTCCCGTGCTGAAATTTCATCCTGGTGATGGAGTAGGTCTGTTTCTCATCTTCTGTTGTGAAGTTTCTAAAAACATTTTGTACGTTGCGGGGAGAAGGAATTACGAGTTCTTGCAGCGTGTTTTCTAATATATTGGCGAAATTTTTTTGTTGATGTAGAGATTTTCATCAGTCTCTCTGCCACATCGAGTTATCTAATTGCGTGTCATTATGGATACCCGTCCTGAACTCTCTCTCTTTGTATCGATTCTTGTTGTTCTACTCTTTTCTCCATTTTCATCTGCACAATCAAGCTCTTCCGAAGCCCAAACCCTGTTCAGGTTTCGAAGTCAGTTAGAGTACCCCACTGTTATCAAAGCGTGGAACAGGTACACCGATTTCTGCTCCCTCCCTTCTTCTCCAGCTCTCACGATTGTCTGCACAGAGAACCGGATAACAGAATTAACTGTCACCGGTGACAAGGGGCCTCCTCCTTCTCTCGACTCGACAAAGTCCGCGCAGCCGTTTCACGTTTCTCAGCAATCCCTTTCGTCAAGTTTCTCCGTTGATTCTCTTTTCACCACTCTCTCAAAGCTCCACAGTTTGGAGGTTCTCTCTCTCGTTTCCTTGGGGTTGTGGGGACCCTTCCCTTCCAAAATCAGTCGGTTCTCATCACTTCGAGCGTTGAATCTAAGCTCGAATTTCATTTATGGGCAAATACCGCCACAGATTTCTTCCCTGTCCAACCTTTTGAGTCTTGTTTTAGACAATAATTTGCTGAACGGAACGGTTCCAGATTTTGGTGCGTTAAGAGATCTTCAGGAATTAGACTTGGGTAATAATCTTCTTGGACCAGGAATTCCCTCTTTGGGGAGCAAGCTTGTGAGTGTTATTCTCAAGAACAATAGGTTCCGCTCCGGCATTCCTGCCCAGTTGAAGAACTTTAACGACCTGCAGAAATTTGATGTCTCCTCCAACAAAATCGTGGGTCCTATCCCTCCTCCTCTGTTTTCTCTGCCACAGATTCAGTACCTGAACTTGGCCGGGAACCAATTGAGTGGTGCCCTTCCTTCGAATATAACTTGCAATAACGAACTCGGATTTGTAGATCTCTCCCACAATCTTCTCATTGGAAAGCTGCCTGCTTGCATCCGGTCAAATTTTTCAAACAGGGTTGTTTTCTATTCCTGGAATTGCTTGTCTTCGCTTGATTCTGTTCACCAGCATCCTCATTCGTCTTGCCATGAGGAAGCAATAGCGGCTGTAGCGCCTCCTATCACGAAGAAGACATCAAAGAACAAGTTGGCATTGGTGCTACTTATTTGTGGGGGAAGCCTAGGCTGTTTGATCATTCTGGGAATTTTAGGTTGGCTAATTTTGAGGAAAGTTGTGGCACAGAATTCAGATAAGTCTCTGGTTCGCAAATCTGTCACACAAAAAGCTGCAATTCAGGTTCCTTCAAGACTGGTTGCCGATAACAGTAAATTTTTCAACCTTTGTCACTGTGTTATTTGTTTCCGTCTACTAAAGAACATTCGTATCAAATCTCTGGTTACTCAAGACGAGAGAATTTCTTTGAGTTTACTGATCTGAATTCCCAGTTCTGTTTCTCTTTAGAAAATTTTAAATGTAGTCGGGAAATTCTTCCTTTGAATGTGGCTATTGTGAAAGAAGCTACTTTACAATGCGCAGGGGACATGTCCCAGGGAGTTAAATTGGATGCCATGGGGCTCCCACCTTATACTGTTCTAACTCTGGAGGAGCTTGAAGTAGCTACGAACAACTTTGATCCATCAAATTTGATCGGGGAGGAGTCTAAGGGACAACGGGTAAGAAAATGACCATCCTCAACCTCAAATCTCTTGTTCAAAAAAATATTACTGATATAGGGCCATTAAAAATCTAAAACAGGAATTGAAAAGAAATGCTTCAGTTAGTGCTGCTCTTAAACTGATTGATAAATGTAGTCTCAGAAAGTTGTTCTCATAAAACCCACCAAGCTTTTCATTTCTCTCTTTCTTCTTTTTCACTCTTGGAGTTATTCATTTATGACTCTAGTTCTTGGAATAAACTCATAGGCCTCTTGCTTGTTTTTCCCCATTAATTTGGTTGAAAGGAACTGGTATTGCAGATGTACCGAGGCTGGTTGAGAGATGGATCGGTGGTGAAGATAAGATGTTTAAAATTGCCAGAGAAGTGTTCACATCAGAACCTAATGCAGTACACTGAATTCATTTCGAAGCTAAGGCACAGACATGTAGTCAGCATTCTTGGCCACTACGTAGATGCTAACACTCTCTATTTGGTCTTTGAAAGTGTTTCTAATGGAACACTAAGAAGTCATCTTACAGGTACTGAGAAAAATCACTGGTATCACCATTCTGTATAATAGCTGCTTATGAGAGAGCTCTTTTTTCTGATTTTTTGTTTCTCAGAGCGGCAAAATCAAGAGATATTGAAATGGCCACAAAGAGTTTCCACTGTTATTGGTATTGCAAGGGGTATCCAATTCCTGCACACAGGGATGGTACCTGGGATTTTTGGGAATGATCTCAAGATTGATAATATAGTCCTGGATGAGAATCTCATAGCAAAAATCAGTGGATACAATCTTCCATTACCTTCTAAAGATAAGATTCCTAAGGTAACATGCCCAATTTGTCCAAATCTGTTCAAGTTCTTCAGTTATTGTTTCTGTAAAAATTTCAGGTACAAGTTTAAGAATTCATTTGAAACTGCTAGGTTGGGTCTGAAAGTCCTTACAGTGGTGGATCTGATAATATTGGCAGGTAAATCATCTTTGTTCACATGAAACTGATCATTTAGAAGAAGTATCCAAGAATATGCAAAAAATGGGTTCATGTTGCAGTAATTTTTCTTCTTCTTCCTAATGAGAATCCCTGGTTGCAGCAACCAAGATGGTGAGAAAGAAGATATCTATCAACTAGGTATCATTCTTATACAGATAGTCACTGGGAATCCCATCTCATCAAAAAAAGAAGTAGAAGGAGCGAAGCAAGAGGTGAGCACAAACAGAGAAACATGTTTTCTCATCCTCGAATCATTCTTAACAAATTCTTTTCAGGCAACTTACAATTATTTAAATTTTAATGTTGAACCACAGCTCGAGAGGAGCCTCGTAGATGGCCCCATGAAACTGCGAGCAGCAATAGATTCCTCCATGAGAGGCACATTTGCTTATGAATCAGTGAGGAATGCAGTTGAGATTGCATTAAACTGTCTATCTACAGATATTAGCAAGCGTCCGTCTGTGGAAGATATACTGTGGAATTTGCAGTACTGTATACAAATTCAAGATGGGTGGACTAGCAGTGAGAACCTTAGTGCACAGTCACAGAGATTTACTATGCAGTTTTCCTTCGATTAGTGATCGATGCATTCTGTTGTTGTCCATAATTGAGGATCAGTAATTGTAATCTGTTGAAGAAATATGTAAGAAAAATTGCCTATTATATGCTTCATTTACTTTGATTATAAGAGTAGTTTCATTTCTCCACTAGACAGTTTTATCACTTTGGTAGGAAATGATAATTGAGCTTGCTGTAACGATTGCAAGAGAATAATTCCTAACAAATAAATAACTGAATTGAGCAAAACTCCAATTCCTGGACAGCAAGATGTATCTTTTCCAAGCCATCAGCAGAGGCTGGTGCTTTTCCAAACAAAACCGATAGAAGACATTTATGTGCATCGAGCAGAAAAAAGGCAGCAAACAAAGAAACAGCAATAAAGAAAGAAACTACCGAAAACAAACAAAAGCCAAAAGGCAATCATCTTTCTTAATCAAGAAGTTGTAAGTACAAATGTTTTCTTCTTTAGTTTGGTGGCAACATCACTCAAGAAAACACATTCACAATTAAGAGACAAGGGGCAGCAATATCCAGAACATGTAGCACAAGGTTAGTCTGCAGTCCAGCTTTGCTCCACAATTTCACGTACTCTACGGTTGTATTCACGCTTGTTCTCACTGAACATTCGTGCCGCTTCTGAATTTGCAGGTGAATTTGGATTTGGATCACATAGCAAAGACTGCAAATGAAACATGGCCTAGATTGTTCAGTATCACACATAAACAAGGGAGAAACAGTAATAAATCCTTTTACTTCAGACCCAAACAAGTTTCTCTCCAAATAGTTGATGAAAATCAATTTAATTAAATCATCAATAAATTCATAGAGATGTAAGGCTCACATTGACATCGAACATTCAAAGAGCCAAACATTAGTTAAAACGTAAAACCTCACCCAAAATCTCAAGCTTAACTATCATGACTGTGAACTGATTGATTCTTCAATGAGCCACCTAGTAAGCTTCACTAGTACACAAATGAAAGGAAAGACCTGGAAAAAAGTCCTTAAATGTTTTTTTTTTTTTTTTTTGCATTTTGCCATATAAAATAGTGTTATTTCAGTATGTGACAGTTGAAGACAACTAGACACAGGAAAAGGTTCGTCTAGCAAGTTGCACAAGCCTTAATGACATATATGCATCAGAAGGTAAAAAAAATTAGAATTTCAGTATAGCATCTTGATTTGAGATAATAGGAGATGAAAGACTGAAATAACATGGACAACAATGGCCATGATAAAATCATTAATGCATAAAGCAAAACTTGGACTATGGGGCTTCTAAGGTATAGGAGATCATCAACTCCCTTCCGCAAAGTGCACACATAAGGTCCTACCACTTCATCGAGTAGGAAAAAGCATGGTTACCATCCCCTCAGCAGAACAACTTATTGCATAGTTAATACAAATCAAACATTCAATAAAAGCCAGAAATAATGTAACAGAGAAGATCAAAACGATGAAGCACAATCACATCCAGTTAAATGCCAAGATAATCTATTCAAGGTGGAAAGCCTGTATGGCAAAATGGAATGAAATTATAGAGGTTCTTTATTTCCCAATAACGTGATGATTTCAGTATTTATTTCTCAAAACATTCACTCCGGACAAATTGGTGAGGATGGATCTCCATGCAAGGCTTTGAATTAATTGGAACTAGTAGTCTAAGAAACTATAAAAATACCTATCATTAGTGAACCTGTATATCTCTCAAATGATGAAGGGCATATTTTACACTACCTGAATAGATGTAAGTATTGCAGCTACATCATATATGGGGCTCCACTGATTCTGTAAAATATCCAAACAAATACTCCCATCTGCATAGACTGAAAGAATTGAAAACAGCTGCATTAGAATTGAGAAGAATAAATAAAAAAGATAAAGCATTTCCGCCTACAAAGAAACAAGTTCAAATGATTGAACAGAGACGATCTGCTAAATATGCCTCATTAAAAAAATCTTGGCAACTCCATCCCAAATTTCCAATGCTTTTTGCCTTTCAGTGCTGCTTAAAAGATGGAGTTGCACATTCAACTTAATATCTAATGGCCACAGAATCCAGATCACCTGTTAAAACTTGCCTACCTTCCCTACACTCTAGAAGATCCCAACCTATCAATTTCCCAGTTATAATTATTTTACTTTGTTATTTTCTTCTTGCGCTTTTCAATTTTTTGATACCTTGTATTTTCCCCTCCCAGGAAGAAAAGTTCTTAGTGCAACAAGCCTCCTTTGATTTTATTTTTTTTTTAAAAAAGCCTCCCTTCTAAGCTTTTATTTTCCTTTTTACACTTTTTCAGCCTCCTGCTTTAAATCATGTGTTCCATCTTTGTTTACCAATATTTCTCTACTTAAAATTAAAACACCAGTACAATTGTTGAAGCTCAATAAAATGTGAAATGGGTAGAGATTATCCAGTTTGTCACGTACTATTAGGATGGAACATCCGAGAAACAAATCGAACAGTAGGCGGCTTATTTGGATAATCCTCAGAGAATTGGAGAGTCAACTTGAACGTACCTGAAACAGTCAAGATACTTTTAACTCATCAAAATAATGCACAAGACAGGCAGATCACAATAAAGGAGAATTCTGTGGTTCACAACATAGTTTACAAAAGTGATCAAGTCAGAATTGATTAGCAAAATAAATGCAGCACAGATAACATAAGGAAAGTTTACAAAAATGATCAAATCAGAATTGATTAGTAAAATAAATGCAGCACAAACAACATAAGGAAACAATTTTGACCAGATAAAATGCATTGAAGATACTATGTCCGGCATAATTTTCACATATGGCAATAAATTTTGGTCTAATTAGAATACGGCCATCAGTATATGCCTCTGTTAATAACCAAATGGAAAATATTTTGAACAGGATGGAAACATCACTTTTCATAATTTTTTCAAACCTTCTACAACAACTATGTTTTCAAACCCCCCCCCCCCCCCTCCCCATGCCTGTTTCATGAATAAGAATCCCACCGGCTATACTAATCTGATTTGGCAAGAAGCATATCGAACAGCTCTATCTAAATTTTCAGATTATGTTACTAGTTTTAAGATCATTTCAGTTTGCTTCTTATAGTAGCTGGCAAGAATAATATGGAAGGAAAAGGAGGAAGCACAGCTCTTACAACTTCAGTCAAATATACAGAAGTGACGAACTTATCAATCAGAAATAAAACAATATTCCATGTCGACAGGACATTAATTACAAGCATCCCTCCTTATTGATATTAAAAAGGAATCCATAGAAGACCAAGGCACCTTGGCATTAAAATGCAGTGCAAATTGGGAAGCTACATAACAGCCAGCTGTCAGCATAAAATCACAAAAAGAAAAGAAGAATGTTTAAGCATGGGTCCAGATCTAACCAAGAAGTCTCACATTCTCGGGTGCAATGCCTTTCATTTCAATACCTTGTAGGAAACAGGGGCCCTTGGAAGACCCCTAAACAGGACCATATCTCGCATCTTGAGCAAAATATCTCAGATCTTGTATCAAAGGAGATATTCACAGCTTGGGCAATATATCCCAGACCTTATATGAGGCTACCAATAATCTGGTCCAGTAACCACTACACAATGTGTGGAACCCCAGTATGGAAAACAACAAACATACTGGAACTTCAAACAAGTTTTCAACACTTGCATTCATGAATTTCTTTGCTAATGGACAGTGATGAAACTTAAATCCACAGATAACGGTTCCACTCTTTTTATATCGGCATGAGGACATTCGTTTGCTTATTTCTGATCAACCTTCACTAGATTAGGAGTTTAAAACGAAGGCAAGAAAGAAAAAACAGCATTTCTACGCAAAGACATCTCTTGAAGGACTGTGATGCAGTCTATTAGTAAATACCATATGCTCTGAATCCCATTATTGTGCATTCTTTATTGTCTACATAAGGACATGCTCCTTTTCTACAGCATATGTCAAGTTTTGAAGGAATATAGGAACTAAGGAACTAAGGACAAAACCATGAAAAATCATCACCTCCAAGAAATCTCCCAAACTCAGGTGCAGACACTCATACTGCACATCAGACGATAAGATAAAAAGACAAATTGAGAAATTCTCTCTCTATTATACATATAAACACATCTACAAATACAATATATATATATATAGTTCACATATGCACACACTCTCTCACTCCATTACACACAAGCCAACAAGGAAATTCGGAAACTCTCACATCAAAAACATGTGGACTAAACTATGTAAACAAAATGAATCAATTCATTAATTTGGCAGTATTTGACTTTTCACTGGTAATTAAGTCATTAATTTGGCAGTATTTGATTTTTCACTGGTAAGAAATAACATTGAGCCATCCAATCATAGGTAATTTTGCTCTTTGTACATATGTTGCCATAAGAAAAATAAGAAACTAAATTTGAATGATTTTACTCAAGCTCTATCATGCATCATTAATGAATGTCTGGAATGGTGCAGATTGACCGGGCCCTCCCAAAAAATACTTTCAGAAAAGTTTCTACAACTAACAGCATGACCAAAGACAGATAAGTTCAGTATTGACTAAAATCACCCCCCAGAATATCAATAAATATGCACTTTTTTCTATTGAGATAAAAAAGCAACAATTGAGCAGTACTTTTGTTCAATTAGAAATTTTTATTTTTTTAAGAAAGGAAAGAAACAACAGCCCACAACAGCAATAGAAGGGGGAGGAAGATGTGGGAGGGGTCAGTAGAGAAGGGAATACGAGATGGACCATTCATTTTCATTAAAAATATTTAATTAATATTAACTTAATGCTCATTTATCAAGATTTTTTGCATTTTTTGACAATGAGAGAGAGAGAGAGAGAGAAACAGAGAAAGAGAGCAATAAATTGTAACAGAAATTAAAACCAGGGGACTGGGTGAACACAACTTGTCAGGAGTGAACAGAATAAAGGTTGCCCGCCTCCTTTTTTTAGATAAAATTTTCTAATAAGATACAAGTTGATTCCAGAAAAATTGGGTAAGGGGTGAATGTAAGTATCTAAAACAAAGGGAGTCGGTGCAATTTTTCCTGGGAGTGTTTGTATATTTGCAAGTTCTCAGGGGATTAACTATATTTACTATAACATATATAATAAAATAAAAAGCTGAACTACTGGTGAAACTTTTTGTCATAGTTCAAGTTTAACATTTTAACTAATAATCACATGCAGTAAACACACAGTATCATGCCAATCTAACTCGCTCAATCAATAAAAAATAAAAATTTTAAACAAAAACCTCTATTCAATCAAACATGGCATTACTAATTAAACTTCTCAAACTAGTTCAAGTTGATTCTTTCAACTTATACTAGTGCATTCTTTGTTGTTTTACAGCTGACAAACAGATATGTGCATATTTCATCACCTTGTGCATAAGAGCCTGGCGCTTATGTTATTAACCCAGAGTTTTATGAGGTCCTCAAATCCAATACATGCAAACTCATATGCTTAGAACCTAATAAATACAAATATGCCTGCTCCTAAGTTTCATCTTCTACCCACAGTGAGTCTTCTTCCATCCAAACCTCTGTATCCAAAATGTTATCATTTGGGTATTTTAAATACAGGCAGAACATCTCTGAGATGTCAACTTCTTTTTCCTGGCTTGTTAAGGGAGCAGAATGGTTGCCTTGTTTACTGCTTAACCAATTAGTCCCCTAAATAAATACTTTCTTACTTTTTATTAATGGCTAAAGGATTAAGAAACACAGACAAGAAATACATATTCTTCTGGTATTTTTTCCGTCATGTTTACCCATTCTTATGGTGTTCTTTACATGTTTTTCCTTCAAATGAGGTCCAAAATTGAAGCAGTAATTAGATCCACCTATATTGTATACACCTGCCAAATAGACTATCAGGAGACTGTTGCTTCCTTACAAATGATACAGGTTATGAGTGATGATTTTGCTAACTACCTCAAAACAGTGGCAACACCGATCAAAGGTTACATAAACTCCCTTACTAACTTACCATAATCAACGTCAATCTAAACAGCATTTTTAACCATCCCATGGCTCATTAACTATATAATCTAGAAAAATATCAATATCTGGGGCAATTACTTTGCTCGTCCACTACAAGCATATTGAATTCTCAATTTAGCCAATGTGTCCAATGAAAACACTCTACATATGGATAGTTTCTTTCCTATGAAAACACCCTACATATGGATAGTTTCTTTCCTATTACCCATGTAAAGATCATGTTTTTCAGAATATGAAGAATCTTGGTTATTCATCATGAATTTCAGGACTCCCGATTTTCGTCTTATAGAATTTATGATGTCCAAACAATATGCAAATGTTCCCAAAAAAATGCTAATGTATGACAATTTTCTCAATGAAAAATGGTAAAGATAAGTTAACACCTGTTATTTTCTGAGGAAAAGTGACTTTATTAAGCATAAAGGCAAGAGAAACAACACACTAACATGGGGGCATCTCGATATGCTAAGATAAATAAGGTACCTCTTGATGGTTATCAGATTAATAATTAGCATACAGTTTTGCAAGCAGTTCCTGAGCTCATTTCTTTATCTTCATTCTTCTTCCAGTAGAAACAATTTCTTTAATTTTAATAAGGTGAACAATGAATGAGTACCAATTTACAGGTTGAAAATCCAAGTTCTCCCATTAAAAATGAAGTGTGTACAGTATTTATAGAGATATATATATATATATATATATAAGAATTTATTAAGAAAAATAATGATTAAACAAAACAGCCCAGGGAACACCTGTCAGCCAAAACTTTTACTGTTATTAGTGCATTTCGTCCATTCATCTTTACACTATTCAGAGACTGTTTTATTAGCATCCAAGGACAGTCAACTGGCAGCCCTTAAACCATGCAATCCAATAATTTGATAAGGCTCAAGGAAGGTATCAAACGGATAGTGAATTATGCAGAACCCTTAACACACAGCTAATTTACCATAAAAACATGATAGAAGTACCAAGTCAGACAGAATCAGCACACAGAGAAGCACATCATAACATAAAAGTACTAGCAAGAATTATTTGAAGTTTTAGCAACCCAGATATGATTAAAAAGTGTGACCAAACAGAACAATTGCAAAGTCATCTCCTTTCTGGCTCCTGCCTCATATTTTGATGCATGATATTGTAGCCTTTTTCTCCTTCAATGAGCTTAGTTTCTTATTATGTTCAAAATAATAATGGTAATAACGAAACCAAGTGTGATAAACTGTTGTGATCAAATAGAAACCATGAAAAAAAAAAAAAAACCTTGTGATAATATCAAGAAGTATAAATAGACATCCTACAGCCGAAACCAAAGAAGAGGAATCAACTAACCTCCATCCCAAGGAGTGTCATCAGGACTGCACACAAAACAGTAAGACTTCATTGAGGACAAAAACCATTTCAAAACCCTAATAAGTAACTGAAGTAGAAATTTTGAATCCAAAAAGTAATAAATTTGTACTCCTTACCCAAATATGACAGCATTCCAGAGCATGATATTGTTATCTTGGGGTGCGCCACTAATACCGGCGGGAGGATCCTGCTGCAGTCTCTTAAAATCTCGCATCAGCCTCTTCCTTGCTGGAGTAGACATCCTCACCTCCTATAATACTCCAAGCAACAAACTGAATAATAAGAATTATAACTCATGATAAATTCGTAGCATGTCTGACAAACAGACTCAACCAAACGAGGAGCACGGAAATTTTAGAACTTCAAGAAAAGAGTTCTGGTTATTAGGGTTTCTCACAAACAAACCAATTTAACACGGAACTCGACACAGATAGAGAAAACCAATAGGAAAAGTTCCGAATGCTGACATCAATAAAGTCATGCATGTCGAATTGTGAGAAACTAAAGATGGAAGTGATCCATAATTCTCTATAGACAATTGGAGACGATTCCGCTCTCACAACTCTAAGAGAAACCAACCGACAGCTCATACCAAAACCTAGAACTACCCCCAGAAAAACTCTTAATTTCTAGATGAGGCGCGGCTTCAAATTATAAAGCAAAGCACGTACGCCATAAAAACAGATTGAGAACAAGAAGCATCGAGCGAAGTAACGAAATCATTGTCAAACAAGTCATCACGAATAGAATGGATCACTCAGGCATGAGTGTTGGAGATCTTATCACCGTGAAGGTATATGAGTAACTTCGCCAGAGCCAAGAACAGTAAATTAATAAAAAATGATAAACAACTTCTCTCCCCAAAGATCTACTCCACGAAATATCTAATTCAAAAACCTCCCGAAAGTTTAAAACGAAAACATACGGAAAGAAACGAAAAAAGAAACCTAGAATTCGTCAGCAGATCTTACCGGATTGAAAGTAGAACAAAAGATTCGGCGATGAGAGAAAAAGGTGCCGCTGCAGCGTCGGGAGAGGAAGAGGGAGGGAGAGAGAGAACATATGCTAGTTTCAGCTTTTATGGCGCGTTCTGGTCAGCCGCCTCCGTCTCTCTCGTCTTTCTCCTTGCGAATCAACTCCTCCCCTGTTTCGGCTTTAAGTCCTTTTTAATTTGTCTACTTTAAAAGCGTAAAAGCCACTGACAACGCCAGCCACACGTACAGCTTCCCACCGAAATATTCTACGTTATCGTATGGGGTATGGGGAGAGGGGAGAAAGGAAAAGCGTGCATCGAAGAAGAGGTTTCCATGTTATATCCTTCCCAAGCCCATGAGATTGTTATTGTTTATGTACTAAAAAGCTACTTTGTAAGTCATCAATGTTAAGAGCATCCAAATCATTTGATTTTTCAATAGAACACATCACGTAATCATACTAGGGTGTCATAGATCTTGGAATCTTCTCGATGACTGCTACATCGTCCATCTTTCCCTCAGTGACTCTCAACTCGTTGACCACAATAACAGTACTAACAAAATACTTGTTCACAAGCTCTCCCAACTTCTGTTTCAATGAATCCCAAATGTTTTTGGTTGTATCCTTATTCAAGATGGTTTCTAGGATTGATCAATCTATGACTTAGAAGAGGTAATTATTCGCCTTCATATCCTTCAACTTTGCATCATCAATCACCTTCTTTTGTGTTTCAGTGAATTGAACTCTTTTTGTTGTTGCAAGAATTCCCATCTTCCACCACACTCCAATATTCTTTCGACCGCATGAAATTCTCCATGAGCATACACTAGTGATCGTAATACTCGTCGAATCTTGGGATCATTAGTTCTACAAATCCACTCTCAGTCACCATATTCTCGTCAATAGCTTTGATACCAAATAGTAAGAACTCTCTGTTTTGTTTAGTGAACACAAGCAAATTAGAAGCATGCCCTATATTGAATTAAACAGTAAGCTATATATAGTTTTACAAGAATAACAAAAAAAATAAAAAATTACAGTCCATGTTTTACATGCCTATTAACTTGGTAAGTGACTAGGAAACAAATAACTCCCCCCTGAATAATATGATTTATTCAAACTATTAAGCAACTAACAGAAGCGAATCCTAAAGACTCTATCAACACTAACAATTTCAACAAAGACTAATTCCGTCACGTGGCTTTGTCTTCTTTCAGCTTGTTTAGACCTTTCAGCATCAGAGGTTTGACAACAAATTCATTGTTTTATATTGAAAAGTAATGTAGAATTTGAAGCTTGGCACAACTTTTGTAGGTATGTGTTCCCAAGTGTGGTTCCCTTGTATTAACATATAAGTTTTAGTTTTAGTGACAAGAACATAACTACATGGAACTCCATCTCCAGTATGTTTTTGCCAAATGGAATTGAAGCTTTTAATTTCTTCAATAGGATGCAACCGAAGGGTTCAGTGGAACCGTCTTTAAAAACAGTCACCACCATTTTGCCTGCTTGCTCGACCCTCTAATTTGAAACATGGGAAAAAAATTCATCTTTATACGATGAGAATGGGTTACTATGATGATGAGTTTGTTTTAACTGCAATCATAGACATGTACATGAAATGCGTGTTCGATAGAAAGTGGAGAGGAGAATACTTTATTGTGTTAGTGTGCAAAATGGAAAATGTAGTTGAAACAATAGAATAAGTTACTTTTACGATATACCTAAATCAATAATAAATCTAAATAAACATGGTTACTTTTATAATATATAGATACTTAATCAAAAATGGTATTTTAATTAAATTCTTACTTTTACAATATCTTAATTATCACTCTTAAACTAGTAATTTAATAAAATTTCAAAATATTTTAATATAATAAATAATTAAATATGGTATTTTATTAATAAATTAAAATAGATTTTAGTTTAATCTAAATTAATATAATAATTAAAATTTAAATTAAATGATGAATTTAATTAATTATAAAATATAGAATACTTAAATAAAAATGTTTACTTTTATAATGTCTAGATACTTGATCAAAATTTTACTTTAATAATATCTTAATTATCACTCTTAAATTAGTAATTTAATATAGTATTAATAGTAATAAATATAATAAATAAATAGATAGATTTTAGTGTAGTATAAATTAATAAAATAATTACGAAGTAAAATAAAATAAATTAATTATAACAAATAAAAAATAAAATACTTAAACTAAGATGGTTATTTTTTTTAATTTATAAATAAATATCTTCATTATCTAAATTTTGACTTTTACAATGCGAAAGAGGGGGCGATGGAAGACAAATGCGAAAGGGGGAAATCGAAGAAAGAGAGGAGACGTGAGAATGCGGTTGGGGAAAATAGATAATGTGAGAGGGAAATCGAAGCCGAAATGGGGAAATCGAAGAAGAGGAAGAGAGGGCGAGGCCAAGCGAGAGAGAGCAACTGAGAGGAAGGCGTCGAAGGCCAGGGCGAGGCCGAGCGAGAGAGAAGCAGCATGGCAGTATGACGAGACGGTGAGAGGAAGTAGCACGGCAGCATAGCGAGACGACATAAAGCGTAATGTCGAGAGAGATGAGGGTTGGAAAATAAAGAGCGTAATGTCGAGAGAGAGGAACGCAGAGAGCATCGAGAGAGAGGAGGGATGCAAAGAACGTCGAGTGAGCGAGTTAAAGTGAATTCAGAGGATGAACCATCGATTTTACTTTCACTCATCTTTCCCTCGTCGACGCGCACTAATGATTTTGGGTAAGTGAGAATGAATTCGAATTGACATTCACCTTCCCTCGGGGTGCACTACCAGGACCGGGCCACTTTCCTTTCTATCATTTAGACTTCTGGAGGTCGTGGTCAGCTTGAGAAAGCGCAGGAGATGTTCAGGATTACGAATGGGGATCATGGACTCAATCCCTCTACCGAACATGTAAGTTGGGGCTGGAAGGCACGGTGAAGGTCGAAAACTTAGCAGGCAGGTTTCCAGTCCTTCCGCCTTCGTCTTTGCTTCCTTGCTTGGTTCTTGTAAAATTCATTCTCACATTGAACTCGGTGAAGAAATGACTAAAAGACTTCTCGAGTTAGATCGAGGAAGTGCAATTCCGTATGTGATTCTGGCGGTCATATATGTCCAGAATGGGATGTGGGCGGAGGCAGAGTGAGCGAGGCAGATCATGAAAGACAAGTAATTCCAGAAAGTCTCTGGTTAAACAGTTTGAAATGTGCAAAAGCCACCGTAAGTCTGCAACTTACTCTTGAATTCTTTTCAGATTGCATATTTTGAAGCAGAGTTTTAGCTACAGAGACAGGTTTAGTACTTGTCTAACATTTCTTTCATGGCAAAGCCAAAATAATTGTCAAAATGGTCAGGGGGTTCGTAGATAAAACATGAAATGACATCTCGGATTGTCACAACCCCAATTACTTCAGATTCCTTCCCTACTACGTAGATCCTGTGAATTCCCTTGAAAGCCAAAATTTGTATCACGTTCTCCAGCAGCTCATCGGGTTTGCATATTGTTGGTGGGGTTACATGGATTCTACCGCATTCTGAACTTGTTGCAAGGGTTTTCATGAATTCGATTACAGTCAGCTGCCTGCAGAAAAATAAAATGAGAGACAAGCTGGGTCACTAACACTCAAGGAGAGAACCAAAGGCCCGAGTCACTCTTTGCAGGTATTTGATTATTAATATCAACTTCCAGTGAGGGAATCAAAATTTTCTTCAGAGATTAAATCCTTAGCTGCTATGCAAACGAGTTTGGATTATGACCATAAGCAACTGTTTCAGCAAGTTTTCTTTCCATCTTTTCATGTTAGACATGGCATTTTCCTCCATTGTCAAAACTTCTTTGGTGCAAGTTTCATTCTTTCAAAGTGGAGTGCAGCCTAGATTAGGATTAGCAGAAACGTAATTTCTTCGTGACTCTGACTGGGTCCAGAACATGAACCTGTTCCAGAGGTAACTCTAGTATCTTTTTCAGCAAATCTCAACCCTCTATCCATGACCTGATCTAATAAAAAACTTCTGCACTTGACCACTAAGATGTGCTTGAAAATACAGAAAAGTTGATGCAAAAAGTTGTGGTTAATTGCCTTAAAAATGTTGATACAAAAAGTTATGGTTAAAGGCAGATACCTGAAATTGGAGAAAAGATCAGGTTTGAGCAACAAGAATCTGATGTCCCTTATGCTTACATTCCCCACAATTTTCCTTTTCTCGCCTTCCACAACTGGCAGTCCTCCAATTTTGTGGTCTTTCATGAGCTTGAATGCTTCCAGGATTAGATCATTGCTGTTGATGCAGATAACCTGAACCCATAGAGGACTTTCTTGAAAATACTTTTCCACATTATGCGAATAAAAACAAGAGAGAGACAAGGCAAATAGTATCTTGAACACTCGAAATTAGTTAACGAGGCCGACCAATTAGCAATGCTTTTGTATATCCAAAGTGCAGAGGTTAGTTGGCTATTTTATGAATTTAGTAGTGCATATAGCTGACACTTTAAACGAAAAATAGCAAATTTAGAGTCTAGAGAAAACATTTCAACAAGCAGTGAACCAATGCCTCTAATTGGCCTCTATCTTTATGTGATATGATTTTTGTATTTGGAGTCTGTACTGATTTACTGTTAATAGCCTAAAAGAATAGAACTCCAACATTACTATGGAAAGAGGATTGGAAGATATATAACAGGTGGAAATTTTACCTGATCAGGAGAAATGAAAGGAAGTCCAAGATCTGAAAGAGGACGTTTGGCTATGGAATCAAACCAATCTCTTCCCTTGCATTCTTCAAGGCCTTTTACAATCGCAGATTGAGTAATAAAATTCCTAATGGAAGGCTTTCCCACTTGGATTACTGGGACATTCCTCATTCTGTATTTTGAGAGCAACAATAGAACGCTGAGCATGGAACTATCCGTTGAAACAGGGATAAAAGGCCCCCACCTGTATGCCTTCAAGAGGGATTGCACCTGAAATGAAGAGAACAAAAATAGACATTACAAGTTACAACAGAAGAAAAGAGCAAGAAACAAAAATTGACTATGGGAGAGAACAATGATCTTACTGTGGTTGACTTGAAAGGTTCCTCTTTCAGCAGGATTTTGTAGAAGTCTTCTCCTAAATTATTGGCAGCAGTGGCAGCATCTTTCCCAATTCCTCTATCTACAGCCACTCCACCAGCTACCGCAGCACCAACAGCTGCAACAGTTAGCCCGGCAACTGCCACAGGGCCTGTAGCACCAAATGCTAGAGCTCCAAGAGCACCAAGAGCCCCAGCTCCTACACCAGCAGCTGTTGCTGAGCCTGCTGATAAAGCAACAGCTGCAAGTTCTGCATTCTCCAATACCCAGAGTATTATTGCTGAATAATCTATTATTCCCAAATAGCGATCTCGCCAATCAAGACTAGGCTTGGCCTCTGAATTTCTAACTGGAGCAGCTAGAATGTTTTTCTCAGATAGAATTCTGACGGCATCCGCTACTGATGTGTCAGCTGAGATTTCAACAACTGAGAACAAACGAAGGAGAGAAAATAAATAATTTCAAACAATAATCTTCTGCTACAAAGAAAGTTGTCTACAGAAGCAAAACTTATATAACCAACAAAATAGTAAGAACTTGACTGGTATGTAAGTTAATATTTGGAACGACCTTTCCCTCCTGGCACATCTGGAAAGGAAGAAACCGGAATTTTTGCAAATGCTGCTGTTAAAGATACTTGCAACTCGAATGGCAACTTTTTCCGTGTCTGAATTGACTCAAAGTAATCATCAAAGCGCGATATCCTTGCTCCACCTTGAGCTTTCTGTTCCTCATCCAGTGCGTATGGTGTCATGCTCTCTTCTTGCTGTGCCATATCTGAAAACTGAGAGTAAGCAACGTAAACACCCTTTGGAGAACAAAAGCTGCACAGACCACTGCCATCTTCCATAAGAAACAGACTGCAAGGAGAGTTTCAGAAAGAAGCAGCTAAACCAAGGCCTTCACAGACTGTTTCTTTTCCCGCATAAAGCTGTCTCATTCGTTTGGCACTTTTCATTTGGTACCCTGAATTGTTTGGGAAAGCACTGAATTCCGCTACTTAATATAAAAATCAAGGGAAAACTGCATGAACAACTTATGGAAACCATCCATGGAGTTCATCACTGTAACCAAAATGTTGCTTTTCCTCTTGGTAGTCGATGAATCAACCTACTCAATCTCAGAAACTTACATAAACTAAAAATTTCATTACAAGTATAAAATTTTGAAGTAGAAATCAATTTGTCATGAGAAAAATCTCCCGTGAGGCACCATCACTGTGTGCAATCATGGGGTAGCTTACCAAACATGTCCGGAGGCATTGGTAACTGGTTAACAAAATTTAGGTAGTGAAATGTCAAATGTTGAATCGTTTTAACTACCGATAGTGATCTAATTGCCAAAATTTTTTTACCAATCGTGATCCATATTGGCGTTCAGCCTGCTATGGTGGGATTAAGGCTACCAAATGTTTGTTCGGGAATTAAAAAAAGAGGTCATTTTGTCTATAACACCAACTCTGAGTATGGATTTTCGTTACTACCTTAATTCAAACAAGCACAACGACGAGACATTACTGCTGGGTTAACTGATCAGGCGAGACGGAAAGCAGAAGATGGCTCTGAGAAGGTGACTTGGACACAACATGCTTATCAGGGATTTGGAGTTCCAGTTCGGTAACAGAACAGCAGTCAAATGATTTTGGTAACGAATTCCTAAAGGCTTCAGCCACAGAGAATAATTCAAATTCGCAAATCCTCAATCATCTCGGGTCGATGAAATGCATTTACGGAAGCAAAAAAGGTAAAAACTTGTCGAGATCAGATGGTTTAAGCGGATTCGTCAACAACTAGTTCTCTGTGGAAGATCGATCGGTAAAGGAAAGAAAAACAGGAGAATGTCGATCCATACCTTTCTGGCTCGTCTGCACGGTCGCCCTCTACAGTGCTGAGTTGGTCGTGCCTTAAGCCATGTTTCCGCTGAAGAGGTGTCCATGCAGTCGGTACTTATTTCCAGCCTGAAAGGACACGTGGAGATGGAGAGCGAGTCGTGCGTTTTGACAACCCGCGTGTTCATAGTCCATGCAAGGAGAAGGGAACGGATTAGGGCGAGGATCCTGGTCAAGGGCAAAATAGTAAAAAAATAAATATAGATAAAAATTTAAAATAAAAAATACGTAAATAATTAAAAATATAATAAATAGTAACAATTGTTAATTTATTTAGATAAAAGAGTTAAGCAGAAAAATTTCTTCCATTTGTTTGTTGCTAGGAATAGTCCCACATGGATCAAATAGTAGAAAAAATTTACGTGACCCATAACTATATTGATCATTTTGGGATGTACCTTGACCTAATTTTAACATGTTTAAAGAATGAGTATCGTTACATGGGCTTCCGCCTAAAACCTAAAACTATCTGTGTACAAGCCAAAAAAAGGCCCACACATGAGGACAAGTGTTAAGAATAGTCCTAATGTTATTAGGGTAAAAGGATCATATGTGATGCTCATTAGTTAGCAAGAGTCATCATAACTTGGCTAATCATTTTGAGATGAACTTTACTCTAACTTTAACAATCACTTGATCGGGATGGGTTAGTTGACTCATGGATTGGTTCGACCCTCATTTGAACATTGTTCAACTAATTGGTATGGGTAATCAAACCGGTCCACTGATAGTTTCCTATAAAAGACCTAGTCATATTGAGAACAAAATAATAAGAAAATTGAATATTTGAATTATTATTTTTTTTTTACGTTGAGAGAATAATTCATCTTTTAACTAATACTCTTGCATTTGTGGCTACAAAAAAAAAAAATTAAAGATATTTCATAGCATTTAGAATATCACACAGAGAATAAATAGAAAAAATATCCTATAGATAATCATTTTAAATCGTGACAAATATAGCTGACATGCTTTTTAAAATAATATAAATGTTTAAAGTTTTATCACTTCATGTACCTCGAACATATTCCATTCGAGAGCTTTATACTTGGAGGCAACTGGTTGAACTGATAGAAATTTTAAACCTTACACTAAAAATTTGTGTTGCAGGGATCTGTTGCTGCGAGTCAAGTGTAGAAGAGAAACCACCGCCCCACCTAGTATTTTCTCCTTGACGTGAGTACAAATTAAAATAGGAAATTTGACAAAATTACCCATTTTTTAACAAATATTAACAGAAATAACCAACTTCCATACTTAATATAAAAAATACCCAACTTTATAAATTAACATACTTTCATGTAACGTAATTACCTTTACCTCTTGCACTGATTTCTCTCGTCTTTTTTATTTAGGGTATGTTTGGAACCCATGGAAAAGAAAAGAAAATGAGAAGTTAACCATTATTATTTCCTAAAAATAGTTAGCGAAAAGGAGAATTTAATCATTATCTCATTTTTACTAACTATTTTTGCGAATAATGTTGGTCAAATCTCATTTTCTTTTCTTTTCTAGGGGTTCCAAATAGACCCTTAATGACAACCTTACGTTATCATATCGTCGTTGTACTTTCCCCCTTGAAAATACTACAACTTACGTTTCAAAACTTTCAATATAATTTCAAGATGATGAAACAAGTAGACAATTAACGGAGGAATTTTTTGTCAAACCTATTCGGTGTCGTTTGAACATTGTATTATATAAAGAACTCATCTTCTACGTGCATGTAGCATCTAAACCACTGAGTGAAGGGGGGGGGGGGGGGGGGGGGGGGACCCCCTCAAGCACACCAAGGGCTATGGCTATCACAAGTGTACCTTGATTGTACGGCTCTATATGAAAACTGATAGTACTGAGGAAGATTCTTGGACCCTTAGCTTCCTTATTTCCACAACAGGAGCATATTATTTATTGGAGGATGACTTTTTGATAGTTTATACGAAGAATGATGTATACTGCCCTATGTTAGTTCCATATTGGATCTGGATTTTGAAAGCTTGTAGAATTGGTTGTCTTCTCTTTGGATTAAAAACTCTGAAGAATTTTGACTTGTTCATCGGTTAAGGGATGTCACCCCATGATCCCATCGAGCTGATTTCTTAAGGCAATATCTAATTTGTTGACTTTGAGATTATTAGATTGTGGCTTTTGCAAAGTGTTAAGAGTTCGTAATGACAGCTCTATTTGTGTTATATATATGTTAAGATATGGAAAACAATCTTCTTGGAGGCAGTTGTTGGTGATTCGAGCAGGGATTCTAAGGCTTCTTGCAGGTATTAATATCATTATTTCATTGTTAACTTCTTGTCATTGCACTCTACTTCAATTAGAATGATACACTTTCCAGTCTACAATGTAAAAAACCATGATCTGACTCTTAAGCATATTAATTAGCATCGATTTTCAGTGAAATTCTATGCTTAGGAACATGGTAGAGTTAATGTCAAAATGATTAAAAATGGTTATATGAATCCAACTTGTTGATTATGACTACAAAACCCCCTGGCAATTTGTCTTAGTAGAGACCAATCTCATTCAGGTAAGTGCCCATTGAAAGCAAATCTTAGTTGAAGTAATTTATAATGCATAAACAACTAGAAGTTGAAATCTATTCTTTTAATACTCAATTCAATGCCTGATAAAAAAAGCATTGACCTACTTGAATTGAATAATATCAATTGGGAAGTAATCTAGTAGAAAATGATAAAAGTCTAAGGGGTCTTGAGTTTCTTATTTCTCTTTTGCTTGTGGAGGCCCTCTGAATCCCATGCATGTGGGTTGCTATTTCCTTGTTTCAGTTGTCCCACTTATCATTTATAAACTACACCTGTATAGAAGAAAATATTTTCTTGAGGTAAGTTACTGTTAGGTCCAGTGAAGAATAAACCTTTAGGTGGGAGTGAACAGGTTTGTTAACTTTTGCTCATAATTTACCTCCCTTTTGTTTACTCCATGTATTTATACTTTCAATTAACCAGATGTGTTAGACCAATTTTATAATTTAGACATACTAGCCTAGGCCCTCTTACTTATAGTAGCAAATTAGGCATACAACCAAGATTTACAAATTGATTTTTTAGCAGCTAACTAGGTTATACGAGTCTAGACCCACAAAAAGATTTTAGCAATTTACTAGGCATACTAGCCTAGACCCTGCAAGGATTTTCAAATCCGCCTGCCTACATAAGGTCTTGGGGGTTTACAACTACTAATGCCACTTGTCAACTTCTACTCTTTAGCCACAACCACTTCACAACTTCTATATAGTTTCATCATAATAACTTCTTAGCTTCCACACTCAACTCAAACGACTTCTCTCAATTTGTAAGGTTTAATTGCTTACGATATAGCTTAACCTAAATTCTCTCAATAGGCATATTTAACAATCAATGTTCAAGCAAATAGGTACTCCAGTTCCTATGTATTTTTTTCAAGCAATCTATGTTAAAAAGAAGTCCTTATCTACTAGATTTGAAATACATGCACAATGTAACCCACTGGCTTGAGTTACTCTACTCTGAGTGTCCTTCACATGAAAACAATTTTGGTGAAACTCCAAATAACAATTATTATCTTTAGTAAATCTTGACATAGATTTTTTTTTTTAATTTGAGGCATTTATAAGGTATTATTGAGAGATAAAATGAACTAGTAGAAGATGATAATTATACCTACTCTTCAGTTGCAATAAGAAGAATATTATCATCTCCTACTCGTACTTTTTTATACCAACATAAGGAGAAAGTTTAGAGAACATATTTGGATTGTTTGTCATGTATAGCAACATCATTAGTGTAAGAAAACCATTGTGAGTCATCCATTGATTTAGAAAAAGAAAGAGTTGCTAGAGCATTAGAATATTTTTCGGATTGAAATTTTTGGTTGAAACGGTGCCAACATATTTCAACAATATGATTATGTTTGTGAAAAATTTGGCATCAAGGACAATTGGATAGAGGGGTGAATACCTGTTGCTTTTTGTTGCCAAAAGGAGTGGATATGTTGGTGCCTAATTGGCTGACATTTAAGTGCTAGAAGACTTGTCAGAGTTTTTATTGGACTATCGATTGTTATTCTTGATCCTTGACTTGTTGATAGGAAATTTGTTTGCCACCATGGCTGCGAAAGAATTACCAAGTGTCAAGTAGATCTGAAGCAGAGGACGAGCAAGTATCGTTGTGACCAAGGATTCATATAGGGCGTTTAGGCTATGAAAAAACCAAAACAATTTGTTGTCTTCTAAAATGGGACTTTGTATTACTTCCAAGGCATCACATACTCCTTTCAATGTGGTGGTATAATCATTTAATGTCTAATCATCGGTCTTCTTTATAGTTTAGAATGTTTGGCAAAGATGCATTTGACAGACCTTTGACCGGTTAGCACCTATGGTTTCACACATCTCTTGTAGGTTCTAGTCCAACCACATGACAAAGGGCCTCTTCAGCCATTTTGGCATTGAACCAACAAAAAAGAAAGAAAAATAAAAGGAATTAGGTTATACACCCTCGTTCTTCTTCTTCCCTTTTCACCCATCTTTTTGGTCAGATGCAAGATAGGTGTGGGGAAAGTTCCCCCTTTTGTCCCATTCATCTACTCAAAAGAAGCTTAGGGGATACCCCTCCCTCTGCCCACTAGAAATCTGTAACTTTAGATCATCTTTTCTTTGGTATTAGATTACATGTCGATATACAAAGAACAACTTCATCTCCTACCCCAAGTTGATGATTTGAGGAAAACGTTGAAACCTCAGCTTCACATCACCTGCTAAAAATTTATGTAAGGTCGTCGCTTACCCGCTGACTGTTTCTTCTTCTCCTCCATCGCAAACGTTAGAATAATCTCTCAACAACTTTGAACATCTGATGACTTCATTCACATCTACCAGACGGGGAAAAAGATGATCTCTTTCACAATTGTTCGGTGGAATCAAACGATCCTTTGACAACTAATCATCATATATTACCGGCCCTTTTAATTTATTTTTCAAGATCTTCCATATGTCTTCTTTTGTTTCTGTTTAGTTTTCCTCGTTTTTGTCTTCCTGGCATGCGTTTCTGGGTTGGAAGGAAGACTTTCTGGGTTAAAAAAAAAAAAAAAAAAACCTCGTATCATGTGGCAGTGCTGCAGAGTTTAAAGCGATCGAGCTAATACCAGAAATGGATGGAAATGGTAGTAAACTCGAGCATTGATGAATGAAGATATCCCTGCGAGAACATCAACGACGTTTGCATGGTGAATCTTGTCCACAAGAAAGGAATCAAGGCCTTTTAAAGCAAAAAGTCAATCTTGTCCACAAGAAAAAGAAATAGCGTTTGGACCGCCGACGAGTCGTAATCGGATACCAGTAAACCGTAAACGTCGTCCCAGTTCAACAGCCGCTTTTGATTCTTTCATAGTTTTGAACAAATTTTCTTGCTTATGCCTCACAAAACTTCAAACCGGTTTTCTGCAACACTCGACTCTTAATTTCTTCCTCTCCATGAAAACTGATAACACTTTCGCAAAACCCATTACAGCCTTCAGCATAAACTGATCCGGTTTTCTCTCTGATCAGAAAACGATGGATAGCCTCGGGAAGAATTAGCCACCAAGTGGGAAGCCGGAAGTCAACTTTCCGGTGCAATATTTAGCTGACAAAGAGGGATTGGGCGAGCAATTACTTAACAAATAACAAATCAGGCCAGTTTCGTCAGTCGAGAAAATTAAATATCTGGACCAGGAAAAATATTAAAAGAGGGAATCTAATCAATCTTCAATACACACTAGGAATCAATCGCTCGTAGATCTTTCAAATTTCAAATTCAAGTTTCAACGCTTCAGCCTTCAAGCGTTAAAGAAGTAGAGAAAGAAGCCCACATTGTTGGCTGAATCCAACCACCGGAGGTGGTCGGCGGGACTGAGAACAGGTCTTTCTAAGGGGTAGAGCTCCATATGTAAACGATACATTGTCCCATACGGCGAAAGAACTGCCCCAACTTCATTAACTAACCTGAACAAACAAGATGAGCTCGTAAGAAACACATTAAACAGCCTTGTAAACACGTATTAATCTTATCCTGAGTTTTAATTAGTTTAATGGATTAAAATCTAAGAGAGGTCGGCGAGAGGAGAGACTGAGATAGAGAAGGAAGAAGGAGACGGGGAAGAAGCAATACTCTAAGAAGTAGAACCGTTGACACCCATGGATTATAGTAATTTGACATGCGTAGGCCTTGTTGACGCTAATAAATAGTATAATACATCAACTGAAGAAGAGAAGTCGTTGTTATTGGGAGCTGGAAATCTGTAGGATCATGATCTCATCAACTAGAGTTAAAAACTCTTCATTGCTTCTGTTGGTCTGAAGAAATGATATCCTGCTCAAACTTCCATTTAGATAGGTAAATTTTTAATATAAAAAAAGAGTAATTTATCACTATTTTATTTCTACCTTCAAGCTTTTCTCTTTTTGAATAATTATGCGATTCGAAGTTCTAATGGGGTAACATGGATGATGGAAGAGTTATCGCGTATTTTCTCAAACATATGGATTCTCTCTCTCTCTTGATTTTTTCCGTCTTTTAATGGGTAATCAGACGCGGAAAGTTTTATTTTTCGAACATTGATGCGAAGAGTAATGACGACTAGCAACATTTTTATGCTACTCGGAGGAAATGATCAATTGTGAATTCTTTTGTTTTTTTAAGTAAGATCAATCAAACAACTCAAATCTCACTGATCGCAGAGTTGGATCAAGAGTAGGAGAAAAAGAAAAGAGAAGAAACAACTGGTTCCATGTCGATAACAGCGTAAATTGTAACCAAGGAACAGCTGTTTTTTAGTTGACATGATCTGATTTGATCTTTTCCCAATGAATGTCTTCGGTGAAAACTCCACCTTCGAACCTTTTTTCAGTCTCATGCAGAAACGACTGAGCGTTTCTGCATAGAATAAGAGAAGAAGAAATTAACTAACATGACAGCCATCGGAGATCGATTCGCAGGTTACTTTTACTTGCGCGGTGCTGATGGTCTTATGTGACCGGAGACTGAGAGGAGTCAAGTGAGCCACCGGCCATCGAATCCGACAGGTTGGTCGTCCAGCCGGTACGGTTTCGCATGTGATGTGGCGTTGACAATGAAGGTTAAGAGTTGAAAGAGTAGCAGAAAGAAACCGGGGAGTGCGGCTTAAAGCTAGGGTTATAATGCTGCTTAAAGCTAGGGTTATGAGGAAAAGAAAAACCCCATGTCGTCCCCGTTGAATTCTCTCTTTCTTTTGCTTCTTCTGCTGCCCTTCGCAGTTGACATTATTAACTTAAGCGTTCAGATAAGCACTTGCCTTTGAACTTGATTTAAATAAGTCAAAAACGGGAAGCTCCGTCTATAATAAGACGACCTCTGCTACAAAAGTGGCGTACAGGATACAAGAACGTAGAGGCAAGGTGCATATCTTAGTTGGTCATGGAGGTGATTCTGAAAAGACCTTTAATAGGAGCGGCTTGTAGCGATAAAGTAGACAAGAAGGTTCGTCTTGGTGGTGAGGATGAAGATGCTGGAGAAGATATAAGAAAGGTGGAGATCTCTCTCTTCTACATCATCTTTTCTTCTCTTTTTCGTTCCTCGTCGGAGTACATACGTAGGTTTCTGCGTCTGTGAGGAAGATTATGGAATGAATTTGTTGTTTCTGAAGGGAATTGTCTCTGAATTGCTGGGGTATTTCAGTTCAGACGAAAGAATGATTCTGTATCATTCTAGGCGAAGCTATGAGACAAATAGGTTTAATTTTCTGTTAGAATTATCATGTTACGTCTCTGAATTCGAGGTCGTTACTAGCTAATTTGCTGCAATTCTAGATGGATAGCTTCTTCTTCTTGTTATTGTTTCGGTAGAGACCCTTGAATAACTTGATATCCACCGTCAAAAAATTTCTGAATTGGAATCTACTGTTTATGAAGGTTGGAAGCAGAAAATCATCACCTGATCAAAGTGGTTCGAAACCGGCATCACCGAACCAGAGAGATTCGTCTCTCAGTAAAGAGGTAAAACTCCCATATACATATTACAGAATGAAAGATCAAATTATCAGGCGATAATTTAGGAGCTTGTTAAGATCAGATCCTCATTTTCTTATAATAGTTCAAGCAGCTGTCTTCGCGCGTTATGGCTTGTAGAGAATCATTGTGTGTAGAGATCAACCGAAAAACTGGATATGGATAATGTAATGCTAAACTCCCTATTAAATCAGTTTTTCTCGAGTTCCTTGTCAAGCACTGTTTCTACATCTTCCAAATGTTATAAATGCTTCTGTGCCAAACAGTTTTTAACAGTCTTGATTGTAAGATGACCCTTTTCACAATTTAATTTTCTTCAGATCGTAGCCATTTACAAAATTAAATATCGATCTTCAGTTCAATGCGTATTGTTTGCCTTCTTGCGTGCTTTGTTATTTTGCCGTCTTATTGAATCTTATAATCTTCTGCATGGTCAGATTTCAGCTGTAATGGTGAATGATAAACTCTCACCTGTAGATGCGCATTCAAGATCGTCTCCTTCAAACGGGAAGGACTTCGGCGCATCAAATAAAGTAAGCAAAAGTTCAGTGTTGTGTTGTCACTAGTAGCATCTGAGATTAAAGTAACCAATTGATTTAGATGTATTTTGATTTCGTATATGAAAAACAACACCATAGGCATCCTTCTAAGATCAATTCGCCGTCTTTCTTGCTCGGAGCCCAACAGAGGATGAGTAACTACTGTGATTTTCTGGAATAAGGTTATATAATTGGAAATTGTTTTTTTTCTATACAGGATCACCTTGAATCTGCTAGAGCCGAAATGGGGGAGGTGAGGGAAGAAAATGAACGATTAAAGATAACCTTGGCACGAATAGTGAAGGAGTACCAGTCCCTTCAACTGCAGTTCTACGACATCGTAAATCTAGAACAAGCTAAAAAATCAACAGAAAGTGCTTCAAATGATCAGGAGATAGAGGAACCAGAGCTAGTTTCTCTAAGCCTCGGAACAACTGCAAGTGGCTCCAAGAAAGAAGACAAGGGAGGAAATTCGAGCAAAAGTAAAGAGGATGAACAACTGAAAGAAGGCCTAACTCTTGGACTAGACTTCAAATTTGAAGAGTCGGATAGCGGTCCTGCTGGTGCTCCTTCAAATCGGAGCCCTGAAAACTGCTCTGAGGAAGGAAAGGGTGAAGAGATGGGCGAGCCATGGGAACCCAGTAAAATCCTCAAGAATGTGAGAAATGGAGATGATGAAGTGTCACAGCAGGCCCATGCCAAGAAGGCTAGGGTTTCTGTGAGGGCAAGATGTGAAGCACCAACGGTTAGTAGTTTCTCGTCACTTTATCTTCTAAGCTCCCCATAGACATCCTCGAATATCCCTGCTCCATTGTTATGTTGGTTTTAATAAATTAATTGCTTTGCTTTTTAAACATCAGATGAATGATGGATGCCAATGGAGGAAGTACGGGCAAAAGATCTCAAAAGGAAATCCTTGCCCAAGAGCGTACTATCGATGTACAGTTGCACAAGGATGCCCAGTAAGGAAGCAGGTATTCATTCATTCATCAGTGTCTTCATCTTTTTTGTTTCAACGTCTGTAAATTATTCAGAAGCATCAATACAATAGAGATGGTCTATCACTAGCATTTTGATTATTTACTATGGAATACGTTTTCTCAAAATAAAGGTTCAGAGATGTTATGAAGACATGTCCATATTGATCACAACCTATGAAGGGACTCACAACCATCCACTTCCGATTTCAGCCACTGCCATGGCTTCCACCACTTCTGCTGCCGCTTCTATGTTGATGTCTGGTTCCTCAAGTTCTCGGCAAACAATGGGTGGTGCTCCATCGATCTCGACAACTTCCGCGGATCTCCACGGCCTCAACTTCAATCTCTTGGACAGTTCAAGATCAAGGCCTTTCTACCTGTCAAGCCCTTCAATCTCTTCTTCACCTTCATACCCAACAATAACTCTAGACCTAACTGCACCTCCAACTTCGTCCGCATCCTCTCAGTTCAACAGATTCTCTTCGAACTTCCCATCCTCCCCCAGATTTTCTTCAACAAGTTTCAATTTCTCATCATCAGAATCCAGCACCCTGCCACTATGGGGCAGCAGTGCAAGTGGCTACCTAAGCTACGGGGCTCCGCCATACAACAAATCCTCAATAGGGTCTTTAAATCTGGGCACACAACCTCAAGAACACTTCTACCAGTCTTACTTGCAGAAGAGCAGCTCAACAGGGCCTCCTCAACAATCGCTAAGGGAGACAATTGCTGCAGCCACGAAGGCAATAACTTCAGATCCGAATTTCAGGTCGGCACTGGCAGCAGCAATCACGTCTATTGTAGGAAGTGGTGGAGTCAATGGAAACAACAGCGCAGGGGAGAGTTTTGGACATCATAGCTTGAAATGGGGGGAGCAGGTTCAGGCTGTTACGCCCTACTCAACTCCTCCCAATGGGAATAGCTGTTCACCGACCTACTTGAACAGATCAACGTCTTCTTCAAATCCTCAACAAGGGAACTTCATGTTTCTACCACCTGCACTGCCGTTTTCCTCCAAGACTGCCTCGGCTTCTCCAGTAGACAACAGAGATCATATAAGATGATGTAAAAATATTCAAAGGGGACTTTGGAAGTCAATTTCTATGTTGGGTATTAACAAATGTGCATGATTCCATACCTGTGCGATGCAATATATCTTTCAAATATTCACGTTTTCCTCCAAAAGGCAACTTAGGAGAATTGACCAAACTGATGCACAAGAATTTGTAGTGAAGAGAGGAGAATTGGAAACACTTAGAGGGCGATACTTCTAAGGATCCAAGGCCAAAGGAAGAGCACGATTGTATGCAATGAGCAACTAGCAGAGTTAAAGAAGAGACAAATAAACCTCACCAAGGTCCTAATCCTCAACTGTTATCCAAATTGACAGATATCCATTGAAAATCAAAACCTCCTTTGCTCTCGGGCAAGTCACTCTCTCCATCTGGAAGGGGAGAGTTTTTCCCATTTGGATTTGGGTGAAGAACACAAGTAGGCTATGAGCACAGTGCATAATTAAATTTACCAAAATGTCTTTAGTGTCAACATTAACATCTAAACTATTTATCTGAACATAATATTATCTCATTATATTAGATTCATTGTCCAATTTTTTTTTGAAATGGCAAAATAATAGCAATGAAATAACTCAAGTTTAATATGTTTAAATATTTAATATAAAATATCTCAAGTTAGTTTGTGCATAATACAACATATATGTTCAATTTCAATAAAATATAATAATCAATAATTTTACCATATTTGACATTGTAATAAATCTAAAAAATAAGTTGCTCTTGCAAAT
Source organism: Aristolochia californica (assembly GCF_029961685.1). Classification (NCBI taxonomy): domain Eukaryota; kingdom Viridiplantae; phylum Streptophyta; class Magnoliopsida; order Piperales; family Aristolochiaceae; genus Aristolochia; species Aristolochia californica. The sequence goes on from NW_027181815.1 coordinate 8,020,599, forward strand.
GTATTGTACACTCCCTTTGAGTATTTCTTTGTTGATCCTTGACATCGATAAAATTATCGTTGTTATCATTGTCTTCATCTTCACTTACGTCATTACCCAGATTACCTTCTCCACTACTCATCACTTGAATCATCATCATTATTTTCAAATATATACATATAATCCCGTTTTAGTATGTAATTATGCAAGAAATAGTAGACAATCACAATTTTTACTTTGAACATAAAAAACAAAAAAAGGGTCGTCTTTTAATATTTTAAAATGAGTTTTTAAAGCCTAAAAAATACACTCAATAATTGTCCTTAAAGATGAGTGCCTTCAATTGAACAATTCTCTTGGATTTGTAGGAGGGTTATCTCCAAACTCTTGTAAATTGCAATGAGTCCCTCGATATGGAGCCAAAAACCCTGGAAGATTTGCATATCCAATATCTAATAAATAATATTTACCTACAATAAAATTATATTCTACATGAGTTAATTGAAAATAATAAATATAAAAATAGAGTAAATAATATTTGTAATGAAATGCCATTTACCTTTAGAAACCCAACGTTTATGTTAATATTGACAAGTACACATGAATCAATTGTTGATCTCTCCCACCAAATAAGTACATAAGTAAATTGCATGTACAAGTTGTCATTATATTTTGTGAGAGAAAAAACCTTCCTATTATCGTATCTGGTTTGTTGATCAAATGGAATATATGCTTTAAATATGAGTACCATCAATAGCACCTATACGATCCTTGAAGTAAGGATAATACATGTCATTGTTCAAAATCTTTAAATGAGTAAGTCCTGAAGGCAATTTAATGTAATCAGATTGAAACTTGACATTAGCATCTAAAACCCTATTAAAACATTTATTGATGGTCCAATTTGGTCAATCAAACATCAACAAGGTAACATTGTATGATTCTTGTAAGACAAAAATATACAAATTGTTCTTCCACTAAGATAGTCCTTGTATAAAATAAAAATCTTCTACTCCTCAAAATCCTAGCCAATTTGAGAAAAATATCTTGATTTATTTTGTAAGCCTTTCAAAATTAACAAATTAGTTTTTTTCTCAAATATATAGGACCACCCATAACATAAGAGCACTGTGTTTACTCATAATGATGATGTAAATAATATCTTGTTGGAACAAGTGCAACTGTGTAAAAAGCATTCAGAATGGTAATCTTTGCATGATTATCCATGAGTACCTATAATGTTTCACATTCAGTAATAAAAAAAATACTCAAAGAAAAATTAATATCCATGTGTATCTCATATATTTTTATGATGTCTTAACCAAAAAAATACAACTTATTTCATTAAATAACTTTCACAATAAAACAACATTTATTCAAATCAGATCCAAGGTTTTACAGTGAGAGAAAATAACATTTATTTAAAATTAGACCTAAGAACACATAAAAAAAAAAACTATAAGTCTTATCCTATGTGAATCAAAGGCAATACGTTAAAGTTAAATATGAGTCATTCACGCCTCTCGTCGGATGTCATCTGAATAAATATTTTTTTCTCTATAGTGTCCAACAACTTAAGGGCACAAAATTTTCACTTCCTTAAGAAAGTTTGGACTTCTAGAAGAGCCAAGAAAGTTTGGACTTGAAGAAGAGCCACATACCATGCAAGTTTTGCATTGCTATCCTTGAGTTTAAAGATCTCCATAAGTGTTGATTTCATAGTATTAATAGCTTCAATCAACCTCTTAGAACAGTAAGGAGATCAATGAGATCTATTCATATGACGAGCAAAAGTTCCTCCACAGTTTCTATCATTTCGTTAATCTCCAATTTTGGACTCTATACTGCTACGAGGTGGCTTAGGAATTTCCCTAATTGAATTAACTTCCTCTATCTCTTGTACCTCTCCACACTATAGGAGGGAAGTCTTCATCAACTTCAAGGTTTGTTTGACTATCTTTTCTCCTGACTATGGAGTTTTCCACAACTAAGAGCAAGTTTTCACACTATTGGCATCCTTTGCACCTATATTTATCAACTTCTTTGTGTTATTGCAAAAAAAATATGTATCTTGGAGAAAACTTGTTTTCCTAATTGATTAAGTAACAAGTATACTTTCCTATATATTACTCTATTTGCTATGACTCTTTGTGTTATTGAATCTCATCCAGAGCACTAGTATTGAAACAACCTGTCACAATTTGATAAGATTTTTTTCAAGTCTTGGTATAGTTTTTCTGTTGATTACTTTTTTTTTTGGCTGCATCTGTCAGAGTGGTTTCGTCCACTCTTGTTAGAGTTTGTGGTCTGAGTTAAGTGTTGTGTTTTCCGCATCTAATAGACCGGTCTTTTGGGTTGTATTGGCTAGGCACTTGACTCAAAACTTCGTAGTTAAGCGAGCCTGGGCGAGAGTAATTCTAGGATGGGTGACCTCCTGGGAAGTACTCTTGCCTAGGACTTTGACAGCATCTTCATTAAACTTACTCACATAATCAACAAAAACATCATGTTTCCATACTCCATTGGATAACTGGTTGTACAAATTGATTTACTCAATGAGTAAATCAAGCATTTTATTATCTTTATCAATCGTCCATGGATCATAATTACTTCTTGAACCTTCCTCCAAGATACTTTTTCCTTTTTTCTTCCAGTCATCTAAAACTCATAAAAAAAATACCTAATTTTGATTATAAAATTATAAAATAAAATATTAACAATTAAATTAATTAAAAACCACAAGAAAAAGGAAACTAAATAATAAAATAAATACTTAATTTCATAATGAATTACAGAGGTAGCTAACAACCCTTAGGCTAATAAGGTGTAAATGGTTCAATATATAGCATATGCCCATGACATAATTGCAGCTATAAGATGTTTACCATCATTTTAGAATGTCACTAGTATCACTAAAAGAAAGAAATTTGAGAAAGAAAAACATATGCCCAAAACATTGCTTACCACCTATCTCATATACTTCATCCTTTCATGGTTTTGCTTCTATAATACCACATATTGAGCTAGTTGTTATAACTTAGGGAAGAAGCACCCTTATTATCCCACACTTACATGTGTAAACTTTATTTTACAAATGCCTGATCCTAGTTTCTCATTTCTTTCTGATTTTTTAGTATTTTCTTTGTCCTTAAAAAATACATTTCTCTTGCAATAGCTGTGCAATTAAACAATTAAGATAGTTGTAATTGGTTTTGAATTCCACATTTCATAGACTAGTATATAACAATCAATGGATCATTCTTCTTGATGTTTCCATTCTTTGTCAAGATGTTCATTTAATGGGTTGAGTGGCAACTCCTCTTTGATGAAATATTTGCACACACCAAGCTGAGTAAGATAATGGCCTGAATGCATGAAAGGCTTTTCTGCAGTTGAAAACAGTACTTGTATTTTACTAGTTTTGAAGAAAAAAACATTAGAGTAGAATACCTCAATTTGCATGTGAAATGGGGGCATTGCACAAGATGGGAGGTGAGCGAGAGGGTCTCAGTGTGACGAGCGAGAGGTTTCAGAGCAACAAGCGAGAGGGCTTCAGAGGGTTTTAGTGGGTTTCAAAGGATGAACGAGAGGGAGTTTCAGCTTGACGAGCTGCAACAAACGATGGAAAGTGAATTCGTATGCTAAATGATGGAATTTCACCTGCCATCGTTTCCTATGCTAAACGAGGTCTTCTTGATTCTCCAGGTGATTTGTTTTCTATCGTTACTTTTCTTGGACATTAATATTTTAAAGCCACTTTCAACAGAGAAAGTGATTTCTCCTACCACTTTCCCTACGTACGAACAAGGCCTTCTTGCTAGCAGAAGGAAGCTAGATGATTTGACCATTGGTCATGATCTTACTGTAAGCTATCTTCTTGTTATCTCTCACCATATCTGTTTTATAAGAGGGATCTTGTCCTTAATACCTTTTTTTTTTTATTTGGCATAGCTGGAGAAATTGCAAAAGTGTACAGAAGCTTATTCATCAAACTGCAGAACTGCTTAACAATTTGCACATACTACTATTTCGAAAATAAGTAACTGGTATAGTCCAATTTAATTTCTTGATTTTGAAGCCATACTCATCTTTTTCAGAAACTGCAAAGATGAGGTCCTACTAACTATAACTTGATTCATGAAACAATAACTTCTGATATTATTTAGTTGATTTTACTTAATACTTTGTGGTATGCATTTCCTTGCATAAATGTTTGTCCTTGGTCTAGTGACTGATTATCGTCAAGAACAGCTTCCGATGTTGTTGGATTGTGAATCCTTGCTCATCTGACAGTAGCAGTGGTTTCAAATGATATTTTGTTTCTACAGGTGGGATTGTGAATCCTTTCTCATTTGACAGTAGCACTGTTTGTCCTTGGTCGGTGAAAATGCTTCTATTTATGCACATCATCTGAAAAATGCATTGTGACAAACGATAGTCAAACAGTGCTATCTATTCTTCTCTTGCAGGAAGTTCTGGAGAAAATCAGTGAATGGGACAACGTATGCTGGTATAATGGGCACGAACAACAGGAGCCCCACAGAACCACAGGTAAGCATAAAGATGTTTCACATGATCTCTTGTTTCTCAGAAATGTGATTAAAATGGTGTCTTAGGTTTGGACCTGCAGGTGAGCCTAGAGGTGCAGGAATTGGTACACCAGAAGCAATAAAGCTAGTTTGGTCCGGCCATAGAGAGATCATATACGACATTCGTCCCTTGCCACAGCAGTGGGAGATCCCTTGTCTAATCCTTTTTGGAGAGACATTTAAGTCTCCCCTAGAGGATGGGATTAACTCAAACTTTCGGTGCAGGAAAACTTATATGGCACCAGTTGAATTGAAAATACGATTTGAGCAAGTCAAGCTGGGTGAAAATTGAATATTCATTCTGTGCAGTGTTCACTGAAAAAGGTGAAATGTAACATCTACCTTCATTTTCTGTTTCCTTTTCTCTTTTGGTATGATTAGGTGTTTATCTTTTTAGCGTGAAAAAAGGGATAAAAAGAAGCAACACCTTGATGCCTCCAGACAAGTTTACTGGACCAGTACCAGGAAGTGACTCCTGAGATTTCCTGAGCTGTTTTCTAATGTAAGATTAAATTAAGATATGTGATCCAGAGAGGGTACTAAGTTCTCATTGTCCTCTGTTCTTTTCTGGGTCTCTCGTGTACAATCACCCTTTGCAGCCCCATGACAAAGCACTACTGTAGGAAGAAAGCTTGTGCAACAAACATAATAATGGGTTTGAAAATTTGCTTTTCACCTTTTTTGTTTTTTCACATGACATGCAAGATCAGAGCAGCTCCTCCGCCCAGACAGGATTTACATTCACATAATAGCAACCTTGGGCAAGATTCAAACCTTTATGCTAAATGAGAGATTCACTTTGTCGGAACATTACTAGCACTCAAAATCTCAGTCAAGCATTTATTCAAACACCTAGACTCTTACAGGATTTACCAAACAGATCTAAAATTACTCATCTCCTCGGAAACAGCAAAGGCCCCAAACCAGCCTCTGCGTAGAATCATGCTTCATCCGTCCCCCATCCAAGGATTGTTTCCCAGTTCGGGAGTCCATTTTCAGACTTGGCAAGACGAAGAAAGGCATAAAGGAAGGAACAGAGAAAGAGGATATCATATAATGCTCCATGGGAGTGTCAGCGACGTCGACTCGTACGGCACCAAACGGGAAAGCGAGGATAAGGAGGAAGAGAGGTCGGATAAGATGATATAGACGTCGAATTCCATACCTTGAAGGATTCAACGGGAGAGAAGGATCTACGAAAGATGGATGGTGGGTTGGAAACTGGACTCAGCATATGGGACGTCGCGTTCACGCTTTAATGGAGTCAGCGAAACGACAGGTTCAAACAAACTTTTGCCAGGAGCCATTCTCTGGCGATGCCGCGCCCCCCCATTACATCAAAAGTTTGAGAAAAGGAACCGAAATTCTAACTTTTAGGTGAGATTGAGAATCCAATTCCATTTCTAAAATAACCAGAAAATCTTGGGTGGCGGGACCTCTTACCGAGAGGACTGTTGAATCATTGAATAAGAGGAGGACAAAGATTTCTTGCTCCAAAGTAAATAATAATGGTGGATGCTCATGATTCTCAATGACAAATAGTCTTTTTTTTCTTCATCATATTTACCCATTTTGAATAATTTAATCCATAATTTGATTGACCTGATAGCCTTATTTTGGTCGAATCAAATCTGATCATCTTTTGGAGTCAATAACCAGGTCAAGTCTAACAGGTTTACATAAAAATTTAATGGGGTCAGATGTATACCCTTGTTTCCCCTTGTTAATTATTTTTAATTTAATAGCATGCATTCGATCAAGAAACAAAACATTTCCACAATCAAGCAACGGTGAGTCAAGCAAAACCATGGCGGCTCTCTGGCAAATCTTCTCGGTAACCCATTAATGGAAGAACACAAAATAATTCAGAGACTCGATCAGTAACAGAAGGTTGGCAGAGTGTCATCCCCTTGAAGTAGGATGAATTCCATCACCTACGGAAGAGCGTGCCACTGCATGCCCACTCCACTTTGATCACATCACCCTTTTGTTATCCTAAAAGTCCAACTAGATGCAAACAGCAGGGACCCACGCCAGTTGCCCATGCTGGAGCAACCAAAACCATCCTGAGAGAAGAAAAATTGAAAAATCCATCCATATTTGACGACAATGGCAGGTGCAACTTGTCAAACACGATGAGGGGACGCCAGGAGAGAGGAGAAGTAGCGATAACGGAATGAAGAAGATGTGGGTAATGGGCGGTTACCGATACCTTTCCTGCTGGGAACGACACCGGCTTAATTTGGATTTTGGCGTGGACGGATTCTCTAGACTGGAGCTTTTTTGTATTCCGTCTCTGAATTCCGATGTTAAGGATGTCGTATTTGAATTGAATCGCAGTCGCCAGTCAGTATACCCATACGACAGTTTCTTTCATCACTCACACTAGGCCGCTCTACTGCTACTCTACCATATCGCCAACGGTCTGGGCTCCTTTCCGTTACTGTTCCGATTACATCATTCCCCGCTTTTTCTTCTTCCCCATCCTTATCCTGTCGAAAAGAATAAGAAATTCATTCAGGACTTGGGTAAGATGGCAAATGTGAAACGAGTGTAGAAGCTGTCAAAGGTCCAGAAATCCTGGTGAACGTGTCTCCTCTGTTTCCTCCTCTGTTTACTCATTTATTACGACTTGAGAGCAGTAACGGGGAAAGCTGATCCCTCTCTTATACGACTTGTTGTTGTATAAATACTAGAATCGGAAAGGAATTACTGATTTAATGGAGTAAATTTTTTATATTTTTTAAAAAAGAATGTCTTTTTAATCGGTTAATCCTGAAATTTAAACTTTTTTTGTTCGTTTGCGTGTTATTGATGTATGTATAAGTCATTGTCTTAATTTTTTTCCGAATGAAATTGAAACTTGTAATGGATCACCCATAAATTAAATAACGAATTCAACCAGTTCAATTCAAAAATCCGATTCAATTTCTTAGTGCGTGTTTGATATTTGTGTTTGTTTATTTTAAACTTTTAAGTCTGTAAATATGTATTGGGTATTTGTACTGGTATTTATTTGGAATTGACAATTGAGAAAGGGTGAGGAAGAGGGAACCCGGTGTTTGGTTTTGGAAGTTTGGAGTTTGGAGTTGATGGGATGAAATCCGCTGTTTGAGCAGCCCACGGAAAGGCGAAGAATGGCCCCTGGTTTTCACTTGCCTCGACTTATAATATTTCAGGTTATAATATTTCAGGTTATAATATTTCAGGAGATGATGGCCCCTGGTTTTCACTCCCTCCGTATTAATCTCTCTCTCTCCTTCCATTTTAAGCCTCATCCCCAACTTCGCCTTCACCCCAGCTACATATCTCTTCCACAGACCCATTTTTTTGTGGACGATACGGACAACAATTCATTCAAGAGCGCTCTTTATTTCCCCTGATACCCCTCTGTCTCGCCTTGTACCCGGAGAGAGAAAGACAAAGAAAGAGAGAGAGAGAGCGCGCGCGCGCGAAGGGAAGGATACTGCTTCTCCCTCTCTGTGTTTACCCTTTTTCTGCTTTCTGTCAACTGGGTCTGTCTCGAATTTAGGGTTTCTTATCATCTGGATGAGGATTGAAAGGGCAGCGTTGATCGAGAAGAGAGAACAAGAGGTGCGAGAATTGCCCAAGGAGAATAACCACCGCTCCAAGAAGAACAAGAGGCGACACAAGAAGTCCATGTCTTCTGTTGTGCAGAAACTGTTTGATACCTGTAAGGAAGTCTTCGCCCATGGTGGAGCAGGAATCATTCCCTCGGAGATGGATGTCGAGCGAATCAAATCGGTTCTTGGTACGTGCAAGGTTGATTAAAAGCCTTGGTTATTTGCGTGTTTTACTCGGGGTTTTGGCGTTTGAGTCTACTGGAATCCGTTAATTCCATGGCCCAGAGGTCCGCAAGTGCGTGTTGTAAGGTCCCGAATTGTTGGATTTGGAGAAAGATTTTTTTACTTTCCTGTCGTTTCTCATCATTAATCTGCGATCACGATGATGCGCTAATGATTTTGATCTCGTTTTCTGTCGAAATAACTTTTTTTTTTTTTTCTAGGATTTCTTTTGCTACTCTGATATCTTCCATACTTCTTTCGACAAGCACGAAGTTACTAGAGTTTTGGTGTTAGAACCTCTGGCATTTTCTGGAATTGGGTCTGTTGTGTCGTACATTGTGATGCTGAGGCAATTCTTCACTCTCTGGGTTGTCTGTGAGATGTTGCTGAATTCAATTTTTTTTTGTCACCATCTTTTTGCCTTACCTGAAACTGTTCCATAATGATCAAGCGTTTCAATCACTCGAAGTTTTCAGACAAGGAAAATATTGCGAGAGGATGTAGCATTCGTGTTACAACAGTTAAGGCATTCTCTGTTATCTAGCTGTTTCGACTTTTGGCCTCTCCGCCTCCCAACTTTCCAGAGAACTCTTTAGATTCGAGTACCTTTTGATTCAGCTAGTTTAAGCTCCTTTGACCTTTTAATGACACTCGGAAGTTTTGGCTTTAGTCAAGCTATTTCTGTTGCTTTTCTTGGGTGTTCTCAAGGTTCTCGATTTGAATATTTTTACTTGTTTCAATTGGTGTGGCTGGGTTGAACGATTCATGTAAACGTTGCACTCTTTTTGTTTTCAAGCATTACAAGTCCTTCTGCACATGGATTTCTACCAGACTCCACATATCAGACATTGCTCGTATATCACAGTTTCTTATAATCATATAGACACTCTGTGTTTAAATTTGTCATCTTATTTCTCTTTGACAGATAGTATGAGCCCATCAGACGTTGGGCTGAACGAGGAGATGCCATTTTTCAAGACACTTGAGACGGAAGGAGCTCCCCCCATAACATATCTACATCTTTACGAGTGTGACAAATTCTCGGTATAGTATATTCTGGAGACTCCACTAGTGAGTTTTGGAAAAAATTTCTGAAGTTACATCTGAGACTATTTATGTTTGGCTTACAGATGGGTATCTTTTGTTTGCCTCCAAGAGCAGTCATTCCACTCCATAATCACCCAGGAATGACTGTTTTCAGCAAGATATTATTGGGCTCCATGCACATCAGATCATTTGATTGGACTGATATTCCTCAAAATACCAGTGACCAACTCAATCCCACCCATTGTAAGCTCTCTGCTTCTTTGCCAATCTGTTGAGTGTTTGGCTTGTTTTGTGAATGAAATGGTCTATTTTCTTTCAATTTTACTTTTCCTTTTTTTTTTTAAAGGGATGATGTCTTCCCATAAATAGCACAAGAATAGGATCGTTACCAAAAGATGGTGGAGGTAACCTCTGGGGCCTACTGTTCCAGCAAACTTGGATAAATCTATGCGAAAATTTGAATTGTGAATACTCTGGGTATTGGAATCCCTTTTGTTTCCCCAATTTCTCAGACAAGAGGGAAGGGTATTATCTGAGATCCTATATTGTACCCATTGAGGTTCAATGCTTCCATCTATCGCATTACTAGGTCCTAAAGATGACTTCAGAAATCCTGAAATTTAAGATTACAACACCTTACTCGATGACTAGCCTTGATCTCATTTTCTTTACCTTGAAGTGTTCCCTTGATTGTTATAGCCCATTCCTTGTTGTTTAGGGTTTTAGCACTACACTGTTCTGAAATTTCTTAAAATGTCACAGTTCAGCCGGCTGGGGTTCGATTGGCGGAGTTGAAGAAAAATACAGTTTTCACTGCCCCGTGTGATACCTCACTACTTTACCCTGCAGCTGGTGGCAATCTGCACCGGTTTACCGCCGTCACAGCCTGTGCAGTATTGGATGTCCTAGGCCCACCCTACTGTGATTCAGAAGGCAGGCACTGCGCATATTACCAAGAGTTTCCTTATGCAAGCTTCTCTGGTGAGCCGGTTGACATATCTCTTTTTACTGGTTCTGTTAGGAAGGGTTACTGAGATTCAGCTTATGATTTACTGAGTTTTCACTGATTCATAACTATAATTTGACATAGGTTTCTTCTAATATGTTAAGATAATGCCATACATAATGACCTGTTCCAAACCTTTGTTTTTACTTCATAGAAAATGTTCAAGTTGGATCTTCTTTAATCTGCTTTACATTAAAATTATGTGTGATTAGAACAAATAGTACTTATCTTTAAAGGGTCACTGTGAAATGTGAATGGCAGGAACCAGAAAATCCATTGAATACCATGTCCTTGACCTTCTCTAAAAGCAAATTTGTACTTTGATGTGAACTCGACAAACAAAGAGCAGAATTGCTGTGAACTTGACAAACAAGAGCAAAATAATGGTGTTGCTGTGACTATGTTTCAGTATCCATGTTCTAGTTGTATCTCCAACACATAAAACCATTAATATAGAGTCCAGAGGAACTGTTTGAGTCAGTTCTTCTGTGGCAGTAGGCTATGTGACTTAGTTTCCACTTTCAGTGATAGAAGACAGAATTTGTTACTGTCTGATCACTAACGCAGGTTGTATCTCTATGCATATATTGACAGGTGATGACAGTGTAGCGCCTGTGGACAGTGAGAGATATGCCTGGTTGGAAGAGAAGGACAACCCTGATAATTTGTTTGTTGTAGGGGCCCCTTATCTAGGGCCCAGAATCACAGAAACAGAATGAGAGAAAAACAGGGGAAAAAATGAAACTTCTTCCCTTACTGTCTATTATGCATCAAGCCATCTTTGCTCTTTTCATGTACATACACAGAAAGAAGAAGAAAAAGCATGAGAAACAAAGGCAATTCTGTCTGAGTTTTTCCTTTTTTTTCTTTTTTATTTTTCTTTGTTAAAATTCTTGCTGCAGTGCGCAGTTTATACAGGTCTGTGTCTTTATTTTTGGCATGTAGAGAAGTTGCTGTACCATCAGATTTTTACTCCCATCACTAGCCTCTGATATTCTTCGACTTCAATGAGCAGAGCAGAAATGGATTTCTATGTACTAGATCTCAACATTCGGTTACGAATTCAGGGAAGGCGTCAGAAAGTTCAGCAATGCCCAGTAGAAAATCGACCAAGAAAGCTTTGCGCATTGTAATTAACGATGAGTGTGAAAATAAATTCCAGCCTGATTGAACAGAGAGAGCAAATGCAACATCTCTTCAACAGAGAGCTTTGAAGGCCTCTTACTTTCGAACCCTCCGGCTCTTAATATAGCCACAATCTTCTCTTTCAAGGACCCCGTATCCATAAAATCTCCACAATCTTCATCACCTTCACCTTCGTCATCGCCCTCATCTTCTCCATCGTAAGCATTATTAATTTCTCGTCTAGCACCCGGTGGCTCGTTACACAATCTTCGCGACAGCTCCTGCACCTTCCTTTTGAGCTTAAATATAGCCCCGAGAGTCTTGTTCTTTTTACTGAAACAAGTCCGGCTAAATGCTCGCCATTCCTCCAAATCAACGTCCGGAATCTCAGATTTAGGCCTGATTTTAACTACTGAAGAGTCGACTTTCGGACAAGGGACGAAGTCTCTCTTGCTCACGTCCATTACAAATTCCACCGTCGCAACCAATTGCACGTTCACGGCCAAGCGGTTGTACTCCGAGTCGCCAGGCTTTGCCAGTAGCCGGCGGGCAAATTCCTTTTGAAGTAGAAGAGTGGCACTTCGGAAGGAATGACCACCGAAAAGAAGTTTGACCACGAGGGGCGAGGATATGCCGTAAGGAATGTTGGCTATGCAGAGATCGAATTGGGGGAACTGGGTCTTCAAAGCGTCTTGAGAGATAACCTGGACGACACCAAGGATGTAAAAAATGTCACGCCCGGAGCAATCATTCTCGCACCGTAATAAAATCTTTCACAGAGAAATAAAAACAAACACATTGTGAGGTACAGTGAGGCGGTCGTCGAGCTTGCAATCGGTGACGCGATTGTGAAGAATTTCGACCATTCGTTTGTCGATCTCCACGGCAACCACCTTGTTGGCAGCCTCCAGCAGCTTGAGAGTGAGGTTTCCGGTGCCCGGACCAATCTCAAGAATGGTATCAGTAGGACGGATCTCCGCTTTACGGACGATGGAATCGAGAATTCGGGGATTGGTGAGAATATGTTGTCCTCGGCTTTTGTGAAGGTAAACGCGACCTCCATCTTTCTCTTCCGTTCGCTTTCGACCGGAGTCCTCATCTTCGACTGCGGCAAAACGGTTCGCTCCCCGGCTGTATGAAAGGAGAGTGTTCCATCTGAATCCTCTGCTGCAGCTGAACGTCAAAGATTTTGCACGGCATATCATAGTGGCATCAGAGGATGGAGGTCCGAAGTTCACTAATAAAGAGGTGACGGAATCCGTGAGAATATTCCCTTATAAATAGTAAGTGTAAACTTTTTATCAATGGATCATCAATCATCAATCTAACCATTAATATACTACAAACTACTTTATTTATTTACTTTGATATATTCTCCAATAACCAGATACTTAATGTCAATATGTTTATTACGACTTCAGGGTTTTTTCAATGTATGCCAGCATGGGTTGAGTCTCAAGCGGTTGGTCATTTCCTAGAAATGTATTTTCCCCGTCTAAACCCCTTCTTAAGCAAGAGAGCCGAAAGCATTACAATTTTCCCTTTTACATATCCCCATTCTCCGAAATCATACAAGCCCAATCTTATCCATAATCCCTACAACTACCAAGTAGGGCAATTACAAACGCATTACAATTAAAAGGGAAGTCTATGCCTAAAATTATATTGAAATCATCAATGTGAACAATAATAAAATCGAAAAAGCTTACCCACTTTCTAATGACAATTGGGGTGCGTTTCGCCAGCCAAGCACCACCTTAGCCGTTGAATTGACAACCTTCATACGACTATCATCGTACTCCCAATGTAGGTTTAATCGTTTCGCTTCTTCCATCGAAACGAAGTTGTGGGTAGTTTCGGTGTTGACCATAGCATGTGCTTTAATGTCATTAAGCAAAACATCTAAGTAGAGCAATTTTTGCATAGATCTTATCAACGGTTTTGTAGACTTCTCGATATGGGCTTCAATGGATTTAAGTAGCATCGTCGAACCCATTCTAAGTTCGTTACTTGGTTGCTCAATGGCTTCGTCCGTTTTGATGGCATCCAATAGCCTCTTCTTCGAACAATTCTGCACCATATGTTTGCCAGCACAAATAAAACATTTGATTTTTTTAGAAATACCTATCCATAGGGTTCTTCTTTTCTCCATTTTTGGAGTTTCGGTTCTCATTCTTGGAATTTCTGTTCTAAGATTGCTTCTTCTTGTTATTCTCTTTGTACCTGTACTTGTGACTTTTGTGGATTAGAGGTGCTTTTGTCAGATTTTCTCTCAAAATCTATTAGCTTTTCGATGGTGGCAAGAGCAATGGCTAACATCTTCACATCTCGCCGCCTTAATTCTTGCTTGGCCCATCGACGAAGTCACGCCATAAATGAAAATAACTGATCCTCATCGATCATATTAGGAATACTTAGCATCAAGAAAGTGAACGATTGAATGTTCTCGCTGATGATTCCCTTGTGATGCAATGAAGCCATGGCTGAAACGAACTTGTTGTGATACCACTTCGAGTGAAAAAGTAAGCTAGTAAGCCTTCCTTTCAAAGGGAAAACCAACCAAATGGTAGAGAAATAAACTCTAATAGAAATAAAAGTATTCTTTGCACAAATTTTAGATGAATCCACCAAGTTTACTTATAGGCAAATTAGGTATAAACCACCCTTATCCCTATAATACATTAGCCAATAAGAAAAAACAAATCCCATATTATTTAAATTGAAATGTGTCAAACTCCATGTGCCCTTATTTGTCTCAAACTACCCTATTTCAAAGCCATTTGGGTAGGAAAAACTCAAAATTTGAATTTGAGTCAAAACAACCACACAACCACATGGTGTTAGCAGAGCGCACTGGGCTGATCGCTCCCATCGCACCCTACCAGTCACTTGGGAGCGTGGACCTGGCTGTTTCGTGCCAGGTTCGTCTATTTGGACGCAAATGGAATTCTTGAGAGCTTGGGACAGTTGTACCAGTTTAAGAAGCCCTTTCTAATGGCAACGTACAAAGTGCAGGATTTTCTTTGCAATAGATTGCACACGGGCTTAATAGAGAGAGAAAAAGAAAAGGGAGTAAGGTTCACAAGATACACAAATTCAGGGTAATCTAATTTGTGGGCTGATCACCATCTTAAATCTGAAAAGATTGGAACACGTACACTTATCAGCATTTGCTATATCAAAGCAACACAAAAGAGAAATTCTGATCTTATCAAATTTTCACTTCAATTAATCACTCTATAAGCTATACAGTATAGCCAGATTCAGTATGGTTGAAAAGACAAGTACCTGCAAACTATTAACATTGGGAAGGCCTTTCAGTCCGTTTTCATGGAGCCACGACCCTTTCAAACCCTAACTTCAACTAGACAAGGAAAACAAGACCTGATGCATGCACTATTTACAAACATGAGCACCCCTTGACCAGAAAAAACTTTGCCATGGGCACATCCTTTAACATGATCAAACCTTGATCTGCAACCACAAACGTCTATGCAGCTCTTTTCATAATTTTTTCTCCTTTTGTCAACTCTACTACACTCCTGCAGTTACTTTTAACCCACCAACAAAGCTATCCGAAAGCAGCTTTATTATTCCCCAATATCTCACCTCCTCCGACGTTTATTGTCAACCTGAAAAACGAATAAAATTATGATCATCCCAAATATGATTCTGACAGAGACATCTCCAATGCAAGGTACAAGTTCCCAATCATCTAGAATTGGATCCACATCAAACAAAAAGACTTTCATAGACATTGTACAACCTGTAAAAATTAAAGTGAGAATAAGCTATTGTTTACCATGTGACTCTACACACACACACTCTCTGACTGAAAAAGAGAAAAAAGTACAAGAGCTTCCAGACACTTAAGCAAAAAACCAAAAACAGAAACCAAAAGGTCCATTCACCCAGCTGCACAAGAATTTTTTTTTCTCTTTATCCCGCATAACATTTTGATAAATAGAAAAAAGATAGTTCGGAAGTTCTTTTCCTGCCCAATATAGCAAGCCCTTGTGACATATATGATTGCTTAGCTACCGCATAAATATTTGAAATGAGAAACCAAGCTTTAAAAGGAAGGGCACCACAGATAGGTGGGGAGACCTCAACAGGCAAAAAGCAAGATCTACCCAAATCTACTACTGGAAAATCAAAATAGAAACCTCAAATAAGCTTTATTTTTTAAGAAGCATAGAGATGGATCCCTAGGCTAAACTCGTGTCTAACCATACTGTGTAGGAAAAGGATAATTACCAGAACTTTTTTTTTTTTTCTGAACTTTGCTCCCTATATAGCTGGTGAGACTGTTCTCCAAAAACCCCCATGTGACCATCACACCACCCCAATTCATGAGTACCACTCCAAATTTCGCCCCAAGGCCTATATTTCCAAAATAGCTAGATAAGGGATTTCATTGAATCTAAATTGTTATAGGCGGTGATAGGATGGTTATCCCTAATTTATCTCCAATAGTTACAAAAACAGAAAGAGGGAAAGACCAGATGTTCTCTCCATTATTCTTTCTCGCTCCATGATTCCCTCCTAATAGATGGTGTCCCTTCAACTTCACTACTCTCCACGTACCCCTTCATCAAGAACTCCACTGACTCCAGAACATTATTCACAAAGGCATCTTGAACCCCAAATGGAGAACGCCCACCCACTCCCTGCTGCAATACCTCTCCCCCTCCCCCTTCCCCTCCCTACTCCACCCCAAAAATAAAAAGTAATAAAAATTAAAAATTAAAAGTTGTGACCCATCAGACTCGTGCATACATTTTCCTTCTCTAAGAAGAAGTGTGCTAAAATATACTCTATTGTTCTTTTGGCTAGTCAAGATCAAGGTACAAAAACTTATGACTTTTCATTAATAGTTGGCTCCATTCAGCATGAAGCTTTGTTGCATTTTGATGATAGTATGAAAACTTGCATGTCTATAGAGCTGCACCTCGAGAAACAAAATGTATAAGACATCTTGAATAGCACAGATTTGATACCAGAAGAAGAAAAGGAATTTCTTAAGTCCAACTACCATGAATCTACCTTAGCCTCTGGCTGTCTTTGAGCATCGTCTGCCTTTTTCTCACCATGAGATGCACAAGCCTGACAGAAGAAATTTTCAAGCCTTTTTGCATCCTCTACTGTCATATTTATACAAGGTGGATGAAACCTGTAAAGTAAAACAAGAAAAGAACTGAGATCTTCAGCTCCTTTTTGCAATCATGATTGACAAGGTAAGCACTGAGAAACGACTAAAATCAATAATATCCCAAAAGAATAAAGTATAGATGCAGCAGATTACATGTAGTGAGATGTCCAGAACCACAAGGAGATCTTAGACTTGAATCTTTTCCAAGTACAAACATGCCATTATATTAATAAACCTTGAACTAGGCAGGCCTTGAATACTGCAGCTATGATTACTATAATCTAAAAGACCTAAAAAAAAAAGGACCTCCAACCCAAAGCATAGAAATGGTGGTATCCATCTAAACCGACTGCAATAGTAGGCAACAAACTTTGTGCAGTCTCCTAGAGCAACCTAAGGCAGCAGTAGCTCCTTCTGCAGTCCATCAAAGTTGGAAGCATTGAGAAGAGTGCATTCACATTAGAGTGAAGAGACAACAAGTAATTGCAGAATAGACCACAACCGTTATCTAAATAATGACTAACAAGAGGTCTGAAAGTACAAAATTGGAGCAAGGTAAAATGCTATTAACTTTAGTTACATTTTCAATAGAAAATTCTTCAGAGCTATAATTAGTTCTCTTAGTCACTACATTTCATTCAAACAAATGATGCTGGCCTCAAACAGGTGAACAAAATTTTGAATTTTCTGTTCAAATGTAAACCTTATATGCATATATGTTTTTAAATCTTATAAAAATACCAGTGACTAGAAATGGTAAAATGTGAAATAGAACAAGCAAATCAGAAATAAGGAAGGATTTGGAGGCTGGCATGAAAGGAAGAAGGCCTCTGAGAGTGATAGGACCTTGATGCTAACATCAATCGAAATCAACAAACACCCACTTTTTCAGAGGTTTCATCAAGTGGTTCTTCAAGAATTCATCCAATAATAACTCAAGAAAAACAATAGATTACACATACTCACTTTATGTGTATGGCCAAACCAAACAACCAACCACAGAACTTGGGACATACATATGTCACAACAGTTTGTGCCTTCTAATTTCTAACTCAAAAAAGAAGCTATTTAGTTCAAATTCCAGCTAAGAAACATTTTATTCATAGATCTTGCAAGACAACTGCCAAACATTCAGCAATCTATATTTATCTTGGAAAACATCTGTTAAGTTGTATGACATTTTCTTAGCGATTCTGTGTAAAATCAGAAACAGCTGAGTCCTTTTTGAATTAATCAACTGGTGGTCAAGACTCTCTAAGTAACACCTCCCACTGATAAGAACTAAGTGAATAATGTATAAAGGCACAAGGAAGAATATATGGATATCTCCTTCTCAGTTGATTACCATGCGTCTGAGATAAATATGGAATTGTCACTGAAAGTTTTACAAGAAGATTTGGACAGATTAAAAAAAGGGTAAAAGTGGAAACAGGCAGAGACATTTCCAACCACCCCGGTCAATTAAAAACCTGGTGAGGAAATTGCCTATCACATAGATGCCTCATGCCACTTGCATTTAATTTAAATAAATTCCCCACTATCATAATCAAGAAGTGCAGGTATGGTGATTGTTTCTCCTATCACACACCTTTTTGAGACATAATGTAGTCAGGAAAAGCCAGTTTAATCACCGATGCTACAAAATAGACAGGCATGACCACCAATTCAGTGAATTACAGTGATCTATTCCCTATGCGTGTTTCACTTGATGACAAAGAGTGTCCCAACTAAATTAGTTGGCATATCGAAAAACCATCTTAGAAGTTCATTATGGCCACCAGCATTCAAGAGTCATCAGACTTCCAATAAGCTAGTAGAGTTCAAGAAGCACTTATAAGACAAAAGTTTGGCAGAAAATTAGATAATTTTACAACTGAACTTAGAGAAAACTTGCCCCAAATCCAAATATTCTTGGTTCACATTCTCAAAATCAATTGATTGTAATAGGATACCAGTAGGCTGACAAACAAAAACAAGACTTACCAATCATTGCAGCCTTCACACTGAATCATTAGGTCATCGGGATTGTAAGGCATCTCACACTTACAATAGCTGCCACATATAATCAACCAGTAAGCAGCGAGGCCAATTATATATAAAAACATGATAACCCAATTTACCAATATAGTTAAGTAATTACGCATTCTTTAACATAAAAAGCACCCGAGCTTGACTAGAGCAAGTGAAAGAATTATCTGTTGAAAACAGCCAAAAAGAGCCTGATCAAACTTTTTAACAAGAAAAAAAAGAAAAAAACCATGTAGCATCCACAAGACCTCTCTCAGACACTGTATCACCCCTATACCAAGGTGGAGTAGGCTGAGTAGCTTTAAAACAATCTCATTACACTTCATTTCCTGAGAAATGGATATATATTTAAAATTACACAACAGCTTCCATCTATAGCAGCTGTACATAAGACAAGAAAACAATTAGAAAGAGGGTTTTACGTCCCCCAAACTAAAGCCTCGCAATAGCAATTGTACACCCAGGTTAGATCATGAGAAAACCATATTGAGATTTGTTTATAAGAATACAGGATATGTTTCATGTGCGGAAAAAAAAATCAGTGTAAATTGAAAAACTTTCAATAACACCCAAAGGACTACTGAAATCATGGACCAAAGTTTCTCCATCATCTTACCTAACATTCAAAACACAGTAGAAATGGGGAAAAAATAACTAGTAGGTCTCAGTAACTCTAAGCCTCTCACCCGCTTTTTCATTTCCCCATTACTGTCACAGCAACTAGGATGCATTTGAGCACGAAAATAGCAACTTTCACCTTGCCAGCAATTGGCAAGGGAAAGGATAAGGAAAGTAATGACTTTCATTTTCTGCATGAAGAGACGAACCCATTACAAGAAAGAAATTTCCGATACTTGCCCAATGAAAATGCTCGCACTTGCTCTTAAACACAACCAACCGAAGTGATATGGTAACGTTACACTTTTAATCTGGATGAGAAAAACAAAAGAAAACAGGAGGCAAGAGGAACTGCTCTACTCTACATAGAACCGCAAAAAAAATTTAGTTCAAAATATATATAAAGAAAAAGGGGAATTACTAACAAAGAAAACCCGAGGAAAGACAACTTACACGGCAACTCTATCTGGATTAAAGCTCCCCGTGGCGGATTTGTATTCGAAGCGGCAGAAGAAATCCTCATTTCCGACCGCGTCAAGTTTGATATAACTCTTGAAATTGTGAACAGTGCATTTTCCTTCGATGGTGTCAGCACTCTGAACGTCATAGTGATCGGAGAGGAACACCTCCTTGGCACCATGAAATTGACGACGCCCACCTGCCGACTCCTCGGGGCGATAATACCAGCGGACTCCGACCTGCACGTTGCCTCCACGACCGTTAGATTCAATTTTCTCGATCTTGGCGACGTACGGGGGCTTCGATGAGTCGGCGGCTCGCATCAAAACGCAGTCTCCGGCTGCGACAGAGGCATTGCGGGAAAGGAAGAGATGAATCGGGAAGGAAGAGAGAAGAATTTCTTTTGGGTTTTGGGATTTGAGAGGGTTACTCACCTTTGATGATCTTGTTTGTGCCTTTGATGGCATAAGTGTCTAAGGTTTTTCTCGGCAGTCGGGGCTTCGCCATATGAGAGAGAAGAAGAAGCGCAGCTACATCGGCCAATGACGGCTTTTATAAACGTCGAGTAGATGCGTCTGTCTACATACAGTCGAGCGCTACCGGAGCCGAGAAGATCTCCTCCTCCGATCATCCTCACTCTACACGTGTCCACATGTTCTATTTAGAAATCGCTTCCTATCCACTTTCCAAAAATAGCCAATTAAAATACTCTCATATTCACACCCGGGGCGGGGCCCCACTTATTTATAGACACACCTCGTATTTGGAGTGGACTAACAAACCTTTAGGATGGGTTTTATGTTTCACCTGGGGTCCGATATGAGGTCCACAAAATTTTCCTTTGGGGTTTTTTCAGGTTCGGATTTTGGGGTCAGGGTTTAGGGTCAAGTTTGGGTTGTATAAAACTCATTCTTGACTCTATGTAGGTTTTTTTTTTGGTAAAGTCTTATTTTCATCTCAAATTCATACATTTACATTCGTATTTATGTACAAAATTTTACAGTTAATTTTTCTTTGGTCTTTAGGATCATATCCACCACTAATGTTACGGAGGACTTTTTCCTTTGAGTTAACGGATTTGGAAGACAACTCAATGGAGGAAGAAGTCCTTCTCTGGAGGATCTCATGCCAACAATCCCCCTCGAGTTAGTATGAATAGATCTCTGATGCCCAACTTATCAAGTGAATTGTAGAAGTGTTTGCTGCATGTTGTTTTTGTAAGTATATCTTCTAATTGGTTTTCAGATTTAACAAATAAAAATTGATTTATCTTTGCCTCAAGGTTTTGCTTAATGCAGTGCCGATCTGCTTCCACATGTTTAGTCCGATCATGTTGAACTGGATTATGTGAAATATCAATAACCGCCTTATTATCGTATAATAAATCTATCTCACAGTTTGGGCCAAAGCCAATTTCAATTTACTAATCTCATAAGCTAGAGAAGATCACAAAGACCCTTAGCAATGTCAAGAAACTCAACTTCAACACTTGATAACGCTACCACCTTTTGGTTTTTTTGAGAACATAAGTCATTTCCTAGGAGAGGATTTTAGGTATCAAAGAATTTGATTCATAACATTCATATGATCTTCACTCGAACAATGCATGAATTGGCTTACTACACTTACTACATAGGCGACGTCAGGTCGTATATGGGAGAGATAAATAAGTTTCCCAACCTCTGGTATCTTCTTTTGTCTGTTGGCACTTGGTCTGCGTATTCTCCAAGCTTGTGATTTGGGATTATTGGAGTATCTGCATGCTTACACTTTAGTAGTCCAACTTCTGATAATAAATCTAGGATATATTTTCGTTGGGAAAGGAATATGCCTTGCTTGGACCTAACAACTTCGATTCCCACAAAATATTTAAGTCCTCCTAGATTTTTCATCTCAAATTTTGTTGTCAATTTCTCTTGAAATCATGTTATTTCTTCTAGATCATCTTCTATAATGATCATATCGTCTACATACACTATCAAATCTGTTAATTTACCCCGTCAATGTTTTAAGAATAGTGTATGATATGAATTACTTTGTTTAAAATTATATTTCCGTATTGCCAAACTCAATCTCTCAAACCACGCTCTAGGAGATTGATTCAAGTCATTTAGAGTTCATTGGAGTAAGACCTCCATGGAGAAAAATATTTTTAACGTCAAATTGGTGTTGTTGCCAATCAAGATTAGTTGCAAGAGATAACAAAAATCTAACAGTATTCAATTTGACTACATGTGAGAATGTCTCTTGATAATCTACGCTATATGTTTGTGTATATCCTTTTGCTACTAGCCTTGCCTTGTACCGTTCAACTGCTCCATCAAATTTGTACTTGATGAAGAATACCCATTTACACCCCACTATTATTTTACCTTCAGGTAAAAGAACAAAACTCGAGGTCTCATTTTTCATTAATGCCTCAATTTCTTCATTCATGGCGTGAACCCACCTAGGGTCTTTCAAAACATCACCAACACTTGTGGAATATGGTGTAAGGAGAGTTCATTTATAAACTTCTTGAGGGGTTCATACAATTCTTTTGTAGATACTTGGCAATAGGATATTTTGATCTTTGTTCCTTCACTTCAGGGAAATATCTGTTTGGTGGTTTGCCCCAGTTGAGCCTGACAGGTAACTCACAGCCAACAGGAGTAGCCATATCATTAAAATTTTGAGGTGTGATAGGAGTATTTACCTTAATGATATTTTCAGGAGATGGGTTATCAACAGAAGTATCCACATCATTAGAATTTTGAGGTGTGACAAAAGTACTTACTTCAATGATATTATCAGGAGATGAGTCATTGGATACTTAGGGGAGGTGGCGTACTGCTTCATCAACTTATGAAGATCTCTTATTTGGATTTGGTTCTACAATTGTTGCTATATCAGAGTCCTTGAATCAATCAAATATCAGCCAATTCAGCTCTTACTCTTTTATCTCCCCCCGAAGGAAAAAATTAGATGTAGTGAACAAGTAGAAAGTATCAGATTCAAGAAATGTGACCATCCATAGTTATATATGTGCAACGAGTAGTTGGATCGCAACAGTAGTACCCTTTTTGATGAACCATATATCCAAAAACAGACATAGAGTAGCACACAGATCAAACTTCTAGTGCTGGTTTTTGTGGAGATTAACAAGCACAACCCAACCAAAAATTTGAAGGGGGAGCATCAACACCGTGGGTAATGAAACATAGTTTAACAGTGCCTGTAGTGGAGTCTTAAACTCAAAAAATTTGGAAAACATGCGGTTAATGAGGTGGACGGCCGTAACAACAACATATGTCCAATGATGCCTAAACATTTGAGACCTAAATAAAAGAGCTCAAGTTGTTTCAAGAATGTGACATTTTTTCTGCTTTGTAATACCATTTTTTCATGAATCAGTCCATGGTGTTGGAAATAATCACGAAACTGATGATTCACATATTCTCCATCATAATCAGATCGAAGAATTCGAATGTTAGCTGAGAATTGGGTTTGGATCATCTTATGAAACAACAGAAAGGTATAAAAGACCTGATCCTTGTGTTTCAACAAGTAAAACCACCCCATTATTATGTACAACTTAACTATTTATTATTTACATAATGTTTTAAAATATAAATTAATTTATTTATTTATACAATTTATAAATATTCAATTAAATTTTACATACTTTTCATTTATGATTTATTAAGTATGACTTTATATTTTACAACTAAGTATTTAATGGATAAATACAACCTAATAAGTTGTTTAAATGTAACAATTAAACATTAACTTTTTATTATGCGTTTAAATAAAAGGATTTTAATTATTAAGATGAATAAATTTATTTTTTAAAAAATGGAAAGAAGACATGGTCTCAATATGGTTAAAGACCCTCTTATTACTTTCTTGCCCTTAAATTACTCAAAAAAACTCCTTTTCGTCTATTGCCAAAAGCTGCTTTGCTTGAAAGGTTAAATCAATGGTTGATATCATTCCACTCACACGTGTCATGATCGTCTCTCATCATTTTTTGGAGGGCAATTTCGTCATTATACTTGGAAACTGATTCCCTCCTCTTGAAACGCCTACTTGGATATTCTTTCAGAGAGAAGCGGAATTTTTCAGCTTCTGATTTTCGAATTGTTTCTTGGAATTAATTGGTGAGAGAAAAAGGGGGTGACAAATACGAATGGCGGTGGCGTCAGCAGCTGCGGCGGAAGGAGTTGTCATCGCTTGCCACACTGAAGAAGCGTGGAACCTGCAACTCCAGAAGGGCAACGAATCCAACAATCTGGTATATTTGCCGGATTCTTCTTCTCTTTTCATCGGTTACCTGATTCGCTTGCTTTTCGATTTTGTTGGTTCTTGTTTGTTGGCTCTGAGAAATGTTCGTTTTCCTTCCCCTGTTTCTGATTCAATTGCCTGTAAAAAGTTTCCGACGGGGTTTTCCTTTTATTCGATTGGATCACGAGAGACAATGATAAAACTTTAACTTTGTTTTTTAAGGCTTTTTAGAGACTTTGCATGCATGCAGCAGGGTCATTTCTGTTCAGTTATAATGTCTTCATTGTTCTTCTGTGAGGATTTTCTTTTTGATCTCTGTGTTTTTGTGGATGGTATATCAGAAACGTTAAAGTTCCTTCTGTTTGGCAGAAATTTAGATCAAGGAATCCAAATTTGAATTCGTAGCATGTAATCAAGCCTTTCCTAGTATCTCATGATTGAAATTTGGTGGATTAAATGTTAGATTGTCTCTCTGTATATGAACTGTTCGGGCCAGCGATCCAACGAAACAAACCGGAAGGCAAGGGATTGGTTTTTGTGATTATTCATTTATTTATTTTCTTGAGCGCCAAATCTTCAGGCGAAAAGAAATGAACGCTCGAGATCTTTAAGCTCTGAAGCGCCCCATTATTTTTTAGTTTTATCCTTGAGAAGCTGCTGTCATTGGCATTAGTATAATTGCAGTTGAGAAAAAAAGGTAGATAGTTTTTCTAGGGACCATGAGAGCAGAGACTTGGGATTTCTTTGTGAGTGGACTAAGCATTATGGACAGACCCTTCCAATCATTAAAAGGGGGTGAATAAGATCGATTTATATTAGGAAACAGATCTAATTCAACATCCCAATGTGATTGGAGAGAAGTAGCCTTAAGGTTAATCCATGGATTAGCAAACCCTAGTTTGCCTTTTAATTTTGTTTGGGTGAATGAGTCATGCTGCTCCGGTTGAATCAATCACCTCTGATATACACATGAAATTTTAACAAGACCAGTGGATGGTACAGGGTTTTTGTATTCTCAGACAACTATAAGACTTGCATCTCTAATGTTCATTTATCTCTGTTATCAGATAGTTGTTGATTTTACTGCTTCCTGGTGTGGACCATGTTGTTTCATTAGTCCGATTCTAACAGAGCTGGCTAAGAAGTTGCCTCATGTTACCTTTCTCAAGGTTGATGTAGATGAATTGAAGGTACTGCATTGCATTCAGTGGGTCACTTGAACTTATAAACTGGTTTTTTCCTCTTTCATGAAACTCGTTATTATAGATTTATCTAATTTTACCTATACATTCAAAATTTCCAGTCTGTTGCTATGGATTGGGCGATAGAGGCGATGCCAACGTTCATGTTTCTAAAAGAGGGAAAGATTGTGGACAAGGTTGTGGGTGCAAAGAAGGAAGAGCTACAAGAGAAGATTGCGAAGCACATGACTAATTGATCTCTCCTTGCTCTTTCAAAGCCAGTTCAATGCGTCTTATTTGACACTCATATGCACATAGAATTTTATGTGAAGTAACTATATATATGCACAGCTATATTAAAATTGAGATTTAAATGTCTCTATGAATGGTCCTACCTGCTACAAGAGAAGTATGAAATGCGATAGCACTTGAATGTGCCATGGTGGCACTCGTAATGAATGAAGGATTTGGCTGGTTTGAGAAGACGATGTTGTTAAGAAGGTATTGAATTGCTGCATTGATATCAACATATCTTCTTTGAGGCTTTGAGCAAAATCGTTGCTTTGAGCTTCAATTAGTGTCATCGAAGCTTTGATGTGCTCAAGGAGGTATGCCAAACTTCTCCCAACAACAATTAAAAAAGAACAATCCGGTTCTTTTAGTAAAACACAAACACCAATACATGAACTTCACAATTTCTCCTCTTCAACAATAATACAGGGAAGATTATCACTTTGATTTATTTAATGAAAGAAAAATGATAAACCAATCGACCCAAATGAGCATTACCCTGTATCTTCTTCCTCGCCCCATCTCTGGTGCTCATCCTTGCTTAAAACTCGGGCACCAGAACCTCACAGGCTTCTACACAGGACCCACATTTGGAACCTCACCTACACTATTTTACAGATGCGTTGTTCCCTGAGAAGAATGAATGCATGAAATCAAACTTTACGTCTACGTTGATCTGATACTCAGACGACATAACCACTCTCCTATATCCTATTTTCTTTCCTCTGCTTTTTTACAAATTAAGCAAACCAATCCAGTTGATTATTGAGAACTCTCTGATAACTCCAAAATGGTGTTAGCCTCTTGAATTTGGATCAATTGCATTGGAGCAAATTGCTTCCACAGCTACCCGCTTCATCACGCTAGGGCATGGATCCCCTCCAAAGTTGTTCATTGATATGGCTACAGAGCATCTCTCCTGTCCTACACACTTCTGTGAAACACAGATACGATGACTGAGTTTACTCCCTTCATGCATGTTGACTATGTTCACAAATCAGAACTGTAACCAAAATGATAGCATGAATGCAACTTCAAACGAATCTTTCTTAAGTGAATGAATTTCTCAACAGCTTATATGGATATAATAAACAAGCAAACATTGTTATGCATGGATGCACATGCGAATTGGCAAATAAGGAAGTCCATGTGAATAAGAGAGATGAGAGAGAAACCTTCTCCAACACCGTATATGAGTTAGGAGAATGACACATTCCCTGCTGGAAATTGCCACAAGTTCCTGAAGGAGTCCCAAAGCTAGCAAATTTGATGGAGGAGATGGTTTGTCCGGCAGAACAGTGCAAGTGAACCTTGGCATTGTGGACCTCTTCAGGTCTACCGTAGCTCTCGATATGCCAGTTCTTTAAAGTTGGATGAAATTCCGATACATCAGCACAAACAGTTGAAACTGATCTTTTTACTAGGGAAATTTGCGAAGCATCCCCACCCAGTTCCTCAAAAATAACCACAAGATTTCTACTTGGCTTCAACCAGGACCTTGGTACATGATACCTTAAAATAAAGCAAAAACATGTTAATAAGCAAAAAAAAAGCTGTTGATGTGTTTCAGCTTTGCCAATGGACAGGATCATTATTTACTCGTTGACAAAAAAATCTTAACAAGCCACTGCTCTTACCAGCGTTGAGTTGGTTTGCCACAGCCCAATTGGCACTTTGGTGCTCGGTAAGTACCAGCATAACTACAGCCATTACAATTACCGCTGGCCCATGCAGTCCAATATCTTCCAACACTTTGCCCATTGACCCATATTTGACCCTTGCCCATACCATTCATGTCCAAGGCCAATGGTTCATCTCCCTGAGGGGCATCCAAATATGCCTGAAGTGCCAGATAGAATGAGTGAGTGTTAATGCTAAAAACATTTAATAGCAGAAACTGGTAGTTGGGAGTATGCAGCAGATTACCTTGTACCATGTTAAAGGCTGCTGCTTTTGAGCAACCAATGACCCTTGCATCCACTCCACAGATGAAATGCCATCTGGAGAGACGAGATTCATGGCTTCCCCTTTCAGACCAACCTGGATGAAAAAACCGATGCAATTTCTCAATTATATCCACGGTTGCTCTTGACAAGGTAAAAATTAAGTTTTAAGTAGAAAATGAACCTGGTAGAACCATTTCTGCCATGTCAAATCCCTTTTCCCCTGGTCAAGACTGTGCAACACAACTGGACCTAGGACTCCTGTATTCCACGTCTCATAATGGGTTCCAACATTCTTCACCCAGCACAGGAACAACTAGAGAGTAAATTACTTGACATAAACTTCACGGGTTAATTAAAAGGGAAGAAATAGTTACCGACAATCCAACTGCAACACTCAGAAGTGCAATTCTATTGGTTCCTGCCCGCAGCTTAACATCACCAGTGTAAGTGAACCTTCGGTTCTCCCTACTACCATAGGCAGTCCCTATGATGACACATATGTAGCGAGGTTAGATATAAAATTCATCTGAGTAGCTTACGGATTCGACCAATAGCACTACTGATCAACAGGTTTGCATACCTGAAAGTTCTCCATTGATGAATACATGGAGAGCATGGCCTGCTGACTGTACAGTAAGTGAGGGATGCTTTCCCCCTCGCAAAAATGTTTCAGATGGATTTATGTCAACACTGGAGGACCATAAAGGAAACTTTTGAGTATCAAAACAATCTACGAACAAGAATTCTTTTAATGGGATTAGATGAGTTACCTGGTCATATACCAGAGGTAATCACTCGTGTCACGAGTCACATTTATTTGCTCCAAGAGACCGACGGCAGTTATCATAGAATTGTCTCCAAGTGAAGAGATATCCTCATCATATGTTTCCCATGAAAGCAGGTTTGAGTTGCCTATAGAAGTCATTTGCATCTGTGATGATTGGACTCCAACCTGTATTGGCCATAGCTAGTTATTTTTTTTTACATTTGTCTTATTATGATGCATGGCACATCACACATTATAGGCAAAACCCAGCAGTATCCAGATGTAACAGAGCTCATACTCATAAGGTTTACGGAAGGCTTTGGCGGAAAGTATGAGGAGCAACATAGGCAAAACAAAAATGAAAATGATGGGAGATGCATGGCTTATTTCACTTGCCTTGGCAGTGTTAAAGACTACATTTCTGCAATCCGGAAGAATGCTGATTGACCATGGGGGAAGGTTGTAGTGCATGTTATTGAACATAACTCTTGCAGCAGATTGTGAGTTCAAATTTGAAAGGAAAGCTGCACATCCTCCTGATCTAGAAGAGAAAACATGTGCCTGCCCAATCATTTTAATGAGTCAGTATAGCAAAGTCAAATCACTTAGCCATCAAGGTCAGAGGAAGACACTGGTTTAAAAGGATTAAGAGACCTGTTGATAAGCTCCTAGGGAAGTAACAATCGGGTCAGCAGAAACCAGAGCCTTCTCACAGAGCTTAATAGACTTATGAAGTTCCTTGAGATGCCCATATTTAGGTTGTCTGGGCAATCCTGCCAAGTTGACAAAGCAATTAGAAACACTTAGAACTGGGAATCCACATTAATTGAATATTGCAATGTATATTCTATTGTGAAAAATAAGAACATATACCATATTCATCAAGAGGGGCATCATAGTCATAGCTTGTTGTGATGAATGGCCCTCCAGCAGTGCGGCCAAAGTTGGTTCCACCATGGTACTGTTACAACAAATGGGCCATTGAACTTTTAATAATTGTTACACACAAATTCCCCTAAACCAAAAATCCGCTTGCAAAGATATTTTAGAAAATTGGAGAGCAGATCTCACCATGTAGTAGTTAACAAAGGATCCTCCCTTTTGTATAAAGCGTGCAACAGCAAATGCCAAGTCTTCAACTGGACGTTTGTGGATTGGACCACCAAATTCGTTGAACCTTCAATAGAAACGAAGAAACAAGATTAGCCCTCACCTTCAGCTCTAAAATGAAAGATATACACAGTTCCAGTACTTTCTATAAAAGATAAAGTGCATCCTAATATGAGTATTGAAATATCCGATTGAACTATTACAGGCTTCAATATTGACATGATAAACATCCAGAGTAAAAAGGCTAAATTTACCAGCCACTCCAAGCCTCAGTCCACATCAGAGGCTTATAAGGTTTGTTGGGAGTAAAACCATCACAGTAGAAACCGTTGCAGGCATTTATCTGCAAAAAAGATTTGGGGGAAAGAAACAGGCAATTATAATTCACTAGGTATACACTGGGGAATTGATAATATAAGAAGTTCCATAAGATTCTCGGGGAAACTACAAAGTTTAGGTGGTAAAACTTACCACAGGATCTGGGGCATCATCTTGTTTGCACATCACCCATGGGACCCCTGTATCCAACCCAACTGCCATCTTTGCAGCCCAATTCATATAAGTGTGGCCCGGACCTCCAAAAAGCTTTTCCTCTGCTCCGTATTCATTTTCAATCTGTGCACACAGAAGTGAAATATCCCATTGATCCAATTACGTGAGACAATTGAAGATTTCATGCTTTGAACTCCAGAAGGGTTTGGGTATGCACTGTTCCATACTTTTTAAAGGAGCAAAAGAGTAATCATTTTTCTGTCTCCCGCTTTTTGTTTTTTAGGGTGCACTGTTCCATACTTTTTAAAAGGACAAACTAGAAACTATTCTTAAGGGACCCTCGCATAATTTGACTGATTTAAGTACTAGTAAATCATGATAAACTAGAATCCCCGGATGGAAATGAATAACCAACCAATTTTCATACCTGAGAAAGAATGATAGGACCACCCTGGGTTTCAAAGAGCCTTTCATCCTTCAACATTTGCACAATCTTATGTGTAAAACCCTGCATTGCCATCTAAAAACGCACAAAACAGAAAGGTTGTATACAAGTGAGATTAAAATGTGAAAAAAAAAATCCAGGCATAAACTTTCTTTTCAATGCACATGCAAAGGTATCAGAAAGGAAGAAAGACCTTGAATGGCTCATTATCTGTTCTGAAGCTGATTCCTGGAACGTACTTCAGCCACACGGGAAAACCTCTACAGAAGATGGCAGTAAAACAAGGAAAAAAGCTCGTCAAATAACTATAAGCTTGCGAGTGAGCAGATCTAGAAATCTATGATTCAGGAAAATAAGATAAAAAGTACCCGAAGTTCCATTCTCCGCAAATATAAGGTCCAATGCGCAAGTGTACAAGGAGCCCCGCTTTCTGAGCTGTTTTGATGAACCGCACAAGGTCATATCTCCCCTCGAAATTATACTGAAAACAACCCCACGTATACTCAACATTAGATTACACTGCTAATACATGAAGAAGGAAGTAGGAAGCTTAAGACAGGATGAGAATTCGTAGTACATTGCCGGGAGAAGGCTCGTGAACGTTCCAGAAAACGTATGTCTGAATGACATCCAGTCCTCCATCCTTAGCCTTCTGCATAAGGCCTTCCCACATCTAGAAACCCCATTTTAAACAGGGTGAGTGAAATACAGAACATGCAGTCTGTAAAACTATGAACAAAAGAAAGAGAAAGGCAGAGAGAGTTAAGTACTTCAGTGGTGCTTCTGGGATAATGTATGGAACCCGAAATAAGAATTCTCCTATGTCCATTGATGATTATGGACTTCCTGTCATAAGTCACAGTGCATTCAATCACCTGGAAGAAGAAAAGCAAGAGGAAGAACAAAGAAGAGGGAGCAGAAATCTTGACACCCATCTTGCCCTTCGTCCTCCGTGGCGGGAAACTAGAACAGAAAATACAGAGTTGCAGAGAGGAAAGACCAAAATAATTGTAGCAGTTTCTGGGTGGCCGTCTCTCTCTGCTAGACTGCCAAGGGGTCCATCCCTCTTGACTCTTCTTTAGGCTTTAGCCTGCTAGTCCAACTGTCTTACACATATATATATAAAAAAAAAAAAAGGGAAACGCAAGGATTTAGAATCTGGTGAGTCGCTTTTAATTTGTTCTTTTCCTCTGCAACCGTTCACACTTTCCACTGTTAGCAGAACTTTGCAAAAAGCAACCCAAATTAACTCTGTGATCAGTAATCACTCTCACCGACTCCTTCAACTCCGTTCACGTGGCGACCTAACTTACTAAAAGGCTATATTCCCAATTAAAAACCAATTCACAAGTGCGATCAGTGTCAGTTACAACCAATTTAATAGCCGTCATTTACTGTTCTAAGAAATCAGCTCCACAGGCAGCAGCGAGGCAGCGACGACAGGGAAGAAAGAAAATGAAAGAGAGACCAAAAATGGGATTGGATATTTGTGTTGCTTTTATTGCCCATGTGAAGCCTTATCTTTTTAAATCCTCCCTTCTCCAAAATCCTTGCTTCTACGCTGCCACGGCTCCAATCTCACGAAGAACAGACATAAAATGCAACAACAAAGACAAGCTAAAGCATATATTAATTTGATATATTATGAAATTATTTTTATATAAAGCATGCAACCGTACAGAAACTGGTAGTGGGTGAATCATGGATTTGGTCAACCGGGCCCATTTATGTGTCCAATTCAAGGAGTTACGGCGAGATTGGTTGCGGCAGATCTGGAGTTCTTTTGCGCTTCTACTGGCACGAAACATGGGTTAGTAGGGAGGGCAATAGAGTAATTTCATGAGGTGTTTATACGGCATTTATTCTAAAATGAAATGAAAAGGATGGTTCATTAATTCTGAGCGCGAAGGAACCCTAAGAAAAAGGAACAAATGGCAGGAGTGTCGGTAGAGGCCGTAGAAGTGGGACCCATCATTATGATTGCATGTGGTAACTCGCGCGAGAGTACGGGATACACCCCCACCGGCCACCGCCCCGCTTTAGTAACTGTTTCTAGAAATCTAGCCACGTGGTTTTTTATTTTTATTTATTTTCTAACTCGCCCTAAAATTCTAAATTTTCACCGTCTCCGTTCCGTCCGGTGGCGGGAAATAACCGAGATTCGTCTCGTTTCCCAAATTTCCGTCTTCGCGCCATCGGCAGCTCTCTCATCTCTTCCGCTCCCCTCTCATTGAGCACAGCACAAAAGAAAAACGTACAGAAGGTGAGAGATGCGATGGGATTCAAAGGCCTGAAGGCGGAAGCTCATGGCTCCCGTTCGGATTGCCCAGTTACATACACGGGAATCCGCTGTATGCACTCCACCTTCCACCGACATGGGCATTTGTGAAGATTTCAAAGAAGCTAATTTGCAAACAAAAAAGGTTTTGAACTTTTGATTATAAGGTTGATGTTTGTTGATGAATGAGTGAATACTTGGTCTTCTTTAAGACACCGAATTTTATTCTGAAACAGACAGGTGCCGCTTCAAAATCTAGACGGAGAGTATGAGAGGGTCTGTAAGCAGAAGCAGTTGTGTTGGATCGCTGGAGTTCAGTTAGACAGATCCAACGAGCGGTCGGAGACTCTTTAATGGACGAGGTAAGCAGCTACCTAAAAAGTTAAAAAGTTTCACTTTAGGCTCCTCCTCTTTCTAGTAGTTGCATTAAGTAAATGATGTAACAGGGAGACTTCTAGGAATCTGCTTAATTCTAGATAGAGGAGGACATCAGACAGCAGAGGGACCTCTCAATAACTCATGACCGTTACCTCTTCTTTCCCGTCTTTCTGTCTAATCACTAATTGCAATTATTAAACCTCACACAGCTAACGCTGCTTTAATTATGCCATAACGGGACTCTTGCCGGTCATACGCACACTCCTGGTGAAAAGGATCGGAGGCTTGTATTTTAGTTTTGATTGAGGAATTTCTTCGAACAGAAAGAGAACGAATATAGAAAAGGGGAAATTAGTCTGCTGGAAGGAAACTATACAGAGAGGACCGAAACCATGATATCCACCAATCTTTTCGGTCGAATGGCCGGCGTTATACTCTAACAACAGGTATTAACACCCTTCACCTGAGTGAGATAAAGCAGACAATTCGGATGGGAGCAAACCATGGGAACCCATTATGGAGATGGAGAAGAGAAAAGCAAAAGGAGGGAATGGGAACCTCAGCGTGATGGGTGGCCTAAATCACAATCCCATGTGGACGTGACCTTCATTCTTCGATGCCCATTGCTTGTGTCCCCCACAAACAAAGACTCTTAGATAAGCTTCTGTCATCATCCCTTTTCTGCATCTCTTGTCTTTCCTACTACCCATATTAGCCTTGTCCTTCCCTGAGAATGGATGCCATGTTCGCCATCGATCAGTTTCGTCGGTGAAGAAAGAGAATTATTGACACTCAGAACCCATCTTTGCTTGATAAAGAGTATCTCTTGCCCATCTCCTCCTCTAATGGATCCAACCAGATCTCTGTTTCTGTGTTATTTTCTCTCTCAAAGTCTTAAGCAGTGAATGATATTATTGATGATTTCTGTCATTCTCATTCATCTACATCAGTTCACTAGGACCACTGTGCCCACCTTGCTTTTAAGTCTGAAGACTGACCCTCCCTGATGTCACTACTGGCCTATCCGTATCAATTATTAGTATTCTTCGTTTTTTCCTTTGTCATTTGCATCAATTCTGATATATTTGGTTTAGTTTCCTGTTTGCTCTCTACTCAGTTTTTCATGTGATAAAGTGTGGGCAGTTTGGAAATCCAATATACCCCATTGTAGCATTCAGTTTTCCTTAAAGGTAATTGACTGTTCGATAAGACACCCAGTCATGCATGTAACATTACCGTTATTTCCCTTTAGTGGTGGGTCAGTTGTGACTAACACTTATTCCACTGCCTTGGGTGTACGGCTTCAACTGTCAAAAGTCCCGGTTTGACAGAAAAGTGTAAGAGTTTATTAAAGATGGCTGGTCAATAACTAAAGAGTGCGGGATTAGTGGCTTTAGTGGGGGCATTAGAATGTTTTCTAGATCAGTGCATGTGGGGTGGGTGAGAATAGATGGTTTGAGCTTGGGCGAGGTGACTAGTGAGAGAGATATAAACAAAGGCTTCTTAACCTCTCTAGGATTAGTATAAAAAGGCTCCTTATTCCACATACGAGAGTTGTATAATAAATACTAATATAACAACACCACACCACATTTAGAGGTGTCGATTTTGTCGGTTTGTCTAATTTTTATGTACGATTTATTAAATGGAATGAAAAGGGAACAAAAAATCTTGTTTGATTAGGTATTCGAGTAATTTTAGGCTATGATATATTTATTGTTTATTGAATAGAATGACAACGGATGAGGTTATTTTGTACATGATTAATTGATTACCCAATTATATATAAGAGTATTTTGGTATTTTTTTTATTTAAATGAATCTATGTTTGAGATAGAACATGATGTAAGTGTATTTTTTGAAGGATTTTATAACACCATCTATTTGTAGATTAGATAATTTCATCCCTCATGTTGTTGCCTCATGGTTAAAAGAACAAACATTCCTATTCTATGATAATAGTCAATGTTCCATAGTCCTTACCACCTTCTAATCATAGAAAGGACCGACATCGATGAAGACATTCTACTTTGACGTCTTAAAATTTTAAGAGAAAATTTATATTCATTGATTATTATAGAATGAGTGCATTGATGCTTTATTTACAATAGAAAAATAATTAGAAGCGAACAAAAAACTAAGTTACCTAAGACCTAGTTACACCTTAAGTAAAACTCTTAAAGATAAGACAATATAAATACATAACCATTACATAAATAGATATTGGTAGCACTACAAGACCTCTTGTTTGAGACTTCTTTCCATGAGACTCATAAAAGACTTTGTCATATTAATTCCTTAATTGTAAGATTACTTGTCATGAAAGCATATTTACTTCTTTAACACTTTCCTCTTTATTGGAGTTTGTAATTTCAACTTGTAAAGAAATGTTTCTTGGTAACTTTCTTTAACTTTTAATCTTCGACATTTACTTTTTCAATACTTTGGGCCATAAAATCTTTCATAGATGCAAATTATTTACCTCCTATTCTCCCCTTGACTTGAATGCATTTTAAAATGTTGACATTGATCACCATTCAATATCTTTTACTATAGCTCGTGAAATTCTTTATTTTTCTTCTTCTACTTCTCACTTGCATTTCCAAGAGGTCAGACTTGCACAAAACAAATATGAGAGAAAAAATTATTTTTCCTAGCTAAATGACAACCATACACCAGTCTGAAAACTTCACACAATTTTCGAAAGTTAATAAGCTTAGTTTTAGGGCATTGAAAAGAGTTTGTTCACTATTTTAAGGTACCTAAAAAATCACCGCATGGGTGAAAACTAAAAGACCTGACTCAAGTTAGATGTTGGACACACTTTTATTCTTTGCAGGCAGTGGGTCTATAGGCATTACTCTGAAGTGATGATGAAATAGAAGGAAAATTGAAGAAACACTAGAGGTTTCACTACCTACACTTAAAGATACAAGTTACATGGATGACTTCTAAACCAAATTTCTAAATTTGAAAACATTAGAAATTAGAAGGTGCATACGAAATTAATCAATTAATGAGAGTGACTAATTTGGACACTAAGAAGGGGACAATGTGTTAAAAACATAACTAAATCATGACCAAAGTGCATAACCATATGAGGCATCAAGGATAGAAACAGCGTAGAAAAATTCAAATAATAGCCATCAATATCAATTAAACAAATTGAATACAAAAAGTACTTTGGAATGAGCAACAACCAAGGATGATGCAAAATTGACATGTTTATGCAAGCAACAAAGGATTGAAACCTATAACTTTATGTTATTCAACATGACGTAACGAAGGAGTTCAACAAAACTCATATTGATTAATGTTGCATCATTCGATACGTATTATTCAATCACACATAATTGATGAAGGTAGGCCCCATAAGAAAATTGAAGAAGCGCTCAACATAGGAGAGACTGATCACTAGGAGCACAAACATTCAAAGCTCATTGAATTGTAGAGACCTTAGAATGGATGCCATTGAAGTAGGAAACAAAGCGTAGTTCATTTTGTTTTGTAATTGATAGGAGAGATCTGCCATGGAAGGCAAACAACAAATTTGGAAAGAACAACTTGTAGAGATGACTTTTGTCCCTATTTGTCCAGACATCCATTCATGTTACAGGTTTGTTTGCCACCTCATCTTAAGTTACACTAATTGTTTAGTTGCCACGAATATGAGCATGATCTATTGCTTTGGCTGAAAGTAGCTTTATTTTTTTTTCTAGAAATTATAAAATTATAAAAAGTATATGAAGATGCTTGAGAGGATAATGCTAGGTGAGTGAATACTATTCTTAGAATAAGTGAAAATTTGGATCCAAGTTTTGATAGTATTAGCGTGGGTCAAGTATTTGATGACAACTATCAATTGCATTTCATTTTCGAAAATATTTGATTGAAAGGCATGTGAAATATAAAACTTTAAGATCTAGTACTAATGATTATAAAGTCAAATATGCTCATTATGGATGCGTTTGGAGAGTCTTCACATCCTATAGTTTAAAAAATTCATCGATTTAAGATAAGAACTTACGATGAGACCACACTTATTTTAATTCTACCATTTGTCATGATCATAAACAATGAACATTTTCATTTATTTGTAAGGTCATTATGCCAATGTTGGCAATAAAATTTATCTTAACTCCTGATGATATTGGACAAGTCATGAAGGATAAGTATTATATTTATATTAAGTATGAGAAAGCATAGAAAACTAAATGCAAAACTGAAAATAAAATAAAATTGGTGATTGGGATGACTCTTACAATTTGCTTCCAAATTTTTTAAATGCAATAAATGAGTCAAGTTCAAGTAATAAATATTTGTTATGTTGTGATGAAATTAGTAAAAAAAGGAGGTTTAAATGTGTATTTTGGGCATTTGGGCTATCGATTAAGGGGTCTCTTGAAGACTTTCTATTAGTATTGAAAGAACTCATTTATATGGGAATATCCTGAATGTTTGTTGGTTTTTACTGCTCTTGATGGGGACAATGATTTTCCTCTTGATTTTGTAATTGTTGAATAAAAAAATCAACGCAGTTGGGAGTGGTTTTTAGCTTTCTTAGATCATTTTGTTATTCGAGGAAGAAGACCAGTTACTCTCATTTCAAGTCACCAAAAGGGTTTGATTAAGGCAGTCTAAAAAGAATTTCTACCACTAGTATATTTTCATCAATTTTGTGTGCATCATAATTGCTAATTTCAAGAAGTTGTTCAAAAATGATATGCTAATTGGTTTCATATCGTTTCTACAAGGAAACAACCATAATGAAATTTGACTATACAATGGAGTTAATTAGATAACAAAGTGAGCAGACTAGGGGAATTTACTAA
Source organism: Aristolochia californica (assembly GCF_029961685.1). Taxonomy (NCBI): domain Eukaryota; kingdom Viridiplantae; phylum Streptophyta; class Magnoliopsida; order Piperales; family Aristolochiaceae; genus Aristolochia; species Aristolochia californica. Next base: position 8,058,390 of record NW_027181815.1, read on the forward strand.
TAGAGGGAGCTTTATATCTTGAATTTTGGTTACTAGCACATGATGCCAATATTTGATTTAGTGCTATGACCATAAACATATTTGAAAGCTCAAATAGTGTTATAAATGTACAATAAGCCTTCCTATTTAAGCATGTTGACTATAGATTGACTCCAATGTTCCTTTTGATAATAATAAAACTTTATTGATTTGACAATTTACTAAACCAAATATTTCAGATACTTCATCTTCATGAGTCAATACATTTCAAGATTTAAAGCTTTAAAACGATCAAACCTATACAAGGCCTTAAACATCATTGAAGGATGTCTCTTGAAGAAACATCTACAAAGAAGAAGACAATGAGAAGACTAGAGTTCAATGTAAAAGTCATATGTTTAAACTTACAATGTAAGTGAGTATTCTTAAATTCCTTTATTTAAGTATAATTGTGAATATGGATATTTAAGTCATAAATTGCTTATAGATATGTTTAGAAACATCATTAACGTCACTTATAATATGTTGGAACACTTGTTTTTTGGTTGCCTTACTTTTCTCGTAGCGTTCGGGGGGAGCCATTATTAGGGTGATTGATGAGAGAGAGGTAAGAGAAAAACACAAAGAGTTTGAGTGTGTGCGATTACTCTTGTAAACTTCTTCTTCATCATAGTGAATTATTACAGCGATGGAAAAACATGACGTAGTCTCACCTTTGACACAAACCTGTATAAATATTGTGTGTTCATGCTTGGTTATTTCTTCTTCTGCGATTATTATTGCTCTCGATAGCATTAAATTATGGTGTCTAATTCCTAACACTTTTGTTTCCTATGGTGTGTGCATGTTTTGATTTATATTGAAATTGTTTTTATGCATGATTTTTTATTACACGCACTACTTAATTAATTTGATCTTTTCAATTCATCCCTTCTTGAGAAACCACCTGAACTAACAAAACATTGGTGGTAACACCTTCTTATAGATTGAATGAATTTTTGTGAAAATGTAAGAAAATACGGAAGGATAAAATCTATTTGTATTCCTTCAATTGATTTGTTTTAATTATAATGTAAATAGAGCAAAAGATTTTTGGGTATCTTAGTACCATAATGGTATGCATGATGTGTATGTGTCACAAGAAAAATCTTATTAGGTTGATTTGTCGAATTTGACTTGTGCATGCAACTGTTTTTAGATAGAAAAATTCTTTATACTCATGCTATTGCAGTATAGGAGAATTAATTATGATTTGAATCAATTATGTGGGTATTGGTACACAAGAGAACATATAGACAAACATATATAATAAGTTTCTATCTTCCTAATGATAGACTTCGTTGGGTCGACATGAGTGTATGAGATATTCCTTCTATTACATGGAAACAACTTAGTTGACCATGTTATGTTTGTGTACATACAAAAATTGATAAAAAAAATGTGACAACTATTTTTGTAGTAGATGTAAACAGCCAGAGCATAATGCTAGAAAATATCAAAATTTGCAAGTTGACACCTCAATGAATAGTCAAAAAGATAGTAGTCAACCGATAATCACTTTTATTATTTGTATAATTTAATTATCAATATTATAAGATGTTTAATTTGTAGTGTCTATATTGTGTGTGTGTGTGTGTGTGTAAAGTTGTTTTGTTATCTTATTTTAGTCTTCTCAAAATTGAATCTCAAAATTTGACATCACCAAAAAGATGCACGTATCTTTGTACGTCTTGTTACGATATGTGAACATTTTGATTTTACACTATAGTGCTTGTTTTTTAGATTCTTTTTATTTGTGATATCTTATAGTAATTTGCATTTATGATTATAAGTAATGTAATTCTTTACTAGTTATGTCGTGATTGTTATTTGACTATCTTCGTTACTAATTTGGATGAGGTTCTAGCCAAATATTAGTTGGAGATTTTTGATATTGTCGAGGACATTGTTTGTCATGTTGTAAGGACTACTCAACAAGGACCGTTGTAAAATTTATAATTTATTCCATTTTAGTTTTTTATAGGATACTACTATAATCTTTTTTTATCTTTTTTCATCTTTTGCTTGTTCGGATCTCAAACATTGTATGAGGAGAAGCAAAAATGTGAAGAAAAAGTGATATTGTTCATGATGGATACAAGAAAGCATCACTTTATTTCCATTTTATATCACTTGGTGTATTTTTATTTTGTTTTTATAAAAAAAAACTATATATTATTTCTTTTTGTTAATTTAGTAAATGTAAACTAGAAGGGAAAAAGTTCATTATTTGACTCATGATGGACATAAGGAAACATGATATGTTTGATTTTTTAGAACTCAATGTGTTTTTATTTTATTTTATGTACAAAATTTCTTGTGATGTCGCATGTGTTGTGGTGATTTTTTTTATTATTTAAAGTATGTATCAGATTTGTTTCTTATAATTTGTTTGTTATCATCGAAAATTGGTGGGGTTGTATCAATGAAAAATTAGGGGAAACTTTTTTCATCCAACTTGTTTTCCCTTTGTTTAATGTTGATAGAGTTGTCTCTTTCTTACATTCATATTTGAAAAAGGTTGAATGACTTGTAAAAATTCAAGTTTGTAATATTTCTTGATTGACATCAATTATCCAAGGTGAAGTTAAATGTTTTTCTTGAGGTTGTTCAGTTAGATTATCTTATGCTTTTTTATGGGTGCATTAAAATCCAAATGCATAAAATAATAGACCGCAAGGGGTTGATAAACTATGTAGTTTCTCATATTTATAATGCAAAATATTTTCATAACTCAGATTAGTCGGTTCATGAATTAATGCGAGTTTTTTTTTTTTTTTTGTGTGTGTGTGTGCTTATTGTTGTATTCATAGTATTATGATGTAGAATTGGGACTAGCTTGGGTCCCTAAAATATTGAATTAGATCTCCCAAGTCAAATAAGGATTTGGTGAATTTGAGTGGAGTTGGAGGAGACTCATCTAAAATAGAAAGGGAAAGTTTGAACCTTGATTTGTTCCTTCCCAAAATTGAGTTAATGTGTCTTGTCAACCATCAAAATTGGTGCAAGGGATTGGGTTTTTGAAAACCAACTTGGACTTGGCTACTATTGGGTTTTATCACATTGGGTAAAAGATCGTTTATGATCATATTATACTTTTTTTTTTATCAATAATAGATATAGCGTAATGAAACTTATACTTAGAAATAAGATTTTTTAAAATAATTTTAACAATATTTTATAAAATATTTTCAAATTAGAATAGCAACATACTTATATTAGTTTAACTCAATCCGCTACTTTGCAGAGCCTCTGCAGCCAGCAGTCAAGATAGAAATTTGGGGAGGTTGCTAATGTTTGTATCTTTCTGCATTCATCAGAGAATGAACACATCGATACCCATAATCATGCAAAACAAGAGACTTGTGGGAGAAAAAGATTGGGGATTCTGATAGGTGGCATAAGGGAAAAATAGCCAAATAAGATGAGATCTGTAGAGGAAGGAACCAAGATAGAAATCGTTGAAAACGATCAGGGAAGTGCAAGGAGTAAGGATGAGATTTATCAAAGAAGAACCAGTAAAAACATTGATGAACAATGATCAAAAGAGACTATAAGTTGTCAAGTAAGTGGAGACATTTATGTAAGCAAGAGATGTAAAAAACAAAAATCTTTAGTTTTGTTGAATTGGTTAACAATGGGTTTTGGGTTTGTATTTGCAATAGCTCGTTGAAGATAGATATTTATAGGTCCCAATCAAGCAGTAGAAACAACTTTGAGGAATACTCACTTTCTTTGGGTGAATGATAAACCACAATTGTTTGTAAGAAAATTATACTTGTTTTATTCATTGCTAACATTCCAATAAGTAGAGTAAAGTTTAACAGATTTATTTCAACTCAGGAAACTAGTTAGCCTAAATTCAAGGAAATGAGTTGTAACAACTTTGAATGAGACAAAACAAATGCAAAAAATAAAATAAAAGGTTGGTTTAGAGTTGGTCTATCTCATGCTAAAAATTTGGGATTCTTCTTAGGGATTTGTTTAGATCTTCTCGGCATATCAATAATCCCCCCCTCAATTGGATCCTTGTCCTCAAGGTCCAGATAAGGAACCTGATTATGCAGCAATGTTGTGTCCTCCCATGTAGCATCTTCAGTAGACAATTGCTTTCACTTCACCAAGCTCTCTTCAATAAATTTATCGCCTTGTTTAATCCAGCACGTATCTTGGATTTTCTTTGGTTCTACGAAAGCTACACCTTCATCAATAATAGGTGGGAGCTCTAAGGTAACTTGTGGAGGACCCCCAACATATTTATTCAAAAGAGAGACATGAAAAAAAGGGTGGATCTTTGTGCCTATTGGTAATTGTAGTTGGTAAGCAACATTGTCAAACTTATTCTAGATTAGATAAGGGTCGTAGAACTTGCTGGAACGTTTTTGCTGAACTCGTTTGAAGGCGATTTGTTCGCGATAAGGATGTAGCTTAAGGAGGACCATATCACTTACTTGAAACTCCACATTTCGCCTCTTTTTGTCTGCCGTTTGTTTCATTCTATTAGTTGTCATGTCCAAATTCTTCTTCAAGTGTTGGAGCAATTCATCCCTGTGTAAGAGGCTTTGATCAACTTCGTTAACCCGAGATAACCTATGAAATAAAGCGGAATGGAAGGAGGAAGACGACCATACAAGGCTTGGAAAGGTGTCATCCCCGTTGAACTATGGTAGGTGGTGTTATACCAGAATTATGCCCAAGGTAAATAACTATATCATTTTCGTGGCCATTGATGGACGAAACAGTGGAGGTATTGTTCAACACAGCAGTTCACAACTTCTACGACCACCAAAAGACTATCTTTGTTGTGGGAGGATGAAAGGCCTTCAATAAATCCAAACTGATATCATCCCACACTTGACAGGGAATGGGAAGTGGTTGAAGTAATCCCGTTGGGGCAAAAGTTTCAGTTTTGGTTCTTTGGCAAACTTCACATTGCATAATAGTCTTAGATGGGCTAGTACATGGATGGCTAGTAAAATTGTTGAACTAACCTTTTGAATGTCCTCAATATTCTAGAATGCCCTCCCATTTTGTTGTCATGAAATTCTTTTAGCGGTTAGTTGCGGATAGTTTGTCGAACAACTACTCTCTTTTTGTAAAAACAAATACCATTTTGTATTGAGTATGGACCGGTAGGATTCATAGTTTATTGGCGGCTCACTTGCTGCATATACGGATCATCTTGTGTTGCCCTTCTCATATCATCCCAAAGAGTAACATGTGAGACAAACAAACGATTAGGGAGAGGGTTGTCAAGGCGGCGAGAGAGGGCATTAACTGCTGAAATTCCATGTCCTGGCCAATAAAGAACTTCGTAGTCGTAGCCCAAAAGCTTTGTTACCCACTTTTGTTGCTTGGGAGTTGCCACACGTTGATCTAGAAAGTATTTGAGACTCTTGTGATCGGTTTGAATAAAGAATTTCTTGCCCAAAAGATAGGGCCGCTAGGTTCGAATTGCTTCCACAATCGCGAACATTTCCTTGGTGTAGATGGACCATCCTTGTTTACTAATTCCCAAAGCGTGACTCATAAACACAATTGGTTGGCCCTGCTGAGTAAAGACTGCGCCGATTCTGTCACTGAAGCATCAATTTCAACAATAAAAGAGTCATTAAAATTTGGCATGGTTAATGACGGGGTAGTTGTCATGGCTTGCTTGAGCAACTTGAATGCAGCTGCTACTTCTTTAGTCCACCGAAAGCTTCCTTTTTTTAAGAGATTGGTAAGTGGGCGATCCAAAAGTCCATAGTCCCGAACAAATTTCTGATAATAACCTATCAAGCCTCAAAATCTGCGCAAGTCGGTAATATTAGCAGGTTGTGGCCAAGCTACCATGGCCTGAATTTTTTTGTTATCTACCTTTACCCCTTGATGGGACAATATGGCCCAAATACTCTAGTTCCTATTTTCCAAAATCACACTTGCTTGCTTTGATGAAAAACTGATGTTGTCTCAGGATATCTAATGTGGTTCTGACATGTTCTATATGTAATTCCCAAGTAGGACTATAAACAAGAATATCATAAAAAGAGACTAGTATGAACTTACGAAGATGAGGGTGGAATATTGAATTCATAATGGCTTGGAAGGTGGAAGGGGCATTGCATAAGCCAAAAGGCATAACTAGATACTCAAAATGGTCATTATGGATTCTAAAGGCAGTTTTTGGAATATCAGGAGCATATATTCGTACCTGATGATATCCAACTCGCAAGTCTAGTTTGGTGAAATATGTTGCCCCATACAACTCATCTAGCATATCATCTATCGTAGGGATGGGAAATCAGTGTTTGGTAGTGGCTACGTTTAGTGCTCGGTAGTTTGTACAAAATCGCCAAGTGCCATCTTTCTTCTTCACCAACAAAACAAGAGATGAGAATGGACTGGTGCTGGGTCAAATGACTCCCATGTTGAGCATCTCTTGGACCTGTTTTTCGATCTTTGCTTTTTGAAAATATGCATATCTATAGGGACATTGATGGGTTCAGTACCTTCTTTGAGGGGAATGTGATGGTCGATATTTCTTAAGGGTGGTATTGTGATTGGTTCCTTGAACACGTTTGCATAATCCTTCAATGTTTGCTGCATGTTAGGACTGGTGTCTGCCCTGGTGGACTTCTCGACAACATGTGGGTAAACGACAAATAGCATTTGGCCTTGGTGCATCTCTTTCGCAACCGACACCAATGATGTTGCTTGAATGGTTTGGTTAATTCTTTGTAATCTTCGTGCTCGGCTATCCTAGTGGAAGTACATGGTTAATTGTTTCCATTTGCAGTCCACGAAGCCTAGCATCTCTAGCCATTGGATGCCTAATACTATATTAAGTCCTGCTAGGGGTAGAGAATAGAGGGTGAGCGAAAAAAGTAATGTCTTGTAAATACACTTGTATCTTCTCAAGGCGATCCTGGCAGATTAGTCGTTTTCTATTTGTTACGCGGACAATAAACGATTTCGTTGGTACTACTGGAAGTCAAAGCAATTTGGCTACTTTCTCACTCGGGAAATTGTGAGTGGATCCACTACCAATCAACACCATCACGTGTTAAGACCCAATGGTAGCTGTTACTCGCACGACTCATGGAGATGTCCAGCCTATTAGTGCATGTATTGAGATTTTTGGTTCGGCTTGTGTTGAATTTATGGAAAAGAGAAATACTTCATTGACTTATTATAATTAGAGTACATGAACTTCTATTTATAATAGAGGAAAGTAGTAGAGTTCAATTACAATTAAACTACCAATGTCCCAATTACACCTAAACTCAATTGATGTAATAATAAGATCTTCCATCACGGTGTCCCAACTCGGGCATCGACTCTCATAGATAGAAATTAACGGGTAACATAGATATAGTAATAAACTCCTCCATCACGGTGTCCCAACCCGGGCACCGACTCTCACAGGTAGAAATGGGTGAGAAGTGGGTAATGCCTGTCATTTACATGATACCGATAAAAGACCCACGTGTATATATATATATATATAAGTTTCAATGGTCTTAAAACACCCATATGTATACGTGATGGACTTAAATTCTTAACCGATATGTGTGTGAGTCAAATAAAGGATGGTATGAGAAAGGATACTAAGGCTACCACTTCTTCAATAATAATATCTCATCCAAAGAGATACAATAACAACAGTTGAAATGGGTTTGGGCCCATATAACACGAACTAAAATAATAAACCTTGTAAAAGAACCCATGAAATAATTTGATGCAATATGTTGACAAAGGAATGTGTTGTGAATACCTCAAAATAATAATCCAAACGGAGAAATAAAATCGAGTTACACCGAGTCAAATAGTAGACCAACATAGCCGAATCGGGACAGAAATATATGTAAAACTTGGGACTTGGACCAATATAATCGAGGCAGAAAATAAGTGGGCTGAGTCAGGTTGACCCATACCCAAGTTGACTTGGACCAGGTTGACTCAGTTGGAACAGAACCAAGTGATCGTCGGGTCACTGGTTCGTTGGCAAGTCCGATCTAAGTTTTTGCAAGCGCAGAACCGACGCTTAATTAAATTTTCTTAACTTAGGAAAAATTTAATCCCAACAGTCTTCTTCTTCTTCTTCAGCAACAGCGCCAAACAGAGCAGACTCAGAACCAAATTAAACTTTCTTTCTCCCCCTCAGAGGAAACTGTAATGGGTAACAACTCAGTAACTTAGTGGAGGTTGGGGTCATCGTCTCCGGCAACAGGGATGGAACGGTCGCAATGGAAAAAATAAGTAACCAGAAATAGTATGCGAAGCCAATAGATTGATTCGTCGTTCAGAAATGGCAATAATCAGACGGTGATTGACAACAACGAATAACTTCCAATATTGCAACAGATTAAAATCAATCTTGGTTGATAAATTGGCAGGAATTGAAGTCGTCGTCTTCAACCTCCATAAAAGGAAACCCAGATGACAACAAAAATTCTACAGGATGGTAAGGTCGCTCGGCGGATTATACAAAACTAAACATCTCTTCCCCACAACACTCGCTTTCGAATAGAGTGGGAAAGTTGTATAGATTTTCAAAAACAAATATACATCAGCGAACAGAACGACGACGATGCTTAATCCGAGCATAGTCAGAATAGTTCTCAGAACAGTGATGGCAGAGAGGGATCGTCGTGCTCGACGGTAATGAACCAAAAACTCCCATAAATAGAATAATAGTATAAAGGTGAAAAACGTAAAGCATATAATGGGTATAGGGACCGAAAAAAATACGAAACTAAATAGCTAGAAATAATAAATCAGAAAATATCACATTACCTCTATGGGTTGATCGAGTCAACTAACAGAATCTGGTCTGATACCATGTTGAATTTATGGAAAAGAGAAATACTCCATTAACTTATTATAATTTGAGTACATGAACCTCTATTTATAATAGAGGAAAGTAGTATAATCCAATTACAAGTAAACTACTTTTGTCCCAATTATCCCCAAACTCTAACACTTAAAAGATAAGTTCTAGAATAATAAAATAACCTAATATAAATAGAAGATTAACATGACTAAAACACATTTAAACCGAAACTCTTCTATGAGTCCATATCTTATGGGTTTGGGCTATCTTCCAACACTCTTAGATATGTGGGACTTCCTTGGTCGTGTGGGGTTGGGCCCATCTTCCAACAGCCTAATCTCCTAGAGTGTTTTCCATTTGCAACTATTCGTCCTCCACCTCATATTCTTTGGTTTGGTTGCTGGTTTGGCACTCAAGGAGTAGTTGAGGTCCCTGGCACTTGTGTCCTGGGGTAAATCTGTCGTTGCAGTTGAAACAAAGCCCTTGTGCTCTTCGTTTTTGTATTTCATCCCAACTCAATCTCTTGGGTGTCGTTGTTGGGGTAGAATGATTCATTGGAGTGATGGTGGTAGGTACACGGTTCGGTAGTGGAGGTCGTCTTCGTTCTTGCGATTTGTTCATCCCTCATTTTTACTAAACTGATGGCTTCCTTCAATGTTTTGGGCTTGAACATTCGAATTCCATCGGCAATCTCGGGTTTCAATCCTCCCATGAAAGTGCCAACAAGAGCCTTCTATGTCCAACCGTGAACTCAATTGCCTAAACTCTTTTTGGTAATCACGAAGGGATCTGACCTATCGAACTTTGGATAGAGCTTCATCAAAATCTTCACACTTTGTCGGTCCAAAATGAGCCCACAATTCCTCTTCAAAGAACTCTCAGGTCACCAAGGGGCCTTCTTCTTGGTAAGCTCATTGATAAGTTTCTCCTTCAAGGTGGAAAGATGCTAGAGTTACCTTCTAATTGCCCGTTGTACCTTGAAATTCAAAGAATTGAGCTATTTTGCTAAGCCATTCAGTTGGATCTTCTCTAGAATATTTTGGAAATTCCAACTTCGCCATGTTTGAAGAGAAAATTTGTCTGCCACCGTTGTTCTCCTCTCGATGCAAACAGAAAGATCCTTCTTGCCCATTGTTGCTATTGCTAGAGGTTTCTTTGGTTGATTGGAAAATTTCCAATAACTTGTTGATGGATTCCTCTAATCATAGTATTCCATCTTGAACTCCATCGAACCCAACCTCCAAAGCTTCGATCCGCTCTTTGTTGGACGCCACCGTAGCGAAGCTCTGATACCAATGATAGGTCCCGATCAAGCAACATAAACAACTTTTGAGGAATACTCACTTTCTTTGGGTGAAAGATAAACCACAATTGTTTGTAAGAAAATTATATTTGCTTTATTCATTGTTAACGTTCCAATAATAGAGTAAAACTAAACAAATCAGCTTCAATTCAGGAAATTAGCTAGCCTAAACTAAAGGAAATGAGTGTAACAACTTTGAATGTTAACCTAAACTCAAGGAAATGAGTTGTAACAACTTTGATGCTAGCCTAAACTCAAGGAAATGAGTTGTACAACTTTGAATAAGACAAAACAATGACATAAAATAAAATAAATGGGTGGTTTAGACTTCTATCTCAAGCTAAAAACTTGGGATTCTTCTTAGGGATTCGTTCAGATCTTCTTGACCTATCAGATATGGTTGAAAGATAGGCCCAAGCCCACACGACCAAGGAAGACCCACATATCTAAGAGTATGGTAAGATGGGTCACACAACCAAGGAAGACCCACATATCTAAGAGTATTATAAGATATGCCCAAACCCAAAAGAAGTAAAACCCACCATGATTACCACGAGTTAACATCCTTATCACATAAGTTGGAAGATCAAGTGGGATTCATAAAAATAACCACAAGCTGGTTGAAAGATTAAGGACTCACAAACATAGCCACGAGCTAACATCTTTATCTTAGGGGGGTTAGTCCACAATGAACTTGAATTGAAGTGAAGAATGGTATTGAACTTAAATTAATTGATTCAACATCAACTCATCTTTGGGTGTTAGTGTAGATGAGTTCAAGTGCACTGGAAAACGGATTCCAGTGTTAGTGCCCCCAAATGAAAAGTATGATATAAACAAGAATGAGTAACTTTTTATAATATACTTAAATAGAACATATACCTAAAGAGATAATTAACCAAAATAAACATGGTTACTATACTTATAAGTGATTTAACGTGTAGTATTAAAATATGTTAATATCCTAATTAATGAAAAACTATATTATATTACTTAATGATTATAGTTTATTATAAATTAATACAATAATTACGTGTGACTAGAATAAATGATTAAAAATTAATAAAAAATGTAAAAAATAACATAAGCGCATATAATAAATAATTAAATTATTTTGTAATAACATAAGAAATATTTTAACATTAAAACTCACTAATTTAATATAATAATATTAAAATAAATATAATAAATAAATAAATATATTTATCAATAACATAATATATATTTTTATGTATTAATAATTAATAATAGTCAAAAAATTTAAAACCATTGGTTTAATTAATTATAGCAATGGGATAATTAAACCAAAACAATTTATCAAATATTTATTTTAAAAATATTTTAATTATGACTATTAAATCACTAATTTAATATAGTAATTATAAAATAAATATATTAAATAAATAAAAATAATTATTTTATAAATAAAAAATATAAATTATTATTCTTATTACGATGGTTTAATTTTTCCTTAACTTAGGAAAAATTAAACCATCTTCTCCCTCACAGCGCACGTCGTCTTCCTCAGCGGCAGGCCACAACGACGAAGGTGGCGCTCTGATGGTACGCCAAAAGTTAGAAGAGAGGGAGGCCAAGAGAGAAGAGAAGCCAGGAGGCTCAGGAGAGGAGAGGGAGGAAGGCGACCCGGGGGGAGGGAAGAGAGTGAGACGAAGGCTGAGGGAGAGGGAGAGGAGAATAACGAATGATGATAAAATTTTCCTTTCAAGGGGGGAAGGATCGGGCATGGTTGATTCGCAAAATAGGTATGAATCAATTTTCCCTAATTTTTGCATGAGCGAATAAATGGTGTAATCTCACTTCAATTCAATTTTTTCTACACTAACGACATTATTTGATTAACTAGGTAATGCGGAGAGAATTCATTCCACTTCATTGTGGACTAACCCTCCCCCTTATGGTCATGTTTTCATAAAAAAAATCTAGTTTGAATTATATTATCTTCTATTTATATTAAGTTATTTAATTATACTTTAATTTATCTTTTAAGTGTTAGAATTTCGGTGTAAGTGAGACAAAGATAGTTTTATTATAATTAAAATTTATTACCTTCCTCTATTATAAATAGAGGTCGAGTTCGTGATCCTTAGACGGAGAGAACGGGCAGGATAATATCACATTGACGAAGGAAAAGTCCAACCAATGTTTTGGAAACTTGTGTTGTGTTTGCTTTAAAGGGCAACAGGCTTGATCAATCTCTCTTCTTCACTAGAAAATGGGCTTAAGATGTAATCCTAGAGTGTTATGTGAGTAAATCGATTTCTATCTTGTTCTTCACATGGCATGTTTGACTTGAAATAGATGGAGTGATAAAAAGATGAAGCGAGCTGTGGATTAGACATACATAAAATAATCGCTTAATGATCCAATTAATTGAGTAGCAAATCTGGGTGAAAAACATCTGAAAAGCTATCTTAGTAAGAGTATATCTTGTGGCGGTTGCGGACATCTGTTAACAGTAAAGACGAGGGTAGCTCTAGAGATTGCCCAGTGCAAAACCCTCCAAAGAGCAATTTTTTTCTTCTATGTTTATCATTGATGTATTCTGGTTCTTCCTTTATCTCACAATGCAGGATTCTATTATCGGTTCTTCTGTTGGCTTTCTCAAATCTGTGAAACTTCTCCTGGTTTATGGAAGGAGGGGAAAGAAGAAGAATGGTAAGAGAGATAGGAGGGTGAGAAGATCCGTTGGCCCGTGGCGAGAATTCCCTTTGGATCGAACTCCATCTTCCTCTTCAGAAAGGTGGCCCATTTAGGGCCGAAGTGATCTTCCCACTCGCGTTGGGTTGTGTAGTGTGGGAGGTACTGTTTCACATGGATGCCGGCCTTGTTGCAGAAGGCGAGGATCTCCTGGTTTTGACGGCTGAGATAATCTAGGGTCTGACTTTCGTCCCCGGAGGATAAGGCTGATCGAAGCAGAGCCACAAGGTAGAAGATATCATCGTCGGGTGTAACAGCCGAGCTTCTCACGTCCCACCTGCCATAACCAACAAAATGACGACAATATCTTAGATTCGTTTCTTTCCATTTTTGTAGGAAAGCTGCGAGGCCCCACTCGGTTCTGCTCGTAACAACATCATGAATGATTTCAGGCTATATCTTGTCTTTTCTGCTTTTGTCCCTGCTTACATGTGATCAAGTCGTGGACACTTCCATGGTGGATTCCATTCCACCACCATGGATGATTTCACGCTACTTGGATTTTCATCATATTCTTGTTTCTTCGTCCTTTTTTATAAGAAAAAAAAAAAAAAAAAAAACCAGGTCTACTATGATTTCCTCCCTTCAGTGAGTGAAAGAATCCATCACAGAAATCATCCAGGGAAAGCACGGGAAGGTTAATATCTTCTTACTTGTTTTTGTTCATGGGGTAGATGAGGATGGGTCCGCTGGTCTTGTTTCCCAGAATGCCTTTGAAAACTCCGGCGTCGAAATCAGCGATTCTCGACTTGGGAACGAAGAGGTTGAGCCATGGGTGAGGAACATCCCACAGCCCCTTGGCCCGGAGCTTTAGTTCGGCGCTGTGAACCCGGTCCAGGAAATCCACGTAGGGAAGATCCGTGGTGAAAACTGAAGCCGGAATGAAGTTCAGTTTCTTGAGCAACGCCTCCACCTCCTGCAAAGCAGAGAAATTCCCATTTTTTTAATCGTCAGCTTCATAGTATTTCAAGAACTCTTTTAAGGTTGCCCAACACGAAAGTATGCTTCCACTTTTAAATTAAGGTGCGGGATCCTATCTGCCTAACTACTGCGACCGTTTTTATTAGTAACGCCATTTATTTTAATGGTGGACGGCATTAATCTAGTGGAATCTGTTCTTCCAGAATAGAATGAAATGAGGAGCATATTTCCATCTTCCCCATGTGATGCCTGGTGTCATGTATTTCCAGAGCAGTTGCTCTTTTTATTACCCATACTAAAAGAGAATGATTTGGGTATAAGAAAGAGAATATAATCCGAATGCGAAACAGTGGTTTTCTTTTTCCAAAAATGAAAACAAAAGGCAGACCTGATCGACGGTTTTTGCCGAGGCATCGTTGTAATTTTTGGTGATTTCCAGGCAGTAGAGAACGCCGGTGCCAGTGGCTCCAAGAGAACCGACCTTAACAGGATTGCGAGGGGAGAAGAAAGACGACCTCCAGTTGTTGATGAGGCCTTGCTCGACGATCACAAAGCCTTCAACGTAATCGAATTTGTTGCTGGCGGGCTCATCTTGCAAGGAGATGAGATACTCTTGGTCTCTAGTAAACGTGGAGAAATCTGAGTACAGTACCCGGATCCATCTAACCTGCGTCAAAAGAAAACCGCAATGGAAGAAGACCCACGCTCATTAGAAAGAGAACGACGTATCAAACCCAAAAAGCCTGCAGTGAAAAGCTGATGGACCCAGGTGGTGTTAGACAAATCGGGTCGAATAATCGTCCCGTGTCCTATTCTGCTGGGTCTACTTCAAACAGTTCTTTCTGAGTGAGAGATTATCAATGCCGGCGAAAATTTCAACACAGGGCAAAGATATGCTCCCATCCAAGAAGGAAGATGGTATATAATTAACCTCGCTTCTCGCTTGTTTTTTTTTCCCTCTTACTGGGAACTGAACAAATGGAGGTAGATGAGAACAAAATAGAAAAAGTTCTACCGTACCCTTTCCGGAGCCGGTTCCAGAGCGATTCTGGCGCGAGTTATAATCCCAAACTGTCCTAATCCACCAAGAACAGCATGGAAAAGCTCTCCGTTTTGATCTTTTGAGCATGTCTTTAGCTCACCTTTGCCTGCAAATGTAGAAGAAATGAGAAAGCAGCAGTAGAAAGGCTAATGTAGGAGACTTCGTTGTAAAAAAATAACCTGTAACAACATCAAGTTCGTGGAGATTGCTGATCTGAGGACCATGGTTGAAAGCCTGGCCGCTGATTCCTGCATTAGAGAGAGTCCCACCCACCGAGAGGTATAGATAATCGGTCCAAGATTTTGGCGCAAGTCCATGTTCAAGAGTAGACTTCAACACGTCTATCCACAGCTCACCTCCCCAGACGTCCGCGTAGAATTCCTTGTCCCGTTTCGAAGATGCCGCCGGCATCGCGCCGACGGTGACGTGGCGGTTTTCTTTCTTCATGCGGCTCATCTCGATGACGACACCATTGCCGGTCTGAGCCTGGCCGTTAATTGAATGGCCGTGGCCCCTAGCCGAGACCGTAAAGCCGCGATCCGAGCCGTAAGCTGACCGCACCAATGTCACCAAGTCTTGTACAGAAGCCGGATGGAGGACGGCGAGTGGCTTAGTCCGGGTGAGGCCACCGAAATCAAGAGAGGCGGCCTCGACGTCGGTGGAGTCAATGGTGAGGTGGCCCTGCACACCCAGCTGTGGAAGCTCGGACGGCAGTCCGACAGTGGAGAGGAGACGACAGATTGCTAAGACGACAAGGAGATGCTGAGAAGCCATGTATGCTGAAGAAGCCTGAAAGGATGGCTCTCTCAACCGAGATATTAATGTATTTATAGGCGAAGCAGGGTTAATTGAAACCAAAACGAAAACCGGAAATTAAGGGAGAGAGACGACGGAATAGATCAGAGAAGTCGAAAGCAGCGGATCTTCTGTAAAACTTCTCGGGCGAAACAAAATCTTGTGGCAGCAGCGTGGGGACTCGTGGCGCTAACGTAAGCTGGATTGCGCTTTAAAGATCTGCTACGCAACATGAACAGATTCGTCCGCTCTGTTTTTTCACTTTCCGCCCAGCCAAAAAGATTTCCCAGAGATAGAGAGAACTCAGAATTAGAGAAGATACATATATCTCCGTCTACCAACACGGTGTAAGGTTCGGTCGCTCGAATTCGAGCCAGAGAGAAAGAGAGATCAAAAGAAGGAAAAAGACGGGATTGTGGCTGGAAAGTTTATGAAAAGACGGAACACAAGGAGAGAGACAGAGGCGGAGCAGTGGCGAGAGAGAGAGAGAGAGAGAGAGAGGCGGAGCAGTGGCGACGACGGTCTGTTCTCTGTCTAGGATTTCCAGTACAGCTTGGTTCGAAATTTATAGGACAAAGGTCTCTTGATGCCACACGTGTGCTAAGTGTTAAGTGGGCTTGACACGTGTTAGGTGGGGGACAACAAAATAGGTGGAACCCGCTGGACGATACGGCGAATCGATATGGGGACGCGAGCTAGCTGGAGGAAGGTTCACGTGGGTGCCTTGTCATGGCAGGAAAACCCGAAGAGGATCCCAAAGCCTCTCTCTTCCCCTCCACAGATTCTCTCCGTTCACCATTCCTCCTCTCCTCGGCGTAATCAAACCGCAATCTTCTCCTTAAACCCAGTAAAAATGGGATTTTCGTCTGTCTCTCCTTTTGAGCTAAAAAGAGGCTCTGTGACTCGTTTTTTGATAATCAAACCTCAAAAGCTAAAGGGGCCTAATCCCATGTCATGCAAAATAATTTACAGTAGTCTCTCGTCGTTTTTCATGCTTTTTGACAGTGCAAGCTACTAGACCTTTCTTCTACTAACAAGAAGTTAAACACATTTTATTTTTACGGAAGCTTCGTTCATGGCGCCAACCGCCGTTCAGTTCCAGCATATATTATTCTTCTCTGCTTTTTAATCTATAGATTGAAATGTGTCTCACCTTTGATTATTTTTTTACTTGTACGCTTAATGATTATCACACGTAGATCACAGTATCTTGATTATCCTTTTTTTTCAGGCTTGGATTCGTTGAGTCACCTGAGGTTTGCCCAATAGAACTGCGGTGACAGGAGTCCACGCGAGCCTCCTGTTTGATTTTTTGTCTGAGAAATTATAAAGTAAGTGGGATATTGAATTCAAAGTAGAAATTAATAATGACATGTTGTTGAAATATTTGATCTGAGAAATCCGGTGCCCGAGGGTGATAGGAGCGAGCTGGTTATATTGTATTCCATCATCAAATCTTTTACTGTTGTTGCATGAAGATGATGGGAAACTCCAAGCATGCACGGGGACCTAACTCTGACTAGAATAAAAAGTGCACATAAAACATAACTAAATTAAAGCAAATCCTTCCTTTCTTCTTCATGAAACTCTGATTGGTCAGGGTAAGTCGGCGAAGATCTGGAAGGATCCAATTTTTCTTTTTGCTGTTTAAGTTATGGTTAAACTGTTGGAGTAGAGGCATCTGTGATTCATTTTCTTTCATTATTTTTTAATCTTGACTTGTAAAGCAGCTTGGGACCAGGAAAATGACACAAAACAACAGAGAGCCATGTTGGCAGGAGTTGTAGCGGGAAAAGGACCAGGTGAAGTGAAAGGAGCATTTCATCGAGTAATTCATGTCTTACCCTTCAGTTGTTTCCACAGTCTCTCTCTCTCTCTCTCTCTCTCTTTTTAGAGTAACTTGGTGAAAGTGGTCAAACGAAGCTGGCAAATCATCTGAGTCGTGGAAAGCGATTTTGGGTTGGGATGAAAGATGAGAACAAGGCAAGTTGACAAGAGGAAGTAATTCCAAATTGAAAAGTTGTGTTTGTTACAGGGAGAACAAATTTGGATGAAGTGATGAATTCCTGTCTGATACTAGGAAAAAAGAGCTCTGTAACTGTTGGAGTAAAATGTTGAGCAATCGGTGGGAAGTGGGAATCAATGTGGTCCCAAAGCGCGCTCTGGTCTATAAACATTTGAAAAACAATTTCAGGTGAGACTTCCAAGCAAACATTATTGATTGAGTTAGCAGTCATGCATTTTCTTTTGTCCAATTTAAGTGTTCTTGGTAGATGAAGTAGTTATTCTAAGTCTACTGCTTTCCAGTGAGTTTAGGTAATTGGTTTGAACAACAATAATGTAGAGAACTCTGTCGAGAACGCTTCCAAACAGAGAACATTGACAAAGTGACAATGTGTTCTCTTTTTTCAATTCTTCAAGGAAAAAGCTGAATAATGGTTTACACTAGCCGATAAGTATAATCATCAAGTGAGAAAAGTTATTACTTTCCAAAGCCAATCCAAATAAAACCATATATTTTATATTAAACTGGACATGATTATGTTTTTAGACCTAACCTAGCTAGGGTGTGGTGTATCGGTATCGGTATCGATATCATATTGGGAAAGTACTTGAAATGGACATGGTTAGTCCAATACGAATAGTAAAGGTTCTACAACACGTCTTCCTTCTGAGTTTTTGAAAGAAAATAGTGCAAAATTGAATAGTAAGTTCAATTAATTCATGACTGGTAGTTAGAAATGCATGTGGAGATACTATTGATGTCACTGAGTGTTTCTTGTTGTGATAAACATTGTAAACTTGGTATGCAATAAAAAAAACTTTTTATATAATACCTTTCTAAGTGCAAGGAAAGAAAGCTCATGTCCCTTCATATAATTGAGGTGCTAAAATGCTATTTCCAGATTGAACTACAATCGGCCAGAAGATGATAAGAGCACTTTTTCCAGATTCATTCCTTCCAAGATAATTAGAGTAGCTTCTTGTAATTATCCCTTAAAATTTTTAAATATTTAGGAAAGTTTTCCCATTATTAATCTTGACCTGGTTTTTATAGGTTCATCTTCAGAAGTTTATATTTTAGGTGTATGGTTACTGTCATGTTCCATAAATATCAGATGTACTCGTGAAGACTGGGAAGCTGCAGGTGAGCTCTTAGGTAAACTCCATCTCATCCTAAAATGTGGATCAGAAAACCTCCCATCAGTAGTAAGTGTTTTATAAGCATATCATTGCAAAAGTAATAATCATGAAAACTACATATATATATCTAGCTGCAAATAGTACTGAAGACATAATCAACAAAATAAGTAACAACGGAAACAAATGACTCGGCCTAATACCAATCCATGAATGTGTTTATTAACATTCAAATGCAGTAATTAGTATTAGAAATTAGTTTACGAGTGACTGATAATATGGTTCTAAGCTGAATTACATCAGAAAAGTTCCATGGATTTAACTGTGATTGCATCTGTTTTTCTCAGTTTGCTACTAGTGATAAAAGTACTGATTCCCCCAAGTTCTTCATTCCTAGTCATTTTCATAACATCTCCAAAAGTTATTACAGCTTCTTCTGGGAAATCCCTCCTTTCATTCATTTAATGTATTGAGATATGATTAACATTCTGAAACTTTGGATGCCAAGGGTGATAATTCAGCAACGCATGTGAATGGAATCAACTTTCTTTTGGCAGGGCCCCCTACAGATGGATTGTTTATCTCTTCAGCAGGCAAAGAGAAGATTGGATAAAATTAATGACTGCAATATTTATAGGTGAAACAGTAAAGAATGAGGGACCACTGAAAGTAGTATTACACCAGTTGTCCATAAGTGAACTTTTGGGAGGAAAGGCACTCCGAAAGGTCTTTTTAACCAAAAGGAAACTTTCTCTATTTTCCTCAATGGTGAAAGATTTAAAGCCCTGAAACAAAAGAGGGATACAAAGAAAGAAAAAGAACTGGATTGCAAAAGCTTGCAGCTTGTGCCTTTGCTTTCCGTTTCATCATCATTACACTTAGAATCCCCACTTGTGATCACTTCCCACTCCATTGCTGTCCACTTCTCTCCCCTTCTTGTCTTTCCTTTACGTGAAGTCGCCACAGCAAGTGAGCCCACCGAACCCCATCTTTAGAGACAAAACTCCAAACCAAAATGGACCATCTTGTCATCCCAATTAGTCTATGCTGCAAGACTTGGGGTTAATACTTTTTTCACTCCCAGATAAGGTGCTTGGGTTTAATAATAATTGCTGTACAGCTTCTCAGTCTATTTTATCGGTAATCGTAGCTGGCAAGTCGCACGGAAGTTGGAAAAAAAGTAAAAGCAGAAGAGAAACGAAGTAAACAAATGTTTTTATATATTCTTCGTGTTTATGTTAATGGAATTCGTGAAACAGGAGGAGACGTGCTGGTATTGGACTATTTGACGAACAGAAACTGCTCATGATTATTAGGTACAGACAAGACAACGTCAAATAGAAGCTTGGTTCTCCATACGGTGGCTGGAGACACAGATGTCGTCGACATAATTTTAAATTTGCAGTAGATGACCTGTTGCCCATTACTGCAATGAATCAGAGAGGTTAGCAAGGTGAGATGCATCAGCTAGTTTCAGCCTTTCAGTCTTTGTCTTGGATCGATTAGACTCGATGCCTTGTCAATTATGTTCTTATATATGGAAATGTTTGCTTGGTAGACAGTTCTCTTTCAGGCTTTCTTCATCTGTCAAGTTAAAACGTATTTTTAGTTTGATGCATGGGGGGGGGGGATAGGAGTTGTTCATTACGGACAGTTATTGATTCCATTTAGCAAGTTAGTTCAGTGGTGGGTGAGGGGCTTAAGATTAAGTAGGATGGATCACTTATTATAGAGATGCCATGGGCAATCTTAATGAACAAGTTTATCTAAATCACAGATTAAATAAAAAGGGGTCTGCAAGGTGAGGCAGATTGGTATCTATTATTGGGTGAGAAGCAGATCAGTGTGGGCCTGTGTGGTGACAAAGGTGGCTTGTCACGATCAGGACGAGGATTGGAGTTTTACAAGATATCCCAAACCATCCATCATGTCACCAAATCTAATGCACCGACCCTAATTATTCAGTCCATTTGCAGACACAGGTTAATAATGGAGAACTCCTAGTCTTATCTCTTCTCCCCTCATTGCCTTATAGACATGGTTGTTGTGTTAAAAGCTGTCTCACATGTATCCACCATTAGAAAGATTCTGAACTTAAAACTACCTACTTTTGTAAAAAATTTATATGACTTGAACTAACTTTAACACAAAATACATATATGGGGGAGAATTAAGAAAACTCAAAAATGAGGATAAAAATAGAGTCTTGAACCTAATTTCAATATGGTATCAGAGTAAGTGCATGTACATGGACCTCCGCCTAAATTGTGAGTGTATGACCCATGGTTAGTCGTTTCGGATGAAACTTTAATAATCCTAGATTAGAAAGGCGACGACTATATGTTTAAATACTTTAATAAGATGACATGTAGCGGATGATGTGAGAGATAAAAGATGATGGTGAGCCATTTGATGACCGACCGACCAAGAGTGTACATTGTCTCATGTCATGACTACTTTGCAGTTTCATCTATAGGATGAGCCCTGTGTGAATGTTGTCACAAATACTAGCGAAGCATAAGAAATCATTATTCTTTGGATCTTCCCGTGTGATGTATATTTTATTTTGATGTATTGTATGCTTTTTACTTAGATTTTTTGTTTATAACTTTAGTACTTCTATGTTTTTATTTTTACATTTTTTATAATTAAATCATTTTGAATGAATTTTTATTTTTTTATTTTATTTTCAAGTTTTAAAATATTTTAATATTTATTTATTTTTGTATAATAATGGTAGGAAAGGGCAGGCCATCAATAATGGTGCTCCCACCGAATAATAGGAAATGATTTTATGCCCCAAAATGAAAAGACACCCACTTGGTTTCCACCCTGGGTACCATTTAAGAAGCTGCTTGTATGAAAAGAAACGGGAATATATGGGTACAGTGGGACCCCAAAAGAGTTAAGGCATCGTTTGGCTTCTCTACAGGTGAGATCTTGGAAGGCTTTTCAACTTTGAAGTGAGTTAGGAGGTAGGACAAAGTGAACCACTGCTTCACTTTCTATCCTGCAATTCTAAAGCACAAAAGAGAGCAAAAGAGAACAAAACCTTGGCCTGCTCTACAGTGGTTCCGGATTTTCTACCTTTTCTGAGATCTTCTGGCTTGGTTTGCGAGACATGTGGAACCCTTCATGGGTATTAAAGAGCAAAGAGCCAAAGAGAGATGTTTCATGGTTATCTTTACCTGCCTCCAAGATTCATGACCAGCAGCTGAAGTAAGATACAACTTCTCAAGTTTTTAATGTTTTCTTCACTTCATATCTACGAACTGGTTAGTGGATTCTCGTTCCTTTCCATTTTCTGAATGAATACATCACTGTCCAACGAAGGAAAGATATGATCAAAACATGACTTATTGCTTCATTCTTTCAGTTTAGGGGAGACTACTTTGATGGTGACACTTGGAGAGATTAAAAAGGGGAGGTTAAACGAGAGGGATGAGAGCTTAGATGAATGTCTGGTCTATTCGCCAGCCGATGAACTTTATGAGGTGGGACTCTTCTGTCTGTGTTGGGAACACGGGTTGTTTTCGACGCATGAAATATGTTTTGCAGATGCTAAAGGCCATTCAAGGCTTGACCACATGCAAGTTGTTCCACGAAATCGAATCTCATATACTCTTTGTTTTTATGCCTATGTGAGGTTATAACTTATTAACAACTAATGGCCTAATCCATCTCTAGTTGTCCAATTATATTGTCTTATCGGTTTCCCACCATTTCCCAGATCAAGAGAGTGAAAGGAAACACAATAGGAGGGATGTAGGAGAAGAAATAAGTGAACCAGAAGGAGAAACGTGGATGCTAAAGGCCATTCAAGGCTCGACCTCCGGCTGGCCATCAAAGTTGTTCCACGAAATCGAATCTCATATGTTGCTTGTCTTTATGCCAGTGTGAGGTTAAAACTTGCATAATCCATCTCTAGCTGTCTAATTTTACTGTCTTATCAGTTTCCCATCATTTCCGAGATCAACTGAGTGAAAGGAAACACAATAGGAGGCATGTAGGAGAAGAAAGGAGACGAACCAGAAGGAGAAACGTGAATGCTCAAGGCCATTCAAGGCTCGACCACTGGCAAGCCATGCAAGTTGTTCCACGAAATCGAATCTCATATGTTGTTTGTCTTTATGCCAATGTGAGGTAATAACTTATAAACTACTAATGGCTTAATCCATCTCTAGTTGTCCAATTATATTGTCTTATCGATTTCCCACCGTTTCCCAAATCAAGAGAGTGAAAGGAAACACAATAGGAGGGATGTAGGAGAAGAAAGGAGCGAACTAGAAGGAGAAACGCGATTGCTAAAGGTCATTCAAGGCTTGACCACCGGCAGGCCTTCAATGTTGTTCCACAAAATCGAATCTCAAATGTTGTTTGTCTTTATGCCAATGTGAGGTTACAACTTGCATAATCCATCTCTATCTAACCCATTTTATTGTTTTATCGGTTTCCCACTGTTTCCCAGATCAAGAGAGTGAAAGGAAACACAATTGGAGGGATGCACGAGAAGAAAGGAGACGAACCAAAGGAGAAACCCGCATGCTCTAGTGTGTTCAATTTTAACTGGTTGGTTCAGCTGAGTTTTTGTTTTTCCCTTATGCTAACATTTTGCAAATCTATCACATAAAGATTTCTTAGTAACACACTAATAGATTGGCTCACCCTAATGAATGTGAAGTTAGGTTTAAGACCCATCCTAAAATGATTAGCCAATAGGAAGTTTCCTTTCCGACTAATAAACCCCAAGTGTTTGTACTAATCACTAGTCTATATAGGCCTATTCTTTTACTCTCTCCCTTATGTGTATCCCCTCAAAAAAAAAAAAAAAACATAAGAGAACATACACTAACTTTCATAATTACAATTCAATATCATCTGTATAGAAGTCTCGAGTTAAATTAAACTTAGCACAAAGTCTATCATACTTCATAATCGTGCAAGATAAGAACAGGTATTCAAGAAAACCGCAGGAAAGCAAACAAGTCAGGTCTACCCAAAAAATTTGGAAATCCTTGTCTTGGTAGTTTTGCCTTCCCCTAACCAGTGTTGCATGTGGACTCCAATGGCGTCCAAATACAGGCTACACCTCCCATGGAATCCAACTACCTTTCCCTGAGTCGTCGTTGAAGTGAAGAAGGTGCCTCTCTCCTCTCCGAATGGCCCGTACTTTCCTCTGCTTGTGTAGAATGTTAGAGACTTGATTACTTTCTGCGTCTCCACTCTATCCACAGATCCGTAATAGCCACAGATGCAGTTAAGGATCTCATTTGGGTACTCGAATCTGATCTGCAATAATCACAAAAAACCAGAGTTTTGGGTATTGTTCAGGAAGACGTAACGACGAAAAAAAAAAAAAATTGAAATGGTTACCCTATGCGTCGTCTCTCCTGTGCCGCTTCCATGCATTGTAGACTTGACAAATTGCCCAATTTTTTCATACTCTATCTGTATTGATGTTATCCCTTCACTTGATCTTGTCAAGAAAATCTGTCTCACCCCATTATAGACTCCGTCGTCCCAAGGTCTCCCTCCTGATCCACCCCATGGTCCTGGTCCAGACGGAACTGGTTCCGTCATCACACCATGACTGATCTGAAAAGCATGAAAAAACGATCATGTACAGTCACAAGGCAGACCGATTGAAGGTAGCAAGCATTGGATCGATTGGGTTTTGTCTGTCTGGATATATTCACCTCAGCTAGTGTGGCATCAGCCCAGGAGACTGGTGAATTAGGAGGAGGCTGTGGGAGGGTTAGTTTTCCTTCGAGAACGTGAACTCCGATGCTGTCTATATACCATCCTTTCCTCCCATGGAACCCCACGATCATCCCTTCGCATTTGCTGGAAGAGAAGAAAGTTCCCTGTTCCTCTCCATATGGCCCATACTTCTTCTTCGTGGTGTGAAATGTCAGGCTTTTCACTGCAATCGGCCCCATGAAGAGTGTAGTTCCGTAATAGCCTGTTATGTGTGTCAAGATCTCGTAAGGGTAATCGAACACTATCTGCAACAAGAAATCATCTTAGTTTCTGAAGAAGATGATGCTCAGAAGAAGAAGACGCAACAGAGGCGTCGATCAGAGTCCGCTAACCTTGTCTGTTTTAATACCACCTCCCCCGCCATGTTTGCTGCCTCCTAACGCTATCCCATTCTTGTCATACACCACTTTAATGGAGGTGATACCAGCATTTCGGGTTAGAATGATCTGCCGAATGCCTGTGTAGGCTCCATCGTCGAACACCGATCCTCCACTGCCTCCCCAGGGTCCATATTTAACAGGACCTCCATCATTTGAGTTCGTAGGGTAATTTGTTTCGGCCGGCTTCTGTAACACCTGCAATTTTCCGATCCTTGAACGCATGGCAAAAGATACGAATGAACGCTTCGTTCATAGGCCGAGTAAGAACAACTCCTTACCTTGGCTTTTGACTCAGAATCGCTCAGGATTTCACTGTCAGAAGAAGAAGAAGAAGAAGAGGACGCTTGCCTTGACAAGCCCCTCGGACGAAACTTTTTGGTATTCTCCTTCTCTCTTACGGCGACCACTATGTCGTAGCCTTTGCCGGCAGATCCTCGGACGATGTTGTAGCCCATCTTGTTCATCGCCACAGACGGGACTATTGAGCTTGGGTCGTTGAGAGGCTTTATGTGAACTCCAAGGCTGTCGAGATACCAGCCGCAGCGGCCATGAAATCCGACAATCATTCCTCCGGTCACCGGAAGCGAGAAATACGATCCTTGTTGGAAACCAAATGGTCCATACTTTCTCTTGTTGCTTTCAAAGGTGAGTGATCGAACCACGAAGGGGCCTCCGGTTGTTATTGAACCGTAGAACCCATTGATCGAAAGGAGTATCTCGTCTGGGTAGTCAAGCGTAACCTGCTTCAAGGTGAATCCGAGATCCGTGAAATCGATTTCATGAACTTAATCACTTGCAGGGAACAAAGGCAATGGGCTAACCTTATCGGTTCTGGCACCACCAGTGCCGCCATGCCGCTCGGACCAGACGGAGGCGCCTTTCTTGCCTTGGTACTCGATCCGCAATGAGTCAATGGCTGCTCCATGAGATACCACCAGTTGCTTGATCGTCGTGTAGAAACCATCGTCGAACGGACTTCCGCCGCCACCTCCCCAAGGCCCGACCATCACGGGCTTCTTATCATTTCCACGGAAGCTCTGTTACACATTTAATTCGTCAATATTTTCAACCCAAAAACAGACGTAAACGTATCTGGATTAAAAACAAAAAGTACTTGTAGAACAGTGATTAATGTAGCTACCATTTTTGCAGCAAAATAAGGTAGAGAAAACGAAGACTAAGAAGCTCGAGAAAAATAAAACTCCTGAAAAGAAGTGAGAGACATCAAGAGGCCTTTAAAGGAGTCCGTGCGAGAGGAGAGAACGCTGGAGAATCCATCGAAGGGGGCAGTGGGGGAATTAGATTCTATATGAACTTTCCCAAAAGCTATTCTCCCTTTTCCTTTGTCATCAATAGATACAGATGAAGGCAGAAATTCCATTTTACGGATCCAGACCATTCATGGAAAATACGGAGCGTCCATACAAACTGGAAATGGCATCTGCTGTCTTCGAAAACCAGTCAGGTTCCAAAAAAATTCTGGAAGATTAGGAGGTTCTCCGGTATTGAGAGGACAACACATGATTCTCTGGTAAAATGGATTGTGCGTAATCTATATCTATACATAATTGTTGCAGAAAACCTAAGAATACGTGAGAAACGTCTCTTAGAGATAAGATTCGAGTGATCATATGGTGTCAGTCTAACAGCATGATCGAATTGCTTTCTGAAAGTTGTTTTTCGATTTCATTACAGAACTTTCTTTTCTAGTTTGATATTGAAAGCTTCTGTTTCTTTAGCTGCTAGGGCTATCAATCTTTCAATCTTCATGGGATCTCATTGCTTTCTCTTCCACCATCCAAGATCAACAAAATAACCATCAAAATGAACAAATTGAAATTGAAGGGACAAGTAACAAATCAAACATAGTTTATGGTGAAAAACTCCCACAAAGACAAAAGATTCCTTACCAAAAACCAAATACAGTAATCATACAATAAAAAAGGGAAAAGACTAAAGAATAAATATAAAATATGAGAAATTTTTATGAAAAAATTAAATTGAAGATGAAAAGAACAAAATGCACAAACCAATTTTACGTGGTTCAGCCCTAAGAGACTACCGCCTACAAAAGTGGACGGAACCACTCTGATACCCACCCCGCCAATTCTTGACTGCCACGAGACATGGCATGCCCAACTTTGATACCATGACAATGGTTAGCCAATACTATCCAACAGACCTATCTGTAAGGTGCAGAAAGTTACCGCCTACAAGAGTGGACGGAACCACTCTGACACCCACCCCGCCCATTCTGGAGCCGCCTCTCATGGGATTCGAACGTGGGACGTGGCGTGCCTGACTCTGATACCATGACAACGGCTAGCTAATACACCCCTAATAGACCGATTCGTTAGGTACGAAAAGCTACCGCCTACAAGAGTGGATGAAACCACTCTGACAATACAAGCCAATTTATAGACTAAAGAATAATTATTTAATTCATAAATTGAGGATTCAAATTTTCTTAATTTAAGAAATAAAAAAATAATCAAGATTTTCTCTTGATTTTAGGAAATCATGACAAATCAATCTCTTGATTGATTTACCATTAATTTCCTAAATTACTACATAATTTAATTCCAAAATTTTAATTTCTCTCTTAACAAAATAAGAATTAAAAAAATCCAACAAGGTTACCTTAGAAAGTAAATTTGTCTTTCCATGTAAAATAAATTTTGAATTCTTCAAAATAAACTAGATCAGAAGAGAGCAACCAAAATATATTGCGACATAATTGATCACTATATCTAGAAGAATTTGAGAAAATGATGCATTCCAATCATACAATAAAAAAGGGAAAAACTAAAGGATAAAGAGTAAAGACAAAAAGTACAATAAGATCAAACTTCTCAAATGTTTAAAATATGAAGATTTGGTCAAAGGATCGATCAAAAGTCAAAATTGGGGTTTCGATCATATTCAGAGTTAATTACAGAGATCAAGGCCCGAGCGACGATCAAGAAGAAGGGGATTGTGCAGGGTATGATCAAGATGAAATAAAAAGAGAATGCCACCTAAATATCACCTAAGCACTATATAAGCAACAAGGTGACACAAAAATTGACAGATGGTGGTGAAACATGGGTGACATGTGGCATTAAAGGAGAATGCAACATAAGGTAAGGTGTTATATCCTCATGAAATGAATAAATGAATTGTACCATGTGACCTTCTCTCTTGTAGGAGAAGGAGAATATTAGGAAGAGAAAAAGGTGGGACGATGGAACCAACTTTACCACCCTATAAATAGATGCCCATCTTATAAATAGACATCCATTATAAACTTTAGTCCAAAGCCCCATCATATTCGTAGCAATAAGCAATTTCTTTGAGTCTGTGTTCCCTACACCTTCAATTTCAAATTAGTCCAAAGCCCCATCGTATTCGTAGGATTGTCGTAACTGTGTTGCAATGCTTGAAGTCACTACATGTAGTGAAAGGCTAGCAATGGCTAAAGTCATGGCTAGTCATGGTTGCAGGATCAGCATATTCTGTTTCAAATAAACCCACGTGCCCCGCCCCCCGGGTTAGTTTCCGGATAAGCATACTGCCACATGGCCACCACGCAAGCCACGGAGACCCCACCTTGGGCCCCGTTTCTGATTTTCTCCCGTCCACCTCTTCACTCCCTCAATCCTTCCTTCTTCGCTCCGGCTCCAAAAGAAATCCTGTCTGACAGTAAACAACAGTTCTCCTTGCTCATCTTCTCCTATCCACAAATTTTCCTCTCCCGTCCTTAGTCACTCCCCTGCAATCACTCCGCCCGAGAAACGAGTTTCTCTATTTAGATTATTTTGTGTCTCTCTCTCTTTCTTTTTCTGAATTATGGTATTTTTCTTGTCGATTCTTCGCTCTTCCTCGCTGAATTGTAGGCGCTATGGTCTCTGAGCTTCCCATCATCTGTGGGAACATGGCGCTCCCTCAGGTTACCCATTCTCCTTTCAGATGCAAAACCCCTCTCTTAAGCCCTCGTAGCCCCAAAAGAGTACTCTACATCAGATCAACTCCCAAAACCCTAATCCCTCGTACCCCCAAAAGGTCCGTCTTACTCCTGCGCTGCTCCGCCTCTTTCCCCTCCGAGCGCCACCATGCCGGCCCGCACGAGTCTAAAGATACTGTCGAGCTCCCGCTTTTCCCGCTCCCCCTTGTTCTCTTCCCGGGCGCTATCCTTCCTCTCCAAATCTTTGAATTCCGCTATCGTATCATGATGCACACACTCCTCCAGACGGACCTGCGCTTCGGCGTAATCTACTCGGACAGCTCCACCGGAACCGCCGACGTCGGATGCGTTGGTGAGGTCGTCAAGCATGAGCGTCTCGTCGACGATCGTTTCTTCCTCATATGCAAAGGCCAGGAGCGGTTCCAGGTACTCGACATTGTCCGCACTAAACCCTATTTGGTGGCCGAGGTTGCCTGGCTCGAGGACCGCCCTTCGCCTGACTCCGACGGAAACCTGAACACGCTTGCCAACGAAGTCGAGACCCACATGAAGGACGTCATTAGGCTTTCCAACAGATTGAACGGGAAGCCCGCAAAAGAGGCACAAGATTTGAGGAGGAATCTGTTTCCGACCCCCTTCTCCTTCTTTGTTGGGAGTACCTTCGAAGGGGCTCCTAGGGAGCAGCAGGCACTGTTGGAATTGGAGGATACCGCCACAAGGTTGAAGAGAGAGAAGGAGACTTTGCGGAACACTCTCAATTATTTGACAGCTGCATCCGCGGTTAAAGATGTTTTCCCCTCTTCTTGATCGGATTGGGAAAGGGAATAATTTGCTAGAAATCTTCTTCTATGAACGGTGAGCGGGCAAGATTTAATGGAGAGATATGAGAAAGGTGAAATCAAAAGATGGAGAGTCATGAATTAGAAGGTGCAAGAGATGGTAACTTTATTTGCCATTGTTATTGATAATTGGCCCCTTTGTACAGTATTTGTATGTGCTTTTCCTTTTTTCTGTTTTGGCTTTTCTGGTTGAAGCTGCTCTATGTTCATGTATTGTTATTAGGCATATCTGTCTACACCTGAGACAACAGCATAGACACCAAATGGTTCACACTTTTTAGTATTACTTTTTGGGTTCTATTCATGGTTAAATGAAGTCTTCCCAATGAAGTTGTTGATTTTTGTTCATTCTCACTACCCTATTTGCTCTAAGAGTATGCAAGCAGTAAATGATATGTTTGAGTAGTATATTACCTTCCGGGGTGCTCATGGGAATTTTTGGTGGAATCTACATTTAGCCAAAGAAAAATGAATCTCCATGTTTATTCATCAAATGAGAGAAGGTGATATTCCATCCTAGGGGGTAGGATTTTAAATACACTAGAGAAAGTTTATGCAGGATGAGTCCACATAATATCGTCCTCCATGTCAACCTATATTTGAGATCGAAATTTAAGGGTCCCCAAGCCCTCCAGTGCATTTTCCACTTAAACACTAAATAAAAAAGCATGTTCTCTAGAGAAAGGAGATCAGTTTGAAATGTTCTCACTCTTTCTTCTGCTCATCTATTACCTCTATGCACTATCATTCTCCCCTTCCCCCCTCCCCTTTTACTATTTTGCTAAAGAAAAAGTAAATTTCTCTAAACTTCTTAACCCTACTTTTTTTTTTTGGAACATTTGATAGTAAACCCAGACAAGCGTCTGACATATAGTTGTTGGTAGTAGATGTCTTCCTGTCTGTGTTTTCTTTTATCATGAGGGATGTGAAAAAGAACTGAGATCCTATTATGAGGATCTTACCAGCATTTTTATGAGCTGTTTTAGCACACTTCAGTGCCAGCTGGCCCTTGTTTTGAAAAGCTTTAGGTTTACTAATCTTATGGTTTAGGGTTTAGGGTTTAGGGTTCAGAGCAGTTGCCAAAAGTTCCTGAGTCTTTATACTCCTGAGTTGGCATTTGCAATGATGTTGACCTGGAGCCCTTATTATTCAGTTTGTTTTTTGTTTCAATTTTTTAATTATTTGGTACTTTTGTAGAGCAAATCATGTAGCTGAAGCAGGGCATCTAAAGTAGCAAAAGGTAATCCTAGAGGTTTCCTATCTCACTTCTTAGATACTTTACGTTTTAAAGCAATAAACTTATTCTCAGCACTTACTGATTCCTCCCATACTTGTGAAGTAAGTTATAATGTCCCGTATAGTTTAGTCATTTATGTGCTTCACCAGTCTTAACGTTAAATTTATTGCTAGACATAGTCTAACTTCCTTGAAAGAGTGACATATATGACAGAGTCATTAGCTTCTCCAAGACATCGATGGAAAGCCCAAGTAAAAGAACCACACGATATAATGAGGGATCTCTTTCCCATCCAATTCTTTTTTTTGTAGAGTATGTCTGCAGGACCCCATAGGAGCTGCAGGGACTCCTGGTATTCGAAAAAAACCTGGACTAGGTTGAAGGGAGCAAAGGAGACTTCCTAGGAACTCTTTCTGTCAAATGATGAATTTATCAGTTATTCATGATTGGTTTGAGAAAGAGAATTGTGATTTGATATTTTCAATGAAGGGTAAGGGGATGAGAAATGGCAAAGTTGGAGAGAAATGAATAGGGTTATGCATAGTATGATAACTTTAAGCTTTGGACAAATAAATTCTTGCAGACTACTTGATTTATGTTTATTGCCATCTCTTTTTGTTTGAAGAGTGTGTCACTAGTTTTAAAACCCACTACTATTCTGATGCTATTTGTTCTCGTGTTTTTGGTTAATATGCTTTATGTGTCAATGAGCTTGAATTTCCCTTATTATCTTTTGTCAGGTGAAACTTACAATTCTTGGTGGTGATCCTTTTGTAAAATTAAGTTAGTATAACCAATGTGATGCTACTTGCCTAACTTATAACTTGTACTGTAGGTTGGCCACATAGCCACATAACAGCCTACTGCACATCTCTGTCTGGCTTCTGGACCGGTGGCTTCCATTGGGATTCAAGCATTTACCATTGTGATGGCTTTTACTTTGGTAACCCTTTCTTTACGCTGTGCTTTTAACTACTTCTAATCCTCCTAAATTACATACCTGAAATAAAATCTATTGTTTGTTCCCAAATGAAGCGACTATCCTCATAACTTATTCTTCAAATTAGAAAAAGATACAAATTCTTCCATTCGAAGTATCATTGTGCATGTAGTTAGCAAAAAATGGGGTTGATCATAATCTCTTGTTCTTTTGATCAACCCCATTAGTTCTTGTACTGCTTTGTTTTCCTTGCCTTTTGGCTTTTAATGTTTTGTTCTTTAAACAAATATTTAGTGCTTGAAATACAAAATAAACAAAGTGGGAGAAGAGGGACTTTCAGGTTGGGAGGCCTTAGTTACTTGCTATACATTATGTGATTCTATTTTATTTAATGACAACCTCCAAATTATGGTCTATAAAGTTGAAATTCTACCAAAAGTCATACCTGATTAACCTATTTGTTAGATGCATGGTTCGGCGACTTGACAGGTTGGCTTATGATTATGGTGAGTTGCTGTGGACTTTAGTCGTAGTGGATAGGGATGACATCGAGTCGAGCTAGAACTTGTATATGTTCGAGTTGAGTTTGATTTGAATACTTCAAACTTGAGTCTAAATTGGAATCGAGTTTGAGTCCAATAATTTTAACAGTTTTTAAGCTCGAACTTGAATTGGGTTCAAGTTCCAACCTATATTCAAAGCTTTGCATAAAATATATGTTAAATAAATTGCAAATAAAATTATGCATAAATTGTACTTAAAATTGGAAATGATCAATGAAAAATGTACATAAAATACTATACATAATCCTTGTAAAAAATTGTTTATACTGACACTACATTAAATTGTTCGTAAACATTACATAATATTATGCATAAACTTTATTCAATAATCAAACACCAAAATTTAAATGAAATATCAATATCAAATTTACAAACAATGAATCCAGTATAAATTTATAAATTCCAACTCTTTACTTTCATGTTAAAAAATAATATGGTAAGTTTTCGTCTACGTGAGCAAAATCTCCACTTATGATAAAAACAAAAGAGGAAAAATTATTATTGTCTGATAAAAAATACTCTTCCACTAATTACTTAATGTAGTGAAAAATATTAAAATTACCAAGATGAAAAATCAACTGATATCATTATCTCCATAAGCATCTTCTCATGTTGCAATCATAAAACAAAAAATTAAATAAGACTAAAAAATTCACTAAAAAATATCATAATAAATAATTATTTAAAAGTAGTTCACCTTTTGGTTTTCTTGATGTGGTGAAGAGTCCTAATCCAATCATCGCCATAAATCAAACTTGAACTATATTCGGCACCAAGGAAGAACGATATAGGTTTATTACTCTACCACCATTATTAAAGGTAGACTCTGAGGTTACTGTATATATGAGAATTGCAAGGATGTTTATTGTCATCTTAGATAATACTTAAAATTTTAAATTATTCACTTGCTACAATTCTAAAATATTAAAATCATATTGTGAAATTTCTTCACAAATATACACACCTTCAAGATAATTTTTCAATTTTGACTTTGGTGAATTCACTAATTCCACTTGTTTCACACAAGTCATTAACTTTGACCAATTTGAACTAGATGGAGAATGTGACCTACGACTTGTAGAAACACTCATAGAGTTAATACTTGAAACAATATTTTTAATATTATACATGGCTATATAATCATCATAAATCTCAAATAAGGTCCATCAAACTAAGTTGGTATTCATTCCAACTTCCACCTCAGAATATATTTTTGAAAAATAGGTGTCAATCAATCTTAATTTGACCCTTGGCTCCAAAATTAAAGCAATAACCATCAACAAATTGTATTCACCCTGTACTTTTCAATTTTCTATTTCATTTTACTAATTATCGTCTTAATGAAAATATTTTTATTTGTATAATGAAAATTCAAAACTTATTTTACCTTATATATATCACGAGGTACAAATTATAAGTAGGGTAGTCACTTATTGATTACATTAAAGATTTTTAAAATTTCACACACCATTTCATCCTTTTTTCATTCATCAAGACTTGGCAAGCAATCATAAATTGGTTCTCTATCTTGAAATATAGGAAATACATATTTGAATTTTAATACAGAACATAACATGTCTTTAAGTAGACTTCCAATGATTTGGACAATCAACAACCAACCTTTTTGCTCCTAATTGTAGTTGATGCACAAATTCAAAATAAGTGGAAAGTCTAGTCTCAAATTGATTAATGAATTTGACACCCTCATGTACATTCTCAACGATATCTTTAATT
Organism: Aristolochia californica; assembly: GCF_029961685.1. Lineage (NCBI taxonomy): Eukaryota > Viridiplantae > Streptophyta > Magnoliopsida > Piperales > Aristolochiaceae > Aristolochia > Aristolochia californica. Next base: position 8,092,539 of record NW_027181815.1, read on the forward strand.
TCAATAAGACCATCTTGGACTAATAAGTTTAGAATATGAGTTTAACAACACACATTGAATAATTTCCCACCAAAATCGATTTTCTATTTCTTGATAAATCATTTTTTAAAACTCTCATACAAAAATCTTTATATGCAATATATCAACTAAGAAACTAAATACTTTATTTTTAATTTTCTAATCTTTCAAACATTTGTAAATAACATATGTTATGTTAATACCACGACAAAGAGGAGGAACATATACAAAACTCACAACCCATTTTTGTAGCTTTTAATTACTATCAACGAAATATCCAGTAATAATCATGTATTCAACTTTTTGATTTTGGGACTTCCAAATATATGTAGTAAGACTAATCTTATTAATCTCTTTCAATAAAGTTTTTAATTTTTTTCTTTGCCACATACACTTCCAGACAATCCTTAATGATCTTATGACATGTTTTTTTCTACATAATTCACATTTGACATCTTCATTACAAATTTAAATCCCTCCTCTTCTACTATCATGAGCGGATACTTATACATAAGAATCCAATGGGCAATAAACCTTCTTATTTTAACTTGATCATGTTTGTTTCCAAAATCCATAAAATGATGGTCAGATGAACTATTATCAACAATAGACCCCATTGGTTGAAAATTCATGTTTTTTTTTTGCTTTCGTAATGTTATTTATCTACTAGGATAACCACTCATATGTGAAATCACTCCACTACTAATAATACTACTTTGGATTTACAATGAAAACATTGAACCTTTTTTGTACCATTTAGAAGTGAAATTTCTAAATTTTATCCACACATGATACCTTTTTATGTCTTTTTTTACTCTGGATAGAGTCGACTTCTTCCTCGATTTGGGTACTTTCATCTAGGCTCCTTTTAATTGCATTAGTAGTTTGAGAAGGACAATGCTTTGGAAGAATTGAGTCATTATCTATAAATGTCACATGAGCAGAAAATGTTGACATTCCTATTAGTTACTTCTATAAAAATAAAATAAAAAGAAAAAATAAAAATAAAAATAGCAATCCAAACAATAAAGACAATTCCATATTATGTTGTCTTTTCTTTGTCTATTCCATACAAACACTATTTACTGAAACCATGCATGTCAAAATAGATAGCTTCCTAGTATTTCTTGTTAGACCTCTAGATCCTTGTACATCCCTAGAATTTCCCAAATGATTAAAATGTTCCTATGTGATAATGTACCCTAAATGTTTTGCATTTCTAACTACAGTCAAAGTATGGGTTGTTCATAATCTGTGTTAACCAATGTTTATGAAGTATATGCATAACCTTTGTATTTCTAACTTCTTTAGCTATTTTCATTCTAACTAGTTCATCTGCTACTAACTAGTTCTCTAGGTGCTAGGTTTTTCAATCAGATATGTGAAATCCAATATTTGGAGGCCGCAGGCAGCAACCATAGCTAGATACGAACAACAAGATGTTCATGAGTTTTTCATTTCAATGCTCCATCTTGGAACCCAGGTAATCTCTACGCCAAGTAAATTTGGTTGACAGAGAAGCCACAGGAATCGTCTGATGGTGATGGTCATCTCAGAAGAGAAAAGAAATAGCAGAGTTTAGAGGAGATGTAGTCTTGGAACTGATAGGGTAAGAAGTCACGGGCGGTTGTCCGCAGGAGCATAACAGAGGCAGCGACGGACGCTGGCAATCGATAACACGGATTTAGTTGAGGCCATTGATGGTGAGCAGAACACAAACGGGCTATGACGATTGATCCAAGTGAGAGGCAATGAGGACGCGACCGTGGATTGGTCTTGATAGAAATAATTCAGAGTAGAAGGGACGGAAGGAGGTGCTCCTCCTGCAAGCTTTGCAAAGAGTAGTGCAGAAGCTTGAGATCTTGTCTCCCTCCACTCGGCAGCTTCTGTACCCATCTTCCATAGAGAAGTCAAATCTACAAACATGCTCTTGGAGAGTAACTACACAGCAAATGTATCAGATTTTGGACCATTAGACTGGTTCTGACAGAAAAAACTCCAATCACTATCCTAGTGCGAGGGACTTTGGGTTATTTGGATCCTGGGTGCATTCAGACAGGCCAGTTAACTGATAAGAGTGATGTCTGTGGTGCTTGTCGAGCTGCTAACAGGGAGAGATGCCACTCTGTTTCAAGAGGTCCCAAGAAGAGAGAAGTCTTTCGAAGTACTTCCCTTTCTGCCATGAAAAATGACCAGCCCTTTCAAATTGTTGGGTCCAGGGCTTTAGAGGAAGGAGAAACATCCGGTGGACAAGAATAAAAGCACATCTAGCATAAAGAGATTCATAAACACGTCTCACAGGTGAGGTTTAGCTATAATGACAAAATATGAGTGGGAGATTTAAACATATAGCCTCCTACATTGGTAAAATATGTCAGTTGTTTCTAGCCAAGCAGTTGAGTTTGCAAATGGAAAACTATGTAAGGTCGTTTTTGTTGCAAAATGTATAACCCACGCTTTAAGGCAACATTTTTTTTTTTCAATTTGGAGTAGGGAATTTCCAAGAACACTCAGTAGCAAACATATCAGTTAAATATTTTTGGTAATCTAAACAGGAAAGAGTGCATATAAAGCTTTGTTATGGCAGAAAATACCATGACAGAACAGTAGACGAAGCTCAAAAACTTCTTAGACCATGTTACTGCAAACATGAATATCTGATAAAATAGATACAAACGAACCAGCGCTTAGACAAGCACATTTGGCAGCATTGACCAATAGCTCACTGGCGAAAATGGTCTTCAGTCCTAGCCTTTGACACATGTTCAAAGCTTCCCAACTATTCACTACCACCCACAACAAGAACCTTCATCGTGCAGCAATTCAAGTGCATTCCATGGTAATTTCCAGCCAAATGATTCTGATCATTTGTATGCAAATATCATCTTTGAACAACATTTTTAGCTCTTTAGGAAAGCCTTCAGAGAAAAAGGGGGAGGTGCATCCTGCCAGTCATGATTAAAAGGTAAGAACTCCAGTTTAGTTCAGAGCAACAACCTTTACGATCCTCAACAAGATTCTCTTTATGAAGCTGGTCAAGCTCGCAAACATGCAGATGAGAAGGAATTTATAAAACATGTGAATGACATTTAACTGTAAGGTTTTTCCAGCAATGGAAGAAAACAATTGCCTGATAAAAAGAAGGAATGGAATGAACAACAAAAGAATGCAGCTTTTGATGCCCCCAGATGACAAAGAAGATGGTCAACTAAAACAATAGTCTTAAGTTCATGAACGATAAAAAGAAAAGCAATCAAATTATTAACCTTGCCAATCTCTTGATGCAAGTATTGCCTGACCAATGTGGCTTGCTGAATCAATCTTTCCATGGATGAATAATTTGGCAGATTTGCATGTGCTGTCAACAATCACATAAATGGAGCAGAGGAAAAGCATCGAAGATGAGATTTTATATGTGAAAAGATCAGGGACGGATTAGAATGGTTAAACTTGGAAAAGAACATTCTGTGACAGTAAAAAACGAAAACTTACAAAGAATTGCTCTATTCAAACTATCCGCTACATTTTGGCGATACTCCAGGCTTAGCAAATGAAACATTGGGGACTTTTCTGGCTCTTCGTAAGCTAACAGAGCCATAAAATCCTGAGAGTGCAGAACATGTTGGTTAGTTACCTCCAACTTTTCCAAATTGACCAAAAACTTTGCCCATGCCAAAAAAAAAAAAAGCATATAACTAATTCATGTGCTAGTCAGCGGTCTGAAGACATGCACTCTTTGGCATAATTTCTCTTTCTTCTTTCATACGTACAGAAAAAAAGGTTCACACAAATTTCATCAATAAGCATCAAATAATGAATAAAACATATGCAACAACAACATGTAACATGCCAATACAACGAAACAGGCAGGCAAGCAAGTACCTCATGTACTGATTCACAATTATAACTAAAAAAAAAAAGAAAATACTTCAAAGCACTCATCAGATATACCTCAAGCTTCTCAACATATTTCTGCACTTTCCCAAACGGTGTCAGCTTGTTCTGAGCAAACTCCAGAGCTTCTGTGCTGTCATGAAGGTATTAATCATATCAATTAAAGAGCATGCATTCAAAAACTAAAGATAGCAACAAAATTATATACCAATAACCAAAACAAGTTAAGAAAGGGTCCAATAATTTGCTCACCATTTCCTAGAGCAGACAAGCTCAACAAAATGTAGACTCAAAAGATCAAAATGCAAATCCTTGTTATCTTCAAGCAAGTTGTGTGCTAGTTGTTCTGTCAGCTCTATGGCCTTGAGAGCATTGCCCTCCAGTGCAAAATGGAAAATTGCTGATAGATAATCCAGTAAAGAATGTTATCAGACACATGTTGATGGGAAACCTCACTTTCATTTATGAAAGAACTGATGACTGATAGAACGGTTATGACAGTGAATAAAGTAAGCTTCAGGATCACTGCTTGTGCCAAACTTTTGCCAAAAAAATAAAGTTTCAAAGTGGCCATTGAATTATTTTTGGGACATCAATTCCACTTTTACCTTTGCCAGTGAATATGATCTTTGTTCTAAAAAAAGAAAAAACCTCTGGTGTTCCAATTTACACACTCATTAGGTACTGTTGCTCAATCTCAGAGAACAAACAATTGTTTTCCAAGAAAAGTCACAAACTCCTCAAAGGAAATCTGATACCATGAAAGGACATGGAATCACCATGAACTTCTAAAACCATTACATACAAAAAAAGCATCCTATATAAGTATGGATCAGAAGATTGTCATAGGATTCACCCACGTTTTCTTTTCTCCATATCTACAGGATAATCAGGAGGCTGCTTCATCCCTGTAGAACCAATGAATGTCTCTGCAGTCTCTTTGAAACAATTGTGCACAAGATAAGACAGGACTATGTTCCGGACATCATTGTCATTGATTGCCTGTCAATAATGTAAATCATAGATGTCTTTAGTCTTACGAAACAGAAATACCAGCTGAACGTCTAGACCATATCAAACCAAGTAAGCCTACATTAGACCAGTCTAACCATATAAGCAGAACATAATAGAGATGAAGAATATGATAGTTTATGATAGTTTTTAGCGCCAAAGCAAGATAAACTAAAGAATCTGAGTCAATGTACCTAAGCTAAGCCACTTTTGATCCAAACCCAACCTTGGATCACAGTGTGAACACTGATACATAAAAAGATGTAGTGTTGGGCTTTTAAGCAATATTATGTCAGATCCGTATATGATTAGAAACCTTGATATTTTTCCAAGTTTCATTGAACTAATATATTCACGTAGTTATATAGAACATGGATATGCTGGCCCCAAAATCTTAATAAAAAACTTATTATAAGAACATAATCTGTCAAACATAAAATCCGTCGTGGTAACACCATAAAAGAATATAAATAAATAAGCTATCTATAAAACTGCTATAATCTATGAAAAAACTAAGGGGAAGTGAGTTCAATTTTGGTGTTTGGCTAATCTGCTCCATATAGAGCTGCAAGAATGTGTCTAATGCAGTTTCCTAGTTGGGAGAGATAGTTAGCAATGTTAAGACCTAGCTAATAAATCACAAAGATCTAGGTGGGAACTTCCTTTGTTATAGTATTAGTCAAATGTCATTTAGGAACAAAATGCTCTCTACATGTTAACTTAAACCAATTCATTCTGAATGAATGTTGAGAGTTGATCAGTTCCATTTTAAATAATTATTGACAGCTCTCGTATGGAAATTCATTTATTCCTAATGCAACCGCAACTAATAAGAGCAAATCTACTGGAGAGAAAAAAATAAAAACCAAAAAGCAAAACTTTTTTTTTTTTTTTTTGGTTTGTCAAAGTTGCCATTTGCCAACGCCTCCTTGCTGTATTAAACCATGCATTCAAATTAATGTAGGCAGCAAATGATCAAGACCAAAACGACGAAACAAAAAAATAATAAAATCATCCAGGGTGTTGAAATTCAAGCAGAACAACTAGTCAGCTAAGCGAATTCCCACAACATCAGAACCTAAAATGTGTTTTCTCCATCAGCAATGTCCATTTCACATACAGAACTACCAGCGCGAAGGCAACTATTACGCGAGCTTCAAACCAAACTTAAGGAAGCGGCGAAGCCCAAATACAACCTAATAATAAAGCAATTTCTGAAAGACGAGGATTTATTCAAAATCAAACAAACAGAAGCTCCGATAAACAACTTTGCATAGGAATATCGATATAACATAGGTGATGATAAATCGCATACTTGAAATATTTTCAAAATAATGAATAAAAGGCGAGGAGTAAACCGGTTAGAATTAATTGCAGAAAAATGACGAAAATGAGATGTTTAACAATTCTGGTACAAAGTAGAAGTTTTACCACGTGGTCGTACTGCCGAGGATCCAAATCCATCATTTGGAAGACACCCGGTACACACAAAAAAACCTTAATTGCGGTAGGCTATCTGCAGAGACAAAATCGGTATCCGATTTCTGTTTTTTTCCCAAATCAAAGTGGAGTCATGCTATTACTTCTTCGAATTGGAGGCGAGGCCCCATTTTCCGTCATCCGACAAATCAGCAAAAACAAGAGGTATTCACAGCCTTGTGCCCTCTTTTTTCTCTTTCTCAGATTGGCAACGGCACGATTCCTTGGTGAACATCAACGAAGTGTGTCCCTTCCTACCTTTGAAGCTTTCGATAGGGTGTAGCCTTCATATGTAGGATTGTCGGATGCTCGTGTTCGCACAATTGTTTGAATTCTGATTTCTCAGCAGCACTGACCGGAACTTACCGGATTAAAGCATCGCCGTTCGCCATAACATTAATCAAGTACTATAAAGTTGGATTTTCATATAATAAAAAATACAAAATCAGTAATCAATATTTAATGGAGATTAACCTGCGCGAAAAAAAAGTGTTTCAACCTTCAGGATTTGAGATCAATCTGCTACAGAGAAGTTCAGTCGGACCAGTTCACACCAATGGAGAAGACTTTAAGTTGGGGGTCATGACTCATGTGTAAACCAGAATAGTGGATTTTACAGGAAGGTTGTCTTAGTTTAATATATTTACTATAATACCACTGTCTCTATTTTCTTATTAAAAATGAATATATGAGTAATAAAATAAATATAAAATAAGAATAAATTTAAATATAATCCTTAATTGAGATTAATGATGAGTACGAATCTGGGTTTTCTTATCCACCTAAACATTTTCCATGATTAATTAAATATTCCCTTAATCATGATTATGCTTCGTAATAGAGTCCTAACAAATTGGGAAACCTCCATTTGACCTTTCCCTACTTCCTGTCCTCACAATCGACCAGACCACGCAGGCTGCACGTGGGACGACGAAGCCCAACCAACGTTCCAGAGTCCGCCTTGGCGCCCTGCCGTTTGGAGAGTCGCCACTGTCTCGGGCTCTCCTTTCTTTTCGAGCATCTGTCTCTGGTCAATTTGTCCGCTGATTATACTGATTCACTGTAATAATGGCTCACCTCTTCTCGTCCCTTCCCACTCTCGCTTTCTTCTTTTTCTTCTGTTTCCTTCCTCCACTAGCGCTTTCTTACTCGGAACTTTTTGAGTCCTGGTGTAAGCAACATGGGAAATTTTATCCTTTGGAAGAAGAGAAGCTCCGGAGATTTCGGATATTTCAGGATAATCTGGAATTCATTAACCAGCACAACAGCATGGGTAATTTCACCTTCACTCTTGCGCTTAATGACTTTGCGGATCTCTCCCACGATGAATTCAAGGCTACCCGATTGCGCCTTGCCGTTCACCCCTCCCCGTTTCTCCGATCACCTCGAGTGCTTTCCCTCAAGGATATTCCGGCTTCAATAGATTGGAGGGAGAAAGGTGCTGTCACGGGTGTCAAGGACCAGGGAAGCTGTGGTATGTGCTTTTTTTCTTTTTTTGTTTATTATAGTGGAGAATTTGGGCCTTTTTTTTTTTTTTTTTTTGTTGAAATCGTCTACCTCGTTCTTCTTTTCGCGACAGTTCGTCAGGTACTAGTTGTTTACGTTTATCTTGGTTCAAATGGGTGTGTGATGATGATGTTTGAATTTAAACAAGCACGGCATCTTTTTGCCTCCTAACTGTTTAACTGATTTAAGTGATTATGAAAAAAAAAAAATATATATATATATATATACTTTTTGACATTCATACACCAAAAATATATTTGTTCATCTATGACTATGTATTTGACAGCCCCAAATGCTTGTCTTTTCCAGTTGTAATTAATTCAATGGAAGCTATGAAAGTTTATGTGGGTAACTGATTACTGGAATCAGCTTTTTTGCACATTTTGGAATTTTTTTTCTTTTAGGAATGGATAACATCGTCTGTCTTGTCGAGGAAAAAGGTTAAAATTGGTCTTCTGCACGCTAATAGCTTTCGCTAAGGTTTCCGTGAGCTTCTCATCCGAGCAAATAAAAGCTCTTCAGTACTACTTTTCTTACCAAACCAATGAAATGCACTATTACAAATTAGTTAAAACTAGACTTAATACTGTACCTCAGTCTTCCAGTCGTACCTAGTCTTTGAAGTGGGAACCCATGTGAAATTTGCTCTTATTTAATGAGTTGATTTTGAGTTTAGGTTACAGACCTGTCGAACACTTGTTAATAATTTTGTCCTTCCTAAGTTTCTCATCCTTCTTTCATTGATAAAATGTTGTAAACTCTTGATAGACCTTTGCAAGCTGAGAGAAGTCCTAATTGGTTCTGATGAACAAGGCTCAGGACACAGTGCAAGGTTTCATACATATGAAGAAGAAATATACCAGAGATAAAATTGATAGAAGGGAATGGAGAGCTCTAGCATGTTTATATCTATCAACAGTGATCTGTTCCCTTGCAACTATTGACATTTACGGAGCACCTTTAGATGCAAAGTACTTGAAGATCTGCATAGCGCACCAATCCTAGCTAACCACCATGTTGTTCTGGTCTGACAGTTTTCTTATTACTTAGTTATCATGTGCTGATCAACTTCCATTTTTTGTTTAAGGTGATTGCTGGGCTTTCTCAGCCACGGGTGCCATGGAAGGCATAAACCAGATCTTCACTGGATCCCTTATTAGCCTATCTGAACAGGAGTTATGTGACTGTGATAAAACTTACAATATGGGCTGTAATGGAGGGCTTATGGATTATGCCTTTCAGTGGGTTATTAAAAATGGTGGAATTGATACTGAGGAAGATTACCCATATCTAGCTGCTGATAAGCCTTGTGACTGGGAGAAGGTTAATCATCTAAAGCTCATTGTAATAATGAGTTTATCCATTTCTTTCTGTGAGGATTTGATTCAACTAATATTTCCTTTCTCATAAATGTTTTAGGTAAGCCGGCAGATTGTAATCATTGATGGGTATGTTGATGTGCCTCCAAATGACGAGGACCAGTTACTCCAAGCAGTTGCTAAACAACCAGTGAGTGTGGGGCTGTGTGGCAGTGAGAGAGCATTCCAATTATACTCAAAGGTGTGTATCCTTATTGCATTGTGTGCCTTGATATTTTTTAAAATTTTACTTTGCTTGGTAATCTTTCAAAAATTTTTCTAAATTGATCGCTTAAACTTTTGATGCTATTATTGGTGTTAGAATTTCATGGAAAGCAGAAAAGATAATGAAATTAATTAAGGATGATTGTGATGGTCTACATTCATTGTTTTGTCAGGGAATATTCAGTGGACCCTGCTCAACTTCTTTGAACCATGCTGGACTAATTGTTGGGTATGGCTCAGAAAATGGTGTTGATTATTGGATTATGAAAAACTCCTGGGGAACTCAATGGGGAACAAAAGGCTATGTTCATTTGCTCCGAAACAGTGGAATTAAACAAGGGATTTGTGCATATACCAGCTAGCTTCTTACCCTACGAAGAAAAATCCAAATCCTTCTCCTCCTCCACCTGCCCCAGGTCCCACCAAATGTAGCCTTACCACCCATTGTCCTCCTGGAAACACCTGTTGCTGCACTTGGCGTGTCCTTGGGTTCTGCTTGTCTTGGGGATGTTGTGGAATGGATTCTGCAGTTTGTTGTAAGGACCACCATTACTGTTGCCCACATGATTATCCAATCTGTGAGTCCAGAACAAAACAGTGCTTAAAGGTACACGTCATTCTCTAATAGATACATGTTTTTACTGTTTCCTGTTTGTTTATGATATCCATTTCTCTCTTTATTCTTCTTTCTCTATTAATGTTCATATATAATTAAGTATAAATCTTCTGTAGAGTTCGAAAATGTGTTTTTTCTCCTTGCAATATTAAAGTTATGGAAGTTTTTTCCTCTCGCTACGTACTGGCAACTGACACCTAAGATCAAGTTCAGCCGGATGGTTTGAATGAGGTTGTTTTTGGTGTAAATTGAACTCTTTTTGAATCATTCATAAAAACACATTCCAAAATTTAGGAAGAAGAGGAACAAAAATCCAGAATGATTGGGAAAAGGTGGTGTGTGTGCAATTCAGGTTTGTTATTTCTTGGATGCATCTTTTCTTACCTTACCGACAATGCCTTGATGTCTGCAGTCTATGAAGAATTCGACACTAGTGACAGGAACGGAAAGTAAAGATCCTACCGCAAGTTTCAGAAGCTGGAGGTCCTTATATGAGGCTTGGGTTTTATAATTCTCTGGTCATAATATACTCTATCGGAAGACATTTTTTTCTTCATACCATTGTTCATGGAGAATTTTGTCTCATATATGTATCGGTGAATCTTGTCCTGCCCTTGTGAAACTAGTTTTGGGGGGACTTTAAGTGCAATTGTCGAATTCTATTTGTATTATGGATTGCTTGATTAAGCTCTACAGCACATTATTTTTGTTTCCTTATTACCACAGATCTTTTATTTATGTATGACATTTTCAGCAAAGAGAAATCTGTCTTATAAGGCTTATACTTTTCTTTCTAAAAAAAAGAAATATAAAAAAGTCACTGCTTCAGATTTTTTTTTTTAAATTTTTAATCATTTACTCTTCCTTCTGGTTGCAAGAAATTTTACTTCAGCTTACTCTCATGTTTACTAAGTAACAGCTTTTATAGCATGCAGGAAAAAGTAACAGCTTTGTCTATTCATCAGGGATTAAAACTTTATTAAATATGGTTGTAAGGTGATCTACTTAATTTTATTTGGCCTGATGTTACATTTGCAATTGGACTGCCAGTAATTTTATGAGAATCCCAGAAAAGGAAAATTTATAGGTCTGTTGGATTGTAAATACTTGATGAGTGCTCTAGGAATAGTTTATGGAATCTTAGGGATTGTAGGTTATTCAGCTGTGGATTATGTAAGGACTTTGATAAATAGGAGCTTATGACGAGGTTTTATATGTTGTTTAGGGGAAAGCTTTGTGACATGAAAAAAAGCTAATTTCATTTTCCTGAAAAATTACTAAAATATTCTCATTCCTTGGAATATTCAAAGTTAATCTGGTGTTCCTAGTTGTAAGTTCAGCAACTCTCAAAATCTTAAATTATTTTTTTATAAAGATATTTTAACATTTTAATGAATTTTTATTTTCTAAAAAAAATACAAAGTTTCAACTTTTCAGAGAAAAGAGAGAGCTTCCTTGCCTCCTAAGGTTGAGAGAAGAGAGCATGGGAAAGAGCATTCTTTCCTAGATTATACAGACCCCCTTTAATGAGGCTACCTTGCTCTACCCCTCATCAAAATAAGAGGGAGAACAAGAGGGAGGAGGAGGGGTCTCTTGTTCCCTCATGTCCTTCTTAGTTGGAGAGGGTGGCTATTGAAAGAAGTAACCCGAGTATAGTAGCAATTATGTAAATCATCTTTATTTTTTATCTTTTTTCTCCCTTCTTAGGGTAATGATTGTGGAATGATGGATATTATTAGTCAAAGTCATGCTCGGTTATTGATGATTTCAGGAGATTATGATGTTATTCATGAGGCTATGCATGCATGATTAAAAGCTATCAATGCTCATTGCTTAGTGATAAGCTGATGAGTTGAAGAAGACAATTTACTTACCCAAAAGATTCAAGAAAAAAAAGGCAGCAAAGGCTGGTTTTTGGTTTGGTCGTTGGTACCCAAATATTAGAAGGAAAGTTTCCTTCTTAAAGGATCTCCAACTTATCTGAGATACTCTTCTTTGGCATGATTACTAATTGTCTTGCTTAATTCTCTCCTTGCTTAAAATATTTAAGGCAAGTCAAAGATTGAGATTGTTTTGGTAAAGTCACGCCTAAGACATTAAAAGGAAGGTTTCCTTTTTTTTTTTTGGTAAATCGTTGATTGGAGGAAGATCTTCCATGATTTGATTTCTTGCTTAGATATTATTTCTTAAGTGAGAAAGACATTATTGGCTTACCTATTTCTGATCTCGACCAGCATGTGGTCTCCTTATTTAGTGCATGATTAGTTGATGTAAGTATTACTTTTGGGTTATCAAACGTTTGGGTTAGCTCTCTTCTCTTTCCTGAGTTGGTTATCAATTTGCATATGTTCAACTCGTTTGGTTCGGGTTGGTTCTCTCTTATTGGCTTGTTTCAAGGTGCTTCATTTACTCATATCAGAGGTGCATTAACGCATGGTTCAAGCTTGCAAAGTCTTATAAGTCTTATTCAGTTATTGATCCTTGAGTTACATCTCTCTTCTTATTGTGTAAGTGAAGTGTTCTGGTTTCATTCTTGATGGTTGAAGATCACATGGATTGTCTAATTACTTGAGTTGGTTACAATCCAATTAGAAGGTTTCTCATTACACGAGACCTCTTAGGACATCTAGCCAAACCAACTCCACCTATTAATGAGAAAGACAACTCCTATATTAAGTGGTTGAAGAATGATATATTGGTGATTAGCTAGCTGATAAATAGCATGGAGGAATATGTGGCCAATAATATGGTCAACCATGAAACAACCAAACAAATATGGGACACTTGTATCAAGTTGCAAACAAACACAGAGAACCTACATAAATTGTATGTTGTTCAAAACATATTCAATACAAACAAGTGGACAACGTATATAAGTTCTTGGCACGTTTTTGGGGGTTGATTCAGGAGTGAAAAATTGCTCAACCCTACTCCACTGATATATCGATTCAAGAAAAGTAGTGGGAAGCCTTAGCAGCTGCCATCTGTTTAGAAAATATTAATATCATGGTTACCTCAACATGGAAAGATTTGCAGATACAGATTGGGTTGAATCACTTGATGATAAGAAGACCACTTCTTGGTATTGTGATGATAACCCATACAATATTTATTTACTTTGTTTTTCAACCTCACAAAATCGTTTTGGCCCATATATGTCAAAGCATGTCAATTTTTATGGACCATAAGCTGAAAACCATTTGTGGTCCAAGGAAGTTCTATGAAAACCTCTCTCTTATAAATGTATCAAAGATCTACACACCAATTAGCACAAACAGACATCAATATGATTGCCCAATGACTTCAACCGAGGAATTAATAGGCTCATTATAAAATAATGATAACAAATTATACAATATCAATTCCATTGGCATCTTACCAAATGGGTATAAACCATCACTAGTAAGGCTTAGACATGCATTCCATAAGTCTGCAACAAACCACATATACACTTTGCCAAATTCAGGCTGGAGTTCCATATCTATCATATATCTACTTAATTGACCTAATCACAGTAGTGGATTACATAGACACGTTTTTCCCATGTCGGCTATTTGTGTGGAGATATATAAACATGTGGTACAGTTTTCGGATAGGATCAGGAATCAGTGTCCACCTCGCTATCTTACTCGTGGGTAAATTGGATAACACGTGGAATTATTGGAAGTCTCCAATTTCGCTCGAGACGATCGAAAGCAAACACATGTACGTCTACCATCGGCTACAAAAGGCGAGACATCCATCGTCTCTCCCAAAACCTACAGCCGATCAACTTTCTCAATCGCTAATTTATTTCCTTCATTCCTTAATGGCTCTCGAATCGGCTCCCGTTCTCCTCAGCAAGGCCGAGGCCGACGGAGACGAGTTTGGCCTCAATTTGCCCTTCCTCAGTTGGCCCGACCGCCGAGAAGAGAATGTCCGGCACAATCCTCAGGGAGGCACCTCCTTCCTCAAAACTTGTTTTAACGTTGTCAACGCACTTTCGGGTCTGTCTTCGTCTTTATCTCCTTCTCACTGTTTTTTTTTTTTTTACTGTTCGCTGCCATGTGCAACTGGTTTACCTTATCTCAGTCACCTTCTTGTGGTTGTCATGACGATGAAGGAAAACCGAAAGAAAAGGAAAGAAGTTAGCAAATGCCAAGGAAAGTAATAACGATTTTTTATAAAAAGAACAGATTTCCGAAAAATACTAACGGAAGTGGGAATTACGTTATTTTCCATTTGTCTTGTTGTAATTTTTTTTTTTTTTTTTTTTATGTTGCAGGGATTGGAATACTGTCAATGCCCCATGCGCTCTCTGAAGGAGGATGGATGAGCTTGATACTTCTTTTAGCAGTCGCGATCATCTGTTGCTACACAGCAGTGCTATTGCAGAAATGCATGGCGGCCAATCCGCTTGCCAAAACTTATCCTGACATTGGTGAGGTGGCTTTTGGCTACAAAGGAAGAGTAATAGTATCCACTTTAATGTATCTTGAGCTGTATTTAGTCGCAGTGGAGTTTTTGATATTAGAAGGTGATAACTTTGAGAAGTTATTTCCAAACATTGGATTTGAGGCATTTGGTATAAGAATAGATGGCAAACAAGAGTATATTTTGCTTGCAGCTCTCGTAATTCTGCCGACAACCTGGCTGAGGAGCTTGGACCTTCTCTCTTTTTTGTCAGTAGGTGGGGTTATGGTTTCTGTCGTTCTAGTAGGATCTGTTCTTTGGGCGGGTGCCATGGATGGTGTTGGCTTCCATGAAAGAGGAAAGATCTTCGATTTGAAAGGAATCCCTACTGTTTTTAGCTTATATGCCTTCTGCTTTTGCGGTCATCCTGTATTCCCCTCCATTTATGCTTCTACGAAGGATGGAAAGCGGTTCCCTACTGTAAGTAATACTATGACTTCCTTTGGTTGGGTTTTCCACCCAAGACCTAACACTTATATTTTAACCTTTTTATTTTGTTCTATCTTGCAGGTTTTGATAATGTGTTTTATTTTGTGTACGTTGGCTTACGGATCGATGGGTGTGTTGGGCTATCTCATGTATGGGCAAGATGTAAAACCAGAGGTGACACTAAATCTTCCCATCGGAAAGATAAATTCGAAACTCGCAATTTACACCACCCTGATCAATCCATTCACCAAATACGCGTTGATGATCACTCCAATTGCGACGGCGATCGAGGACATTTCCCCCATTTTCAACATGAAAGGAGCTAACATAGTTTTCATTAGAACTCTACTTGTTGTCAGTACTGTTATTGTAGCTTTAACAATTCCATTTTTCGGTAATGTTATGGCATTAACTGGTTCGTTTCTGAGTAGTTCTGCATCAATGCTACTGCCATGTATTTGTTACCTCAAAATTTGCCCAGTTTCTCGAAGTTCTAGACTTGAGTTGATGATTATTGGAGGCATTTTAGCAATTGGGTCTTCTTTTGCAATGCTGGGTACTGTTTCCTCTCTACGAGGGATCATAAACCAAATGTAAGCATTGCATGTGTATTATTCAGTTATAGATCTATACATTTATCTTAAACTGCCTCCATGTAACTCTTTTTCACGGGTCTACTACCTCTGCTTGCAATCTGCCAATCCTTATGCGGACTTGTAAAATGACCAAACTTAAGGAATTCTAAGTTCGTAAAAACGTGTATTTGTTCTCAATGAATTTATTTTTGTTGACGGAATCTTCCAACAAAGGGCTTTTTACCAAAATAATCAATTTAAAAAGGATATTTTGAAAAATACTCAACTTTGATCGGTCTACTATACATGTGTACAGTCAAAGGTAACACGTAAGCTTTGACTGCTTATGTGTTGCCACGACATCAGTACAATATGAGTAGACGGACACGTCAACTGCCACATCACTATTTTGACACTTCATCTACCTGGTTAGATGCCACATCATATGCCTTGTCATCTTGCGCCACATAAACCCTCACTTCTTATATTTTTTCACTCTCTCCGCTCATCTTTCTCCTCTCCTCTCCTCTCGCCCCCTCTCCTCTCGTCGCTCGGCCTCAGCCTCCTCTCCTCTCTTCTCGCCTCCACTCCTCTCACCTCGCCCTCTCGCAGTGCCTACTGTCGTCGTTCCCCTGTTGTTGCCGCTCCCCACTGCTCCCCTGTTGCAGCCTCTTGGCCTCCTCTCCTCTCGCCCCCTCTCCTCTAGCTTTCTCGTAGTGATTGTTGCAGTCACTCCCCTGCTGCCGCCACTCAGGCTTGGCCTCCTCTCCTCTAGCCCAGTGCTTGCTGCTGCAGCTCGGCCTCGGCCTCCTCTCCTCTCCTCTCGCCCTCTCGCAGTGCCTGCTGCTGCCGCTCCCCACTGCTCGGCCTCGCCCTCGGCCTCGACACCCCCTTCTCCAATTAAAAAATATTTTAAATCAATAATAAAATGTGTTAAATAAGTAAGAGTAAGATTTTTTAATTAATTAGTATATTTATTTTATTTTTAATTATTTTAAATAGAAGGTAATAAAAAGTCTATCGATAAATTTGAAAAAAATGTATTGATAAATTTGAATTTTAAACTAAAAACTAAAATTTTCAAAAAAATTAATTAAAATATTATTAAATCGATACTAAAAAGGTGTTAAATAGGTTAGAGTAAGATTTTTTTATAACTTATTATTTTAAATATAAGGTAATAAAAAGTGTACCGATATATTTATTTTTTAAACTCAAATAAAAATTTTATATTTTTTTAGTTAATAAATATTTTAAATCAATAATAAAAGGTGTTGTAAGATTTTTAATTAACTAATATATTTTTTAAATAATTTTTATTTTTTAAATAAGGTAATAAAAGGTATACAAATAAATTTTATTTTTAAACTCTAAAATAACTTTTTTGTATAATGTTTTAATTTATAAATATTTTAAATCGATAATAAATGGGTAAGACTTAAGAGTAAGATTTTTCAATTTATAAATATTTTAAATCCATAATAAATGCGTAAGTATAAGATTCTTTTTATTTCTAAATATTTTAAATTGATAATAGTTTTGTAAATTTTTTAATTAATTAGTATTTATTTTATTTTTTATTTTTTAATTGATAATAAATGGTGTTAAATAAGTAAGAGTTAATTTTTTACTTTTTATTACATTAATTATTAATTTAGATATAAGATAACAAAAAGTATATTCATAAATTTGATTTTTAAAATAAATTTTTTTTTTCAAATTTTAATCGTTTAATGATGTGGCAGATGACATGTTGAAATAGTGACGTGGCAGTCGATATGTTTATATATTCGCGTAGAGCAGATGACAGTCAAAACTTACGTTTTACCTTTGATTGTACACATATACAGTGGACCGGTTAAAGTTGGGTATTTTTTAAAATAAGTTCATGGCCTTGTTGTTTTTCACAATATGTTTTTAAAATTAGTTATTTTGGTAAAAACCCCAATTTTAAATTCATGGGCAGAGAACGAATTTTTAGAATTCCTTTGGGAGTGAGCTTCCAATTTTTTTCCCAGATGTTGCAGTAAAAACTTGTTTTTTTCTCTATGAATTTAAAATTTTACTAAGAAATTTTATTTTTCGTTTCCTTAAATAAAATACTTTTAGACAATAAAAGAAAGAAAAATATTAAATAAAATAAGTTTTCCTACGGCTACGGCGGTATCTGGAGGTGGCGCAGGCGAGAGAAGGAGGAGACGACAACGGAGAGACTGAAGACACGCTATCCTGGTGTGAGGGTGTGCCCAGAAAGGACAAATACCAGTGCTGGTCCTGTCGTGTCGGCATCTTTGCATCTGTAGTGAGAGCGACGCGCGGTTGGGAGTCTGTCCCCTCTGCTTGTCACCCAAGACCGCTAACAGTAAAAGTTCACGTGTCCCCTCTGTAGTGAATGCTTGTCACTACTTCCTTGTTCATTTCTTGAATAGAACATGTTTTTTTCACTTTCCTTCTGTGATTTATGAAATCATAAAAGTGAATTTCATTTTTTTTTCTTTCATTGTTGCAAATTTTTTTTTTTTTTACTACATCACAGAGATTAAGAAGATGTGGCCAGAGAGAAGTTCTACTCTCATTAATCTCGGTGAAAGAAAGTTTAACAAATTCACTCTTGAATCTCGGTAGAAAGAAAGTTCAACAAATTCTCAAAACCAAAGCAGAAACTGGTTTTTGTAGCTAGTATGTACTGTATAACTTGTAAGAAGGAGATCACGAGATGGATGTTATTACTTGAGAGCGTCTCAGGAGATGAGATCAATGCCCTGAATCAAGAGAGCATCAGACAAAAACTTGTTTGTGGCCTCAGAGGGATGGAAGCCGTCCCAGAACACGTACTCTGTCGCATTTGAACATGTTCCTGGCGATTTGGCGTTGCACAGAAGCGACGTCTCGAAGGTCCCTGTTCCGCAGCAAGCTTTCCTGGCCTCGAAAAACCCTGATGATCGTAACAAACAAGAGAAGCCGAAGCAACGTTAGAGAGAGAAAAATACCATTAAATCATGTCTCTCGCAAGAGACTTGAAGACACTCTTGTAATAAGTACCATTATCGGAGGGTTTGTGGATGAGATCCATGAGAGGCTGATAGATATCAAATACCACAATTGTAATGTTAGCCAGGTTCTTGGTCAAGGCTACAGCAGATGCATTTAACTTGTTGTTGAAATTCACAGTGTCTCTGTTCATTCTGTCAACACACTCGTTGCTCCCTGACCCAAACAGAGTGATCGATGCTGGCAAGCACCCCAAAGGTGGCAGAGAAGACACTCCGATCTTCCTCGCGCCCAATGTGTAGAGGTTCTGTTGGAAGTGATTTAATCAACATTGATAGTCTAGTTCGTTTCATCTCCATTCTTTCTTTCTTTCTTCTGAATAATAAGATTTTCGTTTGCTTACCTGAACGAACGAGGAAAATGATTCGATGAGAATGTCCGAAAACTGTTCAGGTGTGTTGAATCTGTAGAGGAGAGGATTAATGTAGTAGTTCTGAACAAAGTCGCTGCTTCCAGCGCTAAGAAGATGAAAACCACCGGAAAAAATGGCCGTCGCGTTCGCTGTTCCCACCAGGTTCACCACCCTTGCTTGGTATTCTTTGTAGTACTGAAGCTGCTTAGTCAAAGAGATGGCACACTACCGGGCCGGAGGATCGACATAATTTGTTCAACGAGACACATCAAAAAGGCGTCCAAAATGAACAATTTAAGCAAGAAAAAATTAAGAACAGCCAGGAAGAGAGACTGTACGTACAGAGAGTGATGCAGTCATGTCGTATAATCCGGAAGCGGCCGAGCCGAAGTTAACTCCTGTCAAGAGGTTATTTCCTGTTGCTTCAGGGCTGAGGTAAGCTGGTGGGTAGGACGTGAAGCCAAGGTTCTCGGCTGCAACCAGCAAACGCATTAATGGATTCATTAGTTAAAACCCCGGCCATGGATGATTGAACAGAGCACGAGACGAATACTGCAATTCAAAGTGTAAATCAAGCAAGATTTGTGTGGATATACCAGTGAAATCCGAGGCAAGTTTGCCGTTACAAAATCTTCCAGTAGGCTTATGCGAGACAAAATCTCTGCCATAAGGAAGAAAATTTGCTTTCACGATGGTAAGAAGGTAGTTATTGTTGCCCACGTCCACGATGGAGTCTCCAAAGATAATAAGAGCTGGAACAAGAGCATTCCCAAAAGCAGCAACAACCGAAGCCAAGATACAAGCTACACCAAGAAGAGCTCTACAAAAACCCATCTCGGAAAACAGACAATGAAGTGACGAGAAAGAGATCGAGAGAGAAAAGAGAAGGAAGATCGAAAGGGGGGGGGGGGGGGGAAGAGAGCAGGAAGAGTGGGAATTTAAAGAGGGAGGGATATGAAGAGTTGGTTAAAAGTGAAATAAGAGAAGAAAGAGGTCTGGCTCCAAGAAACCTCCTCATTTCCAGCTATGGCGGCGTTCCGGGCACCTGTATTTTTCTGCTAATTTGCTGCGGGGGTTTGGCGAGAGCATACTTTTGGAGAGAAAATTAAGGGAAAGAGAAAGGTGGTGGGTATGTTTAGCGTCCAGGCACGTTACATGGTGTGCAAACCTTGTTCATAGGGGTTGAGCCCATCAGGCAATAGGATTCAAATCCCGAACACAGAAGAACATGAAAGAAGAGAGGATTGGACCCCTCAAGGTACATGAGTCAAACCCCTACGGTAAGCAATAAAAGAAAAAGGGTTGAACCCTAGTCACAAAAAACTTTTGGAATAAAAAGTGGAATCTACCCTATAGTAAAGATCATGAGTTTATTAGTGAGGGAAAAAACTTTCAAAGTTGACTTATTATTTTGGAATTGGCCTTGGACCTAATTTTACATATTATTAGAGTAAGTACTCATGTGTCTCTACCCAAACTAACTATCCACACGAGGGGAAGTGTTAAATAATAGTCATGCGTGGATTAAAGAATACATGGATCTTGGGTTTATTAGTTGAACAATAGGTTTCTTAAATTGGCTTAGTCATTTTGGATAGGTCTTAAACTCAATTTCACATGGTATCAGAGAGGTGCTTATACATAGGCCTACACCCTGAGGAGTTTGGGTGGAAACCTACGCATGGGCGCTTACTCTAATACCTTGTGAAGTCGGGTTCAAGGCCCATCCCGAAATGACAACTCAAGTTAGGAAGTATGTTTTTCTAACTAATAAACTCAAAATCTTTGTACTAACCAATTCAAGTGTAACTATGATGTAACAGTCTCTCTCACATGTAGGCCCTATTTTGTAACTCTACGAGTGGACAATTTGGGAGGAGGCCCACAAATGAGCATCTACTCTTATAACATGTGAAATTGGGTTCAAGGCTCATCCCAAAATAACTTGCCAAGTGTTGAAGCCTCTTTTCTAACTAATTAACTTAATATTTGTATACTCACTCATCCGTATGAGATTACTCTTTAACACTCCCTCTCTTTAACTTACATTAGTTCTTGAAAATTGGAAATCAATTGTTTGTACTTAGTTTTTCTTTCTTGAACTCATGCTCCTATACATTGAAATTGTTTGAATTTAGGCTTGAGTTATTGATTCTTAACTTTCTTTTGAGAAAGTATCATACCAGTTTTCAAAATCCTTAATCTCTCTAACTTTGAAATCATTTATGAAATTATTGAGCTACCGTTATCTTAGTAGAATCACCTACAGGTAATTGTATTCAATTTTGATCCTTTATTATAATATGAGCCTATAAAAGAGTCAAACTTGAGTTATATCTGTGAAGCAAACAATCTTTGCATTGTAAATCTATTAAACTAGCTTGAAGAAGGTGGTTGGAAGCTTAAATCCCTTTTGTGCGTTTTGGTACATGTTCCTAGTTATTTCATACTATAAGTCCTAATTGTGGGCAATGATATTTCGTCGTAGATGTTGTTTAGCTAAAGAACATAGTGAATTGACTCTGAGGTGTAAACACCTTGAAAATGGGTTAGTAATCTGAATTTGGATTATAAACCACTATAAATTCAAATACATTTTGGTAAAATCAATTTTTAGATTTTGATAAACCTTATCATCTCTACTTTAGGTTTATCCATATGGACATAACTGGTGATCAAAATAAAGATATTGTTCTAATTAAACAAAAATAATACAAACGCAAAATAACTCTGGCAACAAGGAAAACATTTTCCTACTTGTGTTTTCTTATTGATTCTTACCAGCAAAAACATACCTAAGGGCTTGTTAGTTCGCCTCTAGGTCAAGTGAGAGTGAATTAGATTATACTATCACTTGACCCGGATGCGTTAGTGCATGCATCGGGTGCCAGTTCATCCACTTGAACTTGCCCACGAGTAAAGTGGGTGAATCAGGACTCCCACCAAAATCCTAATTCATCCACTTGAACTCACGCATCGGCTCGCGAAAATGGATCTCGCTCTCCTCTCGGCACTCATTATTAATTCGATTCATTATCAAGTATTTTTGTTTAATTATTCTATTTTTATAATTAATTAAAGTAATAATTTTTAATTTATGGAAATATATTATTAATTTATACTACGTAAAAATCTATCTTAGGTTATTAATAAAATATTTTATTTATTTATTTATTATATTCATTATTTTTATTACTATATTAAATTAGTGATTTAAGAGTGGTAATTAAAATATTTTTTAAAGTAAGTAATTGATCAAGTATTTTTGTTTAATTATTCTATTTTTTATCATTAATTAAACTAATTATTTTTATTTTTTAAGAAATATATTATTAATTTATACTACTAAAAATCTTTCTTATGTTTTTAATAAGATAACATAATTATTGTATTAGTTTAAACTAAACTACAATCTATCTTAATTTATTAATAAAATATCTTATTTAATTAATTACTATATTAATATATTTTAATATTACATTAAATTACTTATTAGGGTAGTAACCATTTTAGTTTTAGTTAATTATTTTTTTAGGTATATTATAAAAATTAACTCATTCTCTTTACACTACATTTTTTCATTTTGGGCACTAACACAAGAAAGTATTTTCCGGTACACTTTAAGTCGACTACACTTACCTACCAGTGATTCACTTTTACTTTCACTTGTTTTACACCCTCCCTAATACCAACAAGTGATTCTCTTTTTTCTGGATTTTCTTGTCTTCAAGGTAACAGTTTTCTTCTTCCGGGGGTAAGAGATCTGGACAGCAGAAATTTCTAGCCTTCTATTCAGCATACCCAATGGAGCTAAATAATCCTATCTCTACCAAATGAGGGATTCTAATGAAAATTTTTGGGCATTGGGCAGAGTTTCTGTGCTCCAACTTATTTATATTTACATGTTTTATATGTAAAACAGATTACAGACTGAATGACCCTGAACAGGCCTATGGATGTACTGTGGCCAGATCTTTTATCCAAGCTTCAAATGATCAAAATTGAATCACCATCAGATAGAAATTTCTTGTGTTCTTACTTAATAACTCATTCTCTTTACACTACATTTTTTCATTTTGGGCACTAACACAAGAAAGTATTTTCCGGTACACTTTAAGTCGACTACACTTACCTACCAGTGATTCACTTTTACTTTCACTTGTTTTACACCCTCCCTAATACCAACAAGTGATTCTCTTTTTTCTGGATTTTCTTGTCTTCAAGGTAACAGTTTTCTTCTTCCGGGGGTAAGAGATCTGGACAGCAGAAATTTCTAGCCTTCTATTCAGCATACCCAATGGAGCTAAATAATCCTATCTCTACCAAATGAGGGATTCTAATGAAAATTTTTGGGCATTGGGCAGAGTTTCTGTGCTCCAACTTATTTATATTTACATGTTTTATATGTAAAACAGATTACAGACTGAATGACCCTGAACAGGCCTATGGATGTACTGTGGCCAGATCTTTTATCCAAGCTTCAAATGATCAAAATTGAATCACCATCAGATAGAAATTTCTTGTGTTCTTACTTAATAGTTATCTGAACAAATGTACAAGCTGTGAATTCCAGACAAATTTTGAAAAGCTGTTGGTGTGACTGTTCCTAACACGAGTTCCTAGCTGGATCTGCCATGGCTGCATCGTCAAGAGACTGCCTTCCAGCACACTTGCAGTGGTCCTCCACATCAGATACTGCTGCTGCTCGCTTGCATCCCTCCTTCTTCACCCATTTTTTCAGCCGCTGAAACAGTATAGGCTTCGTCGAGCCGGGATGTCGACCACCTGCAACCTCCATGGCGGTCCCATCACCGGTTCCTGTCGCCGGAGAAGACGACTCGGAATCATAGCCCGTTGTATCATAGGCTCCCCTCGATTCGTGTTCTTCGAATTGTGTGATTGGGGGTCTTCTTGTTGCTTCCTGCTCTGGTGATTTTTGTTGTTCTTGTGTTCTCCATAGCTCGTATCTTAGGCAGGCGTTAGCCCAACGCAGATGAATTAGTTCCTCGAGGTTGGTTAATCGATCGTTTTGAGGCTGTTCTATTTGGCTCAGGAGTTTCTCATCGTCGACTGTTTTGCAGGGTTCCTCCCTACCTCCGTCTTCTCTGCTCTACAAATAGCAAAGTTCGATAGCATCAGATCAAGTAAGTCGAAAAAGAAAAGAACCCTTTACTCAATTCTCAACAAATGTTCGTTAATCTGATAACCCAACATTAGATTAACAACCAGAACCAGAGATGATGACCATTTATGTTGTCTCCCATAGATAATTGTTAGAGAATAAATAAATATGAGGAGAAGAAGAAACCTGAGCAATTGATTGAGTTGACGTTTCTTGAAGCTCTAACGTTTCCATCAATTCTCGTTTCTCTGACTCTAACAGGTTGATTTTTTGCAGTAGACCCACAATTGTATCCTCTAACCCCTGTTTCTCTTCCGTCCTCTTAGCTTCCAGTAGTCGCAGACCAGCAGCTTGTTGATGCAGAGCACGCAATCCTCGTCTGTTAGCTCTCCCAAGTTTTCTCGTCTTCCTTTTTAGAATCTCAACCTCCGATCTGGCTGCCTCGAGTTGAGATACGACACTAAGATATTCAGCTAGCCTCCGGCATTCCGCTTCCATGAACTCCACCTTTAAAACAAGAGCGTCGACCTGCGCAACCTCCAACTCTAAGGCATTTTGGCCCTCTTTCAGAGCATATTCATGGTCTTTCATGCTAATGTAACGAAGAACCCGCGCCTCCAGCTCCTGTTCCATGTCTTGAAGAACATTAAGATGGTTCAGTAAGCCTGTTATCTTTTGCCTTGGACAGTACCTATTTTCGAAATCCTCCATTTCCACTTGTGCGCAGCTTCTTTCTGAACATGACGGAGTACTTTCCGAGTCATTGGAGCTTTGGGTAGGACAAAGCGGCCGAGATTGCTCTTCTTCTTGAAGATCAACAGGACAGTGATCTTTATCTCTTCTTGATCTCCTCGCCATCAATATTGAGAGAGCAATACCAGCTACGGAGACAACCAAAGGGAAAGCACCTTTGATGAGAATGAGCTTGATATGATCATGTTTCATCTTGCAAGGGACGAATGATTTGATCTGCTATAACTGGGTTGCTTTTATATCTCTTGTATTAAACAAGTTAAGAATGGAGTGAGAATAAGAATGATTTCTGAAAGGAGGAGGCTTAGTTGCCTCCATTTAGGACCCTCCTTAGAGGCAAAGACACCTTATTCGAATCTGCTTTTGCACTTTTGGTGGGTGAAGACGATGAGTAAAGCTGATGAAACCGCCATGTTGTGATTCTGCATTTGAGGATTTCTTTAAAACAGAAATGGCGTCTTTCAAAAGGATACTTTACGTTGGCTCTTCAATTTTAAGTACTTGTCCAATTTAAGTTCGAGCTCCGCGTCTGGCCTAAAATTGGCATAGAACTCGAGCCCAAAAATTTTAATCGAGTTTAAGTTCGAGCCGGGTTCAAGAAGGCGCACTCTGCCCGTTACTGAACCAGTAACCACAAACATTCAGCGTCTTCCTGCTCCCACACCCGAGACTGTGAGGCGAATGCCATCTTATATTAGAGAGAGAAGCCATATTGGCAAAATATGAGAGCGCGATATGCAAGAACGGAAAATGAAGCAAAAATCAAA
Organism: Aristolochia californica; assembly: GCF_029961685.1. Taxonomy (NCBI): domain Eukaryota; kingdom Viridiplantae; phylum Streptophyta; class Magnoliopsida; order Piperales; family Aristolochiaceae; genus Aristolochia; species Aristolochia californica. The sequence continues at coordinate 8,118,147 of NW_027181815.1, forward strand.
AGCAGTTAAATGACCACCAATACGGTTCTATCCTCTTCTCCGCTCTCTTGTCTCCCCTCAACTCTGTCCTACCGAAATTGCACCCGTCCTCCTCACTTTTCTCTGCCCGCTCAACTCCTGCACAACCGTGTTCTTCTTCAGCACCCAACGGTGCTACGCTTCGAATTTCAAGAAAATGACGGCCTTTATCATCACTCCGCTGAACATGCACGTCTCTTGCGCCAACGCTGCCACAGCATTGGGCTTACTGGAGCCCCCCATATGCGTGGCAATAGTCTCATCTCCTCGTACATTAGGCTTGGTGCCATTGACGATGCTCGCAAAACTTTTGACAGTCTACCGTCTCCAGATATCGTCTCCTACTGTTCTCTCATTTCTGCCTATGCCAAAACAAACAAAGAAGCCGAGGCTATCTATCTTTTCATCCAAATGTGCCGGTTGGGAATTGAACCCAACGAATTTGCAATTGTGGCAGTTTTGACTGCATCTATTCGACTCTCCTCGATTCAGCTTGGTGTTCAACTTCATGGTTTGGCAGTCAAAACGAGTTTTCTTTGCTGCGTGTATGTGTCAAATGCCATCATGGCTATGTATATAAAATGCAGACGGTTGCTGGCTGCTCTCCAATTGTTTGGTGAAATTTCTCAAAGAGACGCGGTTTCTTTTAATACCGTTATCTCGGGTTTAATTCAGAACTGTGAGTATTGCCAAGCATTTGACTTGTTTCGTGATCTGCAAGTGAATGGTTTCAAGGCGGACCAATTCTCAACCTCGGGTCTTCTGTCTGCTGCTGCCGAGCTTTACTTGCCTATGCTGGGGGAGGAAATCCATGCTCATTCTCTTAGACTAGGTCTTGTGTCAAACTTAAGTGTCAATAATGCTCTTATCAGGTTCTACACAAATTGTGGAACTGTCGAAGATGTGGTTAGTATCTTTGAGAGAATGTCAACGAGGGATGTGATAACATGGACAGAGATGGTTGCTGCTTATATGGAATTTGGGTTGGTGGAAGCAGCTGTCAGAACCTTTAAGCAAATGCCAGAAAAGAACTGTGTTTCATACAATGCTCTCCTAACTGGTTTTTGCAAAAATGGCGATGGGTTGCAAGCTTTGGAATTTTTCTGCAAAATGTTGGAAGATGGAGTAGAACTGTCAGACTTCACTCTGACTATCGCGGTTAATGCATGTGCAATGCTTTCAGCTGTTGGAAAGAGTAAACAGATTCATGGTTTTGTGGTTAAAGTTGGGTTGTTATCAAATTCATGGGTTGAAGCTGCATTGCTGGATATGTGTACAAAATGTGGAAGGATGGATGATGCTAAGAAGATGTTCAATGGGTGGGCCCATGAATGCAGCCGTTCTATTGCATGTACAACTATGATTTGTGGGTATGCCCAAAATGGGCAGCCTGAACAGGCAATGGCTCTGTTTTGTGCAGAAGAAGAGTTGGTTTTGGATGATGTTGCATTGGCCACCGTACTTGGTGTTTGTGGGAACTTAGGGTTTGTTAACAAGGGGAAGCAACTCCATTCCTATGCTCTTAAATCTGGTTTATTATCTGATTTAACTGTAGGCAATGCTGCCGTCAGCATGTATTCAAAATGCGGTAACTTGGGGGATGCAGTCAAGCTTTTTGAGCTATTACCTTATCGTGATACAGTGTCATGGAATACTTTGATTTCAGGCTATCTTCTTCACAGAGAAGGAGAAAATGCTTTGCATGTTTGGAGAAAGATGGAGAAGATGAGCATAAGACCTGACTCCATCTCTTTTGTACTGATCCTTTCAGCTTGTAGATATATTTGTAAGTCAGATTCAGTTAATATCTGCCGTAGATTGTTTCTCTCTATGAGAAGTTGTTACGGAATTGAGCCAACTTCGGAGCATTATGCATCCATGATCCATGTTTTGGGCTGCTGGGACCATTTTGATGAAGCAGAGGAATTGATCAACAACATGCCCTCCAACCCTGATGCATCAGTTTGGCGAGCTTTGCTTGATAGCTGTAGGTTGCGATCAAATGTGAGTCTAGGAAAGAAAGCAGCCCAGCATCTTCTGGCCACAGAACCACAGAATGCATCCATGTATATACTCATATCTAATCTTTATTCAGCCTCTGGAAGATGGCATTGTTCTGAAAGGGTCAGAGAGGATATGAAAAATAGAGGATTGCAAAAGCATCCTGCTAGAAGTTGGACAATTCATGACAATAAAATCCATTCCTTCTATGCAAGAGATAGATCTCATTCACAAGCAAAGGATATTTACAGTGGTTTGGAGATACTCATTTTGGAGAATATGAAAGTTGGGTATGCTCCAGATACAAGCTTTGTGTTACATGAAGTTGAAGAATATCAGAAAAAGGATTTCCTTGTGTACCATGGTGCAAAATTGGCTGTGACTTGTGGGCTTCTAATGACTAAACCAGGGAAACCTGTGCGTGTGATGAAGAATATACATCTTTGTGGGGACTGCCATGAGTTCTTAAAGTGTACATCAATTACCACTAAAAGAGAGATTTATGTCAGGGATGCTACTGGGTTTCACTGTTTCACCGGCGGCAAGTGCACATGCGGAGATTACTGGTGAACATAAAAAAGTTTGCTGAAAAGATTCACGTTGTTTTTACAGAAATTTTCTCTCACTGTTCGTTCCATGGTATTTTTATGTTTCTTGTATTTAGAGATTGGCACTATGCTTTGTAACATAATTTTTGTAACACTATTTCATTATCAAGATCAAGTATACAAAATTCAGTATTTGATAAAATGTAGGAGACCTTATTTTATCTCTTTTATCTGGTCTTGTTCCACTATATTTTACCAAAAGTCAGCAATTTCTTGGGGTTGTGTATCAGTGATTCTTTTTGTTGTTGCACTTCATTGAAAACCAGTGAAGGTTTGCAAGTATGATGCAGGGAAAAGAGAAGACAAACAAGATGCAACTTGGCATTTCCGTGGTTAAGATGATTGAAGCGGTGTTGTTCCAGAAAACTTGGGCGAGATTTTTCTATGTAGACTGCAGGCCTCCGGCGAGGAAGGTGCAACACGGCGTGATCCCACAGTTGCAATGGTCAACTCGATGGGGGCCCCACCAGCTGGAGGTTTCCATGTAGCGGTGGCAGAGGCGGTGCAGTTGAGCGGATAAATGAGCAGGCGAGGGGAGAAGTTGAAGAGGAAGACGGTGTTAGAATCGGTGACGTTGAAAGGCAGCGTCCGGTTCAACCAAAGACCCTGGCTCACGGCCAAATGTCGTGTGACACAAGTTCCTGACAGCCATGACGACGGCTGCACCGCCTGGCGCGTCCACAAGGCCTCATGCGGATGACCCGATAAGAGCTCTGGTTGAGGGTCATCCGTGCTTAGAGGGTACAGGACCTCCATGGAGCCGCAATCAGAACAGGTCTTCTGAGAAGAAGAGAAGTGAAACAGGAAGAAAAGGAAGGATATACAAAGAGGAAGAAGCTGTGCAGTGGTTGTCATGTTTGCAAACACGACAGAACAGGAAGGCGGTTGCTGTAACTGACTCCAGTACAAGGACGAGGAAGGGCAACGAAAGCCTGAGAGGCGAAGGGAAGAAGTGAGTAACATTAAAATTTCATATGAATGGAAGAATCTTCACTGATCATTGAGGACTTTTCTGGATGATTCTTTCTTGTTTTAGCTAATGGTAAACTAAAGATAATAACACCTCTTTGACTGATTTATCTTCCTGAAACCTGTACCTCACAGAAATGTCTGTTTAGAATTCCCCGTCAGTTGTACTGCTGTGATCTGGAGAGTTTCTGTACATTAACTTACATTTGTTGATCAACTTACATTTGTTGATCACAGAGGAACCTAAACTCGCATTCACCCGTTAGTAAGGAATTATCAAATGAAATTTCCACTACCAAAGATCATGATTTCAGAGTTTATAAGATTATGTGCAGAGCAAGATCTTTTCCAGGAAAGGATTTGGAATCTCCTCAGCAAAGTGCCTTATAGCGCTAAAAAGACTAGGCTCTAAGCAAACTGATTGAAGGCCAAGCAGATCAATGGGTTTTGTTTCCCACTAGAACTGATCAACCACGGGCATGAAATTTCTTCTTTCAGAAGCTTAGCAGCAGAAATAAATGCCTGCAAGCATGAATTTATACAGTTGTGAACAGGGACAAGCATGTTCAGTCATATACAAAGGCTAGAAAAATGCAGATGCCATGAATTGATGAAAAAGTGATCGCGAAGCTTTGAAGAAGCCATCATCCTTCAACGATTTTTACAGGTGTCCTGTAATTGTAACAAATAAGCAATCAGAGATTGAGTCACTTTGCAATGACCATTAATTTTGGCAGAAAGGGGAATAGATAAAAGCACAAGTGTTTCAAGGAATTAGATGGTAGTTTTACATACCCAAAGGGGCTTTGCTTGATCGACAGTAGTTCTACATCCAGCTGCAGGTTCAAGGACAAAACCAGTGAAGTGGGTCCAAACAGAATAAGAAAAGCTAATGAAAGACGAACTTTATTAAGGGAAATCATGGCTTCATATGACATGCTATCAAAGAGAATGTGCAACAGTGGTTAGTGTTAAAAGTCAAACAATGGTCACCACTAGACGATTCAAAAACTTTGATGGCAGGAAATCTAGTGAATAGTGGAGAAGAGGGACCATAAACCGGTGCAGGCTCAGAAGAAAGGATAGATGATCCAAAGCTAGCAACAGGTTATTCAAACATGCTCAGACACATACACCTTTGCAGATTGTACCTCGATCGTTGCATTAGGAGGGATCTCTTGGACACCTTTACTTCCATAAGCAAGCTCTGGAGGAACAATCAACAACCTCTGCACAACACATTACCAGAAAATTAGATTAAACGAATAACTTTTGTATTAGTAGTTGAAAAGCTTATGTCATTGAGAATTCCAACATTATGTAAGACAAACGTGCAATAAGTATAAAAAATTCCACTGGACTCAAATAATAAAATTCATTGAACATTGGGATGAGTACATGCATGATTCTTTATTATGTTATATTCAGTTTCTCCTGCCAATTTGATTTAACAACATACTCTATCAGCACCTCTGCAATATCATAATAATTAAAACATTTGAGATCTCAATTGTTTATTATGAAAAAGTGTGAATTTGTGTTTTCAGGTCAGGTGTCACACACCCTAAGTCAAGCATTTTCCCCCACTGACAGCACAAATCAGTGAAATTGATCATTCATTCTGATTAATGAACATCAATGCATAAATTCCCATGAAGAATCAGAGAATGTTATTGACCACAAATTAAAAACAAAACAACATCTGACCTGTCCTCCCACACGCATGCCTTCAACTCCAAGATCTAAGCCTTTAAGAACATTTCCCTTCTCAGATTGTCCAACATCAAAGCCATAAGGCTGCAAATTAACCAATACAAATCCACTAAACCAATCAGTGAAAAAAATTAAAAGGAGAAAGTAAAAGTTACATTGCTTTGAACATCACCTAGAAGTCAAGTTGACTTGTATGTAGAGTTTTATGAAACAAAAAGAAAACTTATTGTTGGGCTTTTGGTGACAAAAAGGAGATAAATAATATGGCTGCAGGCAGAAGAAGAAATAGTCACATAAAATAGATCAATCTGGGGCTTACTGTTCCACCCCCCACTCCAAGTCCTTGCCTACTCGTCATGAATGTTATGCCTCTCCACTTGGCAACATAATGAATCTGCAAATCACGTAAGAATGTGATAGGAAGAAAACTTTCAGCTTTCAATCCTACATATTTCCTTCACCTAAATTGAATGTGGTTTAGACATTTGTATCAAGAAGGAAGAGTAGAGGTCTGGATGTATGCAAATGGACATGGGAGTCCTAAGTCTAATTAGTATTACCATCTGCAAGATAACTATAACATTTAGGAGAAAAGGTTAAAAATCCTTTGCTAGAACATATTTCAAAGCATAGAATTAACTCAATTGGGTTCACAACCATACTGCAACCCTTGATCCTTTTACAGCTTTAATCCCACCTCCAACCTTCAAATCGTAATACCTAGTCAGCAAAATATCTTCATCAGAACTATGATTTATAGTCTAAATTCGCGAAGAATTCTCAATTACAGAGAAGCCTGAGGAAAGTGAAGCACATCCAAAACTTTCTCAAGCTTACATATTCAACCGGAGATTGTACCCCAATAACCACCAATAAATGAGGCATCAGTCTCAAGCAGAAGTAAAAGCGACAGCAATATTTCTTCGTTTATTTCTTATGATCTCTACAAATCATCAATTAACTAATTTTTAACAGAAAATAAATAAGATAGTGACCATCACTTTTTCCCATTAGTCAAATATTACTCAGCATAAAGTGGAGCCTCAAGGGACAGGAAGTACTAGGTTTTCATTTATACTCTACCCAAAGGATTTTCCCCAAGCCATTTCTGTAAGGGGGAAATGTATGATTGCCAAAGTACTCAGATATCAGGAGATGTTTATGTTGTACTTATGTAACATGACACTAATGATTCTTACAGTAGTTATTCCGAAAACTTTGTTCATGTGAAGGCATACCAATACTGTTCAGGGTTGATCAACTGGAATATTTCAACAACAGATCATTTGGGAAGTAGTAATTTTCTCTGAGACTGATCTTTGTTGATTAATTGGTGAATATGTATAGGGACCAAAGAAAGATGAGATGACAAAACATTTGAAAAATGAAGTCTATTCTTCCTTAAAAAGACATGAAGAATTACTGAAATTGAGTTCCATTTAATTGTGAGCATTGCTTGATAGAGTGATCAACATACATTCACATTGGTAACACCTATATCATGCAAAACATAAAACTCATGGTAATGTTGTGTGGTAAGGTATGAATATAAATCTCAAGAATCTAGCAATTTTTTTATGGCAAAACATATAGCTGAAAATTAAATTAAAAGAATAAGAAAACCGATTGTAGGTTACTAACTTCAACCCATTTGGAAGGGTAGTATATTCACTTTCAGGTATCTTTGCACCTCTAAGCTGCAAGAGAACAGTAACAGCAAGGTCAAAAAGAGCTCTTATTCTTTAAATTAACAGCGCTTGATCGAATACAAAAAGTATAAAAAAAATTAAAATTCATATTGCATAAACATATCTTACAGCTCTTCTGCTTGTAGAAACAGCACTAGCAACACCACACATGTACCCTCCGGCAACTGATTCAGAGAAAAGAAAAAGGGGGTTTGGTTAGAGCAAGTAAACCTGGGGTATGCAGACGACGCGATGCTCATTTAGGTGTTGTTAAAATTACCCATAAATTAAGAAAATCAAATCGAGGAACAATCGCAGCCACAGCGAAAGCAACTGCAGAATTCGTTAGAAACCGGGGCCGACGAAGTTGTAACGTTTTAGAGAAAACTAGATGATTCTAGTTTCTATCCAACATTTCTACCAGATAACCCATGATAGACTGCTTGAGGTAATAGAACAAATTTTTCGTAATTGGAAAAATGGAAACGGGGGAAGCAGAAGGGGCAGTATCATGCTAACCTCCAGCAAGTAGTAAACTAATCAAGCTTCTTCTCCCGGAAGACTGCAATGTAGAGGCTGTCAGTGTCGGAGATTCACTGAAATAGCTACACCGTACTGGCAATGTCTTGCTAGATAGCCTTCTCCCTGCAGGGATACTTTTCCTTAGACAAGCCACAGAGAGAGAGAGAGAGAGAGAGAGAGAGAGAGCATTTACGTGGAGTGACACAGGGAGACTTGACGGGCACTGAATGGAGAAGGGAAAGTCCCATCTTCTGGTGCGACTGCTGCGGCAAAGGCAAATGACAATGGGGACGGTTTTGTTAGTTTCAGAATAGATACTGCGAAAGAAAATCAGTGCTTATCTTTTTATCATTTTCGCTCATCTCACCTGGTTTACTGTATTAATTGATGCTCCTCCGTGTAACCGTGTGCCGAGCTTACTTGAGATGCCCATCGTACTTCCCACGGCACGATGTTCATAGAATGGAGATGATCCTGTTACATTCTGTAAAAAACTACCTCTATATAAACTTTTAATTCAAATACTAGTATATCAATATTATCCTTACGTTTTCTGTTAGTGGGCCAGAAGGAATTTCGTCCACGAATCACTTGATAGGCTGAGAATCAATATCATCTCCGAAGAACCTTTCTTCACGGTAAACAGTGTAATGAGTACCTTTCATCCGGTTTTCATTTGAAGTGATGTCAAATTAAAGACAAGTAATGTGTTTAGTCTTCGGAACAGAGATGGACAGCAGAAGAAATTCCTGTAGGTGAAACAAGCATATTTTGTTTCAGCGGGAGATGAAACATGGCTTCTGTCTCTCACCAATCTGCCTTAAATCTGCTCCAACGCTCTCCGACTCCTCTGCATTCTCCAGAACCAGCTTCGTTTATCTTCTTCTTCCCTGAAAGGTCGTATCAAGTTTCCCCGGTGTCCTTGCTGAAAACCACCCACAACCATTGCGTCCTCCCCATCACAGTAAAGGCAAAGGGGGAAACCAAGGGAGAGTTGATCGACCAACCCACTGAAGATTCCCCACCGAATTCCCTGAGGTTAAACGACTCCATCTCTCTCGGAATCAAGGAACCCATTTACGAGGTTTTAGCTTGTGCTCCAATCTTACTTGTGTATGGGTTTGTCAAGTTAATTTTATCGGCGCACGAAACCATAAACAATGGAAATCTTTAGCCATGTTTCTTTTTTCTCCTTCTCTGTCATTAGATGTAGTTTCTCTCTTCTCACATCATGCATAAACTCTAGGCCTGCAAATGTTGTGCTCTGGTTACAAATGATCGCACATTGTACCTCTTGATGGATATCTTCAGGTGATTGAAATGAGGTCAGATGGGATAATGTCTACCAAGAAAATTAACCGCAGGCAATTGTTGAAGTCAAGCGGTATATATATATCAAGGCTTGTGGAAGTGATATTGTCCTGTTCTTATATGAATAACATCCTGATGCCTACGTGCTTTCTTCTTTCAATAGGCCTCCGCCTTCGAGATATTAGGACTGTTGACCCATCTCTATGGTTGACAAATTCTGCACCTTCTTTGCTGGTATGCCACCACTTATTCTCTTTATTATCTCTGGTATTTGTTCTTCACCCTCTTTTGAATGGTAATGGAAGAAGAAACAAACTGGCAAAGTATTCCAAAACTAAAATCTTTTGTAAATTTGAATCATGTAGTAGGCCTCAATTAAGCAATTATTTCCTGCATATGGATACAATTGTTTAATTTGTAACATTAATGGGGTGTACAGGAAATTGCTTTCAGGAGAAAAAAACTTCAAACAAGAATTAATTGCATCATTCTTGAATAGACGAATAAGAGCTAATGCCACCCCCCTTAATCAGATTGGAGATGATGATTCTTGGATTTTAATTTTCTTCTTTTAATAGGTCAATGATCAAGCGATTCTACTGAACCTTGGCTCGTTGCATGCAATAGTCATGCATGAGTGTGTCCTTATATTTGACTATAACCGGTAATGTGTCTTCTTTCGAGTGATTTCAAAGTTTTTCAAGTGTATTTGAACTCCTTAGTATTTCTTAGGTGTATGTTTGTACTTGTTGGAAGATACATAAACTTATAAAATCAATGATACCCTAATTACAGCATATATTCCAATAGCTCTTAACGTATTTATTAAATACTGGCAGAAGAGGTGGCAAAGACTTTTTGGAGTTATTGATGCCTTGCCTGAACCCCAAGAATTATAATGAAGGACCATGCATGCCTTTTGAACTTGAGGTAGAATTTTCCATTTTGGCACTCAAATTTTCAATAGCAATGAACCTTATCCAGCTAGTTCTAGCTTTTTCAGAAGATTAGTTGATCATTCTATGGTTAAGAACCTCATACTCCTAATACTAGGCTAATCCTTAAACACTAACTACTTGTTAATGTGGACCTCAACATTTATCCTTGTTTAACCTTGTTTTCCTAAAATAATAGTTATTATTCAAGACATTAATAATGTTAAATATGGTACATATCAGGTGTTGAAGCTGCATTGCTTTCTAGAATTCAATGTTATGAGCAAAGGTTAATGGAAGTGGAACCACGTGTGAGTATGGGACACAATGAGTATATGCTATGTTATTTTGGTTGACCATACTATTGATTTCTGAAGATCATTCAGTTGCTTCTAGCAAATATTATCTCCCTTGTACTTTTTGTACTTTCTACTGAAAGGAATTGAGCTAGGAAAGGTTCTTGATGTGCTAGGATAGATTCATCGCATCACTTCTAGTTGATTTTCAAAATGTTAAGTTGTGGAGTCTAATTAACACCTTACACATAGTCAGTACGTGGATCACGTCTAGGTCCACAATATATTGATTGTTGTTTCATTAAGTATAGTTTGGGAATTTTATACTTATACTTCGGTTGCACTAGTTTTCTCTTTATATTTGGGGGCGTTGTTATTAGGGTTATCATCGACGATCATGAGTTGAAAGAGATAGAGAAGTTAGAGAAAAACACTTTAGTGTGTGCGATTTCTCTTGTAAACTACTTCATCATCATAGTGAATTATTGCAGCGACGGAAGACAGGACATAGTCTCACCTTGAGGTGAACCTGTATAAATATTGTGTTTTTGTGCTTGATTATTTCTTCTTTTCCGATTATTATTACTCTCGTTAGTATTGAATTAGGGTGTCTAATTTCTAATACAAAAGTCATTCAATTTCTTTCAGGTTGTTGCATTACTTGAGGTTTTGCCCAATCAACTAACAGCTAATATATTGGAGCAACTGCGTATCAGTAAACAAACCTTGGTACCAAGAGATTGAAAATTCCTTTATTATAGGTTTTTCATTATCATACAATCCATGGCATTTTTTGTAACAAAACTATTGTTGCTTCTCTTGAAACCTAAGGTTGAATTGGGTTCACGAGTTGGAGCTTTGAGACAGATGCTTCTTGATCTTCTTGATGATACTGATGAAATCAGACATATATGCATCATGGGAAGAAATTGTACCCTTCTTAAAGGAAATGATGTTGAATGTGATGTCCCCTTAGAAAAGCCAATTGTTGAAGGTAATGTCAGCACTATACGCTTACAAGTGCATTTATCAATTTGTAGTTATTTGAATCGATTTATCTAGAGATATTTTGGACTTGGAAGTTCCACCATTACATGAAGTATTAAGAAAGTATAGATAGATGCAGTCATTGGAGCAAACTGGTCCTTGTGACAATGATGCCCAAATTATTTGATTTTGAACATTTAGGTTTAATTTTTTTAATTATACTTTGTCATTTGCAGAAGAGGAAGAAGAAATCGAAATGCTCTTGGAAAATTATCTCCAAAGGTATGGTGGGCATGCATGTGACATAGAAAGAACAAACCCCTGTTTTACTTATTGTTCCTGCTGTATTTGGGAGACAACTGGCTTATTATTCTTGCTTTTGCTATAACTAAGCTTTCGGTATGAATGTTTTAACTATTATAGTTTTGAGTCTTCAGAATGCTACAAAGTAAAACAGACATTTTTAATTTCTGAAGGTGTGAATCTTGTCATGGCCAAGCTGAGAGACTTCTTGATTTTGCTAAGGAAATGGAAGACTCAATAGTTGTCAATCTAAGGTTATTCAATCTTGTACTTTATTGATTCTTAGCACTTATTTAGACATCCCATCTAATATATTTTTGTTAAGTTATTATTTCGATGTATCATATTTCATGTTGAAATTGATTGATATTTATTTGAATAGATGTCACTTCATTGTAAATAGAACATGAATGTCAAAAGATTTTTTATCCATTTACTTTAATCCTCGTGAAGTTCTTTTGTAAGTGTTTATTTAGCTCTTGTTTATCATTTCTTTGTATCTCTAGCTCACGGAGACTTGAAGTAAGCCAAGTGGAGCTACTTCTTCAAGTTGGGACATTTTGTGTTTCAATCGGAGCTTTAGTCACCGGTATGTGCATGTACTACATTCATTCCTCTTGCTTACTCTTGAGTCTACAACTCTAACTGTACTGATTATTGTTGGAACTTAGGATTCCATGATGTATAATCACAGTAGAAGAAGATTAAGGAGTGAGAAGAAGAATAAGAGTTGTGGAGAAAAGGTTTTAGAAGGAGAAGAGGAAGAGTGACGAATTTGGAGAAAATAGGAGGAAGATTAGGGTAATAGACTTGTCCAAATCCTCCCCCTTAAGTTGTATTTATAGATATAAAAAATATTAATATTACAAGAATATCCTTTACCCTTGTAAGAGTGAATAAGAGACATAAATCATAAACTAATTACATGAGTGACATCTTTATGAGATGACTCTTTATTTACCATCATGCCACCACTATGTGGGCCTTCTCCTTGGTCTGTGGGCTTGAGTCCATCTTTTACACACATGGACGTGTGGGTCTTCCTTGATCATGTGGGTTTGGGCCCATCTACCATCTTGAATTCTTATAAAAAAATTAAGCGGAAAGGCTTTCTTTGATTGTTCCAACATCGTCCATATGTTTAGCTATATTTGGGATGAATTTGAAGTCATATCTTGAGCATCAAGCGGTATAAGGCTCAACTCATTTGTCTTTGAGTCACTTAAACCTTTTCTATCAACAATGTTTTTTAATATTAATCATATCTCTTTGATTTTTTTGCAGTATGCATTTTGGCTCACTACAAGTGGAATAGTAGCTGGTGGTGTAATAGCATTTTTTATCTTATACTTCTATCTGAGGAATAGGAGAATATTATAGGCTTTAGGAGTTGTTAAGAATTGGTAATCCTATTTGCGTAGTTTAGTCAGCAATTCGTGTTACAAATTTAGATTTTTTCTGTCGAAATGATGACAGTCGCATGTAGAGATGTTGTTAAAATAGAAACCCTGGGTAATGCTGTAAAATTGTGTAATATAATTGTTGAAGATAAAATATAGAAAACTCTTACATGACTCTTACAGTAAAAAGTCTCACAGAACCAGAATTAATATGATAGTCTTATAGGAGTCTCACATAAGAGTCTCAGTTTAAAAGTGTTTTAGTTATGTTAGTCTTTTATTTATGTTCAGTTGTTTAATTATGTTATCTTTTAATTGTTAGACTTTTGGTGTAATTGAGACAAAGGTGGTTTAATTGTAATTGAATTCTACTACTTTCCTCTAATATAAATTATAATAAGTTAGTGAAGTTTTTCTCTTTTCAAAAAATTCAGTAATAATCCTCTTACGGCTCTTACGGCTAAAAACTTTTCTCTTTTATTCAAGAAATTAAACGTATTTAAAAACCGAAAGCAAATTTTAATAGTTTCTTTTTCCCCCCCGTTCTTTAATTTCTTTAATGGTTTTCTAATTTAATCCTCTGACGGCTCTGCCTCTCTAAATTTTAAAAAACTGAGACTTTGAAAGCATTAAAATCTTTCACGATCCCAAAAACGTGAAAATAATAATAAAAGCCGAAAGCAAGTCTCGCTTTAGCTTTCTTTTTACTTGTCCGTATAACGACTCCCCAATCTAATGCTTGAAAACTATTTCAGTCATGTTCCAGTCAATGCCGCAGACTCAGAAAAAAGGAATTATTAGGATTGAATGATGAAAACATCTGTAACTTACCTTCAGGCGACCATATATCTTTCATATGATCTTTATTTGTACCCTTTTTACACAAATATGAGTGAAAACGTCTGCACCAGTTGAAATGTTCTCCATTAAATCGTTCTGGGTCGGCAGCCGGAAGTTGCAGGTCCCCTGGTTGATAATCACCGACGGTGTCAAAGCCCACCAACAAGGCTTTTTCCCCATCTCATGAAGTCATTTCATAATTGATTACATTTGAATCTTTTTAGCTAAATTTATCACGAATAATGACAATTATTTGAATGAATTTTCTCCGGTCATTGACAGCAAAACCGGAACAGGGAGGACATGAGAACGAACCCGGATTTCTCCTGCAAAGCCCCTTCACCCAGATGAGTTGCCAGATTTGCAAAGATGCAGCCAGACAGGCCGTTCATAGTAGCGAGTATAAAATAGTAGGAGCATCTAAGTATGCCAGAATACAGAGTTATATGGAGTTACGGAGCCAGAATATGCAAGTTATATGATCCGCTTGATAAAGAAAAAAATTAATTAGGAATGAATACAGATAAGTTCCAAATATAAGAAACTGTACTCTCGTTATCTGTGAAATATAACTGTGGTAGTGATTCTGGTCGAAGCCAGAAAGTGATTGGTGGGAGATAATAACTACGCAGGACAGATGGATAGAGCGCACGGGTCCTTGAAAAATCAGAGGATCACATATGGAATCATCTCCATACGACGATGTAGAAGGACCTCAGAAAATGACACAACGATTTTGAGTTGGGGAAGCATAGCAATATCAGCCGATGGATCGACTGATTTGCGTCTTGCAGGTTTGAGCTAATGGAGATGATGAACGTACATGTAACATCCGCCGACGGTGGCTCTCCGTCAACAGACATTGAGGCTCCACCGGTGTCAGTTCATCTTTAAGAGTTTGGTAAAACAGAGATGAATTATTCAGTCATATTAAATTCATGACCGACTTTTTGCATTTCGCAACTAATCTGAGAAAACCCACTTCGTTAATCCCTATTTCTTCTACCATGAAACCCAGAAATGTATCATCGTGATATTGAAAAGGTTTATAAAGGCTCAAAGAAAAGAGCTTCTGTAACTCTTCTAGCTTCAAAAAACGATGGTGAAGCCAAACAGGGTCCTCATTGCGGCAATTTTGGTCGTTCTCTCCATCTTCGTCTCTCTCTTCAATCACCAGCCAAAGGCTTGTAACAGTCTTCAGAACCCCGAGTTGCTTCTGCTCCCTCATGGTGCCAAAGGACCGGAGAGTCTTGCCTTTGATAGAGATGGTCAAGGCCCTTACGTGAGTGCCTACGATGGTAGAATCCTGAAATGGCAGAGCAAAGAGCAGGGGTGGACGGAATTTGCAGTCACCAGACCACCGAGGTAGGTCTTCCGTGTGAATGAAACTGCAGTCACAGTAGCAATAAGACCACGAATCGTTCGTGCTTCAAAGAGCTTACTGACAAGATGATAAGATTTACCTGTTTGATCAGGACCCTTTTGAAGCTTCTGGTAGTTAAATTTCAATTTATCATTCTTTTCTGGTAGTCCTTGCTTTAGACATGATGCAACTGATGCAAATGCTCTGTACCATCCTAATCTAAGCAACCAAATGCTCTGTAGTATCCTCATCATAACACCCAACTACTTGCAGGACTCAAATATGAGATGTCTTCAGGTCCTCTGTTTGGTCAGAGAAAGACAGAAGATTGTAAACAAGAAACTTCATGTGAATTCTTTTATTTTATTTTTTTCTGACCGAACTGGGCAATGGTTACCCAAGCTATGAACTGAGTTGTCTAATCTATTACTAAATTCATCAAATCCCTGTTGATTTCATGGTCTTTGGTCATTTGAACTGGGTTTGAGGTGGAAATATAGTGGCATATAAAACCCAGTCTCAGACCCATGTCAAGAAAGTGTTTGAGAAAACTACCTATTCTAACATCTCACTGTTGGCCAGAAAGGAGTGTGAAGAATCCCATGGCCCTGAATTGGAGCACATCTGTGGCCGCCCTCTGGGGCTGAGATTCAATCAGAAAACAGGGGATCTCTACATTGCAGACGCCTATTTTGGCCTACTCAAGGTCGGTCCTGAAGGCGGTCTAGCTATGCCCTTAGTGACTCAAGCTCAAGACAGACCATTCAAATTCACCAATGACATCGATATAGACCAGGAGACAGGAGTGATTTATTTTACAGATAGTAGCTCAAATTACCCCAGAAGGTATGGCTCCCTCTTCCTCATCATTGTTCACCATTTCAAGGCAACCTTGCTTGAAAGTTTCTATCTCTGTTATCATAAGTAAAAGGAGTCCTGGTTTCTGAAATTTAATTGAACTGCCTTCTTTTCTTTCTCTGTGAATATCAAATTACTTGGTTTTTATATTCCTTTGCCATGTCTGCGTTTGTATAGGAAGTTCTTGTCCTTGGTTATGAGTGGAGATAAAACGGGGAGAGTCCTGAAATATGACCCAAGTAGCAAAGAAACAACAGTTCTGGTAAACAACATGTCCATGCCCAATGGGGTGGCATTAGGCAAAGATGGCTCATTCCTCCTGTTCACAGAGACAACTACTTGCAGAATAATAAAACTCTGGCTCAAAACCCACAAAGCTGGTTCTTCCGAGGTCCTCATGGAGTTACCAGGATTCCCAGACAACATAAGGAGAAGTCCAGGAGGAGATTTCTGGGTGTCAGTATTTTCCAGGAGAGCAAAGTTTACGAAGTGGTTTCTGTCCTACTCTCAGCTGGGAAGGCTCCTCCTTAGAGTAGTCCCCTTTAGTGTGGAGAAGTGGTACAGTTACATGGTTGAACGGCTGGGTTCTAATGCATTGGCGATGAAGATCAGTGGGGAAGGAAAGGTTTTGGAGAGTTTGGAGGATAAAGAAGGCAAGACATTGAAGTTTACTTCTGAGGTAGATGAAATGCAGGGAAGACTCTGGTTTGCATCCCTAGTGATGCCATATGTTGCTGTTTACAAGCTTTAAATTGATTTTTAAAAGATAACTACACCATTTACCCCTCAAATAAGGTCAAGATTATGAGAAAAAACTAGCATTAGTGAGTATTACATGAAGTTACATGTATTTGTCATATGACTTTGACAAAATTAGGTGGTTCTCATGTTGTTTCCAAGTAATAATTTCTTAAGCCAACTTCAACCTTTTGTAATTGGAATAGAGATCCTTATATGTAACCTTTCCTTTGGATGAAACTCTACTGGCTTTCATGGAAATCTGTGGGATATTATGATCAAAGTCATTTTTTTATCAAGAGAAGAATGGATTGGTCTCTTGAGTTGGAGTATTAACCAAAGCAATTCTAAGACCTGTTCATTCTTCCTAGAATGGCATATTAGAACACAGTAGTTTTGAGGGGTATCAGCTTAAAAAGAAAACCCCCATCTGGTTAATAAAAAATACATTTTAAAAAATTAAACATAATAGTTATTGTAGTTATTATGTTTATAGGTTAACATATTATTAAATATGTTACAATAATAATAAATATTATTTTCACTCACTGAGTTTTATTTTTATTTAAATATTTTTTAAATTATTTCTGATATGGTATAACTTAATCATTTTTTTAAATAGTTATATAAATTATATATGTCAAATTTTGAAATTTATAATTATGAAACTAAAATAAGTTAAATGAATGTGCTAATTTAAATATAATCAAATATATATAAAAAATAGTGAACATATAATTTTTAAATATTTAATTTAATAACATAGCATTATATTTTTAAAATATTTTTTTTATTATAATTCAAGAAGAACCAAATTTATCTTTTCTTGATTTTCTTCCCTCTATAGAATTCTATTTCAGTTCTTAGAGAATTGAATTAGAATTCCATAATTATTGGAAAAGTTAGGGCTTCTAAAAAATTATAACTAATTAGACTCACATTAACTTTAAAATTAATGTTGATCTAGAATTGAATCCCAATTCAAAAGAAATTTCAAACACACTAACCTCCCTTATATTCAAACACCCGACACCATTAGTGCCTATCTGGCACATGTATACGAAACATGAGACATTGAAATATGTCCATTTATATTTCTTTCAGCTATGCCATTTTGCTAAGGTGTGTAGACACATCAAGCTTGTTGAGTACTCTTTAACATTATGAGAACAAAGAATGACAACCGATAGCCCAAACTAATTTTAAATTTTGGTGTAATAACATATATCTATCTATCTATCTATCTATCTATCTATCTATCTATCTATCTATCTATCTATCTATCTATCTATCTATCTATATCTATATATATATATATATATATATATATATATATATAGAGAGAGAGAGAGAGAGAGAGAGAGAGAGAGAGAGAGAGAGAGAGAGAGAGAGAGAGAGAGAGAGAGAGAGAGAGAAGCATGATTGGGTATTAAACCCGATTTCGTGCAAAAAATACAAAACCCAATTCATGGTCATTCAATCTTGATCAATGGCGGAGGCAAAATATTCTCGCTTGCAACTCGGTCTTCATTCTTTCCTTCTCTTCTCATTTTGCCTAACCCATTGCTCGCCTAATTCAGTTATGTGAACTACATATTGAATCACTCATAAGCTTACATTAAAATTTTAATACCAACAAATAAGAGTAATCTTAGGGGTGTTAGTCAACTTGAAGGACGAGATGATCTTCAACCGCATAACGCCCTTCAACACTTGAAGTCGTTAGTGGAGCACAGATGAAGCTTCATCTCAATGCAAGGGATGAAGGGGTCCTTCATCTCCACTGTTTAATTTCGATCATGTGGAAGAAGGCCCTTTTTTTTATCTTCTTTGAATTGAAGGACGGGCGACGCTCGCATTTTCCTCTCTCTCTCCTTGCACCCACCCCCCCCATCGCGCGTCGTCATTTATCATTTTTTCTTCCTCTCTCCCGCACTCCCTTCCCTCTCTCGTTTCCCTGCGCCCCCGACGTCGATCTCGTCCTTCGTCTCCGGCCACCGTCTCAGTTCCCTCTCATCTTTGGCCTCATCTCTCGGTCTTCTCTCGGCCTCGCCCTCTCTCTCGCACCCCCTCTCTCGTCTTCGTGACTCCCTCTCTTCTCTCGGACTCGCTCTCTCTCGCTTCTCTCTCTATATTCCCTCCCGACCTCCCTTTCTTCTCTATCTTCTCCCTCTCTTCTCCCTTTCGGCCTCCCACTCCCTTCTCTCACTGGCTAGTCTCCTTTCCCCCGAAAATACCTTTTGATTTCGTTAGATTTCCCCATTTCCATTTCTATTTTCTTCGATTTTGGACATTTGGGCATCGATTGCTTAATATCTACTTCGATTAGGCATCAATTTCACCCTTCGGCTTCGGATTTCCCCAAATTTTAGAAGGTATGCCTAAACCCTAATTTTTTTCCATTAAATTAGTGTTTTATTTGATTTATTTTTATTTTCAGTGCGTAATTGGGGGTTATTTGTGCATTATTTTGGGATTTAGGGTTACGGTTTATAGTTTAAATTCTTGATTCATGTATGGATTATTTTTAGGGTTTGCTGCTCGGTATTTAAGGGTCCAGTAATTAGGGTTTAGGGTTTATGGTTAAGGATTTAGGGTATTTTAGGGATTAGGGTTTTTAAGGTTTAGGGGGTTTAGGGTTTTTAAGCTATAAGGTTTTTTGGGTTTAGGGTTTGGAATTAGGGTGTAGGGTTTAGGGTTTAGGGTTTAGGGCTTTTAATGTATTAAGTCCTGGAATTAGTGTTTAGGGTTTAGAGTTTAGTAGGTGATAGGGTTTAGGGTTTGATGGTTTAGGTTTTTTTTTTATGGTTTGTGTTTCGGGTTTAGGGTTAAGGGTTTAGGGTTTAGGTTAAGGGTTTAGGGTATTTTAGGGATTAGGATTTTTAAGGTTTAGGGGGTTTATGGTTTTTAAGGTTTTGGGGATTTTGTGTTTTTAAGCTCTGGGTTTTTTAGGCTTAGGGTTTGGAATTAGGGTTTAAGGTTTTGGACTTTTAAGGTATTAAATTATGAAATTAGTGTTTAGGGGTTTTTAGTCCAATTCAAACAAGGTTGAGTCGCCTACACGGGCGTCCATTAGCCAACGAAACCCGACCCCATCACTGACGAGGTACAGTTCATAGTGACTGCAAAGTTATATGGGGCTCTACCAGGGGTCTTCGGTGAATTTGGACTTGATGTGTGTGTGTTTTCATTGTTTAATGCATATGCGTTAGTGAAAATAATTTAATTAATTTTGAAATGTGTGAAAATGTTGTTGAGAATTTTTGAAGTGCTATGGAATGTTTTTGCCATGTGGTGAGGAGATTCGGGTATTATACATATCCACCATATGGTATTTTTTTTATGGTTTGTGTTGGTATTTTTTTTGTATGGTTTGTGTTTCTGTGATGAGTAAAGGTTGTCTGATAAAGTTTTTTCTGTGAGGACCGTCTCGGATTTAGATTATACATGGCTGCAAGAAGACAACCAAGTGGCCGAACATATGATATTTGGACATTCGATGTTGATAGCAAAATGCTCGATCTCTTGGTCGAGCAGGTCAATCTAGGGAACAAGTTGCCTAACAGGGTGTTGAAGCATGAGGTATATATGGACTGTGTAAATAAGTTCAATGAAGACACAGTCATGAAAAAAACTGTTGAGCAGGTGAAGAATCGAACAAGAGCATGGAAGAAAACATACCAAACGGTAACGAGTTGTATCAACACTCGTGGGTTTGGTTGGGATGCAACCACACAACAAGTTACTGCATGTAATTCTGTATGGCTTGATTACATAACGGTCAGTAAATCTGTATGGCTCGACTACATGATGTACTATAAAATATTTTTTATGTTTTCCGCATTAGTATAACTCTATTCCAAGACGTCTAAATGATGTTTTATTCTTGTAGGAGCATAAAGATGCTGAGAAGTACAGACGTGAAGGTTGCCCCCTGTACGACAAATTAGCTGTGGTGGTGGGAAACACAATAGCGGTAGGGTCAGGAGCTGCAACCTTTGTAGATCAGGGAGAAGAGGTGATCCGTGAATCAGAACATGTCTCGATGGATGAGCCAGAGGATGTTGATATAGTTAGGGATACTCCATCACCATTATTAAGCATGGATGAGTCTCTAGGTAATCAATTTGAAAGAAGTAAACGGTCATCTTCAAGTCGTCGTAGAAAGAGAACCGAAATGCCCGATAATGACACTAGTAGAAGAATCTTTGATGCAATAGATCGAATTGCTAAGACATTTGAGAATTTCATGTTGAAAGACGATATTGTAAGAGATTGCGTCAAAGCCCTCAGGGAAATCCCGGACTTGCCTACAGAATTGAAGTATCGCGCTCCTTCATGGTTGGATACACCAACTAAGAAGGTCATGTTTATGGAAATGATAGTGGAAGAGCGGGTCGAGTGGCTTAAATTTTGTTTTGAAAACTAATTGTAATGCGTTATAAATACACTATTTTTTTGGAATATTATTATGTAGTAGACGTGATATTTGAATTATGACGTTGCAAGACTTATTAGTATGGTTTGTATTTAAATTTGATATGTTGTTGTGTTTATATATTGCATAGATAAATATGGTGTTTTGAGTATGGATGTGGAATATGGATGAATGTAGGATGTGATTGAATGTAGGATGTGGAAGGTGGATGAATGTAGGATGTGATTGAATGTAGGATGTGGAAGGTGGATGAATCTAGGATGTGATTGAATGTAGGATGTGGGAATGTGGATGAATGTAGGATGTGATTGAATGTAGGATGTGGAATGTGGATGAATGTAGGATGTGATTGAATGTAGAGTGTGGGATGTCGATGAATGTAGGATGTGATTGAATGTAGGATGTGGGAATGTGGATGAATGTAGGATGTGGGAATGTGGATGAATATGGTTGTTTATAGGTGTGATTGCAAATAGGTTATGATTGGAGATTGATGTTTACTTGTGTTTATGAATTTTAGGCGATTGAATTTGTGGATTTCCATGGATACTATGACAAACGATGAAAAGGTTGCAACTATGGTTGCATTCACAACTTTGTTGATCGCCATGGAAAGATACTATCTGTACCATTGCAACAGACGTGTACCACGTTCTTGTGGGATGAATGGTCCATTGTATTTGCAAAAGGCACTAGACAAATCTCTAGTTAAATTTCGAAAAGTGTACAGGATGAACCAACTGGTATTTCACAAATTCGCAGATATACTTACTAGTAAAGGGTTTTTATCAGCCACAAAGACCATCTCAGTTGAAGAACAACTTGCATATTTCCTCCTAACTGTTAGTCAAGGACAAGTGTATAGTATCACAACAGAGATGTTTGATAGATCAAATTGGACGATAAGTAAGTATTTCAACAAGGTGTTGGATGCAATCCTCAAACTTCACTTTGATTACGTCAAACGGCCTTCGGAACGCACACACTCGAAGATTTTAACAAATTCAATGTTTTATCCCTACTTCAAGGTAACATCACTTCCTATAACTAAATAATTTTAAATTAATATACAAAGTTAGTAAATATTAATTAAAAATATATAATTAGGATTGTATTGGAGCTATTGATGGAACTCATATCAAAGCCAACATTCCACTTGAAGATCAACCAAGGTTTTGGAATAGAAAAGTTTATCTCTCACAAAATGTGATGGCAGCATGTTCATTTGATATGCAATTCACTTATGTACTTGCTAGATGGGAGGGGTCAGCAGCCAATTCCCGTGTACTGAAAGATGCATTGACTCGTCGAGATAAAATCTTTGTACCTAAAGGTAAGTAATATATTTTTATGCAGTAATTTTTTATCTATTTTATCTTCAATTATTTTATGTGGTATATAATTTTTATTATAGGAAAATATTATCTAGTCGATGCTGGTTATGCAAATCTTCCAGGATTTTTGGCTCCATATCGAGGAACCCGATATCATCTGCAAGAATTTGGAGATAATATTCCTAGAAATGAAAAATAATTATTCAACCGAAGACATTCATCTTTACGGAATATTATTGAGCGAACTTTTGGTGCTTTAAAAGCTCGATTTCAAATGTTAAAAGACACTCCTCCATTTTCTTTTAAGATCCAGGTGAAAATTGTACATGCTTGTTGCATATTGCACAATTATATACGTGCAGAAGATTATGATGATATATTTGAAGATGAAGATGATGATTCGGGTGGCAAGCTCGATGGAGGAGGTGATGCGGTTCAATTAGGTGCAATGGATGATACAAACAGTGACGATTGCGATGATCTTGAGGATGTGGGTAGCTAAGTAACAAGCATTCGGAGACAGAGTGCATTAGAATCCACAAGAGCCGAACAATTTCGAGATGCCATATCGACATCCATGTGGAACGATAAATGATGGTTTACTCTTATTACTTTTGAACATGCGTAATTTATATGTACTAAACTTGTAACTCGTTGATTGTAATATTAAAGGCACGAACTCGTTATTTGAATAATTTTTTTTAGGTTATTTTCAAAGTTGTATATGTATTTATTTATTATTTTTTTAATTTTATTACTATTTTAAACTTCATATTTAAGTCTCTGGTAAATAAAATATAATTAAAGTATGCATTTGATTAATTAATTAATTTTAATTTTGTCAAAATATATTATTACTTAATACAATGCAAATCTATCTTATGTTATTAATATAATATTTTTTATTCATTAATCATAATTTTTTTTATTTACTCTATTGTATTAGTGATTTAATAGTGGTAATTAAAATATTGTTAACTCAAACACTTGGTTTAATTAGCTCATTTTTATAATTAATAAAATCAATGATTTTAAATTTCTAAGATGAAGATAAAGATGAAATTATCCACACTAACACCCTATTTCAAAGATTTCGAAGATGAAGTTGTCCACACTAACACCCATTTCGAAGATGAAGATCATGTAGATGCTTAAGATGAAGATGAAGATGAAGATGTTAATGTTTTAACACCTTAACTTGCTAGAACTAGAATTAAGGAATACAACTTAAGAAAGAATTGTCAGTATTAGTTTAAAATGTAAGGAGAAGTACATAAATCATTATCAATACTTAAGGGGGGGTTAGTCAACAAACATAAAATTTGATCTTCATCTTCATCTTCATTTCATGCATCTACATGAACTTCACATTCGAAATGGGTGTTAGTGTGGACAAGTTCATGTCCACTGGAAAGCAATTTCCAGTATTAGTGCCCCCAAATGAGGAAAACGCAGAAAATAAGAGAATTAGTAACTTGTAAAGTATACTTAATTAAAATATAATACTTAAACATTAAATTATGTAAAATAAACATTATTACTACTCGCATAACTAATTGAATGTATAACTAAAATATGTTAATGTACTAATTAATTTAATTATATATTATATTAGTTAAAGATTACTGTTTATTGTACATTAATACAATAATTACGTGAGTCAATTAACTGTGCACATGATTAATCATAAAAAATAAATAAATAACGTTAAAAATAACATAAACGAATATAATACATTTAGTTATTAATTTATTGATAATATATGGTATTCTTTAACATAAAAATATCATGATTAAACCGAAAAAATCTATCAAATACTAACTTTAACACACTATATATGTTTACATATTATTAATTAAAATATTTTTTCATTAAATTTAAAACCATTGATTTTATTAATTATAAAAATAAGTTAATTAAACCAAGTGTTTGAGTTAACAATATTTGTAGTTATAACTAAAGATATGTGATTATCACCAGCACCTTTCAATAGGAATGCCCCTAGATATTATAACTTACGAAAAGTAAAAAAATTCTTGATTCCTTAAGCTTCATTTCGTCACTGTATCAAATGAGATTGAACAAGTTGAGCCAATTACTGTTAGTAGCAAACATAAGAAAATGTATACAAGAGTAATGATGCCATTAATTCTAGAACAACCAGTCATAGGGTTGCGGAAATAATTTTTTGTCAATATTGGTGGCCTACATGAAAGCCCAAAAGACTAAGACAGAGACAATTACAAAGAGTTCATGTAAACAAACAAATGTACCGCGACAACTCCCCCGAACCCAAATCAACTGTTTTACTTGTAAAAATTGAAATCTGTGTCAGGCTTCTTCATGTTGGTTCTGTAACCTTTCTCAAAATCCTTGGGAAGAATTACGTAATGGTTCTTCCAGACTGCTTGCATTCCCGCTTCTTGACAGATTGTTGCAATCTGCAGACATTTTACAAGAGCAACAAAATATATGTTAAACCATCAAGAAATTTGAAGAGTTACCAAAGTTCAAAAGTAAAAATAAATACACTTACCTCTGTAGCACTGATTTTTTCAGGTCGAGAAACGTAGTCTTCTAAATCAACCTCATCACCCAAGTTCATTTTAGCAGTGCAGACTTGTTGTCAAAACACATACAACAGAATAAATAAATAATAAATTATTAAAAATGCAAGAATTTGGTACAACAAAATTTAACACCAGAACCACCCCAAAAAAATGTACAAACAATTTCTTTCCTAGCAAGTTGGGAATAATAAACATGAAACCGATATTTTGCTAGGCCAAGAGCCAACTGAAACAATTGTGCTTTTAGTAAGGAACCAACTAAAGATATGTGATTATCACCAGCACTTTGCCAGCGGCTATAAACCAAAGACTAAACAGTTATAACTACAAATTTTAAAGATATGTACTTGAGTTATAACTAAAGATAAGTGATTATCTCCAACACTTTGCCAGTGGCTATAAACAAAAAGAGAATTTTGACCTGCTTGACCAAGAGATCAAGTATTTTGCTGTCATCTTTGAAGGTCCAAATGTCATATGGTCGAGCAGTTGGTTGTCTTCTTACAACCATTTATAATCTAAATCTGAGATGGTCCTCATGGAAAAAACTTTATCAAACAACATTTACCCGTCAAACACAAACCATAAAAAATAGAATACCATGTGGTAGATATGTATAACACCCGAATCTCCTCACCACATGGCAAAAACATTCCATAGTAGTTCAAAAATTCTCAACAACATTCTAAAACATTTCAAAATTAATCAAACTATTCCACTACTGTATATGCACTAAACAATGCAAAAACACACACATCAAGTCCAAATTCACCGAACACCCTAGGTAGAGCCCCATATGACTTTGCAGTCACAACGAACTGTACCTCGTCAGTGATGGGGGTCGGGTTTCGTTCGCTAATGGACGCTCGTGTAGGCGATTCAGCCTTGTTTGAATTGGACTAAAAAACCCCTAATAAAACTTAAAACCTAAAGTCCCTAAACACTAAACACTATCACCTACTAAACTCTAAACCCTAAACACTAATTCCGGAACTTAATACCCTAAACCCTAAACCCTACACCCTAATTCTAAACCCAAAACCTAAAAAACCCTAGACCTTAAAAACACAAAACCCCCCAAACCTTAAAAACCCTAATCCCTAAAAATACCATAAATCCTTAATCATAAACCCTAAACCCTAATTCCAGGTCCCTTAAATACCAAGAACCAAACCCTAAAAATAAACCCTAACCCGAATCAAGAATTTAGACCCTAAACCGTAACCCTAAATCCCACAATTATGCACAAATAACTCCCAATTAGGCACTGAAACTAAAATTAAATCAAATAAAACACTAATTTAGTGGAAAATAAAATTAAGGTTTAGTCATACCTTCTAAAATTTTGGGAAAACCGAAGCCAAATGATGAAATCGATGCCTAGTCGAAGTAGAAATTAAGCAATCGATGCTCAAATATCAAAATCGAAGAAAATCGAAGAAAATCGAAATTGAAATGGGGGAAATCGAATGAAATCGGAAGGCATTTTGGGGGAAAAGAGAATAGCGAGAGAGAGAGAGAACGGAGTGGGAGGCTGAAAGGGAGAAGAGAGGGAGAAGAGAGAGAAGAAAGGGAGGCCGAGAGGGATAAGAGAGAGAGAGAAGCGAGAGAGAAAAACGGAGAGCGAGTCCGAGAGAAGAGAGGGAGGCATGGAGACGAGAGAGGGGGTGCGGGAGATAGGGTAAGTCCAAGAGAAGACCGAGAGACGGAGGCCGAAGAAGAGAGGGAGCAGAGACGTCGGGGGCGCAGGGAGACGAGAGAGGGGGTGTGGGAGAGAGGGAGAAAAAAATGAAAATGAGAAGAGAGCAAGAGAGAGGGGTGCGGGGAGAGAGAGGGGAAAAAAAATAAACATCGAGGGTTCGAACCCCCGCGTTTCCTTCGTCTGGATTATTGGAAAAAAGGATCGAAAACCAGATTCCATTTTTTATAACGTGGAGATGATGTTCCGCTTCATCTCCAGCATCCAGATGACATGAAGTCTGGCGCTCCACTAACGACATAAACTAATGAATAACGTAATGCGGCTGATCTTCATCTTACCCTTCAAGTTGACTAACCCCCTTAAGGGAAGATAACCAAGAGCCAAGACAGATAGTGGAGGTTTAATGTATTTAATTAGCAGTACATTAGCAATATGAAGAATGGGTAGCTACCTAAGTCGATGGTTAGGAAGAATGTATTTAATTAGGGAGCCTGATTAAATTTTACATGCTTCTCCTTTCGTAGAAGAAAAGAAAAGGGTGTGCGGCTCAAAGACTTGATCTACTTTTGACTAAGAACCAAGTAAAGACCAGTTCTTGCGTGCTGCCTTTGCCTGCTCTACCATGTTCTCAACCCAAGCTCACTGGCTGCTCCGATCGGATCGGTCACTCCCTGTAGGTTCACAATTACCCCTGATTTCGTCAAAGAAATCTGCCAACCTTTGTCGGAATTCCCTTCAGTCAATAGAATAGTGCTGCTTCACTGCTGACCGGCATTTCAGAGCCTAATAAACTCGCAGGAGAGTCGTCATTTAACCATGTCAAATCCCAGGCTCTATAATGGAGCCAACCAATTTTGACCTCCAAAGCCTCTTTTACGAATAGAAACAGCCAAAACCAGACCGTTGAATTTGAAATATCCATTAATACAGTAGCATTTCCTGCGCGCTCTTCACAACTCTCTGGCTTTCATTTGTATAAATACAGCTTCTCAGGCATGCGTTTGTAGTCGTATCCGTGATCCGGAGCAAGGAGTGACGATGGAGTGGAGCCCCAAGCTTCAGAGGCAGAGGTCCTGCTCTTGTGCAGCCGTCGACCTTGGCTACTGGAGCCACTCCGCCCGGAGAAGCGGCAGCTCTCGCCGGAATTATAACGCCTGCGACGAGGAGTTCGAGTCGTTGAACTACTCGTTGGTTCGTTCCAACGCGCCCAGATGGCATGTCCTGTGGAGGAAGATTATGAAGGAGAAGAGAAGAATTTTCCACTCTAGTTCCCAGTTTCAGGTCCCTTACGATTCTTACACCTATTCTCAGAACTTCGATCAAGGATCTGATTATGTAGAGCCCGACAACCTCTCTCGCTCTTTCTCCGCCCGTTTTGCGGACCCATCGAGGGTACTGCGGTTGCAGAGAGTCGGCTGATGATGATGATTCAGGGGAGACACTGTCAACTCTGATATTTGCGTGTTCGTCGCCACCCTCCTCCCTTTTTTTGTTAATCATCCTACAATGTAAATTGTTCATCAGGGTCAATAATTTCTTCTGTGTCCATAAATCCGTTTTCTTCCTCTGTAATCTGTATTTCTCATGGCTATTCAGAGGACTGAAAATTCTGGAAGTTGTTTCATATCAGACAACATATGAAGTTCTATTGAGCATCTTTCTCTTTGACCCATTCAATTATGTCCTTCTCTTTCAATCTCTTCTTTCGGGATGGAACTCTGAAACTGATCAGCTGGATCAAAATGAACCAACTCCATATGAGTACAAGACTAGTTCAAGCATCCTCACTCAACGATGAATAATCTTTTGGAAACGCCATTGAAATTTATATTAATCTGCAGAATACACCCATTCTATCTAAGCAACCCATGGTTTCTACTCTGGCGACCTGATCTGTCATCACAGTTGCTTCCGGAGACTTTTGACCAGAGGAGAGTCGACAATCCTAAGCTTTCATTAATTGCAAGCAAGTGGAGATGCTACCATGGATCTCATCACTTTTCTCATCTAAATCTCATGCGTCATTTTTTTTTTCTTCCATCACCCAGAAAGTTGCAGTGTAGGTACCCAAGAAAAGCAAAAGAATCTTGCAGCATTTTTTATCTTTTTCTTTAAATACATCAGGCCCGCCTCCAAAAGATAACCAAAGATAAACAGATCAAAGCAGAAGAAAAGTACAGAAGCAGAGGCAGCAAGAGCTTTTCTCACCTCTATACCTCAACTGTTACTGGTCAGTGATTCTAATCATCCACCCTTCATTGAAGCAGTAATAACTGACCTGTGTAGCATTTGAACGTCACCTTAAGTACAGAAGCAGAGGCAGCAAGAGCTTTTCTCACCTCTATACCTCAACTGTTACTGGTCAGTGATTCTAATCAGCCACCCTTCATTGAAGCAGTAATAACTGACCTGTGTAGCATTTGAACGTCACCTTGGTGTAAAAATTCTTCTGAAACGCCTCATCGTTTGACAAGATAAGGTTACAAATGATAACTCAAATATTCAAATGAGATAAGCCACTTTGTGATGATAAACATTAAACGCAGACACAAGGAAGTCACATTAAAAAAATAAACAGCTTGCAATTGCATCCATCTCTATGGATTCTAAAGTCCAAGTTGAAGTCATGGGTAGACGGATAACAAGTTAGTCCCAGATAGTGATTTCCATCGACATTGTTCCTGTTTTGAAAGAGGAAAAAGGAAAAAAAAATAAAGTATTGCTCTGTAGTCTAGTCCAGATGCAAAAATCGCATTATTCAGTGTGACATTTACTGTTCATGGGTCACAAGAAGCTACATCGTTCCTACAACGGTACAAAACTCTTTATGGTTAATAAAATCAAATTTTGGCGGGTCCTCTTAGTGTTTTTTTCAGAAAATATTGGAAAAAAATATTTTCTAGTAAAAATACTTTCAGCACGATGTAATTTTTTATGACAATTTTGTATATGGAAATTTATTTGACTGAGAATTTTATCAGATAAGTATGATAATGTATGAGATTGATTATTAATTTTTATTTATTTCCCCGGAAAAAGGCATTAACATGTCCATTTAATTTTCCTTGGAAATTTTTATAATTTCCATGTAATTTTCTAGTAAGGCACTAATAGGATTTTATCTTAAGGTTTCTTAAAAATGTGTCTCCTAAGAAAAATATTTTTAGCTTTTCTTGAGATATAAATTTTTAACCAAGGGCACTAATAGGACCTAAGTAAAACTTTTAGAAAATTTATGAAACTTGTGCTAAGAATCAATAAAAAAAACTTATTTGAAATATATTTTTACATGTCCCACAAAGTTAAACATTAGAATTGGACTGGGGCTTATTAGTCTTGTAAGGGAATTTTCTCGAAGAAAGTCTTGCGTTTGAGTCCAATTTATTAGCTTTATCTTTACTTGATATTTATTGTATAGATGGATTTTTGTCGATTATTTCTTTAATTATTTGGCATGAAACCTATCTGAAGTATTTTGGTAGCTAACGATACAAATAAAGGGGAGGTTAGTGCACTTTGTAAGTGCTGTGAAAAGTAAAAGTGAAAGTGAAAGTGAATCACTTGTTTGTGTTAGTGTGTGCAATGAAAAGTGCAGTATAAAGTACTTGTTTATGTTAGTGTGCACTATGTAAATTGTAATGTAAGGTACTTGTTTGTGTTAGTGTGCACAATGGAAAGTGCGATGTAAAGTGTAGAGAGATTATTTATTAATAAAATAATTTAAAATAAATGACTCATAGAAAATTAAATTAATGTTAGTTAATTATTTAAATATAATATATATAATAATAATTAAAAAAATGCTTAACTTTATAATATTATAATTGTAATTAAATTTATATTTTTTAATATCTAAATATGAAATAGTTATATAAAAATAATATTTTATTATATAAAGTTAATCCATTAACTCTTACGATAGTTGTACTTAAATTTTTTATTAATAAACTAAGATAGATTTTAACATGCAAAAAAAGTAAAAAAAAATAATTAATTAATTAATTATTAATTAAAGATATAAAAATAAAATAATATAACACAAAGTTAGTCTAATTACTAATAATTAAATTAATAATATCAAAATAATATTAATTTTATTAACTAAATGTATAAAAAGTAAAATAATTACACAAATAATTACTTTTATAATATCAAAATAGTTAATGAAATTATTATTTTAATAGTGTTTAAATTCTCACTCTTAAACTATTCATTATCCAATGTACTACATAAACAACGTAATAATAAAATAAAAATAAAACAAACATAACTCAATCTAATATTTAATATAAAAAACCTACAATTGTACATACAAAATACAACCAAAAATATTTAATTTCATTAAAACATAATAGTCAATAATTTTGCGACATCTGAATTGTTAATACATCTCGAAAATACGATGCTCTTGCAGATTGTACTACAAACTCCCTCTGAGTACTTCTTTTCGTATTCACATCATCCTCAAAATCATCACCACAATCACTATGGGGTGGTTATTCAACAAACATAAAATTTGAAGTTCATCTTCATCTTCATTTCAATCATGTACATGAACTTCATCTTTGAAAAGTGTGTTAGTGTGGACGAGTTCATGTCCACTGGAAAAAAGTTTCCAGTGTTAGTGCCCCCAAGTGAGAAAATAAGAGAATTAGAGACTTGTAATAATATATATAAATAAAATATAATACTTAAACATTAAATTAGGTAAAATAAACATTATTACTACACGAATAACTAATTTAATGAAGTGGAATGATTTTCCCCCGCATTACCTAGTTCATAAAAAACTAGCGTTAGTGTAGAAAGAATTGAATTGAAGTGAGATTACACCATTTCATTCGCTCAGGCAAAAACGGAGGAAAATTGATTCCTACCTATTTTGTGAATCATCAACTTTCCTCACGCGCATCGCATTGCTTCTCTTCTCCCTCTTCCTCTCCCTCTCCCTCAGCCTTCGCCTCCCGATGATTTTTTCGCCCCTTCTTTTTCTCCCACCCCGTTGGCCTTCCTCCCTCTCGACTTCCGTCACAAAGCACGGGAGGCCGAACCTCTATCGCAGAGCCTCTCGGCCTCCCGGCTTCTCTTCTCTCACGGCCTCCCTCTCATCCCCTCCCCCCCCCCCCCCCCCCCCCCCCAGTTGGCCTCCCTCTCCTCTCCCTCTCGACCTCCGTTGCAGAACACGGAAAGCCGGCCTCTATCGCAGAGCCTCCCGACTTCTCTTCTCTCTCAGCCTCCCTCTTTTCTCCCTCTCGGCGTACCGTCAGAGCGTCGCCGCCGTCCCCGTTGCCCGCTGGCCCGCCATTGAGGAAGACGATGCGAGGGAAAATGATGTTTAATTTTTCCTAAGTTAGGAAAAATTAAACCATCTTCATAATTGGTTTAATTATCTAATTAATTAAACAATTAGTTTTTCATTTTTTGTTAATATATTATTAATTAATCATATGTAAAATATATATTACGTTATCGATAAATTTATTTATTTATTTATTATGTATTGTTTATTTTGTATTAAAATAGTGAATTTTAATGTTAAAGTATATCTTATGTTATTACAAAATTATTTATTTATTTTAATAATTTATTCTAGTCACGTGTAATTATTGTTTTAATTTATAATAAACTATAATCATTAAGTAATATAATATAGTTTTTCATTAATTAGGATATTAATATATTCTAATACTACACGTTAAATCACTTATAAAGTGTAGTAACCATATTTATTTTGGTTAATTATATGTTTAGGTATATATTCTATTTAAGTATATTATAAAAGGTTACTCATTCTCTTATTTATATCATATTTTTCATTTGGGGGCACTAACACTGGAATCTGTTTTCCCCCGCTTGAACTCGTCTACACTAACACCCAAAGATGAGTTGAAGTTGAATCAATTCATTTAACTTCAATTTAATTCTTCACTTCAATTCAATTCTACATTTCAATTCAAGTTCATTGCGGACTAACCCCCCTATGAGGTGGTTAGTCAACAAACATAAAATTTGAAGTTCATCTTTATCTTCATCTTCATTTCAATCATGTACATGAACTTCATCTTCAAAATGGGTGTTAGTGTGGACGAGTTCATGTCCACTGGAAAATAGTTTCCAGTGTTAGTGCCCCCAAGTGAGAAAAACGCAGAAAATAAGAGAATTAGTGACTTGTAATAATATATATAACTAAAATATAATACTTAAACATTAAATTAGGTAAAATAAACATTATTACTACACGAATAACTAATTTAATGAATAACTTAAAATATTAATATACTAATTAATTGAATTATATATTGTATTAGTTAATGATGACTGTTTACTATACATTAATACAGTAATTACGTGAGCCAATTAACTGTGCACATGATTAATCATAAAAAATAAATAAATAACGTTAAAAATAACATAAACGAATATTATACATTTAGTTATTAATTTATTGATAATATATGGTATTCTTGAACATAAAAAAATATGATTAAACAGGAAAAATCTATCAAATGCTAACTTTAACATACTATATTATTAATTAATAATATTTTTCCATTAAATTTAAAACCACTGATTTTATTAATTATAAAAATGAGTTAATTAAACCAAGTGTTTAAATTAATAATATTTTAATTACCACTATTAAATCACTAATACATTAGTGTAAGTAAATAAATATGATTAATAAATAAAAAAGTATTATATTAATAACATAAGATGGATTTTTTAATGGTATTAATTAATAATATATTTTGACAAAATTAATATAATTAATTAATCAAATTCATACTTTAACTACATTTTATTTACCGGAGACTTAAATATCAAGTTTAATATAGTAATAAAATTTAACAAAAATATTAAATAAATACATATACAACTTTATTAATAACCTAAAAGAAAGATTATTCAAATAACGTGTTTGTGCCTTTAATATTAAAATCATCAAGTTACAAATTTTGTACATATGAATGATACAAGTTCAAAAGTAATAAGATACATCTATCATTTATCATTCCACATGGAAGTTGCTATGGCATCATGAAATTGTGTTACTCTTGTGGATTCTAATGCACATTGCCTCCGACAGCTTGTTACTGGGCTACCCTCATCCTCAAGACCATCGCTATCGTCGCTGTCTGTATTATCCATTACACATAATTGGACCACATCACCTCCTCCACCGAGCTTGCCACCCGAATCATCTTTATCTTCAAATAGATCATCGTAATCCTCTCCACGTATATAATTGTGCAATATACAACAAGCAAGTACAATTTTTGTCTGGATCTTAAAAGAAAATGGAGGAGCGCCTTTCAACATTTGAAATCGAGCTTTTAAAGCACCAAAAGTTCGCTCAATAGTATTCCACAAAGGTGAGTGTCTTCGGTTGAATAATTCTTTTTCATTTCTAGGAATATTATCTCCAAATTCTTGCAGATGATACCGAGTTCCTCGATATGGAGCCAAAAATCCCCGGCAAATTTGCATAACCAGCATCGACTAGATAATATTTACCTATGATAGAAATTATATTCCACATAAAATAATTGAAGATAAAATAGATAAAATAGATAAAAATGACTGCATAAAAATATATCGCATACCTTCAGGTACAAAGATTTTATCTCGGCGAGTCAATGCGTCCTTCAGTACACGGGAATCAGCTGCTGATCCCTCCCATCCAGCAAGTACATAAGTGAATTGCATGTCAAATGAACATGTTGCCATCACATTTTATGAGAGATAACATTTTCTATTCCAGAACCTTGGTTGATCTTCAAGTGGAATGTTCGCTTTGATACGAGTACCATCAATAGCTCCAATATAATCCTAATTATACATTTTCAATTAATATTGACTAACTTTGTATATTAATCTAAAATTGTTTAGTTAAAGGAAGTGATGTTACCTTGAAGTACGGATAAATATTGAACTGGTTAAAATCTTCGAGTGTGTGCGTACCGAAGGCCGTTTGACATAATCAGAGTGAAGTTTGAGGATTGCATCCAACACCTTGTTGAAATACCTATTTATGGTCCAGTTTGATCTATCAAACATCTCTATTGTGACACTATAAGATTGTTGTTGACCAACAATTAGGAGGAAATATGCAAGTTGTTCTTCAACTGATATGGTCTTTGTGGCTGATAAAAACCCTCTACTAGTAAGTATCTCTGCCAATTTGTGAAATACTATTTGATTCATCCTGTAAACTTTCCGAAATTTAACTGGTGATTTGTCTAGTGCATTTTGCAAACACAATGGACCATTCATCCCACAAGAACATGGTACACGTTTGTTGCAATGGTAGAGATAGTATCTTCCCACGACGATAAACAAAGTTGTGAATACAACCATAGTTGCAATCTTTTCTTCGTCTGTCATAATGTCCATGGAAATCTAAAAATTTAATCGCCTAAAAGTCATAAACACAAATAAACATCAATCTTTAATCATAACATATTTGCAATCATACCTATACACAACCATATTCATCCACATTCTCACATCCCTACGCAACAAACATATAAAATATATTAATTGTCCACATCCATACTCATCCACCATATTCATCCATGTAATATATTAACACAACAACATATAAAATAAAAATATTAGCCATATTAATAAGTCTTGCAACGTCATAATTCAAACAGCATACCTAATACATAATAGTATTCCCAAAGAAGATAGTGTATTTAAAACACATTACAATTAGTTTGTTGCACAATATTTAAGCCACACGACCCACTCTTCCACTATCATCTCCATAAAATACTCATTCTTACTTAGCGTATCCAACCATAAAGGAGCACAAAAATTCAAGTCTACAGACAGGTCCGGGATTTCCCTGAGGGCTTTGACCTAATCTACCTCTTTAGGCTTCATGACATCCTTAAATGTCTAAGCGATTTGATTCATTGCATCAATGAATCTACTAGTGTCATCATCGGACATTTCGCTTCTCTTTCTACGACGACTTGAAGATGATCGATTACTACTTTGAGATTGAATAGTTGTTGACTCATTCCCCCTAAATAATGGCGTTGGAGTATCCCTAACTATATCAACATCTTCGGGTTCATCCATCGGGACATGTTCCGACTCAAGGATGAGTTCATCGCCCTGCTCTACAAATGTTACACCTCCTGACCCCATGGCTATTGTGTTTCCCACCACCACAGCTAATTTGTCGTACAAAGGGCAACCTTCACATTTGTACTTCTCAGCATCTCTATGCTCCTACAAGAATAAAACATCTTTTAGACGTCTTGGAATAGAGTTATACTAACGCGGAAAACATAAAAAATATTTTACAGTACATCATGATTTACTGACCTTTATGTAGTCAAGCCATACAAAATTACATGCAGTAACTCTTTGTGTGGTTGCATCCCAACCGAACCCACTAGTGTTGATACAACTCATTACCGTTAGGTATGTTTTCTTCTATGATCTTGTTCGATTCTTCAGCTGCTCAATAATTTTTTTATTGACTGTGTCTTCATTGAACTTATTAACATAGTTCATATCATGCTTCCAAACCCCATTAGGCAACTTGTTCCCTATATTGACCTGCTCGACCAAGAGATCGAGCATTTTGTTGTCATCTTCGAAGGTCCAAATGTCTTATGGTCGAGCAGTTGGTTGACTTCTTACAACCATTTATAATCTAAATCAGAGATGGTTCTCATGAAAAAAACTTTATCAGACAACCTTTACCCGTCACGGAAACACAAACCGTAAAAAATAGAATACCATGTGGTGGATATGTATAACACCCAAATTTCCTCACCACATGGCAAAAACATTCCATAACACTTCAAAAATTCTCAACAACATTCTCAAACATTTCAAGATTAATCAAACTATTTTCACTACTGCATATGCACTAAACAATGCAAAAACACACACATCAAGTCCAAATTCACCGAACACCCCTGGTAGAGCCCCATATGACTTCGCAGTCACTACGAATTTTACCTCGTCAGTGATGGGGGTCGGGTTTCATTAGCTAATGGACGCCTGTGTAGGCGACTCAGCCTTGTTTGAATTGGACTAAAAAAACCCTAATAAAACCTAAACCCTAAACCATCAAACCCTATAGTGCCTAAACCCTAAACCCTATCACCTACTAAACTCTAAACCCTAAACACTAATTCCAGAACTTAATACCCTAAACCCTATGGCTGAGATAATATCTTCCCATGACGTACAACATACATGTGACTGCTAACATACTTGCAATCCTTTCTTTGTCTTTCCTAATATCCATGGAAACCTGCAAATACAATCCACAAGCACAATGATGACTACAAAAAAAATTCATGTTTTTTCCTAAAAGTCATAAATACAAACCTATCATTATCTTCAATAACCTATTTTCAATCACACCTCTACACAACCATATCCAATCACACATCTACAATATTCATCCACACAATAAGAACCCAACAACCATAAAAACCCAAATCTTAACCATAATGACATTCATAATCTATCAAAGATAAGTCTTACAATGTCTTAATTAAAAAACATCATTAAAATTCAAAACACTGGTCCCAAAATAGATAGTGTACTTAAAACTTATTACTACATTTATCAAACAACCTTTACCCGTCATAGTAAATAAGGACACATGGAAATACAAATAAGAACTTAAACAAAAACCATGTGGAGGATATTTATAAGCCATCCGAATCTCCTCACCACATGGCAAGATTATTCCATAACACTTCAAAATTACTCAACAACATTCTATAACATTTACAAATTAACCAAACTAATTCCATTGTAGATGACTAGAACAATGCAAAACACACTCATCTAGTCCAAATTCACCGAACGCCCCTGGTAGAGCCCCATATGACTTCTCAGTCACTATGAACCATACCTCGTCAATGATGGGGGTCGGGTATTGTTGGCTAACAAACGCCTGTGTAGGCGACTCAGCCTAGTTTGAACTAGACTCAACCTACCCATTAGCCCCATAAACCTTAAACCTTAGCCCATAAACCCTAAACCCTAAACCCACTCTCCAATAGCCCCTCAACACTAAAACCTAAACCCTAAACCCTAACTCCATTAGCTCCTAAACCCTAAACCCTAACCGTAATTCCAGAACCTAAACCATAAACTTTTTACACTAAAACCCCTAAAAGCCCCAAACCCTAAACCCTATAACCCAAACTCTAACCCTAAATACCCTAAACCCGAAATTATACCCTACCTTAACCCTAACTCTAAAAACCCTAAACCATAAAGACGAAATTGAACCCTAAATACCATAAACCCTAACCCTATATCCCGAAATTATGCAAAAACTAAACAATAAATACAAATACCGCACACATAAATTAAGATTAAATAAAATACAACAGTAAATTAATAATAAAAAATTAGGGTTTAGAGTTACCTTATGAAATTTGGGAAAAACTGAAGCCAAATAGGGAAATCAAGTAGAATCGAAGAAATTGATGCTGAAATGGGGACTAATCTTCGATTTCCAAGAAGATGGGTTTACCTTAGTTTCTGCCGAATCGAGCAAGAGAGGTTGCAGCGGGGGGGGAAGAGGGACAGAAATCGCGGAAGGTCGTCAGTGTCAAGCAGTGCTGGAGACGGCGAGAGGAAGAGAGGTTTAGCGAGCAACGTTGCAAAGGGGGGTAGTGAAATCGCGTAAGGTCGTGAGAGAGCTTTTTCGAGTGAATTCATTTTCACTCGGTTTACCTATGTAATTCACTTTCACTCATAACTTACAAAGTGCAAATATCGGGGCCAAAGCTAAATTATTTTTGTACACTTTACCTAGTGTAAGTAAAATATTATACAGTGTACTAAGAGGGCCAAAGCTAAATTATGTGAAGAAAAATAGGCTAGATTGTGGAATTTTAAGAAAGGAATTAAACAGCACCGGCAACATTTTTGGGAGTCAGGCGGTCATGTCCTGTGGCTCCTCTGGGGCCTCAGCAGCAGCAACCAGCAAGTAGCAAAATCCCAATAGCACCGGTTGCTCGCCGGGTCGACGGCGCGGTTCGGGTTTGTAAACATTAAACTGTACGAAATCTGCTAGGAAGAAGCTCGTAGAAACTCGGTTCCACGTACGCGGCATATGTCAATATCCCTTCCTGCAATTCCAGCGCGCTATAGTTCTCTCTTTGTTACGGTTATTTTTCTGTGAATAACGAATCAAACTTGCAAGAATTCCTCAACCCCAGTGTTTTTCTTCGCGGGAGAAGGAAGAAGCATCAATTGGTAGATCGGCCGTGACGTGGAAATAGAGCAACTGTAGCAGACCCTAATTCAATTTCGGCGATGGTTTCTCCCCATTTTGAAGGTGATGCGGTGAAGCAGCAGCCCTGGAAACGGGCCCGTGTCGAGCGCTATGTTGCGACTCGACTCCAACCGCCGCAGGTTGCTCTGTTTCCTTCTTTTTTCTTTATCCTTGTTTTTTAAATTAGTCCCTTATTTTTTCCTGTTGGAAAATTGACAAAATGCATTTTCTAGGCCGCTGCTCGATCGGGGTTATCTGGCGATGAGGCAGTACGGCGGCCCCATTCGCCGCCTTGGAGGGAAGATGATCGTAACGGTCACTATGTCTTTGATTTGGGAGAGAATCTTACTCCAAGATGTAAGAAAACCTCTTTTTGTTTTTATAGTCTTAAATTTTTTATTAGAGGGATTAGCCTTTCGCCCTTTCTGTTTTACCTTGAATAGTGTGTAGTTAATTAGTAGAAAACAGTATTTGGGTCTGAAATGGCGCGCTTAATCAATCTTCAGGACAGGATAAAGGTGAGATACAATAGAAAACTGTGAGATACAATAGAATTTTGTTTGTTTTGAATAACATTGTATGAAATGCTGAAATAGAATAAATTGGTGAGCTAAAGTAAATGTATCCGTAATTGCTTCTGATTGAGTAGAGATTTCTTTCTTTGTCAGGTGCTCTGGAAGCAAAAGGGTCTTGTTTTTGGCTTTTTCTTGTCATGCCTCTTTTTTATGCATGAAATGTAGTGGTGGAGGCATATTTTGTGCTATTCACCCTTTTGCTGCCCCCTTCGGCCTTGGTGATTTTCTCATTCCTGAAACCCTAGCCCTCCTTGGAATTGCTTCGCCAAGGATAATTTCAACCTCCCTCTAGTATTTGTGGGAGATTCTCCCACTGTGATCAGCTGGTGCAAAAATGGTGCTAACCTCCTTTGGAGGTTGTTGCCTCATATGGAAAAGGTCTTTGAGTTTGCACAACCTTTAATTATAACTTGGAGCCATACACCAAGATAGGTTAACTCAGCTTCTGGCAGAGCCTCATTTGGGAAGGGTCTGTGCTTACTGACATGGTTGTCTAACATCAATGATTTATTATTTTATTTGTAGTTATTTAGCTCTTTTTTGAGTTTGTAATTCTTGGGGGGCTTCCCCTACTTTATTGAATAGTCCTTTTCTTTTCCTTTTTATCTTAATAAATTCCATCACAACTTTCAAAGGAAAGACATAGTAACAGATAAATAAGCTGAGAATTAAGCTGTATGGTCAAAAACATTTTGGATTGATGAGAATCTCAATCACCTTGAAGGTGAATTAGTTTCTTTTTACAGGGAGAAAGCAGTCAAAATCTCAACTTGTCAATTCTAGTGTTAAGAGCTGAATTCTTTCTGTTCTTTATGATTTTCTGTAGTCAAAACCTTGGCAATTTCTTACAATCTGCATGTGAGAACTTCTTTTGCCACTTATATTTTTTGCCCTTATGCAGTTCTTCCTTCTTTTTTTTTCAAGAAAAGTGAAAACTTAGATAAAAAAATGTTGTCATACATCTTTCATGGATTAATATTCCTCAAACCTTGTTGTGTCTCTGTTTTCATTTTTCTCTTCTTTCTCTGTTTACTTCAGCATTTGAACCATTGGGCTGAAACCTGCACTGCTTGTTTGGATTAAAAGATTTTTTTTTTTTTTGAAAAAGATGTATATATATAAACAAGAAAAAACAGAAATTACAAAGAGGGGAGCATATCCCTGACAACCAGCGATTGTAGGATAGCTCCGTGTTTAGCGAGCGCATCGGCTGCCGAATTTGCAGATCTCGGAATGTGAAACCAAATACAAGATAAAAATAAACAAATTTCAATAATCTCCCAAAAAATATCCCAATGGCGCCACGGAGGGGATACACGCTCGCACCATCCAATAACCACCTTCGAGTCCCCTTCAATATGGAGGGGACCTATGCACTTATCTCTGAAAACACGGAGCCCGTTGAGGAGACCATGAAGCTCCGCAGACGTAGAGTTGGCGATTCCTAAAAGGCTGGAATATGAGTAAAGTTGGTTGCCGAAGTGATCCGAGATAACCCCACCGAATCCAGAGAGCCTGGGATTACCAAGAGAAGAACCGTCAAAGTTCAACTTATGGTAACCAGGATCAGGAAGGGTCCATTCCTGCATAATCGGGACCTTTGTCCTCGAGTGCATCCTAGCCAAATTAAACCAGTTTTCACGGATAGGTATTGGTATGAATGTTTATGTAATGATTGTCTTCTGGGAACCAAGCCCTTTCCCTACCCTCTTGATTGCTTTATTGAATCACGTAGAGAGAGACAACATTGTCAGTTGATGTTAAGTTATTGAAAAGCGCTAAGTCTATGCATTCTATTTTTTTCTTTGAAGTTTTTTTAAGGTTTTGCAATAAGGTTTTGGTGGATCATACCATCCTACCTTACTAGAATGATAAAATTTTAGTTCGAAAGAAACAATAATGATAAAATGGAAGCAGTAGAGTGGTAAAAGTAGCTACGGTGTTTGAGCTCTATAGATATGGTAATAATTGTTCATCTCTGTAAGTAAGTTGTAAAAGAAATAGTCATTGAAAATGTGTATGTTGCTAGTGGATTTTATATTTTTGATTTGAACAGTCAGTATGTGTTCATATCATTTGTTGAGGCTAATTTTCTAATGTGTAAGGTCATATTGAACCTTTTCTTTTTTGACACACAGATAAAATACTCAGCAAAATGGGAGAAGGTACACTATCAAGCGTCCTGTTGTTTCTCAAATTTCTTTATTTATAGTATTATCACAGTCCATGTCAGCAAGTTGCAAGAGGTGTAGGCACATTTGGCCGTGTTTTGGAATGTTGGGATCGGGAAAAACGTGAGCATGTGGCAATAAAAGTAGTTCGCAGCATACCAAAATATCGTGATGCTGCAATGCATGAAATTGATGTTCTCCAGCGTCTTGCACAGAGTGAAAAAGGGAGAACACGGTATGTACTGCTGCAAGAGATGGTAAGTTGCTAATTTCTCATGTATGTGGTATCTCATGATAGCGTTTCCTACATGCAGCTGTTTGCAGATGAGGAATTGGTTTGACTACCGCAATCACATTTCTATTGTAAGTAGTCCAATTAGTTCCCCATCAATTGCTTTGAGGGTTTTTTCTTGCATTAATGATCTTGTATCCCTTTCAGTAGGAAATGTGGTTTCCCTCCTTATTGTTTGATATATTAAATGCTATAAACATCTCTGATTCTTAAATGGTCAATGGCTAGATGTAAAGTTATTCAAGAGATTAATATGTTATATTCCAAAACCATCAACCCTTGGGAGCTAGCTACCTTTCATTGTTTCTTCTAATTACCAACTGATTCATGCAAGGCAGTGCCATTCATATGGTGGTTTGAGGGTGAGAACTTGTGTCTTGCTATCTCTGCTGAATTGATGAAATTCTAGGGTAGCTAAAACATTTTATTCAATGTTGTTATTTTCCTGATTGAACATCAAACAGATTTTATCTGTCTTGTTCCATGAAGGTTTTGACAAAAATTCCTGATTGGCCATGCCCCCCTTCTTATAGATACGATATACTCGATCTAAATTTTCAAGCAGAAAATTGCATACCATTAGCTGATATATGTATAGGAACATGGGTACATGATATTGAATGTAATCCAGGTCAAGGCGCAAGCTGGCTTGAGCAGCAAGTCCTTAATTGTTCATGAGACTGTTGCTTCCCTGACCTCTTTGATATTCTAAACCAATACTCTGGAAGTCCTAAGTAACTATGAAACTTAGAAATGTAATTGCTCTAAGAGCCTTTTTATAATTGCTGTCTTCTGCTAAAATAATGAATTTTTGCTAGTTCGAACTGAAAGAGGCAGAGGAGAATGATGTGTTTTTATAGGTGACACTGAATGAAGGGTAGAAGAGAAGAACTTTTGCTAGTTTGAACTGAGTGAGGTAGGGAGAATAATGTGTTTCTGTAAGTTGCTCTGAATGAGGGTTGAAAAATATAATTTATTATAAAGAAATTAGGTATCTATACCTTAAGAGTGTTTAAGTCAAATAATTTTTC
Source organism: Aristolochia californica (assembly GCF_029961685.1). NCBI lineage: Eukaryota > Viridiplantae > Streptophyta > Magnoliopsida > Piperales > Aristolochiaceae > Aristolochia > Aristolochia californica. The sequence continues at coordinate 8,161,081 of NW_027181815.1, forward strand.
TATGGGCATTGGATAGAATTTTATGGCCATTCTTGCTGAATGTTCAATTTTTTCATTGCAAATAGGGTTCATTTTGAGTTCTCAAACCGAAATGTTGAAACTTTATGTGCGTGAACTTAATGTTTTCAACAGGTGTGTGAGAAGCTTGGACCAAGTTTATTTGATTTCCTACGGAGAAATAAATATTGCCCATTTCCTGTGGATCTTGTGCGGGAGTTTGGACATCAACTTTTGGAGTCTGTAGCATGTCTGTATTATTGCTTTTGTTTTGATCGCATCATTTTTCTTTAAATTCTTCAGACACTTAAACAACCTTCCCTTGGCCTCTTTTATATCCCGCAGATATGCATGATTTACACCTAATTCACACTGATCTGAAGCCAGAAAACATACTTCTTGTATCATCTGATTATGTAAAGGTTCCAAGCTGCAAGGTATTCCATGTAACACAGTCACTTAGAAATTATGACATTTCTGGTTGAGTACATGGATTCAACATGAATAAATGTCTGGGATGTACAGCGGATTTCAACGGGTGAAACTTATTTCCGGTGCTTGCCAAAGTCCAGTGCTATAAAGCTGATTGATTTTGGTAGCACTGTGTTCGGGAGTCAGGTTAATAGCTCAATTGTTTCCACAAGGCACTACCGAGCACCAGAAGTTATTTTAGGTAAAATTGGAATATATATTTTTTTCAAAATTTATTTGCGAAATCTTATCTTGCTTTTCTTCATGATTTTTTCATTTATTTATATAAAAGACATATTTTAGGCAAAGAAAGGAAGAAGATGGGAAACAGACTCTCTCCTGTTGTCCTAAGATATTTTGTCTTAGAGTTTCATCCATATTTGTTAGTATACACGAGGAGATCTGAATGAACGCATAAACAGTTGGGAAACCTAAATTTTGCAAAAGTGTGAGCTTTATTTGTAGGTTGGGTTTTATGCAAGTGGAAATTGGTCCTCTGCTTCTAGATCAAGTGATTGACATCCTCATTTTGCACGAACAGCATTCATTCAAAAACTACTTTGGAAGTTCTTATACATTCTGCTCGTGCTTCTTGTCAATTATTGCACAAAACAAACTTCTTAAGGGCAAAAAATGTCTTTCTCAAGTGACGCCTTTCTTGTAGAGACAGTTGTCATTCTTGATTGTGTGATTGCTATTTACAGGTTTAGGATGGACTTATCCATGTGATATATGGAGTGTAGGTTGCATTCTTGTAGAGCTCTGTACGGTGAGTTCATTTCTCCGATCAAATGTTTTTTCTGTAAGATTTTTGGGTGAAAATGCTGACACTGTGGAGTTGTTACAGGGGGAAGCACTGTTTCAAACACATGCAAATCTTGAGCATTTGGCAATGATGGAGAGGGTTTTGGGACCCTTGCCAGCACGTATGATCCAGAAAGTCAAGTAAGCCTTTCTTCTAGTTATATATACAACTGATGTGGGTTTCTTAATTTATCTCTCAGAAAAAGAAAAAAAACGAAAAAGAGATATTGGTGCATGTGCTGCGTAGGTGTGTGCAATTGAAACTACTGACCTTTCTGATATAGATTCTAGAAAATCTGTTTTCGGTGCCAAAAACCTCTTTAGGAACTCAGTATGTTTCAGGTAATGGGGTAAGGTTGAAATAATTGTTTCACCACTCTTAAGAATTAAAAAATATACAGATTTTCATGCTTGAAATAATTTCAGTATCTGAGTTTCAATAGTTTTTCATGTCCTTATCATAGAGTGATTTTCTGATACAACAATCTTTGATGGTAGTTTAAGAAATCTTTTTTCCAACCATTAAAAAACGAAGAAGTCATTAATCACTCTCAAAAAAGAAAAAGAAAGAAAAAGGTGAAGCCTTTGTAAGTCATATAATGTTGAAAGAATTAAAAAGAAAATTGGATATCCTTGATTCTATGTTAGTCTATAGTAGTACTAAGGAAATGTTTTGTGCTTCTAGGACCCTACCTGAGACTTGGGGTGTTGTGCTTGACCTTCATTTTATTGGATAAGTTTAATAATCCAGCTTTCTACGTTCCATCAACTTTTGACTTTTAGTGTTGGCTGGGTATGTGAAACGTGGTTCTAGAGTAGGTAAAACATCTCATGTTTAAATCCGAAGGTCGTGGCTTATGATAAGGGCTACCAAGTGTAGAGTGAAGTAATTATAGAGTGGATGTCATGTCTTGGAAGGGGTGACCTAGAGGAAGGCTGCTTAGTGCTAGAGGGAGAGCAGTCACAAAAAGTGACCACTATGCAATCTTGAGTGAAATTTGTCGTAGAAGGGGCTGCTGTGGACATTGGCCTAGAAGACTCGAGGAATATTATGAGTCTGCCGGGCTCAACCTAGGTTATGGGTGTTGGTTTGGGCTTAATATAAGATAAGTTTTGAGGGCTTAATTTTCCCTTTTTGTCAACTTTGGAGATTTTGTTGTATTTTTTATACCAAATAAGCAGTCTTAAAGAAGGCCCCTTTGAAAGTAACTGGTAATATTGCCAAAAGGTAGAGGAAGAAACAGTTAGCAATCCCCTTCATAAGCAAGAGCCTTGATGATGGTGTAGGTAGAACTGTGGTTTTATGGATCTCTGTATGATTTGTAAAACTTCATAAGCTGAATGTATATGTGCTCTGACTTGTTTTTTATGGGTTTATAGTCACAGTGCAAAGAAGTATTTCAGGCGAACAAGGTTGGATTGGCCTGAACGAGCTGTTTCTAGACACAGCATACAGGCTGTAAAGAAACTAGACCAACTTAAGGTGTGTGGATATGAAGCAATGCATTTATTTCCTTTTGCATTGTTTTGTGTATATATCCTTAATGGTGACAAGGTCCTTCTCTTCACGCCTCATCTTTTGGTCTTCACAGGATATTGTTTTTCGTCATGTGGACCACTCAAGATCTGCTCTAACTGATTTGCTATATTGTCTGTTGAAATTTGAACCATCTCAACGGCTCACTGCACATGAAGCACTGAACCATCCATTCTTTAGAAACCCAATATAAGTAGAAGCAGCAAGACAGAAGCAAATGGTGCCAATTTCTGGTTTTGATGCTTTGGTTGATTTAGTGATAGTTGGGAAACAAGATATATATATATATACTTTTTCTTTTGTTGGCATCGTTCAGGGAGATGGACACCAGGAAAGTTTTCATGGAAAAGAGGTGGAAGTAAATGCGGTTGATGTTACGCTTTCATAAGCAGGCCAAGCTTCTTTAATGATTGTAAAGCATAGTTGGTGTATTTTCATTCGTAGTTCTGAGAATGAAAATGGGTTCTGCTGGTGCATGGCTCTCTTTTCATACCAGGCCAGGTGACCCCCCTGACAGTGAATGAGTGGCACAGTTCTTGACTTGTGGTTTCGTGGGAGGATTTTCTGGATGGACAGACCCCTTTACCCAGTATTTGCATAACAATCAATATGAGAACAGCTTTAGCTGATAAAAAAGAAAATATTTTACACTCTTTATTCTCATTAAAATGACTCTTCAGTCTGCATTCTAAACCCTAAACCCTATACCTTGAATTTTACATTGCAAAATGATAAAATTGAGTCCACGATATATAAATTATGTTAATTAAGGTAAATATTTTGCCCTGGTACCATTTTAAATTAGGTCTAGATTTTTCCCAAAATAATTCTTTTTATTTTTATATTAACCTATATGAGTTCCTTGCATGCTTCAATTGGACTCACTCGTTCGTTCTTGGAGGGGACTCAGATGAGTGCACAAATTGGGTCTCTAAAATTCGAAGTTAAAAAAACTTAATTTATTAATATAATTATTATTTGTTGTATATATTTTTATAATTTAGTAATTTTCATCTTCCCATAAAAAAACGCCGACCAGTGAGTACCGCCGGCGTCGACGAACCTGACCCTCTCTTTGAGGCTGCTTATAATGCCAGTATCCAACAATACACAACAAGAAGAGCAAACACGAGCCACCATCTTTACTAGTACCTCGCTGTTGCTTCGTGGTGTAAAGCGAAGGCAACTCCGATCATGGCAACGGCCATGGATGATGGCGGAGAACGAATACAGAAGGCTTTGGAGTACCTTGAAACACACCAAACCCTTCTCGCCAACTGCACCGCTCTCTGGAAAACCCTCGACACGCATCTCTCCTCATTAGAACAGTCCTTCTCTCAGAAATCTCACTCCCTCGATTCCAAACTCCAAGCCCTAGACTCGCAAACTCATGAAACCCTTGAAACGCTCGGCCAGCGCGAGAAATCCCTCCCTGATCGCGAAAATGAAGCTATCGCGCGCATTGATCAGCTCAAGCAAGCTGTCCTTGCTGAGTTTGAGAAACCGCCCCCCTCCACGAAACTCCCGCTGTCGGACGTTCTCCGCTCCCACTGCCGGAGAATGGATTCCACCGCTTTGTGGAAGTTTCTTGTGGCTAAACGGAAGGAATTGCCCGTTTTGAGGACGGAGATTGCTCCTGCCTTTGCTGAGGCGGTGGACGCGGCAAGATTGGTTCTGGACGCTTTGGAGGATTTTGTCTCTCAGAAGGATGGGAAGGCGGGGACCTCTGACCAACGCTGGGCTTGTGGGGTTCTTTTGAGAGAGTTGTTTCCGACGTCCGAGTATACGCCGGCTGTGGCGGGGAGTGTCTCGGACAGGGCTGCTGTGGTGGCTGAGAAGTGGAAGGAGAAGATGAATGACGATGATGCAGGGGGTTTAGGACCCGCTGAAGCTCAGATGTTTTTGCAGATGGTCGTAGGGTATGGAATTCGATCAAGGTTCGAGGAGGAGTTTTTGATGAATCTTGTGGTGAAATTCCCAACCAGGAAGGGCATGGCAAAGCTCGTTGAAGGATTAGGGTTCAAAGAGAAGATATCAGGTAACAATTCACGACTTCTTGTGAGTTCCTGACGAAAAAAACCCATAATTTGGGGGGAAAATAATCATCAAATTTAACCGAAATCCGATTTTGAAAGTAAGAAAGAAACACCTAAGAGGCTCTCTCATACTAAATCAAGATTTCTTTCAAGTTTTTCACGGAAATAGTCTTGGTTAAAGTAAGATAATCAGAACCGCACTCCTAAGCATCTGCAGGTTTCCTGGTTCTCTAATGTTCCGCAGGCATTATTGATGAATTGATTAAGAACGGAAAGGAGCTCGAGGCTGTATATTTTGCTCATGATTCTGGTTTGACGCAACAGTTTCCTCCCATCCCACTAATTAAGGCCTATCTGAAGAACTCAAGGAAAAATGCCAACGCTCTCTTGAAGAATGGCCACTACTCAATGGCTGCTTCGGTATGTTGTTCTTCACTGATCATTCTGTTGGTGACTTCCCCGGATGCATATAAACTGGACGACTTCCTGCTTCTATTGGAAATACCTGTTGGGAATTCTTGTGCTACTAGAAACCAGGAGATTCCATGATTAAATTGAATTTTGATTAGGGATTCCACTACCAAATAATGTTTAACAAACCCCATCTCTAACTTCATTGGCAAAGCCCACTGTTGATTGACGGATCTCAGGGCTCAAAAGTGATGTGGACATAACCAGATACTTTTCCCTGGAATTGAAAAATCTGTAGCTGCTATATTATGTCATCAATTGGTTGGCTAAGCTTAACTTCCAGCAAATCTCTAGTTATTGAAGATTTATTCAATAAACTTGTTATAGCAGTTACTTTCTTGATTTTTTTTTTTTTTTTTTGTTGAATAGTTGCTGACTGAGCTAAAACCCTTTCTTGATGCCTTTTCAATACTGAATTTGACCTATTGAGTGTTGGTTGTCACCCTGAGTTCCAAATGTTTTTACACTGAATCATCATTCTTTAAGAATTTCCTTTTTAGCATTTAGTGAAGTTTTGTGTATGTCAGTGTGTTTTCTATAACGTGTAAATACTAGTTCTGTTTTCTCCTTATTGAGATTTTACATTATATTATATTTACTTTGTATCATCATGATCCATTTATGGACTTGTTTTGAAGCACCAATATTGCTTGCAAGCTTCATAGGGCCATCAGGCTCTGAATTGAAATCTTTTTACTTTGACAGGAGGAAGCTGGAAACTTCGAGCTGAATTCGCTTAGGTCTATCATCAAATGCGTTGAAGATCACCGACTTGAATCTGAATTCACCCTTGACATCTTACGCAAGCGACTTTCCCAATTGGAGAGAGTAAAGGCTGATAAAAAGAGAAACACTGTGAACAAATCCCAGAACAAGAGGGTGAGAGGCAATAATGTAGGTGGTGGTGGGGGGTTTCGACCTGCCAAAGCTATGCGGCCCTCAGTTCGCTGGGAGACGCCGCCACCCCATCCCCGTCCCCAGGCTCATCCCCATCATCATCATCATCCCTATCACCATCCAGCAGTTGGTTATCCCCCTCCTTACAGTTATCCCAGCCAGGGAGGGTATGATGTGCCTGCTTCTGCACCACCATATGCTTCTTCTCCCTATGGTGTTGCTCATGGCCAAAGTCCTGCACCACCACCTGTTCAGCACCACTATATACCTGAAGATGTCGCTACAGCGAGGTCTAGTATGCCTTACACAGGACTGGCTAGCCACAGCGGATATGATTATGGAGCTGCTCCACCTCCGTACCAACAACCCGCACAACCATCACAACCCCAATAGGTTCTTGCAATTCGTTGAAGGTGTCAATGGTGGCAACTGTTTTATTCATGTTACATCAACATGTTCTTGTCTTTGCTCATAGATGAATGCAGTTTGCAGGTTAACGTTTCTTGAGGGATGAACTGTTTTATGAGATACAAATATGATTTATGTCGAGATTAAGACTTTTTTTTTTTTTTTTTTTTTTTTTTTTTTTGCTGTAAACAAGTGAGATCAGTAACTTCCCCAGTGTCTTATTAAATATGGTTCTAGTTGATGAGTTATTTTAGTGCAATAAACTATGTGAGGATTACAAAGGAAATCGACGTCTGTTTTGGTTCGACCTTTTGCTCGCGATTAGAGCATTAGATTATTGGCAAGTTGAAAATGTTACTTGCCCACAAGAAGGTAAAAAAACCGAGAAGCAGGTGAAAGATCGGATGTCGATTGCTTTTGGGTTTGTTTCATTTCATCTATTGGGAGCCGAATCTTATTTGCCTTTTTTTCTTTTTTTCAGAAAGTGGTGCACACCAGAGCTCGTGGCACTCGCTTTTACGATTTTTCTATTCGGATTGGTTAACTTGGAGGAAGATTGCGAAGATCGGAAAAAGGGATTTTCTGTTTTTCTTTCTTTATCCCCATTGTCCTTCTGAAAGGAATAATCCGCGTTTGACAGGGAAATGGACGGCTGGCCGCCTAATTGGAATCCTTGACGCACTTCCTGCACACAAGGGTTGGATATAAGGAATGGAGTTGACGTCTAGAGCAGTAGATTGCAGGAGATAAAACGCATAACAGTAGCTCAAAATAAGTGCGCAAGAAGCTGATCAGCAAGATACAGAGGAAGTCTTTAATGACGACTGAGAGTAACAGTCACTGTTTCAAGTTGCCAGAAGAGTAGTCTTCAACTTGTCAACATCGGATTAACAAAACCATTCATGAAGATCGAGCGCCTCTCTTTGCTGGATCTATTCAATGTTCATGAAGGCCGAATACCCCTCTTGTCTTGTTAATCTTGCACTCAATTCTCTTTCTTAGACTGACAAACTTTTATACTAATGGATGTAAACCCTCGTGCCAATTTATTATTGTTGGTTAACTTGGAGGAAGATTGCGAAGATCGGAAAGGAGCATCCATGAATGGATGACTTGTACCAGAAAACTAGAATACAGGCTACAAACTGTCACTAAAATTCAGAAGAGGTAAATTTTATAGAACAAACACCATTGATTGGATTTATTATAGAGCAATAATCACAGAAAATCAGAGCCAGGGGGAATCAACGAGTGGAATGACAACGGACTTAGTCTGGAGATACTTCTCTAAAGCTGCCAATCCATTGTCTCTCCCAAACCCGCTCATTTTGTATCCTCCAAAGGGACAATCATTGTCGAAACCAAAGTAACAATTTATCCAAATCGACCCTGCACGAACTGATCTTGATACTTTGTTCGCCACGTTTATGTCTTTTGTCACAATTCCAGCCGCAAGACCGTATCTTGTGCTGTTCGCCTTCTGAATCGCCTCGTCAATGGTTCTGTGCAGTAAGAATAGAAAGAGATGAATATGATGCCTGGATTTACTTTAATAACATAAACTACGCTCTGTCAGTTCTATCGATTATCAGTTCTCAAACCCAGTAGCTAAAAACTCAAAAATGGATTTACTTGAATTTCATGAGAGACATCACAGGTCCAAAGATCTCATCTCTTCCTATTAACATATCCTCCTGGAAAAAAAAAAAAAAAAAGGAAACTGTCTGAAGTAAATACTCGGAAACTCTGCTTTCATCAAAAGCAAGGAAAAGAGAAGATTGATGTATCCATATGATAATACCTTGACATCAGTAAAAATGGTTGGTTCAATATAGAAGCCTTTGTCACCTATGGACTTCCCTCCAGTTAACAAACAGGCTCCCTCTCTCTTACCATGCTCAATATAAGTAAGAACTCTCTCAAACTGCTCCTTGCTCGCCTGGGGCCCTTGTTGGACAAATGGATCAAAAGGATCGCCAACCACCCAACCTTTTACTTTCTCTAGTGATCGTTTCACAAATTCATCGTAAATCCCTTCCTGAACATAAACGCGTGACCCTGCTACACATATTTCTCCCTGAAATCGCTCCGAATTAGCCAAAGTCCATAATCGCAACATAATAACTTTATAAGCTAGCTTTACCTTGTTACAGAAGATGGCAATACGAGCAAGATCAACTGCCACATCCACATCTGCATCATCAAATATGATAAGGGGTGATTTCCCACCCAGTTCAAGTGAGACAGTCTTTAAGTTGCTTCTTGCTGCGGCCTGCATTATCAATCGCCCAACTTCTGTAGATCCTGTGAAACTAACCTATAAGTAGACAATGAAGATCAGTAGCTTCTTACATCAAAGAACAGAGAGCCACTATGGGAGCTGGTAGTTGCCAATCCTGGAAGAAAGTAAACCAATCCAAAAATCTGAAGAAGGTCTTACCTGATCAATGTCCATATGGGAGCTGATAGCTGCCCCTGCAGTTGGGCCAAATCCAGGGACGACATTTAGAACACCATCAGGAACACCAGCCTGAGATAAAATAACAAAACGAACACGAAAATAAAAAAGGAAGGATCATGTTAGAAGCATAATTCGAAGATAACTCAAGTGTGCTCCAGAAGAACAAGGGAAAAGAATGACAGAACACTGCAATCCAAGGTGATCAACTGAGTTCAATGCATAAAAAGTTCATCTATGAGATACCCCCAATCAATGGAATCAAGAACTAGATCCCTTACGAGAAGGGATACATAACCATGAACAGAGAGAGGGATTACCAGCTTAGCAAGATGAGCGTAGAAGAGAGCAGACAGCGGGGTCTGTTCCGCAGGCTTTACCACCATTGTGCAACCAGCAGCCAAAGCGGGGCTAACCTTCATGAAAAACATAGTAGTTGGGTAGTTCCATGGAATTATGTGGCCTACGACTCCAATTGGTTCACGCAAAGTGTAAGCTTGGAATGGCCTTGCCATTTTCAGTGTTGATCCATGGATCTTATCAGCAGCACCAGCATAGTATCTAAGCAACCCGGCAGCTCCAGGGATGTCCATCGTCTTGCCCTCGCTAAACAACTTTCCAGCATCCAAAGTATCTATTGCAGCCAATTCTTCCGAGTGTTGATCAATCAGGTCTGCAAATTTCATCATGATTCGACCCCTTTCCTGGTAAAACCAGTAAATGTTGATTCATTACAAAGCAAGTAAATTAAACCTCAAAATGGTTCACATAACAGCAAATTTATGCGAACCAACTGATGATAATACTCTTCTCTTATTTCTTCTAGATATCGTCAGAAGCTTGTTATATAGTATCCAAATCTTCATCTACTGCAATCTACGGCACCACTTCTAAGCTACTTATCCGAAGAACAAGCACACAGACGATTAATGATGTCGAACAGTCAAACCGAGGACATCACAGTATCGTAATATCTCCAAACAATGAAAAGTATCCGAACGTGGGACTAAGAATGGCGGCAGTAAGAGCCAAGCGACAGGAAGGGAAGGTTTACGAGAGATTAAGAAGGGCCCTGAATTTCTTCGAAAGCAGCGGGAAATCAAATCCAAAGAGTAGGAGGGGAGGTCACTGAGAGTAAAAGCCAACCAGTGACCGACGGAGAAAATTTTAATTTCGAGAAAACAGAACAGGTAAAAAAATGGATCGACGCACCGAAGTTTTGAGGCAGCTTAGAATCGATCAGAATTTTTTTTTGCAAGCTATAAGTAAAAGAATTCGACGAATAGAATATGAAAATGTTGGAGAAAATGAAACTTACATAACCAGACATCCTCGGCCATTTTCCGTGGTCGAAAGCTTCTCTAGCGGATCTGACGGCCAAGTCCACATCCAGTTTATCTCCCTCAGCCACGCTTGCTATGACCTCTCCATTACGCGGATCGATGGTCTCAAACGTTTTTCCTAACAGGAAATAAAAGAAACAGAAGACAGAAATAAGCGAACAGCACACCAACCGCAATCAGAAAACTCTCCACATTATATGTATCTCGAAAATCATAAAGTCCGCAACGACACGAAGGAAAAACCAGAGCCACCCAAGATTAAGCAGCAAGAGTACCCGAAACGGCGTCCACGAACTCTCCATTGATGAAGAGCTTGGTGAACTTTATCTCCGGAAGCTTGATGTAACTTTTGGAGCTACCATTGCACGCCGGCGCCATTGCAAAGGTCTGCTTCGGAAATGAGTCAGTCTCCAAGTCCAGTCGCCTCTCGACCTCTGTGGCCGTTTTATCGACGATGGGATTATTTAAAAAGGAGAAAATTACCGGCTTGGGTGGGAACCGAGAATCCTGAATACTCTGATTCTTATAGGCGGAGTCAACGAGGCGGAGTACAGTCAGGAATGGGCGACACTTGTTTTATAGTTCACCTCGGCACGAACGACTTCGGATAACATCTCACCAACAGAACCAACAGGCAACATTGTTGTTCGAAGTCCCATCCATATACAGAAAGTAAAGAAATCTTTTATCTTTTTGTTCTCGATTAGACTGCAGAATCGTGAAAAGACATGACAATGCCATATATGCTTAAAAACGGGAGTCTATCTTTTAAATATGACTGATTTGTTATCGAAAAGATAAAAAATAGTGATTTCTACTGCAACCCACTCGTTTAAACCAACTTAATGCTAGGAACAAAGCCCTGGTCATGACCCAAGAGCTGCAACTTTCTTGCAATATAAAATTAGAGAGATAGAGAGAGAGCGAGAGACTAGTGGTGTGATTAGGTGGAAACAGATTGTGACATGAGCAGAACACTGGAGAAATATTGACAAATGGATGCGATTAGTCTCATTGACATTTTCGATGTGCTTGCCATTTATTCCTTGTTTATTCTTATCTTTACCGCAGGCATTCATGACTGTAATTGCCGGTTTGGAAAGTGAAAGTTGTTTTGGTTTTAGCTACGAGATTGCTTCACACCTCCACCTCCGGCAAAGAGAGTAGCCAAGAGTTTCAGGTAATTTAGAGGCATTTAAGTAACGTCTTCACAAGCGGGTGGCTTTTGATTAGTCCCTTTGTATCAGGAAGTGGGTGCTTTTTGTAAAGAACTACTTGGGAAAGAGACGACACGGAGCGATGACCAAAGAGAGATGTCTCTGAGTCTAGTCAGTCTTTTGGGCTAGCTGGAGAAGCTCTAACGTAACTATTAGAAATCTGGATCGGAAAGAGCCGTTGCTCTTGTTCGTCGGGTCGGCAACAGTCGAGGGGACGAAGACTGTTTCGTGATGAAAAATCTTTATTTAGTTTACTGTTACGCATAACAGGTAAGTTTATACAGAGAAAAGTAAAAAGGGTAAAATGGTAAAAATACAAAAAATAAAATAAATAATGAATATATTTAAATTACATTCTAATACTCCCCCTCAAGGTGGCTTGTAAATATCCTTGATAGCCATCTTGGACAACAAAGAAGAAAGGTGGGTAGAAGGAAGAGGTTTAGTGAACATGTCAGCCAACTGGTACTGAGAACGAATAGGAAGTAACTTGAGGACGCCCGAAGTAACACGTTCACGAACAAAATGACAATCGATCTCAATATGCTTTGTACGCTCATGAAATGTGGGGTTTGAGGCAATATGTATCGCAGCTTGATTGTCGCAATAGAGCAATGCAGGAGAGGCAACCTTGACTTGAAAATCTTGAAGAAGTTGCTGCAACCAAATGATTTCACTGGCAGTGGAAGAAAGAGCGCGATATTCAGCTTCAGCGGAGGAGCGAGAGACGGTGGTCTGCTTTTTGGCCTTCCAAGAGACCAAAGAATCACCAATGAAGATGCAAAAGCCTGTAGTAGAGCGGCGAGAATCAAGGCAGGATCCCCAATCAGCATCCGAGTAAGCGCGTACCTGCAAGGAAGAAGTAGAAGAAAACAACAAACCCTGACCAGGACTGGTCTTGAGATAACGAAGCAGGTGATGTACTGCCTGGAGATGAGGAAGGCGGGGTTTGGCCACAAATTGAGTGAGCTTGTGAACGGCAAAAGTAATGTCGGGACGGGATAAGGTGAGATAAAGAAGTTTCCCAACAAGTCGCCGATAGTGGGTGATATCAGGAAGCAGGTCACCATCAGTGGCAGTTAAATGAAGTTTGGGATCCATGGGAACACTAGTGGGTTTACAAGCTAGGTAACCTGAGTCTTCAAGTAATTGTAAGGTATAATGACGTTGAGAAAGCACAATACCGGTTTTGGACTGAGCAATTTCAAGTCCAAGGAAGTGCTTAAGACAACCGAGGTCCTTGAGCTTGAACTGAGTGTGCAGAAATTGTTTGAGTTCAGCAATAGCACGAGATGAAGGGCCAGTAAGGATGATATCATCCACATAAACCAATAGTGCAACAAAAGAGGGACCATGACCTTTGGTGAAAAGGGAGTAATCAGATTTCGATTGGAGAAAACCAAAAGAGATTAAAACATGAGAAAATTTGGAATACCATTGCCGCGAAGCTTGTTTGAGACCATAGAGGGACTTGTGAAGCTTGCAAACGAGCCGACTGTGGGATGAAGAGGACTCCCCCTGTCGAAGATAGCCAAGAGGAAGATCCATGTAGATTTCTTCAAAAAGGTCACCGTTTAAGAAAGCATTGTTGACATCAAGCTGGGCTAGATGCCAATTATGAGAGGCGGCAAGGGCAAGAAGAACCTTCACAGTGACCAATTTGGCCACAGGGGAAAAGGTGTCAACAAAATCTAAACCTTCTTGTTGGGTGTAGCCTTTGGCTACCAAACGAGCCTTATACCGCTCAAGGGAACCATCGAATTTAAGCTTGATTTTATAGACCCATTTGCAACCAATGGAATGTTTATCAGGAGGGAGAGAAGTGACGGTCCAGGTGTTATTGGTTTCCAGAGCGTTCAATTCGTCCCGCATAGCTAACCGCCATTCAGGGCACGTTACAGCTTGGTGATAGTATTGAGGTTCAAGTTTAGTAGAGACATTGAGGGCAAATTGTCTGTGCGAATCAGAAAGGGAATGATAAGAGATGTAGTTAGAGATCGGGTAAGGGGTGGAGGAGAAAACAGACGAAGAAGAACCAGCAAGCAAATTGCAGTGATAATCCTGCAAGTAAGAAGGTGGATGGATCGACCTAGTAGATTTGCGAAGAGAAGTGTCAGTAGATGTAGAAGGAACAAGCACTGGAAGAGGATTAGGGGGAATATCAGCAACAGGGGTATCAGAATTAGCTAGTGAATCATGAAGGGAGGAAGAAGCAAGGTCTGGCAGAGAAGGAGGTTGTAGAAAGGAATGGGGGAGAACCAAATTAGGAAAGGGATCCGGAACGGTATCTGAACTGGTGATGGTATGAAAAGGGAAAACTTCCTCATGGAACGTTGCATCTCTAGAAATAAAAACATGTTTGGTCTCCACATCATAGAATTTATAGCCTTTGACACCAGCAGGATAACCAAGAAACACACAAACGCGAGCACGAGGGTGAAACAGAGTGCGGTGAGCAGCTAAGGTGGAAACAAAAGCTAAACAACCAAAGACCCTAAGAGAAGGATAATCAGGAGCCGTGTTGTAGAGTAAATGAAAAGGTGTGTTGTGTCGCAAGAGAGGAGATGGAGTTCTATTAATCAAGAAAACCGCAGTAAGAATGCAGTCTGTCCAAAAGGAGACGGAAATACGAGATTGGAAGAACAAGGAGCGAGCTACATTTAAGAGATGTTGATGTTTTCTTTCAACAACTGAGTTTTGCTGAGGTCGTTCAACACAGGAAAACTGGTGTAAGACTCCTTGATCTTGAAAAAACTCAACAAAAGATAACTCATGGGCATTATCAGATCGGAAAACTTTGATTTTAGCATTAAACTGAGTAAAAACCATATGAAAAAAACGCGGTATCACAGAGATAGCATCAGATTTAGTTTTTAACAGAAAGATCCAAGTAAATCGAGTGCAATCGTCAACAAGAGTTAAAAAGAAACGATGGCCAGTATGAGAAACAGTCTGATAAGGGCCCCAAATATCACAGTGCACAAGATCAAAAGGAAATTGAGATAAGTTATTGTGAGATTCAAAAGATAGTCGACGTTGTTTTGCAAGAGGACAAATATAACAAGGATCTGATTTTCGTAATTTAGTTACATCACAATTCAATTGATCCTTCAAAAAATCAAGTCGCTGGAAAGAAATGTGTCCTAGCCTATTATGCCAAACATGGGCTGAAACATTGTTAACAAAAACAGGAGAAATGTAATTCAAGCTTCGAGCACTGAGGACATAAAGATCTTGGACTCTGTCACCCTTGCCAATCGTCCTCTGGGTGGATAGATCCTGGATAACAAAGCAATCAGGAAGAAAACTTACTGTAAGGCCAGAGTCAGTAACTAAAGCACTAACAGAGATCAAGTTGAATTTGAATTGAGGAACAAATAGTACGTTTTTAAGGACAAGGTGAGAATGCAATTGAATATCACCAGCAAGGTGGACTAAAAGTTGAGTGTTATTGGGTAAAGTAACTGTAGTGTGAGGGATAACATGCAAAGAAACAAAAACAGGAGCGTGAGAGCAAATATGTCGAGTGGCTCCTGAGTCGACAATCCATGATTGAGGTAAAGAAATTAAAGGATTTAAGGAGACAGAAAAACAAATACCTGCCACACAGTGGGATGTAGAAGATTCCGGAGCGGTGGTGACTTGTGCGGAGCTACTCAGGTGTGTAGAAAGCATGGACACGAGCTGTTGAAACTGAGCTGAGTCAAGATTCTGCACAAGACTCCCAACAGAACTAGAACCGGGGCTATCAGCAGCAATGGAAACCTGATGAGCAGCAGCATGAGAATGTGGCGTGGGTGTGGAGGCGGGTCCAGTCGGATAGCCATGGATCTTGAAGCAACGAGCAATAGTATGGCCAGCGGTCTTGCAATGAGTACAATAATACTTATCCTTGTGCGGATTCCGGGGAGCATGGGAATTCTGATTCCGAGAAGCATTGGGATGCGGGTTCCGGGGAGCATTGTAATTTGGTGGGAATTTCTGAGAGGTGTGGGGGCCAGGTTTATGAACATCGGGCTGCCCAGATTTAAATGCGAATGCCATTGTGTCGGTGGGGGTATGCGAACTCAAGACTTGAGGGATCCTTCGTTGTTGTTCCTCTTGAACAACCAGAGAAAAAACACGATTAAGAGGAGGCATCGGATCCATGAGGAGCAGCTGACCACGAACATGGGAGAACGAGTCATCAAGGCCCATCAAGAAGGACATGACATACTCCATGTTGTGGTAATCAATAAGATCCTTAACTCCACCACAACATTTTCCACAAGAGTAGTGAGGACGATAATTGTTCAGTTCTTCCCAAAGGGTCGTCAGCTTCGTGAAATAAGTGTTTACAGAATCCTTGTCTTGGCGCATGTTCATCAATTCCCGTTTAAGTTGAAAAATGCGCAGACCATTGCGCTGTTGATAACGATCCCGAAGAGCGAGCCAAATTTCGCGGGCAGAAGAAGCAAACATGACACTCGCAGAGATTTCCTTGGAGACCGAATTCAAAATCCAGGAGATGACAATATTGTTATTGCGGGTCCAGGAGTTCAACAAAGGAGGATCAGCACTCTGAGGTATAGGTATAGAACCATCGATAAAACCCACTTTATTCTTCACAGATAAGGCAAGGGACATTGCACGGCTCCAACTGGTGTAATTTTCACCAGTAAGGAGCTGTGAGACAAGAACTTGCCCGGGGCTGTCTGAATGGTGAAGATAGTATGGGTGTGAAGGTTCGTCAAAAGTGGAACGAGTCGAACTGGTACGAAGACCAGAATCAGAAACACCCGTAGATGAATAAGTCTCCATGGTGTCCCTAAGAAGGTATGGGATGCAACCTAAGAAGGCAACAAAAAAAAATTTGAACAACAAATGGAGCACAGCACACCGTTCGGCCAGCCACACACTTAACTTTCACGGCCAAATTTAGAGGCAAATTAGGTCACGGTAATGGCGCCAGAGCACCAGCACCGAAAGTAATAAAAAAAATAAAAATTAGAGAGAGCACCAGCTCTCTGCCAAAAGCGAGATAAATTTTTGGTTTCGGCGACGGCGCCAGAGCACCACCGAAACAGGGGCAAAACGGCCCTCACGGCAACGGCGCCAGAGCACCACCGAAACAGGGGCAAAACAGCCCTCACGGCAATGGCGCCAGAGCACCACGACCAAAACAGGGGCAAAATGGCCCTTCTTCACAGCAGAGACGGTATCTCGCCGAGAAGAAAAAAAAAACGCAGGAGCTTAGCTGCTGTCGAGAAAAAAAAATTTTTAGGAGGAAGATGAAATCTAACCTCTGTGTCGGGAGATCAGCTGAAATGGAGAGCTGAAATCAAGTCGCCGATGACCGTCGCCGAAATGCGTCGCCGAAATGGTTGAAACCAGTCGCCGGAAATAGGTTGCCGAAAGGTATGTCGCCGGAATCGCCGAGAGAAGAGTCACCGGCCGAAAATAATCAGAGGATGAGGATCATCCGCTCTGATACCATATTAGAAATCTGGATCGGAAAGAGCCGTTGCTCTTG
The DNA here is from genome assembly GCF_029961685.1 of Aristolochia californica. Classification (NCBI taxonomy): domain Eukaryota; kingdom Viridiplantae; phylum Streptophyta; class Magnoliopsida; order Piperales; family Aristolochiaceae; genus Aristolochia; species Aristolochia californica. The sequence continues at coordinate 8,178,232 of NW_027181815.1, forward strand.
TTCGTTGGGTCGGCAACAGTCGAGGGGACGAAGACTGTTTCGTGATGAAAAATCTTTATTTAGTTTACTGTTACGCATAACAGGTAAGTTTATACAGAGAAAAGTAAAAAGGGTAAAATGGTAAAAATACAAAAAATAAAATAAACAATGAATATATTTAAATTACATTCTAATAGTAACTATCGATTTGTATTGACAATGAACCATGTGATCTCATTCACCTTGATAGCTTCGACAGATCAAAATGACCTTTTTTAAGGCAAAGTCAGAAGCAGCAGAAGAAACGCAACCGCGCCTGGTCTCTCGAATGGGATTCTCTCATTTTTGTCTAATTATTTGAAACAGATCTCGGCCGACTCTTTTTTAAAGTAGTGGAAGAGAAGTATTCAGACACATCGAACCAATGTCAGATTTTGATTCCTGAAATATTTTAATAATCATATGATAATGTTATCAATATTTTAAGAGAAATAAAGGTTATTTGACCAAGTAAACTATGTTTAATTTAAACTCCGTTCCGTGACTGCTGCTCAAGTCTTGGCAGGCCAGACTGAAGAAAGTAAACTGTAAACCCACATCCCATTGAAAAGCTTGACTTGGACTGCAGCCACTTCGGAAATGAATTAATAGAGCACCCACAGATCAGGCGAGGATGTCAAGCTCAATAATTAAACGCCCAGATGAGATCGAGGAAGAAACACATCGGAACATGGGCTTGCCGGTCGTTATCCTTCCAGATCGATGTCATGGCTCGCGTGGTTGGGCAATGCCACTGGTTGGACTTTCTGGAGGAGGAAGACGAAGGATTTGAGATTTCATTCTCCTATCGATACTGGAAAAAATATCATTAATTGAGCGAATTATTGGTGAACATCTCGACCCTGGTAGCTGTATCTCATCAAACACCCATTAAAAGCAGTCTTACTTCCGATTCCGCGTGGAAAGAGATGTATGTCACTGGTTACCCGCATTTTTCAAAAACAGTGAGCTCTTTACGAAGATTTCACGTTTTCACTGACCAATAAAGGATCGAAAGCAGGTTGAAGATTTTATCTTCCGTAACGCGGTGAAAAGCACATAATATTTGACCAGGTGGGGAAGAAATTGTTACATATCATAGACTAACGTCCATGATAAACTTTTTTTCTAGGAAATTCCTTACTTGCAATAGTAATCTCTGGTATAGTATGACTATATTCAATATTATGATAAACTCTTATTTTGAAAATTTTTGTGGTTACAAATTTTAAATATTTTTATGTCCAATAGATTCTTATGATATTATTATAAACTAAATTATATCATCATATAAAATTGAGCTCGGTCCCATTCTAAAATGACTAGTCAATTAAGAACCCCAACTCAAGTCCAAGGTTATGCATATGGATAATCGATATTAGATATGGACAACACAAATAGGTACAAATTCAACGAGGCACAAACTAAGCCTAAGTAGATGTCTTACATGCTCTAATATCAAGATTGAGCTTAATTTCCTTCCAATCAAGTTAGAAATTCTCTTTTCCGACTAATAAACTCAAATATTTTTACTCATTCATTTATGCCGAAAAAAATTGTTCTTCCTTGAAATGTTAAAAAAATTATGAACTTGTCCCCCTCCTCGTCTTCATACTCATATATATACACCTAATATTTTGCTTAAAAAAGTGTGCACCATGACATACATGACTATAAGAAAATCAACCTAGATAAATGAAACCATCTACCAGCGAATTCAAAATTTGCTATCGGAATTGGTTCTCTCTATGAACTATGAATTTTCACAATTTGCTGGTAGAGAAGTAATTTACCTAGCGAATTCCAAATTTGTTGGTATTAAAAAAATTGTCCCAACGATTACATGCACTTGTCGGTATAGAGTTTTCATAGGAAAATTTCAGTCTTAGGTTTTTTTCACCATTTTCACCAACAAATTTATAAAGAGAGTTAGAATATCTTTACTTGTAATTCCAGCTAATAGAGTTTATTAGTGAAAATTTCTCGAGCAACTACCCTTGGACGGTAATTACTATTAGGGAAGCGTAAAAAACAAAAAAAATTGACATCATTGAGGTGTGTGCATTTTTACTTAAGTTCTTTAATTCATCTTGCACATTTTGCATTGAAAATTTTATTTTACACTCTCAATTCACCCCCTCCCCCAAAGAAGCCACTTGGGCCAACTCTCTTTTGTAGTTCAGATAAAATTCCTTTTAACTCGACCATAAATGTTACTCACCAAGGGCTTAGAATACCACAAGTTGTTTGAACTTAAGTCTCCATGGATTTAAAGGTTTTATGCCCATTTTGAATGTTGATTTTCAGGACTCCATGATTTTAGCTCATGGAGAAAAAGGGAGAGAGACTCATTGGGAGAAAACTGGAAGAAGGGTTATGGATTTGATGTCCTAACCCTCCCCCTCAGGCTCTATTTATAAATTAATGAAACTATTATATTATAATAATACCCCTGAACTTAGGGTTTAGGGTTTTAACCCTGGAACTTTAACCTAATTACATCAATGTCATCTCTATGAGATGACTCTTTATTTACCATCATGCCATCATTATATGTGGGCCTATAAGCCTTCTCCTTCATTTGTAGGCCTTGAGTTCGTCTTCTATATCTCTTGGATGCATGGGTCTTCCTTGGTCGTGTGGGCTTGGACCCATCTTCTAATACCCATATTGACATTTAATAGATGCTTTGGGGTAATAGGATTTTCTTATGTAGTCCAACAAAATTAACCTTAATCCTATACAAAAAAAAATTACTTTTTACCCATTAAGGACCTAAAATACCACAAGCGACCATGAGATACTACAATTTGGTTCAAAAATATTAACACTAACCTAACTATAAATTGCTTAACATAAACTACTACACAATTCTATAGTTGGAAAGTAAATAGCAAATTGTGAGTAGATTTTACCTTGCTAAAATCTGTTTAAAACTTGGAATGAAGTCCAAATAACAAATCAACTCATTTGATGGAGGTTGAATTTCACAAAATAGTACACATTCCTCATCAACATTGTCTCAAAAAATTATTGCACCCTATTGAGAAAGAGTAATCAAAGTCTTGTATATCTACTAGAAATTCAAGACCCATAACTTACTTGAAAGAAAATGACTCTTGCCAGGAACATAACCAAATATCCTTGACATTGAAGCCTCATAACAAAATTAATAACCTCTCAAGGTACAAGCCAATTCAATAATAGTTTTTTCTTCACTAGGTAATACAATTTCCTTATACACTAATTGGACACTTTTAGGGTCTGTTTGGAACTCTATGAAAAAGAAAAGAAAAAAAAAAGAATTTGATCATTATTATTCTAAAAAATAATTAGTGAAAAGACGAATTTGAACATTATCTCATTTTTACTAACTATTTTTTAGAATAATAATGATCAAATTCTTATTTTCTTTTATTTTCTAGGGTTTCGAAGAACACCCATCTCTGTCCAATTATTTCGTCATTGACACAAGTCATCAAGTGGGAGGCAAGTGAGGTTGAAAACTCCACGTGCCTTTCCCACATTGAATGCTATGAGGTTGAAGCTACCCTTGTAACTCCATTATATTTGTGGATGTCAGCCGTTAATTTTGATTTAGGAACCTACAAAATTTAATGTAAAGTGTTGCAGTTGATGCCCATGACTGAAATTGAGACGTCTCAGCCACGGTGGGTAGAACATAAATATCACTAAATTGAAACGAACAAGTAGTTACCTGACCCAAGTGTGTATGAATCATTTAAAATCCCTCATATTAGAAACCTTTTAATATCTTAACTAAAACTGTACGAACCAGAGTTCATATATAAATTTAACCTTAATTTTTCAGCATTTTGCCTCTCCTTCCTTTCACCTCATTCGTCGGTTGTCGGTATCAGATAAAGGGAAAGTGAAAACTCAAGTTTTGATTTTAAAAAAAATATATACATCTTAAATAGAAATGCACAAATGTAGAGAGAGGAAATTACAAAATGTCCCTATAATTTTTAGGGATTGTAAACTCTTTTAGTTGTCTGTCCCCTTCCAAACATATAACACTAAAATAAGACCTACAAATGATTTGAGAAACAAATAGATTACATAGTACTTTTATACGATAAAAAAATACATTTTCATTCAAGTAATTTTATTTGACTGCACATTTACCATTTATTAAATGGAAAGGAAATGGGTAAAGATTATTTTGTACCCAATTATATATAATGCATTAATTAATAAATTTATGTTTGAGATAAAAACATGTTTTTATAATATTTTATGAGTTGTAGTTAATACAAGGTAGACCCAAACCCAACCAATTAATTAATGCTCCAAGTTAGGTAAAGTTTAGGTAAACCCACTTAAAATCTAATATACTTGCATATTTCGCACCAAATAACTTTTCGTATTCAATTAGCCATTGATCGGAGGGCTGAGATAGTCGTATGATCGGATAGTTGAGATAGACGTTGATTGTGATCGAACGACTGAGATAACTGTTGCGCATGTTTCGCACCAAATGGTTTTTCATATTGGATCAACTCTCTCTCTCTCTCTCTCTCTCTCTCTCTCTCTCTCTCTCTCTCTCTCACACACACACACACACACACACACACAAATGAGGGTGATCCAATACGAAAAATCATTTGGTGCGAAACATGCGACTATCGTAGTCGTCGTCGATAACCATTGATCGGAAGACTGAGATAGTCTCATTGGTTATGATCGAATGGTTGAGATAGTGTTTCGCATGTTTAGTACCAAATGGTTTTTCGTATTGGATCAATCATCTATGTATGTGTAAATATCTTTAGATATCTATAATATAAATATTTAAAAATATAAAAAATTGATATTATCCGATTGAAACTGCTAATAAATCCTAAACCCTGAACCTTAAACCGATACAAGGATTTCTTTAATGTTTATATGTTAGATATAATAACCAAAAGCATGAATTGGAAGATAATATTCTATCCTGTCTTGTAGATGATTCATCCCAGTCGCGTATCTGATAGTGAGGAAGCCAATAGAACCCAAACTTTCCTCCCCAAACACCAGAGATATGAAAACTTTGATTTCAAAATGCTGATAATTGAAACAGTTACTTTGCTCGCTCCAGGAAAAAAAAAAAAAAAAAAAAAAAAAACAGATTTGAGTATCGTGAGAAAAATTCCATGCAAGTTTTAATCAGATTTTGCATTTACAGAAAGACTCCTCTCTAGCTTCAGCTTTCGTTGCGGCGCCATTGACGTATCCTCACCTCTCTTCCAACTAGAAGGTGCTATGCCGCCCCCTCTCTCGGAGCCTTCTTCCTCCTCTGCCCCTCTCGCCTCGCCCGCCCCTTCCTCCTTTCTGCCTCCCCCCGGAAACTGACGATCAGATCGACGAAGGCTCCCAGGATGTACTTGTGTGCCCTCCTCTCGTTCAGTTTTAGGTAGCAGAAGAGGAGCTCCTCCATGAAGTCCCAGTCCAAGGGTGGTTGGGCTCCCTCTCTCTGCCGCGCCTCCACCATCTCCTGCATGGACCGCCTGAAGTCATGGTAGGGGCGCCGCGAGTACGTCAGAACGGCGAAGCTGTCGCCCGGGAGGCGGGCGTCCCCGGCAATAGAGGAGGCGCTGTCTGTTGTTTCCGAGCTCGGCCGAGGTCCGTCGAACAGCGAGTTGTCGTCGGAAGTGGAGACAAAGAAACGATGGGAAGAGCGTAGATTCGGCGGTGTTCTCACGAACGTGGGTGATTCGCAGAGGGCCACATTCTTGCTAGCTTCTTCTCCCTTCTCGTTGTCGTCGCCGTCGTCTTCGTCTTTGCGACGGGAGTCATTATACAGAGACTTGAAATTCTCGATAAGAAACTGATCGATATCCTTTAGCGTATCTTGGCCGGCCTTTCTCTGATCACGATCATCGGCGAAGGAAGGAGTTCTTGGGTGCTTGCACGCCGATAACAGCCACCCGGCAGAGGCGACATGAGGATCATGGGGAACACCGTAATTGTGGAGAGGAGAGACGGGTTTTCTGAACTTGGAGAAGTAAACTTGGATGGATTTCTGAATACCCTTGGGCATTTCTCTTGTGAACAGTTGAGTAGAAACAGTGAGAGAGGGAGAGAGAGATCTTATGTAAAGCAGGGAGAAGAGGTGCCTTTTTGTCACAATTAATGGATCCCTAAATGCAAGATCTGATAACGTTCAATGAGCAAACTATGTTAGGAGGTTATCTTCTGTGAAATTTGAACGGCATTAATTTGAGACGTTTTGAAATATAAAAGTCTGGAGAGAAGAGCTCCAGGGAGAGAGAGAGAGAGAGAGAGAGAGAAGAGTCTTCTTCATTACTGTGAATCCCACCTTAGCTGAAACAGGTGAGGGTGAAGGGTAAAGAAGAATTCCTGTGTGTTCATGGGTGATAAGGTAACTTCTTCAATATTAGGTACATTCAAAATAAAACGCGTTACAATTGATAGTCTCAGAGCTATTAATCTTTATCCTGAGTTAATTCGAATTGATTGTGTTTGCCAGATTGGACTAAAGCTAATGTGGCTACTATTGAATATTGCCAACTTGATGAGGTTATTGTTCAATACTTTCATAGGATGAAATGAAGGAAGATTGTATAGACAAATTAGTACCATTTGGTGGGAAATATGTTTTTTTTTGTTAGGGAATCATGTAAATTCAAGGCCTCTTCTCAAGATAAAAAGAATTAACTCCTTGTCTCAAAGGTGATTTTAAATAAAGCTATACTTGAACTGCTTGAACCTATTGTAGGAGATTTATTTGAACATTATTGGTTTGCAATGGGATGAAGCTAACTTCTTGACTTTAAAAATGTCTTGGTCAGTGTCATTTTAAAGGCTTGATGATGACAAAATTTGATTGCAACTTGTTCATCGTCAAAATCAAAAATAATTTTGTTCAATAAGCTCAAGGAATTTATCTTTTAAGGTGAAACATTCTTCTGTCATATGTCCAACCATCTAATTATACCTGCAATATTTTGGATCATTTATCTAGCCAATTTCTCCTAATTGCTTGGAACTTGGGAGATTATCACCTTATGGTTAAGAATTTTTTTCAACATTTTTGGAACATTCACATTTGGAAAGGATTTTTTTTTTTTTTGGGTCTTCCCTTTAAAGTGATGATTTATCTTGCTAAGTCTTGTTTTATTGGAGAAGATTTAACTTTTCACATAGTTGAGATGTTAATAGCATAAACTTCATCAACTGGAGTCTTGACATGAGGTTATGACTATTTCTCGGCTTTTGGAGTTAAGAGATTAACATACTTATGTTTTCTTTAGAAGCAATCAAAACAACTTCATATTGTGAACTTTTATGTAGTAGCTCTTAGAAGTCTTTTGGTTTCCTACTTTGAAGAAAATAAAATACAACTCATTTCTTCTCTTGTGTGTACATTTGTATTTTTTTTTTTTTTGTCTCCATCAAGAGGTTTGTGTTATCTTTGCAATTCAAACTCAAATTTTCACCAATGTTTGATTAATCAATTACATTTTCATCTTTTCGTTGCTTGGTGTCGGTGAGTTCTACTAAAGTAATGTCACAACAATTATTATCGAATAGACTTAGGAAGTCATTTTTGACTTACTGCCACTTGTCAATGCACCCTAGAAGGAGCTTAACAAACCAATCGAAAGCATTTCCTTTTAGTGGGCAACTAAACTTTTTCACCATTATATCACTACCCATTCTGGCATTGTTGCAAGTTTGATGAACTAGGAAACAAATTACTTTGGGTTGTCATTTCTATGACATTGTTGGAATTTTGATAGCTTATACCCAAGCAACATTGGTAGAGCTTGAATTCTTCTACTATATGGCCTAATGTAGGCTTCAGACATTGAAGTGGAACCATCCATCGATTGAAGGTTTTGAATAGTATTTTCATTTATGGATTTGAGAGACTCCAATGACAATGTGTCTCCCCATGCAAGTCGAACAACTTGATGGTTTGTTACTATAGTAGAAGTTGTATCATATGAAGTTTGAGTAATTTTAAGAAAGATCTTCGGGATAGGAAGACTCTTTAAGATTTGTCATCAATGACTCAAATCAAATCATTTAGTGCAATTTGAGCATATCTTACACAAATTTGTTCATATCTTTTTTTCATCACTTGTCATAGTTATGCAACTTGTTCTTCAAAAGTTTTTGCATGTACTATAAGGACAAATACACTAACTCTTGGAGAAACTTATTGTATCAAACTGCCTATTTGAGGTGATTGCATATTTATCGCATCTTTTTTAGAAGAACTATTGCAAAATACTCCTTGTATTGGTTGAGCATTGTTGACTCCACAAAGGGGCATGATGGGCGAGGAAAACTTTCTAATGGAGTATCAAGGAGAAGTTCTTTATCTACAATTGTTATAGACTTGGCTGCCCAAAAATTAGCATAGCATATGATCACATTTGATGGCCTCAAACTCTTTCTTTTCTTCCATTTTTGGGTATATTTGGAAAAGTTTTTTTCTCATTAATCACGTAGTCAGATGTCATGGGTGGTTGATATAAAGCAAGAAGGAATCTCTTTGTTTTGTTTTGGTGGCTCCATGACAAATTGTATGTCTAATTGGTTCCTTGCAATTAGATGGTTGCAACTGAAATTGCTTTCTTTAAATTGGACAAACTTACATATGAACTTGTTGCCTTGAAATCATGGTTCTTCTTTGTGCCTTGAAAGGACTGATTTTCTTTTCATTTAGTTTGTAGAGAAAGAGATCAAAGGTAGATAATGTCTCATCGAGTATGTCAAAAATATCAACATACAAAAGGATCCAACCCATGAAGTGGTGCGACCGTAAGTGAAACAACTTAAAGAAAACTAAAATTTTCAAATGTGTAGGGTCCTATTTCTTAAGTTCCACCTCTAATTCAATCTTCACTCACAAGATTGATTTAAAGTCTTGCATAGTTTGAAAAATGAATTGGAACATCCTTAGCTAACCAGCTTCAACTTTATAGTTAGCACTACTTAGTATTTGATACAAAGATTTAACCACATATTGCATGTAGCGGGTCAAAGGATAGTGATAAAGTAAAGTAAATATGATTATGTGTCACTACCTTTACTACAGATTTTTTTTCTTCAAATGGATGTCCCCAAATATGCAGATTTCAGTCAATTACTCCAACAATTTCCTTCACCCTCCAAAAGCTGTAAAGTTCTTTTATCCAAGTCCCTCAAACGTAAGGGAGTTCTCTATTTATAGGGGGTAGAAAGTTCAACCACCTCCTCCTTTATCTCCTTCAATCTTTCTTTGCCAAGACTTCTCTAGATCACAACATGTGGCACAGCCAAGTCTTCTCTTCATGTGATGTGCTATGTAGCAAAACAAAGTCTTCCCTTAGTGAGGCTGTGACATGTGGAGAGGCCAAGTTTTTCTCTTTATTATGTCATTTTTCAAATGAAATGGAATCTACCAATCTTTGATCGAAAGGCTTCAACAAATAATCTATAGGTTTAATATGACTTTGGTCATGGTCTCACCTTAATCAGACAACATTTCTTATTTTAGGTTGGCCTTTTTGTTGACCTAGTTTTTGAACTCATGTCATACTAGTCAAGATATTTACCCATGCTTGACTTTCACCAATCCCTTTTGTCACTCGTACTCGCTCCGTTTCCTATGGAACTTCTGTATCATATAGCACTTCGCCATTGATAAATATTTAGTGGTAGACTCGTGCTCAAATCCGACTTTGCTGAATTCTATAGAAAGGCTTAAACATTTGGAAGAAAGCATGCCATGGAGAGCAGAATTAAGTGCCTATTAAAAACTGAATCTGGAAAGCCACCCTCAATGTTTCAACGAGTACTTTATGTTCTCTGGGTATAAACCAATACAAAAAAATAGATGTATATATATTATATCAACATCATCAGACCCAAACTCCTGTCATGCTACAGTGGGCCCAGTTTGAACCAAACTGTACTACACATAATTTACAACTTGAACCTTTCAATACCACAATGTAATTTCAAATCTTGCTAGAGTTAACCGAAGCCATCACTTTTTTGTTCTTGTCTAAGCTTCTGACTTCAACCTCTGGGCATTCGATTGTCATCTATAACAGCTGATATCACTAGCTGCCATAGGCAAACCATTCGTTCTACCTCCCACCAGACCTGCCAGTGTAATTCCTATGGCAGTAGGAAGCACCCCAGTCAGCAAGGTTATTTCCATCAAAATACTCCCAGGAAACCACCAGGTAGAGCGTAGTCAAGAAAACCATAAAACCCTGTCCAGTTGATCTTGAAGGTTCTTTAAGCTTTAAGTATCCACTCTAGCCACATTGACGCCTTTGAAAAATCAAGGTTATATTCACTCCACTGTTAAGAGAAAAAAAACAGACATTTAACCAAAATAAACAAACAAAAAAAAAGGTATAGCTTTTGACAGCCATACAGCGAAAAAGAAACTATACAAAATAAAAAATTACCTTACACCTTAAGCACATGGGGGGCTGTGGCTCCCTCCCTCCTGTTTTAATTTTAGTGGCCACCGATTCAATCATCTGTCAGAATCTTGCTTTCTGCAGCATCAACCATGCCTATGTTGTCTATGAATTTAGCAGAAGCATTCCACAAGATGGTATTCAAAGTTCAGAAGTTTGAAATTAAGTTGAATGATCTGATTCACCTGAAAAATGCCAAATGAAGAGTGACTAACATACTAGAACATAAGGTGGCATACATGGTGCACAACCGCTGCAGGAAACTTTTTCAGAAATAGACTGGATTACAAACATCCATTCATCTGAGTTGGTTGTGCACGAGTACTGGTTCTGCCTTGGTTTGGTTGGATATTGAGTGATGCAGTAAAAAGTTATATTAACAAATGTTCACCAATAGTCTATTTACACACTTTTTCAAAAAAAAAAAAAAAAAAAAACAAATGTTCACCAAGTCCCAGGTAGTCATGGAGGATTGACTAGCCAAATTTGTCTTCTGTAGAGTCGTCCATACTTCAAATGTAGGGACACTTTCGGTAAAAGAAGATCCACTCTTAGTCATACTTTGAAGGTGTCCAACTATCAAATTGAACAGCACACAAGGGTTTGACACACAATATGAAATTCTGGGCAAACCACTTCTTTCCTTCGTCACAGACTAATACAATAACACGTAATCAACTCTGAGAAATCAAAGACATGCAGATTCAGTGCTACTTGTCTATTCTTTCATGACAAGGAAAGACTAGGGCACAGAAATTTAATTGAGGACCCAAAACATCAGGGTGAAGTACAACAGAAAAAACTAGAGAAGGAGGGGCTTGTCCACTTCTCCAGCCCTCTTTACAGCATTATTTATGGCTCCTCCCCTTGAATGAAAAATCAAGCAGAAAAAACAAAAACAAAAAAAAGGAGCAAGAAAGATAGCATAGGAGTCACAGCATTTAATCCTGCTCTGAAACCATGTAAAGACTCAGGTGGAAGAGAGACAAAAAAATAAACTTAGTAATTAAGGTTAAGAGAGAGATGAAGGATCAAACGAGAATAAGAGTGAAAAGAAAGAGTAGGATTTGGTCAAGCTCAGGAGAAGACCCCCTCTCTCAAATATACTACTAAAAGGACATGTGAAACCAAACTCGGCACAAAGAGAATAACCCAGCAAGTAAACTAGGCAAAGTTCCCCTACTAACATGTTTCCACAATAAATAATCAAGTAAATTTGTTACTTGTATGAAGCTTTCCTCTGGATCAACCAGTTGCACTTGGGCTTTAAAAAGGAAGCTTACCCAATGCATATAATGGAGGAATGACTTGGTTAAAGATCACCATAACAAATTCGTTTGAAGAAGAAGAAATTACTAAAGCTCATGGAGAGGATAGAAAAAAATAACATTGAAAAAATATACAATTGTTGAAGAAAATTGATGAAAAACCAAACTCTACAAAAGAGAGATCTGGAATATGCTCTACAAAAGTCCTGGAGGCTCTTCATTTTGTCTAGAAAAGAATGTGATGATAGACCTCAATCAAACCACAAAGTTGTATAGCTTCATATGTTACGGAATTCCTCTCTTTCCAAACACACCATGAGATGGCATCAAAAGAAAGCTCAAATGAGATCTTCCCAGCTTTACCCATGGAAACTTTGATTAGATCATTGTTAAGATTGATCATGGTTCCATCCCAAAATGACTAACCACTTGACTATTACCCAACATTATAACTGAATAATATTTCTGAATTCTTATGTGAGACTATTCCCACTCAACACTCTTCACGTTTAAGCTTATACATAACAGGTCTGAGACAAATACAAACTCACAACGGAACACAAACTGAGCCTGATCCCAAGCAGACATCCTACTGCCATACCACTTTTAGGATTGAGCCCACTCAACAGTAAGAAGCTTAGAAAAGAGATAAGGAGGATTAAATTGAACATTAAATATTCAAACCAAAGCTCCACAAATCTGAAAGGGAGAAGAGCAATGAAGAAAAAGATTGATTAATTTGCTTCCACATCTTCATTGCAAAACAAGCAACTTCTAGTGGCATAACCCTTCCATTAAGTTGAATAATTGTGATAATTTATCATTGAACAAACATGAAATGGAATGTAACTTTGGAGATGCTGGGATGTGTCAAACAATTGGTACTTGTGAATGAAGGCATCAGATGAGCATGAAATCCAATTGGGAAGCAACTGAGATAAATCAAAAGGAATGTCCCTCCCAAATCAAACCATCATCACCATAAGCGCTAGAAGAGACTCTAAAAATTCTGAGTCACTACAGTAGTATTTCATAATGATGATATGCCAAGTTTCTAGTAGTTGTAGAGATTTTCTGTAATTTTCCACATCTCTAAATTTTTTTCTCAAAGCAGTCTCTCCAACTCTCCAACATTCAAAATTTTCAGTTCCTTTGGAAGCATTATGCTGAACAACAATGGATCCAAGACTGATTTTTTTATTAGTTAAGAGAACTTTGTGATATAAACATGGAATACCAGTTAATAGCTAAGAACAAAGTAATAGTTTCTAACCTCTACTGCCAAAAGCTGCATCAAGGGCCATAATATGCTGCCCATAGATAGGCTGATATTTTACAGGAACGTAATCCTTAAACCTGTTTGAAAAATATTCCAGCCATTTCAAAATAAAGCAATGACATTCAAATCACGGAGAAAATTGAATTCAAATTTGCTAATAAACAACTAAATTTTTGTGTCAACTACCTTCTTAGAAGATGAAACCTGTCAGTTCCAGAGAACAATCTCACAATGGACTCCAATACAGGAATTATCCTCATAGTCTTTGACTTCAGTGCCTTCATGAAATCCACAAATTCTGCATATTCTGATGTAGTTAGTTTTTCTTTAACCTGTCAACATTGAATAAATGAAATTACCTTTCAATTGTGAGAGGCTATTTATATGTTCTCAACTCTGTGATGCTGTGCACATAAGTACAAGCCACCATTTGTGATAATGCTGAGGAAAAAACAGGCACAAGTACCTGAAGTGATAACTCTCTTTTTTCTTCTAATAGAAACAGCATGGCAATATCATCGCAACAGATCCCATCTCTAAGCATATTATGAACTTAGGGAACAAGAAAAGATAATATCTCACACAACTAATTTCGGAGGTGCCAGTACTACCAACATGTGTTGCATATCGGGTGTATCCTGTCGGATTTTAGGGGTGCCGACATGATACAATATGATATGGCATGTTGCCTGACAAGGAATTGATACAGCTTGATGCATATGATATATCGAGTGTATTGTGTCAGGATTTGGTGGCCCAATACAACACGCTCTATCGATACAGGGCACCTTGACTGATTTTATAATACCAATTATTAGTTCAAATACTTCACCTGTATCAGGAAATCAGATGCTCTTGTTTTTTCATCATGTTTAGATTCAGACTTAGTAATTTTTGCCTCTGTAGTTCCCATGCTTGAACTGAGAAAACCGTTCTGTGCTCTATTAATCTCTGAGGCACCAACTGCAGCAGCTGCACATTGCACAAAAATCGATTCCTCGTTACATTTAATTACTGTACTACTCATTGACGAGCTTGGTGAGAGTGCCAATTCCATGTTGTGTAACTGCCGACAAGAGACAGTATTGTCAGGATCTTCAAATATTTTAGGCTTTTTGGAGGAACAAGGTGCTTGCATATCTTCAGTCTTTGGCCATTCATTGGGTGATGGAATAGTTGTCAGATCAATCACTTTCCGGTCTCTAAAGGAAGAATCTCTGTTCTTGCCCGCAGCATTCAGTATTCTGTTCTGATGCCCAAATAAATCTTTGGTAGTCAAGCCATAATTTTGAGTGTTCAAAGCAGGAGAGCAGCGATTGGCAGGAATAACATCTCCAAAGTCACAGCAAGAGCTGCCTCTTCTAGCTGCAAGCATAGAAGACAAAGCCCTTTTTGGCCTATCTTCAACCATTGATGTGGTCTGAAAAAACATGACAAGGATAATTAGAGAATCTGGTTATGGATTCAAATACCAACATTGAAAGCTATTAGTTTAGAAAATGGTTAATTGCACACATACACATGACCTATTGCCTAGAAAAGACTTAGATTCAAAGAAGTATCAACTATTTGCACATACCCTGCAACAGTGACATTTGCACACATTACCATGGAATTTTGTCACTGTCACAGTCCTACACTTGCCACTAACTACCATCAGTTTCTATTTGGTAACATTAACCATGATGTTATAGGAACACAAGATTATCCCATGTTCAAGGTTACTACATTTTTCTGTAATGTGTGGATGTCGATACACTAATTTAATAAGGGTTTGCTCATCTCATATGAAAATCCCTTGATGAGGATTGCAGGCTCACTTTTTTAACTTTAAGCAGGCCCATATCTTTGATTTTCCTTTTTTGGCACATGGCAAGCAAACTAAATGAAAATAGACAGAAGTTAACAGCTACCTGTAAATTCAGTCACATGTCAAACTGATGCATGTTGCATGCAGATAAATGATAATTCAAGGTATATGTAAGCTTGAGGAAAAAACAAAGAAAACATTGATGGAACTATTCTACCCTGTCAAAGAATCTGCTTTGGTGGAGTCCAAGGCGAGTCTCATAAAAAACAAGTCATACAACCAGAAGCAGCTCTTGAAGCAAGTCTCCTACTTGTAGCACGTGCAGGAGAAGTTTTTTGGTTAAAAAATCCTTGTTTTGTTTCCTATTTCAGTTTTACTTTTTACAAGTTATTTTACTCAGCAAGTCACCTTTAGGTGTAATGGGACTTGGGTAGTTTTACCTAAGTATGATTCATAGTGTATGTGATTATATATAAAAAGGATTATGTAAGAGAGTAGGTCAATGCTTCTCTTCTTTCTTATTGGCAATACACATTCTCTATTTTTTCTCTCTCACATCCTTCTCTTCTCCTCTCTTTTGCATGCTTATTCTCTAAAATTTCACACACCCCTTTAAAACAAAGCCTTGAGACAAGATCTGCAAACAAATGATTATTCTTTTGAAAAGAAGTGATGACTTTTGATATGTGCATCTTTTTTATATAAAACAAACATTTTTAATAACAAACACTAATGTGAAATTGAGTGAAAAGGGAGAAGAAAGGAGAAGTTAAAGTTTGGAGAAGGGGGAGGAAGGGAGAGAGAACTAGGAGAGAGAGGAGGCAGTTCGTTTACTCTCCCTCAACCCTTAACTAGCTTTTATTAATCACTTAAGTGACATTACATCAAAATGGCAAAAATGCCCTTCATCTCATTAATGTGTAATATGACATCCTAAAATAAGAGAAAATTACATCTTTGACCACTCAACTTAACACTCCACTAATGGAAAATTACCAACACTACTGTATACCTTATGAAATGACTAAACTACCCTTGGACTCTAACACTCTCCCTCAAGCTGAAAAAAAAAAGATTTTTTGATCACTCAACTTTACTCTCAGATTTACTCTCAGATTTTTGGGGATTTCTTGCAGGGGTAACAACTTCACCTTGATCTGCCATTATGCAAAATTTCACAGATAGCAGTCACCAATAGCAAAGAATAGTATATAATAGAATATATGCAGGCTGAAGCTTAAAACAGACAATCGCCAGCAGTCAAACAGGTAATAGGCACTTAAAAGTCGCCCACAACACACTATTAAGATCAACAACATGTACTTATACTGAGACACCATCAGAAAATGGAAAAAATAAAAATAAAAAAGGAGTCATTCCATGTCTGTGCAGATAGGTAAACCCACAAAAGGGGCAGTTACAAACCCAGGAATTGGGTACAATATATATTTAAATGCTTATGCAGCACAATTAGCCATGAACCAACACGTTCTGGCACTTTTGTTGAGGAAATTTCTTATTAAAAAAAAATGAGGAACCAACTGGTTAAATAAAATAGCCATGAACCAACAGGTTCAGATACTCAGAAGAGGAAATATTGAAACTTTAAAGGCGATAGAATAAAAAATTAATGAAGCCTTTCTTGTAGACGTCACAGGTACCAGGAAGAAAGATAAAGACTGAAACATGAACCCCGTTGGACTTATTGCTCTGATTCTATGATAAAATCTGTACAAAAGAGGTCTTGAAGAAGAACAATGAGAAGAAAAAGAAGAAGATAGAGGAAGAAATGAAGAAGAGATTAGAGAAATAGATAAGAAGAGCAGAAGAAAAAAAGTGAAAGGGAAAGCAGCACATTCAGAGTTAAAAATTGACCACTAACACTATTTTATTATGCTGCCTAAGTGAAAATTACATGAACGGACCAAATTGTCCCTCTAGAACTGTTTTACATATAAATCTAATTTTTTTTTTAAATGATGCTGAATTTTATTAAGAGAGCTCAAATGAGCAGATTACAAGGGGTGAAGTCTTCCCAAACAATGAGAGATTGCTGAGAGGTTCCGAATTTTGCCAATTTATTAGCCAAAGAATTGGCTGATCTAGGAACGAGGTTTCAATTACAATGAATGGATGACACAATGTCAACAATACAATCAGTGATTAAAAAGCTAATTAAAACAGCAAATAACTGAAACAAGAGATACCCAATGACATCCTATTACTTCATCAGAACCAAATAACCTAGAGGGACCACATGTATACATAAAAAGACAATAATGCCCCTGAACTCCGACAATAATACCATGAACTCGAGTCCCGCTCCCACCGAATTTTGTCCCAGGTATTTCTGGTGAATTTGTCCTATGTTTTTCCAGGAGTTTGTCCCGGGTTTTTCTGGTGAATTCGTCCATGGGTTTTCCCCGTGCGGGGGAGTGTTGGAATATTTGCTTGTATCGACCAGGCCAGTCCTTGTATAAGATCCGTGGGGTTGCTTTCCTAATAGGTTCGAGCCTTTTAGCTCAATGGTTTCAACATGGTATCAGAACAGGTTGGTCCTGAGTTCGAATCCCGCTCCCCCTGAAGGCCACGAATTTGGCCACCGAATTTCCACGGGTATTCCCCGTGCGGAGGAGTGTGGAATTGTATTTGTATCGCTCGGGCCAGTCCTTGTATAAGGTCTTGTTGCGCCTCTCACTAAGGCCTCGAGGTTTTAGCGCAACTGGTTTCAACATGGTATCAGAGCAGGTTGGTCCCGAGTTCGAGTCCCGCTCCTACCGAATTGTCCTGGGTTTTTTCCAGGAGTTTGTCCCGGGTTTTTCCGGTGAATTTGTCCACGGGTTTTCCCTGTGCGGGGGAGTGTTGGAATTTGTGTTTGTATTGACCGGGTCAGTCCTTGTATAAGATCCATGGGGTTGCTTTCCTAATAGGTTCGAGCCTTTTAGCTCAATGGTTTCAACAGGAAGGTACTATAAAGCAAGTTAGTAAAACCCATCTATTTAGAGAAGTTCATTCAGTATATTAAGAGGATCAAAGTTTAATAGTCCCAAACTTGAGGCATAAATTGAAAGACAACATAGAGTCTTCTGGTGAAGTGGCATCCTGCAGCAATCTTTGGTAACAATATTTCATGAACTCTGCTCGAGGCATTGAAACAATACAACCGGTAGTTAAGACACAACATAGACTTACCAAATTTTTAAGGGTATCAGTTGAGAATATTTTGTCATTAAACCTGCTGACCTCTATCTTGCTAACATTCTCTGCCAATAAATCCATGAAATCAAAAAGGGAGTAAGGACAAAAAATATAGAAACAGATATCTAAAAGAAGCCTTCTCACAGGCCTGTAGCCAAAAAGTACTTTACCTGTCACTGGTCTTTGTATTAATTCTGGCTGTGAAGCTCTCTCTCTAAAAAACTTGGTCAAGGAAAATACCATATCCCCAAATTTAGAATAGCACTGCAACAGGATAAAACAGAGTTACCTAACAATAGCATCACAAGGTCCGCATTCATTCGCAGTTTAGATATGGATATAGGTCATGTGAGTCTTCTTCTGATTGCATGTGATTACCACAACTAATGGCTAAACAATTTTGTCTTCCATTGCAACTAAGGCAGATAGATCATACTGTCCACATTTATACAGTTCTTACAGATACTCGTTAATCTTTTTGAAATTATTACAACTTTATCCAAGATATAATCTTGGCCATTAACATCCACACAAAAGATTCAAATGGCCGGTGACTGATTATCATTCCAGTTTCAAATGTTTAACTTGGTATATTTTTCCTGTAAAATTATGTCAGCATTTCTGTACTCCATGTAGCTACCAATCTTGGCAATTGCTCAATCTATTCTATGAAATTAACTTCAGCACAGCCACTTTAATTAGGTAGTCATTGAGAAAGTAATACACAAGGTCCTTCTTGGGTTGGAACGAGGAAAGAGTTTCAAGACTGTCCCTGTTTCAGCCCGCAGTTTGAACTAATGTGTCAAACATGCATATTTTCCCAGCTTGCACCGCCTGCCCTGCAAACCTTCCTCATGTCCATGCCATGAAGTTGAATTTTGATGGGAGATTTAAAGGAAACCAGGGACATTCTAGCTATGGAGGCGTCCTCGCTCCCATTAGGGAGCTGTCCTTTGCTAGTCACCCCCTTAGAGTTTCATGGACACATGCACATTGTTCAAGAATATTGCAGTTATATTAAATGGTGAATACCATAAAAAAATTGTGGTTAAATTAAATGGTAGACACAGAGCTTTGGAATTTTTTCTGTGTCGGGACAGAAATTCCGAGTGCATCACAAAATCAACTACAGTTCCACAAGAACTTAAAGATAGTAATTTAAACAGGATCTGTAGGACAAGGATTTCAGAATAAACATTTCCTCCGCAAGACCTATATATGGCAACAGAAGACTTGCTGTCAAACTGGAAGGCAGGCACCATAGCTTAGGTGTTTTTCTTATGTAAAATTTCTTGGGGACTGAAATTACTGAGTGCATCACGAAATAAACTACAGCCCCGCAGCCATGATTTTTGTCTTATATACAGTTTATAGGGACTGAAATTACAAAGTGCATCATGAAATAAACTACAGTTCATCAAGCAATTTGAACTGGATCTGGAGGATGGGATCTTTTCAATCAACATTTTCTCTGCAAGATCTACATCATGCAAGAAAAAGTGTGCAATATATATTGTGCATGAATTAGTTTTCAGTGATTATAGAGGTCCACATTGAGTATTAGCTATCAGTAGAAGACAAGGTTGTCACTTACATACCAACACTGAACGATTGAGTACAAGGTTTCATATAATTTCCTATCTGTGTTCTACCATCCCACTTCATTTGCTGGTCTAGTGCATCTTTGAGGAGGCAGTGCCATAATCATGTCATCAAAAAACTCTAAGGGTGCACTGAACATATTAACTTATTATTTTCACCATGTAATCTACTTAATCAAAATAGGAATTGACTTTAGGTGGTAACTTCTGTGTCGAAAATAATAAATTGTTGTAACTCTGATTTACAATGACTGAAGCAGCCAAATAAAATATTAAGGACAACGGTGTTCCAGTCACAGCTCGGGAAAGCATAAAAAAAAAAGGCAAGTGAGAGAGAGAGACTACCTTGACATGAGGCCTAATCCAAAGAGACATTTGGTCTTGATAGCTTTGGGAAGCAAACCTAAAAACCATATGCAGTGAGGTAAGTTGCTGGTCAATCTATAATAAAGTACTACAAATGGCACCATTAATTTTGGCTGGAAACACCTTCCACAAAGTGAAAAAAGATTAAATCATATGCCCAATTCACAAATCATTAAACTGAGGCTTGTCTACATGCTTTAAATGGAGAAGAACTATTATGTATATTTTGAAATAGTAAGTGCTGCCTTGACAAGTGCTCTCTTGAGGAAGCATTGGATGGATGTGGCATCTTTTTGTCATTCAATAAGCTTGTAATTGAGTCATGGAAAGCTCCTCATAGGAAACTAAGTTCTTGATAAAAGTAGGAGTGCCTTCCATGACTGTTCAGGAGAGGTAATTTGTGTCTATTCTGCTCATCTTTGGGTGTTGTGACTGCACCAAAGCAAAGCTCCATCCCTTACTTTGTGGCTTGAGAATTTGCAGTCAAAGATTTTCCTTGCCTCTTGTGATAGGAAGCAATTTTTTAAGTGTGCTTGGATGGTGCCCAAATGGACAAGCACCATCATGGAAACTGAGATATTGGTCATGTGTGAGGAGATTCAGTTGGAACACTGTTACAGGTGCAAATGGCATAGCAGATTTGTTGACTAGGATGAGTGTTACAATTCTTTTTGAAAGAGACTCTTTCCCCATGGATGCTTTGTCATGAGTTTGCTTTCATTGAAATATAAGAAGGAATTTTATATGTTTAAAGTCATAAGATATTCCATAATTTTCTTATCTTTTTTTAGCTTACCTCCTCTTTGTAGCCTTGAGGCACTTTAGTCAATTTTAATTAATTTTTTATAAATATGAATAAAAAAACAAGCTCTTTGAGCTGCCATAATTTCTGCGCTAGTACTTGGACGAAACCTTCTCTTCTTTTCTCCTTCCTTTATCTTCTTCATTGCATGTGTTCTCTTCTTTTCTTTTCTTTTTTCGAAATAGTGTTGGATTATATTAAAGGCTCAAAAGAGCAAAATTACAAGAGGGGGGGGGGGGGCTCCATACAACAGCAGTGTCATGATCGGTCCTGTTGGGAGGTTCGCCGTTAATATGAGCATAAGCTGAGGCAACCGAAAAGAGGCAATTCACGCTGGGTATTCAAATCATCTTATCTGGAATATGGTCACAAAGAACAGTAGCTTCAAGAGTGGATAAAAGCAAGCAAAGCATGTTGGCTTCATCATCCCACAAATCACATCTGAAATGAAAGTTCCAAGTGCTGTTATTCCAAACAGCAGCCACAGTTACGTCCTAGAGACCAGAGATTGAGTACAAGGAGTCGTATTCATCCATGAGGAGGTGATTTCCACACCAACTATCACGCTAGAAAAGAAGCTTCTGACCGCTGCCAACGAAAAACGAAATAGGGCTTTTTGAAGTGCAGCAGTAGGAGGAAGAGAGACTTCCAAATGTGGAGATAATTGACGCCGCAAACCACCCTCAATCCACCATATGCCCGCGCACTAAAGCTTGCAAGCAACCATAGGCCGCCAGATGGTGTCTCGCACATTAAAATTCCTAATCCACTTGAGCAGAAGTGCCTGATTCATCTCATTGATTGGGCAAATGCCAAGGCCACCCAGAGACCAG
This sequence comes from Aristolochia californica, assembly GCF_029961685.1. Taxonomy (NCBI): domain Eukaryota; kingdom Viridiplantae; phylum Streptophyta; class Magnoliopsida; order Piperales; family Aristolochiaceae; genus Aristolochia; species Aristolochia californica. The sequence continues at coordinate 8,199,864 of NW_027181815.1, forward strand.
GGCTGACAGACGTCGTTCCAGCTGATGAGATGGTACCGGAATGTGTCCTCTAAGCCCTGCTAGAGAAAGCGCTTCCGGAGATAATCAATTCTTTTGCAGATACAGGCCGGACAGCACATGAAGGATTGCTGGTAGTTAGACAGGACTTCGAGAGGGTGAGCCTTCCCGCCGTGGAGAATAGTTTGCCACGCCAGGTGGCTAAGTTTATCCTTCACCCAAAGTATCTAGTTGTCCTTTTATGTATATAACTCAAATCCAGCGGAAAAAAAGTTACCACCTTGTTCCATTAAATGCATCTTTCTTGGTTATTCTCAATTTCAGAAGGGGTATAGGTGCTATGATCCAAATACAAGAACCCTTGCTTCATCAATTTGAGGATACTCCTTATTATTCAGCAAGTCAAACCAAAGCTATTCCCAGACTAGAGATACAAGTACCTCTACCATTGGATGCTATGGATGACATAGATGATAAAGTAGAAAAGATCAAAGAGACTGCTTCTCAAGGTCCCCCTCTAATCTCCTCTTCGGAAGGTGAGTCCTCTTCTCCTTTGTTTTTTTATCTTCATTTGCCAATTGCCCTTGGAAAAGGGGTTAGGGAATGTACCCAGCATCCTATATCAGAATTTGTCTCATTTGATCAATATTCTCCTCTTAAAAAGTGTTTTTGACTGGTCCTCTCGGCATTGCGGACTCAACTACTGCTGAGCTCTCTAGGCTCCTCCACGGCCTTCGCATATTTCAAGACCACTTATTGTGGAAGGAGACTCCAAAGTTGTCATCAGATGGTGCTCCACTGCCTCCTTCCCCCCTTGGTGTAACCAGCAGATTTCTTTGATATTATGGATATTGTTTCCACTATTTCTTGTACTTGGTCTCATGTACTAAGATCAGCCAATTTGGTTGCAGATTTGTGTGCTAAATTGGGTCCCTCCCTTCAATCTCTTGTTGTTAGGGGAGGCCTCCCTTAATATATTCTCTTGCTTTGCTTTGAAATAAAATCATCACTATTTCAAAAAAAAACAAAAGTGTTTTTGACTAGTCTCAATTCAATGTCTATTCCTAAGTCTTGTATTGACGCTCTTCAAGATCCTATTTGGAAATTTTCTTCTGAAGAAAAAAATGTCAGCCTTAATGGCTCCAGGTGCTTGGACTTTGTGTACTCCTCCTCCATATGCCAGTGTAATTGGATGTAGGTGGTGTTTTACTATTAAACACAAGGATGATGGCATTATAGAAAGGTATAAAGCTTAGTTGGCAACTAAAGGCTGCACTCACACATATGGTGTAGATTATGGCGAAAAATTTTCACCTTTTGCTCGATTGAATTCAGTTCGTAGTCTAATATTTGTGGCAGTAAATTAGTGTTGGACATTGCATCAACTTAAATAAAGATCTAATTGAGGAAGTGTACATGAAGTAATGGGTTTGTCGCTCAGGGAGAGTCAAGTATGGTGTGTAGATTGCATAAGGCGATTTAAGTCCTCGAGCATGGTTTGTAAGTTCATCTGGGTAGTTCTAGATTTTGGATTTGTACAAAGTAGCTTGGATCAGTCTAAGTTTATATGGACGATATTGTTATTTCAAGAGATGATACATGTGGATCGCCGAGACAAAAGACCATTAGAAGCATTTTCAGACAAAAGACTTGGGACCCCTTTGGTAATTCTTGGGGTATTGAGGTAGCCAAGAATAATACTCTCCCAGTGGAAGTACGTTATGGATCTTCTTAGTGAGACTGAACTTCTAGGGGCCATAGTGGCGGATACACCACTAGAAGTGAATGTAGATTTGTTTAATGATAGTGCAACGCTTGGTTGGAAAGTTGATATATGCAAACTATAATTCATCCAAACGTATAGTATGTTGCGGGGCTGGTTAGTAGAGATTCATGGAAGCTCTTCAGAAAGTTCATATGCATTTCGTACATAGAATTCTTCCATGTTTGAATGGAGAACTAGGCAAGGGGTTACTTTACAAATGTCATAGTACATGGGTACTCTCATGCAAAATATGCAGGGTCAAAAGTTGATAGAAGATCAACTAGTGGTTATGTACATTTGTGAGAGGAAGCCTATTGACTTGGAGAAATAAGAAGCAGAATGTAGTGGCTAGATCAAATGTTGAAGCCGAATATAGAGCCATGACCCATACTACCTGTTAACTTATTTGGGTACAATTTGTTGTGTCCACGTTTAGCATGAAAGTAGTGATGCCTATGATTATGACACTCAAGTTTCTATCTTTATTGCCAATAACCTAATATTCCATGAGATGACTAAACAAATTGATGTAGACTACGATCCATTAGAGATCAAGTCTTAAGTAGGAAGATCACCACTCATGTGTGCATTGAAGACCAACTTGTAGATCTCTTTACCAAAGCCTTACAGGGAGCATGGTTTACAAAGTTATGTTCCAAGCTAGGACTCTTTGATGCTTACTCCCTGGCTTAAGGGGGAGTTTTGAAATATAAGGAGAAATTATATATGTTTGAATTCATAAGATATGTTGTAACTTTCTTATCTTTCTTGAGCTTAGTTCCCCTTTGTAGCCTTGAGCGCACGCTAGCCATTTTGTAATTAATCCTTATAAATATTAATCAAGAAGACAGCTCTTTGAGATGGCTTAATTTCTAGGCTAGCATTTGGACAAAACATTCTCTTCTTCTCTTTCTTCTTCTTCGCTTCTCCTTCCTTCTTCTCCTCCTTCCTTTATCTTCTTCATTGCATAAGTCTTTCCTTAAACACTTAATTAATCTACTTTATTCTCGGTTTCAGCTTGTATGTTTTTCTTCCGTTTTCTGTTTTCTTATTTGTTGTTGTTGCTGTTTTTTTGTTCTAGTAAGTTGTCACTAGCCTTGTCTTTTGCATTCTGCATTCCCTCTTTCTCTTAATGAAATTTTCATTATTCTCAAAAAAAAAAAATAATAAAGTCAATCTGAAGGCAACCCTTTTTGCAGTCGCTGCATAAAGAAAGGCAATATAAGCATCTTTAGGTGATAGAAGATTAGACAAAAAAAAAAAAAAAAAAAAAGGAAACCACCACCAATAACAACACAACGGAGATTATCAGAGTTTCCATTTAAATATGATTTTTAAACTTTTTATTTACATCAGAAAGTAATAACACATACTTTTCTTTGTCCTTATAGTTGTAACCTCATAGACAAGGCAATTCATCATAGACTTCAGTCTATCCAAAGAAGAACCCATAAGCCTTTCAAGAAGTTACTTGGATGTGATAATTCCCTTAACTTTTTTTTTTGGGAAATAGTGCTGAGTTATATTAAAAGGCTCAAAAGAGCAAGATTACAAGCCAGCTCCGTCCAAAAATCTTTCTGAATTGTACAGATTCAAATTAATACAGTTTATTCATCCAAAAAGCCAGATCAGTCAGTTTTCAGTAATGCTCTTAAAGCACCTGTTAGACTCGTATATTCAATTTGGAATTGTTGTCATTTCAAAAAAAAATATTGGAATCGTTGAGTGCCAGGAACTAATCTTTCAAATGAACAAAGTTTGTAGGTTAAACCTTTCGTCACAGAAAATAATTGCCCCGTAATCATGGCGATGCCGGATTACACGACCAACTGACTGGTTTACAGCTCGTGCTGCTTGTTGGCTATACCACTTGTCTCCAGTAAGAACCTGAAAATTCATAAACTAAATCAAGAAACATTGCTATCATGCCAATACAAATGCAACAGATGTTCAACAATACAATGTGCAGGGACCTTGACTGATAAGGTTCTCATTTATCTCCAAAGATTTACGTTTTATCCTATTAAAGCATGGCTCAAGTCCTTCCCAAAATGGGTATCCGAAGTTTAGATTTTTTATTTTTTCCAACTAATTACCATAGGATTTTTCTTAACGTTAACTTATGTGAGATTATTCTCACTAACACTCGTCCTCATGTCTAGGCCTAATCAAATGAACTATAAGCAAGAGACATGGACAACATAAACTATCAACTAAGAAGGGTACGAACTATGCACAAAATGGAACAAAAACCCTACTCTAATACTAACATTGGGTTGATTCCTCCAAAATGAATAGTTGAAGTCAGAAGACCTCTTTTGCTTTCCTTCATAATAAAATCATCATCATTTCAAAAAAAAAGTATAGGATATTTTTTAAGTCAAACAATTATAGAACTATTCTCACAACTCAACTCTCACTCTCACTATAGGTGACTGTTATTAGTTGGTGTTCCAAAGACAACTCCCCCCCTTGGCGCCACTAGCCCATCACTGATAGTATTGCTGACATTGTATCTTCTGCTCATTGTAATTGGAATCTCATTCCTAGCTCAGCCAACTCTTTGGCTGATAAATTGGCAAAATTTGGAACTTCCTAGCAATCTCTCATTGTTTGGGAAGGTTTCCCTCCTTTGTAAATTGCTCTTTTGAGCTTGTCTTAATAAAAATCAACATCATTTCAAAAAAAAAATATACATTACAAATGGATCAGTTCCTTTCAAATTGGAGGTCTCTTCCAAACTAATAAGCGAGATTTTTTTTAAACCCAAACTAATGTAGGACTACTCTCCTGCATACAACAACTCTCACTCTTCGACAACCAGCCTCAGACACGGAGTACATGTACAACTATAGACTGGTCGATTTTTTTTATCCACCAACAATCCCCTCACCTCCAGGCCTAAACCAACAACTTGGCTCAAGACATGGAAGATATACATAGAAGGTCATAGAGAACAAATACAGAAGCCACACAAAACACAGACATGCTTGAGTTAGCTATGATATCAAGTTGAAGCAGGTTTCAAGTCCATCTCAAAATGGATAGTCAATGTTAGAACTTTTCTTAACTAATAACCATAAGATTTTCCCTGACACTGACCTGTGTGAGATTATTTTTACTAACATTCCCATTCCTTGATTTAGTCAAAGGTAATATGTCAAGTTTCTTTGAAGGCACATGCTTCTTTAGCTCCTTTTTTGGTTTATAGATCAGAGAAAAAGAAAATGAGAAGCATTAAAAATTAGCTGGGTTTTTCTTTTTTTTTTCAAATATTGCTTGGCTTTTATTGCTTAGAAGAAAACAATAAGAGGGAATTTCTCAAGATACAATAAGATAGAAGTCACCCACTACAAATGAGGATAAAGAGACTCCTTCCTTGGCCAACACATCAGAAATATCATTTGCAGCTCAAGGAGTGTACTGTCAAAAAACTATTAGAATGTAAGAAGGGCAGGTAATTTTACTCATGCGATGTACTCATGTTGTGTTTTTATGGGTTTTATTCTCTGTAATAGGAGGGGCATTTATGTCCTTTTAAGTAACTTACTGTGTTAAGTTGATAAAAAAAGGGTTAAGGGTCAACTTTGACCCCTAACAGAATCAACACTAGATCTCCAACACTGTCATACCTTCCCTTCTCAACTTCTTTCTCTTTCCCTGGTTGTATAACTCAATTTTACAAAAACCATAGCTGAAGTAGCCAAGGATAATAAGCTTCAATTGGACCAATTCAAAGCAAAATTAGGGGAGGGCATTTGGTCAGGGTTCATGGGAACACGACCCGACCCAAAAAACCCGGGTTCGGGTTTCAGGTTGCCCCACGGGTCGGGGACGGGGCAGGAAAAAAAAAAACCGTCAGGTTTTGGGTTGGGAACAGGTTTTCCCAAACCCGACCCGTTGGGACGAAACGGGGATATAAAACAGGTTAAGGATGGATCAGGGGTACATTGATGGTGCTGGATGGATCGGAGTTTAAACCGGGTTTACTAGGACGGGGCATGGATGGGGTTGCGGGGACAGTGATCGGGTCAGGGTCGGGCTTGACATTTTGGAGTTTTTCGAGTTTTTTTCAGGTTCAAGTGTTAGGAAACACGACCCGGACCCGAAATGTGCCCACCCCTAAGCAAAATCAACAACAAACATGTCTCATCTCTAGTTATAACAAATATGTAAAAATAAATACTTGTTGAAGTTAAATGAGTTTTGAAAGTAAACAGTAGTTTTGCCCCTTAAAGTTGCATTTCTTTCTCACTGTACTCATATATTGTAAAAGGAAACTTATTTCTCACGAAATTTACTTGTTTATGTGGTTTCTCTTTGAGCTGCATACTTATATCATTTTCTAATTAAACAAGGCAAACTTACCATTAATTTTTTTGAAAATGCAGAACTCTTATAATATTTTTTGAAATAGCAGAACTCCTATAATAGTAATGTTAATATACTATAAAATTACCTGAATAATACACTGTTTATCATTCTATCAATAACTCACTCCTCATATTTCTCTCTAATATTTACAGCATGATCCATCACATTCCCAAAACCCCTTAAACAGAGAAGTATAAGCCAACTTGATCTCTTTTAGTAACCACTGATTTAAAACAAGCCTCCACCCTTAACAACAAGAACTATTATAAAACTAGGAAAAATTAAACGTAGAAGATAATCAAAACATATGAAACTCCTAAAGTAAAAGAAAAAAAAAGCACTCTTTTCAAAGAAAGAGATTCCTTAGAAAGATACTTTCTAAAAGAATAGGAACAAGTATAAGATAGGAAATGCCTCACAAAAGACTATAAGAAAATAGGACACTTCTAAAATGAAAAAGAGACTAAATCATAAACAGCTAAGAATAAGAAAGATGAAATTAGCAATCACTTTCAAGTAAGACTGCATCATTCTCTTTTCTCTCAATAAATTTCCCTTTTTTTTAACTGAAGACCTCACCCTAGAAACACCCCCCCCCCCCCCCCCCCCCAACCACAAATGTAACCATTGCTCTAAAGGCCCAATTTTTAGAATACATGTGTGTGTATCAGAAATGGCTTCCTCAAAAACATCCAGAAAAAGATAAATTCAGGTAAACTGACACAGATTCAGTTCGATTCATGCCATGAATTAATTCATTTGCAACAATTTATAAGCTCACATATGAACTTTAAGGAAGGAAATCCGATGTAAACCATCAGCAACATGCCAACTGCTCAATCAAAATTCATGTCTTCATTACAGCAAATTTCACCTCTCCAACCACAATTAGCACTTCAAGTGCCTCCACATTCAAAGAATTCAGCATAATAGCTGCATAAGCTTCTAGACTTACCTCAAACTCTTTCTGTTGCGCCCGTTGATCCAAGTATTCACGTTTTAGACGAATCTGACCAGACATTAAAACAGCTCATAAGAAATGGAGCCATGCATTCAAAAGCAAATGGGCAGCACACCAATTTCACCAGAAAAGTTATAGAGAAAAAGGAAGTACCAAGCTCAATAAGCATAAATCTCATTATATGGCACCACACCAGCAAAAAGAGTGCTAAAAGACCATTTTTTTCTACATTATCAGTAAGACTAAAGAAATGGGATAAAATCCAAATGTCACTTTCAGCAAGTAGAATGTGAAGCAAGAAGAGGTACGTGAAAGTGGCACAAAATAAGAGCAAATGTCTCATGTTGTCTAGAAGCGAGTAAGCAGTTGCCCCTAGAGCTAATGACTAAAGGGAGAATAGAGAGTTAGTATTGAAACTAACAAAAACAAAACAAAAATTTTTAAACTAAGAAAAAAACTAAAGGTTACAAATAAAAAGATACCACCAAAAGAGGTCTAGCAAATCAAACCTTAGAATCATATCTGTTAGCAAATGGGATACCAGTCACTACCACAGCTCTTCCAGCATGGTCAGCAAAATCTAATCCCTCACTTACCTGAGAAGTTGCACTCAAAAAATCAATACATTATATATAATAGAACCCTCGACTCTTAAGCAACATTCAAACAGTGCTTCTTAGTTCCCCTGTTGTTCAGCTAAAGACTTTCTGGGCAACAAATTGTTACATGCAGTACTTTGTCTCTGGGATAGTTTGATTTCTTGCATCATATGATGTAGAATCTCTGTATATGCATTGTACATCTTCTTCTCTTTTTCCTCTTAATATACAATCAGTGTCAATGCTTAAAAATAACAAACTGAAAGAGACCCACTGGAGAAAACTCAAGCAAACTCTGTTCTCAAACCCAAAATCATACAAATGGGATATCCAAAGAAGCTTTAATTTCCCAATCATAACAACTTTCTCAAGCAACAAAGACATTTAAGACAGTGAGACAGAAAATGGGGGAAAACATTTTAAAAAAAGGGAGACCAATATAAAATGGAACATACCTTACCCCGACAGACAGCCAAAAAGATTGCACCTGAGGTAGAGGAATCATTCAGTTTTGCCTTGAAGTCCTGCAGAAGATCACTGTTTAATAAGCTAATAAAAACTAATTAAAAAAATAAAGTGAAGAATAAGAAATGGATGAAAGAGAAGGAAATTTTAGGACACTAAAAGCATAGTATTTGAGTTATTACCTCTATTGAATATGGGAAAAGTGCGGACTGCTTAGGTTCTATAACAGGTTGCTTATGCTTGCAAATCCTGTCCCAAATTGTGCTAGAATTTGTTGAGCTTGCATGCCCCTACATAGAGAGCCATAATCAAATAAAAAGTATAAATAAAGAACTTCTCACAATATGTGTAGCCTTACCATGTTCTTCCAGCACTCGATGCACTTGTCCATAAGGTAATATGATGGAAAGAAAACAAGTAAGCCATTGGGCACAATCCGAGCAAAATTGACTGCAGCAAGACAAGATAAGAGACAAAAAACCTACTTCAGATGATACCAATAGAAATTAAATTTCAAATCAATCAGTTCATCTCTTCCTTTCCACATACCGATAGCATTACCAAGCTCTTGCTTATACTCTAGGGAATCACGATTCCGAAAAGAAGAATTGAGGGAACGACCAGAGGGACCAGTGGGTACAACTCCAACCCAAGCTTGATCTGAGGGAATAACATGAGGATTCTCCAAACGGACTGGAAATTCTCTGTGGTTCCAACAAAGAAAGTGAACTTCCATAACTGTTGCCTTTACTAAAATTTACAGTAATGCTGGCTAAGAAATTTAGACCAACATACAGGTTAAGTTCAAGTGCAAATGAGACCATGGGGGATAATGTTCCAGAAGTCACAATAACAGAGGGGACACCTAGTTTTCCAAATTCTTCCATGGCAATTCCGGGGTTGAAACACCACCAACTAAGAATTCTAGACTTTTTACCTGAAAAGTAGATATCAAATAAAGGAAAACATATGTTAGATGGAACAATATGAATTATCTCTAATTTCTTCCACCAGGAACTAAGGCAGTCACCGATCCGGAAAAATGATGCAGCAAACAAAGTGTGACAAAATATACCAATAGCTGCAAATATTAAACTCAAAGAAGAAACAATCCCCAATACCTCTAAAAGCATCAGTTGAACTGGCTTGTGCTTCTTGAACATGAACCTTTACAAAACCAAGAATTACAAAATCAATTGCTTCATCCCACGTCGGTTGCTGACATCTAACTTCAGAAAGTAGTAAAAACACAGCTAGCCAAACAGGTAGGTAAATCTCAAAGTATTATATTCAAACTGTTTAACTTCTATTGATAGAGACCGAAGTGCCCAACTTACTTTGTAGTATTTAGCATGAGATTTGTCATCTTCTCTGAAGACAATATCAAGAATATTCTTCATGCCTTCCAGCCGGCATACAGTGCTCCGTGCAGCTAAAAAATTGGAAGAAACAACTTTTCACGGTTATGATCCCTCCTTTTCATTAGAAAATAAAGCAAAGCTTCTTCAAATGACATGAATCTCAATGCAATGTATAAGAGATCCCATATATTGGCAACCTTGAAACCACAGAGCAAACATGAATATGGTCAACAAGACTAAAAACTACACACTAGAGAATTTGAAAGAAAAAGAAAGTATATGTAACAAGTAGACTGAAATGTGCTGATCAATACTGATGTGTATCGAAAATCAGCAAACCATGTCAGGATCCCTCGAGTTCACAAGAATATAATGTTTGTTTGCCCCTCTTCAATTATGCAAGGTAGCAAAACAACAGTCATGCAAGAGGTATACAATCAAGAGCTAGTGAATGCATGGAAGAAAACATCTAAGGGTCAAAGATACTAGTGACTGGTGGACACCGGCTGATAAGTTGGCAAAAGATGGAACTTCCCTCGCTAACCTTGTATTTTTTGTCCTCCTTAAATTGTTTGTGAAAGTTTATTTGTTTTCTTTTAAGCTTTTGTATTATGTGGTGACCCCCGGGCTGTGGGGAGCCCCTCCCCCTCTCCTTCTCTTCTAAAAAAATCCATTCACGTTTCAAAAAAAAAAACAGATATAACAAATTGAGCAGTAAAAATTAATAGCTAGCAGGTAGAGGTGTTGCCACAAAAATTGAGCATAAGCAAAACACAGACATTTCACATTTGCCTTTACTGACACTCTAACATGAATCTGTAGATCTAGTGAATATTCAGCAACATCTCCAAGTTTCACTGAAGTAGAAAAGAAGGTAAGATGTGCAGAAAGGACTTAACTACCAATATTGACCAGCATTAAGAACATTTTGAGCTTACCATCCTCAAGAAGCAACATAGCTTCATCAATGGCTATGTTTACTTTTTGAACTTTAGCCGATATATCAGCAAATAATTCATAAATATAAGCTCCAGGCCTAGTAAATCCCAACTCTTTTGATTCAATAGGCACCATCATAATTCGCTTGTCAAGCCCTACTAGAAAAGCTGTAACATGACAGTGACAGACAAAATATAATTGGTCAACCACAATATGGAGTACATATTACTGTTTATGAGAGATCTAGTAGTACCTCTAAGCATAGCAAAATTATTTAACTCAAATGACTTATTATCAACATTTCCATAAATCCCCTTGGCATTTGAAAGGTGTTCACACTGTTCTGCTTCGTCAATGCAAGCCAACAGGTGGGATGTAGGTAAATCAAATGAAGCGGCATCTGCACATATGCTTTCCTGTATTCATGCAAACGGTTTACTTCTGCAGTCAAATTATTAACCAGATCACAAAAGGTTCATCATCATTGCCAGTGTGCTGGTTTTGGTTACCAAGTTATGTGCTTCATCAAATATGAGTATAGTATTGCTCCAATCAATCCCAGAAAGAGAACGTCTGTTGCCACGATCGATGAGATAGTTGTAAGGAGCAAATAAGATATCCACCACTTTGTGAAGCTCTCGTGATACATAGTATGGGCATCTGCAACAGAGTGGACATTTTATCTAAGGCAACAAATGGGGCCCTTTTCCTTGATTTTTTTTTTCAAATAACTTTTTCCTTGAATATGATCATTCAGAAGTGTATGAGAACCAGAAAAACTTACGGCCCCTTATTTCTTCCCATATTGACCAAATCTTCAATGTCGACAGGTTCATTTCCAAGGGAGGGGTTGTTCTTGATAAAATCTACAGAAATGCAAAAGAAATTAAAAATACCTAAATAACAATCAACTTAATGATAAAATAAGATAGAAAATCTAGAAGTAAAAAAAAAGTAAATGAGCCACAGTAAACCATTTAAAACTACTTCCACATTTCATGACAGGTTAGTGAAATTGATCCTCTCAGTATAAACAACCTGACAAAATAATAGTCTGTTTATTCACTGTATGGAAGCTGTCAACCAGAGATGATCCTGTCCAAAATGACAGAAACCTGACAAGGAAAGCAACAATAACAGGAATTCCTAATTACTATTTGTCTCCCTTCCTTGTCCAGTTTCTGTCTGTGAAAATTGAGGCAATCATGAAAAAAATTCTTCAAAAAGGCGCATCCAATAGATTCAGATAGCATTTGGTAAACTGGAAAGAGGTCTGTTTGCCTGAGAATGAGACTGGTTTGTGTATTAAATCTGTTAGAATTATGAACAAAGCTCTTTTAGCAAAATGGCCTTGGCAATTTGAGGTCAAAAAAGGGACCTTTTGGAAGCATCTTCTTTCCATGTTTTCTTAGTAGTTGGATCCCTCCTGATCCCCCTAGGTTTGCCTCTAGTTTGCGGAAGTCAATATATCATTTGAAAAGGTCCTTACGTTCTGGTCTTAGGTTTCATGTCCAATATGGTCAATCTTTTAGAATGTGGCTGGATGAATGAATTTTTTATGCCCCTCTTTCTATAAAATTCCCCAATCTTTTTACTGTCATTCGAGATCACCATGTTTTAAATAGCTTCTTTTTTTTTAAAGAGATCACTTTGATTAAAAGGCCAAAAAACGCTATGGCAATAAAAACATAAGTGGGAATCTCTTACAATGAGAGATTGGTAGGTGCTAGAGAATCAGATAAACCATTTTCTGATATTAAAACATGATACCAACTAATTACATCTGTAGCTAAGTCCATAATTTCATAAAAAACGTGATGCAAACGTCATGGAGGAGCTTTGTTTCCGTTGCACCATTTGATGACAAGAAGAGAGTCACCTTCTATGATAAGGTTTCCAGTAAGCCTTTCCTTAGTTGGACATAATGTTAAATACATAAACAAACCCCTTTTTTTTTTAACCTGACTCACTTTATACTTCTACCCGTGCAGAGGGTTTGACTCCCATATCCCAGTACAATGACAGAATCGTGGGTAGGGAACTAGACTAGCTAGAAAACTTTTACTAATTGGTTATGCTTCTGGCCAAAATTAACTGAATGATAGCATTCGAATTTTGTCTAATATAACCACTTCAAAAATGCTGGAAATCTTTTAGAGTATATAACCAAGAGATGATACTTGAAAAATGTGGTGAGATAGTGCCAAGAATTGCAAAGAACGACTATGGAAGAGTCTTTGATTGTGCTCAAGCCAAATCATCCATGGGACCAAAGATAATACTTTTTTTATCACAATTTGCTGAGCATTGGGAGAGATATTCCAATCGGCTGATTAATCATCACAAAAAAGGAGGCTGGGAAACAGAAATCTATGCCAAATAGATTCAAGAAATAATTTCATATCTTTCTGGATACCGAACAGTTGAGTAATTATTAAATGAACTACATAATCACCGCATAGTCTGCAACAATTGCAGTCCCTCTTCTTTCAGATTATCATATGTTAAAATTTTACCTTTTAGCACACTCTAAATAAAAAATTTGACTTTTGGGGTTGCTGTAAGTTTCCAGGCTAAGAAGGAACAGCAGGGACTCTCATCCCGATTTTAGTAAGCTGGAAGCATGAAGATACTGAAAATTCTCAATCAGTTTCAGGAATCCAAATGAGAGTATCATCCATATTCCGCTTAATATAGAGATATCCTACCTGCTGAAGGACATTTGATGCCTCAATGGCTTCTGAATCATTGAAATTTCTTCGAAAAATTAAGATTCCAGCATGTATTCCTACCCTCTCCAAAGAGTCAGATACCTTAATATCAGGTTGTCGAGCCATGAGGAAAAGCCCTGGATATTGAAATTTGATAAGCTCATTTCCCATCAAGCAATCACGCTAAAAAGAAGTCATGTTTCCTCTTCCAATATGCACTCTAATAGCAGAGCATATTGTAGGAAATATCTGTGCATAAACTCGCCAAAGCAGGGATAATCTAGAAACAGGACCCTCACCATACCACCAGCCTGCTGTATTGATCCTTGCTTTGTTAACAATGAAACGCTACCAGAGAGATTCTTTATGGGTATTAGCTTACCAGCACCCTTTCTTTTTTATAATGACAGACATCACTTCATTTAACAAGGGGATGCTTTAACCTGGCTTCCTGTCTTTCCCATAGAAAAGATCTCATCAACTTTCCATCTTTTGAGCTAAGCTTGCGGGCAGTGTAAGAAAGAGAGAAAATAGGCAGGAATTCCACTAATACATGAGTTTATTAATGTGAGCCTTCCTGCTTTCGATAATAATCTGTCTTTCCAAGTAAATAGCTTGTTCTTATTCTGCTGGAATTGGAATTTGAATTTTCGAAGAAAAGTTTAGAATATTGAAATGGATGAGGCTGATCAGCTTCTCTCTCCTTATGCAGTGTTATTTATCTCCCTCTAGAGTTGATCAATTGAATTGGAAATTGGATGCTTCTGGGGTTTTCTCAGTTTCTTCTTTTTACTCACATCTTTAGATTCCAGTCATCCTGCATCTTTAGTCTGGTCAATCCTGCCCCTCCAAAAGCTCAGCACTTTGTCTGGTTTCTTGCTGCTGATCAGCTAAAGCTTCAAGATCAAATTATTGAGAATGCTAATTGTAAGTTTTGTAGCTCTTGCTTTGAATATGAGGACCACATTTTTTTTGCATTGCCCTTTTTACATAGCATTTTGGATTGCTGTTTTGCAAAGATTTGCTTTCCAGCTTATTTCCCAGACTTTACGTTAGATTTCTTTATGAGGCCTTTGCTGAAGTCTGGGAATATTTTGTGGAAGCTTGTTGGACCAGCAACTATCTGGGCAATGAAGGAGGAACCAAATAATAGGACACTCAACAACAAGTTTAGACCCATTGGTGGATTCATTGAGCGCCTCATTCATTATACCCATTTTTGGGCCAATAGACCTTCTGCTTACAGCATTTGGAATGTGCAGTTTTAAGATAGCATTGGTGTGATGTGGCTTCTTTCTTCTCCTCCCAGATGGAAACCACCTTGTGAGGATTGGTTGAAATTAAATTTTGGTGGGAGGTCAAGAGAGAATCCAGGCCGTATGGGAAGAGGTGGGGAATTCAGAGATTCTCTAGGTCACATTATTCACGTATTTTCTGCTCCTTTTGGTCATTGCGACTCTGCATAGACTGAGCTCCGTGCTCTCCTTTGTGGTTTTGGAGTTTTTCAATGGTTCTTTTCAGGTCCTTTAGAGGTGGAGGTGATTCAATGGAGATTATTAGGTGGTTTCGTTCTGGTAGATGTCCGCCTTGGCAGTTAAGACGTTTTCTGTGACATCGCTAGTTCTTATGAAATTTCATGGATACATGCCCCATAAGTGCCAATTCCATGGCAAACAATCTTGCTCATGCTGAAGTTTCTCAGTTGGATTTGGTTGTGGGCAATTCATTTCCTTTAGTTGATCCCACTTGATGTATTTTTTGTTTTTAGCTAGTTCATCTAGCTCTTTGTAAATTATTCTCTTCTTTTTAATAAATTTGTCATTATTTTCAGAAAAAGGAGAGAATAAAATTTATTCTTCCATGAAAAAGAATATAACTGTTGAAATTCTGGCAGAAGGGTAATTTGATCATTTCACCATCACATATAGTAGTTACAGCAGTACAGTTTGTTAGATTACTTTTCTTTTATCTAATTCTTTTAATTTCATTCAATTCTGTTATGTAATGAAAGAGATATAGGCATATTTGTGCCCGAGGATATTTTTGCCATTTCTGTAAAGTTCACTTGAAAGGGGGATTAGGCTCGAATTTAGAGACCTACTCCAAGTGCAGCCATCACCTGTTGCTTCTCCATTTTCTCTCCTCTCTTCCCCCTTCTTCCCTCTTTCTATTTTCTCTTAATCTCATCACTTTTCAATAACTACCCAATAGCCATTACATGGTATCAAAGCTGTAAGGTCCTGTTGTGAAGAAATCTCAATCATTCCTAGTCCTTCTACTGTCTTGCGATTTCCTAGTCTTATAAGGAACTTTTTCAATTTCTTCTGATGATCAGAGTTAAAGGTTAGATTTTCCTTTACATATTGTGCTTTAGATTTTCCTTTACCTATTGTGCCATAACCCTAAGATTGATGGCTTGTGCCGCCAATTGAGCAGTCTAATGGTTTCAATAACCATAGAGGTTTCCTTGTAATTCAGCTCTTTGCAGCTCTTTAATATAATTCAGCACTATTTCAAAAAAACAAAAAAAAATACCCATAGAGGTTTGTTTGGGCCTTTTTTCCCAAATCTGCACCAATGCAGGTCTTCCAAACCTGCTGATTGCCTATGTCACCATACATAGGGCTGATGTTAGCCCTTGTTTGCATTCCCATGAGTTCGATTTCTGTGATTAAGAGATAATTGCATGGTAGTGTTTCTCAATTGAAATTATGGTACCTAATTTATAGTTGTGCGGGGCTCACCTTGTTTGTGCAAGGAAATAAAGGTTTCTTTGCATAGTTAGTTCTATGAGATCGGAAAAATATGTGATTTGGGAAAAAATAGAAGAGGAAAAAGAGTTTTGGAAGAGGAGCAGCTTTGCTGCCTTGGAATCCGAGCCAAAAAGGCCGGTCCAACTTCTTTATAATCAAGGTTTAAGTGAAAATTTACAAAAAGACAAAAATACACCTCAATACTCAAAATTAGATATCTCCTAAAATACATGTCTAAATTGAATAAAAATTTAACTAGAGATAAAATAAGACACTCTCTATCTAATAGCCATACTATGGAGAAAAATGTAATGTGGAAAATATGAGAAATGACTAAAATACCCCTGAACTTGTATTTTAACAAGATCAATTTAAGACAAGGCAGAAGATTGGTTCAGGAGTGAACAAGAGGGATTGTACCACTTGGAAGGTATACCAATGCAGTGCTCTTTGACTCCTACAACATTCCATTTCAATGTGAAACGTGTCAACTTGAGAAGCACCAACGAGCATCATTTCCATCTAGTCAAGTCACAAAAGTTCTAATTTATTTGTAGTTCATTCCGATGTATAGGGCCCTTGTTGGGTGCCTAGTGTCTTTCGTTTTTTTTTTTTGAAATGCCTAGTGTCTTTCGTTATTAATTCTTTGTTTCATTTATTGATGATTTCAATGGGTATACATGAGTCTATCTCCTAACAAAGAATCTTAAGTATTTGATGTATTTTTGCATTTTTAAAATGAATCAAAGACTCATATTGATGCTTTACTTCGAGTATTTACATTTGAAAATGGGTTTGAATTTACAAACCATAAGTTTGATTCTTTCTAAGCAACCAATTTTATTGTTCATCAGTCCTCATGTATATATACCCCACAACAAAACAGGGTGACAAAAAGAAAGAATCATCATCTTTTAGAAGTTTCCTGACCATCAAATGTAAGTTCTCAAATCCTATTGGGGTGATGTTATCCTTACTACTTGCTTTCTAATCAATAGGATGTCCTTGGGAGGTAAAATTCCAAGCCCACTAGTGATTTGTTACCTTGTGCCCTCATGTCTTTGGTGTTGTGTGCTATGTCCATGTGCTTGGTTTGTCTCATGATAATTTGTCCCCAAGGTTTGTCGTGTGGGTTCCTTGGATATTTTTGCACTCAAAAAGAATATACATGCAATGATCCTCGAACAAGGAAAACATGTCTATGTCGATTCTACTTTCTTTGAAGATCTTCACTCTTTTTTTGAGTCTAATAAGGACCATGTCTTTTCATTAGTTGTCGTGGATGTTTTAGTCTATTCCAGTGGAGGATGTTCGTAGCCCTACACCCACAATTATTCAACCGAAGCAACCATTGCAAGTTATAAGTGCAGGAAACCAACCAAGATGCCTTCCAAAGGACTCATTCCTCTATCCTTGCCAATTTCCTCTTCACCTAGGGCTCCTAAGGTAAATGATTTGGATCTTTCCATTGTTCTTCTTAAAAGTGTTTATGCTAGTACTTTTTTTTTAATATGCAAGTAATTAACATCCTCTTTCTATGTTTGCTTCTTTTAACTCTTTGTATGGTTCATTTTAAGACTTTTGCCTTGTCATTATCCTCTTGTGCTATTCCTCTTTCGATGCAGAGGCCTTGTAATTTCCTAGGTGGAAGCAGGTCATAGAATGCAAATAGGGACCTGGACATTGTAAGAACCACCTTCAGATACTGCCAATATCGAATGTTGATGGGTCTACAATATGATATAAAAGGCTGATCGGTCCATCGAAAAATATAAAGTCAAGCTAGTAGCTAAAGGTTACACTCAAACCTATGGTGTGGATGTCTTTGAGAATATTTCCCCTATAACAAGGTTGAAGTGAGTTGGATCTTGATTTTTGTGGCAGTGACCAAGGGTTGATCGCTATTTTAGTAAAACATTAGAAATGTCTTGTTGTATGGTGACATGAATCAAGAGGTTTACATAGAGCAACCTCTTGGCACGTTGCTCAAAGGGAGATTAATAAAATGTGTACATAAAGAAGGCTATTAATGGCCTTAAGCAAAGTCTGAGGGCATGGTTTAACAAGTTTGGCAGAGTAATTATGTCCTTTGGTTTTACAAGAAGTCATTCGAAACACTCATTGTTTGTAATGAAGAGGTCATTTGGTGTGATGGTATTGCTAGCATACGTTAATGAAATATGTTGCTCAAGAGTAATGTAAAAGTGATTGATTAAGTAAAGGAACATATTAACTTTCAAATAAAGGAGTTGGGGACACTCAATTACTCTCTTCATATTAAGGTGGTGAGAAGTTAACACAAAGTATGGTTAGTTGGGAGTAAAACCTGTTGAGACACCCATGCGAGTGAATCATACTCTTCATGAAGATACATCCAACTCTCAAGGACAAGACAATGTAATAACTCAGTCAGATTATCACATTGCAGTGATTGTAGTTAGTCAATTCAAGGAGACTCCTAGAAAGATTCATTTGGAGGTAGTGCAAAGAATCCTGAGATATCTCAAAGGAGCACCAGAGACGGGCTTACTCTATAAACCTCATAGTTATTTGCAAATTATGGGATATTCTAATGTTGACTAGGTTGGACAAGAAATCAACCATTGGCTATTGTTTGTTTCTTTGAGAAAACCTTATTATCTAAAAAAGCAAGTAATAAAATGTGGTGGTTCGGTCTAGTGCAAAGCAAAATACATAGTAATGACTCGTACAATCAGTGAACTTCTGTGGATGAGATCTATTTTAATTAAGCTTGAAGAACTCTATGGTTATGTATTGTGACAATCAAGTTGCCATCTTCATAGCTAGAATCTTGTGTTCCACAAAAGAACTAAGCATGTTAAGGATTGTCATTTCATTCATGATGTAGTGTGATCACTCCATATGTTAAATTTGTTGATCAGCTTGTTGGCATGTTTACCAAGGCTTTGAGGAAACAAGAATTTGGGTTTTTTTGTAACAAGCTAGGGCTACTTGATATATAAGCTCCAACTTGAAGAGCACTGATTTTATCTAAAAAGGTATTTTGGTCATTTTACATCCTTCGGATTACCTTTCTAGAGCAGAAAAGTAGTCTCCTTCATTGAGTAGTTATTTGGTTCAATTTTCAGTTTTTAATACCTTGTAATTCAAAATTTATAGTGAGTTTAATATAGAAAGGCATATTTGTCATCGTACTTTATATTTCACTTAAGTGATATTCAAAAGCGTTGGAAGTCAATTTTTGACCACCAATCAGTGTTACCCCTCTACCACACTATTCCTCATTATCATTACCTTTTCTCTCTCTTCTCTCTCTTCTCTCTCTACTACTCCTCACTTGTGAGAGATCCTGCCAATGTCAAATTGTTGCAAGATCTTGAGGTATCTTCATTGATGCCTTCTCTTTCACAAACATCTCTTAAGCAATGTGTGTACCCTTGTATTTTGTTTTTTCACTCTTTTTGATCCCTTTGGTGCTTTGGCTTGATAAGAAATAGAGAACCTCCAACCTTTTGAAGAGAACACTTGGTTGTGTGCAGGTAAAGAGTTGAAGCATTCACTAAGTCTTATGCTCAAAGTAATGGAGAATGTTTGCTGCCAAATATCTAACTTCATAGATATTATTTCTCCTGTAAACCCTCCTCCTAGTGCTTTATTGAGTTGAACATGGTGGTAGGTCTGAAGTTGGGTCCAAGGCCTATCCCAAAATGACTAGCCAACTTAGGAAGCCTCTTTCCCAACTAATAAACTCAAAATCTTTGTTCTCACTAATCCATGTGGGACTATTCCTTAACACTCCCCTCACGCGTATGCCCTCTGGGCTCTACATGTGGATAATTTGGGTGGAGGCCCACATACGAATACTTGCTCTAATACCATGTGAAGTTGGGTCCAAGGCCTATCCC
Organism: Aristolochia californica; assembly: GCF_029961685.1. NCBI lineage: Eukaryota > Viridiplantae > Streptophyta > Magnoliopsida > Piperales > Aristolochiaceae > Aristolochia > Aristolochia californica. The sequence continues at coordinate 8,219,676 of NW_027181815.1, forward strand.
AAAATGACTAGTCAACTTAGGAAGCCTATTTCCCAACTAATAAACTCAAGATCTTTGTTCTCTCTAATCCATGTGGGACTATTCATTTACAGTAGATTCCAAGAAAACAAGGGGCCAGCAAGTAGTACTTGAGATCTCTCAAAGAATGATTTTTTTTTTGCAATAGTGTTGGATTATATTAAAAGGCTCAAAAGAGCAAAATTACAAGAAGGGGGAACCATCAACAATGAGATATTGCTAGGGTGTTCCAAATTTAGCAAGCCGATCAGCCAAGGAATTGGTTGACCTAGGTATGTGGCTCCATGTACAAGAAATTGAATATAGAATGTCTGTTATGGAATAAATGGTAGGCCAATGTCTCCACGAGATCCGCAAATTCGGAAGCCGATGCGCTTGCTAAAAACGGAGCTACCCTACAATCCATGGTTGTCAAGGACATGCTCTCCTCTTTGTAATTTATGTAATTCTCTTGTTTAAATATATACACATCCTTTTCAAAAAAAAAAAAAAATGTCACCACGGGTCGCAGGGGGGGGGGGGGGGGGGGTGGGGGCGGAATGGGAGGCGGTGCTGGAGCACCAACTAATAACAACTTTAAAATCCCCTTTCAATCATCAGCTTTTCGTGAAGATGGTCCTTGAAAATTTCCAACCCATGGAAAAGGGCAGTCACTTCCATGGTGTTGGAGACGGCAACACCAACTAGCCCTGCATAAGAAAGAAAAGTCTCACCTCTATGGTTTCTGAAGACACCACCCAGTCCTGTGTCCCCAATGCACTTCCATCAAAATTTAACTTCAAGCCATCACTAGGGGCAGGCTCCCATTCGGTCATGGCCAGCACCTTTTGAGGACCCGCCATATGAGCCAAAAGATTCCAATTCCAGCAAAGGGATATTCCCGCTTGAGGCGCATATTCCTTCCTAGTATGCAACTAGTTGGAGATCATTCCTACTGCGCAAGACATAGTGCTTTCCAGGCTTCTGAATTTTCAGGTTAAACCTCCTATTGTTCTACTCCAACCAAAGACACCACGGAATATGGGCAAGGTAAACAGAGAGAAGCAACTTGTCAATTCTTGGCACACAATGATTATGAAACTTCCTATTGCTTTCTCAGGTTCTAGTTGTATTTCTGATTCCATGTAAACTTGCAGAGAGCTCTCCTCCAAGAGTTGAGAGTCTTTCCTTGCAAGTCTTAGCAGTTCTGATTTTCCTCGCAGTTCTGTGTTCTTCTGTTGGTTTGCTCCTTCACTGTAGTTTTGTTTGCTTTTGTTCTTCTTGCTCTTTAATAAAATTTCTGATCAATGGAAGAAAAGGCTTGAGAGCTAGTGGCTAACAGTCCGTAGTCGTGGAAGGAGACTTAGCAGAGCCCCTCCATAGGTTGCTTTCTAACTTTGTTGAAATCCAAAACAAAGGAACATCCCTCCCCCTACCCCCACAAGATCCTGAGGAACCCTCTCACTGTTTTATTAGTAAGAAAGGAAGTAGCCAGCAAATTCTTATTGTAGAAAGCTTCCTTCCTTTGTGATTGCATTTGTATTCTCCCTTTGATTTTCTTGTTTATGTTCACTTCTGGCAACCCTTTTGTAATATTTCTTCCTTTCCCATAAAACTTTCATCAATCAAAAAAAAAAAAAAAAAAAAAACATGCACAAAATATTAGAACTCATAACTAAGAGTAGGATTATTTCTCAACAATGCCCTTCCTCCATCAAATTGACCAAAATGGAAGTTTTGTAACCATTTCAACACAGTTAACCACTCTCTACGTGTAATATGGACTCTATCATTTCCTTGGCCTCTATGCCTTATTCTTTTTGAAAATGGTGATGCTTTTATTGATTGAAAACTTCAAATAAGATATACATTAGTAGGATACAGCATAGGATACAATCTTTCCTTCAAGGCAAAACTCTTCAATCCACTTGAAACATAAAGGCCACATAGTAAAACTATATACAGAAAATGAGCACTTAAAACTTCTTGACTCCTTCCTGTTTCCCCAATAATATCCTTAACCTCTTTCACTGGCAGCCAAATCGAATATATGGTGCCTCAAAATGTGCGCAGGTATCCACGATATCTGCTTCTATGTTTTCAAGAATGTAAGAAACGGGACGGTATCACTTTATTGTTGAGCTTTGCATCTGTCAATCCTAGAAGCTACCTGAAAGGCCTATTTCTAAACAATGATGGAAAGTCAGTGAGACAAAGAAGAGAGATCTAAAAAAGAATCAAACTTTTACAGCCTACACTCCTCTAGTTGGACTATAGCTCAAAAGTTGGTAGACATAGCCACAACCAAGCATGCAGGGGAAAAACTAAGTACTCTAATTTGGACTACAACTCAAAAGTTGGTAGATGTCGCCACAAATCAAGTGTATAGGGGGAAAACTAAGTACTCAATTTCCGTATACTAAAAACAATCCTTCAGTAAACATTCCTTCTTCCAGCTGATAGCACTCTGTGAAATCCCCTCAACTATGAAAGAGAAATTAGTGAATGTAGAGAAAGAGGAAGTCAAAGGTTATTTTTGGATGTTTAACTTTCTCTACAGAATATGCTTTTTGTGCTAGTATGTGTAAAAGAAAGTGTACAAGAAAAGATGGGGACACTGAACTTTTATTTCATATCTATTGTTTGAGATGGAGGATGACATCATTCCAAATCATGTCACTTAAACATGCACTTTAAATATTTTGTGATTGATGATCTTTTGTTTGCTTATTTGATGATGTTCTTCACTGACCCTTTTTTTCTGGTTGCTCTGGTGTTTCTCTCATAATGAAATTCACCATATCTTTAACAAAAAAGAATCAGAGAAAGTGAAATTCTAACCCCCCCCCCCCCCCCCCCCCCCCCTCCCCCAAGCATGAAATTTTACTTACTCTCTTTATTTTACTCCCTTTACTAACTCTAGATAAGCTGAATTCTTTTGAATTTGCCTAACAGATTTTAAGCACTTAGTCAAGAAAATCCACTCTCTCCTACTAACTCCTTGTGCACAAGGCCACAAGATTCCTCAAAGTTTCAGATAACCATGCCAAGATCATCTGACGAATTGAAATCCTTATACTATACTTTCCAAAGAAACAATATGCTTACTGAAATAAATAGCCAGATTCGAATAAGGAATACCAGAGACAAGAGTATGGTGGAAGCATTTCCGGCTTTTGCAAAGGGACTGGCAAGCACTGTTTTGCGCTCGTCCTTGAAGTGTTTCAACTTTTTTGTGAATGCACATTTGCTCCCGAGAACCTAATACAACCATCTTAGGCCTGCAAGTTAGCATAAAAATGGGACAGTCAAGAACTCTGAAACCTTAGAAAGTTCTTTACCAGTAAATAACAGACTCAACTTCAACAACCACTGAAGCATGAAGAGCACTGAACAATTTTATGCAAATCTGAAGCAGCAAATAATGTCCAAGTTTTACATTTATCCTAGAAGCAATTCAGATCCCACCGTAACGAGTACTAGCTGTGAAATGTCATAAGCCACAGAATCAACATGTTCAGTTGTTCATTTCTTAAATCCAATCAATTTGTCTGAATAGGAGTAACTCAAACAGAGACATGGAGTGTTTAGAACCAATATCATGACTTCATATCAAATTGATTTCCACTAAAAAAAAGCAAAGGCCAATAAATAACAACAGTAGATTTAAGGAAACTTGCCTTTAAACAGCATGCCATATAGCAGGAATGCACCTCAATATATAAAAATCTACATTGTCATGCTTTATAGTAGTAACAGCAGAAAATAAACAATATAGTGTGGCTCTCCATATTCAGTGAGCTCAAACTGATTTTTTATGTTTTTTTGAAGTAGCCAGTCTGAAGTTATTTAATGATAGTGCTGCATAATGAATTACAAAATTACATTATTAAATGGGTGCACAGAAAATAAAGATAGAGATTAGAATCCATCATGAGTAAAATACATTGGCCAACTCTGCAATATGAAGTGATATTAAGAAATTCAAGAAAGGCAACCCAAAATCCGTAACTCAAAATTCATCTCAGCAGGATGAATTTCGTAGTTGGAACTATAGAAAAATAACGTTTGATCTCCTAAATAATAGAAACTTCAATATGCCTGCAGTAAAGACTATAAAATGACTTCAGCTATAAACACTTATTTCAAAAAAAAAAAAAAAAACAACTTCTTAAGGGAACACGTATATTCAAAAGAAGAATATTATACTAGTAGGAAATGGAGCCATGTTGCAGAGAAAACCTACTGCCCTGAGGCTTACATCTCAGTGAAAAAAAAATACAGTGAAGACGCCTGTAATGTTTACCAGTTCCAAGGACTAAAAAGCCAAACAAAGTCATGCCTGACTAGAGATATTGAAAAGACACGGTAATGGGTACACTTATCTGGTGTTTAATGCCTGACCTGTAAGTGCTTCTTTTTAGTTCTCTAATTACTTGTTGCAGTTGGCCGTGTGTGCGTGAAGAATATATGATAGTAGGGAGATTCTTCTTGTCTTCTTGGCTCGAGGAGATATTTGCAGTCATTCCGACGGACTTGCGCCTCTTTCCAGTTGAAAATCCACCCAAGCTCTTTCTCCACGCTAATGTAGCACAAAGCAAACACAGGGTCTTTCCCGTCCCAGTAGGACTTTCCAGTAACGCGTTTGATTTCTAGCACAACCATACCATAACTTAGATCATTGATGGTATCAACAAAAACCAAATGCAAATCTAGGAAACATAACAATATAACAATATCATAGAAACCGCAAGTCAAACCTTGTTATATATGCGGAGTAAAGTTTAAAATATAAAAAGCAATAAAATGCAATTTTCAATTTGAAGTCTATCAGGAGTTGGGCAACTGAATTCGGACCAAAAAAAGGAACTGACAGAAGATCATGAAATTACAAGAGAAGAGATGGAGCTAAATGAAGAGCTTTTCCACGGTAACAAATTGGTATAGACGAAAAAACATATGCGCTCACCTCCTGTAATGATTGGATGACCTTCTCCATATAAACAATCTGACAGTCATAGGCTTCGAACGGGAAATCCACATTAATTCCTCTGATTTTATAACTCGGCATAATCTCACGGGATACAAAAAGCAAGACTATCCCGATTCCAGAAGTTCCTCGTAGTCGCGAATGGAGGAAAATAGATTTAGAGAAGCCCTATGAGAAGGAGACTCATGAAGCCAGACTTCTGCTGCGTTCCCGCCAAGCAGCTTTTATACAGTTAACCCAAGTTCGCGCGGGCTTCATTAATCAGTAGTCACTAGTACATGGTCAAAGCCCAACGTAATTTTGGAACATCAGAGACATATAAAAGTAACATAGAATTAATAAGCAAAGCACTCAAGGAACTTCCAATTTATGCAAATTATACAAGGACTGGCCCGATATAAATATATCAACACTCTCCCACACGGGGAAACTCGTGAAAATTCGGGGCCCATAGAAAGCGCACGAGAACAACCGTGGAAACGCGATGGGAACGTGATTCAAACTCAGGACCAACCTGCTCTGATACCATGTTGAAACTAGTGCGCTAAAAGGTTCGAACCTTTTAGGAAAGCAACCGCATGAATATTATACAAGGACTGGTCCGATATAAATATCTCAACAATTACTTTGCTACGGAAGTAAAGTGACCGCAATATCTTCTTGCAAACCTTACCCTCTTGTAGTCTGACTACTGTGAGCATTTACATCTTCCAAATAAGAGTAGCAACAAATGTAGAAGAAAGGTGATAACAAGAAGTTTAGGAACAAATGAGGAGGGCAAATAGCATAATTCTGGTAGGAACAAGAAGATAAAAAACAAGAGTTTTGCTTAACGACTGATGACAGTGGCAAGCAATTTCGATTGACACCCAACAAGGACAATCAGTGGCGAGCAACGGTGATAGGGGCAAAAATTGTCATTCTTACAACAACGAGGTAAAAAAACATGGTAAAGGAACTACACATTGCTGAGTAAGAAAAGCTATAAATAACAAAACCTTCAAAAACAATGGGTTTAGCCCTTTTGAGTGACAGGAGAAGAAGGTGAGAAAGAAATGGGGACTTGAGAATGGATAAATTTGATGGGTTCGGCACAGAAAGCTCTTCCAGCACGTGGAGGATCCCGATGAGTGATGATCTAGGTCGATTTTTTTTTCTTTCCATTCTCTTCTAATATGTTTGTTGATAAGAGGAACTAGTCAGAGTCCTGTATATAGAATATAGGAATGTAAAATAATATTGTTATGATTATCATTAATCAGGTGTATACTATTTATAGAATTTACAAGAGATATTGTAGATAATTACAACTCTTCAGAGTTTAAGTTTGAGTATATTTGGTAGTTGTATTTTGATCCTTATCCTTATATCTATCAACAATATGATGGAATTCTAAGACGAGAATCTAATCTTGATCTTAAAAAAGAAGAAGTATATTCTCAAAAGTGGTTTGGTGAGAGTAACAGTTGGGGTGAATAGAATTACATCGTCCGATGGAAGTTCAACTACACCTGTAGCAGCTGGGGCGGGGTGGATGGAATTGCATCGTCTGGTGAAGAGAGGTGGAAGAGCAACAGCACTGATGGCAACTGGGGTAGACGGAATGCATCACCCGGTGGAAGAACAGCGGCACTGGTAGCGGCTAAGACGGACGGAATTGCATCATTAGGTGAAGAGATGAGGAAGAGCAACAACACTAGAAGAGGGTGGAGTAGATTGAATTGTATCCGAGGAAGATTAACGGCAAGGAATCACATCGTCCGGATGGGAAGAAAAGATTATGTAGTGAGGATTTTTTTTCAAAAAAAAATAAAAAAAATTTGTCGTGTGTGTGAATTATGCGTGCAAAACTCGGATGTGTGAAGGACACTCGTGAGTTCGCACGCTGAGCCGGACGAGGCATTGAGGGGGAAAAAATAATTTCCCCCCTCAACTTAGGTATCCCGTGTTGTTCTGCTCCAGGGAGACGCGGGGGGCGGGGGGGGGGGGGGGGGGAGGGGGGGGTGTTCTTTGCGGCACCGACGAGGGTGGTTGCCGGTAGAGCGAACGGTGGCAGCGGGGCGACGGCAATGAGGACATCGGGCGATAAAATCGAGAGATATGAGCATTTTTGTTGTGCTGGATTCGGTTGGCGATGGGCGGCGGCAGGGTGGAGGGAGAGGTGCTACGGAGGTCGGGCCCGAGGTTCGGCTTTGGCAATTTTCAGCGACACAGAGAAACGCGGGGGAGATATGCGCAGAAGGGGCGCATGGTATTCCCCAGTGACAGGGAGTGGCGACAACGAGCTAGTTCTAATTAATCGATCGAACCTTTAATACCGTATTGAATTTAAGAACGTAGAATAATATTGCTGTAATTATCATTAATAATATATACTATTTATAAAATTACAATAAAATTACACTAAATTACAAAAGAGATTGTAAACGCTGACTTCGGTATTTATATTTTGATCCTTTATCTCTATCATTCTGAGCAATCTCATGGAGTACGGAAAGAGGGAGTATGTCAAAAGAAGGAGTTCAGAAGCTAGAGACTGATAAGGCTTTTTGGTGGACGGGTTGAACTGAAACGAGGAATGACTTGACGAAGAAGAAGAAGCAGAAGCAGAGAAGTAAGAGGAAAAAAGAAGTGGCCCACACCCAGCGACACCAATAATCACAGCTCCTCACGGCGTCAACCGGAACGGCTCTCCGTTCATCTGTAAACTGCCCACGAGCTCTTGAGCGACTGACAATGTCGAGGCTCTCGTTCTTTACAGTTGGACGATCCCGAAATCTGTCGGTGATGTACGGAAGGGATCCGAGTTGCTTGGGGTTGGGTGCCTCTGTAAATCCGCTTCAGCCGGTTCGTTCGGATACGTAGGCAAGAGGTTTCATCGATGGAGTTGTTGGCAAGAGGAATCTATGGTTTCTCATCCTCACAGAAAGCATCGCCATATGGAGCTGTAATTTTCATAAATTCTCTTAAAACCACCCAGTTGTTGATAAATTCACTTGAACAAAGTTCTTACCACGCATAGTAGCATTAGTATATCGTGTTGATTAAAAAATATTCACCAAAAAGGGGCACAAAATCTTATAATTCACCTGAGTGATCTCAAAAAGATGTCTCTCCAGCAAACAAAAATCCGAGATTAGATAATCACACAAGTATATTTTCTCCTAAACCCTCTCAAAACCGGATTTATAGAGAACTCTCCCATCAATAGGGACGACAACCTACATCCCGCCCATGGAGACTTCTCCCCACCGATCTTTACTTGTACTCTAGACGTCGAGGAGGCTGGAAATAGAATGAAATTACAGGTGTTAATCCACCTCCCAAATAAATTCAAGAAAACAAACCCCCCACATGACAACTTAATTATGCCTGCTCTGGTACGTTTCCAGGTTTCTCAGTGTCCATTGGCTCAGAAGCACCAGCTGGAGCGGCCTCGCCCTCTGCTGTTGCAGTTTCGGCACTTCCCTTTGGTTGTGACTCAGAAGACTCTGCAGATGGCGTTGCAGCTGCTGGTGGCGTCTGCGGTTTTGCTGGGGCAGGCCTTGGTTTCGTCATTATAGGCCTGCAAAACCTGCCCAAACAACGTACAAACACTTTTAGCTAACTAAGAAGTCATTATATAATACTCAACTACCGTCCACACTCGAACGGAGAAAATCACACACCTATTTTACCAACCGGAGCAACGGGAAAACATATCAGTTTATGTACCTGTCAAGGGTCTCTGCTTTCTTTCTTATATCAGCAGAGAAGAGCACTGGAGTAGCATGCTTGGGCAGTGAATCCTGTTGCTGCTTTTTATCAGTAAGCCAAGCTTCTGCATCACCAGACTCCTTTATGACCTGTCCACACAAATGGAAACCATCACGCAAAACCACCTAGCCAATATGACTTACCTAGAAAGGCCATACCAAGAACGAGAAAACTCTTAAGCCTCAGAAAATGCAATGGTTATTCATACCTTCTGCTTATCTGCTATGTCTATATGATCAAATTTGGGATCTTTTGAGAGAGCTGCTTCCCTGTAGCTACTGATGCAATAAACAAGCTGTTCAACCGCAGGTCCTCTCTCCACACTTTCCTTGAAACGCTCTTCAATGGGATCACCTTGCTGCAGAAAACCAGACCATCAGAGATTCTGCTGCATAAAGTAAATTATTAGCAAATTGAAAAACAACACTCACCTTTTTCAACTCCTCAAGCTTCGCAACATACACACCCTTGGTCTCATCTTCACCTTCTTCATACAGCCAGTCTTCCACTTGCTGGAGTTTTGCAGAAAATTCTTCCTTATCCGACGCAGTTACAAAGTCATGATACTTGTCATGGAGCTGGACAAAGACAAGTTGTGAATTCCAATTCAACAAAAGCTTTTATTCTTTTTTGAATACTATTTGTTAAACACACAAAAACAAAAGGTCGCATGTACGCCCATGGAAACTGAACCTAATAACTTTAAACATTGAACCCAAGCCCCTATACACTACTCACCTTGTTTCTCATGTCATAAACATAAGCTTCAACAGCATTCTTCTTTTCTTTGGTTTCTTCCATCACTCTGTCTTGCAAAGCCATCTCAAATTCCTTTTCTACAGCCTTCTGAACATCTCCTGGCTGCATTGCACCATACACCAACTCTGCAACAGGTATTGTTGTTTTCTTCACCTTCTTTTTTGGGGCTTCCACCTGCAAAGAGTAACCACGAAATCAATCAGAAAAACGAAATATTAGCTCTCATTACTAACTAGAAATGAAAGATACAAATAATATGACACTTATAAAGTAATTTATGAAAAGTCTAAGAAGCAAACAAATTCAGATAGCAAAAACAGATGGATACATGGATAGATGCATCTATAGATAAATAGAGAGAGAGAGAGAGAGAGAGAGTATAACTGCAACAAGCTGCTAGAGATAAATACATTTCATGAAATAAATGACCCACAAAAACTGCAATCAGGATCTCTGAGAATCACCTTATCATGGCACTGTTCGCATCAACACATATTGCACCAATAAAATGTCACTATATCCATTACCTTGGTGTGTGAAAGTTAAAAAGTTTATGTTTCTTTTCCTTCTTAAAATAGCATCAAACTAGGGCATATAACAAGGAGCAATAACAAGCTAGGAGGAAAGGGTTATAGCTGCGGCCAAGATCTATTGCTGTTAACCTCAGGGAAGTAACTGCTAAGAGTACTCCCAAACCAAATGCTTGCATCATTCCCTTTTTACCATTCCTATAGTCCTATCTATTGACAGATTTTTTAAATTCAACACCAAAACCTCACCAGAGCTTCATTCACCAATAGGAAAGCTTTCCACCACAGTCTAAGTAAACACACACTCTTAGTCATCATCGTCACACAAATTCTTATTCATCACTACACAGCTTACACCGACTTCTCCCACCATCGTCTCCACCAATCATACTCATATTTTCACTCTATCCAGCAATCATACTCATATTTTCACTCTATCCAGCTTATATAAGTAAACTCGGCAAACAAAATATGCAAGCTATAGAGAAACACCATTTTTTTGGGGGGAAAAGTTATAACAGTTCCAGAAAGTTGAAGACCAACAAAAAAAAAAAAAAAAATCAACAAAACACTACCCAGCAACAACTACCAGAGGTGGCTTAAAGAACATACAGTGTAAACAGAACATGAAACTCTCATGCTTGTTGTACACTTCACAAGACATCGCTTATATTAAGGAAACCTATAGAACAAGACTAGTGTGCCACAACATCTGCCTGTTATATACAGACCAGTTAAAACATAAAAGAAAATTCCAATAAACTGATAGTTTTATTGTTTCAAATTGCTTTCTATTCTAGTTAGCACAAATTCAACAGATTAACATTCAAGATATCTTGATAATCAACC